>NC_045598.1:99193126-100461659 GCF_009762305.2 Zalophus californianus
GGCTACTCTTGTAGAGGTAGTCACTGTGCACAGTTGTCTTTTTAAACCTTTCCTATGTATACAATAATATTCTTTAAACATACAAATTTTTAGTAGTATCAAACTATATTATTCTGAAACTTACCCTCCCCCCTGTTTAACAGCATATAATAGATATCTTCCAGTATCAGATCACAGATTCACCTGATCCTCTTTAATGATTGTGTGTTCTCTTATAGTCTCTTTATACTGTAATTTATGTAGCTACATCCCTAGACCTTTGAGGTTATCTTACATTTTTATTAATGGATACAGTGCACTGATGACCTTTTTTCTTCTACATCTATACTTGTGTATTTGTTACAGAATAATTCCAGAAGTAGAAAACCTAGTTAAATTTTGATAGCTACTACAAAATTGCCCTCCATTCCCACCACCTATGAACCATAACTTTGTCTACATTGGATGCTATCAGATTTTAAAAATGTTTGCCAATTAAATAGACAAAAATGGAACCTCATTGTTTTAATTTGCTTTTCTCTGGTCACTAATAGAGTTGATCTTCCTTTCTTATGTTAATTATCAATTTGTGTTTCTTTTTTTAAATTACTTGTGTGTGCTCTAAAGCAGTTTTCCTTATTTAGTTATCAGAGTTCTTTGTATAGGGTATTGATCTTTATTTCTATTATAAATGATGTAAATATCCTATTCAGTTTCTGGTCTTACAAATTCATTTACAGTAGATTGTACCATATGATGCTATAAGTCTTTTCCATTGTGACTCCTTCATTCTGTGTTTTGCCTAAGAAGATCATCTGCTTAGGAAGAGCAGACATCTTCTTATGTTTTCTTTTGGAATACTTATAGTTTTGTGTTTTACTTTTAAATCACTAATCCACCACAAATTTATTTTTGTCAGCTAAAGATACAAATATTAATATGCATTTCCCCCCAGATAGCCAGTTGTTCCATAAACTACCCAGCGGTCCATCGTTTCCTCACTAAAGTAGGAGACCAGTGCTAGTGCTCTGTGAATGATTGACAGGTCATAAAAGTGTGCTGTTTTTCTTTTTTGTGTGGGGAGGATGTGCGTTCTTAAGCAAAGATTAAAAATGTAGGGTGGGGCTTATGGAAAGGGATAGAAGAATGGGGTTGCCTTGGGAGTTACGCTGTTGCCTTGGATAGGATTAAAAGTATAGATGGGGTAGAATAAGAATACACATGGGGCAAACATATGAAGTAAAAGCTATATAAATAGCAATCAAGTGTATTCCTTCAGTAGCTTAGTATATTATACAAAGTGTTACTACAAAGGCCTTTTAGATTTATTTTACTTTCCTGTCTGTGGCACAGAAATCACCACTAACCATCCTAGAGAAAAATGGGCTCTTTTTAGTTAACATCAGATTCAGGTGTATCTCATGTTTAATCTTACAGCTTGTATAGTTAAAGTCGTTAATATATGAATGATAATTGTTTTCACTTCTGGAAAAGTTTGGTTGTGTGACACTATACAAACTATGTGGCCGAAGAAAAAGACTCCTACGTATGTTAAATACCCCATCCAGCAGAAAGGGGTTTCTGGAAAGTTCCCTCTACACATGTAGAGGGAAGTAATGAGGGCATATTTTTACTAGAGTAAATTTGAAGTATGCTGCAAGTAAGGCTGTCAATATAATTTTTAAATTGTTGACCAGTAATAGTCATTATACTTGAAAAAGATTATTTCATTGTCTTCTGTCTTCTCTTTCGTCCACCTCCATTCTTTCCTTTTTCTTTCATTTTACAGACCATACATCAGTTGGCGGGCTGGGAGACAGTTTTTATGAATACCTACTAAAAGCATGGTTGATGTCAGATAAAACAGACCATGAGGCGAGAAAAATGTATGATGATGCTATTGAGGTAATTCTTGTCAGAACATTTACCTGCTTAACATTCTATGAATATACAGTGTGTTTCTTAGTGACCAGTGAACACCTATGTGCATTTGGTTCTGTGCCCTCACTGTAGAATTTTGGTATTTTAATCTAAAAATCTTGTATTGTTTTCCTTTATTGTGGCATTTTAAAGAAATTGCTGAAGAGTAAATATATATTTATGTATGAAAATTTATTTTATTTACTTTTAGTTATTATCTACACAGACTAGAAAAACTTCTGACTTCACAGACATTTTCATAAACATTTCTTCTTTCAACTGACGTTGAACCTACACATGGAGAGCCTTATGGATAAATAATACGGGCAAAACACTTATCTAGTATTTTCCACACGCCAGGTGCTGTTGTAACCCTTTTTACACATAAATCATCTCATCTTTACTACCATTTTACATTTGAGAACCTTATGGCACAAAGAAGTTAAGTAACTTGCTCAAGCTCGTAATAGCTAGTAAGTGATGGAGCCTGGAACTGAACAGTCTGGCTCCAGGTGCTGTGCTTTTAACCACTTTACTGTTATCGCTTCATATTTATATAACCTCTTACCACAGTGTTGTGACAGTTTAAAATTGGAACAGGTTTCAATCTTGGAAGCACTTACATGTGATATTTCCAAGCAAAAACTGTGAAATAGTAAGGTGTGTTACCCACTTACTAAGCTATTTGTTTTCTGATCCAGTACAAACCCATAGCCCTTTAGTGATTTTAATCGGTTTTTAAAGTTGTATTGGCGCCTGGGTGGCTCAGTCATTTAAGCGTTTGACTCTTGATTTTGGCTCAGGTCATGATCTCAGGGACATGAGATCAAGCCCCCTGTTGGGCTCAGCACTGGGTGTGCAGCTTGCTTAAGATTCTCTCTCCCTCTCCCTCTGCCCCTCCCCTCCACCTCTCTCTCTCAAATAAATAAACATAATCTTTTTAAAAAATCAGTTTTTAAAATTAGATATATATTTTTTAAATTTTATTTTTATTGAAGTATAACTGACACATAATGTTGCATTGTACAACATAGTGATTCAACAAGTCTTTACTACTATGCTCACTCCAGGTGTAGCCAGCATCTGTCACAATATAATGCTATTGCAGTACCATTGACTATACTGTGTTTATCCCTGTGACTTACTCATTCCATGACTAGAAGCCTGTATCCAACTCTCCTTCGCCCGTTTTGCCCATCCTCCCACCCTCCTCTCTTGTTCTTGATATTCTTAAGTTTTGTTTTCTCTCCATTTTTCTTCATCAAAGTTGTTTGGGATTTTCAAAGAAACACAATAGGCTTTGTTGATTTTGTATGATTTTCTATATGGCAATACCATTCTGACGGTAGTTGATGATTGGTATTCAGAGTTATAGTTACTGTTGTGTTTTTAAATTAAAGCAAGGATCTTATTATCCTTTTTATAGCCTTACTTTTGGGGGAACTAATTCCCTACAGTCATTTACAGAATGCACAAGTGTTAAACTGATACGTGGCACATAGTGCTTAGTTCATTGTAGACATTCAATAAATGTTTCTTGAGTAGGCATCTCTTGTGTGCCTTATATGTGGAAAACATGCCAGATGCCATGAGGCCCACAAAGATGAAAACCATTGCCCTTGCATTCGAAAAACTAATCTTTTCTTTTTTTGGTAAAGATTTTATTTATTTATTTCACAGAGACAGCGAGAGAGGGAACACAGCAGGGGGAGTGGGAGAGGGAGAAGCAGGCTTCCCGCTGAGCAAGGAGCCCGACATGGGGCTTGATCCCAGGACCCTGGGATCATGACCCGAGCCAAAGGCTGAATCCCAACGCCTGAGCCACCCAGGTGCCCCTAAAACTAATCTTTTCATTTGTGCTTCAGCATACTGTGGTTAAAACAACAATCGAAACATATAAATCAGTGGTAGTCCCTTATTTTACCTATCACCCACTCCTTATTCCCCTGACAGCCAAAATACAAGTATCTACCATTTATTTACAAAATGACTTCTTGAATGTTTATTGACTGGGGGCACCTGGGTAGCTCAGTCGTTAAACGTCTGCCTTCAGCTCAGGTCATGGTCCCGGGGTCCTGGGATCGAGCCCCGCATCAGGCTCCCTGCTCCGCGGGGGGCCTGCTTCTCCCTCTCCCACTCCCCCTGCTTGTGTTCCCTTTCTCGCTGTCTCTCTCTCTAATAAATAAATAAAATCTTTAAAAAAAACACAACATTTATTGACTGCATGCTACACTTAGAAGCCTTAGGGAGTATAAGGTGACGAATGAGGCATAGTCCTTATAATTCTGCAAAACAGATGTTATCATTATAAGAAATACACAATAAATTTTTCCAAAACTGATTGTTTCCAAACTTGTCAGAGAACAACACCCAAAAATGTGGGTTAGTTCTTATTCTTCTTTATTGTCAGAAAACTATAAGTCTCTAATCATATATAATCCTTTTCACCAAAGAGAACTGAATTAATGCAATTTCTTATGCTTTTCCATAGAATTATCTCGAAAGGCAGAGAATTTATAAGCAAAGTCTGAGAACATAGTCCAAAGGAACAAAGCTCTTAAAAATCTCATTTTTAAAGTTAAATGTACTCGTTGGACTCTACTTTGTGTTACATTCAAGTTTAATATAAAATATTTCTCTTGCCATCCCCACGTCTTTTGGGTAAAATTGGCCTTCTGGGAAGATAACTGTGTTTATCACATGGCCTCTCATAGCCATGGCACAGCACCCGAAACAGATGCCTAAGTTTGCAAAGTATGGGGCTGAGGAGTTAAGTTTGAACTTCTAACTAGTTTTTTTTTTTTTTTTTTAAGATTTTTATTTATTTATTTGACAGAGAGACACAGCGAGAGAGGGAACACAAGCAGGGGGAGTGGGAGAGAGGTAAGCAGGCTTACCGCAGAGCGGGGAGGCCAATGTGGGGCTTGATCCCAGGACCCTGGGACCATGACCTGAGCCGAAGGCAGACGCTTAACGACTGAGCCACCCAGGCGCCCCTTCTAACTAGTTTTGTAAGCTTTATAACATACACGATGTCTCACCTAATGGTGCCTTTTTAAAGTACTTTGACAAGAGGTATAGATACATGGAAAAGGAGAAACCATTTTAACTAATTACCAAAATCATTTTTCTGATTAACCTAGATACTCTTCCTCTTCAGTTTTAGTTTGTGAAATAGAAAATAAATTGGTAGAGCCTTTTGGGTTATAACTTGTCATCATGATCTCAATTGACTGATTCTTATGAATTCCATTTAGCTCCAGAAGAAAAAACCTGTAATACAGGTATGTCTTTACTTTAGGTCAGTCTTCCCTCTCCCACCTGTCTTTGTCATAGTAGTGATGAGGTATTCATTCAAGATTTTATGCGACTTGTTTGATCTCTAAAACTTATGATAAATTAACTATTCCAGTTTGGGAAAGTAACTGATTTCTAGAATATCTTATTACCAAGGTTTTATGACCGCTAGAAAGATGTAGTAAGTTTGAACACTAACACTTTGCTTCTACAATTTTGAATATCTACTCTTTTTTACAGGCTATAGAGAAACATCTTATTAAGAAGTCCCGAGGAGGTCTCACCTTTATTGGAGAATGGAAAAACGGGCACTTGGAAAAGAAGATGGGGCATTTGGCCTGTTTTGCTGGGGGAATGTTTGCACTAGGAGCAGATGGTTCCAGAATGGATAAAGCTGGTCATTATTTAGAGCTAGGGGCAGAAATTGCACGTACATGTCATGAGTCATATGACAGAACTGGTAAGAGTATTAGTAACACTAACTACTTAGTCTAACATAACCTCTAAGTTAAAAATATATCCAGGAATTGGAAAATATATAGGCATTTTTCACTTTAAAATAGGCTATTCTAATACAGTAAATCATTTTCTTAAGAACCTGAATTTTAATTCTGGAAATGTGTTCCTGCATCATTTTTTAAAATTATTCTGAATTCTACTGATTTTATTAATAAAGATTTTGAAGAAATTGTTTTAATGACGAGAGGCGGGGCATTTGAGGATGTATGGGATGCCATTATTTATTTTAATATAGTAAGAATCCATTTTAGCTATTCATTTCAGTGGCTTCTGTAAAAGTAGTTACTTTTTAAAAGAACACAAAATTGGCTGATTGAGGTTACTTGCCTTGCATATCTTCTTGTGAAAATAAGAATGACCAAAATATAATAGTTATATTGAATGTGTATTGAATGTATTGGTCAGTTCACCAATAATTTTTGGGTTGATTGTGCCCAAGACTAAAAAGAGTTTTTTTAGTCAAATACGTAATTTTTCTGGGCTTCAGTGTCCTTACCTGGAAAATGAGATGGTTCTCAATGGTGAAAAAGATTGTCCTTGGGAGTGGGAAAAAAGAAAAACTTTTTTTTTTTAAATATATAAAGACTAGATAGATATGCAGTCATAGATAAACAGTGTATATTTATTAAAATTTCCTGGAGAGAAAAGGCAATCAGGTTTTTTTAAAAAGCCTGAAAAAGGATTGAGAAATACTAAAGTAGACCTTCCAAGAATTTTTTCTGGTTTTAAAAAAGTGTTTCTATGTGAAATAATGGAAAAAGAGTTCCCAGAAAGACTAAAAACTAGGAATTTCTGTTTGTGATTTCAGAAGTTGAATTATTGCTTTTATGAAGTAACTGAATTTCCATTTTAGGATTATTTTGCCGTCAGGTATCATGACACAGATATGAGTGGCTTAAAATTTATCCTAGCTCATCTTAGTTCATAAATCCGTCAGGTTATTTTTATATAATAAGGAATTGAACTTATGATGAAATTGACCTTTCAGTTCCCTCAGTTAAGGATTCCATTTCTTGACAAAATACAACTAAGTCAAAAGGACATTGAAGCAGAAGGTAGAGTGGTTTAGTGTTGGTATGTAGTACATATAAAGTTGGTGATCTAATTATAAATGGAAGCTAAATTATATTATATTGACTATATAGAGTATCAAATATATATTTAAAATACAGCTAAAATTAGTAAAACATTGAGGACCAGAATGGATATTCAGTGTGTGTACTAGGACCCATGATAATAAGACTTGTTATGCAGATTTTGACCACAAATGAAATAATAGACGTATAATAGTAGGATTTTATACAGCAGACATGTTAAAAATATGATATACTATTGTTATTATCATTAATTATTCACTCCATTAAACATGAACACCAATGATGTGTCAAGCCTTATGCTGGATGCTTACAGATGAAAGTGTGAATAAGAGCTATCCCCTACCTTTGAGAAATTCATAGAATACCAGCGTTATGAGAGGATTCCCTGACTGTCACATTTCATAGAGACCTTGCAAATGCTGATATGAAGTACTGTGATACTGTAGAAAGGAAATGTGCCTAGGATTCAAAAATCCCACGTTCCACTATTTATTATCTCTGAACCTTAGCCAACTCCTCATTTAACTTGCCTAATTCTTAGGTGCTCCATCTGCAAAAAACTGGAACAATAATACCTACCCTATCTTCCTCAGTATGTTGTTATGAGTATAAGTGAAATTTTAAGCAGTCCAGCCTGTGGTTGTTGCAGTCATGCTGGTTCTGATGGTCACTCTCACAGGGCAGCTCTGAGCCTGGGACACTCTTTGCCATGGTATACCCCAAAAGATTATTGTTTGGTTTGTGTCAGTCTTTCACTATTTTTACATATTTAATCTCAACTTAGATCCTTTAATTAAAAGGTACAATCCTAGTGTTGCTTCTTTCCCACTTGGTTATTATATCTCCTGTGTTTTGGTATAGCTGTGCTATAAGTTTTTGGCCGGCTTGTTTAAAAATATCCATTCACTTTTTAGCAATTATTCCAGCTAAATTCATATGATAAGGACTTTGGAATTTCATTTTCATTTGTTGTTGGAATTAGAATTAACATTAATGCAAAATTTGGTAATCCTCCTATATTTCACCTTATTGATGAGCATGGGCCACTGCTAAATAATTTAGCTAGGTTTGTAGGAAACATGGCTGAATCTGTTCATGAAACTGAGTAGTAATTTAGTGTAGTTTCAGACATTATTGTATCTACATGGGAAGCTAGGTTGATATGTTGTTTTAGTTTATTTTGAGGTATAAGGCAGAATTGGTGCCAAACAAGATCTTAGACTACCAAAATATAGAACTGTTCTTTTTTTTTTTTTTCTGGGTTTCTAGATTTAAAAAAAAAAAAAAAAACAAACCCTACTGAACATGAATAAAATAATGACTGTTATTTAATTTAATTTACTTCTTATTGAAGTTGGCTAAGGTCTTCCCTAGATCATGTGCTATTATATTTTGGGGGAAATTTTAATGTTTAGATACATATAACATAGTGGACAAAAGATCCATTGGACATGAAGTTTTGGACCTAACTCTTTTTTTCCTTAAAAGGAAGTTAATAGGAGGGAAATAGTTTAAGTTCTTCCCTTACTGTTAGCCTACTGAAACTGTAGTCAAATAGTCTGTCCCAGAATATTCCTCATGCTTTTTTATCTTTTGTTGACCTGAGATGCTTATTTTTCCCATCTCTACAGATTCTATCTGGAGGACTCCTTATGACTTGCGAACTAATCTATGCCTTCTTAAAATGTATCTTTCACCATCTTACTATTGACCTTTGTCACATTTGATATTTTATTTGATTTTTTTTTTTTTTCTTTGTGCATGTCTCTTACCTTTTTACTTAGGCACTAAATTATTTATGGTTTCAACTCAGTTTTTACTTGCTGGCTTAGTTTCCTTTTAGAAATGAAGTACAAAATGTAAACGGGAAATTTAAGATAGAAAATAGAAATTAAGTGCAAGATAGATTGTTAGAAAATTATTTTTTACGATTCTTAAACAAAGGAGCACCTAAGAAATAATGCCCTCAGAAACAAACCAGTGATTTGACCAGCCTAATGGATGGAATTGGTATATAATTTAGGCTTATACATTTTTATTTACCAACTCCTCACAAAGCAGATACATTCTCTTTCTGGTATGTTTTATTTGTGAAGTTATGAATGGCCAATAAGGGAGATATACTTTTTAGTGAGAAGTTTAAAATACTAGTTCCATGCAGCCAATTTCTACTTCCAACTCAGGCGATAATATCATTACAGAAATTATTGTCTAATTTAAAGTTAGCCTTGAGATTAACATTTGAAAACTCCATATGATCACCTCTTAGCACTCATTCTTTGAGAAAGGAAAAACATAAGAAATTCAGATAAAATGACTTCCTCTATGTTTTTATTGCATTGCCATCATCTCAGTTCTTAATGATGTTTGACTTTTATCATTTTAAAAGCATTTATTAAATGCCAAATCATATTTGATCATATACTGACCTTGTCAGTAAACTGGAAAGAAGTTCTCTAACAAAAAATATTGATGAGTTGTTGGTTAATCCTAACCTCCAATCCCATTGAAGAGCTGGTAAAAGCTCTATGTGCGCACAAAGTTATGCATACAATTTCAGAGGCTTCTTGACAGAACACTGTCTTCTTCCAGAGCCTATCACAGAGTTCATGACCCTCAGGTTGAAAATCTCCTGCTTGAGTTCTGCTTTAGTTCTCTAAGACTTATCAGTCAACTCTTCTCACATATTTTGCTTTCAGTAGAACTATTTACAATGTTTTTGGTTTTGTGTTTTTTCTTGGGGGTGATGGGTTGGTGAGAAAGCCCCGATTTTCACGTTTGTATGGGATTAGTTAGAGCTTACAGTGTCTCCCTTGTAGTGCTGAAATTTGGCCACAGCAACCCATGTCATTCCAGCAACTATGGCATGATTCTGTTTGTGGCCTAACAGCATTATAGTTCTTGTTTTACCTTTTCTTTTCTGAGAAAATATAAAAATGTCTAGCATTTTTTGAAAGAGGTGAGAGACCTTGAAACTACCCGTAAAAGGAAAGAAAAATGGCAGCTGAGAGTGGTACTTGTGTGTGAGTCCATCATCCCAGTGGAAGATGACTTTATATTGACCGGAGTTAGGGTGCTCGGTGTGATTAGAAAGAGGTAATAAAAAATACTTTGATGTAGTGCTGTACTCTAGCCTTGAACGAAAATCATGTCATTCAAAAAATAGTATGTAGCGTTGAAATATATGTGTAATGGCCCTATTTTATTCCAACTGATAAATGGGCAATACTAATGAAATTCTTGGTGATTGACAATTTGAATCTTCCTTGCTATATATACAGAGGCTATAGGAGAAAAGAGTTTATCTTTAAAACTGGTTTAAGTTTGAAAATATATTGCTTTTTATATATTATGGGATGCTTGAAAAGAAAAGTATATAATCCACACCTAAATCTAATTCAAGATCCGAGCTCTAAAATGTTTTCTTACATATGTGTGTTATGTTAAAAGGACTTTAAAATTGTCCTGACTTAAAAAAAAAAAATTCTACACAGTACAATTACCTGTCTCATTTTATTTTGGAACAGAACAGAATATGTAATGTGCTTATGTCTAGCTTTGCATTTGTTGCCAGAGGATTACTAGACTCTTGTCAGTATAGTTGGATTTAGCAGTATGTTGATGTACATTATGTATGAGAAACATTTCATGTCAGGATAATAGGAATATTTATAAGGCTCGTATAAGAAAACCAAATGTGGATCTTTTAAAGTCACTGATTTTGCAAAACAGCAATAAAAATAAAATGAACATAACTTTACATTATACCCCATTCTTTCAGGGGAAAAAGCAGCTCTGGTGAACAAACACAAATGGTTTATTGTGCTCATTTGTTTCTTTTGTCATGCTACAGCATTAAAACTGGGTCCTGAATCATTCAAGTTTGATGGTGCAGTAGAGGCTGTGGCAGTCCGGCAGGCTGAAAAGTATTACATCCTCCGTCCAGAAGTAATTGAAACCTATTGGTACCTGTGGCGATTCACTCACGATCCAAGATATAGGCAGTGGGGCTGGGAAGCAGCACTGGTAAATAAGCCAGTATTTCATTTTATGTGCAAGAGCGTTAAATCAAGCCTTCCCATAGTGCCATATGCCCTCATCCGTGTTACCTCATGTTCAGTAATTGTAGTGCTACTTTCATTTATCTGGTGGAAAGCCTCTGTTACTCAATTTAAGTTTCAAGTTTCTTTTTTTTTAAGATTTTATTTGTTAGGGAGAGGGAGAGCACGAGCAGGGGAGGGGGGGCAGAGGGAGAGGGATAATTTTACGTAGAGTCCCCCACTGAGCACAGAGCCTGTCCCTGTTGTGGGGCTCCATCCCAGGACCCTGAGATCATGACCTGAGCTGAAGGCAGACGCTCAACTAACTGAGCCACCAGGTGCCCCTTAATTTGAGTTACTTTAGCAGTAGAAGTAAACCTTAGAATCCAGTTTAGTTCTTGATTAAAACTATTTTCCTACTGGTGTTCACTCATTATTCTTTTTGAATCATAAAAAGTCACTTAAAAGGCATTATGGGTTTCAGTATGATTATACAGTTTCTTTCCTTGCCAATTAAGGCTTAACCTCTAGAAAACAGAAATCATAAAACTGCCCAGACTCACAGCCTGGGTAGATTACCCACTGTTCACTTCAGCTTGTGTTCCAAGTAATTTCTCAGTGGACCATCATAAGAAGAATCAGTGAATTGTTAAAATTTTTCTAGATTGAAAGACTTTATTTACTTATCTATTTATGAGACATTTTTACTGGTTAGTAAGTAAAGAAGGCAAGTGGTTTATTCTTAAAATAGCCTTTCAGAGAACCCCATGGCTATCAGTAACTAGGGAGGAAGAAAAATATTAGTCTTCTCATGAAAGTATAGCGTATTCCCGGGAGTGAGGGAGTATTTTATTCTTTGAGATATACTAATTATGACAAATAGCAGTAATTATGATGAATATTCATATTTCAATTGTTTAACTTAAGCTTGCAACCTAGATAGAATGATGACATTCTAGGTGAAATAAATAGTGTTAGTAAATTTCTTAGGTAAGAGCATGCAAGCTATGTTTTAGGGCAGAATGTAAACCAATTTATGTAAAAAGAAGGTTTCACAGTGGCAACCAGAGTATAAAGAACATGAACTGAAATAATTACACTTTAAATTCATGTTTCAGAAGTATGCCATGATGAGGAAAGGCAGGGGTGGAGACAAAAAGGAGGGTTCACATCTTAAATAGAAGTTGCTTTCTTGTCCATCACAGGCCTCCCTGTTGGGTGTGAAGAAGGTAAAAGGAAGACAGGCTGAGACAGAAGAATAGTATCTTGTATGCCTTCTGTAGCTTTAGCTATTCCATTCCCATCTTCAGACTTCCAGACTTGAGCATATTTGCATGAAAACTTGCCTTCGAGAATGACTCTAAATGGCTTAAAGATTACTCGTGCTTCCCTGCTACTTTCGCAGTATCCTTAAACTGCTCTGATAGTTTTCTGGTGGTAGAGACACATGATCATTACACGGAACATGGCATTTAAAAACTCCTGAATTTAAAATATGTTTAAAATATTTAGATACAGAGACGGGGGCCCTGGGTGTCTGTCGGTTCAACAGCCGACTTGATTTCAGCTCAGGTTGTGATCTCAGGGTCCTGGGATTGAGCCCTTTGTTGGGCTCCACGCTCAGTGGGGAGTCTGCTTGGAGATTCTCTCTCCCTCTCTGTCTGCCCCTCCCCTCACACGTGCACACATCCTCTCTCCTCTCTCTCTTAAATCTTTAAAAAAAAATTTAGATAGAGAAAAGTACCAAACTCTTTGGTAAGAAGACTTTTAAAACCCAGCTATAGTAAAAATGGAACTATATAAAAATGAATAGCTTGATTAAATAAAAATTTCCAGTGTTAATTAGCTTTTCATTAGAGAGGAGGAAGGCCAGAAGAGTAAGAAAGGTGGCAAGATTAGGAACAAGAAGCCATGGCAGTAATGATTAAATAACTGTACCTTCATTTGACAGTATCTCAGGGTTAGGTAGAGAAAGAAAAGAACCACGTGTGATTCAACTTCTCATGAATGGCTATTTTTGAAGTGATACACCTGCCTAAGCAGGATATTTGCTTGCTTTGAATTAAAAACAGGGTTTTGAATGGGTGCCTTTTGATTCAGTGCATTTTATTTAGAGATGTTCAGAGATAAAAGAAGATATCTAAATTAAGAATTTATCTCCCAGCTGGGCAGTAGAGCACAGTAGTTAATAATGTGGAGCAAATTATTACTCTTTGCCTTAGTTTTCCAATCTGAAGTAGAGCCTATTAAGACAACCTCATGGGTTGTTAGAGATTTAAATGTTAATACATGTGAAGCCTTTAGAAGAGCCTTCAGCATGTAGCAAAAACTTCATAATGGTTAGCTCTTAATATTGTAATTATTGTAGTAGGTACGTGGGTGGGTACTTCCTGCCAGGTGGTACCACCTAACTTGTAATTTAATGTCTATCATACAGTATGTTTGCAGTGAATATTACCTCATTGCTATTACTATGGAGAGCTCCTAGGTAATACTTTTTTAAAGCATGTTTTGTATTGTTTATCCTTAGAAGTGAAAAAATTACCTTTAAAATTTAATTCAAACTGACCTCCCCTCATTTGTCAAAATTAATAAGGCTTTATTGTGCTAGATAGATCTCTAATTCAGTGTGAATAGCCCAAACTTGACTTTCCTAAGTGAGGAAAATGTAAGATGTTTTTAAAAATTAGAGTTTTGGAGAGGGAAGAGTTCCACAGGAAACAGGATACCTCAGTTAATTTTTCCAGTGTGAGAATATTTCCATTTGATAGTAAATCTTATTCTTAACCTATCAAATTCTCATATAGATCTTTGTGAACTTTTGACTGTGGCTTCTTAATTTGTCCTTCAAAACTTGAAATTCTGTGGAACTGATTCTTTTGTCTGATCTCTTTCATAGGCTATTGAAAAGTATTGCCGAGTCAGTGGTGGATTTTCTGGGGTGAAGGATGTGTATTCTTCTACTCCTACACATGATGATGTACAGCAGAGCTTCTTTCTTGCTGAAACGTTAAAGTAAGTAGATGCCTTTAAAAATTGTTTATTGTAGGCTGGTTTTGCTGTATGATCACTACATGATGAATTATGACTATGTGGTATGTTACACCAGATTTTATTACAAGTATCTTATGTCTTAAATTTTTAGCTGCATCTCAAGAAGAATGACTTTAACTATGAGGTAGATATTTTGTCAAATAAGAGTTTAGTACCTTCATTTTGTCCTTGGCTCTGTGGTGTGCATTAGAATCCCCTGGAAGACTCCTGAAAACATACATCACTGGGCCATACCTGCAGAGTTTCTGATTCAGTAGGTCTAGGGTGAAACCTAAGAATTTGCATTTCTGACAAACTCCCAGCTGATACTGGTGATGCCAGTCCTGGGCCCACACCTGAATTTCCTGCTCTGGCTGATGAAATCAGTTCAGAATAATCATGGAGTTTTGAAGGTACTAGAGAGAATATGATCATAGTCATGCATCCTCCCTGTGAGGTTTCCTATAAAGATACACATAAAGGGAAGAGTGGGAAAAAAAGACAGCTATTATTTGAGCTTACTCAGAACTCCAGGGAGAACTCTCTGAACTGACCTGGAAGAAGGTGGAGACCTGAAATGTGTCCAGTTCCCTAAGGACCTACAAAGTAAGTATCTTTTGATATACCCTCTCTTAAATTTCGTATATTTTCTGTCTTATCTATACCGAAGGCTTCATAAGCTGTCATTTCATTTGCTCAAAAAAATATTTATTTCCAGGCATTGTTGAGGTTACTTATGGATATATCTGTAGAGAAAAAGGACAAAAATCCCTACCCTCCCACGGTCTACATTCTAGTATACTTGTAGCTGACATTTGGGGACATTAAAATTGAAATGTGCATATCTCAAACTAAGTTTCTTATCGTAAATGGCCATCTTATTCCAGTTTTTCTTTTATATTATCCCTAGCACTCTTCTTTTCCTGTCTTTTCAGCTTCTACATTATAAAGTTATTTCTTTATTCTCTAATATTTCACTAAGTCTTTATGATTCCTGTTACACTGTTTCTTTATTTTGCCCCCTCCTTTCCATATCTCTGACCGACCCTAAACCAGGCCCTTATTGCCACTGATGGTTTAGAACATCTGCTTGGTAGTCAGCCCCCGGCCTCTGGTCACCCCTTATCCCTTGTTGGATTCACCCTGTGTGATGAGGCTGAAGGCCGTGTGAGACAGAGCACTGGGCGAAAAGGTAAAACCACAGCAGCTTGAGTTATATACTGGCTGTGCCCTAGCTGGATGAGCCTGTCAAAATAAATTTTCTCTGCCTTCTGTTTTCATATCCATAAACTATGGAATTTGACCTAAATTATGTAGGATCTTTTGCCTTTTTTAGACCAGGAAAATTGTAAGGATAGCACAATGAATGTTTGTGTATCCTTCACCTAGATTTACCTATTGCTAACTTTTGCCACACTCCTCTACCCCTGTGTGTATATGTCTGTGTACATGTACACATACACATGGTTTTACTTATTTTTAAAAATTATTTGCACTCTAATTTGAGAGTTAGCAGCAATCTGATACTTAACACAAGAGTTTGGGAGGAAGGGGAATAATCCTACATGATCACAGTGCATTTAGTACATTTGTGAAACTTAACGAGCATACAGTACTGTTGTTTAATACATAACCCACTTTCAGATGTTTCCGTTGTTCTAATAATGTACTCACAACTATTTATTTATGTATTTATATATATATATATATTTTTAAAGATTTTATTTATTTGACAGAGAGAGACACAGCGAGAGAGGGAACACAAGCAGGGGGAGTGGGAGAGGGAGAAGCAGGCTCCTGGCTGAGCAGGGAGCCCGATGTGGGGCTCCATCCCAGGATCCTGGGATCATGACCTGAGCCAAAGGCAGACGCTTAACGACTGAGCCACCCAGGCGCCCCACAACTATTTATTTTTAACTCCAGTCTCGGATCCAACAAAGGATCATTTGTTGCATTTGGTTGTCATGTCTCGCTAGTTTTCTTTAACCTAGAGCATAGTGTTCCTGTTTTGCCTCTGTCTTTTATGACACTGACGTAAGTATTCAGGCTAGTTGCTCTGGAGAATGTCCCTCAGTTTAGATATTTGTGATTTGTTTCTTCATGATCGGATTTAGGTTAAACGTTTTGGGCATGAAAGAGGCACATGATAATAAGTTAGCCCATTACTGGTGACTCTAAGTTTGATCATAAGGTTAGATTTGATTACAGGGTCAGGTAAAGAGTCTTTTTTGTTTTTGTAAGTGATAAGTGATCTGTGGAGTAATAACTCCCTGACTGGGTGAATATCCTTTTTCCAGCAGTCTTTCACCCAGTGTTATTAGCATCTTGCTCAATGAACTGTCACTGTAGTAGTGGTAAAATGCTAATTTGGAGGCTTCTTCGAGTGTTAAAAAGAAATTACTTTATTTTCAATATTCATATACCATTTTCTTGACGTCACTCTCCTCAAAAAGCTACAGCTCAAAAAAGGTTCATCTCTAGCTTCATTTCTCATTTCTTTTACTATAGATTCTATTCTTAAATCAAGCTAATCTATAGTCCAATATATATATGTGTGTGTGTGTGTATATATATATGTGTATATATATATATTCCTTTGCATTTCATTGTCTACTTCATATTTCATTGGCTCTGGTAGGAATGCCTTTACCATTTTTATTACTTCCCCTCTCTTGTTTCTAAATTCAGTTCAGATCTCATCTCTTACAAATTGGCTTTCATAATTCTCAAATTCCTCATCAATATAGACCTTGAGTACTTTTAGTACATGGTACTGCAAACATGTGCCATGCTGCCTTTCCCTTTCCAGTACATATATGGAATATCACCAGATCACCAGTTGACCTTGGTACTTTTCACTGCTGAGTTCAGGAAGAATCCTTTTGAACACAGCATTCTAGGTAACCAGTTACATATCTACATAAATAACTACTATATATTACTATATATATAACTACATCTATTCAACTTTCAGAAAAACACGTATACATTTGGATCAATAAAATTGAAAAAAGTCAAATAAGAACAGTCATACAGGTAATTATAACAAAATTTAGGCTGAGGAAATTATCACAGTTGAGTACTGCATTCAGCACTGAGCTTCCTGGTAGCTAAAGCAAAAAGGAGCATTTTGTTCAGTGTCATTCTCATCTTTGTAAATTGGGAGAACATGTTACCTTAACAAGTGAGACAAAATTTTTTCTTACCACTAAATTATAAGATGACTTAATTTGATAGCTCATTAAAGACTGAACTGTTAGATGAAGCACATAAAAATGCCCTTTTTATAAGTCAAAAAGAGCTGAGTACTGCCAATTTTTCACGGTTCAACCTAATACATAATGGCAATTGTCTTCAAACAGTGATGTTATAGACGATGTCAGACTCTTAATATGACTTATTCTTTATAGAAACTGATGGCATAATATAGAATGTTTGAATCAAGACATTTCTGTGAAGACTAATGTAGGTTTATATTTTTCTTACTATTAAGATAGAGCTTAAAACTCTATAGCAGAATGAAGATTAGTATGATTTCATAGGTTTTTCTCAAATACCAATTAAGGCTTTTGTCAGAAGCTGAGTAACTGTTAACTGAAGTTTGCATATTCTGTCAAGTGGCTCATATTTATTGTTAATTCATTAAGGGGCAATAATCCATACGTTTTAGCTACCAGAGATGGCAACTGATTAGGTTGGCAGTGGCACAGTTAAATGTAAAAGCCTGTGTTCTTGACCTACTTGAGGGCCATTTAACCTCTTACATATTGTCGGGCTGCCGTACTGTAGATGGACTACAGCTGTAGCTAGACGTTTCTCTCCAGAGGATAAGATGCTGTGCCCTCTGTGTCTTTGTTTCCCTCAGTAGTTGCCAGTTTGTTTATTCCTATAGCATATATACTGATGGCACAATAAAAACTATGTAATGAGTAAGGTCGGAGATAGATTAAAACTCTCACATTCTAATAGAGGAAATAAAACACGTGCAGATTTGTAAAAAATGTTAAATATAGTAAGTGCATAAGAGAAATGTTAATAAAGTGAGCGAGTCTTCTGGAGGAGAGTTTGCTTAACCTAGAAAGCATAAAGGAAGAATTCATAGAAGTGGTGGCATTTAAACCAGACTTGAAGGCATGATGAGTAGAGTAGGATGAATTCGTATTTGGGGAGGCAGACAATGAATTATTAAGGATGAGATACAAGCACTCTTTAGTGTAACTGACGGGTGCTAGTATCTTATTAGATGTAGAGCGATTCGGAAAGAAGGAACAGTAAGATACAACATTAAAGTTTTCAGTGTGGGTAACTAAGGATTATGACACCAAGTTGCAAGAAGAAATAGATTTTCAGAAAAGATAATGAGTTACTTTTGACATATGTTCCCAAGAGGCATTTGAAAATATAGATCTGGAGCTCAAAATACAAGTTCATGAAGATTTTTAAGGATGAAGAGAAAAGAAGGCATGTATCTGATCCTTTGAAGATGCCTACATGTAACAAAGGAGGTGTTCCAGGTTAGCCTGGCAGAGTGAACACCTGCATTTATCCTCCATTCTCTCTTGAAAGCCATTAAAATGATTATAGAGGGCTAAGAAGGTGTAAAAAAAGTGAGAAAGAAATCAACAGCGGACAAGAGATGTCAGCAAATTTTTAGAAGATGGAAAACAGAAAGCTAAAGTACCTGCAGCAGAAGGAGTTAATTGAACAAACTGGTGAGCGCTTGAGAACCTTGGAAAGACCCAAGACTGCAGGGTGCGTGGTAGGATTGAAAACTGTAGAATTTTTAAATAAGTTTATATAAGGAGTAGCTAGAGCCCAAGTTCACCCCTGCCTCATCTCTACCATGAATGAAACTAGAGATTTTTTTGTCTGAAGAAGTCAAATGATGGAGGCTGTGGACTTAGGGATGCCAGGCACAGCTGAAAATAGACAGAAGGTTGGAGGGTTCCTTTCTAGGAAATGGATTAGTCTACAAGAAGAAAAACTAGAGATACTGCTACAATGAGGTTCCCTCAACAAAATGGTCACATCCTCCCCCGCCCCGCAATGGTGCAGCCACCAGTAAATGCCAACACGCCTACAGTTTCTAATCAGCTATTAGGGACCTCGCTTTTAAATATTAATGGGAGTACTGACTTAGAAATATTTATCAAACTGGATGTTTATGTGTGTACACTTAAGAGTTTTTAAAGTTTATTTAAAAAACAAAATATGAATACAACAAGGTAATTCAAGAAAATATCCCGGAAGTGAAGGACATGAGTTTCCGGATTGAAAGCAGCCATCAGGATTCTAGCACAGTGGATGAAAACAGACCCACACCAAGGCACAATGCTATATTCAGACCCCTTGGGGTAAAAGGAAAGATCGAACAGCCTCCAAAGAGAGGGGGAATAAAAGTCTTGGAATAATGACCTGACATCAGGATGGCTTCAGACTCCTCAAAAACAACAGTGAAAGCTAGAAGCAGTGGAGCAGTTCATTCAAAATTATGAGAGAAAATTAATTCCAACTTAGAATTTCAAGTTTTTAGCCATGCAGGGTCTCAAAAGTCTACTTTCTAAGTTAATGCCTTGGAGGATATATGCTATCAAAACTGAGCATAAACCAAAACAGAAGACATGGGATGTAGGGAACAAGTGAAAGGAAGATCAAGAGGGTTATCAGTCTAGATTGAACGTGACAGAAGGCTCCGGAGGGATTTTCTCAAGATTAAATTTATAGGATGTTTCTATCTGAATATTTTAAAAGATTTAGACAATTGAAGATTTCGGTGTATTATTAGAATAAATACAAGGCAGTCTGCTTTTTAGGTGAGGAGAGGACTTACGTAAGAAAAGAAAAGCCTGAATAGCTTTCAGCTCAGGGGGAATTGCTTAACTTAAAGCCTTTTGTTTGGAGTCTGGATTGTTTTACAAAAATAGGTAAATAATATCACTGTGCCACATTTGTCTGGTTGCAAGAAAGAGAAATATGCTCTTTTATACTGGGTTTGTTTTCTCCAAGAATTGTCATTTCATTGGTTTTTAGTGTAATAGGAGCTGATCGAAAACCCCTTATGCTACAAGAATTCCAAGAGACATATCTGTACCTCAGTATCTACATCCATTAACCTAGGTCTAATTCAACTCTCACCGAATCTCAGCTCAGTTCTGTTGCGTCTCTATTTGAAGGTCTGATAAATTGAGAAAAGTGTATGTGTCGAAGATACATTTCTGTCTGTTTTTCTCAGTTCATTATATTAGACATTAAATGGCTATGGGAAATCACAGGTTAGTTGGAATCATAGTCCTCTTAATAAGTTTGTTATTGAAAGAGAAACACCATAAAGACCAAGTTTACCACCATAGTTTGTATGCTTTCACTGGCAAAATCTCTATAGCAGAAACTATGTTTTGTTTGTCTTTCTGTGAATCTTGCTTGTGTACTTTTTTCCCCCTTCCTGTCTCTTAAAATTCAAACTTTGAATATAATAGCAAAATTCTGGAAAACTATGTAAGAATATGTCAAGGATCTTAGTCAAAGCTATGGAAAAAATTTTATGTACAGGGGTGTTTATTACTATTATAAAAATAGCTATATTATATGTTCAATAATAGTTGGACAGTTAAATAAATTATGGCACATCCACAGTGGATATTATGGACCCGTAGCAGTTATGGACTCTTCATAATAGAATATTAAATAGGCTATTATGTGCACATATACCTATGTATAAATAAAATGTGTAAACATCCTCATGTGTATTTCAACATCAGAAACATTGTTTTTACTTTTGTAATCAGAAAAACAATCTTTTAAATAAATTAAACTGCAACCAAATTTTCCTGCATGGCATTTAGTTGCTGTTTTTGTGCCTAGAATCAGAGGGAAAGTTTTTTGAGGTGCAAGAATATTTAGAGGTCATTCAGTCCAACAAAACCACCACAATCCATTTCTTCCTCCTACACGCATTCCCAATGCTAAAAGTCTCTTTACAACACACAGAGTATTTTGTCTTAAAGTCTTTTCTTAAGCTTGTCAGTTGATGGGCAGCTAGCTCGCTGCCTCAAAAGGCCAAGCCATGCCACTGTTCAAAAGCTTTGTTAGAAAAATCTTTCTTATTTTCAGTTAAAATCTGCTTCACTGTGAGTTCCATTCAGTGATCCATGTTTTGCCCTTTGGACACATACAATCTTCTGCATAAATGTTCACTAAAAATACTTGTATTTGTCAGGCTAATCATTGTAAGTTTGGGTACGGTTCTTTCTATGACAGCAGTCTGCTTGCCTTCTCTGGAACTGAGTACATGGTTTCTGGACTGAACACTGTATTTAAGGTGTGGTTAAACCAGGGCGGGTTACCTGTCCCTTCTGTGGTCATTATACTCGCATCAATGCAAGATAATACTGTTTTCTATTTTCTGCTAACCCTATCAATATAGCTTGAAATTTTTCTGTAGGTCTTTTTTTGGGGGGGGGGGGATGAACTAAGATAATTATTTTCTCTCTTATATTTGGAATGATTTTTCTGAAATTTACTTCATTTTATCTTTATCCTTATTAAACTTTATTTTGTCAGGTTTAACATATTCTCATTTGCTGAAATTTTGAACTCTTGAATTTTTCATCTATTTTAGCTATTCTAGCTTTGTGTCACTCACAGATTTAATAAATGTCTTTTCTATATATATCCAATTAATCATATGATACAGACATCTAACCATGTATTCTCAACCAGTACGTATTTACCTGTTTTATCCCAACTCTTTCCCTTAGTAGCTGTGTGACTTTGGACAAGTTACTGAGTTTTCTGCCTCAGTTTTCTCATATGTAACAAGGGAATTAATAACAGTGTTACCTGAAAGAGTTGTTGTGGAGATGAATATAGCGAAGCATTTAGGAAGCATTTAGAATTACACCCGGCAGGCACAAAATGCAACGTAGCAGGTGGAAAGTCTCAGGACAATAGGGCTGGCAGCCGGGGGAAAAAAGCTAGATGTGAAGCAAAGGAGGCCAAGGACAAACTGGAACTCACAAGGACAAATGATCCCATATCTGTTCTCACGACCTCCAGCTTTGATAAGCAGCTAATTTGCAGAAGAAGCTGGCACCTGTTGCCATGGGGCTATCCATGCCTGGCTTAGGAATCGGAAAAATTGCTGAGGAGCTCCAACAGGAGCTGCAGGTGCTGCGGGTCCGGCCACCGGCCCACCCTCCAAGGTGAGGCCGGCGATCACTGGTGAGTGTGTAGTGTTCTTAACGGCACATGGCAGCGCTGCACTCGTCTGAAAGCAGAGTGGGGACTGCTTTATTGCAGCCTCCAAATCATGTGCACGCATAGGTTTTTGTAGCCAGCCCTAACTTAGAACCATGCAGAGAAAGTGGTTCTGACAAACGTAGTTCCAGCTCAGCTGTGTTTGACAAAGTACCCAGTCACTGCAGGAGACAAGCCCTTCCAGACAGTGAAAGAAATTATAAGCTACTTTATATCCTATAGTATGCAATATCTGTATATAAAAGACCATTTAAAAACTGTTATAAAGCTATAATAAATACAAGTAGTGATACTAGAGTAAATGGAACAGTGGAAGAGTTCAGAAATAGGCCCACTTACATGTGGGAATTTCATCTTTGAAGAAAAGCCGTCCAGATCATTGAGGAAAAGTTAGATTAGTTAATAGATGATGTTAGGAAAACTATTCATTAGGAAAGAATCCTGGAAATTCAGCTGGATATCTGGTAGATACCAAAACTGATCTTAATATAGATCATGCTTTAAATATAAAAAGTGAAATAAAATCATGAAAAAAGTTGGAAGTGCTTTTTTCCCAACTCCGGGGGTGAAGATGGCATGGACACAAAACCCAGAAACCACAGAAGAAAAGATAAAACATTTTAGCCACTTGAAAATGGGAAAGATCTACAAGGCAAAAAAAACCCCAAAAAACACTAAAGTAAAAAAAATGTCACACTGGGAAAACATATTTGCAAAACATTTGATAGTCAATGGGTAAACTTTCTTAAATTCTGAAATTAAGGAAAAAATATTAAGTTAAAATAAGTAAAGGCAGTTCACTGAAAATATAGATGGAAAATCCCATAAACACATGAACAATAAATGTTTGATCCACTCAGAGAAATGACATAAAATTAATAACCAGATGCTGTGTTTTACTGTCCACTTAATTCAGACTTGAAAAATTTGTATTCTGGTGTTGGCAAGGATGTAAGGATCTAGTCATTTACACAGGAGGTGAGAATGTTTGTTGTTTGATGTGGGTGGTAGAATCTTTGGGAAAGAACCTATTGAAATACTAAGTTCACCTTAATTTTGCCCCAGGAGTCCTACTTCTGTTGTAGAACTGCCCTGAAGGTATACTCCCCCAGGTGAGGAAGACAGATGAAGAGATGCTCCTTGCTTCCATGTGGTTGACATTCTTTGCTCCTGTACTGAATAATTAAGTGCTACATACAGCTTGTGCTAGACCACTTTCCCCATGCATTTGATCTGTATCTGCCTGTCTCGCCTTTTCGCTGACATGTCCTTACTCTTGCTGTTCCTTCTGCCTGCAGTGCTCATTCCTTTTTTTTAACCCCTAACAAAATCCTATGACTTTTTCAAGGCCTAGTTCAAAAACACTGTCTGTGAATCCTCTCCAACACTAAGGCGGAATTAATCCATCCTTAGGTATACTCAAGATACTTCCCTTGTCCTGATCGTCTACAGGAAACATTAATACCTTCAGTGTTTAGTTTCATGTTTGGGTGAGAGTATTCACTCAACAAATGTTTGTTGAACTGTACAGAATTAACAGCTAATTCTTGTCATATTAAAATTAGTTCTGTAAACATCTGTCTCCTCTATATTGTGCAGCTCCTCAAAAATCAAGGCTAATGTTGTTTTTAATGTTTATTTTTTAATTATAAAAATAATGTGTGGATATGGCAAAATGAATTAAATATTAGTATGGAACAAAAAATGAAAAAGAAAAGTTTCTCTGTAGTCCACATCCAGTCTCACTTCCCAAAGATAACTGTTATTAAACAGTTCTTGATGTATCCTTTTTAGAAGTTTTCTGGGTATAACCAAACATATAAAAATATATATTTATAATGTATATCCTTTTAATAGCCATTTTTCCCCCTACAGAGGCATAGTATACCTACTGTTCTGAGACTTGCTATTTTCATTTTACTTTTTATCTAGAAAAGGTTTCCCTATGGACACATAAATCAGTGAGGAATATCTCATTTGTTTAATCAGTACTTTATTGTTAGATACAGAAGTTGGTTTTAGTTTTTTGCTGTTATAAACAATGTTTCAGTGAACACCCTTTTACATATAACTCTGCTTCTTGTATGAATATAAATATTGGCTAGATTCCTAGCAGGAGGGTCAGGGGGCATGTGCATTTGAGTAATGATCATTTTAGAGAGCTAAATTCACAAAACTTCTCATAGATAGAAAGCTCTGGAAGTTCGGGGGGGGGGGATGTTTTAGAAAATTAGCTGATCAGAAACGTTAGAATCAAGAGAATATTCTGAGAAGTAACAAAACAGTACTTGATAGATGAAGTAAGCTTTGAATGATCTGGCTTTTTAAAAGTCAATCTTAGAATAAATCACTTAAATTTTTTTTCTGTAGGTTAAGAACACAGATAAAAAGTCAAACAGAGAGGGCGCCTGGGTGGCTCAGTCCTTAAGCGCCTGCCTTCGGCTCAGGTCATGGTCCCAGGGTCCTGGGATCGAGCCCCGCGTCGGGCTCCCTGCTCTGCGAGAGGCCTGCTTCTCCCTCTCCCACTCCCTCTGCTTGTGTTCCCTCTCTCGCTGTGTCTCTCTCTGTCAAATAAATAAGTAAAATCTTTAAAAAAAAAAAAAAGTCAAACAGAGGTTCTTAGGAGATTAATGGGGATAAAAGTTTAGCATTTGCTCACCCTTCCCAACTATCATTTCCTGGGATCCTTAATTCCACCTCTTTATGTGTATCTGAGCTCTTTGTCCTTATCTACTAAGTAAGTGGTGATCAGAATATAGAAATGATACAGTGTAGTATATGAAATAATTCATCCAACAGATGCTAAAGGGCCTCACATGTGCCTTCTCTGTCTTATGTGCTGGGGATACATCCATGAATATAATAGAGAACAGTCTTGACGTCAAGGAACTTAGAAATTGCGTTCCTACTCTCCTTAACTTATAATTGCTGTATTTTTTGAGTGCCTGCCCATAAAAATAGGCCCTGTGTGTGTATATCATCTGTACTTTCCATTAGTCTCTCCCCTTGCCCTGCTCTATTTTTTTCAGCACTGTTACCACCTGATACATATGTTTGTTTTTTAATCTCTCTCTCCCAGTAAGTAGAATGTAAGCGCATAACTTTGGGAACTTTTCCTCTTAACTACTCTCACCTCCCTAGCACCCAGCACACGGTGTATGAGGCACTCAATAAATATGTGTTACATAAGGGAAGAGTTGGCTGTTTGCCTCTGTATGCTGACGCTCTTAAGTAGTAGTTTGTTTTTCAGCTTTATTGAGATCTAATTGACGTACAATGTTGTGTAAGTATAAGGTGTACAGTGTGATTATTTAATACACTTATATATTGTAGTATGATTACCACCTGCAGTGTTAGCTGACACGTCCATCATGTCACATATTTAACCATTTCTTTTTTGTTGTGAGAGCATTTAAGAGCTCTCTTAGCAGCTTTCAAATATATAATACAGCGTTGTTAACTATAATCACAGTGTTATACGTTAGATCCCCAGAACTTACCTTCTAGCTGAAAGTTTGTACCCTTTGACTAACATCTCTGCAGTCCCCCCAGCCCCACTCCTCAGCCCCTGGTAATCCCCATTATGCTCTCTGTTTGTACAAGAGTGTGGCCTTTGAAGATTTCACATATGGGTATCATACAGTCTTTGTCTTTTCTGACTTATCTCACTTAGCATAATGCCCTCAAGGTCCATCCGTGTTGGAAATGGCAGGATTTCCTTCTTTCTCATGGCCGAATGGTATTCCTGTGTGTGTGTGTGTGTTTGTACACACTGTATCTTCTTTCTCCATTCATCTGTTGCTGGACACTTAGGTTGCTTCCATATCTTGGCTACTGTGAAGCTTAGCTAATGGTGCAATAAACACGGGAATGCACATATCTCTTTAAGATCCCAGTCTCATTTCCTATGGATGTATACCCAGAGTAGGATTGCTGGATCATATGGCAGTTCTATTTTTAATTTTTTGAGGATCCTCCATACCGTTTTTCACAGTGGCTGCACCAGTTTGCATTCCCTCCAACAGTGTGCAGTGTTACCCTATTCTCCACATCTCTGCCACTGCTCTCGTCTTTTGATGACAGCCATTTTAACAGGTGTGAGTTGATACCATTGTGATTCTGATTTGCATTTCCCTGATAATTAGTGATGAACCATCTGCATGTGCCTGTATATCTTTTTGGGGAAAAATGTCTATTTAGTTCCTCTGCCCACTTTTTAATTGAACTGTTTCATTTTTGTTATTGACTTGTATGAGTTATTTATATATTTTCTGTGTTAACCCCTTATCATATATATGATTTGCAGATATTTCTCTGATTCAGTAGGTTGTCTTCCATTTTTTATTGTTTCTTTTGTTATGCAGAAGCCTTTTAGCTTGATGTAGTTCCATGTATTTATTTTTGCCTTTGTCATCTGTGCTTTTGGTATCATAACCAAAAAATCATTGCCAAGACACATGTCAAGGAGCTTTTTCTGTTTTCTTCTAGGACTTTTGCAGTTTCAGGTCTTAAGTAGTTTTTAATCATATTGTTTTGTCGTTTCTAATTGTATTTTTTTAAGTTTTTATTTAAGTAATCTCTACACCCATTGTGGAGCTCGAACTCATGACCCCGAGATCCAGAATTGCATGCTTTTCCAACTGAGCCAGCCAGGTGCCCCTCTAATTGTATTTTTAAGGCGTTCCTGATCATCCTATATAAAATTTCAGATTGCTCCCTTTTTTCCATTTCATTTCCCCTTACTTTAACTTTTCTCCATAGCACCCAACTTCTAACATACTATATCATTTCCATAGGCTTTCCCCAACTTAAGAGTATAAATTTCATGAGGGCAATGAGTTTTGTATATTTTAGTTATTGTTGTATCTCCAGTATCTATGGTGGGAACACACATTTGTTTCAGAATTAAGTATTTGTTGAATGAAGGGATTGAATTATTTGATTCCAAGAGAGACAGCTGAAAAACAGCAATTTTATAAGATATTACAAAAATGGGAGCAGGAGGGAGAAGAGAATAATAGAACTATTTTATTTATTGGTTGAGGCTCTGGGCTTGAACTCAGAATTCAGTTTGTGCTGGAAGATCATTACCAGTGAATGGGTGAGGGAATTAATGAAGTAAGAAGAAAAGGCCCAAGGCAAGCTGTGAAAAGTGAGGGAGTCAGGACAATGAATTCTTTTCAGTAGAGTCAAAGGTTCAGATGCCCACATGCAGGAGAAAAGCAGAAACAGTGCCAACTAACTCGTGTTGGAAGTTAGATAAAGTTGGTAAACCCAGGGCAGTGGTTCTTAAGCTTGAGCTTGTATCAGAATCACCTGGAAAGCTTGGTAAAACACAAGATGGCTGGATTCCATCACCAGAGATTCTGATTAGTACGTCTCGAGTGGGGTCTAAGAATCTGCATTTACAAGTGCCCAGGTGATGCTGATGCTGCTGGTCTTTGAGAAGCCTCTGAACACCTGTGAGTCAGTGCACCGTTTATGGGTCGAAGAATTACCTGTGCTGACGAGGGATAGCCAGTATACCATGCGGTCGGGGGGGCCAATCATTGCTCTTAGCTGCTGTGTTTGTGTTGTCCAGGCTCCTCAGATGGTACACTAGAGGACCAAAGCCATGGTCTGCACGGTTTTCAGTTCCTCTCAGGACTTACCACAGTGCACAGTGCAGTCCAGGTGTTAGATGGTAGGGACACACATACACAGGGTGAATTCCCTGGCACTATTTAATAGAAGCGTTTTTTCAGTTTCGAGCCTGTGTTACTTTGAAGTATCCTTGCCATTGTTTTTTTGCTGCAGTAGAGGGAGCCACAACCCAAATTGTATTTATGTAGCAGTAACACATAATAGGGTTACTTCCCTTTCCATCCTTTTCCTTTAGTCTTTTCTTTTTTTTTAATTTTAAAAATCCACTTTAATGAAGTATCTTAAGCGTGCAGTTCGTGGTCTTTGGGCCAGCAGATAAGCCTGGGCGACGACCACCCCAGTTACTATGGAACACTTTAATTCCTGCTCTTGCGGTGATTTCCACCCCACCCCCAAGTGCGGAGCTGCTTTTGGTCACTACAGGTCGCCTGCCTAGAACCTCCTGGAACTGGAATCGTGCAGTATGCGCTTGTTTTTGTCTGCCATTTTCTTCAGCATAATGTTTTTTAGATTAATCAGTGTGGTTGCATGTATCCATAGTTCACTTTTTCCTACTGATAAGTAGTGTCCCGTTATATGGATATACCATGTTCTGTGTATTTATTCTCTTTCTGATGGCATGAGTCCTGTGCTTTTGAAAGGAATTGGGGAGAAAAGGAATTATGTTTGTTTACCATTTGACTACATGTAAGTACCGTGCTCTTAATTTTTTCTTTCTAGGAAGTTTTTAATTCTTCCCTTAAAAGTAATAGTACCTAATTTGCTATTATCAAATAAATAGTGACTACCAAATAATTTATTATTAAATAAAATTTTAAATGTTTCTGATCTTGCTGCTTCTTAGAGATGGCATGGATGAAACCATAACAGCCAAAATTTGTGGCAACAGTCTTCCTCTCAAAACTTAAGTAAATATTGTTGCCTAAAGTTTGTTATTCAAAGTTTGTTCTGATTTTTTTAAAAAAATTCTGGTGAGACTTCCAGTTTTCCCTTTGCAAACAATTTTACTGATCAAGTTTTTCTTGATACTTAGCTAGGTTTGCTAATTAGCTGTTCTTTCTAGAGGGACTATTTCAGTATGATAAAGAAAACTAGTAATACATGAAGAGGGTAATAGACCTGTGATCAAGAAATACACCAAAATGCTAACTGTAGTGTCTAGGAGGTGAGGATGTATGGGTTTCACTGTAAAATTCTTTCAAAGTTTCTGAGGTTTGAAGGTTTTATAGTAAAATATTAGGGTAGGGGAGGAAGGGAAAGCTAGTGAATTGTTGCAGGACAGACATTGTTCCTGAATGTTGCTCTCCTGTCCTCCAGTAGTGCTGGTTCTCCTTTTTATAGCAACCCTGTTACCTGCCTATTCCCATAAAGTTATTCTCAGTATGAGCAAATGAAAGCAGAGTTAGCCAGCTACCAGACTGTTAAAGCTAAGCCCCTAGTGAACAAGGATTTGAAGTAGGTTCAAAGACAGTTGTGATCATGGTTTTGTCAGTAAAGTATCAAGAGTCGTATGACTTTTAAGTTTGTAGGCCAAAGTGTCCAAGTAATATATTTGGGAGAGAGGGAGGAATCAGTGAGATCATTGGAGTAAGGATTCTTAGCCAAGGAAAAAACAGTTCAGGAGGGAAGACTGGAAAAACCAAGCCACTGTTCCCTTCCATTTATCTTTCATCTTTTATCTTGTCTGTAACTGGATCCTAAAGTTAACCTCCTGCCATGAGAGAAGGACTATTTTTCCAGCTGGATGAGAAAAGTAGCATTGTCTCCTATTCTGTGCTGTTCTCTGCTCACTTACCCCTGAAAGCTGATTTGTAAACAAAGGCAAATCCATAAGTATTTATTAAGTAATTGCTCTCTTTTCAGAATTGTGCTCTTTGGAAATTAAAGCATATGAAACATAACACCGTATGAGGAGCTTGCAGTCTAGTTAAGAAATCTCTTATTTCTGGCCCTGGGCAAATTCAATAAAAGTACAAACTGTGTAGTCAAGTGCTAAATCGAGTATAAATATTGTAGAGATTCAAAGGAGGGAACTTTGGCATGGGCCGGGGTAGTCTCGAAAAAAGTTTGAGATAATGCTACATGTTGATAGGTGAGGTAAAGCAGAAAGTCATTTCATGAAAAGGGATCCAGCGTGAGGAAACAAATGCTACCGTTCTTTAAAAAGACAGTGAGAAAACTAGACTGACTAAAGAATATTCATTGGAAGTAACGGGAGATAGGCTTCTAGAATCAAAGTCAGGGAAGCAACAGTATGGATGAGCATCGAGAACATTATGTTCAGTGAAATGAGCCAGTCACAAAAAGACGTACTGTTATGATTCCACTTATATGAAGTACCTGTAACCAAACTGATAGGAACAGAAAGTAGAAGGTGGTTATCAGGCGCTGGGGGAAGGGCAAAGAGGAATTGCTGCTTTAAAGAGTATAGAATTTCAGTTTTGTAAGAGGAAAGAGTTCAGGAATCTGTTTCACAATTGTGTGAACATAACACTACTGAACTTAAAAAGAGTTAAGATGGTAAATTTCTTGGTTTCTTTCTTTTTTAAACTATAGTTGACGCACAGTGTTAACATTAGTTTCACGTGTACAACATACTGATTCAACAACTCTGTATATGCTCTGCTCACCACAAGTGTAGCTCCCATCTGTCACCATACAGTGCTATTACAGTATCATTGGCCATATTTCCTGTTCTGTACCTTTTATCCATGTGACTTACTCATTTCATAACTGGAAGCCTGTATCTCCCTCTCTCCTTCACCCATTTTGCCCATCCCTCCACCCCTACCCCTCTGGCAACCAGCAGTTTGTTCTCTGTATTTATGGGTCTGATTCTGCTGTTTGTTTATTCATTTATGTTGTTTTTTAGATTCCATATATGACTGAAATCATATGGTAAATGTGTTTGATTTATTTCACTTAGCATAATAGTGTGTAGCCCCATGTTGTCACAAATGGCAAGATCTCATAAGATGGTAAATTTTATATTATGTGTTTTTTACCACAGTAAAAAATCAGAGAAGCAATGGGGGGCATGCTAAAAAGGAAATCATAAGATAAAATGCAAAGCATCTACACTTTAACTCCCACCCCCCCCCCAACTCCTATAACTTATAACTGGAAAACATATATGGCTGAGAGAATACTAGAGCTCCAAAGGAAGAAAAGTAACTTGTTATTTTAAATGATTGCAAGGATCCTAAAGAATTACATATCAAGGTATTACTACACATGTAATTTTGTAATTAATATTCTTTCAGGAATGATGGAGAGAAACGACAGAATTAGCTGATTTTAAAGAAGGGAAAAGTTGGATTGAGAGAAATAAAAGTATATGGATTTGATGTCCATATTCACAAAGTTCTAGGAAGTCATATGACTTTGATATGAAGGTATGAATACTTTGGAGAAAATTAGTGATCAAGAAGAGCCAGAAGGACTTCCTCAGAACAAGTTCTTGCTGGACTAACCCTCATGTTCTTTTAGGATTGGTTTAATAATAGAGGACTAAGTGATTCCGTGAAAGTGCATGGTGTTCAGCAAATTGTTTGACAAAGTATCTCAAAATGGAAGAGCCGGACTCTTCCTCCAAGATGAAGTAACAAGGCTCAGAATTTACCCTTCCACCCGAAGCAGACAGATAAAGTATATAGGAAACAGTGGTTTTCAGAACACCGGAGAGGAGGCAGTGAAGGAATGTGGCCTCTGAGAGATGGGAAACAAACCAGCAGCCGTGGGTTTGCCCCAGCTTGCTGCCTCTGTGGAGCTGCTGGGCCACGGCACAGGGAAGGGGACCTAAGGCCTGGTGCAGGAACTCCCCGAGGAGATCGGAGTTGGAAGTCCAAGGAAACGGACGTAGCTGGTGTTTTATAGAGAGCAGCAGAGGGCTGCGAGCTGCATGGAGAGAGAACCCGAGAGAACCCCTGGGAGTAGTCAGCAGAGGGAAGAGACTACACCTGAGCCGGGGAGAGAGTCCTCTTTGGAGGGATTAAAGGGAACAGTTTATGGTGACCACACAGGATGAGGAACAGTGCCTGTTCCCCAGTGCCAGGAGCCTGACTGGAAAATCTCTTAATTCACAGGGCACTGAGTAGAGTACTCAGGATAGTCCTTCCTCAGTGGTGAGGAATAATCTATTGCTGTGGGTCTGCATAATAAATCACAAAAGCAAGACCTGAAGGGATCATACTGTTTCCAAGTAACTTAACTGTATACCTGAACAAAACTCAAGATTTGTAGGAATACAAAATTATCTAGCAACCAGAAGGTAAAACTCCTAACGTCTGGCATCCAGCCAAAGATACCATGTATGCAGACAGACCGGAAGGGATGACCAATCAACTGAAACTGACTCAGAACTCATATAACTGTTAGAATTAGCAGGTGACATTAAAGCAGTTATTATGATTATATTCCATATATTCAAAAAGTTAAATAGAGACATGGGAGATGATAAAACCCAAATAAAACTTCTAGAAATGGAAACTGCAATGCCTGAATTGAAAAATACACCATAGAGGATTAATACCAGATTAAACCTTGCAAAGGAAAAGATCTGTGAACTTGAAGACGCTGCAATTGAAATCAAAATGAAAACGAGCAAAAAAAGAATCTCATAAAAATGCAGAGTATTCGTGAGCTGTGTAACAACTGTAGGTTGCTTAAAATACATGAAATTGGAGTCTGTGAAGGGGAGAGGACAGAGGAATGGATAAAAAAAAATAAGGGCCAAAATCTTTCCAAACTTATACCCACAGATCGAAGAAGCTGAACAAATTCTAAGGACAAGAAACTTGAAGGATACTTCACCAAGGGCACATCATAATCACATTGCTCTAAGCTAGTGGTAATGAAAATAAATCTTAAAAGCAAAAAGGGAAAAAGACAAGTTAGGTAGAAAGGAACAAATATAAGCATGACAGCCAGGTTCTTATTAGAAACAAGCCTAATATCCCTCATGAACAAATATATATATGAAGCAGCTAAACAAGATTTTAGCAAATTAAATCTTTTCAATAGATAATACAGCATGACCAAATGGTGGATTTACCCCAGGCACAGAGGTTTAACATTTAAAAATCATTGAACTGAAAAAGAAAAATCATATGATCACTTTAGTAGACACAGAAAAATTATTTGGCAAAATCGAACATCCCTTCCTGATAAGACTCTTAGCGAACCAGGAATGGAAAGGAACTCTCTCAACCTGATAAAGAGCATAAATGAAAAATCTACACCTAACCTTGTACTGAAAAACTGAATGTGTTCCTCCTAAGATCAGGAATAAGACAAGGATGTCTGTCTGTTCTCTTCACTTCTATTTAGCCTTGAACTGGAGGTTCTAGCTAGTGTAGTCAGACAAGACAAGGAAATAAAAGACATCCAGACTAGAAAGGAAGAAGTAAAATTATCTTTCTTTTCATAGAAGATGTGATCATCAAAGTAGAAAATCCTGTGGAGTTACTGGAAAGTTACTTAGAATTACTGAGCATTTAGCAGAGTTGCAGATGCAAGATTAGTATACCAAAATTAATTATGTATATACTAACCAATGAACTGAAATTGAAACTTAAAAACACAGTAGCATAAAGTTATGAGATACTTAGGGATAAATCTTGGCAAAACACATAAAAGACCCTGAAAACTAAAAATCATTGCTGAAAGAAATTAAAGCGACATAATGAAGTGGAGAGATTCATTTTGTTGATGGTTCTGAAAACTCAGTATTGTTAATTCTCTTCAGGTTGATCCGTAGATTCAGTGAAATCCCAGTTGAAATCTCAAGAGGGTTTTTTATAGAAATTAGAAAGCTGTTTCTAAATTTCATTTGGAAATGTGAAGAACCTAGAATAACCAAAACAAGTTTGAAAAAGGACAGAGTTCAAAGCTTAACACTACCTGATTTCAAGACTGATTATAAAGCTATGATAATCAAAACACTGGGATATTGGTGTAATGCTAGGCAAATATACCGATGGGACAGAATAGAGAGTCCAGAGAAGAAAAACCTGATACATATTTGGACACCTGATTTTTGACAAAGGTACAAAGGCATTGCGATGAGAAAAGGCTTCTTTTTAACAAAAGGTGGTAGAATAATTGGATTTCTGTATGCATATACAAAAAGTCAGTTCAAAATGGGTCATAGACCTGAGTTTAAAACCTAAAAGTACAGCTTTTAGTAGAAAACAGAGAAGAGGATCTTTGTGACCTTGGGCTAGGCAAAGATCTTTCAGATACTACACCAAAAGCATGATATCTAAACGAATTGATCAGTTGGTCTAAAAATTAATTCTGCTCTTTGAAAGACATTTGAAAGAGACTGAAAGAAAATGGAAGGGATGAGACGATAAGGCACAGACTGGGATAAAATCTTTGCAAAGTATATAATTCACTAGGGACTTCTATCTGGGCGATATGACAGATTCTAAAAGCTCAACAATAAGATAACATGCAACCCAATTTAAAACCTGTCAAAAGAATTAAACAGATACTTCATAAAAGAAGATACAAGGATGGCAAGTAAGCTCATGAAAAAATGCTAGACATGATTAGTACAAATTAGAACTACAATGAGATACTACTTACTACACATGTATTAGACTATCAAAATAGACCCACGCCTTTATTTTCTGACTTTGGACTTGTGTGGAGAGGTAAGGTATGGAGCATCTTCTAATTCTGAGAAGAAAGTCAAGAAAATTGTGAAGATCCTGATGACTGGGGGAAAAACTGGAAACCAAATCTTCTGCCAACCCAGGAAATCCTCTCCACAAATATAGCAGAGAAAGAAAACATTTTCGAAAACGTTTTTATTATTGGATAAGCATGAAAGCAGGCTGCAGTTTACATCACAGGCAGATTGCAAAGACAGAAATCTCACCTTCCCATATAACCAGACAGACACAATCCGTTACATATGTGTCCTGAAGATAAATGATAACTTGTCCGTATGTAAGAGTACTTCCTCCACAGCACCACCTGCTATACATAGTTCATTCTAAATTCACATGGTGATTCGGGTGACCATCTGTGTTAGTTAATTGTCTTTAACCAAAGGAAAACTGACACTTCCATCTCTGACAAGGGTTAGTTAAGAGCTTTGGAGAGAAAGGCACCTAAGCTAGTATCCCACAGTGATGGGAACATTGGGGTGCATCTTCCTTGATGATTGCGTTGCAAAGGCAGGCCTCTAGGAGAAACTAAATTGTAAAGCTGGCAAGAGGTTTATTCAGCTTTTAAAAAGATTCACGTACATTTCAGAGGGACAGTTAGTTTTCTCAAGGCAGTGATCTAAGGAGGAAAGAAGGATAAGGTGTTTTGGCACCAGGAAAAATGTAATATTTTATTAACCTTCACAACACCCAGAGCTCTGATAGGGTTTTACTGCTGAATGAACCAGCCTTTGTTACCATCTGCCTCTGGGCTTTTTGTTATAGAAGCTGGCCGCCACTGTATATGTAGTTTAGGTATCCTGTATCCTGTAGGCAAAATCATTCTGACTGACTCATCCCCCGAGGGCAAGGAAAATGAATCCCCCCCAACTCCCTTATACCTCAAGACAAAGCCTAAACCATTGCAGTGATCAGAAATATCTGCTTTCTTCAGTTTATCTTTTTAAAAAAAATGCATGTGTATTTTGCATTTGAATTTGTAATATACCCACATTAGTTTTAAAATTTCTCTCTTCCCCATCCCATCTCCTTAAAAACAAACAAAAAACTTTTTAAGATTTGAGAAAAGATGTGGGAAAGAGCAGAGGGGCAGGTCCTTGTGGAGAGATTAAAGAATGTATGTTTTAATGTGTATCTTTTTTTTTTTTAATTTATTTGAGAGAGAGAGAGAGAGCGTGGTAGGGGGGAGGGCAGAGGGAGAGAATCTTCAAGGAGACTGCCCGCTGAGCGGGGAGCCCAGTGCGGGCTTGATCCCACAACCCATGAGATCATGACCTGAGCCAAAACCAAAAACCAGACGCTTAACTACCTGAGCCACCCTGGTGTCCCAGTGTGTTATCTTTTAGAATATAATTTCCACTGAGTATGTTTCAGTTTCATTTGAATTCTAACCTGTCTGTTGCAAAGACATTATTGAAACATTAGAAGTATAAATGAAATGGAAGTTTTAAGTAAATTATTTTTCAGACAATCTAAGGGGTTTTATTTATGCGTTACATATACATGTAAATGCAAGCCTTTTTAGAGTTGGAACATCTCCCCATGATACACTGAACATTGCCATTGGTAGTTGTGAAGAAGAATAAATACGTCATCAAGGCTTGTTTGATAAGTCAACATAAAGGACCAAGTAAGTACATTTTAACTTGGCAGTTGGTTCTTTTAGCCTTACCGTTTCTCTTTCAACACTTAAATTTTTCTCCTCAGATTTGGTTGACTTTTCTTTTTGTAAAACTTGCCTGTTCGGTTACCAACACTTGTGTTGAGATGACTTCTGGCATCACCACCTCCCGCATACCTTGTCTTTAGATGAGAGAAAGCTAAAAGAGACATATATGAACAACATTTAAAAGTAGCCCTAAAAAGGGGTGTCTGGGTGGCTCAGATGGTTAAGCGTCTGCCTTCAGCTCAGGTCATGATCCCCATGTCCTGGGATCGAGCCCCACCATCGGGCTCCCTGCTCAGTGGGAAGCCTGCTTCTCCCTCTGCCTCTGCTGTTCTCCCTGCTTGTGCTCTCTGGCTCTCTCTGTCAAATAAATAAATAAAAATCTTAAAAAAAAAAAAAAAGCCCTAAAACGTAAGCCACACATCCATTCAAACTGAAGTACTTAGTAGCACCTTTTTATATGCCTATAGGCTTTTGTCAAAACCGTTTGTCATCTATTAAAACCATAGTTTTAAGAAAATTAATATTAAAGGAAAAAATAGTAGTGTGGTAGCTAATTTAGATTGTAGACTTTTCTCAGCTTTCACAGCAAAGATCACAATTCTCCAATGTTCTATTTTTAAAATCCAGGTTAAAAATCTTAAATCAGTAACAGTATACCACGTCCTTGACATCCTCTTCTGAATGTGTAATCCAAAATTAAAAAGAATTGTTTAGCTATATTACTTTAATTTCAAGCATTGATTTTGTTATAAATTTGTGAGTGTGTGTGGTGTGTGTGTGTGTGAGAGTACGTGTGTTTGTGTGAGTGTGTGTGTGTTTGTGTGAGTGTGTGGTATATGTGTGTTTATGGGAGAGTGTGTGTGTGTGTCCCCGTATGTCTAACCCCTCCTCTCTAGTCTTGCTCCAGACCCGTTGGACCAAGCAGCAACGCTAAAGGTCTAGAGGTATCCTGGAGGTTGGGGGTAGAAGCTGTATTAGTTCCTAGGGCTGCCTTAACCAGTTACCACAAACTTGATGGCTAACAGAAATTTATTTTCTCCTAATTCTGGAGGCCTGAAGTCTGAAGTCCCTTCCCTCTGAAGGTGTTCCTTGGCTTGTGGCAATAATAGCTTTAATCCTTGTCTCTGGCTGCATGTGACCCTCCTCCCTGTGTGCCTCTGGGCCCAAATCTCCCTCTCCTTTCTCCTGTAAATTACAAATTACTGGATTTAGGGCAGGCCCTAAATCCATGGCCTACCCTAAATCCAGGATGATTCATCTCAAGGTCCTGACTGATGACATCCCCAAAGACCCTATCTCTAAATAAGGTCACATTCTGAGGCTCCAGATGGATGTGAATGGGGGAGGTGGGCACACACTGTTCAACCCACTATAGTAGTATTTAATTAGGTTCCTTTTATTATTTTACTTTAGAGAGTTGAGGGGAGGAGCAGAGGGAGAGGGACAAGCAGACTGTGGTGAGCACAGAGCCCAACGTGGGGCTTGATCCCATGATCCCGAGATCACAACCCAAGCTGAAGCCAAGAGTCCGAGGATCAACTGACTGAGCCACCCAGGCACCCTTGATTAGGATCCTTTTTAAAAATGGTTTAAAAATAATATTCCTAAAAAACCTAAAACTGATGTCCCTTTTTGTTATCTAAAACTTCCACATTCATTATTTTCTTGATTTTTATAATGTTTGTGTTTACATCAGGTACTCCCATAGCATCCCCCATGGAAGGGAATCATTTTGTGGGAAACTCTTGAATTTTCTCTCACTGTTCCTTCACTCACTTCTCTCTCAAGAAGTGATGAAATTAGAGCAAGCCTGATCCATCAGCCCACATATAACCAAGAGACATGGGATTGCACAGAACATAGCGCTTCCGGACACGTTTGTGCCCAGAACTCCCAAGAGCTTGTGCTTCTGGTCTCCCTACAATAAGCAGACCCAGCAGTCTCTTGCTACATCCAGCCAAGTCTGTTTTTTCATTTCCAACTTCTCTGCCCATGACGTGGTGGATAAATTTCAAGTCAAGCAGGTCTCAAGGTCTGGGGTCAGGGAGTGAGGTTGGAAGCCCTGTTACTTTCCATTCCAGCTTTACCAGTTATAACGTTAACAGGCAGTCCCCATTTACCTCAGGACTGTCTGTTTTTACTTGCTCATCTAAGAACTGTAATGGTAATCAGAAAAGATATTAATGTGCCTGTTTTTAAGATAAAGAAATTTCAGCAAAGTCACTGTAAAGGAGTTCTTCTCCAAATCCTAATGAAGAGTTAGAACCCAGATTTCCTGATTCTCTGGAGTTGGTTTTCTTATGCTCACCTTGAAGACTCCTTTCATAGAATTTAGATTGGAATATGCCCAACATTATAGGTCACAGTTACTGTTTGTGTCAACCCTGTCACTGTTGATTTGTGAGGGACCACTGCGGCTTTCAGTGCCCATGGAGAGGTCGGGAATCCTTGCCTTCATATAAACAATGCTATTACCTATGGAGAGCAGTCATGAAATTCTTAGACCTCCTATTAATCCATAGTGTGTTTGAAACCTTCATTAAACAGTTGGCATTACCTGCTGGAAGAACTGCAAAAACTACTCAAGTATCAGTATATAAAAGTCCTTGCTAGGTCCAGTTAATATACTAGTTATTTCCTTCAGTGTCTGTTAATAAATGTGAATTAATCAATTCCTACTTGTACTCTGAGCTCTGTAAGCTGCCAAAATAGATGATTGATCTTATATGTGACTTTTAAAAGAATGTCTGTGAAAAATCATGAAGTGGTTTGTTTTATGCCATTTTACAACCTTGTCCTATGTGCTTCCAACAGGTATGTGGACTTTGTTAACTGTCTTACATCAGAAGTCTAGTTGTGCATCTCCCTGCATTTTCTTATGCACTGTACTATTCTAGAACACGTTATTATGTTTTAGATCGTGTGAGTGAGTTTCATTCTGTGATGTGTTTTTCATCAAAGCTGTTCAAAGTAGGTTATTGGTTTCCTCTGCCACTGTAACTAGATCACTTGATCTTGTTGAATTCTAATTGAAGCTCATTTCTCTCCCTTTTATTTTCAGATATTTGTATCTGCTGTTCTCCAGTGATGACCTTTTACCTTTAGACCACTGGGTATTCAATACAGAGGCTCATCCTCTGCCCGTGTTACATTTAGCCAACACCACACTTTCAGGAAATCCTGCTGTTCGATGAAAGCAGCTCCAGAAAGACCATTCTCACCTGTGTTTTGTTTACATGGACTACTACAGAAATTAGTCTGGAGAGGGGGCTTTGGGAAACCTGGACCTTATAAGTCACCATGGCAGGGTGAAACATGACTATGCCCCACAGGACTTTTCAACTTGTAGATATCTCAACTTTGAAATGATTCCATTTTATACCTGACCAAAATATATTCTGGTATGTATAAGACAAAGACCTGGTATGCTTGGATTCTTAAAGAGATGGTCACATGGGAAATTTTGCCTGTTACTACTATATTGTTTTTAGAGTCCTGGAATCTGGAGTCTAGACTGCCTAAGAATAAGCCAAGAATGTGGAGCACCTTGTGGGAATGAGAGATGGCCTTTGGAACCAATTATATATGTGTTCCTTCCAAAGCAGAGCTGCTTTCAAATCAAATATTTACTTATCGTTTCTCCCACTTTTCTCCATTTTTAATAATGGAAGGAACTAAAACAAAAGAACAGTGGAACTGCATCAAGAGCAATGAAGACTGGAAAAAGAAACCCAAGTACCTGTCCCTGTCTCAGTTTCTAGTTCCCCATTGGACAACCAGACTGGCAACCATTTCAGATCCCAGTGTATTCCATTGAAATTTCTTGGTTAAATTTAATTTTCTCTAGGGGCATGATCTCACAAAGAATACTCTTCAAGTCTTTGTCTCCATATGGAATCATTGAAACTGCTATTTATCATAACCACTACTTATGAGCCTGGGTTTGGGATTTTGTGCATGTTGATCAGTCTAGTGTGGTAGCATGACCAAAAGTGGGGGAAACGCTGCAGTTTGTCGCCTTGAAACCTGTTCTAAGAGAAAGCCTTGGTTTTGTTGGGAGATTTTTTTTTTCCCAAACCAGCAAATCTACCAAGTGAATTTTATCCACTTTAACCTTGTTATAAATTTAGTAAAATCCCTCAACTTACAACTTTATGTAGCTTGGCAAAATTCACTATACTATTATGCAGCTCTGAATTTACCCAAATTTCTTTTACAACCTATTAAATCAAAAAATAAAATACAGTGAAACTTAAACATTCTATCTGGAATGGGAACAGGGGATCCTTTATTATCTCGTCAGATGAGTGAGCTTTTCACAAATATTTTATGTAAAAAATAAAATTCAGCTTTTATTTTCTGCAAGGATATTTATAGAAATCCAAAGAACAGCTTCAAAAATAATTTTTAGCAAAAAAAAATGTGGTATAATTAATCATATTAACTAAATTTGGGATATATCTAAGGGAGTTTCTCTTACCATCAATAGGTTTTACAGTGATATTTATTTTTAAAGAAATTACTATTTCTTTATATTTGGGGGGAAGAACTTAAATTTTATCAAGAACTGTATTGTAAGATAAATATGCTTATAAATTTTCTGTCCCTTAAATTCATGTCACAGTGCAAGATACTTTTTCTTCTTTACATTTAATACAAACGGCTTCCATTGACAGTAAAAATTGGAAGCAGTATAATTAGTCTGATGTTTACTCTGAATTTAAAGATTTCATGAACAGTGTTTGGAGAAGCCCACCTTGGATTCTGAAGGCATATTTTCTTATTTTGATAGCTTTTCTGTTTAACCTTTTAGCATGTAGTAGATTTAAACTGGAGAAAAGATTTAATAAATTAATATAATTAAGTATTTTCTACGGGTTATCATCTTATGCCACCAAGAGTCAGACAATCCTCACAATTTAGCAAATGATCCCCAGTGTTTTCAGTATACCTAGAAAATAAGAATGTGGAGCCAGTGCATTATTTAAGTTTTTAAGAGAGTTGAATTTTAGCACACATTTTGAAATTGTAATATCTTTTACTACTTGAAAAATAAAAATTTTTAAATGAGAAGGATAGATGACTAACTTGAGTAAGGAAGGGTATTTTGTTCTCAAAAACATGTTAGCCTTCCTCCTAAAAATAGTGCAAGCCCACTTATGAGTCACTAAAAAGTGTGAATAACTTGAGGTAGCAAAGAGCCACTGGGTAGCCGGCCGTGAGCCCACGTGCACTTTGTTCAGAGGAGTGCAGAGTAAAGGGGCCTTCTTGGTCTCCCAGGAGCCTCTCAAGGAAGGAGAAGACAGAGCCCCCAACCACAAGTGCTCAGTTTCTATCTCTGGGCTGACTGGGGCTTAAGAGGAGGCGGAGAGGTGCCCGACCATGGCCAGTTCTCAGGCAAAGAATCTGAGAGGGGCAGAGGAAGGGTCTTCTTCACCACCCGCTCCCTTCCCTGTGATGAAAGAAGACTAGTGCTTATCACAATGCTTCCATTGTTTTTTTCTCTGAATACCAAAGGCAATTAAAGTCAGCTACAAATGACTTGCCATTGTCATGTTTTGTTTTGTTTTGTTTTGTTTTTACAGATTTTTAAAATTATTTCCTCTAGGATCAATCCTTATCCCATATTTACTTAGTTTCCAAGAGTATTTACTTTCTTCTGTCCCTTACCGTTCTTTGCATTTTATAGACCTATTACTCAAGTTAAAATACTCACCACACATATAAGACCTTCGCAAAGAACCTAGAGATGCTCCTTTCCAGGTGCCTCATCAGAGAGCTGACACCTCACTTTGTGCCTTTGGCACAAATGTGCTGAGTAGATAGATCAGTTGGTACATAAAAGAAAAATAGAGATGTTGAACACCCCTCTACCTTCTACATTTCTCTTTTAGAATTTTAGAATCACACTTTTTTGTTGAAACCGGTCTGAAGTTGTTAAAGCCAAGCGAATGTGGCCCTAACCAAAAAGTCATCTCTGCAGAAAAATAACACCCCAGTCAGAGGGTTCTTGCTTTCTGGTGGGTTGCATGTACGTGCTATTTTGTGTCTGACACCCACTTACACCTGTCTTTGAGCAGATGTTTATATGTAAGAGTGAAGCCTGGATATTGGAGGAATGTGTTACTTTTGTGGATGTTGACCCTCATTATCTGTGACATTAGCTAAGGCACCCTTGGGCTGCCCTTGGTAGATCTTAACCAAGCAGTTTGGAACTGTGACCATTGGCTTCTCATCTCCACTCTCCTTTGCCAAAGTCTTTGTCCGAGCTACAGATTTGTTGATAAAACATTGTGCTTGCCATTCTCGTTATGCAGTTTCTCCTTCCGCCTGGATTTCTGTGAATGAATGCACGAGTGAATGAGAGAATGAGTGAACAAACATGGAGTCCCTAATATGTGCCAAGCGAGCATTGTGCTAGGCATGCACTCTCAAGCATTAGAACATTTGTGATTCCAGTGGCATTTTCTGTGTAAGAGTAATTCATACCATTTTAAATGTTTTCCAGTATGAATTATGTTACAAAATCCTTAATTTTATATTTCATTTAAATTAAAGAGGAAAAGAAATGGTTTATAATATATTTTAAGCAATGTGTTACTATATAATACTAACAGCTATAATTGTTAATAACTAAAGTCTCTTGGAAAATGTCAAAGAAATACTTGACTTCTGATGCAACTTTGACTAAAATATTTGCTTTAGAAATAAAAACATTCTTTTGCTATATCACTTTAATTATATAATTAAAAATTAATGTTTTATAGAAATGCTGGTTATTTTATATTCAAAAAATTTTGTCATGTAAGTCATGGGTAAAATCTGCAGTTGTAAATTGTTCTTGCTCTGCTAAGGGTCCTGCTCATGGTCCCATGCTGTTTAAATATAAAGAAAAATATACTAAAATATTTCTGAGTTCCAAATAACAAGTTTCTAGTAATCGTATTTTGAGTTCTTATTTCTCTTTAGGTCTCCTTACCTTCAAATTGGCTAGCTCATATCTTATCTGTTCTCTACATAGATATATACATAAATACAATTATTCACAGATTTTTAATATTGTCTGTGTTTGTTAACACAGTTAACAAACACAGTTGTTAACTAGTTTTGGCTACACAAATTGTAAGCAGAATGGTTGAGTTAGCCAAATATGATCTGGAGATATTTTAATGTACTTTTCTGGTTCAAGAACACAGGTGAAGATGATTTTCTGTTACTTCAGCTCATTCAGATCATGATGGAAACATTCTTTGATCTCTAATGGGTCAGCAAGCTTTTCTGTAAAGGGCCAGATAATAAATATTTTAGGCTCTGTGCATCATACGTGTCCTATCTCTACTACTCAGTTCTGCCATTGGAACATGAAAGCTGGTATAGATGGTATGTAAATGAAGGGGTGTAGCTGTGTTCCAACAAAACTTTATTTACAAGAACATGGAGAGCTGGATTTGGCCCATGGGTCGTAGTTGTTAACCTTTTATCCCAAGTTTAATTTCTGTAAGACCCTTATGTAATCTCTGATCAGCATCTTTTCTCTGTGTTTGAGTTACGTAATTCATTTTCAAAGCAAAAAGATGGTGTGTATGTATGATTGTATGGATTTGTGTAACCTAAAGCTATATATTTTGTCTTGAAAATAGATCTACTCTTCTGGAGTCTGTTCAGGTTTCAATCTGATACAACTGTCATGAAAGTGGCATTTTTTGTTGTTTGGGGGGTATTCTCTCAGCCAGTTTCCTTGCCTTGTCATTTAATGCCACAATTCCAGACTCCCCATATAAAAAGGAGGGTCTCTGTGGTGTCAAAATATTGAGTCTCACCAAGTTCCGCCTGCTCATTGATCTTTGGACCAGGACTCTGGCTTGCTGGAGCTGCAAAACTCTTCCACTTGAATACTCTCAGATCCCTACAACGAGAATATAATAGAATCTCTAACCTTCGTGCTGCAAAAACCAATCTCTTGAAAAATTTGAAGCAACAGAAAATGGGTTATGTGCCTCATTTGCCATTTGGCAGCCACTATTCCTTTTTCAGACTGCAGAACGGTCCTGCCTCTGTTACCTCGAGAACAGCCTAAATCGGAGTGCAGAGAAAAGATACATCCAAAAGGAGAGTTCCCTTTTCTCTTACTGCATAACTTGCCTCAAATCCTTTACAAGTCCATCGCATTATTTCAGAATGTCAATATGCATCATATTTAAATTAAAGCATCCCTCAACGTCAGCCTTACATTTCCACTGTTGAACAGCGAATCTCTTTTAAACTTTGCTTGAGCCCAACAGCACTCGTGAAATTACTCAGAGTTACACGACACCATATTACTAGTATATACGTTGCAGTGTACCCAGTCATCGTGACTGAGAGATTTTTCACTAAGAGGTGTATCAAATAGGCATTTCATTCTTTTTGGAAATTCTAGAGGAGGGGAACCCTGTAAATGAGCTGCCTCTCTACGTCCCCCATATGCAGAGAGCTTCAGTTCGGTGTGGGTGTAAGTGTGAGCACACAAACACAGAAACCCACATCTATACGTGTTAATATGCACAAGATTTTAATCGCAAACATTTTGCTGCTATTGAATGCTACAGAATTCTATGGCAAATTGCTTACCAGGACACTCTGTGGAGATAAGTTCAGCTCGCTCTTGAGAAAAATTATTTCTTAGAAAACAAATTAGTTTTTGTTGGCTTAATTAAATAAGGTATCCCCCGTTTTAATTACTAGATTTGATTGATTTGATTACTAGATTGAGGAAATTGAAATGCCATTCCTCAATCTCACTGGTCTCAAATTCACTGATAAAATTTTTCCCTAAACCAATAAGTGGGGTAAGTATAACCTTCTAGGTGGGTACCCACTGGCCGCTCTTGAACTGATTTCCAGTCATGTCCTCCATATGTAATTTTTATAAATTAAAGGTAATATTGTATATTAAAGATCAAATAAAGATGTTCCTTAAGTGAAAGTCTTTGTTTATCCTTCATGTGTACCCACTGATGGCAACAGAGTTCAATCTTCCTACTTACATGACAACTTTGGCTTTTTTTTTATAACTGGTAGTCTTCAGTCTCCTACCTTCAGAGAGTATTTCTTTTGATTCAGCTGATGTTTACACTTACCGGTTTATTGATTTTTTTTTAAAGATTTCTTTATTTTGGAGAGAGAGCGCACGTGGAGGGGAGGGGCCGAAGGAAAGAAAGAATCTCAAGCAGACTCCCCTCTGAGTGTACACTCAGGAGCCCAGCGCGGGGCTCGATCTCAGGATCCTGAGATCATGATCTGAACCGAAATCAAGAGTCAGACGCTCAACCAACTGAGCCACCCAGGCACCCCTGTAAAGGGTAATTTTTATCCCATCTGATTTTGAGAAAACTAACTATAGACCTATGTGACAATCTTACAGTGTTACTGTGCCTGGTACCTCTAAGATCCAGTCCAACCGCAGGTCATCGAGCTTAAATCCTGCCTTAGTCACTGGATCTCATTCTGTCACATTAAAATCTGACCTGATTCTTGAGCAAAGACGGGCTTTGGGGGCCTGAGGAATCGTATCAGCTAGACTATAGATAAGTGGTTTAATCTATCAATACTGTAAAGACATAGGGTTTTTAAAACCTTGAGCGCATGTGGCATCAAATAAGGTAGTGGTAAAACCTGAAGCAACAGCTAATTTACAACCAGGGTCTCATTCTTCCCGGCACAGTGGATTTCAACTTGATCAAAATTTTAAACAAGGAAATTTACCTTGTGGGCATATCAAAATTCATTGCGGACTTGCGTTTTCAAGAACAACAAAAACAGGACCAGATAAAAGAACAAGGATCTCTGGGTGACTCCGATTTGATAAAATCTGGGCCTCTGTCTGCCAGATACCTGCAATTTCCATCATTATTTTATTGGGTTACAAAAGATTGTCAACATGCAAATAGCACTCACGTTAAGAGAATGGGTTCATCACAGAAACATCACAGATGGGTGATTCCTGGAGGGTGGGGGCATGGAAATGCCACAGGGCACAAACCTCTATAAGGTGAATAAATTCTGGGGATGTAATGTACAGATGATAGGTTTGTATTCCGTACTTGAAACTTGCTGCGAAAGTAGGTTTTAACGTTCTCATCACACACAAAAAGTATGCAAGAGGATGGGTATGTTAACCAAGTTTATTGTGCTGATCATTGCACAATATATACCGTATATCAAATCATATGCAGCTTAAGTTTGCACCCCCTTTGCCAATTCTATCTCAGTAAAGCTGTTTTTAAAGAAGCGTGGAACCCATATGCTTTTTTTTTAAAGCTTTACTGAGATGGAATTGGCATAATGTGTAAGATGAAACTGCACCTCATTGGCTGACCTAAGACAATTTTTTAAAATTCTGTGATAAATTTAAAATGTGCTATTTAACCAGTGTTAAGGGTACAGTGCCTTGGCATTAATAGTTACCTTAATGATGTTCTCTAAGCATCGTCACTATTTCTAAAACTTGCTCATCACTTCCAACGCATCTCTGTAACCATTAAACTTGTTCTCCCTTTCCCCATCAAAAAAAAAAAAAAAAAATCTCAATTTCTTAACCCCAAGAGAATCACCATTTTCTTGTTGGTAAAAAGAGAATAATAAAGGATTTTCAGGAGAATTTTCATTTGAGAAGAAGAATCCATGTACCTGGCCTGAAATGAGTTCACAAGTTCTATCACTGTTTCTAATTATTTTTATTGGCAGATCAGAGTAATCATTTCTAAAGGAATAGAAAAAATTTTTAGTAAAGAGGGGAAGGGCATGGGTGCCTGGGTGGCTCCGTCGGTTAAGCGTCTGACTCTTGATCTCAGCTCAGGTCTTGATCTCAGGGTCGTGAGTTCAAGCCTCGCATTGTAGCATCGTACTCCCTGCAGGGCATGGAGCCTACTTAAAGAAAAAAAGAAAAAGGGGGGAAGGGCAGTTAGGTCAGAAAAGGGCCAAGAAAACCATCTAGTTCTACCTCCTTATACATAAGGAAATTAAAATCAAAAGAGGGGTAAAATGAAGGTATTAGATAATCTTTAAGATGGTTTTCCAGTTTTGTCATTCATGATTCTATGAAATAAGACGTGCAGTTTTGTTACAAAAAATTTAACGACAAATATGCTCATAATATATATGAACCAAGCAGCTTATTTATTTTAACCAAACAGGTTTTTTTTTTTAAGATTTTATTTATGTTGACAGAGAGAGACACAGCAAGAGAGGGACCACAAGCAGGGGGAGTGGGCGAGGGAGAAGCAGACTCCCCACTGAGCAGGGAGCCCAATGCAGGGCTCATTCCCAAGACCCTGGGACCATGACCTGAGCCGAAGGCAGACGCTTAACGACTGAGCCACCCAGGCGCCCCTTTAACCAAGCAGTTTAAAAACTATAGAAATCATTTTTTTTTTTTTGCTAAAACAGCAAAAAATGTAGATTAAAAGTGGCCCTTATCTTTGTGGGGTAAGGGTATAAGAACTAATTTTTTGATATTTGCTTGCTTAAAAAAATAACAGCTTTCTTGAGGTGTGATTTACATCAGGCTTTCCCACTGCAAGTGGGAACTAGTGGATGCTGAGTGAGCTTACAGGGCATACAACACTCTGCAACAGCATGCCCCACTTGCAGTCGATCTTCGTTCCTATCCTGGCTTCCGACAACCACTAATCTACTTACAGATTTGCCTTTTCTGGACACATACACACCGCATCATTCACATGTGGTCTTTTGCCTCTGGCTTCTTTAACCTAGCGTAACATTTTCAAGCTTTATGCTGTAGCAAGTATCAGGAATGTTCCTTTTTGTTGCTGGAAATACTTCATTGTATGGATATATCATAGTTTGTTTATCCACTCACCAACTGATGAACATTTGGATTGTCTCCACTTTTTGGATATTGTGAATAATGCTCTTATGAACGTTTGCAGACAAGTCTTTGTGTGCACATATGTTTTCATTTCTTTTTTTTTTAAGATTTTATTTATTTGACAGAGACACAGCGGGAGAAGGAACACAGCGGGGGGAGTGGGAGAGGGAAAAGCAGGCTTCCCGCTGAGCAAGGAGCCCGATGTGGGGCTCGATCCCAGGACCCTGGGACCATGACCTGAGCTGAAGGCAGACGCTTAATGACTGAGCCACCCAGGCGCCCCTGTTTTTATTTCTCTTGGTTACATACTTAGGAGTGGAATTGCTGGGTAATATGGTAAAGTTATGTATAACTCTTTAAGGAACTACTATATTGTCTTCCAAACTGTTTTTACATTCCCACCAGCTCTGCACAAGGGTGAGAGTACCAGCTTCTCCACAACCCCATCAACACTTGCTATTCTCTCTCATTTTTAATAGCCGTTTTAGTGGGTGTGAATTGTATCCCAGTGTAGTTTTAATTTGCATTTCCCTAGTGACTAGTGATTGAATATCTATGCTATTAGCCATTCCTCTATCTTTTGTAAAATGTCTGTTCAAATATTTTGCCCATTTAAAAAATAGGATTGTTTGTCTTATTGAGCTGTAAGAGCTCTTTATATATTCTCTATTTTATTTTCTTTTTTTTACAGAAACGGTTTTTAGTTTTTAATGAACTTGTAAACAAAAAAGCTCCCATTTCAAAATAAAAACAAAATCCCAGATCATATAGATGTTTACAGTGATTACATTTATCTAAGCAACATACATACATGTTCAGTTGTAAGATGTTAACTAAATTTCTGTGACAAATATGTTTTTTTAATACCAAGAACATTATAGAGTTAATGCAGAGTCCTAAGGATAATCTAGTAGTCACTAAGTTTTTCTTAAGTCTTCACTTTAGATGCTGTTATTTCTAGCACAGGTAAGCAGGCAGTCTTTCGTGTGCTCAAACACTGGAATCTTTGTTTGCTACCATATCAGCTGGCTTGCAAACAAGAAGCCAACCATTTTAAGAATGTTTTAAGTGAACAGCTTGCAAACCCCAGGGATGGATAAACCCTAAGAATGCACAATTGTGAGCATTTACAACCATCACAACTGTGGCTGAAGACTGTTCATGCCGTTCTTCTGAAATGAGATCTCAAAGCAGTATAGTTCAAAATAAAAGATTTTAACAAAAAAATTGGCATATGCGCAATTTCTCCACCAATTTGTGTGTGTCAACCATTTAGTTAACTTTTCCACTTGAAAAAAGTGCAATAGAAAACTGGACACCATGTTTCACTATCTCAGTTAATATTCACAATTACAGCGGCTACAACTCGGGACACGACATCACCAATGCTGTCCGGAGCCAGTTTATACTGAAATTAAGTTCTTTACACTAGGTAAATGGTTGTTCACTGGCTAGTGTACATATGAACTAAAATTCCTAGATTTGGGGAGAAACAAATGCTGCTCCGATCATCTGCTCTGCTTTTTCCATGTCATCTCGGCGACTCTGTTCAATCCCAAGATGTGCATTGATGCTAGCGTATCGAGCAGTGCCAGTGAGATTTTTATCTTCTCTGTATGGTATGTGTTGCCTTGTCCTGTTGTCTCTGTACTTTTTGGCCAAACCAAAATCAATAAGGAATGACTTATTACAGTGACGCCCAATACCCATTAGGAAGTTATCTGGCTTAATGTCTCTGTGTATAAAATTCTTTGTACGCACATCCTCAATTCTACTGATCATCTGGTCAGCTAACATAAGTACAGTTTTCATTGTGAACCTGCTTGAACAGAAATTGAGGAGGTCTTCAAGGCTGGGTCCAAGAAGGTCCATGACTAGCACATTGTAGTGTTTTTCCTGACCATACCACCGTATGTGGGGGATGCCCACCCCACCTTGAAGAATCTTAGAGAGTTTGCTCTCGGACAGCAACTGGGGATGCCTGGCCTTCTGAGATTCTAGCTTCACTGCCACTTCCTCGCCGCTGGTAATGTTGATCGCCAAATAAATGTCCCCGAAGGAGCCAGACCCGATCTTCCGTACCAGTTTATATTTCCCTCCGACGATGAATTCGGCCTTGGAGCCGCTGCTGCTCGCCATCCTCAGAGATGGGCCAAGCCCCGACACCTCTGAGGGGAGGACGGAGGCCTCAGGGGCTCGTCCGCGGAGCAAGGCTGCGGAGGAGAGCGGCAGGACACGAAAAACGTTGGCTCTTTCAAGGCGTTACGGGGCCCAGAATCGGCCGAGGGGAGCCTGATCACCGCCGCTCGATTCGGCTTCTTTCCGCCAGGCCGCAGTTTGTGAGTGGGTTCTCTCGGTTACGAGGCTGGGCCACTCGTTTTGGGGCGGCCGCCGCTGGCTCGCTTTCACGGCGACGTCGCGGGCTGGAAAAGGGGCGCGGTGGTTTAGGGCGGCGATCCCGCTGCCACCGCTGCCGCCGGCTCCCGCCCGGAGGGACCCCGGTCCCTCCGCCGACGCCGCCATCTTGTTACTCCGGCTCCAGCCAGCACCCTGGATTTATTTTCTTTAACATTGTGGTTTAGTCTTTTCGTTTTTTAATGGTGTACTTTGAAATACAAAATATTTTTATTTTGATAATGGGCAGTTTATCAATATTTTCTTCTTTGGATTGTCCTTTTCTTGCCTAATCCAAGGTTACAGAAAGTTTAGACTTATGTTTTCTTGTAAAAGTTTTGTAATTTTAGCTCTGACATTGAGGTCTAGGATCCATTTTGAGTTAATTTCTCATGTATGTATGGTAAGGGTCTAAAGTCATTGTTGCATGTGAGTAATTATGCTAGTACCATTTATTGAAAAGACTACTCTTTCCCTATTAAATTGCTTTGACACCTTTGTGAAATATTAATGTATCATAAATGTAAGATTTTACTACCGGATTCTTAATATTGTTCCATTGATCTTTGATTGTCTTTCCTTGTGTCAGTACCACATTATGTTGATTACTATTGCTTTAGGTCAGTGGTTCTCAGCTCAGGGCAGTTTTGCCCTGCGTCCCCCAGGAGACCTTTGGCAATGTCGGAAGACGTGTTTGGTTGTCCTAACTGTGGGGGAGAAGCGGTGCTGCTGGTATGGGGGGGCGGTCACGGGCAGTGGTAGTATTTATTGACTCCCTGATAATAGTTTACTCTTGTTTGCATATCTTATAATTTTTTATTGAAAAATGGACATTTTAGGAGCGCCTGCGTGGCTCAGTCAGTTAAGCATCCAACTCTTGATTTCAGCTCAGGTCCTGATCTCAGGGTGGTGGGATCGATCCCCGCATCAGGCTCTGCATTCAGCCCTCCTGCTCTGCTCCTCCCCCCTACCTCTCTCCTCTCTCTCTCTCTCTCTCTCTCTCTCTCTCTCTCAAATAAATAAAATCCTAAAAAAACAAAAGAGAGAGAAACAAAAATGGACATTTTAGGTAATTTATTTTCGTAGCAACTCTGGATTCTGATCTGTTCTCCACCCAAAGAGGAGGTGGTTGTTGCTACAGCTGTTTTTTATTTGTTTAGTGATTTCCTTGGACTAATTGTGTGAAGATTTGTCTTTCCTGGCCACTGATGTTTCTGCTCAGTTTTGTATTTTTAAATCTTGTTTATATTTTTATTTTTTATTATTTTTTAAAAGATTTTTTATTTATTTGAGAGGGAGAAGGAGAAGCAGACTCCCCGCGGAGCAGGGAACCCGACGACCAGGGCTCCATCCCAGGACCATGACCTGAGTGGAAGGCAGACACTTCACCGACTGAGCCCCCCAGGTGCCCCTAAATCTTGTTTGTATTTTTAGATCTGGCTTCCTGGAGCCAACCCTGTGTCAGCATAGCTTGGAGATCAGTCAATAATTTGTACAACAAAAATTGTACTCAAATACCTTTAGCCAGTAAGGGCTTCCACCCTTTGCCACTGGATCTGTGTGTAGGTTGGGGAACACGTTTCAATGTTCAGGCAGTTGACAAGTCTTCCCTAGCTTTTTACCCTGGGCCCTCCTGTGTATGTTTTGCCTGTATGCAAGGCCTCACACTCAGCTAGGAATGTGTATGAATGTCCAGGGCTCCCTCTGGTTTCCCCTGAATGTGTGCACTGCCCTGTTTTTGTGCGCAGCCTTCCAGCCCACCAGGGATGCGTGGCAAGCTCTAGTATGGCTGTGTCATTCCCCGGATCTATCTCCCTGGGACATTTCTGGCCAATGTGCCAACCTGTGGCTTGTCCCAACCAGAACCGAAACCTCAGACTAGCCCTGTTCACCTTTCCTATTCATTTGCCACTGAGGTGGCTTCTGTCGGTAACAATGCCCAAGGGCATGTTTTCTGCACACCACTCCAGATCAAGTCGTCCCCTCCCAGCTTCTCCTGCCCCTGCTAGAACTGCCGCCCAGATGGAGCTGGAAGGGAGCAGAAGGAAGCTGGACTAGAAAATGTGAATGTGATGCATAAGATAATTAGTATGGTTATTATATTCCACACACATTTATCGAACTTCTACCCACTGTTTCCAGAGCTCTAAAAAGCTTCAAAGATACATAAATCAAAATAGAATCTCCACCCTCATCTAGGGAGGGACTTGGCCTGCTTAATATTGTGCCAAATGCTCTAATAGAGGAAAGCATTGTGTGTTCTCTATAGTAGGAGGAGTACATAATCAAGCTTAGGAGGATGGGCTTGGAGGAGGGAGGATAGTCAAGAGCGATTCTTCAGGTCGCTGACATTGGAACTGAAGTGAGTTTGAAGATAAGGGGGAAAGGAGCTATCTGATAAGGCAAAGATAGCTGAAGAAGCCAGGGGATATGATTTCCAAAGGTGGGAAGACTAGCCTCGAACTTGAGAAAAGACACCCACTTCACAGAGACCCATAAAACCATCCTCTCCTGCAGTCCTTTTCAGGCCCCGCAACTGCACCGCTCACGGCGCAGGGTAGGTCCACAGGGACCACCGCCCCCTCCCCCTCCCCCCCACCCACCGAGGGTCCCGGCAGTGGCTCTCCCTTCTGAAAGCCTGGGTTCAGCCATCCGCAAGGAGACACACAAAAAAAGAATGTATTTAGGAAGTGATTAAGGGACTCCCCTGGAAATATCTTTCGAAAATACTCATCAAAACTTTGGATGACTCCAAGATGAATGAGCGTGGGCAGGGTGTTTTGAAACAGTTCAGCGGTAGGAAGCCGGAAATGCACGCCACTAGAGGGCGGTCGTCTCAATTTACTTTCTTGTTCATTCGCTCTTCAGCTGGTTGAAGCGTGGGAGGCTAGAGCTGCAGGGAAACCTCTTGCTCATGTTTTTTCAGTGCACCCTAACGTTGGCTAACAGAGGATGCCCCAGCTCCGGGCTGTGGGGCAAAGTGAGACTAAGCACTCGCTGGGACCTCTAGCGGTCCCGCCTGCCCCGGAGCTCGTGCGCCACCGATACCAAGTCCCCCACGGAATGTTAGCCGAGCAGAAGACAGACGTCGCCTGAAAAATACTTTAACATTCCTCTCCAAATATGACCTCTCCCTTCCTTTAAAGGCTTTGAACTAATAGCTACGAGTTATTAGAAGATGAAAAATACCTCCAATCAGAAGAGAGACCTAGACAAATTCTAATTCGAACGCTACAAACGATTTTAGCTCACATGGGGACACGTTGCTGATTGGTATACGTAATGACATTTTATAAATCAAATGATAATTGCTCACCGTGTTTCTTATTTATATTACTCCGCTTAAGTCCTTTCGGAATTATTTTTTCCTGAAACATTTCTTGAGCATCTATGTGCCAAGAACTGTGCCTGGCGCTGGAGATTCGGCACCAACTCTTGACAGGTGTGGATCCGCTGGGCTAGAAGAGGGTGGACCCGCAAGCCGAAAAGCATGCTTTCTAGCAAAGGTGTGTCCCAAATGCCACCGGAGCTGGGAAGAGAGCACTGCCACGGGCAGGCACAGGAGGCTAGGACAGCGACCCAATGAGATAATGAGCCCTGACTGTGAGGGAGCCCCCCCTACCCCGTCTGCAAAGCGGGGGAAGTGTTTTGCTAAGCAAGGAGGAGGTCTGAGCTCACAGAGAGAAGGGTTAGACTGAAGCTGGAGGAATGAGAAGCTCGTTGGATGTGGTAGGAGTCCGGCTGCAGCAAACAGGGAAGGGCAACCTAGGAAAAGGGAAGGTCATATTTAAGACACGGAGGCAAGGAGGAGAGTGCCTTTTCCAGCCACCAGGCCTTGGAGGAGGGGCTGCTGGGCGGTCAGCGCATTGCCCTGTGGCAGCGAGCTGGGGGCCGACCCGACAGGTACCTGGCCCGACACTTGAGACCTGCGATGACTCACAGTCACCTGGGTGACTGAGCGAGGGAGATGGGATGGCTCTGTGGTTTTGAAGGGTCTGCGCAGAGAACCCGTTGGTGGGGGGCAGTGAAGAGTCTGCCGAAATAATCCAGATGAGGAACGATGGCGACTCAAGACCGGTAGTGAGGGCAGTGATTTGGTCAGTCTTCTGAAGCTAAAGCCAACCTGACTTGTTCACTGGTTGGTGATGACCATGAATGGAAGAGAGAACTCAGGGTCGGTGCCCAGGTGTGTGACCCAAGCACCCGGCAGGATGGGGTTACCACTTACTGAATGAGAAAGACAAAGATTTGAGAGGGGCGCACTGAGGCCTTTGCTCTTGCGCACACGCAGTTCCTGCTGGACCCGGAAGTGCATGGGGAACATAAACAGTGGGCAGTGCGAGCCTGGGGTTCAGGAGAGTCTGGGTGGCGGGGGGGGCAGAACTTTGGCCGGTGGTGCGCACAGAGCCACTGAGACGCGTGGAGGCACGTGCTGGGGTCCCCGGGAGGCGCTGGGAGAGCCTGAGAGCAAGGGAAAACCGCGGCTGCTCAGTGGGCAGACAGGGGAGGGAAATAACCTGGGCCAGAGGAGCCCAGGGTGGACACAGGCAGTGTGTGCGTGGGGGATGGGGGACAGGAGGGAGGGAAGTGGGTACTGTGCGTGCAGAAGAGTGTGAGTTCTATATGGGTAGAGGGGGCTGTTCACGGTGGGGGTGGGTGTCCTGGCCTGGCGCCTAACCCCCCCCCCACCGGAATCCCACGTCTCCTTACTGTAGGGAAGCTCGGGGTGCGGGGGCCAGCAGGACCGCCTCCACTCCTGCACTTAGTGAAGGGCATTGCAAGCCAGAAAGGATGAGGTCCAAGGCAGCCGACCAAACCCTTGCCCTGCATGGAGGGCCCATCGCAGCCCCCACTTCTTTTCCTCATCAAGGTAGACAGATGTCCTCGAAGAGCCACCTGACGTGGCTTTGGGCCTGTGTCTGTCAGTGTTCTTCCATGCAAGGCGCAGAGAAACCCACTCTGGCCACTTAAGTCAAAGGGCTTTATGACAAGGCTACACGGGGACTCAGACCACCTGCAGAAAGCTGGAGGTCAGGCGAGGACAATGGGTGGGAACCAGAGAGTCAGGAAGCAGGGCCACCGAAACCCCCAGGCAGGAACCCCCTGGCAGACACACCCCGCGCCGTGGGACCACCGCAACTCGTTCTTAGTGGCCCCTTGCTGCGCAACCCCATGCGAGGTTTGAAGTTTGTGTTTGGGCTAAATAGTGGCGGGCGGTCCAGTTGCTCACTCTGGCTAGCAGGGAGAAGGAGCCTTTGCCCACTGAGACTCATGTCTCAAGGATTCCCTAAAACTTGGAAGGCCGTCTGGGTGCTGGCAAACAGCAACAACAGAAAAGACAGATAAATTACAAAGTCAAACCCTCGAGGTTCAAATCCCAGGACACCGTGTGACCATGAGCCATGGATCTACCATCCCGAAGGATCCATCTTCTCATGTGAAAAATGGGATGATAATACACCTCTAATAGGGTGGTCGTGAAGATCAAGTTGCTTGTCCCACACGGCATCTCAAGGCTAGGCCGAGGTGTCCGGGCTTTACTCAAGGACCCGCCACTTGACTCCCAGGCTGCCGTAGTTTCCACGGGCCAGGGTGGCTGCATACATCCTGTGGAGACTAGACATCCCTCTGTAACTCAGGCTCCTGTTATTCAGCTTGACAATTACACCCTTGTATCCCGAGGCCTTCTGAAATGGCAGGCACCCCAATAATCACATCACAGGCATCATTTTATGTAATCTTCATAACAAAGCACGAGGTAGGTACTAGGGTCACTCCCGTGTTCCGATGAGGCAACTGAGGCTCTGAGAGCCTAAGTAGCTTCCCCACGGTCCTTTGAGATGGGAGTGCATCCTGCTAACCGCTAGACAGGACCACCTTGACCATGGCTGACGGAGCCTGCCTATGGGCCCGGGTCCGGCCCCCTTAGCTCACAGCATGAAGCCAACCTGCCCCCAGAGCCAGTGCCCACTGGGAAGGTTACAGGCATCCTGCTGTTTCCTTCAGAGCTGGGCGGGGGGCGGGGGGGGGCAGCCCTTCTTCCCCATCCTGGTCCAAGCGTGTGGCCAGGGCGAGGGGAGTCCTGCTGCAGCTCTGGGCTGCCCACCCAAGAGCTCAGACACCCGGCCAGCCTCCTCCCTTGGGGCCCAGAGGAAGCAGCAGCAGACTAGGCTCCTCACAGAAGCCACGCTGAGCACCATGCAGTCCCCAAAGAGCTCTGGAACGAGCAGAGGACAGATGAGTGCTAGAGACCTCCCAGGCATGCCAAGGATATTCCCTCGAAAAGGGCACCAGTGCAATGCAAGGGCGTGCAGTTTGCCCCATGCATGCACGTCCTGGCGCCCTTCCGACCAGGTACCTGGGGCAGGCCGCACTGTGCCTGCTGGATGAAGGGAAGCAGGTCACACCTGGCTCCTGAGGGGATGGTTTCATTTTACTCCTCTGAGGAAATGTTTCTAAGAAACGTAAAATGAAACATTCAGAGGGTTGGGTATTTTTCCACTTGGCAAACACCTGTGATTTATAGGCACAGGTTACTCCTCCCTTGCTCTAGTCTTTTCCTTCTTCCTCCACCCCCATTCCCTGGCAGCCCAGTGCAGGTCAAGATGAGCTCAGCTCCCCTGGGTTGTGGGGTCCCAGGGAGAGTGTCTGGAGAGGTCCACCACCAGCACCCTCAAGGGCCCGTGGCAGGTGCTCACCAGCCAGCACCGTCTGCTGCAAAGTAAGTTAGGGAGTCTGGTGTCTCTGTGGCCCCTCCAGGAGCCAGGAGATGCCAGGAGAGATGATCTAGTTCCCAGCAACATCAGGAGAGCAGAAGATGCAAAGGGCAGAGCCACCCAGCACCCCTTAGCCACAGGGCGAGTGAAGCTTCCCTTAGCTCACACCTTGGGCTTAAGAACCAACAGCCTCCACTTAAAAAGGAGCTAGAATTTTTTTTTTTTTAAATCTAGCTAGAAGGGGTCCTGAAGACTGTCATTGGAGACAATTTGCGAATAGGAAACAAAAAAAGAAAAAAGAAAAGAAAACAGAGAGAGAGAGGAAGGGAGGAAGGTTTTGTCAAATTCATTCATGCAAACTTTGTTTATTTAGAAAGCACATTGTGTAATCATTAGTGCTGAGTTAGTGGAGGGTTTACAAAGATTGTTATATTTAGCCCCTGGCCTCAAGGACCTATCACTATATTGTCATTTCTACTTTGCTCTCAGGATGATCTGAATCAGGAAAATCACCCTGGAAAGGGCTTTATCCCATCTGGTCTTTTTGTCAGTAAATTTTAGATCTGGCTTGTTTTGGTGCAGATGACTTGGCTAACAATTAGACGAAAGACAGTTTTAAGTAGAGTTAGTGTAGCTAGGATGGGTTTCGTTCAACTCAACAAGCACTGAGCGAGCATCTGTTATATGGCACGTATGGGGCTGGGCGCCAGGGGTGCGGAGGTGAGTGAGGTCAGTCCCCGTTCTCAAGAAGATCCCAGTCTAAACACATCCAGATTGCAAGGTGGACTAAATACTGTAAAAAGACATGACATGCTGTGGACAGTGAGGGTAAGACCCCACGGCTGGGGATCAGGAAGGTTTTTGAAGAAGGCGTTAGAGAGTAAAAACAACCCTCCCCCCCCACAACTCTGCACCCCCTTCTGTCTCTCTGTCCTACCCCAGTCTATTTACTCCCTCCCTTAATCATTCATGCACACATTCAGCAAATATTTATTGAGCTCCAAGATGTCCTAGGCACTGTGCTAGCCTTGCGAGTACCGTGGTGAGCAGCACAGATCAAGTCCCAGGCTTTTGTATGCATTCCTCTAGGTGGGGATGGGCCAAAGACACCAGCCAATGAAGGGACAGACATACTGCCATGTCGGCGATGGTGAGTGTTACAAATTAAAATAAGGTGCAAGGGACACATAGCTCAGTGCACACAGGGAAGGACTGTGTATTCCATTTCAAGTACAGCATTACAGAAGCTCTCTCCGAGGTGGAGACACTTGGGCAGAGACCTGAATGAAGTGGCAGAGTGAGCCTGGGAGCTCTGGGGGGGAAGAGTATTCCTGGCAGAGGGAACCAGCAAGTACAAAGGCCCTGGGGTAGGAACGTGATTGATGACCAGGTGGCAGGAGCTTTGTGAATGAGGGGAATGGTGGGTGGAGAGGCAAGCAGGGGCCAGGTGAGGAGTTTGGATTGTATTCTAAGGGTGATGGGAGGCCACAGGAGAATTTGAACAGGGACTCAGTTCATCTGACATGTGTGTTGAAGAGATTATTGTGGCCGTAAAAGGTCAAGGAGGGAAGCGAGAGGGACTTATGGAGTATTTTCAGTTTGAGGAACAAAAAACAGAGTTGACCTTTCCGATATAGGGAAATAGCAAGAGGAGTAAGGCTCGGGGCGGGGATTTCAGGGGCTCAGGTTTGGGCATACCAAATTCCAAGTGCCTGTTTAGATGTACCTGAGTGGAGACACTGAGCAGGCAGTTGGATCTGAACTTTAGGGACTAGTCAGAAACACCGTGGCCACGCAGAAGGCCAAGTAGATGAGAACTACCAAGAGTTCTTTCAGATTTGGCCTATAGGAAATTCTTAGAACCTCCTTTAATGGAGCAATAATATCAGTAGCATAATGAGGTAAAAACCAAATTATTGGTGTAAGACAGTGAGTATAGATTATGCTTCCAGAAGAACGAACTTTGGGCTTTGTTCATTCCCTTTTTCTTTGTTTCCTATTGCATTAATTTCCACCCTTATCTTTATTCACCTCCTTCTATTTTCTTCGGGGTTTCTGTTCTGCTAATTTCGTGGAGGAGAGTCTCACCTAATTAATTTTCAGCTTTCCTTCTTTTCTGAGGCAAGTGTTTCGGGTAGAAAAGTTTCCAAACATCACATATGCTGCGTTGCACAAGTTTTAAAATGTGGTGATTATGCCATTGTTTTGTTCTGAGGATTTCTAAATTCCCATTGTGAATGGAAATTCTTTGACCCTTCCTCCTGTCTCATCCCCAGCAAGGATGCAGTTATAAAGAGAAGTTTACTATAGAAGGGGCACAAAAATGACAGGCAGATCTGAATAACAAAGACATGGAAATTCTAGAAATAAAAAGTGTAACCACTGCAATGAAAATCACATTCACTAAAGTAAACAGAAGATGAGATGACACATTGAAAGAGAATTTATTCAGAGCGCCTCAAAGAAATATAAGAATATGGAGAAAACGAGAGAGAAGTTAAAAGCATCAAGGATAGAATGAGGCCTATCACGCCCGACTGGAGTTCTGGAAGGAGAACAAAGATAAAATGGAGCAGAGGCGGTCAATATTGAGGAGATCCCAGAAATGATGCAAAACACCGATGAACCCACAGATCCAGGACTCGCAACATATGGGAAGCAGGATAAATTAAAAACAAATCCATGCCTAGACACACGGTTTTGAAATGGCAAGACATCAAAGACAGAGAGAAGACCTTGAGAGTCACCAGAGAGAAAATACAGATCCCTTGAAGAGGGCAGTTGGAAGGAAGCCAACTTCTCAGCAGAACACCGGAAGCGAGGAGACTGACCATACTGGGTCAAGCGAAAAGAGCTGTCCACCTAGATCTGTGCCCTCTGCCAAAGGGCTGATCCAGGGGCGCCTGGGTGGCTCAGTTGGTTGGGCGTCTGCCTTCAGCTCAGGTCAAGATCCCAGGGTCCTGGGATGAGCCCCGCATCGGGCTCCCTGCTCAGCAGGGGGTCTGCTTCTGCTTCTCCCACCGCCCCTCCTCCCTTGGCTTGTGCTCACTCTCTTGCTGTCTCTCTCTCTCTCTCTCTCTCTATCAAATAAATAAATAAAATCTTTAAATAAAAGGGGGGAGGGCTGTTCCAGAATAAAGGCCAAGTATCCACAGGATGCAAAATTGAGAGCATTTACCACCAAGAGAACTATTCTAAAGAATAAACCTCAAGGAAGAAAATGATGCCAACAGGACGGTGTGATATGCAAGAAAAAACACTAAGCAAGTAAGTGTCACTATAAATATGTTTTTCCCTGGAATTAAATATTCTGAACAGCACTGGGAGAGTTCAGAGAGGGAGAAATGGGATGGGGAGGAAGGTCACACTCAGCCGTAAGATTTTCGGTTAAATATGTACAGTAAACTTTGGAGGGAACCATTAGAAGCATAGAAATAGCACACGAACATTCCAATTGTGGCAAGACAGAAAAATATGTAATAAAGGCAACAAGTTGGTTAATTTTTTTTTTTTTTTAAAGGCCGGAATGAGGAATGACAGGGATGGTCAAGTTCAACTAAAACAGTGATGGGCTATTGACGCAAGGCGAAACTAAAGGTTATGGCCTAAGTTAGGTGCCCCCATGGAGGGGTTTACCCTGAGAGAGTGGTGGGTCAGACCAGAGCTCTGGGAAGGTGAGGTTGCCCAGCGTGGAGGGTGCACCCAGGGCGGGGGCAGGAAGCTTCACCACACTGTGGGCCTGAGCTGGGGCTGTGGCAGTGACTGGGGACAGGAGGGGCCGGCTGAGGAGATGGAAAAGTCCTCTCTGTCGTCCCGACAGAAGGCCAGCAATGGCTATGCCCTTCCAGTCCAAATGACAGCCCCGGTCCTCTGATCTCAACCCGGGAAGCGTAACGCTTGTGCCAAAACCAGGCCAGAATTCTGAGCTCCACATCAAGGCCTCTGGAACTGAGAGAGACTGAGCTTATTTTACTTACAAGTGACGAAATTAATGCCCCAGGCAGTCCGGGCTTTCCAATCCTGCCATCAAGGGAGGGGGCTGTCCAGTCGCCCCGTTGAAAACCTACCCCTTGGCAATTGTCATTTGAGGCTGTGCTCACTCAGAAACTAAAAGAACACTAGGGACTGAGAGACACACACACACAGTATTCAAAAACTACCCGTTCCACTGTTACTGCAATAAAAATTCCTCCCACATGAACCAAGCTTGGCTGATTCCAAGTCCCTGCTCTCCCAAGTTCTTCACACCTCACCTGAAAATAATAGGAGATCCTGTTATTTCGGTAGGCTGGGCGGGTATTATTTTCACATTTCCTTTTACTGATGAGGAGACAGCGACCCAGAAGCTGACGTGGCTTGCCGGAGATCACTCCCCGGTGAGCGCAAGGAAGCTGGGCTGCGTGGCGCGGGCCGGTTTCTCTCTCTGCCGGCAGGTGCGAACTTGTTTGGGTGACAAGAGCGAGTCAGTGGAAGAGAACGGGGCTGACTCCAGCCTCTGTTTCCAACCACCCCTCCCACTCATCTTGCTGCTGCTTTTTGTAAGGGGGTTTGTACCTCTCTGAAACTGTGACATTTCTGAACATTGTAAACAAACAAAAAAACCTGGAGAGCTTCTAAAGAGAGGCAGAGTACACAAGTCATATTAAAAGGATCAGGAATGGGTTTGGATTCCCTGAACGTCACCCTGGAAGAGAGAACATATGGATCATTGCTTTCCAGGGTATTCTGTGGGAAAGCGATGTCCAACTTGGAATTTTACATTTGGCCAAACTGTCAAGCATGAGGCTCAAATAAGGACATTTTCAGATAAGCAAGGTTTTTAAAAATTTACCACCTGAGGAGATGATGCTTGCAAAATAGCCAAGCTAACATCGATCGGTGTTTGGCCGAAGCCAAAACGCACCACCTGAAACACACGACTAAATCAGAAATTTTATTGTTAAAGTTTACCTATTCATGTAACTTTTATTATGAAGAGCCTTAGAGGTCGATGTTTAAAGTCTGGCATTATAATGCAGGAAGAAGAATTTGTCAGCACTTCAAGCTGCTAGACTATTCCTGTGGTCATTATATATGTCATACAAACAGGCTCACTTTCAACTGAGTTTGGGTGAGAAAGCTCATTTTAGGGTCTCCTTGCCAGCCCGGGGTACCACTGATGGTGACGTTGTTCCCAAATGATTAATCTTTTCTTTTCTCTATAGTAACTCCATTAATGCTTATCTCCTTTTCAACTCCTACTTGAAAATTGGGTTGCTGATGAAGATGCTATTTTGTGGAAGCAGTCCACCAATGGAAGTTTTGTACTGTCAGAATATTTTCATAAGGAAAGCAAATTTTTGCTCTATTTTTTTAAACCTTGGATAAACAGGTATGGAAATGAAGTAACAGAACTGGATTTCAGAATAACAGAGTCTTCTATAAATTTTCGCCTGTATCTAAGATTTTATTGCATTGCAGCAATTTCAGCATCTTCCCTGAAGAAGGATGAAAGGAGGAACTTTGAAATAGGCATAATTTAATATGCTAAGTGAAATAAGTCAAGCAGAGAAAGCCAGTTATCATATGGTTTCACTTATTTGTGGAACATAAGGAACAGCATGAAGGACATTAGGAGAAGGAAGGGAAAAATGAAGGGGGGTAATCAGAGGGGGAGACGAACCATGAGAGACGATGGACTCTGAGAAACAAACCGAGGGTTCTAGAGGGGAGGGGGGAGGGGGGATGGGTTAGCCCAGTGATGGGTATTAAGGAGGGCACGTTCTGCGTGGAGCACTGGGTGTTATATGAAAACAATGAAGCATGAATCACTACATCAAAAACTAATGATGTATGGTGACTAACATAACACAATAAGATTTAAAAAAAGTAAATAGGCATAATTTAAGAAAAAGTTGTTCTCTGGGGCGCCTGGGTGGCTCAGTCGCTGAAGTGTCCGACTCTTGGTTTTGGCTCAGGTCATGATGTCAGGGTCGGGGGGTGGAGTTCTGTGTCGGGCTCTGTGCTGAGCGTGGAGCCTACTTGGGATTGTCTCTCTCCCTCTGCCCATCCCTCCCTTCTTCACTCGCATCCGTGTGTGCGTGCATGTGTGTGTGTGTGTGTCCTCTCTCTCAAAAAAATAAAAAGAAAAAAAGAAAAAGAAAAGAAAAGTTGTTCTCTCAAGGTCTTTCAGTTTGGTTACTTCTCCAGCAGAGTCGACCTAATGAATTAATTTCTGTGCAGTCAACCAGTGGGTGTGAGCTGATCCCACTAAGTTGGGATTATTACCTGACACCTACAAGATTAAGTCATTTTTTAAAAATCAAGCCATCTTTTATGGGTAATAGCTGCTGTTCCATCTGTTTGACCATCTCTTGTAAGTACATGACAAAACAATTCCAAAGTCATGCAGTTTCTCTTCTGCTGAAGACTGATGAAAATGGCCCATTATCTTTTTGCTTCAGCCTGTAATTCTGTTAAAATAGAGTTGCAATTACATTCTTAATACACAACTTAAGGATGTGTGCAAAGTGTTTTGCTTGGGATTCCTAAGTCACTGATTATCTTCGCTGTGATTTTTCTCTTGTCAGTCTAAAGATTGGCTTTCTGTTCTATAAACGCGTCTTCTACCAGTTTTGCCCTTCTCTTGGTTAGACTGCCTGTCCCCGCTCCCATGCCCCGGCCTTATTCCTTGACAAGCAACTTTTAAGTACTTTAATTCCTGACAGTCCTTACCTTATGAAAAGGAGAAACACAACCGTTTCCTCTACTGTTTCCTTTTGCTATTATTTGCACCAATACTTCTGGTCACCAAATGGGTGGGGTTTGTTCTCACACCAGCCAATTCTCCAACACCAGCTGCATGTCCTATGATTCCATTCAGTTCGGACACCCACTGCCTGGAGTCAGATCCCACAGGTTAAGGGCTCAGCCTCACGAGACTGTTCTCCCTTCACATACCAAGAGCCAGCATGAGACCTCAGGTACCCACATTTCTGTATGACTTGGCTACAAATCAGGGGTTCCTCAACCCCCTCTTCAGGTTTGATAATTTGCTATAGTGGCTCACAGAACTGAGGAAAACACTTACGTTCACTGGCTTATTATGTAATAAGGATATGATAAAGAATACAGACGCTAGCTAGATGAAGAGATACACAGAGAGGTCCAGGAGGGTCCTGAAAGCAAGAACTCCTGTCTCTGTGGAGTTGTGGTGTACCCCCCTCCCAGCACATAGATGTGTTCACCAACCTGGAAGCTTTCTGAACCCCCTAGCTCAGGGATTTTTACTGAGGCTTCATGACATAGGCATGATTGATTAGTAACTCAGTCTCCGGTCCTGCTTCCTTCCCTGGAGGATGAGGGTAGGACTGAAAGTTCCAAGCTTTTGTTGGTCTTAGTGACCCTTTCCCATCCTGAAGCCATCTAGGAACCCACCAAGAGTCACCTTATTAGAACAAAAGATGTTTCTATCATCCAGGAAATTCCAAGGAGTACAGGAACTCTGTGTCAGGAACCAGAATCAAAGACCAAATATTAGGACAGAAGGTGTTGCTAGCACCTTTATTGCTTAGGAATTTAAAAAGGGCTTTAGGAATGCTGATCAGGAGCTGGGAATGAAGATCAAAGTATTTATATATCTTATTAATCACAATACTATACCATATCTGGGAAGTAGTAGAAGTATGAATTTATGGAAGACTTTAATAAGTCAAAGACCCCTGTTGTAAATTCTAAGGGTAATTAAAAAAAGGAAAAAAAAAGCTTGTGGAATGGAAGGAAAAAATGATAGATATATATATAATTTTATTATGTATATTATTTATTATATATTATTATTAAATATTACATATATTTATTAATGTAATAAAAGACAGGAGAGAAAAAGCCACATAGATCATTTGAGATGAATAAAAAATAAAGATATGCCAGATTTAAACCCAAGTATGTCAACAATTACATTAAATATAAATGAACTAAACACTGTAATTAAAAGCAAAGATTGTCAGGATTTTAAAAAACAAAAATATTAAGCTATATGATACTGTCAGGAGAGTCTACTGGACTATAAGGATAAGAAATGTTAAAAGCAATAAAATGGATTAGGGTACACCATGAAAATATTAATCCAAAGACATCTGGCATTATTATATTAATATCAGAAGGATTACCAATAATGCCTTGTCTGCATAGGAGACAATGAGGAGTAAGTTTTTTAGTATTATAGTTCTTTTTTTTTCAATCTGGAATTCATTGCTTGAAGAAATCTCAAAAATACATCATCTCTGATTACTGAAAATTGATGTCAGTCTATTCAGTTCTTTTAACAAGTATATTGTTTACATTTTTCTCCAAGGACTCCAAACTATGAGAACCTATCTTAAAGCACTCTTATGATGTCTGCCACCTTGAAATCTGATAAGTGAAAAGAAAATGCGTTTTGTTTACCTCATTTTTTTCTAAAAAAAATTCTTTTTTATACATTATTTATGTATCATGTTTAGATAGAAGATGATTTATTGTGGATGGTGTTGTATATGGTTCGGATTTTTTCCTTCTTATGAAATGTTGAGGGGACAAAAAAATCCTCAAAAGCCCTAACAAGTATTCTTGAAATACCTTTGGCCTAAGTGGAATTAAATAACCAAAAACTAAATATAGTTCTTAAAGTTTATTTTGTCAGTGTTATGAGTACTAGTACATCGAGCTATTCTATAATGATCTGAATCATGCTCTATTATTCTTTCTTGCAGTATTTAACTTTTCATTGACACTTTGGGTTCATAAATTTCTTCTTATAGTTATCCTTCTAACTCATTCTATCTTACTCTTCATATCGACTGACATTCTATTTCCTATATATTTAGCTATTTGTTTTTAATAATTGTTTTTATATGTAAAATTACTCGTTAATTATGGTAGCATTTCAATTGTGTCATAATAGATACACATTCATATTAGACATATTTATTATTTATAGAATAATTGTAAACTTATTTATGGAATTAAAACATACAAAAGTACACAAAAAGATTCTCACTCCAAAATACATTTAAAGTGATTACTCTCAAAAATGAATATTCTAAATATTAACAATAAACTGAATGGCATAATTATTCAAATGACTGACATTTTTACACTAATTATATATGATGGTAACTCTCAATGTCACATAATCATTGATTATCACAAACTCACGGATGCCAGACATTATGCTGGAGTGTGCATCTGGGTCTTTGGCCCTCTTAGGGCTGAGGCTTAATACCAACACCCAAACTGAACTAGTGTGCACCCTATGCATACTACTCTCCATTTTTGAGGTCTTCTACCAAAACAGGGTGTAAAGCAAGAAGAAGGAAATGTGAGATTCGGGAAATCAGAGTTCCATCTTTTTTTTTAAGATTTATTTTGAAGAGAGAGGGTGTGAGTTGGAGGGGAGGGGCAGAGGGAGAGGGAGAGAAGCAGACTCCCAGCTGAGTATGGAGCCCTATCAAGATGCAGGGCTCGATCTCCTGACCCTGAGATCACGACCTGAGCTGAAATCAAGAGTCGGGGGCTTGGGCACCTGGGTGGCTCAGTTGGTTAAGCGACTGCCTTCGGCTCAGGTCATGATCCTGGAGTCCCGGGATCGAGTCCCACATCGGGCTCCCTGCTCAGCAGGGAGTCTGCTTCTCCCTCTGACCCTCCTCCCTCTCGTGCTTTCTATCTCTCATTCTCTCACTCTCAAATAAATAAATAAAATCTTTAAAAAAAAAAAGAGTCGGGGGCTTAAGCAACTGAGCCACCCAGGTGCCCCCCAGAGTCCCATCTTAATGGAGGCAGGAAGAAAACCTCTAAATGACAATGAAAGGAGATTTTAGGACAACAGCTATGTGTCAGTCCTGAGTGAGGCAGGTTAAAAGCATCGAGAGGTAGATCTCCAGGTGGTTGAAACTAATAGAGAACCTGATGTGTTTGAGTGATTGAGGGGAGTTTTAGTGGATAGCTGAGAGCAAGGTTGCATTAGTCATACATATATGGAAAATTGTATCAGACAAGCTCTGTGAGCCTCTGCTTGCTATTCTGGGCCAAGCAGCCGGTCTCCCAGGCTTTGTTTCCTCTCGTCACTTCCGGTGTTGGGTGAAACACTGCATCGCAGGCTGAGGGATCTGGCATCCCAAGTGGGCAGCCCGTGAAGGCACTGGATAATGCAACCTGGAAGTGCAAGGGAATAGATTCACCGGGGGGGGGGGGGGTGAATTTTAGGGAATGAGAGAACAGAGGTAAGAAGGAGCCAGGCAGATAAATTCTCTGTTCTTCTCTTCCATGGAGGACACCGGGACACAGTTTCACCTGTCGGCTCATCTGGGGAAGTCACAGGGGCAGATGAACATACCCGTCCAGCAACCTGCTCTGTCTCCCGGTGGCTCTTTGTGCTACGGAGCACACTAACACACCACTTTGTGTTGCTTTCCCACCTTTTCTACCTCCCTTCCTTTCCCCTCATCCTCATTTACCTGGATTTGCATCTCCCAAATAAAGTTGATGCACTTTAATCTGCACTTCAGACTCTACTTTTTAGAGGATCTGGGCTAAGATGAAAACAAATAACTAAACAATGAACTTATATGAAAATTCAAAGTAGTGTAAGAAATGACAATAATAGTCGAGGACATGCTCAGCCATTAATAGGGTATGGTCGTAACACTGTATATACTAAATATCCAACAAACAATGAGCTAGAGCTGCCTTGGAAGACTAGCTGGGAGAGAGATGATTGGTATGGGTGGCAGTTCTGGTTAGAGACCTAAATTCTCATCTTCCATAGTGAGAAGTTAATTAGACTGAAAATCTGAAAAACTGAATATTAAAAAAAATTAAAAGAAAAAACTAATAGATGTGAAGAATGATTGCCTTTGGGTGCAGGGGAATAGGAAATTGAAGACCATTCTTTTTCAAGTCTCCCTGAATAACCAATTCAGCCATTTACCTCTGTGACTTCAATCTTCCAAAGACACATTTGAAAATGCATCTCAACTACGATAAAAGGCAACAATGTGGCTTTATTGTTGTTTGCTGGATAATCAAACTAGGGTAAATGTATGTTTGCTTTTATTTTTTAGTTTTTTTAGATTTTATTTCTTTATTTGAGAGGGAGAGAGAATGAGCAGGGAGAGGGACAGAGGGAGAGGGAGAAGCAGGCTCCCCGCCGAGCAAGGAGCTGGATGGAGCCCAGGACCCTGGGATCATGATCTGAGCTGAAGGCAGATGCTTAACCAACTGAGCCATCCAGGTGCCCCTGTATGTTTGCTTTTAAGGAAACTTTCAGTTTTCTGAAATAACACCATTTTTATTGCCTCCGGCACTTGAGACTGTCCCCCATGATGCCTCCTCCGAGGTATGGGCCACACTGACAGAGCTTCATGGCCAAGAGCAATGGGTAGGAAGAGTCTGGGGGCCCTGTGGCCCTCTGCAGTGATGTTTATGAGCCCAGGGGTTGGCGCTGTGTGAGTCAGACCCGATCTGCACCCCTTACCCTAAGGCCACTCAGACACAAGGCTTCCACCTGCCCCCGGAGGATGGCTGTGCCCTATACCCTGCAGGTACGGAACTTCTTGCCAACTCTGGCAGCCAAGCCAAATCAGGCACCAAACAAAGGCAGGGGACAGAGTAGCTTGAAAGCAGTCTGTATAGTGGGAGCTTCTCATAAGCCAGCAAAGTAGCCTCATGGTGTCTCAGGAGGGTGTTGTTCAGCCTGGTGCCCAGGATGGCATTTCTTAGCGCATGGACCATGTGTGAGGGAGAGAATCATATTAGACTGGGAGGCACCACCCACGGAGGAGGAGAATGAACAGTTGTGAAGCCCCCACTAAGCGCCAGGTGCCCCACCGGTTGGTCTAAGCACGCTATCTCTAAGCCCCACAACACCTCTGCGGGGTAAACCTTGTTGCCCCATCTTGCAGACGGACCTGAGGTTCAGAGAGGTAAAGTACCTGGCCAAAGGGAACACAGCACCACATGGAGAATCAAAGATCCATCTACCTCCGGAGCCCCATGTTTCTCCACTAACACCGGGGTCCTTACAGAAAGAAGCCTACGGCGGTGACTGCTAGAGATTGAGAACTAGCAGGCAGTGGGGAGGTTCCTAAGGAAAGCACAGCAGAATCTGCTGTCAGGTCACCTGACAGCGGACGACACCTGGAAATCTTCGGCGAATGGCTTTCCGCATCCTCATTGTCATCATCGTAGGACATCGTGATGCAGCCAACGAAAACTTGCACGGCCCTTCTTTGATTTGCACTTACGTTACCCCGAGAAGCAGATGTTATTATTCTGCCTGTTTTTGAGATGAACAAAATGAAACACAGAGAAACCCCCTCTCCTGGAAACTTCCTTTCCAGTGAGCTCCCTTTGGAGGCCAGAGCTGCAGGGGCAGCCCCTCTGAGGGCTGGCGTGGGAGGGCAGGGAGCAGGCTCGCCGTCCCAGGCAGCGAGGGGCCCTGCCAAACCTTTGTGGGTGTGAGTGAGGTGAGGGAGGAGGAGGCCAGGCCGAGTGGATTACTGAGCATTTGAACTCAGCCTCAGAACAGCAAATATTGATTCAAGAAGCTGCCCAAAGAAGCTGACATTTTTATAGTCAACAAATAAAACCAAGCCCCTCCCAGCCCCCCTTCATCAAAGGCTCTTTCTCTCTGCAGCTGCCAGGGGACATTTGTCACCTGTGCCTGGGAAGAGGTGGAAGAGCTGGTGGGAAATGTCCACAGGGGCCTGGCTGATGGCAGTACTTCACCTTTAGAGAGAACCGAGAGCCCCAGGCCCCAGGGGTGGGACCTCAGGGAGCTGGGCAGCCAGCCCAGCAGGTGCCGGAGTCGCTTGGGGCAGAGCAGAGCCTGACACCTGAGTCTCCAAAGACAACAGACACACCTCCCACACAGCTTCCTCCTGTGGTGGCTCGTTGGCTGTTTACCACAGCCCAGTGCCCCTCATTCGTGGACTAGAAACCTGAGGCCCAAAGAGATAAATGGCTCTCTAAGGTAAACAGCAAGAGAACAGCAAGGTCTGCCCAGCTCCTTGGTTTCAAGGCCTAGGGGAGGGTCGGCTCTCACGAAGCTGAAAATAAGAGGTAACCACGTGGCAGACAACTGACCCTGCCCCCACCCCCCAGCTCTGCTTCCATGACCCAAAGCCTGGTCTTCGCGCCCCTGCTCCAGACTTTGCTCAGACAGCGCCCCTCTACCTGGAATCCCTCCCTCCCCGAACCCTTTTGGGACACTGCTCATCATTCACGCCTCACCCGCCTGTCACCTCTGCAGGAAATCTTCTGAACACCCTCCCATATCCCAACACTCCCCATGCCTGCACCTGCAGCTTTGGGCAGGCAGAACCCCACTTCTCTCCCAGTGCACCCTGAAATGTGGGCTGCTTCTGGTCTGCTCCCCCTGTGGCTGTTTCACCTTGGATGGGTCCTCCCTTGGGTACTTGTCTCTCCGTCCTTCCAAGCTAGGTACTCCATTACGGGCAAGAGCTGTGCTCGATCCACTCCAGTCACCCCGAAGAGCCTAGAAAAGTGCCTGGCATATGGCAGGTTCTCAATCAGCACCCCTGGGATTGAATCAGAAGACTCTAAGATACGCAGCGAAGAAACCAGAGAAGCAAATCCTGCTGCCTCTGGACCAGGGCAGGAAGGTGACGGCGCCCCAGGCAGGCCCCCCTCAGGAGGGAGGCTTCTACCCTTTGTTGCTTTACTCACCCATTCTCATCCTCCTCGCCATCACCTAGGGCCTGAGCTTATTTTCCGGGTCAGGCCCTGTTGGCTGCTGGGAAGGCCAAGGCTGCCGAAGAACATGCAGCCCTACGCTCTGTCTGGAGCTTCTGGAGCACGCCAGGGCACGGGGCCAGGGGAACCCAAGAGGCCTTTCCATTTGCTCCCTGGTGTGTGGGCCAGCCTCTGAGCCGCGGCTCTAGGGTCTGTGGCATTGGACTCAGTGCAGTCAAGGGCAGTTCTCCGGACCGGTCCCAGGCTGAGCTGTAGGGAAGCCGTGGAGCTCATCCCTGCTGCTCACCAAGGCTCTCCGCCTTCAGGGCACCGTCATAGGATGAGACTGGACCCGTGGTTGGCTGTGGGCCTGGAGCTAGTTCAGGGCAGAAGGGGCACAGACCCCTTCGGAGATGGATATGCAAGTGGTCTATCGCATCACTTGCGTGAGACCCACGAGGACTCTCTTTTCTTCCGACGGGGCAGTTCTGCACCCCGAGGCCCTCCGGGGACCAGTAGCGGGGCAGCTCTGCCACCCTCCACACGAGGCTCCATACCCGGGTGCGTCCAAGGCAACTGCTCCACGTGTCACCATCTCTTAGGCAGCGGGCAGCGTGGGGGGGGGGGGGGGAGAGGGCTTGCAGGCCTGCAGCTGGGCTTTAGGAAGGGACCCAAAGGTGCTTTCGTTCACGTCTGCCGGTTTAAACTTGGCCACATGGCCACGCCTACCGCAAAGGCACATGGGAAGTGTAGTTTCTGGTGCCGCAGCCATGTGCCCAGCTTAAGCTCCGCAAAGTTCGTTATTCAAACGAAAAAGGGAGTATGGATCCTGGGGATCCTCACTCACCATCTGGCTCTACCAGTGCCTGGGGCTCCTGGACAGATCCTGACTGCCCACAGCCCAACCGCCAGCCGGCTGGACCTGGGAACTTTGCCTCTCTGCTCACCACCTACCTTCCAGCTCGGAATGACCTTGGGCAAGAGGTGTCTCTTCCCAGGGCTTCCTTTTCCTCATCTGTAAAAGACAAGATTTAGACCAGTGATCACTGGGGTTCCTTCCAGCACTGACATTTGACAGTTGTGGTTATGGGCAAGTTTTTTAACCTCTTTGGGTTTCAATTTCCTCATCTAGAAAGGGGAGATAAAAATAGTTCTCACCTCAGAGGTTGTTGTGAAATCATCTAGGGTTGTGCCTGACATATAACAAATAATTGATGAACATTTGCTATAATCAAAGTAATCTGAATTCCGTTTGTCAGTTCCTTAGGAAGAATCTGGTGAACTTGTTCATGCGAAGACAAGTATTTGCCACAAATCCTGTCATTATCCTCCCTCTTCATCTCTCTGAGGCTGAGGCTGCCGTCTGGAACACTGTATGAGTTCAAAAGTGAATTCTAGTTCCTGTGGCGGGCAAGCAGTGGAAATGCTTGGGGACAGGTGGTGGGCTACGGGACCGCCTTACAGAAGACCATGTTCCCTGCCTCTGCAGGTTCCCGCCAGAGCAGTGAGGCCGGGGTCTCTCCAGCCAGACTTCCCCTGCAGGCTGGCTGGACACTTCGAGTGAGCTGGGGCAGCCAGCACCCCTGGGGACCGAGCCAGGCCAGCAAACCTGGAGGCCACCAAGTCTGCTCCGAGGGAGCTGCCCTCCCCGGGGTCCACGGAGGTCTGCCTGCACCTCGGGCTCCAGGATGCAAGGCAACTTGCCACTTAGCAACTAATGGACCTGGGAGAGCTCAGGCACCTGTTTTCCACTCTTGCAGACCAATGCCCAGCATCACCTTGGTGACAGAAGGGAGAAGTGGGGGGGGGCAGGGAGGGCCGGGGGAGTGCCATCTGCCAGGTTAGCCCAGAGGGGTGCCCATTGCTGGGGCTCAGGCAAGCCTCGGGGTGGGGGGTAAGGCAGTGACCACAGCTGTCCTCAGGAGACCCTGTCGAGCTGTGTGCAGCACTCACAGACAAGGTAGAGGCACGGCAGCTGGAGACCTGGATTTCTAGTGCCCTGGCTCATGGCCATATGGTGTCATCTGATTTGGGACTGTAAAATATGGCTACCAGACATGAGTTTGACGGGGAAGCAGTATGTAATCTGAGGGGGGAGGGGGAGGCCTATATTTGCCACCTATCTACCCTCTGGCCTGTCACAGGCCCCGAAACTCCAGAATCGAGATGAAAGCAGGTCACTTTACTAAGAATAGTAAAGTGCCTACCTGATCTGCGATTGCAGCCATTTTATAAATGAGGAGCCTGACACTCCAGAAGGTGAGGGACTTCCAAAGGTCACATAACTTGGAAACCAGGTCACAACCCTTCAGGCACGGGGCTTGGCTCTCCGTCCGGCGGGCCTGTGCAGTGAGGATCTGTTCATCAAACCAGTGCTTGATGCCGCTGCCCTGCAGCCAACCCAGCTCTGGGCAAGGGTCACCGAAGAATGATAGCTAATGATTATTAAACATTTAACTTCTCCTGTCACTGGTCTCAGGTGATCAAACAGCACCCCTGGGCCAGGGCCAGGTGTTGGGGGTTAAGACAGCAGCAAGCCAGGGACTCTGCCCTCCAGGACTCAAAAAACTGCTGGGTGGTAGTGCCTACAGAATGCTCGGCGACTAGCTGGCGGCATCTTCACTGGCATCCTTGGGTAAACAGCAATAACAATGATAAACCATTATTTGGGAAGAAAATGTGTTGAACTCTTATCGGTGGCCTTTCCCTTCGCCCCTTCTGTGTCTGCCGCCAACCCCCAGCTTCAGCCCAGGGCCATCCATTTCTTCTGGAAGGATTAGGATGGTCACCACAGGAATACAAAGGGAAAACATCATTATGCAGGTTCTTCTTTTTTTTTTTTCTTAATCATATAGTTCATTTTATTTGAAATATTCAGGGCAGGTAAGTCTATAGAGACAGAAAGCATATTGGTGGCTGCCCGGGGCTGGGGCAGGGGAGAATGAGGAGTGGTGGCCCAATAAGTATGGGGCTTCCTTTTGGGATGGAGAATATGTTTTGGAACTTAGTAGAGGTGCTAGTTGCACAATATTGTAAATCTACTAAATGCCGCTGAATTGTATGTTTTTAAGTGGCTGACTTTATGTTATGTGAATCTCAATAAATTAAAAAAAAGGGAACATCACGGCAGCTTCTTAAAGGCCCTTTCAGAGGCAAAAGCTGTGAAAGTCATCCCCATTCATTCACAAAACCAAGGAGTGTTGAGAGGAAAAAAGGTTTTTTTGCAAGTCCAAATTTGATCATAGTCGCTTATTCCAGTACTTACTGAGAAGCCGTTTTGCGTCACACACGCTGTTGTAGATACTGAGACCCTTGGTGCCCGTATCCAGTGAGATATGAGGGCTGGATAAAGAATTAGTCAGGCCCCAAGAGGGGTTGGGACGATCCTGCCTTGTGGGTTTGCGGGGGGCAGGTAAAGTTGAGGTGGGGGGGTGTGGAAGGTAGAGGTTGGGTCCAGCGGGGTCTCCGAGTTCAGAGGTCAGTGTGGGGAGTCGGCCCTGCCCGAGCACCCACAGACTCCCTGGTTAGCGCAGCCCAGGGAGCAGGTCTGCACACTGTCTGTGCCAGGAGCTTTGCCTGGCCCCTGGATGGTCTGCTGCGTCGTGGCCCATCTCATGAGAAGTACCTGTCCGCACCCACTAGGCCTCAGAGCCTGCGTGGCAACCCCTTGTCTGGTGACCCAGGTCCCCTTGGCAAAGGACTGATCTTCCCAAGCCCCAGCTTTCTCATCCTGTGGAATGCAGTTAGGACTCTGCTTTACCTGGAATGTCCCGTGCCTTCATCTGCACTTATTCCCAGGTTACTAGAAGTGGAAGTCCTGGGTCAAAGGGCCTCAGCACCGTTAAGACTGGCTCTACATATGGCCAGACAGTTTTTCAGAGAGGTTATACTGATTGAAAAGTCCTCCAGCAGTGGGCAAAAGCCCTCCTTTCCCTTTGTCTTCTTCAACACGGAGAGGTAGCCTTTCCTGATGTTTCCCATTTGTCGGGTAAAAAAAAAAAAAAAGAAAAAAAAGAAAGCACCTCGCCGGGGAGATTAAACATGGTATGTCGGTTCAAGTGCAGTTTGTGGGGGCGGATTGCTGGGTTGCTTACAGCCCTACCCCATATAGGCCCTGTGACCTTGGCCTCAGATTTCTTCATCTGTACATCTGTACATCTGTAGGGTGGGGAGACATCACGTAATTGTTGAAGGGTTTAAATACGATATTGCAAGCTAGGCGGAACATGGTATATGTTTAATAAATGCACTCTTTCCATTTCTTTGGCTAATGGTAAAGTTGAATTTTCTTTTGGATTTCTTGTCTTTCTTCTCCAACAAATAATATGTTTGTCTTTTGCCCATTCTTTTGGAACACAGGACTTTTTCTTACTGATCTTTGAATAAGTCTTTATCTGTTCATTATATTAACACTGGGTCTTCTAATTTTTAATACTAGATCACATTAGAGTCACCTGGGAGCTTCTAAAACTTAAACCAATCTGTGAGTGAGGTCTGGCATTAGAATTATTGACATCCCTATTCCCCTGTGTCACCAGGGTTCAGACACAGTGGTTGATTTAGTGTCATTGCATGCTTGCTGATTTTGTTTATGTGTGCCTTCAGATTCTGTAGTTTAAGGGTTTACGTGTGCAGCCATGTTTATCTTTATTATTTCGTGAGTATCCTTTATGCTCAAGAAGCTCTTTCCCACTCAAGTAGTCACATATCTCTTCTGGTTTCCTGTGATGGCCTCACCTCTCACTTCCTGTGTGATCTCGACAGGTCGCTGAATCGGTCCGGGCTCCCGGCTCCCCAAAATGAGGGGGTTGGGCTAAATCAGACTTTTCCAAAGTCCTCTGAGATGCTTTGTGGAAAAATGGCTTCCTGGCCAAAGAAGGTTGGAAAATGCCCATTATGTCAAACATTCTGAGAAACCGTACAGTTGAGCCAAGTGACTCAGCAGCTCCACTCCTGGGTCTATGCCCAAGAGAACTGAAAACACATGTCCTCACACAACTCGTCCCCAAATGCTCGCAGCCGCATCGTTCGTGACAGTCAAGAGGTGGGTCCAGGAACTGATGAGTGGATAAACAAAATATCCAGATATCCACACCATGGAATATTATTCCATCGTAAAAAGAATGAAGTCTTGATTCGTGCTAAACACAAGCCTTAAGAACATCATGCTAAATGAAACTGGCCACGGAAGACCACACGGCATCATTCCATTGCACCAAATGCACAGATGAGGAAAATATATGCAGACAGAGGGTAGATCAGAGGTTGCCTGGAGCAGAAGGAGTTGGCGGGGAGTGAGGAATGGTGGCTGATGGGGACAGGGTTTGGATCTGGGGTCATAAGAATGTTCTAAAATTAGATTGTATGGATGGTGTACAACTCCGTGAATACACTAAAGTCCACAGAACCATACAGTTTAAAGGAATGAACTTTATGGCACGTGAATTATACTTCATAAAGCTGTTTAAAGAAAGAAAAGAAAAGAAAGCTCAGGACTTTGGAAGAGCTGCTACCTCCCAGCTTTGTGCTCGCCTAAGCCCAGGACCTGGAGCAAAGCTTTTTGAATTTTCATCTTCGAGTCTTAGTTCCCTCATCGGCACAACATGGCCCCTAGCTAGCACGACTTTGCATCATGAAAGGTCACTTCCACGTCTGCTCCTCGTAGCCCCTCCAGGAAGAGGCTAAGGCAACAGAAATGAAATCTGAGGCCTTGCAAGGGTGACTTGCCTTGGTTCACGCAGCGCTAAGCGGTGGTGTCTAAGTTTCTGCCAGGCCCAGCCAGGGTCATGTGCTGCCAAGTTTGTGGCATGCTCTGGGACTCGGAAGGGGCTATGCAGTTGTGAAGTGTCTGCTAGCTCGTGACCATGGGAGAGGGGTGGCCTGGGGGAGTCACACCTACACCTGCTTCCTCTGAGGCTAGACCAGCCTCTGTTTCAACCCATGGCCCCTGATCAGCCTCTGCACTGCCCCGAGCTTTGTGTTCCTTCTTGTTAAAATGGATGGCAGGCCCTTAGCTCATGGGGGCAGTTCGCAATGGGTGACCTGATAAGTGGCCCCTTTATTGAGTGCCTGCTAGGTGGTCTGCACGCCCCCAGACGCAGTGTCTTGTTTAAAGCTGTGAGTTTTCTTGGACGGGCCCACGGAGGCTCACCAGCCAGCCGGTTTATGGCCTGCCTCTTCTCCACTTAACTTCATGCCCGCTAACAGTCTTCAAATAGGTTATCAAAGGCTATATGATATTCTGTCAGAAGCCGAAACTTCCTTTAACTATTTCCCTAGTTTTTGACATTTCTTCCTATCGTAGTTTAAATACAAGCAATGCTGTGGTGGACAAAGCTACGGGTAAAATTTTGTATGCCTCTCTGCCTATTCTCCTGAAGGCAGATTCCTGGAAGTGGATTTAGGACCAGGTGAAAGGGTGTGAACTCATTTACTGCTCCTCATATGGGCGGCTGAGCAGCTTTCCAGAAAAGAAAGGCCGAGACATCTACACCCCCACGAACAGGGTTGGTGACGCCAGAGGAGGCAGATGAGAAACCAGCCTGGGCCTCTGTTCTCTCTCTCTCTCGTCCATTTGGATGATGCCCTGAAAACTGACCTTACCCAAACTCGTGCTAGTTAAGATGTATGTTAACTAGTAACTGGAAATAGTCAATTCCATGGGTCTCTTCCGTGGGCTGTGGAAATCCCCAGGGCACCTGCCCATAAATCAAGAGCCATTAATATGCCTGCTCACGGTCTCAGGTGGCATTTTCGTGCAGCAAATGCAGGGAATGTGGTGGTCATAGTATAGATGATGACCCTATCAGACCAGTTAAGATCAGAATCTACACATCTCATAGAGTGTACTTTATCTGTAGAGGTTCATAAGACCAGTACAGAAATAACTAAAGCAAATTTTAATAGATTACCATGCATGTGGTAAATGATCATTTCTTAAGAAAAACAGGTGAAATTCTTCTCATCTAAGAAGTACAGGCCTTTGAATCTGTCGTCCTCAAACCAGTCAATCACAACAGTTCCTAACATTTACTGAGTGCCTACTCAAGAAATTATGTGTATTAATTAATTTAAACCGGATAACAATCCTCTGAGGTAGACTTTATTATTATGCCCATTTTAACAGTGGGATGAGGAAACGAGGGCACAAGATTGAGGAACTAAGGTCACACAGTAAGCCGGTGGTGGACGCGGGATCCGATCTGATTGCGGCCGGTCGGCCTCTATGGGCCACCGCCTCATCCCCCCCCCCCACACCGCATCGCTATGCTGTGTGCCCGAGGGGCAGCGAGTCCTGTTGGGCCACCCCTCTTGAATTAGCTGGAGGGTGCAGAGGCCTGAGACCCCCTGACTGGGGCCGGTTTCTGGTAAATTCTTTTGAGAACAGCACATGACAGAGGATTCAGGAACACTTGAAGTCACCTACTGAGGTGCTGGTGGTGTCCACCAGAGGCCTCGAGGTGTAACAGGTGGAAGATGGTTCTCATCCGTTGTCCTCTGTGTTCAGTGAAGGAGGACGTTCCTTGTAGCTCTTCCCTGCGCTGCCAAGAGTGAGCAGTACTGAGAGTCCATGTGGCCACCAAGATGCTCCGGTCCTGCCCAGCTGTGTGGGGTGGCGGGGGCAGCCCTGCGCTGGCCCGCTGCCCTATCAGGCTCGTGCTCAGAGAGCTGGAGAAAGACCTGGAGTGGTGAGTGGACAGATGCTCAGTAAAGGTCCTAGCACAGTTTCTTCCCCAAGTCCCCGCGAGACTGTCGGCTCTGCGCGTCCACTGCCACGTCCCCAGGACCCAATGCCATGGGGCGCCCAGTAGACAGTGAAGAGTTAGGCGGAGGTGGAGCCGTGAGATCGTCAGACAGATGTGGGAAGGATTCGGTTATTTTGGAGTTAGGAAAACAGACATACAGCCACAGGAAGAGGAAGTCAGGTGTGGAGGAGACAGCAGGGGGAGGAAGTGAAGGGCGCGGCTGATGTGGGGACAGAGTGACCACAAGAAGATGGTGAGAGGCCACACCAGGTGAAGGAGGCGCAAAAGCACAGCGGGGGGCACTGGTGAGGGTGTGGGCTGGTGCAGAGAGAAGAGGTTGGCCGGGTGCACGGGGGTACCTAGCTATCCAGGGACCCCACTGTCCCTGGATACATCACAGTCACCGGAAGTGCTGATTTGATTGGGATGCTGGGTGCACCCCCAGAGTTCCTGATTCTGCAATTCTGGGGAGGGCCTGAGAACTGGCGTTGCTAGCTCTTCCTCCTGACACCTGCACAGCTTTGGGCTCGGCCCTCCTGGCCGCTTTGGGACACCCTGACCCTTCATCCGAGGCTGAGCCCAGGGCTCAGGAGCATCACAGCGGGTGGGGGTGGGGGGGGTCCTGCTGGTACATGAGGCAGCCTCAGGCGATGGGGAGGGGGCCGGAGGAGGCATGAGGCTGCTCTGTGGTTTCCTGCCCACGCACCCGTCCTACCTGTTCCTCTCCAGAAGTGTGGTCCTTGAGAGCACATGGTGGAAATGAGATGTCAGGAGCAGCACGAAGCAGGGCTCCAGGGAGGCCCAGCCCCGTGAGGCTGACTCACTGAAAACAAGACGGGCTTTCGTCCACTGTCTCCCCCAGGCTGCACACCACCGCAGATGCAGCAGCGGGTCTGGGTGCGGGGCGCGCCAGGAGGGGAGGCTGTACAGCTGGAGACTCCTCCCATGAGCACGTCGCAAGAGACGTTGGACACATGTCCGTACACAGTCACATGCTCTGGGTTGAGAGAACCAAGTCAATGCTGATCCCTGGAAGGGAACCCGCGAGGCCACTGCGACACCAGCTGGCGCTCGCCCCAGCTGTGGAGTTGGGGAGCAGGCGTCCTCTCATTGAAGACCTAGGGAATCAGGGCTGAGACCGGGAGAAGCAGTGCACCTGTGGAATGGGTTCAAGTTCTGCTTCTGCAGCTGGGCTCCTGTGCAGAAGGCCCTGGGGTTCTTGCTCCTCAAGGGCCCAGGCCCACACGCCCGGCCTGCCCCTGATCCAGCCCTCCCCTGGGGTGCTGGGGCGTGGGAGCTGAATCAGGGATCCCATGAGGCCAGAGGTGCTCAAACTTAAGTGGGAATCGGAAACACCTGGACGGCTTGTTAAGCCAGCCTGCTGGGTCCACACCCAGAGTTTCTGATTCAGTAGCTTTGGGGATCAGCCCGCGCGCCTGCCTTTCTAATCAGTTCCTGGGTGAGTTGCCCTTTGAGAACCACGGTGTTAGGTTCATCTCTGCCAGGCATTCTACCAATTCCGCCCCAAATGGGGTTAAGGTGTGGCACTATTCGGGCCTCATGTCAACAGCATGGGGCTCTGGGAGCCTCTGCTGGTTGGTGACAGTTGACAGCTGGTGTTTCTGCCATGGTTCTGTCACATGGGCCTTCCCTTCTGCTGGTTCTCCCTGAACGGCCTTCGCTTCCTTAGCCCTCTGCTCCGGGGGGGGGGGGTGCCCAAACCTGGCCTGAGCTTCTGGGGTCCCCTGTCCCATGGAGGGAAAGAACACACTCATTCTTTTCCCCTCCCTTTGCCTTTTGCTCAGGACACAGCTCCATCAGCATTTTGGGCCTCTGCGGAGCCTCCTCCCTGGGCCCATCGGCCACACTCACCCCAGCACTGCTCCCCTCCTCCTGGTGCCTCTTTTTGACAGAGGCCACCCTCTTGTGTCTCTGAAGCTCTGCCCTCCCACACCTCCACTTCACCTCTCGGGCCTTGGGCTTTATCTTGTTTGGCTCCGTTTTGGCCGGGGCCCCTTCTCCAGAGCTTTCCTCCAGCCCCACAAAGGGGGCAGTAAGGGAAGGGCTGAAGGCTCAGGAATGCGTTGGCCCTGGTGGGAAAGGTTTGCCTCCTATAAAGTACATATGAAGCAATTATTTAACAAAGGGAAAGGTAATAAAGGAGCTCAATAAATATTTGTTGAATAAGGGAACACAAAAGCTGCTTTCCATGATGAACAGTCAAAACCTCCTCTTATGAAAAAGCACTTTGATTGTGAGAGGCTTACAGGTGTGCCCGCAAAGTGGGAAACGGGAGCCCCCTCGGTGGGCATTTCTCCAGCACTGTGATTTTCAGTGAGTTCCATGGCAGCTAGTGTCCGTGCTAAGAAGTGTTACACACCCAAAAGGGGCCCCAGGGATAATACCTTTGGCAAGCGCTCAAGTGAACAACTATCAGCTGGTGCCTGTATTAGGGGGACTTCCCTGGGCCTGCCCTGGGGAGGGGCTTGTGTCAGGCCTTGAGGACGATGCTCCAAGCCCATTGGGCCCAGGGCCAGTGTCTGCTGGATATCTGTGCAGGAACGTGGGGGCGGTTAAAAGTGAGGGTGGGAAAAAATAAATAAATTAAAGTGAGCACAGGAGTGAAAGTAGTTTTATTTTTTCACGGAGCCCCTCCCAGCCCAGAGGTGCCAGCATTTGTGCCCAGGAGGCAGAAGGTTGCCTTCAAAGCTTCTACCAGCAAGGCCAGAGAGAGGCACCTGCCTCCCCTGCCTCCCAAAGGGATGCTGGGGCCTTGGGGGTACTTGCTGAGGACCATGACTAGCCTGATGACCTGGGGTCAGAGGTCTCCTCATGCACACACACACACACACACACACACATGCACTTGTGCAAACACACGTGCATGCATGCACACACAGCCTGGGGTTGTGTGTGTGGTGAGCCCTGCAGCTCTAAGTCATCCTACCCGGGACTCATGAGCCAGAGGAGGACTCTGGTAGGAATACGGGCAAATGGGTGGACGAGAATTTGGAGGGCCATTCCCAGCACCCTCAGTTCATGCTCTTCTCCTGCCCTATCATCGGGTCGCCAAGGGAGGAGCACAGAGCAAGGAGGGGGTCACTAATCAGAGGGAAAGCTGGAAGCCAGAGACTTCGGGGCAGACAGTGACCCTGATCCTTCCCCTCCTGGAGATGTCTGGCAGCTGGTTCCTTTTGTTCTGTTTGAGGACCTACAGCCCCCCCGGGGGCTTAGTCAAGGGGAAGGTGGGATGGCTCAGGAGGTCGAGAATGAGGCCCGGAGAAGGGGAGGGTGTGAGGTGGGGAACAGGGTAGGGGTGGTGACTGTCCTAATTGTTCTGGAGAGAAACTGGATAAGGGAAGGAACCCCTTCCCCTGGGGTCCCCTGAAGACCCTGATGATAGTTCATGTGGGCCCAGAATCCCAAATGCCTGAGTCAGTAGTCAGCCAACAGGGACTCACCAGGCCTGGAATGGGCCCTTCCCCACGGTGGTAAGCGGGCGTGCGGCTGTGAGGCCTCCTTTTGCGTTCTCCTCGGCCACCCTCCGCTGGGCACACTGTGGCCACAGGTTAGGCCTGTCCATTACAGTGGCCCCCACCCCTCAGCCCCTGGGGAGCGCTGCCCCTCTTTGTCCCTGTTTGTGTGGCAGCTGCCGGGGCCAGCCCCGAGCCCGGCGGGCTCTCACACCCACTCGCCCACAACCAGCCCCACGCATCGCCTCTCTCTGCCTCTTGTAGCCTCCCCCGGCTCCCGTCTCTGGTTCTCATCAGGCAGCCTTCAAGCGTCAGAACGAAGGGGGCGTTGGGTAGAGGTCGGGGCTGGTGGGGGGTGAAGGGAATGGCTCCCTCCACAGCCACGGGGTTAGAGTTGCCAGGTCCTTGCTGAGGAGACAGACACCTCATCACACAGACCCGGCAGGCACCCTAGGTTTCCTCCCCAGCAGGGCTGGCAATGAGGACTGCGTCTCTCTAACAGTAACCACTTCCTGTTGCCCCAGCTGTCACCTCAGAAAGCCCTGACTTGTCACCATTTCAGACCACCCTTCCACTCCTGGTGGCCCTCATTGCTTCAGCTTGTGGCCTCCCTGAGCAGACCGTCAGTGGTGAGATGTCCACACAGCCTAGAGCCCACAAGAAGCATTGCTAGGTGAGGACACTGTCCCTGGGATCTTTCTACAGAGAATCCCTCAGCTCCTGGCCTGTCTACAAGGCAGCTCTGAGGTACAGGAACCATCCTGGCGCCTGGGACGCTCCGGTTCCCCCTGGCCTGATGTCAGTCCTGGTTTCTAGGCTCCCAGAAAGCTGTTCAGGCTGAGTTGTTGTGCAGATGTGAGGGGACCCAGCAACCTGGAAAATATCATTCTCTTGCTGGGAAACAGGGACGGTATTGAGTGCCTCCCTCATCCCTGATGGTCCCACAAGGCAGGATTGGCAAGACCCAGGAAGGCCCTGCTCTTCAAACACCTTCCTGCCGCGGAGAAGAAGACAGAGCCTAGGATTTGGGGCTTGGCTCTTCACCAGGTCAGGCCTGAGGTCTTGAGCACCGTTTGCTTGACTTTCCAGACCCTTAGCTCTCCCCTCTGAATTGTAGATCAGTGACCTGCCCTACCCTCTTCAGACTTGCCGTGAGGGTCCTGTGTAGACCCACCCAGCGGGTTTGGGCTGACAAGAGGTGGAGGCGGGGAGCACTCCAGCATCACAGACTTCACCGTGACCGATGAACCTCTGCGCTGGGAGGGCTTCAGACTGTAAAATCTGAGAGCTAACCCTTGGACAGTTGCGTGGATTCCCAGCTCAGCCCGAGAACCAGGCCAGGACTGGGAGGGACACAGCAAGAGGGACAGGAAAACACCCAGGCAAAGTTCCCTCCTTAGGACTGCACCCCAGTTTCCAAGGTTTCTGGGATCTGCTAGAGCCTCTGTGCACCGACACAGCAAAGTCCCCAAGGTCCCCCAATTCCATTCCCCTAGAGTGCCTACAGACGGGCCACATGTGCCACGAGGCCTCTGCAAAGTTCGGGAAGCAGAAGGGTGCCCAGCTGTGTGTGAATTGGGGTTCCCGGTAGGTCGTGCCAGCTTCTCAAAGAGGAACAAGGGGGCAGGCTCTCAGCACCGAGACCCCCAGGGAGCGGACCTCCTGGAAATGTAAAGGCAGGCTCCAGCCCTCTTGCTCGAAACCTCAGAAACATTCCTCCCTCCAATTCTGTCACTCAGCCCCTCACTGTCCCGCAAGGCACTGCCTGGGCTGGCCTCAGGCTCAGGCTCGCCACAGTCCCCACTCCTTCCCACCCCCTCAGCCCTGGCGACTCTCGCGGTCCACCTTTCCTCTCACCAGCCCTGCTGCTCCCTCCTTCTAGAATGATCTTCTTGCTCCTCTCTGCTTATTACCACCCACTCTTCTCTCAGATCTCCCAGCCAGGTCAAACCCTCTTTTTATGAGCACCATGTCCTTGTTCTTTGAAGCTTTTGCAGGAAGCCCCCAACCCCAGGTGTCCCCGGTGCCAAGCACTGAGCAAGACCCTGCAGACATCTGTTGGATGGATGGATGGTTTTCACTCTCCGAATGTTGGCCGGCCCCCGGGCTGAAAGGGATGTCCCTTGGTGGCCCCCAAACCAAATGACCGTTGGCTAAACTTAGGGCCACTTGCTTTGGCCCCAGCTATGAGCCCTGGGGAACCACAGGTGGGGAGGGCGATGTTATTCCTCCAGAGGCTGAGATCTGGCCTCCCTGGCCTGGTCTGACCCTCCGTCTTCGTCCAGGCAGGCTGCTATAACAAGAACATTACAGACTGGGCGACTTAAGCAACAGAACTTGATTTCTCACGGTTCTGGAGGCTGGGAAGTCCAAGATCAGGGTGCCAGCAGACCGTGCTTCGTGAGAGCCCCTTCCTGGTTCACGGGCGGCTGCCTTCCTGGGATGGAGAGGGTGAAGAAGCTCTGTTATTACCAGAGTACACACCCAGTCCACGCGGGCTCCGCCCTCACCACCCAATCTCCTCCCAAAGGCCCCGCCTCCAAATGCTTGGCTCTTCTGGGGATTAGGATTGAATATGTGAACTTTAGGGGGTTGCAGACATTTAGCTGGGCACACCCCCCCTCCCCCCGCCGCCGGTAACTCAGCCCTTCCCCAGGTACACAAGCAGACAGGACTTGCTCAAGCCCCCATTTGCCATTTACTTGCTGTGTGACCTGGGGCCCTCACTTAACTCTTCCAGCCTCCGGCCCCTTGTCTGCCCTGACACCCGGCAAGGCCGCTGGGGCGATGGACTGCGGTCACGTGCAGACACTTGGAAGGCCCCGTCGGAAGCAGCGTGAGCCGCATGGACGTCAGAGGTCCTGCCGCGGGTGAATTATAGTCACAGGGCTGTGTGGTCCTCGGGCTGAAAGTGAAGGCTCCTGGACTCCTGTATGTTTTGGGCTCCCGTCTGCCCTCGGCTCAAACCCTTTGCTGGCGCCACTGTCCTTTCCCTGGGCTGACCCTGCTTCCCCCCAGGCCCCACCAGGCTTACTTAGCCTGGGAAACATGGCTTCTCTGCCCTGGGCCCCAGGCCCGTCCAGTGGCTTCTGGCCACCATGGCTCCACGCACCCCATCCCTTCAGCGACCACTGTCCTCACAGCGTCCCCCTCCTTCCTTCGCTTCTGAGGTGGCGCTGACCCTGGGAGCAGGCAGACACAACTTAATCTCGGTTCTGCCACCCTAGCTGTGGGCGCTGGGACAGCTCCTTGTCTGCAAAACTGCCACCCAGTCCCCCTGCGGGTGGCAGCGAAGATGCAATGAGGACATGGGTGAAGTGCTGGCTCAGTGCCTGCAAATGTGGGGTGTACGCCTCCCCTGAAAGTCTGCCTTCTCCTCACAGCTCTATTCTCAAGCCTCTAAACCCCAGGGACACACACAGATAAGGCCTGGCCTCCACCTGGCAACCTCATTTAATCTCCTCTGAGTTGCTCACTAGGCTTCTTCTACCCTCCTGCCTTGCTCCTGGGGACAGAGGAGGCAGACAGACCACTAGCTGAGGCCCAGCCTGGAGGCCCCCCACCCCTGTGTCAGGAGGACGGGGAGGGAGCCCCGCATCTGCCAGGGTGTGGAAGCTCACACACCTAGCGAGTCATCGACAGGGGAATCTGACTTACACCTCGCCTCTTCATGCCCTGCCCTGGAACACGGGAGCCCCAGAGACAGGCTTGTCCCAGCCAAATCCGCAGGGAGCTTTGCTGGGCCCCAGTCCCGCAGCCTGGGGGACACCCACTGCCACCGACAGCTTTGGATCCCTTCAACGTGATTCAGTTGGAATCAACACTGTATGATCTCCAGCCAGTATATAGAGAGCACCTCGTGGGTGCCAGCCACTGGGGGAGGCCCCGGGGATGCAGAGAGGGGAAAGCACAATCTCGGCCTTCCATGGGCTTCTAGCCCTAGGCGGACAGACAAGCACCAGCTACCCTGTGCGTGCGCGCGTGCACACACACACACACACACACACACACCAGCTCTGCTCCAGTACATTGGCTCTGTCCTCTTCACTGTGGGCAGCTTGCGGCTCCTTGAACCCTGCACAACCCCACCGGCCACACTCTGGCCACCACACTTCTGTTGTCTGAGACACTCTTTTATGACATTAGGTTCACCATGCTCTCATTTATTCACGTAAGATTCTCCAGTTTTAAGTGTACAGCTCAGCGGGGTTGGACAAATGCATACGATTGCATAACCCCCGCCATGGTCAAGAGGTAGAACACTTCCACCAAGCCAGGAAGTTCCCTCGGTTATCCACATGGCTGGCTTCTCACCTCCTGGGGTCTTGTGTCAGTCACCGCCGGCACTTACCCCTCTGTCCTGCTGAATCCCAACCGCACCCCCCAGTACTAAACCTCATGCACCTATATACTTAGGCCTACAACTTATATGCATCTCAGATACTTCCCATCCAGGACGGAATGAAACGATGTGTTTTGTTTGCTGTCATATCCCTGGTGCTCAGTTATTGGAGCTCAGAATTCCGAGTCTGAGAGAAAGGTCACAGGGGTGTGGGGCTGTGGAACACGGGGGGGGCCCTCCTGCAGTCATCGGGAAGGGACAGGGATGGCAGCAGGTGGAGAAGGAAGGAAAGGGTGTTGCCATCTGAGAACCAGAGTTCCGTTTGGTGGGAGTGATGAGAAGCAGCTGGAGAGGCACGTAAAGGGTGTCAGGTCTGCCAGGGTGGGAGTTCTCGGGCATTCGACCCGCTGCCCCATTCCCCAAAGCTGCCTCCTCCAGAGGGGTGGTGATGCGGGAGCGTCTTAAACAGGGTCTGATTTACATGTTAACAGGGACTGTCTGGGTGCGTCCCGGGGGCTGGCCTGGAAGACCCACAGCCCTGGAGGCTGGACATTGGACATTAGGTTGGGACGGTATGGTGGCTGAGATGGAGGCTGGGGCAGTGGGTGAGAGAGGAGAGACTCAAGTGAGGGCTCGGTTTCTCCTCCAGCCAGCTCTACCGGCTGTTCCTAGTCTGCAAATGCCAACCTCTCAGTGCTGGCCACACTCTGCTCTCTCATTCTTCATGCTTCTGGCCCTTCAGATCTCCCCCTGCCGGGAGGTCTTTCTCATGGCAAGACACCAGTGGGTGACTTGTGAGCCCCTCTGGAAACTTCTTGCTGACTCCCGCTTCCTGAAGGCAGGCACGTCCTGAGGCCGTGTGATGTTTAGGGCCTTGTCTTGATGTCCATTTTAGATGTCCTGCCCCATAAAGGGCTTGGGCTGGGAGTTTCAGTTTGCTTTGCTGGGGGGGAGGGGGGCATGAACGATTAGCCAAAAAGATGCTGTTGTTGTTGTTGTTGTTGCTTTCCATTTTAACACATTTTAGCTGAGCTTTCACTGAGTGCCAAACTCTGTGACAGGAACTGCGGATGTAGAGATGGATCAGACACACTCCCTGCCCCGAGCAGAGCAAAGGAAGGTGACATAGCCAATAAACCACAGCACAGAGAGATACATAGACCCAAAGTGTACTGGGAGATCCCACAAGAGGGTGTGACTGACTATGGGAGGGAGTGTTTGGGGAAAGCCTCCTGGAGGAGGGGACATTCAAGTTGGGTTTTGAAGGATAAATAGGAGTTCACTCATGGTACATAGTAGGGAAGGTTGGCAGACATTTTAGCAGAAGGAATAGCTTCTGCAGGGCCTGGAAGGTCTGACGGTTCGTGATGGGTACAGAGCTATGATCACTGAAAAAGTCCTTTCTGGGTTGCTTGGGTGACCAAGAGTGACTCCTGGAAGCCAGGTGTTCATCTTAGAGGACAGAATGGACAATTCTTCATGGATTGCTTTGTAGCTTCATCCTAGTCTGACTGCCATTCTGCCTCATGCCATCCTTTCTCTACGATCTCTTCTCCTTCCCTCTAACTCCCTTGCCTTGCTCTGCGTTTGCCCCTTCTAAGATGATCTGGTGCTGGGTGCAAGGCACTGCAGGACTTTCATAGCCAGACAGTGGCCTCTAGAACTGCTCCAGCAGCTCATGGAGAGGCAAGGAACAGGGCAGGGATGCCAGGAGGCAGTAGATGTGCAGGGAACCTGCGGGGGTCTGTCTGTGGGTGGCAGGACTCCGGCTGTGAACCTAGGCATAGGGAAGGAAGGACAATCTTCCCCACTGCTCCCTAATCACCAGGTGGGGCTCAGAGCAGGATTCCACTTTGGAGGGCACCTGAGGTACCAGCAGGGTGGCTGGTCAGAGCCAGGGTAGAGAAGATAGAGCTATGCCCAGGGGCTGGGGCAGAGACACCAGTTAGGGATGCCTGCCCGGGGCAGCAACATGGGGGCTCAGTGGACAAGGAGGGAGGAAAACCAGTTTCATCACCTCAGGAAGCAGGGGGGGGGGTGTCTCATGCTGGATTGTTTTCTTCCACAGAGTGTTGAAGGCTGGGCCAGTGTGACAAGCCTACCGTTTCATGCCGATACCTCGTCTTCTTTGGGGCTTCCCATGGGTCGGGCACTCTGCTATATGTTTTGAAAACGTTGCATCACCTAATCTTCATACCGGCTCTGCGTGGGAAGTGCCACTACCATCCCTTCTCCAAGATGAGAAACCACAGTGCAGGGCACTTACCCAACTGGCCTCGCCGAGAAACCATAAGAGGGGCCGTGGCTAGTTGCTGTGCCCCCCCGCCGCTGCACCCTGCCACCTCACCCCCAGGGCACATGGAGAGAGCAAACCAGGCTGTCCCTATGCTGCCTGCTGCCCCCTGCTCCCCACTCTGTCTACAGCCTTTGCTGTTGGGGGATGGGCCGCCTCGAGGGTAGTGGCTGGGAGGACACGGGGGCTGGAAGCTAAGCCATCCTGTTCCGCCCCCTCTCCCCTCCCCCAGCTAAGCAGAGCCCAGAGCCTGGGCATCTGAAAATTGGGTTGGCCCTCCTGGGGCTGAGAAGCCACCCGGGGCTGAGTCACAGAGATTTCCTTGGGATTAACGATCCTCTGAGGTCCATGGTACCTGGTTGCGGTGGAGGCAGTTGGCTCTTCCAGCAAGGCATTAATCCTAGTGAAATACTTGGTATTTCCAGTCATTCCGGCTGGGATTAAAAAATCAAGCCCCAAGAAAAGCAGAGCCAGGAGAATGTGAGCAAACGCGCCAAAGAAACCAGGCAGCCGGGCTGTTCAGATGCTGGCCTCAGTTCTCGGGAGCTGTGGGCCATTCATGGCCTGTGCCTGGGAAGCAGGAGGGGGAGCGAACGGAGTACCCCACTGCACTCCCAGGATCCTCCCCACCCTCGGCCGCACCTTGTGGACTAGCCAGCAGTCAGGTAACAGGCTCCTCAGCGTGGTGGCTGAGCGAGGCGGCCAAGGGCCAGAAGCTCTGGGCTCTCAGCGAGATTCTGCTGTTATCACAGTCCCCTTACCCAGGGGCACGCGGGTCTAGTTGGTGGCAGAGAGGCAGCCCAGCTTAGGGGCTGGGGCCACTGTGCCTAAACCTGGCTCCATCGCCCACTGATGGATGACCCTCCGGGCCTCAGTTTCTCCATTTGGGAAAACAAGAGACGAGGTGCCTCCCTGGGTGACTGTGAATATGAAGTGGGCTAATACACATGAAGAGCTAATGTTGTGAGTGTTGGGAGTACCAAGCGTTAGCTATTATTGCTCCTGGGGCCTGGCTTCCTCACCAGCAGGGTGGAGGTAGGGGAAGGCTTTGACCACCGAGGGCCCTCTTCATGCCCAAGTTCTGTGCCTGTGACGAAGCCCTGCTTCTGGAAGGGCACTCACCCTCCATGGGAGGAAGTGGGTGGACCGACAGCATTACATGCCCCACAAACCACACCCCATTCCGTGGCTGTGCATGCGTGCAATGTGCATATGTGTATGTATTTATGTATGTGTTTATTTACTTGTATATGTGTGTGTATGTGTTTGTGGGTATATGTGTGTGGGTGTGTATATGTGCTCATGTATGTGCACGTGTGGTTTTTCTGTGTGTACATGTGGAGATGTGTATATACGCATGTGTATGTCAATGTGTTTGTGCGTGTGTGTATGAGCATTGTGTGTATAAGCATGTGTGTATGAGCATGTGTATGAGTGTGTGTGTATGAGTGTGTGTGTATGGGTGTGTGAGCGTGTGTATGAGCGTGTATGTGTATTTGTGTGTGTATGAGCATGTGTGTATGAGCGTGTATGAGTGTGTGTATGAGCGTGTGTGAGCGTGTGTGTGTGTGTGTATGAATGTGTGTGTATGAGCGTGTATGAGTATGTGTATGAGCATGTGTATGGGTGTATGTGTGTATGAGCGTGTGTGTATTTGTGTATTTGTGTGTGTATGAGCGTGTGTGTATGAGTGTGTATGAGCATGTGTGTATGAGTGTATGTGTATTTGTGCTGCGTGTATATATATATACACACACACACACATGCGCATGGATACATGTGTGTGTGCATAAGCGTGTACATGGGTGCATGTGTGCGTGTGTGTGTGTACCCGTGTGTGTGTCTGTCCAGGTGAAGAGTACAGAGAACCAGCCCATTTTGGTTCTTTGTTGAGGTCGGATGGGAATGTGCTCCCGCCTCATCCTGCACCGCGGCATGAACCTGTCTGAGCGGGCAGTGGTAACCCAAACCCGAGAAGGAGGGCTGCAGAGGTGCGCGTGGAGAGTGAAGGACATGAACGCAAGTGCTTTAACCAAAGAGACAAACCAGGATGCGGAGCGAGCGGAGGAGCTGAAAAGGCAAAGCAAGACCCGTTACTCAGTGGTGGGCACAGCCCCCTAAGTAAGCGCTTCTGTCACAGAGAGGAGCGTAAAGCTCAGAAGTCACCGGTGATCAAGCCAGGACTTGAGAGTGGGTCCACTGATCCCCTGGCTCCCTTGCCACCCTGGGCCGCCCCCTGGGGGGAGGCAGACAGACTGGACAGGGACGGTCCCTGGGGCTTCACTCCACCAGGCCCTAGTGCAGGGAGTGGTCAGCGCTCCAAAGTGCTGGAGCCCCATGCCCCAAGCCTGGCACAGAGGAGGGATTGCCGAGGGCAAGAGTGCTCTGGAGCCCCCAGAAACCAGGGAAGGCCAGCGGGCTCCCAGAGGAGAGTGAGGTGGTTAGAAAAGGGCCATGCTATTGGTATTTTAGTTCTGTTTATGATATGTGCTATTTGGGCAAGTCAAGTCACCTTTCTGAGCCTCTGTTGGTTCATCGGACACTGCTCCGACCCTGGCCTCCTAGGAAGCAGCAGAGTTGTGCTGAGGTAAAGTGTAAAGCCTTTAGTGTCCCCAGAGTGACTCCCAGCCCTGACCCTTAGGAGCTGTGTGACTTTGGGCAAGTCACCCTCTCAGGCTGTTGTCTTGTATGTGAAATGAGGTTAAGAGTGGTCTCTACCTCATACGGTTGCGGTATTAACTCAAATAATGCCTATAAAACACTTAGAACAACTCCAGGCCCAAAGACAGAGGCTAGGGAATATTTACTACTGTTGCATTTGCTATTATTTCATAAAATTGTTAGAACAAAACCAGCTTCCATAGAGGAGACTGCTGAGCTGTCGAGGCACCTGCTGGAAGGCAGGCAGATCGTACTATCGTTTGCACTATCCATGCCCTCTGTCCCTTTGAGAGCAACATATATTTTCACCCTACTGATTTTGGACTTGACCTGGTGACATGATTCGGCCCATGGAAAATGAATGGATATGATGGTGTGTTCCAGGTCTCAGCAGAAACCTTACTATGCATTGATGAATGCTTCCACCATCACCCTTGCTGACCCAAATGGGGCAGCTTGGGCTCTGGAGTAGGAAGCCATGGGGCAAAGCCATGGGAGCCACAGTGGGCGGTCACCCACATGAGGTGTGAGTGAGGAAGAAATGTTTGTTGTCATTGTGAACCCCGAAGATTTTGGGGTTGTGTGTTATCACAGCGAGACTGCCACATACAGACAGTATTAAGAAGAAGGAGGGTCTCCAAGGAGGGGTCCCATGACCTACTGGAGAGGATAAGAGCCAAGTCTTGGAAGCTGAAGTCAAGGAAGGGATTGAAGTAGACAAAACGCATGCAGGCCCACGCAGACATGCACACATACACACAAAACATGAGGAAACCGTCAATACTGTCTGCCCTCCATTTCCATAAGACATCATAGTGCTTAGCAGGTCCCTGGAGCTAGCCAGCTCTCCCACAGGGTCTCTTCATCTCCACCCCCAACCCTAGGAGCTCCTCCCTGGCTCCTGGCCTTGATTTCTGGGTTGTTCTCATTGAGACAGCCCAAGAAGCCCTTTGTGTTGGCTTTGGTTTTGTTTGCTTTCACTTGTGCCATCCTGTTGTGGACAAGAAGGAAGCATGCCAACATCAGCCCCTGCCACAGACCAAGGGAAACATTTCCTGGCCTCCGGTTGGATGCGGTTCCCTTCCCGTGGGTCTTCCTTCCAGAGCCAGGTCTGTAAACTTGGGGAGCAGATGCTTTGTTGCGACACTCTGTCTGGCCCAGAAGAGGTTTTTCTCAGGGGGGACTAAAGCGGGAGGGGGCCGAGGTGGCCAGCCCTCTGGTCCCCAGCAGTTCTCCCAGCTGGGTGCAGAGGCTCTGGTGGATGCCGCCATCTTGCTTTTGGAAGAGGGGTTGCTCACAGATCTGACCTCACTGGTCCGGGAAAGTTTTCCATTTGGACTGCTTTCCATTCCAGGAGGCAAAGCAAACATCTGGTCCCACAGTTCCCTTTTTCCCTGCCAACTACCCCACTGGGGGATGCTAGACATTTGTTCCATCATTTCTTCATTTTCTTTCCATACCATCTAGCTCAGCTCTGGCTGTTGCTGTCTTTCCTCCCATCCAGGGCGCCACTCACAGTCTCTCTCCCCTCGTGTCTGCTCCTGGCCCTGACGGGAATTTTCCTGTGGCTTTCTGTGGTCTCTGACCCTGTAATTTACCACCCAGAGCTTGCAGGCTCTCCTTGCCCTGAGGACTTTCCGAGCAGATCTTGGTCCAGCTTGGTGGCTCTGGGTGACTGTCACAGAAGGCCTTGGAAAAGCCGCCTCTATGGCCCCAGCAGTGCTCCAGCCCCGCACCCAGCTCATGGCAGCTCACGGCAGCTCTGTGCTCATGTTTGGTGTTTTGGGGGTGGGGGTGCAAGGACTGGAGGCCCACTCAAGCACTGCTGGCAGGATGTGTGGGACTGGACCGTGGAGAACGTCCTCTTGGCTCCTCACTGCTCAGCACAGCAGCCTGTGGTCCCTCAGATGCCACACCATCTTCTCCTGCCCCTGGGTCTTCACCACCCTTGCAACTCGGCTTTCTCAGCCACTGCTTCCAAGCCTGCTACTCCAGTCTCTCTCCTCCCCATCTCATTTGCTCTTGCTTGTGCATGATGCATGCTGCTTTGTGGCTTCTGCTTCTGATGACCCCCCGAGGGTCTCAGCTCTGCTGCATTCTGCTGACTGGGGCCATCTCTGGGGCTGCCACCAAAACCCCCAAGAGGATTTGGCTGGGGCAGTTCTTTCTGTCTGGCATCTAGTCCTTGCTGGGCAGAGTTCCACGCCAGGCCACCTCACAGGTCTCTGGCATCCTCATGACTAGCCTCTATGTGGCTCTTTTGGAGTCAGGTGCCAAGCCTTGTGTCACCTGGCTATTTATGGCCAGACTTGCATGGTCACACGACCCAACAGCATGGCAACTGGTGGGTAAGGAACAGTTGGAGGCTGCTCTATTCAGCATGCAGCGTGGCTGTCGTGGGCACTCGGGGACTCTGCAGCCACCTAACAGCACCCCCCACTGCACCAGGCCTGGTCTACAACTCAAGAGCGCCACTATCTGTCCAACTGCAGACTAGCCACCCAAGGTTTCCCCTCCTGCTGCTCACCACACGCCACCCCTGAAATAGCGTAGTCCCTCCTGTATGTCCCCATTGTCCCCTAGCCAGAGTCCCCCTGCCAACCACCCACTGCTCAAGGGTCCGCTCAACCGTTCCAACTCCTCCTTGAAGTTTCCCTCCCCCTGCCCTTCCAGGGTGTCTATGGGGCCTACCATAGAGACTGGCCCTTGCGGTGGTTTGTCCTGCACTGTTTTCCAATGGCATCACCACACTGCTCCTCAGTGAGGCTGACGCTTGGCAAGGGCCATTGTGGAGTGTCAGTCGTCACCACCCCGGCACCCCACGAATAGTCCTGCTTTCCTTTTTGGGTCAGCTTCTGCAGACTGACGAAAGATACAGGAGCTCTCCTGGTGGAGCGATCAGACCAGAACCCAAGAAGGCTTCACCAACAACCGCAGTATTTGTGGAATCGGATTATGCCACTGCCTTGCTTGAAACCCTCCAGTGCTTTCTGTTTGCTCCAGGAGTCACATGGAGCCCTCTGTGGAGCCTGCAGGTCCTGTGTGACCCAGTCCCCGCTGACATCCTCCACTTTCAAGCCACACCCCCCAGCCCACCCTGCCCCACCACCCTGGCTTTTCAGTTCCTCAAACACACCAGTCTGGCTCCTTGGCTCATCTGTAAGCTCCATATGGCAGGGGCTAGGCTTTTTGACCTCCACGGTGCCTGAAATGATGCACAGCACACGTAGGTGTTCAATAAATGTTTTTCAGTGACTAAGCGAGCAATCTGTGCGTTGATGTGAATGGAGGGAAAACCATTAGGTACATATGAGGAGCAAGGAGGAGGCGGGCCAGGCCAGACTAGAGAGGGCAGTGGTGGCAGACAAGTTGAAGGGGGTTCGAGTCAACTGTGAGGCCATGGGTGCTAGGCCCGAAGTCTGGCCTGCCCCCATCTTCTGTAGCCAGCAGCTGGGAGGTCTCACTGAGGAAGGAGGGTGAATGATTCAGGAGGAAGACTTTGGCAGTCACGGGCAGAACAGATTGAAGCATGAGAAACCTGAAAGTCAAGAGGTAGGTAGGGAGCCTTTGGAAATACCCCAGGGCTGGCTGAGGACGCACACAGACTTGGGGGGCAGAGAGCAGGTGGCGTGAGAACGGAAGGCTCCGGAGGCCTGGCAGTGGGGGAGGGACTGGCCCGACTTGCTGGTGGAGTGGAGAAGGAGCCAAGTCCAGGAAGGTGGGGACTAGGAGTCGCCCCACAGGGGCCACAGCCTGATTTCTAGAAGGGCAAAGGAACGGTAGAGGCAGAAGCAGGGGGCAGGTGATCAGACCAAGAGCACAGGGAGGGTGGCCATGTCGGTGGGGCATGGGCTTTGCCTGAAGTCCAACCGCCCTGGTTCAATTCCCAGCTCTGTGGCTTACTAGCTGGCTGAACTTGGCTAACCCCTTAACATCTCTGCCCCTCCGTTTCCTTATGTGTCCCGCGGGAACAACGATGTCCTAGTTGCAGTGACTCGCTAAAGTAATGCAGGCAGAGAGTGCAGCGTGGGCCCCAATGTCGTGTACTCAGTCCTGGGTTAAATAGTTAAATAGTAACACTCTTTTGTAACTAATATTATGAATACAATAATAATAATGTTAATCCCACAAGCTGGTGTCCCTGGAAGGACTCATGCTTGAAGATGGATGCACAGGAGCTTGGTTGCAGAATGAGGTCCTCAGGAGAGTAGGAGCAGGGTGGTGGGAACCCCCTGGCCTGCATCTGGGTTCTCTGGGAGGTTGTTAAGCCCCTCGCCGGGGGCTGAAGCACCGGGGTCCACAAGCCTGCTGATCATGGACTGGACTCAGGTGGGAGGAGCTGGGGGTGGAGACAGGTTCCCATCTGGCATCTCCCCTGCTCCTTGGGAATGCTTCCCACAAAACGCGTGACTGAGGCGGCGGGCCACCGACTCACCCCTGCGTTGCATTTGTCTGACAGCAGTACTTGGAAAGGAAGTGCTGTTGTCTTGGACACAGACAGAGCCAAGAGCAAGCCTGGGCCCTGCTGCTTCTCCACAGTGGGTTCCCGGGCCACTCCTGAACAGCTCTGCACTCCCTTCTGCACATCTAAAAGCACAGAGATGATGCTAGTTGAGTCCTTAGTCTGAAAGTTTGGTAAATGCTAGCTGGTCATTAACATTCAGCAAAAAGCTGTCACATCCCTGATCACGGTTCACCCTCACAATAAAGCCATGGTCCAGGGGAGGCAGTTATGATTAGCCCTGTTTTATAGGGAAGCCCAGAGAGGGTACGTAGCTGGCTGAATTTCACCTAAGCCTGAGTCTTTCCCCTCGAAGCTCATGCTCTGTTCCCTACGTGCGGGGTTTCCAAAGAGCCCCTCTGGCTGGTTAAGATTCTGATTTAGAAGGCATGAGGTGGTTCAAGAAATGATCCTTAACAATCCCCCTGAGACGGCAAAGTGGGGAGCATTTCTAAAGCTCTGAGCCCAGGTTGTTGGACTCAAGTCCCTCGTGAGAAAAGAAACATAACAGGTGGCCCTGGGCAAATAGTGGAAAATTCTTCGAAAGAGAAATCTGCTTCTTCCCAGGCCACAGTGCCAAGCTCCAAGAAAGGAGGTGGAAAGGGGGTGTCCCCAGAGCCGCCCAGGAGCCTGAAGGATGCCCCCTACCCTCGAAAACCCTAGAAAGGCATGGCTCTTCAACAATGGGCAGCTCTGGAACGAGATGACTGGAACCCGAATCCTTTCTCCCCAGCTTGCTAGCCTCATTGCTTTGACAAGTCATTTCACCTCTCTTGCTTCAGTTTTTCCAAACAAAGATCCTACCAAGGAAACAGCCCTTGGTACAGCTCCTGGCATGTAGTGGGCATTTCATTGTCGTGAGCTACTGCTCTGACTATTGCTGTCTAGGACTTCAGCAGCCTCTCCTCCTTTTAGCTGCTACTTCCCCGAAGCTATGGCCAGACCCAGACAGGAAAGCAGAGGCACAAGGATGAGGCATCTCCGAGCGTGGAGATGAGGCCGACTCAACAGAGGACCAGGTCAGCTTTGCTCCAAAGCTCTGTAATCCCCACTCAGAGCCTTTCCTTGCATCAGTGTGATTAGGGGCCCATGGCGTGCTAGCCAGGTGCGGTGACAAGCCCCAGCCCTCTGGCTGCCATTGCCCAAAGACACCTTGGAAATGACAGCCACTGTAAAGCTAGCCTTGCTCTCCTGGACATGCGTCGCAGGGGAGGGGCACGGCAGGTGGCACAGACACGCGGTTTCTCAGCCACCCCTCAGAGCTGTGTCTCTTCTTCCCAATGCAAGACAAGTGGGGACTCTCATCAGCACGGTGGCAAAAGGCAGAGGTCAGGCCAAAGAAGTGGGTGCCCAGAGGAGCTGTCCATTCTTTCTTTGCCTGTCCTGGTGTTACAAAACCTTGGCTAAGGTTCTTAGTGCCGAGAACTGCGTCCTCATCTTGAGCTTTCTCTGTTACCCCCAACCGTGCTCTGCTTGGATGGCTGACCTGGGGAATTTGTTCAGTGCAGAACAAATAGAACTGTATTTTGTACTGGATCATTGGTGACAAGGATGGGTTCTCACTGCCCTCTGGCCCGTGAAACCAGAAGCAAGACCAGGCATCATTCTACGGAAACTTGGAGGCCAGTTCCCTCACCCAGACATACAGACTCCAGGCTAGAAGGGTATGGGTCCCTCCTTCACTGTGTGGTTGGGAACCCCAAGGCTCAGAAGCCATCCTACCAAGGTCCCCAGCTTGTTTTGTGTGGAATGGACCTCACTCTTGGATGTTTGCCAGGGCTTAAATTGTCCTTAAATTGTCAGTCATTAAGCTTAATGAGGTGGAAGCAGGTTTATCCTGAATTTTAATTATTAAAAAGGATGATTTTAAAGTCACTTTCTAATCTTCGAAGATTGAATTATGCTTAGCAGAGTTTGGGGGTTGCCAGGTGCTCTGTATAAAGCTGCCATCCTCAAACATTAATGTGTATAAAACCAGCCAAACAACTTTAGGTGTGGTCCTTGGCCATTCGGGTCAGAACTATCAGGGGTACTTGTCAAAAATCAAAGACCCCCCCTGGGACGCCTGGGTGGCTCAGCTGGTTAAGCATCTGCCTTCAGCTCAGGTCATGATCTCAGGGTCCTGGGATCGGGTGCCGCATCGGGCTCCTTGCTCAGCGGGAAGCCTGCTTCTCCCTCTGCCTGCCGCTCTCCCTGCTTGTGCTCTCCACTCTCTCTCTCTCTGACAAATAAATAAATAAAATCATTAAAAAAAAAATCAAAGACCCCCGCCTCTCAGTGAGCCCAAATCTTTGACCACACAGACTATCCTGTTTATATAATGGGTGGATACTAGTTCTTGGAATACCACTTGAAAAACCGGACGTGTAGGATCTGAGAGCCCTTGCGGTGTTTGCATGAGGTGCCCAGCACAGTTGTGATGTCAGTGTGGAAACACACTCCCTGCTGACAGGGGATCTGTTTGGGGCCAGGGGGGTGGCTGTGTAACAATGGAGCACTGAGGGCTTCCAGGCAGAGGGCCTGTCCAGTTGCCAGAGAAAAGAGGAGCGTGTGAGTGTGCTGGGGTGGGGGCGTGCTAGGGTTGACTTGCTCATCAGTGAAGATTCTGAATGGAACATCCTAAGCTGGTATTTCTTTGGAACATTAGAATTAACATTCATTCCTGTAAAAAGTGCCCCTTGACAAGTACAGTTCTGCAAGTGAGCTTCTGGTTAGACTCTGTCACCCATGCCTACCTTCCCATGCACTGAGAGCAGCACCTCCCATCATTTATTCTGCTCAATGCCCCGATGAGGTGGATATTAATCTGTTTCCATTTCTCAGAAGAGGAAACTGAGGCACATAGAGATTAAACAGCTTGCCAGAGGCAATACCATCAGCAAGTGGCAGAGCAGGGCCACAAACCCAAGCCTGCCTGACACTAAAATCTTCCTCTTAACACCAGGTTTCTTTAGGTGTGGTCCATTTGTGTCAGAACTATCTGGGACACTTGTCAAAATCAAAGGCCCCTAGAATGGAAGGCTCTGGGGTCGGGACATAGGAATGTATCACAAGTACCCCCACGGGGTTCCAACGATCTTGAAGTTTGAAGAAGAAAGTCCTACCCAAAGCAACAAACAATGCCCACGGATGGGAAGCCCTCTCTTGGTACTTCAGGTCAGGACCCCAGGGCAGGGCTCCCATCCCAGGAGTTCAGCTGTCTCCAGTGTGATTGGCACACCTCTTCCCCAGGTAACTGACACCCAGGACTGATGGGACCCTGTGATGAGATCCTCCCCCTCCTTATAGGGGGCCATCCTGAACCCCTGGTAGGTGCTCTGGGCTGACTCAGCACCATGGCCAGAGCATCTCCTGGCCTGCTGTTACAGCGGCTCACTCTCTTTCTACTGTGACTTTCAGTTATCCATGCTGTCACAGCCCCCACCAGCAAGATCGAAGGAGCGGTCTCACTTTGCCCAGCTGGATGCGAGCTAGACGGTTCCAAAACAGGCCTCTAAATGCCATAGCCATAGTAGGAAGCCTACTCCCTGGGTGCTGGGTCATGACAGGCACCTTGCCCTCTGCTTTAGTTAATTTGTACAGATTGGGGCCCACGTGGTTACAAAACCTTCTCTGTACAGTCTGCAAGCTCTAGGCCTGTGATTAGTTGAGGCTTTTTCATACAAAAACAAGCCCTTTGGGAGACAGGCTATCACAGCTCCCAGGCTCTAATAGCACAATAATACCTTTGCTTGGGGATGGCACCAGCCCGATGGGGAAGGATCTTTGGCCTGGGATGGATGGGCCCAAAACAAGACAATGAGAAAAGAGGGAGGAAAATGCCCACACCTGTATACGGCTGTGTCACATTGCTGCTTGTAGATAAGCCCACTGTCCCTGTAGTGGATGGTCCCCCTCTGCTGTTCCTGGAGCACCTGTACCCTGTGATTGCACCCAAGGGACCGCAGCTGAGCACATCTGGCCCCAGGAGGCCAACCTCGCAGCCACCAGAGAGAAAACGCATGCCCACATAGAGTTGCTGGTGCCCCTCAGACTTCTTCTCTGGGAGTTTACATTTTAGATAGCAAAGGAGTTGGGGATTTGTGGTAGAAGAAGACTCTAGAAAAAAAAAAAGCAAAGTCTTATTAATTATCAGAGATCAGTAATATGTGCTGAGAGGACAGGGAGAAAAGTGAGCCCCTAGAACATTTTAGTTCCCCAACCAGGTGCCGAGCACTGAGGTTAGCTTTCCCCTGTCTGGGCTCCCTGGGAGCTTCTTGTCTCCTCAGTATCCCAGCAACATTCAAACAAGCCTTGTTATCTGCAGCCTAGGGAGAGAGTTTCTTTTGCTGCCACCTCAGGGGAAACTCTTTCCCACCACTCACTGCAGTGATGGCCCGTGGCCTGGGGCTCCAGAAAAAGGAAGAAAATGAGTATCGACAAGGCACCATGGTATGACAGGGACTTTCTGACATCAAGTGGGTTGTTTTACATAATTTTTATGGTCTCTGAGAGAGACAGGAGGGTGACCCTACTTAAGGATGAGCATCCTGAGGGCCCGAGGGCAGGATGACAGTATTATAGACTCTCAAGCTCCGTGTTCATGGCCCTGCTTTTCCTGTGCTGTATACGTGATGATCAGCATGAACTGGCCCTGTGTTTCTCTGCTTCAGTTTCTATACTGAAAACAAAAACAACAACAAAAAATCAAAACCGACATGGATGTCCTCCCTGAGGGCCCCGGAGACAGACAGCCCCTGCAATGCTTCTGGGGAGACAGTGTGTGAGTGAGCTCTGAGCACATGAGGATGGAGTCCCTCTAGAGCATCCCCTTCTTTGTCGGAAGAGCACACAGGGTCTCAGGGATGTGAAGTCTCTCAGACTATCTCTAGCTAACATTTTTTGAAAACATCCTGTTTGCCTACACATTCATGAGTATACATGAATTAGCTCATTTAATCCTCACAACACCCAGATGAGAGAGGTTGTCTTTTTATCACCTTCTTTTTTTTTTTAAGATTTTATTTATTGATTTGTCAGAGAGAGAGAGAGAGCACAAGCAGGGGGGAGTGGCAGGCAGAGGGAGAAGCCCCATCCCAGGACCCTGGGATCATGAATTGAGCTGAAGGCAGACACTTAACCAACTGAGCTACTCAGGTGTCCCTATCACCATTTTATTGTCTTGAGATAAGGACACTGAGGTTTAGCGAGGTCAGATAAAGCTCCAGAGAAACAGGCTGAGCTGGGACTTGAACCCAGTCCATCTGATCAGGAAGCCCCTCCTTCCAACCACCAGGTGAATCATGCCCTTCCCGCTGCTGCGTTTGTCCTGCTACAGAGACCTGGTGCTCAAATTGGCTTAACTTGAGTGTTATGATGCATGTGGTGCTGCCCTCCCAGGCCTCTGTTTTCCTTGACACTTGAGAAACTTTGGTTGTTGAGACTAACATTTCTGATGCTTAGTCACTACACAATAAAACAGGAAAAGGAGCGTTATTTGTAAAGAAAAACAAAACTAGTGTAGGAAGTGCCGATGTGTAAGGTAAAACAGGGGGACTGTGGGGCCATGAAGATGTCATTTGGAAGGTCGGCTTGAGTGAGGGTGATGTGAAATCAAAATTGTCCTTAAATTGTCAGACTTGGCGCTTTTTGTTTGGTTAACAGGACAGCTCTTTTCTCTGTCAGACAGTATTTGAAATGTAAAAAAAAAAGTTATTTAATTATATCAGATGCTGTTGGTTGCTAAGTATCAGAAAATACAGTTAAATTAGCTAAAGCACAGGGAATTGTGGGTTCCTGATGAGGAAAGTTCAGTGGCAATGTGGCTTTCTGACCTGGTTGTCTTGAGTTGTTGGTCCCGCCCTTGCTGGTGTGTGGGTCTTATGACACGTTGGCTTCTCTCAAGTCAGCAAAACAATGGCACCCATTCTGGGACTCACATCTACACCCCATCCTGCCCGGACAGAGATGACCATTCACCACTTCCCTTTCTCCAACCACTGAGGCAACTTCCCATCCCTAAATGATCCCAGGGCAAGGGGATGGAAGTACCCTGATGGCTTGGGCCCATCGTTGGGACACTGGGGGCATCCACCTCAACTCTGCCCAAGCATCATGGCAATTCCCCAGTTAGGGAAGGAGAAATGGATACTGGGCACCAGCCTAGAATTCCCACTACAGACATTTCCTATTTTCGTTCCACTTTTTAAAAAATTTATTAGTTTCTTAATTAAAGTATAGTTGACACACATGTTACATTAGTTTCAGGTGTACAACATAGTGACTTGACAAGTCTATACATGACGCTGTGCTCACCACAAGTGTAGCTCCCATCTGTCACCACACAGTGCTATTACAGTACCATTGACTATATTCCCTGTGCTGTATCTTTTATCCCCGTGACTTATTCACTCCATAACTGGAAGTCTGTGCCTCCCACTCCCCTTCACCCATTTTGCCCAACCCCCAACTCCCTCTCCTCTGGCAACCATTATATTGTTCTCTGTATTTATGGCTCTGTTTCTCCCTTTTGTTTACTCATTTGTTTTGTTTTTTAGATTTCACTTATAAGTGAAATCATATGATATTGGTCTCTGTCTGACTTCTTTCACTTAGCATAATACCCTCTAAGTCCAACCATGTTGTCACAAATGGCAAGATTTCATCCTTTTTTATGGCTGAATAATTTTTTTCACTTTTAAGTAAGGAATATCAATTATTTTATACCATCCCTGGTGTTAGGTTTTAGTCTTTCCCCGTGATTCGCTAAACTTCATTTGCTACAATTCCCTATGTCCATTAATTAAAAAGCAACTACTATTACTTTCTCCCCATTTCATAGACTGAGAAAACTAGGGCATATTGCAATCATGTTATAAACCTTGACAGATAATTAAAATTATACTATTCTACTGAAAATTGCAAAGCCTCAAACGTCTGCTCCCTCTCACAAACAACTATTACTAGGGCCATCTTTAACCTGGGTACTCACAAATCCCCTGGAGAATTTTAAGCCCTGATCTGGAGTGGACTTGGCCCAGCGGTTCTGGATAAGATGAACAGGGTCACCCTGGCCACAGGCAGGCCCATGAGGAGACCAGGGACAGGGAAGCCCACAGCCTACCTGAAGCCATCTTCTGCAAAGCCAAGAAAATGGGCCAGATTATTACTCTGGGTTCCTTTGGAGTCTATCATTCTCTAGTGTAGAATCTGCCTTACAGGGTCCTGTGATTTAGGCAAGGAAATTAGTGGTAATAAATTTGATCCAGTAATCCAATGGGATCCCTTCCTCTGACCACTTCTTCTCCCAGGACAAGAGTAATGCAGTGGTCCTCAGACTTTTTGGTCTCAAGACCCTTTTATATGACCCCTTAGGATTCCCTTGAGAACACCAAAGAACTTCTGTTTATGTGAGTTATTTCTGTGGGTATTTATTATATTAGAAATTCAAACTGAGGAAGTTTCAAAACACAGGAACATAGAGCATACATTCCATTAGCCTCAGACTGATGTCATGACTGTCTTGCAGCCTCTGGAAACTCCAGTGTCACTTTGGAGGGAATGAAAATTCAAAAGGCAGACAGCACCTTAGAATAACATTAAAGTAGTTTGATCCTGGACTTACTGTAGTAGCACATAGATTTTGAGAAAACAGGCCTTTGAATCAGACTGTCTGGGTTCAAATTCTAGCTTCACTATTTCAACTTCTCATGCCTCAGTTTTTTCAGCTATAAAATGGGGACAAGAATACAATTTCCCTCATGCGGCTGTTGGAAGATTTAATAATATAAGTACCTGCAAGGCACTTAGAACAGCACCAGGATGTAGTAAATACATTATAATAATAAATAATAGTAATACTATTATTAATAGATATCAATTACTATTGGCCTAAAATAGGAGCTTATAAGTCGCTAGCGTAAGTGCAGAACTTCCTCCTGGGGCTTGCCTCTCTGCCTGACTCATGGGTGCTGGTGTTGTGCCCCTCAGCCCCTATGAGGCCGTGAGCTCCTGGCAGCCACTCCTCCGACTCCCCCACGGTGCCCAGCACTCTGTCTTGTATCAGGGAAGAGGCCATATTGACCGAATAACTGTAGAGCTGACTGTCTCAAATGAGCAAGTAGAGAAGTCAGAGCTAGGAGCCAGGGCTCCTAACTCACTGTGTTGAAGGCAACACCACAAAATAACAGCTCACCCACTCGCTGTGGTCAAGGAGAGAATTAACTCAGAACACTGCATTTTCTAGATCTGGAATTCTAGAAATTGAAAACCAACCGTTGTATTCATAAATGCACACAGAAAAGCATGTTGGACAGCCTCCATTTGCCCATCCAGACTCTCTCTCCTCCCTTCCAACTCCCCGCTCTGTGTCTCGGGAAGGCTGACTTTGAGGGACTGTACAGATCTGCCTTCAGCTTGAGCTTGGCTCCGGGGAGACACAGGCAGGAGATCAGAGGGCACGGGGAACAACCAGCCAGGTGTTTTTCCTCTGGCTCCCTCCCTGCTGGCAGCAGATCATTGTTCATCAAGAGGCCACGGCTCCTATCAGGTAGCCCTCCCCTAGCTGCCTGAATACATGTGTGTGAGAGTGTGTACAAGCACACACACACTAGTGTGGAAGGGTAAACACCAAGCGTTAACAGGATTCGTGCTGTGTGGTCAGTAATGATTTATCTCTTCCTTCTGCTTTTCTAGATTTTCCGATTTTTATAAAATATGTATTATTTCTGTTTAAAAATAATTGTAAGAAATAAAGGATCACAGATTTGTGAAATCCAGTTGTTTCTACCTAAGAGGGTTTGGGCTCAGGGGAGACTATAGAAGCGCTCGGATCCAGATCCTTTGGGGGATAGATCTGGGCCCTGATCCACTTTGGTTGAAGGAAACCAAAGACACTGGTCTTTACTGCCTAGATCAGATGTCATGAGGATTAATGAGATAAACATGTCGGCAGCTTGGAATTCTTAATGTGATTAAAAAGAAAATAAGAGGCCCATTATCATTCCTTGGCTTTGAGGTGACCCTTCGACCTTGGCTGCCTCAGTCTTGCTGCCATCCTGACTGCTAGGGCTATGCCAGGTGCACAGTGGAAGCAAGAGGACAAGTCGACCATGGGACGGGAGCATGGCTCAGCCTGGTGGCCTTCAAGCTTCAGCATGCATAGAATCATCTGAGGATGTACTAAGGGCAGATTCCAAGGCGTCTACCCAATAGGGCCAAGATGGGCCCCAGGAATCCCATCTCAAAGAAGCTGGCCCTCCTCCACTCCCACACACACACACATTATGACGAATGGAAGTGCCTTGGCCACTAAGTTTTAGGTACAAGTCCTGCCTCCTTTGGGCTCTCATCCTGAAGACTCAGTGAGCAGAGAAAGGGAGGAGATCGAGAAGGGCGGGGAGAGCTGGGTGGCTCAGAGGGGCAGTCAGCAGAGGCCCAAACCACCCTGGTCATCACCAGGAGGAAACCCACAAGCGGAACATTGAATCCGCTTGGGCGATTAGTGCTCCGGAAACCACGGGGACCCACTGGAGCCTTTGACTGATGCTGTGTTCTTTTCCATTTCTTCTCTGATTACATTGATCCTGTACTTTTGCTGATGTTGTGACAGTCTAATTATAGACTTCTAGGCTGCTGAGCAAACAGTCGTCCCCTCTCGGTAAATCCGCCTGTTACACAAGCCCCAGCTCTGGGACACTGTCATTATATGCAGCCAACCCCATGACGTGCTGGGCAGTGCCGCCACACACCCGTTACCTCCTTCATGTCACTGCTGGAGCCATAGGTGCTGCAAGTAAGCTAGGCCAGGTCCTTTTGTTTTCACAGGTAAACTGAGGCGCAGAGTTGTGGCTAATGCATCACAGAGCCAGGAATGAAAACTGAGATATGGTGGGGAGTGGGGGTGGGGATGGATGTTATCCAAGGCCTCTTTCTTTCTTTTTTTTCTTTTCCTTTCATTTTTCTACCAAACATCCCACTCAGGGCCTAGTCTAAGAATTTTGAAGAGGAAAAATGTCATCTGGCCAAGAGCAGAGAATACTGGCAGGGTAGCGTGAACTGGATGGCCTCCATCCTTGAAGATTCTCAAGAATCCACTTCCTGGTCCTCCAACTTGTAGGCTTCAGAAACTTGTCTGAGTCCCAGAGCTAGATGGATCAAAGCATGATGATTCATTCAAGCAATGCTCACAAGAGATGGATGTAAAGGCTGCAAGAAAGAGGTACAAGTTCTGGTCAACCAGCATCTGAACATCCTTCCTCTGTTTGGAGAATCCTCTACGTTAAGAGGTAGAGCCCACTCTCCAGGATGAAAGCTGTAAAGATCACATAATCTGTTTCTGAGCCATCTTTGCAACCAGGGCTTGGACACATGATCTGGGCTCTGCCAATCACATGCTCCCTCCCAGATTATGACCCAGAAGCTTGTGGTGGGAAGAAGCAGAGACACAAAGACTCCAGTTATCAATGGGTGATGGCCATGGTGGTGGTGGCCATTATGTCCAGTTTCCAGAGACAGTAGTGGCCTAATGATAACTATGAAGTTATCATTAACTTCATGGCATCTTCCCTGGACCAGTTCTGCAATATGATCTTGGAGCCATGTTCCCGGTAGCAGAGCCAAACGGCGAAGCTCTTCAGCCAGCCTGCTGATGCTGTGGGCTCCCCGATGTTTTAAGTAAATTCCGTCTTGCTTAAATCTTCCAGAGTCATTTTCAAATGCTTGCAACTGAAAGTCCAGGCTGATGTGAGGACTGGGAGACCAATGTCTGAACATTGGGAACCACGGCTGGCAGGCGAGTTAACCATTCCTAGCAGGTGGGCATCCTCTTCCTCTGGCAAACTATGTGGGAATGATGGGAGTCTCTTCCCCAACAGGCATGCACTCCAGTGCTGGAAGTTTCAGGAATTACAACAGCTGGTGAGAGAGACATCTGGGATCTAAATGTAAGTCAGCTTCGGAGTGGACATGGTTGGTCAGGAGATATGAAATGATCAGCTAACAATTTACATTTTCATGGAATCCCTTTTCCCTGAAGGAGGATTTGAAAACGTTAATCCTCAGATAAGAAATCTGGGGCCCCAGAAGTGAAGGGAGCCACGACAAGGTGTTGGGAATTTCCTCTCCTCTGTTCTCATCCAAGTTGCTTGCCAAGCCATCCTGACGGTAAAGTGAGAAAGGGCCTATGGTTGGCAGAGAGAAGTATTGTAAAAAGGCAAATGTTTTCACATGCATTCACTCCCTCATTTGATTGGGGCGCACCTCCACAAAGCAGAGAGGCTAATTGCACTTTCCTTTTTTGGATTTGGAAGCTAAGACTCAGAGAGTTTGAGCTATCTGACAGGGATACGAGCCATCTGACTAAACCCTACATCTTTCCCCAGTGACACCGTCAAGGAGGTGGGCAGGAAGTGTGTCTAGAGACACTAGCTCAGAGAGCTAAAGTTAGCACTACTCATATTTGGCATCTTCCTTCCTCTGGCAGAGCCACCATCACTCTATCCCCCTTTCTGGGCCCCTATCTTACTCTTTTCATGCTGCCTCAGTTTCCCAGGGCCTCCACAGCCATGTTATACTTGAGCCTGCTATAAGATCACTGCCCAAAGATGCAGCCAGCTCCCTCCTCCCTGCCCCATCAGATCTGACTAGTCTCAGGTCCATTCCTCCTGTGCTTTGTTCTAAATAAAATTTACACCTTCTTACTCCAAACTTCGTTCTCTTTCTGCAACACCCCAAAAAAATATTGGCCTGAGGGAGCTCGAGAAGAGATAGAGATTCACTAGTAAGAGTTCTAGGTGGGAAGTGGAGAGCCAAGTCACGCCTTGGCCTCACCAGAGACTTGCTAGGGTGTAGACAATACCGCTGTGGTGGTTTTAAAATGGGTGCACAGTGCTGTGGTGCTCCTTTGTTTCTTGATCTACATGCTAGTGACACAGGTGTGTTGTTTGTGAAAGTTCATTGAACTGTGCTTTTATGATTTGTGCACTTCTCTATATGTCCATATACACAATCAAAACTTTACTTAAAAATCATTTTTTTTTAAAGATCTACTTATTTGACAGAGAGAGAGCGAGCCAGAGAGCACATGTTGGGGGTAAACGGCAGAGGGAGAGGGAGAAGCAGGCTCCCTGCTGAGCAGGGAGCCCGATGTAGGACTCGATCCCAGGACCCTGGGATCATGACCTGAGCCGAACGCAGACACTTAACTGACTGAGCCACCCAGGTGCCCCTAAAAATCAATTTAAGAAAGATACTTAGATGAGGGTAGTTTAATAAACATTTATCATGATAATCTACCTTGAGATAAGGTACTACAAAAACTCAAGACTTAAAAAACTAATAAATGAGGATATCTGGGCACTAAATAGAAGTGTTTTTTTTTTTTTCCCTTACAAAAATAATTGATGATAGAATGTCTTTGCTTCCCTAAGTCTTTAAAATAAGATTCTATTGAGACATAAAACATTTTCAAAGTCATGACCACAAGTGAGGCACACATGCATTTTAAAAACGACTTCCTCCCTCTGCTCTTCTTTCCTTAGCTTTTGTAGGTATAGATAAGTGAACCACTCAGAATGTAAAGGTCTTTAAACCATTTTGATTGGATGTGTACTGGCAGGAGCTGGAATTTGGCAAGGAGGCTCCAGTAATCTTGGAAAGTTTCAATATCTGGTTCTGTGTCCAACGGGCAATGACACCCCGAAACTCCTTCCAGCTCTAGGATGCCACAGTTTCATGAGGTAGAAAGAACACTGTGTCTTTTATAAAACAAAACAGACAAACAAAATCAGAAACAAAATTCTAGAAAAGTCAAGTAATGCCTCGGGAATAAAAAGGGGACCAAGGAAAAATATATACACATATATGAATAATTCATTTCTTTTCTGGCTCTTGGTTCTCCCCCCTCCTTAATGATCAAAGTTACCTACTGGTCAGGAAGCTGAGCAAAATTTTACCTCCACAAAGGTAGAACCAAACCATGCCAGATCAAATTCTAGGTAAGAATTTCTGAACCGTGTTCTACCCTGAGGCTACTTGTGCTAATGGTATCCACCAGGTACTGAAAAAATAGAAATGGTCCAAGAGTCAATGTAATATAAAATTTTGCATTAAATTTATTGTGATCATGTGTCCTGGGTTTTTCTGACATTCTGGATTCTAAGTGGTTGCTTTGTTCTCTTAAATGAATTTTCATTCAACAAACATTCATTCATTCATCCATTCATTCATTCAACAAAACTGCTTGCCATTGGTGCTGAGCTAATTGGATATCCAAATGGAAAAAAAAATAAATCTTGACCCCAAACTGCACAAAAAGTGAATCTGAGATGAATCATAGACCTAACTATGAAGGCAGCAACCAAGTTCCTAGAAGAAAACAAAGGCGATGATCCCTATGGCCTTACACCAGGCAACAATTTCTTAAACAGGACATAAGAAAGCCCCAGTCCTAAAAGATGAGATTAATAAATTAGACTTCTTTACACTTAAGAATTTCTGTTCATCAAAAGATAACATTCAGAGAATGAAAAGAAAGTCACAGACTGGGGGGAGATTTTTGTAATACATATATTGGGCAAAGGACTTATACCCAGAATATGTAAGGAACTCTTATAGATCACTAAGATAGACAACTCTCTGCAAATGGGCAAAAGACTTGAACAGACACTTCACTAAAAGGGTATCAAATGGCCAATAGCATATAAAAAATTCCTCAACAGCACTACTCATCAGATAAATGTAAATTTATATCATAATGAAATACACACCCACTTTTTTTAAATTAAAAAGACCGCTAATACCAATATTGGCAAGAACGTGGAGCAACTGGAAATCTTATATCACTGGTTGGTATACAAATTATTATTGTATAATAATGTATGAATATAATTGTATACAAATTATTATTATTATTTGGCAGTATATTTAAAGCTTAATATGTATATATTCTGTGATCCTGCAATTCCAATCCTGAGTATAAATCCAACATAAAAGAGATGTCTATGTAGGCCTGAGGGTACAGAGGTTCAGTTATGCCCTATGAATAAGTTCATGTAGAGCATGGGGCCTATAATTAATAATCCTGTATTAAATACCTGAAATTTGCAAAGAGAGTTGATCTTAAGCATTTGCACTACACATACACAGTGTCTATGTGAGGTAATGGCTACGTTAATTAGGTTGGTTGTGGTAATCATTTCACAATGTGTATCAAAACATCATGTATTACACCTTAAATATACACCAACTACATCTCTAGAAAGAAAGCTAGAAAAAGGAGCTAGTTTGTAGCAGCTTAATTCAGGATAGACAAAAACTTGATGCAACTCAAACATCCACTAGTAGAATGAGTATATAAATTGTTGAACACTTACATAATTAAATAATATACAACAATGGAAAAGAATGAACCATTGTTACATGCAACAGGATGAATATTTAGGCACACTGTTAAATGAAAGAAGCCAGACACAAAAATGCACATACATGTAATTCATCCACATCAAGTTCAAACCCTGAAAAACTAATCTTTGGCAACAGAGGTCGGAATAGTGTTTACCCTTGGGGGACACTGAATGGGAAGGGGTATGAAGAAGCTGGAGATGTTCTACATCTTGAGCTGGTTGGCAGCCACATGGGTGTATACATCGTAGAAATTCATCACTGTGTGCACATCGGCTTTGTGCACTATACTGAATTTATACCTCAAAAAGTGAGAAAAAATCAGACCATATATCCTGATTTTATGTCCAACAATAGAGTCACTGTGACTTTGCCTACAAGCAGGCATACTGAAATCCTATCTCATCCACCTTCCAGGAGACCTCTCCCTCCCCCAGAGAGCTCTTGAGATCTTGGCAGACACTGATACTTCAGGCACTGATGGAAGGGGAGGAATAGGGAAATAGTGCATCTGGGAAGTAACCTTTTTCTCTACCACCCAGTAGAAGATCAGTACAAGCTCAATAAATGTTCGATAAATAACAAGAGCTAATATTTGATATAAACAACACTTGCCACACACTTTGCATCAGACTCTGCACTATTAGCTTTCCACGTTCCTATTTAGTACTTATACAAGCCTAGAAAGGTGCTCTATTTTTAGTCTCGTCATACAGGTGAGGAAAGAGATTTATGGAAGGTTAAGTTAGTTGCCCAAGGCCTTACAGATAGGTGGTGAGTGGAGATCCCAACCCAGATTGATCTGAGTTTAGAACCTGGACTCTAGGCTGCTTGCTATGGAACGAGTGGATGGTGTCCAAGCCCCGCTTGCACGTTACATAACATACACGACACTTTGAGCAGGGCCGAAGCTGTCGCGGTTGCCCGCCTTGGCGACGGGGACTCCTCGAGACCCGCAGTCCCACTAACCTCACACAGGTGGTAACTGCGGGCAGAGAACCAACTGCGCCGGCCTTTTCCCCGATGGCCTCCAGGCAATTTGCTTGGGGAAAGAGGAAGGCTCCCTTGGCTCAGAAACCGTAAGTTTTCTTCCGACTTTGAAACACACGCCGGAGGTAGGCGTAGGGGTTTCATTCCCCACTCCTGGAGAGAGAGAACCAACGCGAAAATCCCCAGAGAAGCAAGAGAAAAAGACAGGCCTGCGAGGGAGGGGGACAGAGATGGGAAGAGCTTAGGAGGAAGAGTTATATGATGGCAACGGCAGAAAAGAGCCTAGCGGAAAGTAGGAAGAGAGTCCCAATAACTCTGAAGTTGGGGGGGGGGTGTCAACCCAGCCCCTCTTTATTGCGCCTGCGCAGTGCTACCTCCTTTAGCACCCCCCGCCCCTTCCCGCCGCCGAAGGTTTACTCGTCTCTCGGCAACCATTCACCCGAGGAGCCAATCAGAGGGCACCTTTTGCCCTGCCCTCGCCGTCAGCGCCCAGGCGGAAGGATCCCGTGGGCTCTGGCCCCGCCCCACCCCGCCCCTCGCTCCCCTGGGAGGGAAGGCTTAGGGGCGGGGGCGGGGGCGTGGTCAAGCCGTATAAGAACGGAGGGGGCGGCGGCAGGACCGCTCACTCGGTGCGGCTGCCCGGGGGCTGTAGTGACCGCGCCGCTCCTGCTGGGGGCTGCCCACGCCAAGGACCTGCCTCTGTCATCTCCTCTTCCGCCGCCCAGGTGAGTCCCCGGCCCCCTCCCCTAAAGGTGCGAGGATGCCGCGGCCCCACGGAGCCGCGCGCTCAGCCTTCGGGGGTCTGTCCCCGCCGAGCGGAGCTCAAGTCTTCTCAGAGCCCGGTGGGGAGCCAGAGGGGAGGTTCGGACAGGTGCCGGGCCGCGGTGCTCCCTTCCCCTCCCGCTCCGGCGACGACACCCCCCCACACATCCCCCCGCCCCCGAGGGCCAGGCGAGACGCCCCAAGAGGGAGCTACAACTTTCCAGAGACTTCGACCGGGGCTTGGCAAACTTCGGCGAGTTCCTGCTCGGCGCGTCCCGCGGGCTGTGCGCTGGCGGGGGCGGGCAGGGCGGCCGAAGAGTGTGCGATGGGGGCCTTCGGCCCCTTCCCGGTCCGACGGCGCCCCCGCCGCCTCTTCTTTGCTTGCGCTCCGGCGGGCACGCACACCTCCGCAGGCCGGCCGAGCGCGAATTCGAATGCGGCGGTTTCCGGAGGCGCAGTTGGAGACGCAGCGGTCAGGGGCTCGTATCAGGCCGGGGAGGGGAGGGGCGGGGCGCTTCCCCGGCTCGGCGCCAAGCCCGGGTTTCGAGGTCAGGGCGGAGATCCCTAACTTTCGGTGGACTCACACTAGACTGTGGACACCGTGAGCAGCAAGTGGTCCAAGCGAGTGACTTCCGCGCGCTGCACTTCTCTTGGAAACTTCTCGGGAATAAGGTGTCTGTGCCCTGCCTGGTTCCTCCCCCTTTAGGAAGGAAACTTGCTTACCGTGTAGACTAAAAGCCTTGACAGTGAGTTGACTGGGCTAGCGGTGCGGCGGGTGGCTGCCCCAGATCGAAGAGGAGGGAGGGGAGGCGGAGGAGGGTGACGAACCTGACCGGTACAGGTTGGTAGCTTGTACCCCTATAAACACAGAACGCAGATGGGAGAGAAAACAAGACTGCTCTACCTCAAAGTAAGGGAGGACTTCCGGAGAGAAGCTTGGCGAGTTTCTCTGGAGAATTAGAGCTCACTCATCATCCCCGCTAGAACCGCCTGATAGATAGGCTGGACCTCACGGGAGGGATCAGCTCAGTCCCCTTCCCTCTTTTTTGTCTGGAGGAAAGGCTTCTTCAGGGCTAAGTCCTTGGCTTAGGTAGCGACTTGCTACCGTTTAAACTTTTTTTTTTTTTTTTAATGGAGTTATAACATGCAAGCCATGGAGTGCTTTAAAGTTCACTTATTACAGTCAGCGTTTATAAAGACTGTTGTAATCATCTGTATTGTGACAGTTGGTATTCAGGATATTTGGTAGGTGGGTCAGGAACCTGAACCTCCCCAGGAAATAAAGTAAAGATTATTAAATTCTTCTAAAGTAGACTCCTGGCTTGGCTCAGCTGCCCTCCAAGGGGCGGGGGTGGGGCATGAGATTGGCCATTGTTGGCTACACTAACCTTTCCAGGGGAGTAACTTGGCAAGGAAGCCCACAAGGAAGCAAGCCAGGCAGCCTGGGGCTGCCTGGGTGGTGGTGGTGGGGGGGTGGTTGGAGCGCTTACCAAGAATTGTGCTGTGTCTTAAATCCCTAAAGGTATTATTGAGGGAGTGAGACCCACACATGAGACCCTGCCATTGAAGGGGGTGGGGTGGAGACTAGAGAGTGCTGACTTTTCTCTTCGCTTTCAGGGAGGCGGTCTGGCTGGACCAGCGGGGGTTCTGTCCTTTGACATTCTTGTTTGTGAAGATGGAAAACTTAATATCTCTGGAGTCAAGCTTTTACTTGAGATAACTGAAACCTTGTGTCTTAAGGTATACCCATATCTTTAGAGTACATTTATTCTCAATAAGGAGTTTTTAGAAAGAAGGTTTTGGTATATTGTATATAATTGTTCAGGTAGCTGTAGGGCGAGTCCCATAACATCATGTGAAAGTTAAAAAAAAAATAGGCACACTTTCTTTTTTCTCAGCCAGGAGGCCTCTAAATTGTTACCCAAAACAAAGGTCCCTCATTTCATGACAGTGTCTGTACCCTAGAGCTCACCACAGCACTCTGTATGTGGAGTTTCTTCCACAATACCTCCCTTGTATCCAGAGATTAAGTTGGGGTACCTCTGAAGGTAAGGATGTGGATCTTGCCTATTTGTCAGAATGAGTGTGATTTAGCTGAGCACCAGTGGTTCTCCCTCCTTGGTTTGCTCGCCTGTACTGTGAGTATAAGCAGCTCACGGAAATCCCATCCTGAGTTACAGAACCCCTCACCCCTGCATTTCCCAGTATGCCCCATGTAGCCTACAGCCCCCAGTGTTCAAGGCCAGGGCAAATTGTGCACATCTTGCATTACCCATCAAAGAACAGAGAAGTCCTCGTACTTCTGAAAATCCAAGGAACTGCCTAGCAATAAAGATAATGCAGAGTGGACTGTAGTGCCCTTGTTCTCCCAGTGCCGGTAATTGGACACATTTGATACAAAGTTAGAAAATGACACGGTTTTTTAAACTGCTCAAGTAAGTAGTACCTTGTCTTCATCTTTCATCTCTGATATTGTGTGCCTGGGGCCAGTCACCAGAGAATGACAAGCCAAGAGCTCTGAATGGTAAAACTTTTTTATATTCCCAAGAGAAGTTGTGGAAGCCCAAGCCTAGTTTCATGAGTTAAGTTAAACTTGGGTTGTCGTGTTTGGGTTTCTTGGTCTCACGCCAGATCTATGGGCTGTGTGTGTGCATTACTCTGTGTGTGTGTGTGTGTGTGTGTGTGTGTGTGTTTAGGGGTTAAGGGGAAGTAATGCTGAATCTGAGCTGTTACTTGCGATAAAACATTACTCTGGTTAGATAAGTTTCATTGCTTTTTTTGTGATGTCACTGAAGTACACAAAAGACAATACAGAAAAATGTGTTGTGCCATCCTGGTGTTTTGACCGTGGCCTGGCAAGCTGGCATAAGCTATATTATGATGAAGCAGCCACCGCTGTGTCTAAAGAAATGCTCATGTGTTTAAACAAGCCAGTTGGGTACAGCAGTAGTTCTGATCTCTTGTGATGCTTCCCAGACTTCTGTCTCAAGCCTTTTTATCCTTTCACTGCGTGCATTATAAAGAAGCTCATATTTGGAATTTAAGTGATTTCAACGAAGCCTCTTTGCAAACCCAGCTATGTAGGAAAGAGCCTTATGAATTGTTTAGAATCGATAGATTTTGTACAGCTGGTCCCTCTAGGCTGCCCCAGAACTGTTTGCAGAGCTTCTTGGAACAAGAGGAAAAAAGGAATATGAAGAAATAATTGCCGATGTTAAGTAACTCCATGGAGGAGATTTTTTTTAGTCTCAGAGCCTTTTGGAGGCTTGGTCACTATAAACTGCATAAAGTGTTTATTTCTTGGATAACGGTGATTGAGTCAGTAAGTAGTTAAGTCCTTCCCGGGTAGCAGTTGGTGCCAGGTGCCGAGGAGGCCAAGGCAGTGGTATGTAGAAAGGCCTTGTGGAAGCGCTCTGGATGCAGGAGGAGCTGGGACAGGGTCCTAATGCACAGGCACTCAGATTTTGCTCATTTGTCTTAGCCACTGGCATGTGAGCCCCAGGAAGGCAGTGATCAGTGCTCCCTGCTGAATTCTCCCCGCACCCGGAGCAGGCCCTGGGGCACGGAAGGTGCTCCTGCGAATTGGATACAGTGATCTGGGGCATTCAACTGCCAGTTCTCTCAGCGAGGGAAGTCTCCTTTAGGTAGATTCATTTTGGTGGGCCAACGGGCCGGGAGCTGTTTGGGTGGGAAGCTCCCAGCCTAAAATGCCGGGTGGTTTCTGGGCCTTTTTCTAAATGGTGGCCTCCGTTTGGTAGGCTTGGAGCTGAGGGGCCACGCCTGCTAATTGGCCAGCAGCTGAAGCTCCTTAAGCTGAGCTCCAGACCCGCTCTCTTCCAGCGTTTCCACCCTGCGCTTCCTGCCCATCCACCCCAACCCCAGCCTCACATGGCTCGCTCAGCCTTTCTCTCTCCAGTTCACTCGGCTGCTGGTTCTGCTGATCTTTTATCTTTTTCACTTTTTGTTTCCCACTGCCATCACTGACCTGGTTCAGGGGCCTGTAGACAGCAGCTCCATGAGAGCCATATGGGGCTCTTCTCCTGCCTCTCTGGCCAATTCTGCATCCCATGCCCCCCCGCCCCCCCCGAATGCCACCTGAAGAACTCCCAGGAACTGCCCATCCCTCCAGAAGCCGAGCTCCTTCTCAGGACCTGTCCCCTTCTGACCTTTTGTTCATCTTCCACCTCCCTTGGACGAGTCTTCCTGATTGCCCTCCCTTGCCTCACAGAATTCAGATTCAAATATTTGAACAAATCACTGCTCTTCTTTCCTCACCAAACTATATTATGACCCAGCTTTAGGCCTTCCTGAGAGGCTCCTGAGGTCACCCCATCTGAGGGTCTTCGTATCTCATTACTCACCTCTTTACAGCTCTGCCGTGTACCTTGTTTTCTGTTTCTACTTTCAAGTCTTCCGCTGGATGAACAAAGTCCCATATCTGTCTCCATATTCACTCTCTGTGGGCCTATTTTGAGAACAAAATTATCCATGAATCTTGAACTACGTCCGCTCCCTCACATTACCATGTGCTTCTGTCCCCTGGGCCAGTCTTTACACGAGGGTGGGAGAAAGGGTCATCCTCCACCTTGCCCGGCTGTCTACATCCTACCCCCAAGCACACCCCATTTATCCCTGACTTGTGCTTGTGGTTGAGGAGGTGGGCATCGCAGCTGACTGACCCTGCGTGGTCTCGGCCCATCGGGGCACTCATGTGGAGGAAGTGGCCGGGCGCTGCGGTAGGAAGAGTGCAGATCCAGGAGGCGAGGTGAAGTGGACACCAAGTGAGCGTGGACCCTGTGTCCAGGCCCTGGTTGGGCTTGCTCAGCTGCTACTGTCCTGAGTGTCTGGGCCTCCCACGGTCTCTCTGCTCCCCTCCTCCCTGCCTCTGAGGCCTGTCTTGGGTTTTGAGGATGGGCCTCGACCTCTTTAGGCTTCAGTTTCCTCGTTGTGATAAGGCCAGTCGACCGGTGCTGTCCAGGAGAAATAGGAGAGCCCCAGTTAAGTTTCTAGTAGTCATCACATCGAAGAGTAAAAATAAACAGGTGAAACGAATTTTAATGATTTTATTTAACCCATCATAGCAAATGTTAACATCTCTATGTAATCAATATAAAAAATATTAAGGAGATACTTTCCCCCTTTTTTTTTTTCCTCCTACTGAGTTCTTGAAATCTGGGGTGTATTTTATGTTCACAGCACATCTCAGTGGCCTCAGTGTGGACTTGCCCCGTGTCGAGTGCTCAAGGGCCACACAAGGCTTGCGGATACAGTGTTGAGCAGCACGGGTCCAGACCAACTGCCCAGTGGCTCATTCTTCGGTTTTGATTCTACATGAGTTAACAGCCGCAAGTTATGGAAGGAGAGTGTGAGCCAGGGCAGAGGTCTTTGTCTCTTGCTTACTGACGGGTCATCAGTTCCTAGAACAGCGATCGGAACATAGTAGGCACTCAGATACCGGAAAGAATGAGAGGAAATTCAGTCATCGTAGCCCACTTACTGATAAGCATTCACCCTGTGAGTCAGGCCTGCCACTAAAACACAGGATATTTGATTCCTTGTCTGGTGCTCATTCTTTCATTTTTCTGTAGTTTCTTAGAACATAATCACCAGGTAATAGAATTTCAAAGAATTGCAGATGAAATCTTCTGACACTGGCAGGGCACCAGGGCTCAAGCAATTTATCAACAATTAAAATATATCAACAACTGACATTTGAAATTGCAAGGGGAAATAACTTTCAAGCAACAGGTGTCTGTGAGCTGCCAAATGACAAACACGTGACTTGGTATTGCTAATTTAATGATAATCATTCCTAGTGGGCCATATCCATGGCCTGCCCAGCTCCACACATGTCAAAACATCAAACACAGGGTGACTTGGCTGCTCCGGTGCAGTTGGTACAGAAATAGGTACCCCATGGTCTTGCTCCTTCACTTTAAGGCATCTCCCCACCCCCCAGTACTTCCCAGCTACCCAAATTGCCATTCTTCACAGCATTTATAATGTCAAAGGGGCCACTGAGCCTGATGATGTGTCACTCAGGCTGAGGCCATGCTCAGACCTGGAGGTCGGGTGCCTGCTACAGGGATGCAAACCTAAAACCTGGATGGAATTGTGCATAATTAGCATCCTCCCAGAAATGGAGGCCAGCTCACACTTAGACATATGTGAATGGGGTGTGTGTGTGTGTGTGTCTAAAGTATGATAAGTGCTGCACTTGAACTTGGCCCTTTCCTGATAAGGCCCAGGGATGCTGCTAGGGATGGGACAGCAAACTGAGGCCCTCCTTCTGGACACCTGACAACTGCTCCAAGTTCTAAGCTGGAGGGTTAGGTGGTGTGCGATACTTGATAGACCCTGGGGGCTGGCAACCCTTAGACCCCGTGGACTGTACGGAAACTTAGCCATCCTTATGGTAAACAGCCTCCTAGGAATCGTTCTATTTTTCTCAGTCTAGTCAGTCTTTAAAAGAGTGGGGGCTGGCTCTGGCGATCTCTTTAAATGAGTCAGACCAGTAACATCTCTGATTTAGAAAGAGGCATTTCATAGGAGGAAGTGGGGCGCCAAGTTGCAACAGGGATTATTTCCAGTTCAAGTGGTGTATGTAGCACTTAATATTGCTGACACCCCAGAAAAATCAAGACTTCTGTGCTTAGCTTCCATCTAAAGATGTCCATGTCCTGACCTTGTTAACGTTTACATTTGCGACAATTTCTGGGTATTCCTCTAAGCATGTGCACCTCTGCGGTGTCCCTGTTACAGTATCTGGGCCCGTGTTTTGATTCTGTTTTGTGCTGTTTTGCAGCCACAGCATGAGCTCTTCCACCGTTATCTCTCCAGCCACACTTGCTCAAGCATCCTATTTTGAAAGACGAGAAAGTGCTGTTTGGAGTCCTCTTAGGGCGGGTGTCTGTGGACAGAGCCCAATCTCTGATAACCATTCAGACCGTCTGTGGGCATCCGTGGGAAGGGAGAACTTGGGAGGGCCCCTCGAACTCAAAGCATGGTGCTGAGCCAGGCGGCCCTGGCTTCTGGTGACCCGCTTCTGCTTCAGTCCGGGACACCCCTTTCCTTCCGCTGAGGCAGCACGCCGGCTGCCGTGGGAATCACACCAAGTTTGGGGGCTGTGGCGCACATGGGTGTTCAGTGGCTAGGACCTCCTGATAACCCTGGGAAAATAGATCGAGACCTCTGGCTGAACATGACCGAGCGGAGAGTGGGAACAGGCCAGCTGCGGGATCTGTTGTGTGGCTGACTTAGAACTGTCTTCTCTGGGCAGAGTTCTGCGGCATGGTGCTGTTGTTTCTTTGAACGGAGGCAGCGTGTGTTTGTGAGTGTTCTAGAAAAAGCTAACTCACAGTATATTTTACTGGCCTTTTCATAAACAAGACATTATTTTACCTGGTTCGATTGCTTTGGGCTGTCTGCTAACGTAAACTCTTATTCCATGGACATTCACGTGAAACAAAAAAGCATGTCTCGGTTATCTCTACCATTTCCATGTGTTTGGGGGCAGAGGAGTCTCCAGAATGTGGCCTCCCCCCTGGAGGCGGGGCCTGGGCAGACAAAGGCTTCCTCAGGCTGCCCCCTGGTCCTCCATAACTCCTGGCCTTCACCACACAGTCGACATGAGGGAGGATTTCTCTCCAGAAGGCCACATCTACTTTGAGCCGGTTTTTCTCCTTGCTGCCCGCTGGTCTGGTGCTGCGTTTACCAAGTCCACGGTCATCCAGCGTGCCCGGCTTGTTTCTCGGGGGCGTAGGCATCTCAAGGGCCAAACGCTGTGCAGTTGGGGAGGTGGCAGGTGTGATGTGTGCATTCGTCAGTCTGTGCCAGGCTCTTCTGTGTTCAGTGCCGTCCCAGCTCCCCTCCCTCCCCGAGCTCGCCCGAGGAGTGCCCATCACTGCTTGCGAACTTACCTACCTTCTGTCTGCAACTCCGGTTGGGTTATCAGTTTCTGGGATCTAAAAAGTTGCCCTCTTGTCTGCAGAGTGTCCTGTTCTGTTGCTTTATCAGCAGATCAACACTGCCAATCTTCCAGCCAGCAGAGCGCATCCCCGCAACTGTCCCCACGCTCTCTGAGAACCACTGCCTGGCAGCCTGGCTGACATCCGGCAGCTCCCTCAAAGGGAGCAACCTGGGCCTTCACCTCACAGCCACTGCTCCTTTAAAACAAACCTGAGCGTAATGATTAGCATTTCTGTACATAATTACCTTCCATTCTGGTGGATCCAGCCAGATCCAGCCATGGATCCCCGAATCCATGATGATCTGCAGGGAGAGGGTCTCTGTACTGACAGCTGTGAGGGACTCGCGCTCCGAATGCTTCTGCCTTGCCTCCGGCACCTGCCATCTGGCCCGCCTCACTCGGGGCCCTTAGCTCATCTAGCCACCTTCCTTCCTGCCGTCCTATAAAAACCCTTCATACCTTTCACCTCTTTCCCTCCACTTATTGCTGTCTACTTTTTACAACTACCTGAGCAACTAGCTTATCTTCCAAGCCCTACCCGCACCCAACACGTGCACCCAAGCTGTCCACCTCCTAGGAAAGCCCCTCGGTCCCATTTGTGCCAATTTCCTGGCAGGCATCCTTGGACAGTTAACACTTTGTATAACCACTTTGTTCCCCGGTCCCCTTTCCTGTAAAGTAGGGATAATGGTAGTGTTGGTGTACACATCAGCGGGGTTGATCTGGATAAAGCTGGATCAGATAGAGTTTGGTGATTCATGTTAGGGCACCTGGCTAGACAACTGGTCACATTTGGTCTCTCCCCCGATGAAGAGGGCCTGGAGGGTTATGTACCTGCTAATACCTGCTGGAGCTTCTAAGGAGGTAGTCAGTGGTTTCTGAGTGGATGGTATTGGTAAGATGTTTAGACTATGAAACAGCTGATGTGCCTCCGCATTGAGAAATAGGATTTCCCATACCATGGGCAGTGAATTGCCGTCTCTGGTGCTTCTCTGAGGGGTACTTCTAAAGACACCTTGGCGTCCTCGAAGATGCACTGACTCATGTCCTTTGCTCAACTGGAATCTGCTCTAAAGCAGGCAATAAAGGGTGATTAGTTCAAGCCCTGCTGTTTTCAGTGTATGTGGTGGAGATAAAGTGTCACAGTTATAGGGGTAACTTTCTCCTTTTCTGGTTAGGACCAATACAATCTCTGTATGGAAGAGATCACTGTGGTCACAGCAAGAACTGGGCACTGTGCCCCTGTGGACTTGTAGCAGGAGCCTATACCCTCACCCTACCTCCCACCCAGCCAGTGGCGGAGCGAGCTTGGTGGGGACCGTTGCCAGTTCCAAAGGTTTGAATGTTCGCTCTAGAGTTGAGGATCTGGGGTCAGTTCATGTAAGCTTTTCTGATCTTTATTCCTTAATTTGTGCAAAAGGGACAGTTGTAGCTTCCTCGGAGTGCTTGTGAGGATTAAATGGGAATTGATGTGAAGGGGCTTATGCTAAGTACCCTTTCTTTTGCACACACGTTTGTACCTTCATTTTACAGAGAATGTGGTTCTCATTCCCTCAGGTTGCTGAAAGAATTGGTGGGTTAGAAGAGTATGGTGTGTATGCCACCCTCTTTTCACTTCTGCTTAAACTCTCTAGGCTTTTATATGCAGTGAGTAGTTTCTTTTTCTTGAAAGTACCCTCTGTGGTATACTGGAGGGGGAAGAGTTTGTGTGGAAGATGCCTGCCTCGCGTGCAATACTATCCCTCTCAGCCCGGAGCTGGGGATAGCAAATGTCTTTGCTCGTCATACACACCTCCCATAGTCTGTCACCAGGCTTGGTCCATTGTCCATGGCTGGGTCTCTTACCTTGAGCCTGGAAAGTGTTACTAGGAAGGTCCAGGTTTTTGAGGTAACATCCAGTAACTGTAAAAGGAAATGTTGTCATCAAACGAATGTTGAAATGTGTTTGAGTTTCTTTTGTATTCTTAAACCCCAGCAGGGTCAGAGGAAGAGGGTGTTGCTCAGTTGTCTCTGGAGGGGATGGAGGGCTGCCATAGCTGAGAGCCTCTGTTCACGCCTCAGCATTTCCATGAAACCTTTGGGACAGTAGCTTCTAGAGCTTTCACGTGAAATATCGCAGACTCAGACTTACATATACACTGTCCTTAACTTCACAGATGGACATTTCCACATGTACTGAGAACCCTGTGGACAGTGTCTATGCCTAATACCCGGTATAAATAGGAATCAGTGTTGATTTGACCTAGGCCCTTGACCTTAACACCCAGAAGTATTACGTAGGCTCTTCATGCTCATCTCCAGCTTGTCTGCCTGCCTGTCCTGCTGGCCTGCCTTGAGTCCCCTCAGGCTTTCGGAGCCTCTGTCACTCTTATTTCTGGGCTCTAGATAAGCTAGGAAGCAGGACTAGAAATGGCTTTCTCTTCCTCTCTCTCTCTTTTTTTTTTTTCTTCAATTAGGGCTTAATCATAGGATTTCAGGTCAACCTGCCTTTGAGGGCCTCTGGTGCAGGCCATGGGAAACAAAGGTAAGTTAGACATGAACTTGTCCTTAGGGAGCTTGGTTTATTCTTCTTTGGGCTTGGTCAGTCTTTTCCTCTCACTTTTTGCTGCCATTCCTGCAAATCTGTCTTCTTACAGTGTGTGCATTCTACCCTCCTGCTGTAGCCAGATGGTAGAAGAAAAGGGAATTCAGGGGCACCTGAGGTGGTTAGTCATCACGAGTCCAACTTTGTAGGAGATTAAGTACTTTGAACTGAGTAGGCAGTTGGTCATCCTCACTTATAAAATGGTGCCTGAATTACCAAATCAGTGAGTAATCCTGGTTCCCACCTTGCCCAGCTTCTGCTGTGCAAAATACAACGAGTCTGCTCAGTGAATCTTCCTTCTCAGTAAAAGGAAAATCAAACACTAGTTTGAATTTACCAGGCTTCATATTAATTTTGTTTTCTAGTCATCATTTTGTTAATTCTGCTAACTAGAATTTGCCTTTAACCTGTCCCTTTCATGAGATGAGAATGTGTTTCACATGATTCTTTTATATGCAGATTATATCAATGTTGATCTCAAGCGGTTAATTAAAACTCAAACTGTTACACTAAGCTCTGGTGTGTTATCTAAGCCCTCAGGGCCTATGACTTGGATTTATTCTAGTAATACCAGTGTTTGTTGGGGTCACTAAAAAAAATATACTTTTGATATTAGAAATTGTTTAGGCGAGAGAAACAAAGAATTCCTTTGTAATTGTCATCCGAAACTTATTTTGGGCTCTTCTAATGGGCTAAGCACTGAATATGAACCCCGCCTAAATTTGAGCCTTCAGTAGCTTGAGCTCTTCCGTATCTAAGTCATGATAAACTGGAAGAATTAAGAACTACACCATGGATTGGTCATTTGTCATGTTCCACACCATGCTTTTATATGAACTACTTTTTTCTAAAAGTTAACTCCATTGTTCACATGTATGTCAGAAGAAGTTAGCACACAAGATGCCAAACACAGACATCTTAGATTCCTGGTAAAGTGTTGACTGCATTTATTAAGGTTCTTGCAACCGTAACTGATAACAGCATCATGAGGGTCACTATCATATGTCTGAAATGAGAAATAGCAATTCTTATAAAACTACAAAAAACCACTTTGGGATAACAAACATTGAAAGGGTCTAGATGAGATGGCTTATCCATTATTTTGAAAGTCTGGAGGATTTTTGACAAACAATGGACGTCTTCTATTAAACAGAGAAGTAGAAACTCGACTAAAAGCTATTCTAGGGGAAAAACAGTCCCTCCTCCCCTGCCTACCCCCTAGAGATCCACATTTAAGGCCTGGAGGGGAAGCTTCTATGTGTTATTTGATTTGGGGACAAAGAGATGGTGGGGAGTGATAGGAAAGGCATTGGAAGAACTAAATAAGGTAGCAGATGAGTTAGAAGGCTCATGGGGTAAAGATTTTCAGATACAGCTCATAAGATTTTAACTATTTTCAATTAATACATGTGTAGGTTCTCAATTCAAAAAGGATAAAATAAGTTTCCTTTGTCCCATCTCCCGGTCTAGAAGGGGGTGTTTGGTATAGGCCGAAGTACTTGTGTTTCCTTCCAGAGATCTGTATAAATGTGCAAGCGTGGGCTTGTGCTTTTACACACGCACAGTTGGTTTTCTATGAATAAATCTCGACTAGCATTTCACATTCTTACAGATAGAGAGCTGTGTCCATTCTTTGGGACAACTGCATGCAATCGTATACTGTTGTACACATGCATTAAGTCATTTCACCTTCTATTGATGACTCTGTAGCTTTACAAATAATTCTCCAGTAAATACCCTTGCGCAGACTTGCAAGTATACCCACAGGATAAAATCAAAAGTAGAAAAGTAGACTTCCCAAAAGTAGAATTGATTTATAAAGAGCACATTCACTTAACATTGAGAGTCCCACACTGTTCTTCAGAGAGAACCCATGGGCAGTGTGCTAACAGGTGTCTGCTTCTTGATCTCTGCCGATCTGATAGGTAAGAATGATCCAGTGAAATTATAATATGCTCATACCTTAAGGTAAGGTTGAATGTGTTCTGCATCTGAGCCACTGTTCAGGTATTATTTTGTCCCTTCTTCTGTTGGGGTGCTAGTCTTTCTGATTTGTAGGAGTTCATTCTTCATTAATAAAATAAGTACTTTGCCTCACGTTGCGAATGTTTTCCTAGTGTTTTCTTCTGCCTTCTTTGTGGTGTTTTTACCATGTAGATATTTTTATTTTTCTGTATCAAATGTTTGACTTTTAGGTTTTATGTTATTTAGAAAGGACTGCCTACTGTACATTTGTGTGCATAAATTCCATGTTTCCCCAGGACTCTCAGGGTCTTTCATTCATCCATCTAGATCTTAGTTTGGCACAAGACAGGGAGTCGCCTTATTTATTTTTTAAATGTAGATAACTCATCTACATGTCTAAACTTTTTGTCTCTATTATTTTGAAATGCTTCCTTTATTATATATGAAATACCCCATGTATTAGATTTTATTTCTAGATTTTAAAAATTCTGTTCCAACAGTCTGTCTTTTTGTACCAATACCACACTGTTTCGATTATTGTGGCTTCAAAATACCTCTTATGGGGCTAATATGTACATCATCCTTGTTTCTCATAACTCTTCTGGCCATTCTTGCCCCTCCTCCCATACGAACCTTACAGATTTTCAATCTAAAACAGATTCTAACTTTGAACCTCCTGCAAGTTTAGAGATTTAAAAATCTAGGAAAGGTCTCCTGCTTATGACCTCCCCTTCTCTCCCCACTCCCTCCCTGGAGAAGGCATGATAGCTTTCATCACGTTCCCACTGGTGTTAGATGTTCCTTCTCTAAGAACTACTGTTCTAAAGGTGGGAGTAGTTCTGACTTTAATTTTAGAAACTTTTTTTTTTTTTCTCACAACTCCTTTAAAAAAAAAAAAGGCACGAGTCAAAAGTCATTCCTATAGTTATTTTCTTCTCCAACATTATTGAGATTCTTCCTAGAGATATTCTTAAAATTAGTTGTTCATTCTCTTCCAAGTGTCGATTCACTTGCTGCTCCTCTGTCACTGTGACTTCTCATACCTGTATCATAAACATGAGACTTGGAAGCATAATAGCAGGTGATACACAGGGAGAGAAGGTTGTGTTTTTATAGGGAGATCAACATACCTGATGGAAATCTGTGTCACCAAATCATAGTTTAGCAGTATCTCAAAACAAAGCTAGAGCCAGACCGCTTTGTAGTCATTTGGACTTAATTGTGCAGTGCCCTGTGTAATAGGCACAGTGTACTGTATGCTGATCATAAAAGGGCCACAGAGAACCAAATGTACATAGAGCACCTTAGAACTATGTCCCAAGTCTGACGTGAAGCCAAATGCTAGTCACAGTGAGCATGAAGTATTTCGCCACAAATTTTGCTTGTTATCCTTAACCTAGGCCTGCTTTGGTAGAATGATCTAGAGAGCCTAGAGCTTTTTAACACTATCCAAACAGGTTCAAAGGGAAACTTATCTGCCCCTTGGCAAGTATTCTTCCGTAGCAAGCACAGAAGAAGCCCGTAGAAGCCCCAGATTGGTCTTCCTAGAGCCTGCTGGGATCACATGACCACCCGTCCTGTTGCCGGCCAAGCACATTCAACCCCTTAATGTACAGACCAAAGGGAGCCTGTGCTCCGGCTTGAGAGGTGTCTGGTGGCCAGACTGGACGATACACTAGGTCTTGGCTGCATGTTGCCTTCTGGCCCTAAATCCCAGCCCAGAGCTCATGTTGCCTTTCTGTCCCTGTAAGTGAACTAACTCCTCTGTGGCCTTCTTGTTCACTCCAGTCAAGGGAACACGTTGCCTTTCTTCTACCTTTATATTCCATCTTCTTTCTACCACACACTGCCTTTTATTGCTGTGTTGTGTTCTCACCTACCTTCTTGATGGCCGGCTCCTGGAAAGCTTGTCTTGGGGTGTCCAGTGGTGCCCCCCAACACTGAGTGACAACCATCACCATCCCTCTGAGCGATTATGTCAGGCGAGGATCCCTGGCACGAGTGCAAGGCCTAAAACCCACGCTGGAATCTCAGGACAGTGATGGCGGATGTGCGTTCAAAAGCAGTGGTTTCCAAACAGTGAAACTGCAGAAGTTGGGATGGGTTTTGTGTGTGCCTAGCAAGTCAGGAAGGTGAAGGGGCCAGGGAAACTCTGTGCTCGCCCTGAAGGGTGAGGATAGCGCCTTGACATTTTGTTTCTGCTCTTACGTCTGTCTAGCTAATGTTTGACCCACGTGGATCCACAAGCACCTTGACTTTCTAATACAGCAGTATTTGTTTTTACACATTAGGATTTCCAGGGATCTGTTGTATTTTATTTTCTGAAACATATCACTTGGTTGAAGATTACTTTGGTGTAACTACGGTTCTAGCAAGTGAAGCATGAGATGGAATGTTTTGCTCCTCATACTGAGAGCTCACTTGATTCTCAGGTAGCCTGGAGGTACTCGATTTCAAAATACAGTGAAAAGATCACACTGCCCCGAGGAAGTTTCCCACATGCTGCGGAGGGCCCTTCTTGCTGACAGAGCTGATCCACCGTAGGGCTGACCTGAACCTTTGTTGCCAGGAATCTTGTCATCCAGACGGTTCCCTGGCGTCCCACTCTGGATAATGGAGGTGCTGGTTACAGGGCAGACCCCTCCCGTGAGTGAAAAGGACGTGGGGTTCTTGCTAACAAGATATCCGTGTACCTGGTTCTAACAGGACGGATCTGACTTCCTGTCCTCGGTGTGGTTGCAGCCCAGAGTTGAATCTTCATCTCCTCATGGAGTGAAGGAAGTCTTTTCCTGGGGTGGGGGTCGGGGTGGTAGCTTAGGTAGCACCCAGTTCAAGGTGGAGGTAGGCATGCAAAGGCAGGAGAGGTAATTCTATGAAGAACAAGGAAAATTGGCCCAACCTGTAGGCCTTCGATGGAGGAACGTGTTTAGGTGACTTTGTTTAAGAAGTTTGTCTACTTCCCTTCACACAGACCACCTTCTTGCAGACAAAACAAGTGAAACAAAGAAACCAGCCCCACATAAAACAAAATTACGAAGCAGAGGGTAGGTTTCTGTATATGTTGTCCTTACTCCGTGCACATACCCCCCAACACACATCCGTGTAACCCTCATAGCAGCACCCAGCAGTAGGCACCCGTTGTCGCTGTTGTGTGGGAAAACATTCAGAGATTGTTGAGCATCTGCTGTGAGTCCCTCGGGCTGCCTGGCCATGTAGAAGCAAATCCTAACTCTGTTTCTTGCACCCTCACTTTCAGTTCCCCACAAGAACACTCCCCAAGATGGCAGAGGAGAGCAGCAATACCAGGGACTGCGTGTCCTTCAGCGTGCTCAACTGGGATCAGGTTAGCCGGCTGCATGAGGTCCTGACCGAGGTTGTACCTATCCACGGACGAGGCAACTTCCCAACCTTGGAGATAACTCTGAAGGACATCGTCCAGACCGTGCGTGGCCGGCTGGAGGAGGCAGGCATCAAAGTGCAGGATGTCCGGCTGAATGGCTCCGCAGCGGGCCACGTCTTGGTCAAAGACAACGGCCTGGGTTGCAAAGACCTGGACCTGATCTTTCACGTGGCTCTTCCCACGGAGGCAGAATTTCAGCTGGTCAGAGATGTGGTGCTGTGCTCCCTTCTGAACTTCCTGCCAGAGGGTGTGAACAAGCTCAAGATCAGCCCGGTCACCCTGAAGGAGGCGTACGTCCAGAAGCTGGTGAAGGTCTGCACGGACACTGACCGCTGGAGCCTGATTTCCCTCTCCAACAAGAACGGGAGGAACGTGGAGCTGAAATTCGTCGACTCCATCCGGCGCCAGTTTGAGTTTAGCGTGGACTCTTTTCAGATCATCCTGGACTCTCTGCTCTTCTTCTACGACTGCTCCAGCAGCCCCATCTCTGAGCACGTCCACCCCACGGTGATCGGGGAGAGCATGTACGGGGACTTCGAGGAAGCCTTCGACCACCTGCAGAACAGACTGATCGCCACCAAGAACCCCGAAGAGATCAGGGGCGGGGGATTGCTCAAGTACAGCAACCTCCTTGTGCGGGACTTCCGGCCCACAGACCAGGAAGAAATCAAAACTCTGGAGCGTTACATGTGCTCCAGGTTTTTCATCGACTTCCCGGACATCCTCGAACAGCAAAGGAAGCTGGAGACCTACCTTCAAAACCACTTTGCCGAGGAAGAGAGGAGCAAGTACGACTACCTCATGATCCTTCGCAGGGTAGTGAACGAGAGCACCGTGTGCCTCATGGGGCACGAGCGGAGGCAGACCCTGAACCTCATCTCCCTCCTGGCCTTGCGCGTGCTGGCAGAGCAGAACATCATCCCCAACGCCACCAACGTCACCTGTTACTACCAGCCAGCTCCTTACGTCAGTGATGGCAACTTCAACAACTACTATGTTGCCCATCCTCCTGTCACCTACAGCCAGCCGTACCCTACCTGGCTGCCCTGTAACTAACCTTGAGACCTGAGGGCTTCCGCAGTGGGAACCCCAATAGGGCAAGGGCTCTCAGGTAGGGGAGCCTCCTTCTAGATGTAGGTGTTTGGCTTTTAAAGGGGAACTCAGCTCTGATTCTGCTCTTTTTTCTTTGTGCACCCATTGGAATGGGTCTACAGTGTATCATGAGCCAACCCTAAAGGGACCCATTATTCCAGTGCCACTTTGGAAAATGCTATAGGAAGTACGGCCTATCCACATCTTTCCAAGACAGACACTAACATGCCATGTTCCAAACAGCCGCACGGGGAGACTGGAGCTCTGTGTGCTAATGGAATCTGGGAGAATGCTTGGGCAGTATCTCCTCACCCAAGCCTAGCATAGGCTCTGTTGGCCTTCACAAGGGATTCTCAGCTGTTCTATGAAAGTTGTGGTTATAGTCTATTTTCTTGTACCAATTTTAGCCAGGCAGAAAATGGTGGACATGAGAGTGGTCTCGTGACTTCATTTTTGTTCAAGGGACTGAATTGCTTACGTTGATTCCCTGTTAGCAGAGCTGAGGATTTCTTTCATGAATAAACCAAAGCTGGTAGCTGGAGAATTGAGATCTGGTTGACAGTGGTTTATGGTTTAGATGCTGTGCTCTCACGAGGAATTGTGAGATATTGCTGAGGAAAAAAAAAAAAAAGACCTTTGCTTGAAATGTAACTTGAAAACAAAATAAAATGTGGAACATAATGTTAAAGCAGAATTGTGGTGGCGGTGGCGGGGTTGGGGAGCGGGTGATTGTAAATAGGAAACGTGAATGTTCAGTTTTTTTTTTTTTCTTTAAGGAATTCTTATTGAATGACACTTTGTTTTTTTCCCTCCCTCAGCAGCTCATCACTTTAGTTTTGCTCTTCCTAAGACTAAGGATTGTGCTGAGTCTAGAGCCCTTATAGTAACTGACGTGAGAGGGTCTTCCCATGTTTTAATTGGAAACCCATTTTGGTCACATTCCAAGGATAACAAGCTGTTTTTCTGGAATACCTTCGGTGATTATTTTTTGTTTGTTTTTGTTCTTTCTTCAAAAAATAGTGATTTCCTTCTCCAGGCTTTTTTTGGGCAGCACATGAATTTGGGATTTTCAGTAGAAAGGAATGACCTGTGGAATGACCTGCTGCTGTGGGCAGAGTCCCCTGGCTTACGATTGCTCTAGAATCGATCCCTCTGTCCCTGTGCTGTGTGCGAGGTAGAGGCTTAGCACTCACTCGGGCTTGGTGTGCCGCACGGGAGCTGCCAGGGCTCCTTGCAATGATTAATTCTGGTGGATTCAGGAAAGAATGGAGTAAATGGAGAATGGCCTTCCTTATTCTGGTAGATTTGACCATACTTGTTTCTATTGTGCACTTTAGAAGAAAAACAGTATTAATCTCCAGTCTAAAGCAAGCTCGGTAAATGGGAGAGTTCTAGGCTACTGCTTTCCCAGTCGATTTAGGTAAGGAATTTTGTGTTTTGAAAACTTTTGTGGGATCTCTTAGAAAGCATCACTCTAGGGTATTGAGAGCAGAGGAACTCAGTATCGCCAACCAGCTTGATCTGTAAAGTGATTTCATCAAATCCACGCTCCTGGTTTTTTCTTTCTCCTGTGGCCATAAAAAATCCCAAGCCCTGAGTGATTGCTTTCCTTTCTCCTTGCTTTAAACAATGAAGATACCTTAATGCAGAAAGGCTTAGCAGAAAATGCATGGTTTTCCTTTTTCTGAAGATGGTATTTTCAGGGTTTTTTGGGGGAATGTGATGTCTTGGTCCTCTTAAAAGCAGATTGGGTGTGACTGAACCCCTGGGCTCAGCTGGTATCCATGTTGTGTTACACTAGGTGAATAGAAGCCACTTCTGTGTATAAGTAACCAGCTCTGCTTTGCCTGTGAACCATAGTTACATTTGAACGCACTAGCTTTGAGTCTAGGCCTTTATATTGACGGGGGGGCCAGCATGCTTCAGGGTTAAAAGGGGGGGAATGAAGAGTGAATCCCAACTTTAAAAACTATGTGCTCATCCATGACATTAAAAGGCTGCCATTGTGGTCTAATGGCAACATCTTTGCGCAAAAATGACAGATCTGATTAACCAAAACTTTGAGATGTGATGAAGCCACCAATATAAGCACTTGCTAACAGAAGTCAGTCAGTATTGCTCCTACTAGAAGGCTTGAGGACCAGGGTGATGAGGCTCCAGATGAAGATAGAATCAGAACCACATCAAGTAATTAAATTTCCACTTTGCCCTTGGAGTTCTTTCTGCTTATATATATATATATTTTTTGCTAACTGGTACTAGTCCTCTTCTGAGGATGAAGGGAAGCCCAGAAGTTGTTAGAAATTCCCAGTCTCCCCTCTGCCCACCCCCGCACCCCCTTAGTTCTTTACCACCATTGCACAATGACCATCTTGGTGCAATCTGTTCACTTGAAGTTCTCAGTCAGCCCCGCCATTTTGGAGTTTGAAAGTAGACACGTGTTCTAGAACCTCCATCGGGGTAAAAGGCTGCACTGACCAAAGCTGAGCTTTTAAAACATCACTCTGGTCCAGTGTGTCTCTACCTGCTCTACAAGGCCTTTGCCGGCCTCAGAATAGATCAGGTAACCTTGAATTTCAGGTGTTTGGAAATTCCAGTTGAAACCTGCCTTTCATGCAGCTCACACAAGCACCAGGTCCCCTGAAATGGTACCGAGACCTGTGGTTCCTTTTTTTGTGTGTGTTGAGTAACATGAAACTTGGCAGTGGTCAAGGGCACTAAAGTTCAAGTACAAATTCTAATATAAATCTAAGCAGTCTCACTTGCTTCAGGACTCTGAAGTTCTCTGATGCTCTCTGCAAGTATGCAGCTTGTTTTCCTGGCCTGCTTCTTGGAATCCATTTGACCAGCAGTGAGATTAAAACAGTACCATTTCCCCTTGTGTTGGCAGAAAGGCACAGCCTGAATTCCTGGCCTTGAGCTTCAGTCTCACCCTTGAATTTTACTTTGGCAGTAAGACATGATTCCTCACTCAACTTCAACTCTGAAACTAAGGTCTCTATCATGGACACCTTCCAATCAGGGTTCCTGCTAAGTGCATGTGGGCTGGGTGCGGCCCACACCTGGGAGCACCTGGCAGCCGGGGCGAATTGGGTAGGAAAGATGCTGGGGCCCTGCTGTGTGCTAATGTGGTTTGGTGGGCAGTTCCCCGCCCCCCCCCCCCCGCCCACTGCCAGTCTGAGTACCTCAAAAAGGGTACTCCAAAAGGCGCTCCACTTATTATATTGGTCAATTAATTTGCCAGTTAGCCAGGCACATATATTTCATGGTCTCCACTATTTCATCGTTTGGTTGAAAAGCAGACACACCTTAACACACCTGGGGATTTGAGTCACTTCGAGCTGTGTGTAAACCCATGTTTTGTGGTGACCTATTAATAATCAAATCTTTAATGCCCTGAATCAGCTCGTCCTTCTGCCTCCCTGCAAGCATTAGCTCCTTACCTTCGTGGTGGGTTAGGATTTTAACTAGCACTGCTTTGTTAACTTTGAGAAATGGTGCCACTCAAGAGCAACTTCTTCACTTTAGGAATACCTCCTTTCTAGTGAACTTTCTGGTACTGGAGCCTTGTTTTGGGATGCACCTACATTCAGAGCTCAAAGGTATTGATAGTTATTCATCTGTGGGAAGAGACCCTGTAGCTCCCCAGGGCCATGATTTCCTGGGTGTCTGACTGGGGCTGTCTACGAAGGAGAGCCCTTCGGTTGGATTCTGTAAGGTGAAGAACTCCCATTTGCCAGGGTTAGATCCAGATCCTTAATCTGGCAGAGACCAGAATGTCACAGCTGATTTTGGAACCTATTCCAGTTCAGCCAGTTACATTCAGAGGACCAAGGGAGGTACGTAGGGAGCATGTGTGTTAAAAGACCTGGCGACTTTTCAGGATTGCTTATGGAGACTGCCCAAGGTGAGCATCAGGAAAGAAAATGTGTTTTTGTTTTGTTTTGTTTTTTGGTGAGTTCTAAATCTTGTTTACCTATCACTTTTTCAAAAATAGTTTAAGTGTAAACTAAAGAAAACGCTTGGAGGTTTGCCTGGGCTGGTGAGAGTTGGTACAAGTTGTCACGTGTGTTTGTATAGGAAGGTGAGAAGACGATTCACTAAAGAGGAAGTCATTAAATAATATGGATATATGGGCGTTTTAAAACTCAAGCCATCTGGTCTCCCCCCAGCCCCCAAAGGATAAAAAAAAAATAGCTGCTTTTGGAAAATTAAGAGTTTTTATCCAGTAATTTCCAAATTAATATAGATGAAAAGTAAGATACTTATTAGACTGAATTGGAAGCTTTTTGTTATTCTGGGTTTGCATAGCCTTCGAAATACTAATTTCTTAGTGATGCCTAAGATATGTGAGGTTTCCTCTTTGGTGTGATGGTCACTGACCTTCCTATGTGATGAAGGTGAAATCACTTGTCAATGCAAACTGTATTAGAAGTTGATGAAATAAAGCTTTGAGTTTGAGAAATAAAGATATATTTAAAAAACCCCAAAACCTTGTCTGTTATGGTCATTTCTTTGTGTCTCCTCAACAGTGGAACCTGTTTTAGGTTTCAGAAAACCTGTTTCGTGGCGGGGTGGGGGAGGGGTCAGTTATTAACATTCTCAGCCTTAGATACTTCTCTGGGAGATGGTGCTTTCTCTGGGGGAAGAGGGGTGTGCTCACCTTTCGGGCCATAATTCCCTTCATATCTGGGCTCTTCTCCAGGGTGCCTGACTGATTTAAACTGAGCCACGTTATTGACCCCAGCCTCTCGGCTAATGCCTACATCAGCTGGACTCTGTCTTCGCTGGCATCTTGTTTGATTCGGCATTAAAGACTAGATTCTCTGGAGCTTGACCTTGGCCCAAAACCCATTTTCAATAAGAACCGAAATAACTTCTGCTATCCTATATCCAACTGCTACCATGGTTTCTTCGTGCTTTAGAAGTACAGAAGTGATCTAGAACTGTTCAGGAAGGTTGGAGTGACTTTTCCTCCCCCCACCCCACCCCCCGCCATCATCACAAGAATTGGAATCGAAACTTTTCCATCTTAGGTTTGCCTCCGAGCCTGCTGCGGGGTCCTTTCGCTCCTCATCTGTACTGCATGTTCCTTCCGAAACGCCCGTTGACATCGGCCTTTTCGGTACTGCCTTAAACTCCTGCCTGGGCCACTTCTCGAGTCCTGTCACTTGTCTTGATTTACCCAAGGGCTCTTTCTAAAAAAGATGTGCCTGTGCCCCTCCCGTACATTTCAACCTGTTTAAGACCCTACTGTGCAAGGGCACCTGTCAGACTTACAAACGTGAGGAGTCCTGCAGGTCTAGCCCCAGCCTACCTTGGCAGTCCCTTCCTGCCTCTTCTGAGCGGGCCTTCTTACAGCATCCGGGCGCACAGTTCTGCCTGTGCAGCCCAGCACACAGCGGGCCTCTTGCAGCTGGGCGGAGCTGGCCCACTTCCGGCTTCCCTGGCCTGCTGTTTCTGTGGGTGGGCTGATTGGGTTGCGTCACTCCTTCCCGGGGCTTGCAAACACCTGCCTGTTTCGTTTTCCCCTGACTGCCTCCCACACAGCTGACCACGATCTGGTGCCTCAGATGTTGAACCCCGGGGTTTTCATCCCTGGAGGACTTGGCCTGGGGCCGCTAGCAGCGATGAGGCCCAGCCCTGGGTATTAACCTGGCTGTGTTGTAATGCCTCCTTCCAGTGCCAACACGGGAGTCCAGGCATTGTCCAGACCAATGTTTACATGCAGAGCACCTTGTGTGGGAAGTGGGGGTGCTCAGTTCCCCGGAATGAACAGTCATGTCCTGGACGCTGTAACGTTATTGATCACCAGCTCTTGACCTCCCGAACACGGTCAGTACACACTCCGCTGCGTTCTTCCTCACTCCCCGCCCCCCTAACACCCCCACACATCTACCTTCTGGTGTTCTCGTGGAACGTTTCTTGTGTGGCCTCCAAGGGATTGTTGTTCAGCACTGGCATGGTGCTTCCATCTCCGCTTCGGACACCCAGGATTCCAGAAGTATGCTTTCAACGAGTGGGGAATGCTTTCCCCCTTCACTTGGGTGGGATAACAACATACTTGTCTGCAATTTGGGATCAATATCTGTTGGCAGACGCTAGGAGCATTAATGGAACATGAGAGGGTTTACCAAACAACCTTGGGGAGAAACAAAGGACAAAGCTCCCGTGTGGCACACCCTCTCCGACCTTACCTTGGGGGTGCACTGTGCATCTTAGATTCCCTGTGCATCTTAGGACAAGTAGAACTGAGAGATAAGGCAGGGGTGGAGCCCAGTCTGGGGCATGGTAAGAGGCTGGGTGGCCCCGTGGAGAGGGTCGGTTCCACCACCCACTAAGGGGGGATTGGTGAGGTAGACATGCTCCCTCTCTGAAAAATGCAGCAGCAGAGCTAGGCCCGGGGCTGGTTTCTCACCTCCGGGCCCCATGCTTTCTTCTGTACCACGGGGCCGTGTCCCTGTTCTGGGGGTAAATGCTATCTAGAAGAATGTGCTGGCCTAGCAGATGAGCCACATGTCTCTTGGCTGCTTGACTGCCATCCCTCTCTCGAGCAGATTTCTGCGAGTGCTGCCAAAAACCCAGGGAGGCCGGGCCCTGTGAGGAGGCTGAGTTTCACGTAGGTCACTCCGCACCCAGCTAGGGGGCGGTCCGGCCCACCTGGACGGCGGGCCACAGTGGCACCACGGGTCTATCGACTCTGGGGCTTGCTCATCAAGTCACCACACAGGCTGCTTTTTACTGTGGGAAGTTTCTTAAAAGTGGCCCCAGAGGAAGGCGGGAGAAGGGAGTCACCTGCCGCCTTTCCCATCCTCACCTGGGAGGGAGGGATGGGGGGGAGGAGTCTGGGGCTGGGGTACAGTGTGTGAGGGAGAGAGACTGGGACAGCACAGCAGCGCCTTTGTCCTGACTCTCCTAAACCATCTAACTCCATCCACTGTGGGTAGCGTGTGAGCCTTTGCCCCAGGAGTCTGCTGGAAACTACCACCATATGAGAAAATGGAGTGACAGTCGCTCGCATTTGGCTTTAGGGTTTACCAAGCGCTCATTACAAAAATCTCAGCTTGTGGACCACAGGAACCCGGGAGGCGGGTAGCAGTAGTCCCACTTTACAGACAAGGAGTGGGGAGCTCTGAGCACCCCAGAGCTGCCCAACGTGACCTAACCTGTGAGAGGCAGAGCCTGTGCTCTAACACCTGACTCCAATGCCCCCCGTTCTTCCCACCGTTAGACACCCTGAAGGCCCTCCCTAACCTGCCAATCACCGTGCAGATGTTAATTGCGTCCCCAGCCCCCTCTCAATGGCCAGAGAGGTGCTGCATTGCCTGGTAATAGATGGGCTTCCACTTGCACAGGACAAGAACCCCGTGGACCGGCCCGCAGTGTTTCTCAGACAGCCCTGCCTTTGCCAATCAGGTCAGGAGGGGACTGGGGGACCTAGTGCAGGCTCGCTATCGTGTTTAGGGAATACCACGGAGCGCCAGGTCCTGTGCTCGGGGATGGGACGGTGAAGTTCACAGGGGAAACTAAAATGTCACACGGCTGGCAGAGCCAGGGCCAGGCCAGACCAGGGGGTGTCTGCCTTCAGGGCTCAAGCTTTTAGCCCCTCTACGATATGCTCTTCTGCTTTCAAAGCGTACTTTTCAGGGTAGCACCTGGAAGAGGCCCCTGAGAACTAGTGTCCCACCTTCCAAGGTCCATGGTTAGTAAGCAGCATATCAAACAGGGTCCCAAAGGACTGATTCATTAAAAGCAAAAATTAAGCCCGTTGACTGAGCTCAAATAGGGTGTCTGTATTGGATTGTGGCTGGCATAATCTGTTAAATTTGAATTGAAATGGAAACCTTTTCTTTTCTCCTTATGCAGGAAGTTACTTGGTAGAGGGGTATTTAAGGACCTGCAGGCTGGAGGGTCAGGGAGTGCAGGAGCTCTTGTAGACGTCAAGAAACTGGCTTCCCCACGGCTACGGGACAATGAAACCAAGAAAGGAGGGGACTCTGGAAACTAATAGCAAAACCTGAAGTGGTTCCTGGAATGGAACACCTGTAGATTTCTGTGCGCTAAATATAGTGGAAGTTGGGTCATCTTATCCTTAAGTAAACACTACAGCTAGGCAAAGACGTTTTCAGAAAGAATCTTGACATTGGCTCATGGTAGCTGGAGGCTGGGCGAGGCAGCGAGCTTGGGGCAGCTGGGAAAGGCCCCTCCCCCTCCCCATCCCCACCCCCCCGGCCAACTCTTGCTCTTCTGCTACCCCCCTGCTATTTCAGGTTCCCATGCAAAAGATCTCTCTGTGGTCCTTCCCTCCCCTTAGGTCCATTCCACGGATCTGACTGCCCTGGTGCCTCTCTTCCCTCCCCCAGTGGGGAGGGATCAGTTTCCTTGGCCTCCACGTGAGCAGCACGGGGGTCAGATGGGAGAAGGGCCCCTCTCCCTCAGGCACGGGCAGCGGGGGGCAGCTTTTCAGCAGGCTTATTTTCCATCCTACTTCAGCTACTGCTGAGAGGAAAATGATTCTTTCTTTGCCTTTTGAGTTTTGGCCACTGCTGAACCGGGCCCAGCCCCTATTTAGGGAAATGTCACACCAGATGCTCATTGTCACAGCCCTCAGCCCCACCGGGCCGGGGGGTGGGGTGGGGGGGGGCGATGCTTCCGGCCCCCTGCCTGAATGCCAGTTCCGGACCCAGCGGGGTGCGTGGGAACTGAGGCGAGGAGCCCCAGAGAGGCAGAAGGGCCGTGGGACAAAGGAGCGGGAGCTTTGGAACCAGAGGTCCAGACCCAGCCTGTGCCTCGTCCGCCCCTGTGCTCTCCTAAACCACTGCCAGCCCAGCTGTCCATATAGGGAGATGCAGATGATGGTGATGCTGGCTCTGGAGTCGCTGAGAATTAGAGACACAAGGTACTTGACATCAAGCCCCGAGCCCAGCGGCAGCGCCCGTAGATGCTATCTATTCCTTCATACTATCTGCCCTCTAAGAGTTTCTAGTGTGCCTGGGGAACTAAGAGAAGCTATGTGGCGTTTAAAGCACTAACCTATGTGTGCCACAGATTCTTTGGCTCTACTGGACATCAAGAAGTGAGTCGTAACACTGGCTACACTTCACTGAAACCCATGCAGCTGGCTTAGGGTGTCCCTAATACTATCGCTAATGCCCATGACAGCTCTACCAGGTAAGTGGCAGGCGTCTGTCCCCCCTACCCCATGCCCGATGGAACAGATGAGGAACCAAGGCTCAGAAAGGTTGAATGACATGCTGCAGCCCACACAGCCACGGAGTGGTCCATCAGCCCAGGCTGAGCCATTTTTACTCCTGGAGCCAAGATGGTGTGGACCATGCCCAGCTGCTGGCCTGGGAGCCTGGGGCAGTGGCCAGTGCTCCGTCCTGGCAGACCGCCCCATTGCCCATTGGCCCATGGGTTGCAATATCATCATAATTCCCACTAGACAACCAGCTAGCCTCTCTCCCGAGGTGTTTCCGGCTCACACAGTTCCCCAGAACTCCAGAAGCACTTCCCCCACCCCTGTAGCCCAGGGAGGGGCAAACAGGGAATGAAAGATGCTGTTCTGGAGAGCTGCAGTGAACTCACTGTAGAATGACGTCACTTTTGTCCTTTCACTGAACAACTTCCCCGTCCCAGGAATTAGAACCTACATAGGCTGAAAAGGCCCAGAACCCTCCTGCTTCAGTGCAACAGGCTCTTTTGTAAATGTGTGACCCGCTGGTTTTGCTGGGATGTGCACATTTCCAATAATGGTGATGATCAACAAAGAGGACTTTGCATGGAAGGGGCGTTTCCTCTCTCCAAAGCTGCTGTTTCAGATGTTCCCCCATGGCCCCGGGCCCCGGGGCTAGCCCACCCCCGTCCCTCACCGGGGCCTGCTCCCTCAGACCCAGCGCCAAGCAGTCCTGGGGAGATGGCAGAAGCTGGGATTTCCCATGCTGACATTCCTGAGCACAGCTGAGTTTTCTCCGCTCCACAAGTGTCTCCCCCACCCGAGGAGCATTCAGTGACTTCCAGCACGGTCAGCAGCCAGGACCTGTGGGGAAAGAGGTAGCGAGACACGGCACAGCCATCTGAGATCAGCTCGGGCAAGTTTCTGATCCGGCCGTAGTGGAAACCAACTAGATAAATAACTTCTTGGGGGCATTATGAGGGTCTTTGTAGCTCAAGGGTCAGCAATTTTTTCCATAAAGGGCCAAATAGATAATAGTTCAGTCTCTGTTGTAACTATTTAACTCTGCTGTTCTCACACACACACAAAAAAACCCAGCAAGAGTTAATACCATGTTCCAATAAAACTTTATTTATACACACTGAAATTTGCATTTAATATAATTTTGATGTATCCTGAAATATTATGATGTTGATTTCCCCCAACCATTCAAAATGTAAAATCCATTCTTGCTTGCTGGCTGTATGAAAACAGGCGACAGGGGAGATTTGACCCACTGGCTCTGGATTGCTAACCTTTGTCCTAAACGAAGGCTGCTTCACAGCAAAACACTCTTCCTCTTTCTTATACCCCAACCCAAACATGTCTTTCAAACAGGTGGTACTGCAGACTGCCCATCTTGTTACCTCCTTGCCAATTCCTGCCACTTCTTCTCCTCATGGTCTGGCTGTGGTCGTCTGTTGCACCTGCTAGCATGACCTGCTGTCACCACGACTGTGAGGTTGGGCCTGGAGCCTCTAGCCACGTGAGCATCACTGCCCTCTGGCCCCAGATGGTCCTCTTGGTCCACCTTCCACCATACCTCTCACCCAGCTGGGGGAAGCGCCTCTCCTTATCAGGGTCACAATTTCTTCTGTGTTCCCAGAAAAGGGTGACTCCCACCCTCGGGTCTTCACAGAGCTCCCAAACGATACAGCTCCTGCTAGGAAGGCTGGTTCTGCTTACAACTCATCCCAAGGAACGTGGAACAGTTTTCTTGGGACTTTCAAGTCGCGGTCCTCGTGAAATCATTGAGTCAAGTTTATCTTTCTTGCCCATAATCCCGCAGGACCCCCAGGTGCTCCCCTAAGCCTAAAGCAAGCCCTTTGTCCTGGTGTCCTGGGGGCTGATTCCCAGGCTCTTGAGACCTTTACCACTTCTCGCAGGGGGCCCTGGAACTGTTTAAAAGTGCAATGGCCCACTATACCCCTAGGCTGTCTACGGCCAGCAGGGTCTGTCCCATCTCACTCAGACCTCCCTGCCCCAGGGGCTCAGCGTCTGCCTCTGTAGCAGGCACATAGGCTGTCAGAGGTTTGAAGAAATGATGGCCTGACACACCAAATGCTCGAGAAGGATGGAGGTCCCAGATGAAAAAAACTATTGATGTTGTCCCTAATGAGCTTAGAAGAGGACAGGGTTAGGGAGGGCTCTAATGAAATTGGTGGCACTCTACAGACCATTCAGGCATTCAGTGGACAAGGTAGTGGAGGGCACCATATGAGAGAGGCTCAGCCCTGCCAAGAATAAGTCAAGAAGGTTCAAGCTGTGAAAAAAAATATCTGAAAGACTCTAGGCTTTACCAAGAAGAACATGGAGGGATAGCCCCACTCCCTGGGGAAGGAGAGAGGGGAGCAGGTGATGCCCAGAAGCCACATGCTGGGTTCCTCCTGGGTGTCTGTCTTTTCCATTCAGGAGGGAGCTGGCTCTGAGCTCTGAGAAGGAGACCAGAGGGAGGGCTGAGGAGCCTGATGGAATTTGCACTGTCATTTCCCAATTCTGTGACCTTTGGTAACTTACTTAACCTCTCTGTTTCCTCGACTGTGAAAAGAGGGATGGTAACCTGCTATGGTGAGTATAGAGATTGAAGGACATAAAGTTAGTGAAAAAACCCTAGCCCTAAGTAGATGGTTATTAAATGATAGCCAACACGTGTGTGTGTGTGTGTGTGTGTGCGTGCACGCGCGCGTGTGTATTTAACCAGGACAATTCTTCAGTAAGTTAGTGGTCTTATTGTGGGTCCTCAGATTGCCTGAGTAAAGTCACCTGGGGTGCTAGTCAAAAATTTAGGTTCCCAGGATCCCACCCCAAAATTCTATTCAGCAGGTCTGGGGAGGGGCCAGGGAATCATCCTCAGATTAGTCTCGTGTGCTCTGGAGTTTGGATATCACAGCATAAGGGTTAAGGAGGAGATGTGCCATGGAGCAGGGATGGTCAGAGGCCCCTTAAGGAGCTAGAGAGCAGAGTCCTAGCCTCAGAAGATGACATCCCATGGGATCCCGTGTCACAGTTTTCAACAAGAAGGTAAGACAACCAGAAACATCAGACCAACAAGCTAGATGTCTAACTTAGAATGAGTTTGACTTTTTTAAAGGGTTGCCCACACAGATTCCATGAGAGAGACCAATCTGCCCGTCATTTTCTTAGACTATTAGATCAGGGTGTGGAAAGACAGTTGTATTTTTGTGGTTTTAGCTGACTATTAATACTTTGCATTTTTACTTCAGATTTTGAAAACTCATATGCCTGGGGAGGAACTGGGTACTGAATAGGAATAAAATCAAGAGGATCTATGGTTCGTAGACCAAAACAGGTTTCAAGAATTCTGCTCAGATGGTGGTGCTAAGAGATTTTCACTTCCCATGATAAAATCCCCAGGCTTGAAGGTTTAACTTTGGAAGGAGAGTCCTCCAGCAGGAAGGGTAGGGGACCCAGCGGCTCTTCCTGCCGCTTGGGAGCCTTTGTCCTAAGGGCCCTGCTAGCTACTTCTACTCGGGAAGCCACTCTTCCCCGCAGGGACTCCACCAAGTCCTCCTGGCTCCGCAAAGCCAGTTGAGACGAGCTGGATGTTTTAAAAAGACACCTTACTAAATTTTAAAGGAGAACAAATGGAAAATCCATATGGAAAGAACAGAATTCTAAACCTAGAAGAGTGTAGCGAGGCCTGACTCCTGATGTTCCCCCAGGTAGCTGGCCAGTGCACTGCTCTGGCTCGGGGCCCACAGTTGCTGTCACTCCACCTCCTTAACCTCTTGACCCTTCCTGGGTTCGGATCCCAGAATCCAGGAACGGATTCCCTGCAGCTCTTTATCCAGGGTCTCCCTTTTCGGGTTTTGTATCTGCTGAGAGAATTCTGCAAAGACCGCTCTCTGGGGAGAGACACTCCTGCGTCTTCACTGGACGCGACTAGTGGCGTCACTCATGAGCCCCGGACCCATCACTGTGGCGGCAGCTTCTTGGGGGTGGGGGCGGTCTGCATTTCCCACCTCTCCTCTGTCGGAAGCCCTGCTCCGGTCAAGCCTGCCTCTTCTCAAAATCCTGCAGTGGTTTGAGTCCTGCATCGCAGGACTCAAATCACCTCCCAGGTCGGCCTCCCATTGGCCCGTCCCGGCGGGCCTTCACGAAGCTTCCACGGTGCTGAGAAGGGGAGACCTGGTGAGACACTCACTTTAGCTGTGAAACAGTTGCCAGTTTCTCCCCCGTTCCCTCACACGTGGGGCAAGTGCTGATGGGACACTGGTCTGGAGGCCAGGAGATCATGTCCTCTTCTGGTGTGTGAGCCCATGGAACCTCAAGAGAGCCACCAGCCCCCACGAGGCCTTGCCTTCCTCACCTGAAAGATGCAGAAGTTGGGCTAGCCCATCGTTAGGGGCCTTGCCCACAGCTCCCTGCTGAGCCTAAAGCCACAAGGACCTTTGTGGCTCAGAAGAGCTGGGAAGGACTCAGAGGAAGCCTGACATGATGTAGGACCCTTGCTTCTCTTGGTACTAAGAGCGTACCTGGGGCTTTTCTCTGAGCACGGCCCTCTCGCAAGGGAGAAATGGGTCAACTCTATTCAGCAAGTGCACGGTGGGTGCTTACGGCATGCCAGGTGGTGCGTGAGGCACTGAGGATTCAGATGGAGGAGAAGCAGTCAGTCCCTGCCTGTGAGGGGCTCGTGGACTCCTGGAAACACTGTATAAAAGCACACAAGCATCACACTGTGCATGCATATGCATACTGAAACAGAAGGTACAATACCCGGGTCTCCCCAGAAGGGAATGCCTGGGAAAAGCCCCTCACGGGAGGTGCCCCGGAGCTGGGCCTTGCAGGAGGAGTCCACTGACTGGGCTTCAGGAACTTGGGGAATGGGGAGGCAATGGGAAGCCATGGGTAGCTTGGAGCAGGTGAGTGACACACTCAGATGTGAGTCTGAGAACGAAGGCCATGGTCGCTGTGTGGTGGATGGAAGCACAGAGCTGAGACAGGGAGGCCGCAACTGTGGTCCAGATGACATGGGGGGAGGACGCGGGCCTGAACGTGGGCACAGAGTGGTGACACAGCCCTTTGCAAACGTGTCATCAAATATAACATCATAGAGTTCATTCTGTAGACTCGTGGGCATGTGGCACATTTGTTTATTTTCATCAGTCACCGCATGTTTATCTCCTAGAATCTTTTCACTCCATCCTTGTGATTCGGCTTCCTTCTCTGCCTCGCCCAAGCCAACCCCAAACCCTTGGCAGCCCCCCAGCCCCACTTCAAGCGTGACCAGCCTCGGAACATGACAGAGCTTCCAGTTCTTATTTCACAGATGCAATGTCTTCTGTCACTCTAAGAATAGTATCCGTAAGTCTTTGGTGTTTTCTCGTGGTCCTTGTACCTCTTTTCTCCAAGTTCCTTTTCCCTGTTTATGTGTCTTATCCCATCTTCCACTGTAGAGGCTTTCTTCAGATGGTAGGTGACCCTCGGCTGTCCATTCTCACTTGGGAACGAGTCACTTAGACATGAAGGAGAAACTCTAGCCAGTGCACGAGGCTTCCTTACAGGCTTGTAGCTGTCTCTGGAGGGGGAGTAGGCAGATGCTCAGCCACGCTTGGTTGGGAGATGCCCACTGTGGATATCTGTGGGCATTTTCTCTGGGGTGGGCCAGTCTTCCCAAGAGGAATCTGCCAGCCACACCTAGATCTGGAGACACCAGCTTGACTCACAGTAAGGTATGTGGACTTTGACTTAATTTCCGCTTTCGGAATAGCGTCTCAACCATGCCCTTAGCTATCGTTGGCATCCTCAAATCTAGAGCGTTTCCAATCTACCTTCCGCACAGAGTAAACCTCCCATCTTCCACTGATCCCCATCTAGGGTATTTTTCATTTCACACATCGTAGTTGTCATCTCTAGAGGTTTAGTTCGGGTCTTTTCGTATCTCCCACTTCTTTACTTAACATAGCCAATCTCTCCTCTGTCTTTTTGAAAGTTGGAATTGAGTTATAATAACATGTTTTGTTCCTCATGTAGTTTTTTTAAAAAAAATTACAAGACTTTTTTTTTTTAAGATTTGATTTATTTATGAGAAAGAGAGCAAGAGAGAGCATGAACAGTGGGGAGGGGCAGAGGGAGAGGGAGAAGCAGACTCCCGGCTGAGCAGGGAACCTGACATGGGGGCTCGATCCCAGGACCCCAGGACCATGACCTGAGCTGAAGGCAGGCACTTGACTGACTGAGCCACGCAGGGGCTCCCTAAATTACAAAACTTTCTTTCTTTCTTTTTTTTTTTTTTACAGCAGCTTTAAGTTTAGAGAAAAGTTAAGCAGAAGGTACAGAGTTCCCATTTACCCCCCTCTCCCTTCCTTGCCCACCCCTACACATTTTCCCGATTATGAATTAACATCTTCCTTAGTGTGGAATATTTGTTACAAAGGATGAATCAATACTGATACGTTATTATTATTATTATTATTATTATCTGAAGTGCATAGTTTATATTAAGGCTCACTGTGTGTAGTATAACATTCTGTGAGTTTTGACGAATATATTGCTAGATCACACGATAAAAGTATGCTTCGTTTTGTAGTAAACTGCCAAACCGTCTTCCAAGGGGCCATAGCATTTGGCATTGTCACCAGCAATGAATGAGCATTCCTGTTGCTCTCTACCCTCTCCCGCATTTGGTGTTGTCAGTGTTTTGCATGTTAGCCATTCTAAAAGCATCATAACTTTTTAAATGCTCTTGTCTACCAGTTCTATCATCGATGTCCGTTCTCCATCCGATGCCCCTGAATGATAAGGTTTTACACTCTGGCTGGTGGAGCACAGGGGATTATTCCCTCTAATCCTTTAGGGTGGTTCTTTCCCCAACGCCGAGTAGTTTCCTTACGGGTGTGCCCTGCTCAGTACTCGGCTGAAGACCTGCAGGGGACCCTCTGCAGATCTCTGGAGCTCCCTCTCCATGTAGCTCTCTCCTTTCTGGGGTTCTGCCCCACACTCTCCCAGATTCCCAGCCGCATCTCCAAAACTCAGCTCCCTTTGGCTTCCTCCTTCCCGACTAGCAGCCTGGAAATTCTCCTGCCGGTGAGCAGAGGCAACCAGGGGGCCTCAATGCCTTTTTTCCCATCTCTTAGGGATCACACATTGCCTTTCATTGCCTGATGTCCAGTGTCTTTCAGATCTTTTGTCTGGCTTTACATTTTTCAGGCAAGAGGGTAAAGATGGTCCCTTTTATTTCATCTTGGCTGGAAATGGAAGTCTAAAGATTTCTTTTGAACGGAACCAATGATTAATGAAAACAAAACTTTTAATCCCACAGTGTTCAGAATAGGTAGATTCTGCAGCAGTGTGGTCATGACACAAATACTACCATGCACAACTCTTCAGTCTGTGGTTGGGTTCAGCTTTCATGGTGCCACCCAGCAGGCCATGTCATCTACCCACCCCCTCCTTGAAAATAATGGAGCCAGTGAATCAGCAGGGCAGGCTGTGCCTGCTCTCTCCCAAAGGCCAGGAGGCCAGATCTATCTTTGGAAAGTGTAGCAAAGTGAGGGGGGTGGTAGGGAGCAATGAAATTATGGGGAAAAGAGGTCGTAAGATCGGCGCAGTTTTTCGGATTAAAAAGCTTCATCTGTTTGTCATTCAAGCTCTTTAAAACACTGGAAGAAGGGGGTATTGCTAAGTAGGGAATCTATTTTGGCAATTTAAGAGAGATCGAGCTAACTGAATGACTCCTTGGTCCTTTATCTCTTATCTCTGGTGGCCTTATGGTGCTGTGTCTCTAGGTTATCCTGCAGCTCAGGCGATGGGAGTCACTGGGCCAGCTTCTTTCCTGTGTACCCAAAGATTAGCCCAAGAACACCAGCACTTCCAAATTTTTAGCTTCTTGACAGAATTATTTAGAAAAGCCATTGCATATTTTCCTGCCTTAGTAAGAGTAATAGAATGGCAATACCGATAGAGATAATCATAACACTCGATGAGTTCGGCATAGTTTTAAGTGCTTTGCGTATATTAATTTAATCCTCACAGCAGTGTGAAGTATGTACAAGCATTATCACCATTTTGTAGGGAAGGAAACATACAGAGGGAGATTAAATATTTGACCAAGGCATGCCGATTACAGAGTGTAACTTTATCAGTTCTTGGTAACTTGGAGATATTACTAGGATCATCGAATATTGGATGGTAGCCATCAATGTAGGCACACATATGGAAAGTCCTAGAAGTTTGAGAACTGACCTGGAGCCCCCCACAGTTGGGTTCCTTGGGGGCTCACTGAGGACCCCGAATGGCGGCATTTGCTTTCATGGCAGCCTACAGAGAGACGAGCTATGGAGGCGCCCCCTTGAAAATGAAGGTTGGGGGAGACTGAGGATTACGGGAGAATGGAAAACAGGAAACCCTGCCATTCGGCGGGGGAGCGGGGGGGGGGGGAATTATGGCAAGGCAGTGGAGGATATTGAGGTACACAGACAGTGGTCACGGTGGGCTTGCCCCACGCAAGAAGCCATGTGATGGTTGTTGCTTCTTTGGTGGATTGGACAAAGCCATTCAGATCTAGGTTCCCCTGTGTGGACCAGGTACCCCTGACAGCTACCAAATCTCCCAGGTGTTCCTTTCCTCAACAATAAAATCGGTTAAAAAAAAAAATACTTAAACTGTAGGTAGGATTGACTTAGACTGACACAGCTATGTACATAAAGTGCTTAGCAGAATGTCTGGAATGTAGTAATAACTCAGTAAATGGTCTTAGCTGTTTTTAATAATGAAATTCTGGAGTGAGGCCAAGAGGAACAGTTGCCTCTGGTTATATAATATAGCCTGCCTATGACTTTGAATCTAGTGTCAGAGACACAGGGGGCAAGTTTCTCTGGAGGGAGCTTGTTCTCTGAATGGTGAGTGGCTGGGCTGGTGCTGGTGTCCGGTAAGCTCCCCCGTTCCCACCCTCCTGGGCAGCTCTTCTGAGCGCGGCCCCTTCTATTCTGGCTCCCTGGGCCCTGGCTTGCTGCTGCTGGGCTCCAGGCAGTCATATGACCGCTTCTCACTGTGCCCAGCTCGCTCTAGCTGGGATCAGGCAGCCTGCACAGTGAAGGACTCCTATGTCAGCAGCTCTGAGAGCCAGCAGGTCAGAGAGGAGACCAGAGGTCCGGAGCTGGAGGCTCCTAGAGGCCCAGCAGCTGACAAATCTAGAACAGGGACACTGGACCTAGCAGTACATGGCTTAGCTCTGTGGAGTCCAGACTGTAGTGGCCGCAACTGGCCCCTGACTCTTTTCTCCTATGGCCCAGTTGTGCAACCTGTCCAGTATAGACTGGAAGACTCCACCTTCTAGAAGCCACCCTCCCCGAGATGACCACCGGGTGACCCTGTATGACTGGAGTTGGTCTTCGTGCTCCCAAAGCAAGCAACCTTTTCCTCAGCACAGAGTCGGGGCGGGTGTAGTTGGAAGGAGTGAGATGGGGAGTGAGGGAGAAGAGCTCAGGGCCTCAGGGCCCAGGGTCCAGAGGGAGGCCTGAAGGATGCTGTCTTCATGAATAGTCTGGAAGACAGAACCTTTTTTTTTTTTTTAACTAATTTTACTATTTCTCTCTCTATTACTTAAGGGAGAATTGATGCCCCAGGAATCTTCTTTCTTCCTCTCGTTCCCTTACCATCAGAAGCCATTGTTTGCATGAGCTTTCCTGTGGATGTCCAATGTATATGGCAGCTGGAGGCAGAGCAGCCATGTTGAGGCCAAGGGGGGGGGGGGGCACCGGAGTCCCGCTCGGTTACGTAGCACTCCCTCAGGAAGCCCTCGACTCACCTCCACAGAGGCCCCAGGACCACACTCCGAAGCCCTTATAAACTCAGAGGAAGATGAACTGGACCAGCGCCAGAAGCAGCAAAGCCCCCTAGTAGCCCGCCTTCCACTGCACCTTCCCTCCCCTGCAGAGCCCCGAGCCCCCCAGGGTTTAGCAGTTAATTCTCAGAAAACTCACAAGCTCCGCCCGTGAACCCCCATTGATTCTGCACTGGTGGATCCAAACGAATGAGCTTTTTAAAAAGTCAGTTTTGAACCCATGAGATGAAAAGATTTGTACTCCCCCTTTTTTTTTACTTGTGTAACTACCACCGGGTATAACCAATAAAACCGAGTTGATCCCTTAGAAGTCCCTCCAGAGCCCCGTAGTCTGTCACCTCCCTCTTCCCCAGGGGTGTTGCTTCCCTGACCTTTGTGATACTTTCCCCCTCTTTTCCTTGTGGTTTTATCACCTGTGTAGGGACCTCAAAGTGGAGTTGCGGTTTGCCTGGTTTTGAACTTGTTAGAAATGAATTCATAATGTCATTCTTTTAGAACATACTTCTTTCATTTAACGGGAGGTTTTCAGGCCCCACCATGTTGTTGAGTGGAATATTTTTATTTGCAGTGGATTTCGAATATGTCATTCTCAGGTCCTTGAGCAAGTCAATTAACTTTTTTTGAGCCTCGGTTGCCTCATCAGAAACTATGGTTCAGAAGTGTTTCCGGAGCCGGCTCCAAATTCTTATTTTATTGCAGAAGAGATAAGATAAGTGGAACACGGGGTTCCCAGATCATGAATGGGGATGGAAGAGAAGAGAAGTAAACACATTTCTTTGAGGAATAACTACCTTTTCACTGAACAGAGAAATGAACATTATCTTTGGGAGCAAGTGATTTCAAAAGGAGACAGATTCTTCCACAAAATTGGAAATTTTACCTTTAAAATTCCAGAAGTGGCTTTCTCATTTCGGTGAGTCAGTGAGACCCATAGTCCTGGAGACGAAGTGGATGGCTCTGATGGATAATAACACCTCAGTCTTCTACCACATCGCTTTTTGGTATCGAGGTGCCGTACAGAAACCATGAAACTTACACATAGAAATTACACACGTAGTTCATCGGTTCTTCACTAGTCACTTGAATTTTGTAGAACTGGGATTTTGTTGTAATGGCCCGATTTTACCCACCATCTTCGGTCTACCCTCCCCTGAAGGCTCCACCTTTCCTGTCCAGCACTATCCCCAGCACCTGTCACTGTTATACCCTTGCCCACAGCTTCTTTCTTTGTGCATTCAGTCCTGGGCAATTGTGAGCTGCTTCTCTTTGTCACGGGTCTTTCCTGGATTTGGTGGGAAAACATCATGGATGCACAGAATGCCCAGACAGCCCCCAGATCACATCCTGAGGTCTGGCTCCCTCCCTGATGTCCCCATTGACCTCACCTGCGTTAACTCACTCACTGAGACCAAATGTGAGTTTGCGGCATGTACAGATCGTAACTGAATCTCCCAGTGGTTTCTCTGCTGGGTTTGGAGAATATTTTGGGTCGGAGGAGGTTGGTAGCGCTGTGCACTAGTTTAACTGGGCGTGTTTCATTGAAGCCAGCATAGACATGATGAATTAAGACTTTTTTTCTAGAGTAGCACTGTCCAGTAGACCTTTTTGCCATAATAGATATGTTCTATTCAGCTCTGTGCAAGACAGTAGGCATTTAGTACTCGATTAACCACTTAGCACACCAGCCGCTTAGCTACTGTGATTAATTTAATTGATTTTCGTTTCAATAGCCACATATGGCTGGCAGTTTTGTTGTCAGACAAGTTCTAGAGCGTGCCTTTCGCATATAGTCTTTTCTTGGATACATATTGAATTTTCATGTCGTTAATACAAAACAAACAAAACAAATACCTCTCAGTTTCCAAGGTCATTTGTCGCCTCTCTGTTTCCTCAAACTACCATTTACTTCTGCAGCTGGCTTCTGCCCTGCCAATGCACAGAAACGGCAGAGATGAGGCCACACATGGTCTCAGTATTGCCAAATCCCTGACATCTGACACTGGGTTATTTCTCTCTTCTCCTACCCTCTCGCTACATTCCTTTGGTCTTTACTGTCTACTGTATGCCAGGATTTCAGGTGGTGATGAGGAAAAGGATACCGTTCTAGTTCCCGTGTCCCAAGTTACAGTCTGGGGTGTTCATTTTATAAATCTGGGACATTCAAACGCGTTGGACCACAACCCAGAAAAATATGTTTTAGCTTGCAAGCAAGTGTATAAATATATATAGATGATAGATAGATAGATAGATAGATAGATATGTAGATAAAATCATAGCAAAAGTTTCAGGGAAGGATCTTTACCGAAATTATATGCACAGCGTGTTAATATTTTCAATACCATTTTTGAACACTGGAGGAGATCTATTCTGTTTCGTGACCCACCCACAGTTTGAAAACCCTGGCCTAAATGCCAGTGCTCCCCAGGCCCTGATGTTACCATCGGCCATCATGCTCCTTGCTTTCCCCGAGTGCCTTCAGCCCGGGGCATGTCTCCAGCGCCTACCCATGACTACTGCTCCTTCCTTAGAGCTCTCTTTTTCACATCACATTCTGAGACCCAGCAGCCTCCCAGACATCACTGGCCTGCCCCAGCCTAACTTCTTCCTCTCTGGGTCCAAATCGGATTTTATCCCCTTTTCCAAATCCTGCTCCTTCTCCTGTGCATACTCTGTTAGTGAATGGTTCCGTTCATCATCTACCCACTTACCATAGGGAGAGACCTAGAAGGCATCCTAAATGCATCCTACCCCACCTTTAAGTGACATTTAAGAGACATTAAGTGTCTCAGAGAGATCCTGCCCCTCCATCTCAACCCCATGACTTCAGCTTAGGCCCTCCTCACCTCTACCATTGCTAATCTATCAAAAGTTTTCTAAATCAGCTCTGTCCAATAGCACATATAGCAATAATGAAATTTTCTATATTGGCACTGTCTGATATGGTAACCATTAGGCATGTGTGGCTCTGGAGCACTTAAAATGTGGCTAGTGCGGGGCGCCTGGGTGGCTCAGATGGTTAAGCGTCTGCCTTCGGCTCAGGTCATGGCCCCAGGGTCCTGGGATCGAGCCCCGCATCGGGCTCCCTGCTCGGCAGGAGACCTGCTTCTCCCTCTCCCACTCCCCCTGCTTGTGTTCCTGCTCTTGCTGTCTCTCTCTCTCTCTCTGTCAAATAAATAAATAAAATCTTTTAAAAAAATGTGGCTAATGTGACAGAAGAACTCAATTTTATTTATTTATTTTTTTAAATTTATTTATTTATTTGAGAGAGAGAGCAAGAGAGAGCGCACAAGTGGGGGGGCAGCGGGAGAGGGAGAGAGAGAATTTCCAGCAGACTCCCTGCTGAGCCTGGAGCCTGATGTGGGGCTTGATCTCATGCCCCTAAGATCATGATCTGAGTTGAAATCAAGAGTTGGTCACTTAACCCACTAAACCACCCAGGCACCCCATAAATTTTAAGTTGAGATAGCCATATGTGGCTAGTGACTAATGTGCTGGAAAGCTCAGGTCTAATTTACCTCCCTGCCACAAGGGTACCTCCTCCCAGCCCCTGGAACAAAGAGACAACCATTCAACCCCTGTTGGCTAAGCTAACGAAAGAAATATAAAAATAGGAAAGCCATATGAAGATGTTAGCAACACCATCAATTACCAAGTAGTACCGCAAATCAACTCAGTTTCTCAGATGAAATTTTTTCACCAATTAAAAAAAAAAACCAGGGGCACCTGGTTGGCTCAGTCAGTTAAGCATCTACCCTCAGCTCAGGTCATGATCTCAGAGTCCTTGGATCGAGCCCCACATCGGGCTCTCTGCTCGACAGCAAGTCTGATTCTCCCCCTCCCTCTGTGATCTCTTTCACTCTCTCTCTCAAATAAATAAAATCTTAAAAAAAAAAAAAACAGAGAAGGAGGACACCATGTTACACAGTTAAGTAATTAAAGAAATAGTAATCAAGCGTTACCATTGTGCTTGGCGTTCGTGATACAAAGATGAGTAAGACATAATCCCTCCAGGAGCTCTGATTCCAGTGAGAGAGACAGTACGCACATCATCGCAATCCGACAGAATAAGGGCTGAGATGAGCCTGGATGGGACCTGCCTAAGAAGCGCGGGAGGAAGAGCCGTTACCTGGACCCTGCGCCCTGCAAATGGTGATGCAGAGGGAGAGGCATTTGCATGGCATTTTGAAGGATGACAAAAGGTTTGCCAGACAGAGAAGGAAGGTTATTTAAGTCTGAGAAGGAGCCTGTGTGTATAGTTGTCTACTGTGCATAACATACTACCCCGAAACTTAGCAGCTTGAAACAACATCTACTGTCTTGCGCTTCTGCCGGCCAGGAATTTAGAATCTATTCCATCTGTGGAAAGGGGGTCCCCAAGTCCAGCCCACACTTGGGGGAGGGGAATCAGGCTCACCCCTCAAAGGGAGGAGTATTAAAGAATATGTGGTCTTGTCTTAACGCTATGTTGTCTTAATACCATGTACAAAGGCAGGAGGCATGAATACTGCTGGTATGTTTAGAGAAAAACAGAATGTCCATTGTGGGTAGAGTAGATTCGTGTGGAACAGCATAAGCTGGTTTCTGATGGGATTTGGCCCCAGAAGAGCTCCAAGGCCTCAAAACTGCAGTGCTGGGGTGCACAGAGGGCTGTTCTGTGGGTCAGCAATCCCCACTCAAATGGGCAGCCGGTCAGGCCCTGCTGGACCAGCCCAGCCAGGGCTCTGAGGGTCATGCTGCCCCACCAAGACCTATCTTATAGCCGGGAGCAGGGTGCTCTGTAAGCTTTCCACACACATTCTTCACATCAGGGGTTCTGATGAACTTGGTCACAACACTCCCCCTCCCCCCATTGTGTACATTGCAAAAGCCAACCTTGGGCTTTTTCAATTCCTCTTTAAAAGTCTGTTGGTCCCCCTCTCCCCTCACCGTGCCTCTGTCGCTCCCTGACCCTCAGGTGAAGAACTTTGCTGCTTCGTTGTGGATCTCACATCCCAAATTCTCCTAGTAGAGGGGAGGGATGGTTGGGAAGAGAATACAGTTCCTCGGACTCTCTTCAGGGCTCTACAGGCGTTCTAAAGGTCATCCAGGTGTCATCTGGCTGCTCCCTCCTTGAGTTTGAATGATTGCCTGGATAAGGTTGCTCCAAGCCCTCATTCTGCCTTTAAAAATTTCCAAGCCCTTCCTATGATTTTCCCAAGATTACCCTTTGTGGTCGTCTCTGACTCTCAACTCCTGATTCCACTGAATTTTGTTCATTTTATCTCTGTGCTATTCCTGTTTTATACCCCAATGGCTCCAGAGCCCAAACTCTTCCTCTTATATAATTCCACAAAACCCCCTAAATCATACAAGACACAGTGTTAACTGTAGACTTGACTGAAAATGTACAGGAGGAAGAATTTAAATCACAACAGATACAGACCCAGATAATACCCCATGACACCCAGTTAAGTTTGAACTTTAGATGAACAAAAATTTCTTTATTGTGTGTCCTCATTTTTTTTTTTTTTTTTTTTTTTTTACTGAATCTAGCAACTCCAACAGCCAGCAACTTCAATATGAACATTAGACATTCTGTTCTTGGCCTTCCCCTCACTGGGAATTTCTCATGGTTGGTGTCACCTCTGGTCCCCAGCTCCCACCATCTTGCTGGCTCCCTACTCTCTCCACTGCCCCCCCCCTTGTTCTACTGCAGGTTAGCTTGTGTATCCAAAACCACCCTGGCTCTAAGCACAACAAAGGGGCCTTTCACTCACCCATATTTGCTCCCCCAGGGTAGTTCTCCCCACTTACATAAGTATCATATGATAACACCCTTAGAGGTGAGCCATCATGGTGACAACAAAGCCTTGTCTTTCACTCAAGATGGGGACAGAGCTCCTTCGTTGGCTGTGGTATTCCTGGTGGAGGATATGTGCTAGGCTGAACTATTCATACATTCAGCACACATTTATTGTATCCCTATGACTTAATAGGCCTGGGGTATAAAGTGATAAATAAGATGAGATGTGGGGCACTGAGTGAGACCTAAATACAGGGGGCCAGAGGACATCGTAGGTGGTGCAGGGTAGAGGGATACATAGTGAGCTGTGAATCCCACCACAGGGGTTGATCTCAGAGGGAAGAGGTATCATTTCAGCCAGTCCAGGGTGGTTAAAAGGGAGTTCACAGGTCAAGAAAAGGAGGCAGATACTCTAAGTAGAGAAAATACAAGTTCAGAGAATGATAGAAAAGTTGGTGTGGGAAGTGTACAGGAGATGCCAATAAGCTGGGCTAATCCAGTGGGTTTGGTGCACCTCTATTTGTTGTACACCCCTGCTTACAGCAGAAAGAGCTCACTTTCATTTGTTCAAATGGGAAAGGAGACTGTATATGTATTCATTTCCTATTGCCAGGTAATAAATTAGTACTAACTTAGCACTTTAAAACAGCACACATTTTTTCACAGTTTCTGAGGCAGGAATCAGAGCATGGCTTAGTAGGGTCCTCTGCTTCAGAGTCTCTTACAAGCCTGCAGTCAAGGTGTTGGCCAGGGCTGGGGTCTCATCTGAGGCTCGACTGGGGAAGCATCCACTTCCCAGTTCACATATGCGGTTGCTGGTAGAATTCTGTTCCTTGAAGATTGTTGGACTGAGGGCCTCACTGTCTGTCACCCAGAGAACACCCTCAGTTACTTGGACATGGAGCCCTCCACATTCACCACGTGTTTCATGGAAGCATGCAAGCCAAAGAAGGTAACAGTCTTCTAGCAAGACTGAAGTCAAGAGTTTATCTAATATAATCATAGAAATGACATTGCATCACCTTTGCAGTATTCGTTTGGTTCGAAGCAAGTCATAGATCCTGCTCACACTCGAGAGAGGAATAAACAAGGGTGTGAATACCAGGAGTTGAGGGTTATTGAGAAGCATCTTAGAATCCGTCCACCAAGTAAGCAGTAGTGAGCTGTGTGTATATGTGGTAGGGGATGAGTAGGGAAGCACCATATTGGGTGAGAAGCAGGGCAGGGGAGACTTGCACATACAAACACTATAGCTCATACAGTTTAAGGAAGGCTGGACTTCTCTTATCCACCTCTGTGCTGGGATGGCATCCTATCTCTGGAAGAGGCTGGATGCCTATGAGCTAGGCTGAAGCTTGCTATTATAATGGGCCGTGATGAAAGGCATAGGCCTCTTCACCCTAGTTTCACCCCTGGGGCCCTATACACCTTGCCAAGGAGGTTGATGAGGACATAGATCAGGGTAGTGGGCACAAGGATGGGAAAGGAAGACTGGATTAGGATTTGGAAGCTAAACTGGAGGACTGAATGACTCATTAGTTGTAGGAATAATAGTGTCAGAGGGGGAAAAATAGATTTCTATAGCAGGAAATTGGGTAGATAGTGGTGTCGTTAACAGAAGAAACATGGTAGAAGGTTTGGGGACTCTGGTCATGTTGCTTTTGAGGAGATGATGCTGAGATCAAATTGTCAGTATAGTTTCAGAGCCCAAGACTGGGGCAAGGGTTAGGGATAGACAAATGGCAGTCCGTGAAGAGGTGTAACTGGAGTGTATTCAAAGCCCCCAAGTAAGCGAGAGTTGGCCTAGGACAGAGTCCTCAAGGAGCATACACCCATAGAGAGCTAGCACAGGGGGAAACACTGGGAAAGTGTGAGAAGGAGCAGCCAGAGAGGCGGGTGGAGAACCAAGGAGTGTGTTGTCTCTGGGGTCAGAGCAGGGGTGGTTGGTAGTGTCAAAGTTTGGCATGGACAGGGGAATGGACATAGCACATCACTGTGACCACAAAGGCAGGTGTAGAGAGCAGAGGGGGACAAAGCCCTATTGTAGGGGGCCGAAGAATAAGTGGGAGGCCACCAAGGGGAGGTGATCTTTTTAAAGAAAGGGCAAGAAAGATCAGTAGGCAAGAGCGTGGGCTCCACACACTGTCTCCATGGCTCACCAGCTGAGCGGCCTCTAGGCAAGCTTCAACCTCTCTGAGCCTTGTTTCCCCATGTGCCATAGCCCCAGGGGAATGGGGATAAAAGTGGCCACCTCATAAGTTTGTGGTGACCTTCAAATGAGGTGGTGCAAGTAATAGAACAGTGCAGAACAGCTCAGAACTTGACTCTCAGCTTCTGCTCCTGCCAACCTATTCTCCACAAAATAACTTTTAAGAATATTCTGCTCCCCAGCTGCAACGTTCCCTCTGCCGGTAGGATCACATTCGAAGTCCTTGTGTGAGTTGGCATCTACTTAGCCCCCTATCCTCAGTGAGTGCCTTTGGCAACCTTGAAAGTGTGATGCCCCTTCAGACCTCAGGACGCATCCACACGGAGTTTACCCTGCGTGGGGTGCTCTTCCCACCCACCCATGGTCTGGTGGCTCCTCATCCACTCGTCAGCTAAATAGTAGCTTGAATGTCATTTCCTGAAACCTCCTCTGACCCCTGACCTAAGTTAGGTTCCCTGGTTCTCTGCTCCAGTACCCAACACAGTTCCAGGCACACAAGGAATGTTTGTCTCTATGAATAAATGGAGAATGCCTATCAACAACTGGCTGCGTGACCTTGGACTGGTCACTTGACCTCTCTGGGCTTCAGAGCTTTGTCATCTTTAGTCTGGAAGGAGGACGAGACTTCTTTGAGCTCTGGCAATCTTTGCCTCTAACTCTAGGGTCTGTGCAGATTCTCTGCACAAGGCACATGGACAGTAAGGGGGTGGGAGGAAGCTGGGGGCTGTGGTGGAGGAGTGGGGCATCCACCCTGAGGCCCACTCACCCAGTTGTGACCTGATGGACAGGAGCCGGGGCACAGTCAGAATCAAAACCATGGCCTTGCACTTTCAGTGTTTGTGTTTCAATTCAGTGAGTCATGAGTCTGACACCACTGTCAGACCAGTAGTGAGTCTACTTCTGGAGAATAAATAAGAGCTCTGCATGGCCACTTGAACAGGCTCGGTGCATACACATGTCTCTCTCTCTCTCTCTCTCTCTAAAGGCATATTTGCAAGTACAAATACAAATGCAAATGTGCAGAGATCCCTGAGCTCACACGGTCAATGCCCCGGGACGTGCATCCCCACGTCCCTGAGCCCAGGAGCACTCTGCCGCCCTCTGAGTCTCCAGAGCATTCTCTCCTCTCACGGTCTGAGTCCTCCCTGTCCCCACACACCCCAAGGCTGTGCACCTGGGCCCTGGGGATGTCATGCCTTCCCCCAGAGTTGGAAAACAGGGTGCAGGAAGGGAGAATCATTTAAAGGACTCTCCAGGTGCACAGCTATTTGCATCTCCACAGTCTAAGGAGCTAAAAACAACCGCAGCCTGGTCACTAGAAACTTGGGGATGTGCAGGTGTGGCTTTCAAGAGAACCGGGGATGAGTGACGTGGGCCACGATGTAGGGGCACGTGACCCGGGCAGTTTCAGGGTTTGCAGAACGGGCTCACCCATGATCTCAACCCTCACAACAACTGAGCAGGAAGTATTTTTAGGTAGGAAACTGAGACTTGGACATGTAAAGTGAGTTGACCCCAGGCATGCAGACATAAGTGGCAGGTGCGGGCCTCGGCCCTGGCCTCCCCAGCAGGTTTCTGGCCTCACAGCCACTCCTGCCCCCCCACCATCTCCGCAGCTTGCCCTGCCCCTGCCCTGCCCCTGGGGGCTCCACTTTCAGGCTCACCTCCCTCAAACTCGGCCCTCTCAGGCCCTGGTCTGGGCTGAGAGGGGAGGGGAGGACAGTGAGTTTTCTAGAAACTCATGAAAGGCCATCTTTCGGGCATGGCTGGTGGGGATGCTCCAGCTGCAGGCTCTGGTCCCTCCCTGGTTCTCAGAAGGGTCCGAGGTCTCTGGAGGAAAGCAAATGTGTGTCAGAAGATAGAAAGGAACAATCCCGTCTGCATACTGGCTGCCTGGGCATGGAAACGGAGACTAATTCTTGAAAGCTGACAGCCTAACAAATTTCTGAAGTGTAATACCTGGTTGACAGTTTCATCAGCCCCAAAACATCTCTTCAACCCCCTTCTCTCTCTTTCACACACACACACACACACACACACACACACACACACACACACACACACACACATACACTGGGGTTGCAGGAGGCAGGAGTTTTTAGTCTAAAGGACCTTAGGGCTCATGGATCCCTGTATTTCCCAAAGTACTTTGCAGTCAAGAATCACCTGAGTTACTTTTTTAAATGACAGATTCCAACCTGGGCCCCATTCCAGGCCTTGGGAGCCAGAATCTCGAAGGGAAGGGCTAGGGAGGCTGGGTGTTTTATGAGGTTCCCAAGAGATTTTTATCCCCAGGTTTAGAAACGACCAGACCAACCCCATCATTTTATAAGCCACGTTTTAGTGATCTAGAGAGGCCCCGTGAGCGACCCAGGGTCACTCAGCAAGTTGTTAGTTAGCAGGACAGGCTTGTGAATTCCCCCGGGGGGACGTCCTGATGGGAGGAGGAAGGACTTGCGGGAGGAAGGATGCAAGGACCTCAGAGTTACTGCGCACCTGCCATGCATTAGGGTCTGTGCTCGACAACTTGGCAGTGACAGCAAAGGGAAACTGCAGACTGCCGGGGTCTGTGCTGCTCTCCTACCTGCTTATGCCACTTACTCCTTAGAGATCCCTGCTGGGAAGGGCTGCCCCACTCATGGAAGAGGCGCGGAAAGGGGTCCCCAGGAGCTGCATGCTTCCCGGGGCCCCAGAGTCAAGAGAGGCAGGTCAGGATTTGAACCTGGATCTGGAACAAGTCCACTTGGAAACTCTGCCCCGTGTTGGCTCTGAGAGACACTTTGTCATCTGAGTCTCCCGAAAACCTTGCGCTATAGGCAGTTTCTCTTTTAAAGATGTAGAAGCCGAAGCTCAGGGCAGCGAGCTAACCTGCTAAGATCATGAGGCAGTGATGCAGCGTATCCCAGGCTCTTACACCAAAGCCTGCCTGCTTCTTGCTTCTGGGCACTGGAGGTGGGGGCGCTCCGAGGCTCCTCCGGGGGCCCAGACACCTCTTCTGACATTCGCACCCGCACTGCCCTAGCTGCGTCTTCACCCCCATTCCGTGCTGCCTGTTCCCCCACTTGTGTTTGCCCCCAGTCCTCTTCTGACCCTCATCTGCTCTGGTGTTCTGAAGCCGGGCTCAGCACACTGTAAGGGGCCAGACTCTGTGACTCTTCAAGGCTTTGTAGGCCAGATGAACGCTGTTACAGTCCCTAAACTCGGCTGATGTCGTGTGGAAGGAGCCACAGACATGGGAGCGGATGAGTGTGGCTCAGTAAAAGGATTTTGTGAGTTTGCCCATCCCTGTTCTAAAAGAAAGCTAGGGTTGTGTATTTGAGCAGATTTTCATGTTTTTGCTCTATATGGGAGAGAACATGTGTCTGCGTGGGAAGACGTATTTGAGAAGTGCCTCCATGTGTCTGGCCTCTGAGAACCTCACACCTGAAAAGTGAGGAGAGTACCTAAGTCCTCAAGCACTATTTGTTCACTCATGCATGCATGCATTCATTCATTCACTTAATGTTTTTTGAGCCCATGCCAGGTGGCTGACACTGCCGAGCGTTGGCGAGACAGACAGATGAGTTCTTGCCCTCACAGGACTTGGAGCTCAGTTAAGCCTGGGGCTCCCAACGTGGTGAGAGATGGCTAGGGGTGTAAAGCAGGGACACAACTGAGTTGGGAGCCAGGGAAGACTTCTGGAAGAAGCGACCTCTAAGCTACGACCTGCAGTATTGCAAGGAATTACCCAAGTGACAGCAGGGACAAGGCCGGATGTGATCAACACAGGGAAAGGGACCTCCAGTGACAGGCCCTTAAAGGTCGTTTGTAGGGAATATGTGCACTGCTGAATTGACCCTTTTGGGGGAAATAGGATTTCTTTCAGACAACATCCGATTTTCCCATGGGTGGGTGGACCTGGCTGCTTATTGATTCTGTTCCATGATCCAAATGGCCCAGTCTCTGTCCTTGGAGAAGGAGGGCGTGTAGCTGATGTTTCGTGTTAGTTGGTGAATTGACACAGATGTGGACAAAACCATGTTTTGTGAAACAAGACCGTATTTCTTCAGTTTTACCTCTTAGCAGGGCCCTTCCCATCCTTCCAAAAAATCCAGATCACAAACTCTGGTGAAGAGAATGTTATCTTAAAGGTAAATGCTTAGAACATGACAATTGTAATGTACTCTTTATTTATAAAATATAAAGTAATTTACTACCTTTTTTTAAGAAAATGAAAAATCGTACTTGTGAGTCCTTGTTCCGGGGGCCCAAAAGACTCATTTGAGCTTTTTAAGGAAAATACAAGAAATACCAACCATACGAGTAAGTTAAACGGATATTTGACTCAAATACTAAGTTTATTTTTATTTTTGAGTACGCTTCCCAGAACTCGTGTAGTCTTAGGAGTGCCTGGGTGTGTTGATTCAGCTATGAGCACAGGAGCTGTTGGATTGTATTGATCACCGCACATGGAACCCTCTTTCCCCAACTGGACTTCCACTGCTGCACAATGGAAGCCAAGCGCCCCAGGCAGGGGCTTACTGCATGCTCGGGAACGATGATGAAGATGTTAGTGTCTGGGGCAGCCGTGACAGCACGGCATGAGCGAAGATAATACACTCCTACCCCGCCTTGTACCTGGGTCCCGGGCTCCCCGCTGGCGATGCACCATCCCCTGGAAGGATGCTCTCGGGCAAGGGTCCCCCAGGCAGCTGGCTGTTCACATTGCCCCCGAGCCTTGAAATACACACACCGGGAATGGAAGAGACTGCTGAGGGCTTTGGGTTCCCAGCCCAGAGCACAGTCTCTGGGGAAGCTGAGTTTAACTGGTGAGAATGGCTGAACAGAAGACCCTGGAGCATCTCGGTGCGGAGTTTCCAAACAATTGTGCATCCAGCAGCTTTCCTGAACGTCATTGCCACTGGGCCATTTCCAAAGGGAGGATGGGAGAGGGTGGGCATCGAGGTGGAGTGGCGCCAGCTGGCATGGGGGCGAAGGTGGCCAGGGAACGGCCTGCAGTCCAGAATGACAGGAAGCCCAGAGAAGGGACTCAGGGTGCTGTCGTGAAGAGGAGGAAAGCTTGCCTTGGAGGGGCCGAATCCTGGCATGGGGGGGGGGGGGTGGGGAACCCTGATCAGAGCACCCGTGTTTACTGTGGTTCTGTGGGCACGCCAGGGTTTTCTTGGTTTCCTGAGCAGAAAAGCATCTTGTTCTCAAAATCATGCAACCGGTGACCCATCTGGGAGGCAGGAAGGAAGGGGCCCCTCATCCTCCAGGTGTTTATTTCCTCCCCAGTTACAGGTTTCTAGAGTTCAAGAGCTTTTGGTTCATGCTTTATTTACCAGACTTCCTACAGAAGCCCGGCCGGCACATACCCACCGCTAGGATGGCAAGAAGTACTGTTTCTGGTCCCACTTAGTGGCTGCCTGGACGGCTTTGCTGAGACAGTCCCTAGGCCACCTCTGGCCCCACAAGGAAGAGGCTGTGATCAGTTATTGATGACTGCCATGGGCGTGCCACGGACTTAGAATCTCTACAACTTAGTTGGCGCCTCCCTGCTCCCTGGCCCCACGTGTGCATAAATGTTTGCTGAATTCAGTTTAATCCACCTAGAACTTCTTTCCTTTTGAGTGGCAGGCAGCATCCACACTCCTTTTGTTGGGTTCAGCAGATATAAAAGGACAATTGCCTTTTGAGCTATGGGGCGGGGGTGAAATCTGGTTGGGCAGAGCAGGAAGTGGGGGGGTAGGTAAATGTTTTCATTCATTCAACAACGGTTTGTTTAGTTTTTACTGCGGGCTGAGCAGTGTGCTGTGTGCTGGAGATGCACGGTGTGCACTGAACCTGGGGACTCCAGTGAAGCTCCCATCTCTGCTGAGGCAGAGGGGCTGCCAAGATGCCTCCCTGTTCAGGGGAGTCAGAGAAATCCTGCTACAGGTCAGAAGCCTGCTTCCCAGGTAGCCAGGGGGTTGGATGAGGAAATCCTCATCGAGAGACCTTCTGGTCCAGCCCTTCCCAGAAATCTTTCCCGCAGGCTGCTGGCCCCGAAAGGTGGCCCTTCTTCTCCCCACTGTGCTTCAAGCCTCTCGGGTCCCGCTGGGGAGGCTGGTAACTTCAGCTGGCTTCAGTAAACTTCCGTAAACTCTTTGTGCCTGTGTACCCTGGTAGAAGACTTGAAGCACTTGTCAAAATTAGCTGGTGGCCCCTGGTTCCTGCTAAATTCTGGCAGTTCCAGAAAAAGCAGATAAAGAAGGCGGAAGGTCCTCTGGCTTGAAATCTACCAACTTGTCCCCTCTCCCAGCCCCTCCCTGAGCCCATTGGGCAGGTCTGGTTTCACTGTCCTAACATGTGCAATCCCTAGATAAGAATTTCCAGAGAACCTGACCAGCAAGAGTTTAGTTACTATTTGGGTAAGTCATGATGTATGCCTCCTTGTGATTGGTTCCTAAGAACTCAGACTTGCCCACTTCATGCACTTTTAAATGGTTAAATAAATGGTTTGAAATCACAGAGAAAGGTAATATTGCCAGTCACATAGATCTTTTTCTTTTTATTTAAACTCAGTTTAGTTAACATATAGTGTATTATCAGTTTCAGGGGTAGAATTCAGTGATTCATCATTTGTATATAACACCCAGTGTTCATTCCATCAAGCGCCCTCCTTAATGTCCATCACCCAGTTACGCCATCTGCCCACCCTCCTCCCCTCTAGCAACCCTCAGTTGTTTCCTAAAGTTCAGTGTCTCTCATGGTTTGTATCCCCCTCTATTTTCATCTTACTTTATTTTTCCTTCCCTTCCCCATGTTCATCTGTTTAGTTTCTTAAATTCTGCATATCTCAACATTTTTCACAGAGCTGGAACAAATAATCCTAAAATTTGTATAGAACCAGAGAAGACCCTGAATAGCCAGAGGAACGTTGAAAAAGAAAACCAAAGCTGGAGGGATCACAATTCCAGATTTTAAGCTCTATTACAAAGGTGTCATCATCAAGACAGTATGGTACCAGCACAAAAACAGACACAGAGATCAATGGAACAGAATAGAGAACCCTGTCACATAGATCTCTGAAGACTATCATATAAATAAAAGCAGGAGCTTTTTTGTTTTGTTTTGTCTTCTATGCTTTGAAAAAGGAAATAAATAAATTGTTTCCCTGGTGAAATATGCTTTCCGATCTGTTCATACACATATACACCCTTGTGTGTGAAAGAGACCATCCTCACTCATACTGACAGATAGGTCCATGCCTGGACAGAACTCACACTCATGTACACGTACCCTCACCTTGTGTTGTGGTTTCTGATCCTCTGCCATGGTTGGTTTGTAAGATTTGAACATCCCACGACATGTGACTTGGAAATATACAACGGTCAGTGGCTACTTCTCATTAACATGTTTTTGTTTGCACAGACTCCCCTCCATCGCACCAGGTCTATGTCATGAATACACTCAGTTGCAAGTTCCCAAAGACCCAAAAGTTTCTCCAGGTGTGTATCCCCTTTGTACTTCTGGAGGCAACGTGGGTGGCAGGAAGAGCGTGGCCTTTGAAGTCACAGGGATCCAGACATGAGTGACGAGCCATGTGACCCTGGGCAGAGATTTGATCTCTGGAGCTTGGGGTTTTCTGATTAGTAAAAGCAGTGGGTATGAGGTTGCCTGCTTAAGGTTGTGGTTAGGATAAAATGAGATGATATGCATAAAATCAATGCTACCTATCTGGCCTATGGAGGATGCTTAGCCTCTTTCCCTCTGTAACCAATGGGAGGATTTCAACCATTGTAGAGTAGGGAGGACCCTTAGGGGTGGCGGCCCAACTCCTACCTGGGCTACTCTTGTTCTCTCAGCACCCTGCCCTGAGCCCGAGTACCAAGTCCCAGTCAGCCATAGGCCCTCCAGGAGCAGAGTTGTAAGACCCAACTGAATTGGTTGGGTAGTTGTGTGGCCCAAGCTAGACCAGCTTTGGGGACTAAAAAGGGACTTACTTCTGTAGGAAGGAGGCCATTTCATTGTCAGGCATGTCATGTACTTAGAAATTACTTTTGAGAGATTAGAAAAGAGCAGCCTCAAACAGTAGAAGATACAAGATTTAACAGATGAAGACAGCCATGTAGAACATGGTACAGTCAGCTAGTATACCAGATAGAAGTGCAAGCTTCCCATTCCTCTTATGAACAGTTGCTGAAGACACGACGTAGACTGGGTGTCATTCAAAGGGTTTATGCCTTCCTGAACCCTTCCAAATATTCACAGACCTTCTCTTCAACTCCAGAGTTGCATATCCGACCATAGTCTTGACATCTCCACTTCACTGTTTAATAGGCATCTCAGACAACACATTCCAAACTGGACTCCTGGTCCTCATATCCCAAACCTGCTCCTTTTCTAGGAAAAAAAAAAAACAAGCAGCCCAGGAATGGGTTGAGTGGGTCGGGGTGGCTGTCTTTTGCGGGAGGAGTGACCCACAGACCACTGTCCATGCCTGGAGTTTGTTCCCGGGATCGGGGAGAAGACAGTATCCATTCACGGACCTCCTTCCCAGGTTGCTACGTGTTGCCAACAGCATCATTTGGAGGTGCAAACCCAGGTCATGGAATGGATTTTCCTTTTATCCTGGATGATGTTAACGGCACGACCATGGATCAAAGCCACAGTCATGACCGCATTGTGTTACTCCTGGGAAACAACTAACCGGATTCAAATGTGAGTAGGAGCACATGTATTTCTAGAAATCTAATCTCAGCAGCCTCAAATCCCAACCACTTATGTGACCAGGCATTAAGTCTGATGCATGATGACTTTGGGCTGCTCTCTGGCAGCGTTACTGGAAAACTTGTCATTCTATGTGGGAAAAAAAAAGAAGAAATGACACTTTGATGTTGTCTCAGAAACTGTGGCTAGGATTTCCCCCTGTGAGAATGCACGTACTTAGTCACTCAGAGACCCTGTTTTAGTGCAGGATGGTCACAGGGACAATCACACGTGACACCGGAAAGTTATGAGGTTCAGATTCTAATCCTGGTTCATCTTTGGAGTAGCTGTGGGATCTTAGGAAAATCACTTAGCCTCCCTGAGGCCTGGCTTCCCCCACATATGATGAAGACAGAACACTATCTAAGATTTTTTTTTTCAGCCCTGTCATATTGTGATCTTAACGTAACCACAAAACTCATAGATCTGCAGGACCTACGTCTTTATGTTTGTCACCTTCCTTTAGAGACTGGAGGAGATTCTGCTCACAGCTCTCACTGTCTCCTCCTAGGCCAGTCCTTTCTCAATGGACCTTAGGTTACTGGCTACCTGGGTGGCCCTTCTAAAATGTACAACGGATGTCTTTTTCTTCTATTTAAAAATTTCCATTGAGAACTATTTATCATTTTTTCTCTTGACGATAGGTTGCATTTTTCTGTCTCTTCACACGTCTTGTACTTTTTTTGTTGTGGGCCCTACTTGGTGAGTGATACTTTGTAGGGAGCATGGATTTTTCTCCTTTTCCTTTAAAGGGCGGTGAGTTTTATTCTCCAAGCAAAAGGACACAGTGAGCCCCCTCCCTGAATTTATGTTTGGCAGACAGTATGGCGGGGGCTCTGTGGCCTGTCTCTCCCTCTTGGAGGCTTAACTTCTCGTGCCCTTTCTCTCTCCATCTGTCCCTCTGTATGTCTCACAAATTGATTCAGTTTTCTCACGGATAATCTAAGAAACAAAAGCAAATGTTCAGCAGTTTATTCACTTCATCGTGACTATTTCTGGTAGAAAAAAATCAAAACAAAATAAAAGTGGCAATGGCAAAAATTACACTTGGTAAAATTATTTTGTCACCAAAAAATTGAAGAAACAGTGAGAGATCCTAGACCATATACATTAACTTATATAAAATTTGACCGAAACAAGTCAAAGTTGATAGGGATAAAGGCATACACCCTCATAGTGGAAAAGCTTTAATAAAACAAGAGGATGTGAACAAAATAAACAGATCAATGAATAAAATCTTTGCTGTGCAAAGCAAAAAAAAAAAAAAGAAATAGATGGTAAAAATAATTCTGGTAATATAGAAGTAAGGAAAAAATATGAAACAGTTTAAAGATTTTATTTATTTTATTTATTTTTAGAGAGAAAGAGGGAGCACTGAGCAGGGGGAGGGGTAGAGGCAGAGAGAGAGAGGGAGAATCTCAAGCAGACTCTCATGACCCTGAGATCATGACCTGAGCCAAAATCAAAAGTTGGACTCTCAACCCACCGAGCCACCCAGGGGCCCTGAAACGATTTAATTGCATTAACAAAAATTCATTAGTGTTTATGTAATTCTGATTTAAACATATTTCTAGTTAAAACATTGAAATGAAACGTACAGATAGGGAAGGTAGTCAATACTATGGAAATAATGTTGTGTGGCGACAGATGGGGACACTGAGTAATGTACGGAATTGTCAAATCACCATGTTGTACGCATGGAACTAACATAACACTGTGTGTGAATTATACTTTGAGATAAATAAATAAGTTTAAAAGACATCCTCAGGATGGAAATGGTGGGTTCGAAATGCCCTGTGCACCATTGTGCTTTTCAACGTCTCCATGTCTTTGTCCAAGGTCATCCTTTATCTGGAAAATACCCTTCTGGGTTGGCCACCTGACCATCTCCTCCTTGACCTCTGGCGCAACCCAAGTGTTATCTCCTCAGTGAAGCCCTCCCTGCAACCCAGGGCATAGATGGCTCCTCTTTTATGTGCTCCTACCACCCTCTGTCCATCCCTATCTGCAGCTTCGCTGTGTTGGATTAAACCCATTCCTGCCTGTGAGCCCTTGAAGGTGGGCGCTCTTCCATGTGCCTTGAAAAAATTGGTTCTGTACCCCAATACCCAGTGGAGTTTTGCTTCAGTACGTATCTGAGTCAGTTCTTATGAAGCCCAGTCTGGGCCCCAGAGGGGAAGCAGAGGAGGTGCCCAAAGGTGATGGAGACACAGCCCCGGCCCTCAGGGAGTGTACTGTCTGGCAGGCAGATGGCTAAGGGACGTTGTAGAGCCATAGCAGGAGGCCGTGAGGGACACTGTGTCTGGGGGAGCGGGAGGACAGACCCCGCTGAGAGAATTTAAGATTTCTTTCCTAAAAATACAGTAGGTATTTCCTTCGCATCGTAACACACTAATCTTAAGAAATGGAAAAATTCATTTAAAAAAAAGACGAAGAAAATCGCCCATGTTTCCTTCCCATAATGTAGCTCTTTTAGTTTTTTTCAGGCTTTCTCTTTCGGTTTAAGGTTGGGGGCTTTAAATTTCTTTTTATTTTGAAATCATTATAAATTCACGGGCGTTTGAAAAAATACAACAGAGAGCTCCCTTGTTCTCTTCAACCAGTTTCCCCCAGTGCTGATGTCCTACATAAATATTGTATAACAGCAAAACCAGGAAACTGATATTGGTACAACCCACAGATCTTATTCACTTTCATCAGTTTTACATGTTATGGTTATTTTGTGAACATGGGGGTGATAATAAGCTTGTATGTGTGGCCTATATGTATATACATATATATATATATATATATATATATATATATATATATATTTAAGATTTTATTTATTTGCGAGAGAGAGAGCACAAGCTGGGTGGAGAGGCAGAGGGAAAAGCAGACTCCCCACTGAGCAGGGAGCCCGACGCGGGGCTCAATCCCAGGACCCGGAGATCATGACCTGGGCTGAAGGCAGATACTTAACCAACTGAGCCACCCAGGAGTCCTGTGTGGTCTCTATTTTTCCAACTTACTTTATCTTGTGGTGTTGCATCATCTCCGTGACCATCATTTCTAATGACCAGATGATGAACATCCCCTTAACCCTGTGTGGTACTTTGCCAAATTCTTCCTCTGTTGAAGTTTACATTGCTTCAGTTTCACTGTTAGGAACAACACTGTTCCATGTATTTTATATGTTTTTTATTATTTTATACACATTTCTATATTTTATATTCTTTCTTTCCCAAGATAAATTCCCTGAAGAATGGAGAGAGGGAAATAGAGGGTCGTAGATTGTTTGATAGGAATACAGAATACAGAGGGGAAAGTTTTGCACATATTTTGGGGCGGGGTCTGATTAAGTAGAGAAGGAGCAGTTGAAGACACAGAAGGAGGGTCTGAGAACTGGACAGAGTATGGGAGAAGGTGGGGGTGTGGTAGGTTCATTTCCTCAGGGATCCCAATTCTTTACCCTCCCCACCCCCTTGTATCCAAGCCTTTTCCATGCAACTTTGGAGTGCCGCCTGAAATGCATGGTACTTCCCTACTCAGTGTGGTGTTCTTCCGCTGTAGAATGGGGCAGAAGTGACAGTACACCTTGAGTATGTCACTGAGGTTTTCTGTTCTGAACAGTTTGTACCCAGGATACATGGCATTGGATGGCATTGGATGCCTTGCTTCGCCAAGACCATTTCTCTTCTGCTTTAGATGCTGGGTAGGCAGAAGATGATGGCATCTCAAATGAACCACTGACTTCATATAAGGAATTAAACTCTTAGAGGTTTCTATCTCAGCTGTCAGAGCTAAGAAGTCATAAAAAAAGAGAAGTTCGACTTTTGTTTGGGGAAACACAAGATGGGCCACTCTGAAGACCAGGATTGCGATGTACAGTTACGCAGGCTGTGCCCTGCACAAGGAAGCCTGCCCAGGGACAGTGTGAGATGCACACGAGTATAGTGAAGCATGTATTCAAATAGAGGAAAGCCCACCCCCTTCTTTTAAACTCAAGAACGTACCTGCAAGGTCAAAGTGCAGGCTTATACTTTGGGTACCAAAAAGAGTTCAGTGGTAAGAAAGAGGGGGGAAAGAGCACCAGAATTAGATATAGAATATCCTCAGCATCAAAAAACCAAGTGGTGTCTTTGCTGAGGCCATTGAAACGTAATAAAAACTCATTACCTCCTGCCACAGAGAAAGCTGGTTTAATTTTGGTTAGTCTGGTGCTACCAAGTGCTGCGCGTTCCCAGGGAACGTGACCAAAGTATAAAGAAAGGGGATTCCCCTTATAGGATGGTTTTCCTGCTCTGTAAACTGGAGTCATTCTTCAAGTCCATATTCGGGTGAGGATTCCCCCCGTTATAATCTCTGAGGTCTACGCGTCAGAGGAAATCATGCAAGGAGAAAGTCCTGGGCCAGACGGGCGTGGGCAGGTCTTCCTTGAGTTCATGTGAGTCAGAGTCTTGGGACTGGAAGCATCCGAGGGCTCATCCAGACTACCCTTCCCTTTAACAAATGAGAAAAGGGAAGCCCAGAGAGGGAAAGGGACGGGCCCAAGTTCCCACAGTTCAGAAACTGCACAGCAGAAATGAAAACCCAGAAATTTGTATTTCTTTTCCTTGGTTCTTTTCCTTGCCATCCCAAACCCCGGGAGCAGGGTGGCTAGTTGTTAAATATTGGGCCGGGAGGGGCTTGAAATCGGTGTCCAGAGTAAGTCCCCCACTTGAGAACCCTGCTGGTGTGTGAGCAGCCTTCCTCAGGGCCCTCAGCATGGTGCTGCCGCCGTCTGCAAGCTGCCTGGTCACGTAGTGCCTCGCATGTTCCGGGTGCTTCTCGGGGCTCCCTGACTGGAGTGTGCTCCTGGGCCTGTCAGAAGCTGATCACGTCCCTGCCCGTGTGCTTCCCAGGTCTGCGCCCATGGTTAGGATTCAGTAGCTGCTCCATATGCGGAATTACATGTAGACATCTCCTAACAGCACCCAAACATTGGCTATGGACACATTTTTGGATCAGGACCAGCTGGGTTTAAACTTCTAGAACATCACCAGAAATGCTGCTTTTCCATCAGGAACGGAGAACCGAGTGAGCCATGGGGGCACTGTAGGGAGGCGAAGATCACGACCCCCAGACACTTGGGCAGCAGGCCCCAACACACACTGCCCAGCACAGGCTCTGGGTGTCCCAGCCGTACCCTGTTTCTAACTGGCTGTGCAGCTTTGGACAGTTCCCTCCCCTCTCTGGGCCATGGGCTCCCCACCTGGACATAAGGGGGTGGACTGGATGGGAGGCCCCTCCCAGCTGGGCCTTCCTCCCAGCCTCCGACCATGTGTAGACTCAGAGCAACCGGGCAGAGCAGAGCAGTTTCCAGACACTTCCTCTTGCTCCGCCCTGACCCTGCACCCGGTTCCCCTCCTGGCATTTTCTATTTGCTTCTGTCTGGACACAGGGCTGGTTTGGCTCTGTTTCCCAGCCTTCCCTAGGAAATTGTCTTTGCCTGGAACACACTGATGCACAGGGGGCCTGGCCGCCTCTCGGCTCTGGGCCACGGCCTCCCTAAGGCACAGAACAGCTGGGGTAAAGGGGGAGCCTTCCTGTCACAATCCTGGGCAGCTGACAGGCAGCAGGGAAGGGCAGGGGCTGGCTCTGTCCCCAGAGTCACAGGGTTATGACCTTCTCCTCCATAGTTGTCCCCCTCCCCCATCCCTGGGGGGGGGGGGTAGGGCATGGGAGAAAGCTCTGGACGCTGCTGCCAAAGCAGAAAGGGAGGAGGGACAGCAGGGATGGTCCCAGGGAGGGAAGAGTGGTTCCTCAAGCCTGAGGTCTGGAGACCAGAGCAGGAAGCCCCCAGGATAGAGAGAGGACCGGGCCAGCTGGTGTGCAGGCTGCAGGAACGCGCTGCTCAGATCCCTCTCCCAAAAAAGAAAGACGACACAGACCCTGGACTATGGGGCGTCCAATCCCAAATGGTCTGGCCCCAGCAAGAAATTAGGAACCCCTCGTATTTTACCTTAAAACCCCAGCGCCTGGCCCATGACAGAGGCTTGGTGAATGTTTCCTGAATTATTCTGAATTCTGCGTGCTACTGGATCATCTGCATAATCCCCCTGATTCTGGAACCAGACTTAGGCTCCACGGCAATCCTGGGCTTCCGGTGGCCCTGCTCGCTGCCTTGCAGGGGCTTGCTGACCAGGTGGCTGGGGGCCTGGAGCAAAGCACTTCTGCTTCCCGGGCCTCAGTCTCTCCATCTGTGAGCTAGAACGGAGAGGTAGGGAATGTAAGGTCCCAGGGAGCCCCGGGATCTCAGCGGCCCACACTCTTGGGATCCCTCTAGAGCATCTGGAAGACCTGGGGACACGGGCAGCAGGGAAACGCTTGCGGAGAAACCAAATTTCATTAGGGGCAAAGAGTGTTAAATACTTCGCGTCATTTCTGGCCATCTCTTGAATATTGCATAATATTAGTTTTCGGCTATGACCAGAAGCTTGAAAATGAGTTTCTTGGCCTTGTGATTCATGTGTAGATCTGTGTTTAACAAATAATAATAATAATACCAAAGTCTGCATTGTGTTTTTCAGATTTGTCAATTCATTCATAGATTCATTCATTCAAAAAACATTCATTGAGCACCACAATGTGGCAGGTCGGGGGGCTCACCAGGAGACTCAGTGATGGAAGCAGCAAATTATACCACCACGCGCAGAAGGCTGTGAGTATGGCGTGAACAACGTGGAATAAACAGTGTGTCCTATGCTCATCACCATCACTCCCTGAAGAGGATGCAGTCTATGGTGGAGGGCTTTGGAGCTCAAAGAGGTTAAGTGACTTGCCCAAGATCACACAGCCCATACCTTTGGACTCTGAATCCAAAGCCCACAGCCATGGACATTATGTCATGAGTCACCTCCCTTTGGGGTTCCTTTAGGGAATCTCTTTTGCTTTATTAAGCCTTTTTAGTTCCCACTTAAAAAAATAATAAAAGTAGCTGCTTACCCACTTTCTTTATAAAGCTGAGTGGTCTGAGAGCCTTGTATTGTCCTTTAAGAAAAGGAAAATATTTGAAGATTTTCACTTCGGGTCCTACACTGGAGCTGGACCATCATTTCTATGCCTTCCCAGAGCACCCAAGAATAGGCAGTTGCCCATGACTGTGAGTTGTCAGGATCCTCCTTACCACGGTGGGATGCTTTCTTGGCCTCCCCGATGTCACTCTTACTTCGCTTTCCTTTTCACCTTCCAGAAATAGGAGGCTTCTCCCCCAAACAAAAAGCTGGGTCACATAAAGCAAGACAGAGGCAGAAGCTGGTTAAACCCTTTATCCTCTAAGAACACTTCAGGATTCTCAAGAGCACACGAATATGTTGGAATTAAACCCCGACTTTGCTGTGTGACTGTGGCCTAGCTATTTAGCCTCTCTGAACCTCATGAAGTCCTTTGTTGTACAGCTATATCAACAACACATTTAGCAAAACGACACCAGGATTTACAAAGCAGTTTGTAAACAGAGGGTGCACATCAGGTTGCGAGTGGGCAAGGCGGCATGAATTTTGGAAAGAGATTAGACTTCGGATTTTGGAGGTCCGATTTCAAACTCTGAATGTGCCTCTTTAGGAGCAGTGTGACCTTGAGCCAGCATCCAACAGCCCTGATTGATGCTCAGCACCCAAACCAGGGTAAAAAGGTGCTTGCCCCACGCACCTCACCCCAGAGTTCTTAAGAACCAAAGAAGCTGAAGCACCCTCTGACCAGGTCTGGACCGGATGGACGTTGGTCAGCGCCATGACCAAGGCTGGGGCCCCCCTTCAGTGGCTGCAGTCCTCCAAGGGAACAGAGATTTTGTGAGGCTGTAAGGTCCCGTCAAGACCGGAAGAGGAAGCTGACCATTCCTCCCTGCCTTTACCTCCCCCCTGGGCTCCTCCCTCTTCAGGCCCACATCTCCCTGGCTGGCCGTGGCACTCCCAGACACACTTTTCAGAAGGGCTTCAACTACACTTCAATAAATTTTAAAATAATAATAAATAACATGTTTAAAAAATTACGACTAAAACTTTTTAAAAAAATTTTTAAAAAAGATTTTGTTTATTTGACGAGAGAGAGAGACAGCGAGAGAGGGAACACAAGCAGGGGGAGCGCGGGAGGGAGAAGCAGGCTTCCCGCTGAGCAGGGAGCCCGATATGGGACTCGATCCAGGACCCTGAGATCATGACCTGAGCTGAAGGCAGACGTGAAAAGAAAAGAAAAAGAAGATCCTGCCCCTCTTTGTGCTGGAGCAGCACCCGCCACTGCATCTCATCGGGAGGCAGGGCCCCTGTTTCCCCTTCGAGGATAAGCAGGGGCTACTGGCTGGCACTGGCACCCACCACAGGGGCCCCCTCTTTTCCCCACCACACGGCTCCTTTGGGCCAGGTTCCAGTTTCCTAGTTTTGGGTTCCCTCGCACACACGAAGGCTCAGCCCAGTGGGAGTCCAGAAGAAAGGGCTGGGTTGAAGACTTGAAGAGCGGGCCCCACTCAGAGGTCCCCTGGTGGGAAGGCCAGCCCCGGCTGCCCTTGAGGAGCCCCGAGCAAAGCGCCGTGGCTGGGCTGTGCTGGGCTCTGCCCGCGGGGCTCTGGGCTCCCTCTGGCTGACTCTGCCTGTCGGAAATCTGGAAATCTGCCATCTCCCTCCAGGTGGCCAGCGAGGGTGTGGCAACTCCACAAATAAGGAAAACCCAGGATAAGAGATCCTGTTTGCCCTTATGCTACAAGGGTGATAGTGAGGTGACAATTCTCATGAGGCTGCTCCGAAACCATTGTTGCATCCACAATGGCTCTCCTCCATTTTTTTCTTTAAAGAAATTGAAGGCCATGACTGTTCACCTTCCCTTTGAAGTATGATGTCTCTTTTCTTGTTTGATTCAGGCCGGTTGAGAACCCTCTGACTGCTTTTCGTGTCAAACGTCCCTCCTTCAAGCCACCGATCCATACGAACCCAATGTCCGTGGAATAAAAACGTGTGCAATGAATATTAACTCAACAGAAAACGTGTGTCCCAATCTGCAGTCAAGATACATAAGCTGCGTCAGTAATTGTTGACTGTAAGCCAGCTGTCGACAAGACCTGCGGTGGCAAATGGCAGGTGAGAAAAACTGCCTGCGAGAGGACAAACGCAGACACATTCCGTCGCCGGTCCAGCCCAGCGTGTGGGGCAGCGGGCTAACGTCCACACCATCCAGCCCCCGCCAAGCTCTCGAAGGCCGGAGCTCTGAGCTTCCACAGCTCTGCTGACCATGTCCTCTCCACCCAGGGACGTGGAAAGGGCCAATACAGGATCAGTTCAGACAGTCCGCACACCCAGGGCTTGCCCTACAACCCAAAGACAGCTTCTTCTGTTGCCCTGCTTTCCTTTTTTTTAAAGTTTTTATTTAAATTCCAGTTAGTTAACATACAGTGTCCTATCGGTTTCCCCACTTTTCTATCTGAGAGGGCACCCAAAGCCATGGCCTTCCTTCCTTCCGTCCAGCTGAGAGCTGGACCAGACCCTGGAGGCCATCGGTCTATCTTGTGCCCTGGCCCCGCGGGTGGCCCCCGTCCGAACACTTCAGTGACCAGGAGCTCCCTGTTTGGGGCGACAGTCTGTTTGATTTCCACATCACTCAGATCGTCCATCCTCACGGTGAGCTGAAATTGGCCTCCCCGAAACTTCACCACTGGTTCCAGTTCCTTCCTGCATTCCCCATGATTGCCTTTCAAATGTGTGAGAGCAACTCTCCGGACAAAACAGCCTAAGGTTCTTCAACGTTGGGAACGGTGGTTCTTTATAGTTTGGAGGCCTTGGGCCCCACTCCTTAATCCCAGAAAACCTGTGGATCATTGCCCGGAAAACTGTGCGTCCACAAGTCCGCCTGACCCGCTCCCCCTCTGGGTGCATCCGTGGAGCTCTCGGGAGCCCGTGGATGGAGGTAGAAAGCTTGTGGCGGGATTCTAAAGCCCAATGCCAGAGTGGAAGGGAGCACAGCACCCACTCTCCTGACCTCACCGACAGAGACTGTGAGCCTCTGGATGCCCCCGTTTGCCCTTGTCCGGACGGACAAGGCCTCTGGCATCCGCGGCCATCCACCAGGTAATAAAGGGTTAACCAGCTGCCTTGGCGTTTCTTCCCAAGGAGGGGGATGGATGAGGGCACCTGCCTGGCCCTCTCCATCTCCACCTGAGCCTGCCCCTAGAGGAAGCCAGATGCCTGCTGAATCGCACAGAATATGCAGGGCTCCCCTCCCCTCCTCCTCCCATTCCTGTCCCTACCTGAAAGGGCTTCATCCCCGAAATGCGGGGCCTCTGTTAGCTGCTCTTCGGTTTTCCTCCCCTCCTCTCCTCCCCTCCCCTCCCCTCCCCTCTCCTCTCCTCCCCTCCCCTTCCCCTCTCCTCCCCTCCCCTCCCCTCTCCTCTCCTCCCCTCCCCTCCCCTCTCCTCTCCTCCCCTCCCCTCTCCTCTCCTCCCCTCCCCTCCCCTCCCCTCCCCTCTCCTCCCTTCCCCTCTCCTCTCCTCTCCTACCCTCCCCTCTCCTCTCCTCCCCTCCCCTCTCCTCCCTGCCCCTCTCCTCCCCTCCCCTCCCCTCTCCTCTCCTCCCCTCTCCTCCCCTCCCTTCCCCTCCCCTCCCCTCCTCTCTCCTCTCCTCTCCTCCCTTTTCCTTTCCTCCCCTCCCCTCCCTCCCCTCCCCTCTCCTCCCTTCCCCTCCCCTCCCTTCCCCTCTCCTCCCCTCCCCTCTCCTCCCCTCTTCTCCCCTCCCCTCTCCTCCCCTCCCTTCCCCTCTCCTCCCCTCCCCTCTCCTCTCCTCTCCTCCCTTTTCCTTTCCTCTCCTCCCCTCCCTCCCCTCCCCTCTCCTCCCCTCCCTTCCCCTCCCCTCCCTTCCCCTCTCCTCCCCTCCCCTCTCCTCCTCTCTTCTCCCCTCCCCTTTCCTCTCCTCCCCTCTTCTCCCCTCCCCTTTCCTCTCCTCCCCTCTCCTCTCCTCCCCTCTTCTCCCCTCCCCTTTCCTCTCCTCCCCTCTCCTCTCCTCCCCTCTGCTCTCCTCTCCTCTCCTTTCTGCTCCTCTCCTTTCCTCTGTTTCCCTTTACTCTCCTTTCCTTTCCTCTCTTCTCCTTCCTTCCTTCCCTCTCTCTCTCTTTCTTTCTTTCTTCTTTCTTTCTCTCTTTTCTGAGCTGAGGTAGGAAAGAGGTGCTGCCTCCCAGTGATCTCATTTTACAAATAAATATGGAATTATATAGCACACATTCTTTTGTAAATTGCCTTTTTTGTTGGTTTGGTTTTTTTGTTTTGCTTTGTTTTGCTTCACAATATACTGTGATGCTTCTCGATGTCATCAAATATTGTAGATTTTGGAGGGATTCTGGAGGGGGGGGAGGGAAAGAGAAACATAGAGATGCAGGAAGACAGGCTGAGAGGAGTGAGGGAGAAGGAGGGGAGAGTCTAAAGTCTGAGAGAAGCGGAATCTCATCAGGGAAGGATCAAGGATCAGAGCAGGAGTAGGCTCCAGTCTTGGGTGGCTCAGGGGTATTCTGCTGCCCCTTCTATACATGGACACTTAGCACATGGGTGGGCTTCCTGAGGGCCATGATGGCAGTTGCTCGGTCTAGGGGAGCTCAGAGGGGACTGGACCCTCCAGGAGAAGCACACACTCGGGGCTGGCTGGGAGGAAGCCAGGTGAGCACCGGCACTGCCCTACCTCTCTGCACATGACATAGCTTCTTGACCTTTAGCATACTGGTTGCCCTACAGAGATGCAGACTGTTTGGGCAATTAATGGGCTTTTATCTTTAAACATCAATAGATTCTTTTTATTTAAACATTTTTTATTTTTGTTTTACAAGAGTATTCTGAAAGTTTCCCCGGCACCATCCCTTCTTGAGAAGCTTCCTCTGCCCCAGGCCCCCCCGTCCCCAGCTGGGGCAGAATGCTCTCCTCTGCTCATGCAGCACCCAGGCACCCTCTGTCATGGTCTGGGTCACCCTGGGTTGAAATGATCGGTGAGCTCGGTGTTGGCAGGGAGGGCCTGGGTGCTAATCATCTCAGTCTCCCTGGAGCCCAGGTGGCAAATGATCCTGTCAGGTGATTCTCAAACTGTGCCCAAACTGTGTCACGAGGAGCCCGGAAGGAGGCGGCGGTTTGGGGTACTGTGGATGTGACTCTGCCCTCCCTTCCACCTTAGTAAGAGCACCTCCTTCCTCCCTTCTCTCCTCCCTCTGTTTTATGCTTAACGCCACCCCTTCCCCACCCCCACCCTGCCCTCTCAGGGAAAGGACTGAGTTCCTATGATAGAAGGAAAATGCGTATTCTCTGTTCAAGGAACTTGGTCGGTATGAGCACGAGAAGGATATTTCTATGGGAGAGGAATCTTTGTACCCAAAGCACTCCAGCTTTATTCCCTTGGGTCAAAACCACACCAGGCATCTATGCATGAGTGTTCTGGGTGATTCCAAGATGCGTCCTGGTACTTTATGGTTATCTTGGGAAGTGGATACCCGAACATCTGGGATTGTAAGGGTCCCAAAGGCACAATTTCCCTGGACACCATGCAAGGGAAAATAGCACTGGTGGGGAGCTTGGGTTCTTTCTCCCAAAGTCCTTTATTCTGATTACCAAATGAAATAATACATGTGAGCAGATTTTATAAACTATAAAGACCCATTTTTAAATGGTGATTTTATTGAAGTTGATAATAAACGTGAGCCAGAAGAAGGGCTGACTATCCCATTTTACTGGTAGCAGAGAGAACCTGGTCCTAGAGAGACGAGGCCCCGGGATTTTGGAAATTTTCTTTGCCAGATGGCGTTGGCTTTATTCCCACCCCTGAAAGGTCTAGGGAATCCAGAATGTGTGATGGACCTCTGTACGCTGGGTGTGCTGATGGGGAAGGACAGTCCAAGCTAGTGTGGGCTCTTTCCAGTAAGGTCCTGCCGTAGACTGGTGCTCAATTGTCCCAACCCCTACTAATGGACTCAACGCAAAGTGACTGCTGGCTTACTTGGGGGAGGGTGCTGGGGACCAGCAGGCCAATATGTCAGGCTTATCTGTGCAGCCCGAGGCCATTTCCCGTTGGCTCACCTTTTCCCCACCCCCTCCCAGCAGCCCCTGACCCTCCAGCTTGGGGGAAAAGCTAAGGGGTTGCTGGATGACAAGTTTTCGGAAACTTTCAAGCAGCCAGAACTTTAGAAGTAGAAGCCAGCATGCCAAGGAAGCCACGGCCCAGAGAAGTGAGGCGGCAGCTACAAAGTGGCCAAACCCAGACTCTGGAAGCCATGCCTTCTGCTTCCGAGGAGGATACATCCCTGTCCTTCACAGCCCAGTCTTCTAGTCCACCTTCCCTGACTCTAAGTGCCATGAACGCCTCACTCAGGCTGAAGTTTATGTTCGTAACGGAAGTTACAAGAAAAAAAAAAAGTTCAAAATCTACCGGTGTTGACTTAAATTATTTTTTTATGTTACTTAAATATGTGCCCATATAAAAACTAGGTATAAACTGCTAAATCATACAGGCCTAAAACTAAAGTAAATATACAGATCAAACATCATAAAAAGGACGCAACAAGTGAAGTTTTTAAGAAGTCCCACATAATTGAGGAGATGGTCTTGTTGAAAGTCGCTTGCTGCTCATAAAATGAGGGCCACGGCTCAGGCTCTTCTGCATCTGGCTTGCCCTATACTGCACACCCATGGGCTCTGTTGGAATAACTGCAAAAACTCAATGAACAAGCACATTATTTCCACGTTGCATCAGCCTCTGTCCTTCACTTATCTGTTTATGCCAATTAAAGTGTTGCCACTTACTGCCCAGTGTCAAGGACAGCCTTGAAGCGCGGTCCTAGGTTATAAGGTGGCATCGGATAATTCAGAATGCTCTCATACTTTAACTTACCATAGCAGCGAATACAGTGAAGGTGAAGATCACGCCAAGCTCAGGGACCCCCTGGAATATGGGCACTGGTGGCTGTTTGGTCTCCGGGGTTTGAGACAGGAGCAAGTCTTTGGTGAGATGGCTGATGGGGGTTCTGCTCCACACTGCCCCCTCGTGGTGCTCTCCTTCACCACACCTTCCTTTGTGTCTGCACCTTCCCAGCGCAGTTCAAGAGAGGTGGAGCCTCAGCCTCAGAGGGGTCAGGGGACAGAACACAGCAGCCGTGGGTGTCAGCATGTTAACTGGGTTGAGGGACTTGAGCAAAAGGATAGGAATGGCGGCCGGGATGACCGAGGTCATGGTTCTGTCTGAGCTCTTTTTCTCACATGACCCTTCCTCCCTTGCTTCCCACAGTCACTCTTGAGGCTACCATGATTAGTGTTGAAACGTGACAAGTGGCATACGCCCTGTGGGGGGGCATGGCCTCCTGGCTTCCTCGGCTCTCCTTCTGGACCCCAGCTCCATGCACCTCCCACCTCCCAGAGATGCAAGAGACGGCAAGCCTGCACCAGTAGGCTCCGGAGTCTCCAGCCCCATCTCTGTCCATATTAAAGCATGGGCTGGGGCACTGGGGGTGTCTGGAGCATTCCAAGAGGGGTCCTCAAACACCTGAGAGCTGGAACCCTCTCCTCTTCATCACTCTGCCCCTTTTCAAGAGGTCAGAATCTTACCCACTTGGGCAGCTCCAGCTAAAATGTACTTTGGAACCACACAGACCATCATTCAAATCCCAGTTCTACCGCTTATGACTTGAGCCAAATTTCTTAATGCCTGGGAGCCTCAGCTCATCCTTAAAACGGGAAGGATAGTGCCTTTTGTTCAGACCTGTGATGAGAAAATAGGATAAAGTCTCTAAGAAGCATGAGGCAGGGCACTCCTGGTGAGTTGAGTGCTTCTGCAAGTACCTTCCCGGATGTTCAGAAGCTCACGCTCCAGGCTCCCCAGTGCAAAGCGCCCCCAGCCATGGCAGTGCTGGTGGCCTGGGACCTCACCCACACCGGTCAACAACCACCGGCTGCACCGCTGCAGTTGCTGAACATGCTGTCACTCTTCCCCAAACAAGGACAAGCCTGGATTTTGTGTCCTGATTTTCATCCCCCCGCCCCCCCAGAGGACTTTCCCACGCCACGAGCCACCTATTTGGCCCCTCTCAGGCATGTGTCATGCCCTAGCCTGAAATTGCAGTAAAGTCAAAAGCTATTCTGAGGTTGTCTTTAACCTCACAGCTATTTCAGGCTCCAGTTGAGACGTGGGGAGAGAAGCCAGCACTCTCTGCCCATGTCTCAGCCACAACTTCCAAGATTGATGCCATTATGCTCCTGACACCCTCGGATCCAAAATAGCCCCCGCGTGGGGGTGGTGACTGGAAGCAGCTTGGACAGAGCGGGGATGTGCCTGTGCCACCCAGCCTGCAGCCTGACTGGAGAGGGCTCCGGGGCTTGAGATGGAGCTCCAGAGAGGCAGCCAGGGCTATGCTTCATTCATTCATCGGTGCCACAGATATTCCTGAACGCCTGCTATAGGCCAGGCACCGTTCTGGGCTCTGGAGGTGCAGCCATGGACAAAACAAACAAAAATCTCTGTCTCCGGGAGCTATCATACGTATCTGTAACAAAAGCTACAATAACGAATCGGCATTGATCTTAATAGTTTGCAAAGCACTTTTCCGTATTTTTCCTAATGGCAAATCCTCTCCGATACTCTGTGTAGTTGCATACTTTCCTGCCCTCGTGTCATCCTGCCAGTACTTCTCTGAGTCGGACACCGCTCCACCTTACCGACAAGGAGACAAAGGCCCCGGAAGAGTCAGTAAATTGTGTGAGATCTACACAGCTGGTAAGTGGCAGAGCCGGGATCTGAACCGAGGTATGTCCGGCTTTCGGGACCAAGCAAGATCTTAACCCCTGTGCACAGACAAGCTGTTGGCATCCGCTCACAGAGGCTCAGTGAGACACAAAGGTTGCCAAGGGCAAGTTCTGTTCCATGGAATGATGTGACATCACAGGTTGAGGGAACTTTGAGTTTATCCCCTGCAGGAGTCCATCTACCTCAGCCCAAGTGGAGGGAACTGGACTCTGCTCAAGCGGTTTTGGGCTCCAGGCTACTCCCTGCCCTTGGGCAGCCCACCCCACCTGGACACAGTGATGGTTCCTAGTCCTGCCGGCCTCCAAGGAGCCACCTGCCCCATCTGCCTGCCTGGCAACCCCTCGGGAGAGCTCTTCCTCCAACAGAAACCCACCCAACGGGGTTCTGATGCGCTTCTTTCTCCCGCCAAATAACAGCGTGTCCCAGACACGGTGTGGTGCCTCCTCTCCATTCTTAGAGCCTTCGGCCTGCCCATCTGATAAGTTGCTTATCTCACTGTTGGGGATGCACCTGTCTCACGCCCATCTGAGCCACTCCGCGGCACATTGCTTGCAACCACCACAGGCTCAACCAACGTTTGCTGAGCGAGTGCTAAGACAGGGGCAGCTTTAGCCATTTGTAGTCGCACAGAGAGATGGGGCCAGTTATTACTCGATCAGAGCTGCCTCACAAAGGAGGAAACGTGGGGCGCATGGGTGGCTCAGTCGTGAGCATCTGCCTTCGGCTTGGGTCATGATCCCGGGGTCCTGGGATCGAGCCCCACATGGGGCTCCCTGCTCAGCGGGAAGCCTGCTTCTCCCTCTCTTACTCCCCCTGCTTGTGTTCCCTCTCTCGCTGTGTCTCTCTATCAAATAAATAAATAAAATCTTTAAAAACAAACAAACAAAAAACCAAACAAAGGAGGAAACGTCCTCTTCTATCTTCCCCACCAGCTGGGTCATGATACTCCTGTGGTCTAGGGTAGTCAACAGATATTTGTGGCTTCTAAGTATTATTGTGTGAAGGCATTTCTGAAGGCTTTGGCTGGCATTTTAATCCCCAGATCCCCCCAACCCGACACCCTGGCTTGAGATGGCTGGGGTCTGAAGCAAGCCGGGGTGTGTTGGTGTCTTAACCAGAGACTGCCCAACTGCTCAAGAAACTATTTTGAAATGTCCAGAAGGATGTGGCGGGAGCTACCTTAATGCCACTGTGGTGCCAAGACAATACACATGTCCATGGCTTTGTGGCTTGGCTCCTGCTCCCCGTGAAGCTGCTCTTGTCCCAGGAGACCAACCCTGTGACAATCCACAGCCTGTCATTTGGGTGGCCCTTGAGATCAGCACCCCAGGAAGGGTCCGACTGGGCCACAAGGAGATGACCATCACACAGCTCTCCCTGAACCCTTCCTCAGCAAGGATCAGAAGAGTGTGAGAACACCGAAGGGCCTGCAGCCAGCCGAAAGCACCTGAGGATTCCTCCATGCCCAGGTTTGCTTGGGCAATCTTTCTTTAAATCTCTCCTCCCTCCTAACCCAATAAAAGCCTATTTTTGTCTATAATTCCTAGTTTAAACCTAGGCCTCGTCTAACTGGTGACCTGAGGGCTAAGGGCGTCCAACAGACTCTTTTTTTGGCCCAGAACAGGATTTTTTTTTTTTTTTTAAAGGCCAGAGTGCTTTCAGGCAGGGTAAGCATTTCCCAGTTGTCCCAGTTCCTGGCAGCCCCCCCTCATGTGTGCAGAGTGCTAGGAGCACGGATATGGTGGCACTGCCTGGCCTGAGCTCCGGATCTGCCCCTAACTAGCTGTGTAACTTAATCTCTCTGTGCTCCAGCTTCTTCGCTGGGAAAATGCGCATCTTCATCATCACCAGCATCATAAACGGTACCTACCTCAGAGGTTTGTTATGAGGGGTTAAATGAGGGTTTAATGTTTCCTACAGTGCCTGGCATTGGGTGTGGGCTGGGGTGGGTATTTACTGGGCACCTACCATGGGCCAAGGTGTCTTAGGGACCAGGGGTACATCAGAGAACAAAACAGACTAATCTCTGCCCTATGCGGCGGGCGGGGGGTGGAGCACAGTGAGACAGATCATAAACACAAAAGTAGATTATGTAGTAAGCATAGTGATAAATGCTATAGGGGAAGGTGAAGCAGGGAAGAGGGGTGGAGAGTCCCGAGGGACAATCTAGATAGGATAGCCAAGCAGGTCTCCCTGAGGAGATGACCTTCCAGAAAAGACTCTAGGGAGGCAAAAAGGAAGCCATGTGGAGCTCCGCAGGGAAACATGTGCAGGCTGATGGAACAGCAAGCACGAAGGCTTAGAAGCAGCCTGTCAGGTTGGTTAAAACACCGAAGATTCGGATAAAAATCCGAAGATTTTTATTATTACCTGCCTGGTCCCCAGAGGCATTTGAATGTGTGACATTGCTATCAACTTGTGTTGCTAGTGGTTGTGGAAACTGGTCCTGTGACTCTGGTCTTGATTGGGAAAAAGCACGGGAGTGTGGAGGGAGAGCAGGGACAGTGCAAAGGAAACAGAGTTGTGTCTACTTGCTCTTCTTGGGGTGGGGGCTCCCTGAGGGCAGGGACCACGTTCCCAGGCCCGGGCCTGATGGATGCCATCCCTTACTGTTCACGAATGCATGTGTGCACGCATAAAGGCAGTGGTCCTGGACTGCAGGGGGGCTGGGAGACAGGAAAGAGTAATGGAGGAAAGGGGTAGGGTTGAAACGAGCCACACATAGGAGGAAGCTCTGCCTTAGGGCCCCATGTTTCTAGCTGCGCTGATGGTTCTGGGCAAACGGCTGGTGGCTTTAAAGGGAGTTTTGTTTCCAGCTCATTAGAAACGGTCAGTTGGTTTAACTGCAAGGCTAGCTCTTAATCTGATGCACATCTAAGCAGATTGGAGACATATTTTTGCCAGAGTTGCTATTTTAGCAGGCAACAATTTGTGTGCCCACCAGGAAACCAGGTTTGGTATGAAAATAGAGACTTCCCCCGGCCTCTTGTGTTCAGGAACTGGCAGTAGCTGGCTTTCCGTCTGAGCTGCTTCTGTACAGGACACAAGGCCAAAAACAGGGGGGGTGGAACCCGGAAGGGGACAGCAACCGCCAAGGTGTGCGCTATTTGCAGACGCGAGAGAAGTAGGAGGGAGAACACTCTGGTTGGGCTCTTATGCGAAAGGAGGGTACTAATACCTGCCTCCCACGGTTAAGGGCAGGATCCCGCGAGATGCCCCTGAACGCACAAGGATAAAAGAAGAAATCCAGCGGGGAGCCCCAGTGGGCACACGGGACCCTCAGGCCCACCAGGGCCAGTCACCCAAACCCCAGCCTACGGATGAGACCCGGTGTGGGAGCCGCAGCTGGCCACAGCCGTCCGCGGGCTGTCCTCATGGTGCTCCGCTCACCTCCGGCTCGCCCCCCAAGCATGTGAACCAAGACACATAGCAGCACTGCGTCCAGTCGTCACAGCTGGAGGGTGGATGTGCGTGAGGGCTGCTCACGCTTTCTGACCTCTCAATGTTGCCCTTGCTGGCAAAACAAGAATCCAGCACATACAAGGTTCACATATCCTGGGTAATTTGGGTTACAGATAATCAGAACCTCATCTCAGCAAAAAGAGGCATTCATTCCTACCAGAACCCTAACAAATGTGCAACAACCAAACCAGGATGGGGGCAGAGACGTGGCTAGAAAAAGAGACTCAGACGCCACCTGACTATTATTCCTTTGCCTGTTTGTCTCTGCCAATGTCATTGCCCCTGTTTATCTCTGGCTTTCTGGAAACATAACTGGCAATAGCTTCCCCCACGGGAGGGAGTCTGACCTCAACCTTCTTGATCTGGAGTTAAAAATTCCCAGGAGAGAAATTCATTGGTTCATCTGGAGTCAGGGCCCAGCTCCGGGTCAGTGGGCTGTGGCCAGGGGGTGGGGTCGTACCAGAATCAGGATGCTGTCTGGGGGCTTGCCTGGGGGGCTGAGAGCTGGACGTCCATGACTGGTATCTAGTGTGTAATCCTGGAGACTTTAAACATTTCGTCTCGGTGGCCACCCCAGGGTGTTGATGTTGCTGTCACCCTTCAGCGGGGTACAAGCTGGAGGTAGGGCGGGGGTGAGGGCTTCCTGAGGGCAAAGGGGGGTGTGGTGCTCTCCCACAAACAGGCTGCCTCCTCCACAGGCACGACATCAACTCACTGCTGTCCTCACCCATCTACCCCCTACGATGTCACAGGAGGTGTCTCTGAGGGTTATTCCTGCAAAGTGAGCAGGGGAGCCGGGTGGGTGCTCCCACATCAGATATTTTGGCTGAGTGTTTCCCATCCTTCCTTTCCTCCCCTACCATTAGGCCCTCCCTCGTGTAGTAGACACTGATCCTGGCTCTATAGGTGCAGGGGAGGTTTTCTGGAATGATTCTAGGGTCTCTCACAATCCAAGGAATCTGTGGGAAGGGCAGAAGCAGGGCAGGGGGAGGGCTCCATGGTGGGAGCTCATGCACTTGGGCACCATGGCGCCACTCATAACCCAACTCAGCATCGACGTCTCTAGACCCCCGGGCCCCTCAGGCCCGCAGTCCTCAGTGCCGGGATGACTGGCTGGGCCCCAGTTTGGTTCAGTTATGTGCCCTGGATCAACCAGCGAGAGACATTAATTTTTTTAACATCTCCCCCAACAAAGTTATTCTCAGTAACAATCATGAAATACAGATAATAATAATAATCACAGTGCAAGAAAGGAAGTGCAGTGAAATAGTTTACTATTGAAATTTGTATATACAGTCATACCAATAAAAAGTAAATGAAAAAGTAAGGTACAAAATAAAATAACTATTGCGGTATAATGAAGGAAAAAAGTCATGAAATAACTCTTTTTTACATTAGTGTATTTTTGGGGGAAAAAAGGAAAATAAATTTACACTTGCATATTGGTCTGTCAGTAGTGAATAATATCAATAATAATATCATTTCAGTTGTAACTTTTGCAAACTTATAATCAATTTGGTTAAAGCTAATCTTTGCATATTCATGTTCCATAGGTGATATAACAAGATTTATCCATCTATCTTTGCTCATGGTTGACTGAATAATACTTTTTATTAATTTTACTTTAAAGGGTTTTCTTCCATATGAAGTAACATAAGTAAATCGGAAAAGTTTTAAGCTTAAGGATAAATTTAGCAGAGATTCGCAAAAATCCCATTTCAGAATAAATTCTAGGAGTTGCAATACCATTCACATCTTTGTCTTAGTTATTGATACCAGTAGCTGTCGAATGTTGGCATGGTTGAAAATCTTCTAGTAAAAGAGAAAAGTCATTATACATCTTAGTCATGTTTAGTTAGAACTTCCAAAGTTTCCTTTCTATAAAAGTCAGAGTTAATGTCTGAACGACAGCCAACATTGACGTTATTCAACCCATCGCTTTAGATCAAATGTCCATATCCTTGGTGATAATGGTCAAGGTGTCATACACTGCCCTTTTGATTCCGTTGGTGAGTGTAAACCAGCACCTTCTGTCATTTCTCCTGGCGTTCACAAAATGACAGCATGAAAGTAATCTGAGCTCTGTTTCTCCATTTTTGTAAGCACTATCCCATTACTGTTTATTTTGAATCTACTGTTGGCATGCAGGAATATGTAAGACCACAGAGGTTAGGCTTACGAAGTGAGCTTGAAGGACTCCAATTATTAGGAATTTACTCGAACACGTGTGGCTGAGTCCGTGTGTGTTGGGGCGTGGTTGTGTGGCTGGGAGTTCTCCAAGTTAACTCCCATGTAGAATGCAAGTTATAAAGGATAAGAAATGAAAAGGTGCTAATTTGAAGCTTACAAACATCTGAATAAAACTCAATCGTAAGCAATTGTTTAGGACTGAGACCAACAAAATATTTTTTCAGGAAGGAGTACTTTATCACTGACATTGCTTCGCATGGCCAACACATGGTGATAATAAAAAGCAGATTGACCTCTATTTGGTTTTATTATTGTTTTTAAATTCTCTACAGGCTTCCTTATTGCCGGAACCCAGGGTAGACTGTTCTCCTTGCCCCGTGGTTGGTACACCACTGCATCCAGTTATTGTGGTGGGGGTGGTCGTGGGGGTGGCGGGAAGAAGCTCAAAGAATAAAATAGACAAAGACTTCACAGGCCCATCCTGAGTTTCAAGAGCTGTGCTCAGAGCAGGGGCACTGCTGTGGCTCAGGCAGCTGCCCCACATGGTGTCTATTATATTCTCCTTCTTGATTGCTTAGCATAAACACACACACACACACACACACGCATACATGCACACACACACATACACAGACACGACACACTCCGTCCCATATGTCCAAGATGCTCCAGCCCAGAATGACTGATATGCCCACATACAACCACAAATGCAATGGGCTCTAATTCCAAGTCATATCAGCTACTGCATCCAAGGTGGGAGCACGGAGCCATTGTTCCCTGAGTCTAGATAGCCGAGTGATCTCCATTCCTCCTGTAGTTATACTGGAGATGCCATCTGATATCCATCAGGCTGTGGATTACTTAGCAAACAAAACCGCTAATAACACACCCTATCCTCAAAGTCAATTCTAACACAATTTCTCCCATCTTAATGATATTCCTTAGCCAATCCCTGTGTATGACTGCTTCCTTCTTTCTGATGATCCTGCACAGCCCCCTCCAGGCTGTGTTGAGTTCAGATGCTGACCACAGTGTGGGCATTATTGAGCAGTGGAGCCCAGGACGGTGGATGGCTAGTTTCCTCTGGTTGGTGGGGGTCGGGGTGCAGCAAGAAATGTTTTCAGAGGGGCTTGAAGGCTTAGGGTCCCCACTTCCTTCAGCTGCTCCCATAGATTATAATTTTCCTTGCCAGGACTCCACTCTTTCCTGACCATGCTGTACACACATATGAAACCTAGTGAGTTTGTGAACACAAGGGCAGGTCTAATTCAATAGCCTGAAATATCAAGTTCTGAACTTCTTTTAGTGATCTCAGGCCAGTAGCTAGTGGGATCATATTAGGCCCTTGACTTTGAATGTATGCCTATGGGGAAGACTTCTGGGATGGAGTTAGCTGTTTTCTTACATGGGTTATCCCAATGCACTCAGAGGCAACCACCTGACTCTGTGGTCTCAGCCTTTCTCATCTCTTTTAAACTGCTTTATGGTGGCAACTATGGGGTCCCCTTAAACCCTAGCACCGGTCAAGTCCCAGGTGACCACAAGAAACACAATGATTATCACTTCTTACCAAGGTTACTAATTTCCAGTCTTTGAATAAAAAGTATTATTGCCTTCATTCCCACCCCAACACAATGACTTATTACATTTTCTTTGAAGGTCTGGAATTTGCAACATACTCTCTAGAACCAATTTATGAATTATTTAATCTTATTATTTGAAAACCTCAGATACTGCCTGTATGGATTTTAGCAAAACTAAAGGGAGGAAGACATTTATCGGAAGACTACTGGGGCATCCATAGAGGGTGAATGTTGAATAAACAGCTCAGCTGTGGGGAGGGGAGAAACCAGGGCATGCTGAAGACCTCAGCAACACGCATCGGTGGCCCTTCTTGGGAATCCTCTTATTCATGAGCAGCAAACCGAAGCTCAGGTGTCTTGGGGAGAATCTGAAATTGGCCGAGCTCAGAACCGGTGTCTGACTATGTCAGGGGCAGAATTGTGCGGTCCAGACAAGGCCTGTGGAGGGTGGAGACTGGGCGATATGCTGTGTTATCAGGGGCTGTACCCAGAGAAGGGCAGTTCTTGTGAGATAGGCAGCCTCCACTGGGGTATTAGGGATGGGGGGTGTATCTTCTACTTCCTTCATTAACCCTTGTCTTGCCGTGGGTCCCACTCTCTGTACACACTGGGACACATTCAATGGTGTTGACTGACTGATGAAAAGATGTCATTAGCTAAAAACAAGAGGCTATAGAAGAGGTTCAAGACCAATGGACCTCTGGCTAGGAAGATAATGGTGATTTAGTAAGAGAGAGAAGAAAAAGAGGAGATGATTCTAAGATCCAGACAAGAGAATTCAGAAGAAAAGCATGATTCTGTGTGACTCTGAGCCTTTTGCTGGCATCCTTAGCTTCCAAAAGCACTCCCCTCTCTGAATGTCAGCTCCTACCATGTATATTGCTCATTTGACTCCTAGCATGGATACTCTGCCTGGCTCTGTACATTTCTGAATGTAAGCTCCGTGTCCCAAACCACATATCAAGACCCCCAAGGACAGAATGCATGTCCTACAAGTTTTTTGCATCTTCAGTATCAAGCCTGTTGCCCCCTCACACACTAAATATGCAGTGACTGTATTTTCATGATGACAACTGCCATAAGAATGACTGGGAAAATAGTATAGCAAATTTTCCTGTCTAAATATGTCTTTTCCTGTTTAAAAAAAACATTAGATTAATAATATGGCAATGGCTATGTCTGAAATTGATATTCCATTTAGGACAAGATTTAAGTAATTATATAAGCACAGTTTGGTTCATTTTTCACTCACCATTAATAGTCATAATCAATGCTTAATTAGTTGCTGGTTTTCTCTCAAGCTCAAGCAGATTACATATTTCTAATTTTTTGTTTTTAGAGAGAGAAAGTGCTGGAGGGGGCAGAGGGAGAGAGATAATCTCAAGCAGGCTCCACACCCAGCAAGGAACCCAATGCGGGGCTTGTTCTCATGACCCTGAGATCATGACCTGAGCGAAAAACCAAGAGTTGGGTGCTTAACCGACTGAGCCACCCAGGCGCCCCTACCTATTTCTAATTCTACATGAGACAGTGTCTACGAGAAACCTAACAGGCTCTCTTACACGTAGTAGACACTTAAGAAATATTAACTAAAATACCCTGGTGATAAAAATCATTCACCTTGAATCATTTTTAGGCCAAACCTTCCTATTAAGGCCCTTTGGAGTTTTTTAACATCTTGATTTTCAAAACCCTTACAGGCAACTTGTACTTATCCTAGAGGGTCTCAGAGAGTTGAGGCTGGGGGACCTGGTAATCGATCTCCCTGGAGAGGTATTCTTTCTGATCCCTCTCCTCACCTCTTGCCTTCACCCTTTGGAGAATCCATCAGATCTACATTATCTCTCTGGGCTTCTCTGTGGAAAAATGTGTTGAGATCACTTAGCCTTGGGTTTGGGTTTTTTTTTTTTTTTTCTGTTCTTTTTCTAAAGAAGAAACACTTAAAACTATATGTTTGGGATTTATCTGGCAAAGGGCTTTCTTCTTTGGCCTCTTCCTTGCTGTCAGACAAAAGCAACACTGGAAGAGGAAAATCACATTGCAGGGCAGTCAAAACAGTCTCATGGCTGTGTTTCTAACCCCGCTTGAAGTTTCTTTTTCCCCCAGATTTTTCCTTAAAGCTTGCTCTACTTAGAACAGTACTGGCAGATTTAGAGTAGGTCACAGCATGCATTTTGACAAAGGCAACCCATTTTCAAGAGGAAGCCTCAGGAAGCTTAGGCTCCAGAGCTGGTGTCTTGGCTCAATGTCACACTACGACTTTCTAGCTGTGTCTCTTCTCTGCCTCAGCTTTCTGTCTGTAAATGGAGGCGATAATTGTTTATATTTTACAGGGTTGTTAAGAATTAAAAGAGCACCTGGCACATAACAAGTACTCGATGAATATTAGTTCTCATTATTTTTACTGGGCGCCTAATTTGGGGGCAGTGATCATTTGCCAGCCACTGGGTGTGCATGTGTGTGTGCGTGTGCGCGTGTGTGCATGCATGTGCACGTGTGCGCATGCGTGTGTGTGTGTCCATAGTGCATACATGGACTCCCACACACTATGTAGTATTTATTTGTTGTGGGTCTGCCCCAATCTTCAAGGTGGGTACTTACTCTGTTTTATTCACTGCTGGGTCTTTGTACCTGAAACAATGCTAGGCATAGTTGGCACCCCAAAACGTTATTTCAGTAAATGTTTAGGGAAATCCCTAAACACAGATATGTGTGCGTGTACACACACACACACACAATTAGGAATAGAAAGTATTTTCTTTCCAGAAATCTTGATATTAGACTGGAGGAGGACAAGCTAGCAAAGAGAAGGTCGTGAATAAGGTTTGGTTAACACAGTTTGATTTCAGAAAATATTTTAGTATATAAACTAAGATTTCAAGAGAAGAGGTTAACACACCAACTTTGCAGGAATCAAAGGGTGGGGAGTGGGAAATTGTCCCAAGCGAGGAGATACTGCAGAGGAAGAGAGAGGGAGCGGCAGGGCGCCCCTGCCCCCTGCCCCCTGAGGAGGCTGTTGTGGGTGCTCTTAGCTTTTGCCAAGGTGGATCTGCTGCCTTTCCAGGGCTTCCTCTGGGCCACGTGCCTTAGAGAAGCAGTCGTGAGTTCCCTCCAGCCATCTGCAAAGTGTTCTTCTATTTAGGTCAGTTTGCTCAGTTTCCCAGAGCTCTGGGGATTGCTTTAAATGACAATTCCTGGACATTTTAAGTACTTTGCTGAGTCACCGCATAAGAACTTTCCTGCAAAGAAGTCTGAGACTCTGCTGACTGAGGCAACAGGCCACAGTTGTACAGCGGTCATGATAGGCTCAGACTAACAGCAGCTGATTTCAAGGCTGTTCTGTGTTTAGTGTCCGGGAGAGAACCCAGGTATTTCTGACAGGGAAAGTTGCCCACTGCCCATCCGGTGCAGACCTCTCTCCATGTGCTTTTCTCCCGGGACTCACAGGCTCCTGTGACCTCCAGCTGGAGGACTCCCCAGTCCTTCTCAGCTTCTCCTGGGAACTTCCAGAAGAGCAGACTCCACTCTCCCCATCCACTTCTCCATTCCAGTGTCCCTGGAAACAGTCCAGACATGAGTGTTCACACCAAAGAATGTGAGGGGCTGGTGTGGATCACTTCCTGGGCTATCTGCTCTCTGGAGAAGCACAGAGATCCACATAAATCACCCTTAGCAATCACGCACGAAACCACAGGTCCTTCATAAGGTTAGCCCTCCTCATTTGGGAATCGTCGAGGCTCAGGGGCATAGTTCCACCAGTTTGGCAAAACGATGATGTAGAAAGAGAGCTTTTTATCCACAGTGAACTATTTCAGCAGCAAACTTCCATACAACAACAATTAATGAGCAAATTACAAATGGGGTTATCTAGTTAGAAACGGTGGGAACTTCGAAATGAACTCCATTTAAGCATTCATTGGCCAAAAATCTAGTGAGAGCTTGCTATGGGGGAGACTGCAGGGCAAGTGAGGGAACACTGAGGTCCCTTGGAAAGGACGAATGTTGATTTTGCTGCGCAGCATGTTGGGCATTTTCCCGATCTTTGCAACAACGTTGTGAGGTAGGTGTGGCAAAGACGAGTACTTTCCAACTTCTTTTAGGAACAGACCCTTCCCCACCTGGAATTTTAGCAGGGTATGTGACTTCCTAGCTGTTCCTGCATAGGACAGTGGAAGAATCAGATGCTCAGGGTTGGCAAACATTTCCCAGCTTCCCTTGCAGGTAGGTATAGCCGAGACTCTTGTGGTAGTCGACAGGATTTGAATGAAAGTGGTGTATGCAACCTTGGGGTGAAGTCCATACTAGGGGATCTGTTTCCTGTCTGATCTGCCTTCCAAGGAACTGGTTGTGGGGCTAGCAAATAAGCTTTTGTTCATCTGGGCAATGTGAAAGCAGGGAGACCAAGGGAACCCAAGTCCCTGGCTGGCCTCGGAGAACAGTCCCAAACAACCACCTGCCCACCTACGGGTCATTACAGGAGAGGACAGTAAACTTCTATCTTTATCTGAGTCTTTCTATTCGGACATCTCTCTGCTACATAAACTCAGTTTTTACAGTTTTAATATAGTGGATGAGAAATTTATGCTAAAGATGAAAAAAAATGAAGAAGTTAAGCAAATTTTCTGAAATCACCAAGGTACTATATGGTCCTATACACCCAGACTCGGACTCTGGTTGATGCGATCTGCTTCCTCATGCCATCTATCCCAAAAATCAGCACAGAGTAGATGCTGTGAAGTCTCCTGTGAAGTCCCAAGAAAAGGAGTTGTACTGTAGGGATTTTTTTTTTAAAGATTTATTTATTTATTTATTTGAAAGAGAGAGAGAATGAGAGAGAGAGAGCACATGAGAGGGGGTAGGGTCAGAGGGAGAAGCAGACTCCCTGCTGAGCAGCGAGCCCGATGCGGGACTCGATCCCGGGACTCCAGGATCACGACCTGAGCCGAAGGCAGTCGCTTAACCAACTGAGCCACCCAGGCGCCCTACTGTAGGGATTTTTAGGGGTTGGTCTGACAAAAAGCTTGTCAGAAAAGGGGGGACTCTATCATTTACTGAATACTGCTATATGCACCTTGAGGTGCACTTTACATATGATGTTGCATCAGAGATACAGATGTTGCTCCCCAAATATGCGCAGTCTAAGATGACATGCCCTGAACTGACAGTGAGCTCCACATGAGAGAGCAGAAGCCTGGGGGGCGCCAAGGAGGGAGAGGGGGTGTCTGGCCGCATGGGGTCAGGCACAACTTCAAGGAGGAGGTGGCTCTGGGTGTCAGTCTTGCAGAATAGGCAGTGTCTGGGGAAAGGACACGGCAAGTAGGGAGCTCGGCAGGAGCCAAGGTCACGGAGCAGGAGAGCACTGGCAGCATGGCTGGAACAAAAGCTCCATGAGGTGTGGTAACCACGGGCAGGCTGGCTCAGCTCAGGGGGTGCTTTGAGGAGTAGAGTTCAGACTTCACTAGAGAAGTGGAATCACTATGTTGTATACCCAAAACTCACCTAACACCGTGTGTCAGCTACATTCAAAATTTAAACACTGCAAAAAGGTAAAACAAGCAAACCAAAAGTCCAGATTTCCAGTGTTGAATCCAGGGACGCCTTCAGGATTCTGAATACAATGGTGGAGAGACTCAGAGGCTGCCTATTTACTGAGCCACTCTGGGGCCCTAGGCACTGGCTCCAGATGAGTGTACCAGTAAGCTGGATGCTCCATGGAGAAGAACAGACAGGAAACCGGGAGGCCGCCGAGGAGGCTTAAGCAGGGAAGTAGCAGCACCTACTTCTAAGTAGGGAAGAAGGAGCGAAGGGGAGGGTCAGATGGAAACCATGCGTGGGGAAGGCCAGGCAGACGGTGCTTGGCAGCCCGCTGGGTGTGGGAGGGGAGGGATGGAGAGGAACCTAAGATAACTTGGAGGTTTGTTTTCGTCTAGAAGCTTGAAGGGAAGACTATTTCTTAAAGTTATGCTGACCTTTTTTTCTCCTTAATTAATACAGTGCGCGTGAAGTTCTACAAAGAACTAAAAAGACCTCCCTTTTCTGAGCATTATCCCTTTATCATGAGAAGGCACAAGAGGCCTGGTGGCAGTGTCCTGCATTTCTCTGGGGATGAATGTCACGGTGGGGACTTAGGATTATGGGGCCTCCGGGTCCACACCCCTGAAGGCCAGGATGCATGCCGCAGAGGGCAGGTTTCATGGCTGAGAGCAGGGTTACGAAAGCCCTGGGCTGTGACTCTGGTTGACTTTGGGTTGTTTTTGTTTGTTTGTTTTTGGGGGGTTTTTTTTGTTTGTTTGTTTTTAAGATTTTATTTATTTATTTGACAGAGAGAAAAAGAGAGCACACAAGCAGGGGGAGAAGCAGGCGGAAGGAGAGGGAGAAGCAAACTCCCCACTGAGCAAGGAACCCGACGCGGGACTCCATCCCAGGACCCTGGGATCATGACCTGAGCTGAAGGCAGATGCCTAAGTGACTGCCCCTGATTTTTTGACGTCAAATAGCTTTGTAATCTGTAAACTCACCCAAAGTTTGCAAATACCTTGAGGAATCTTGGGTATCTCAGGAGTCAGTGAGCAGGCTGTCTATACATCCATAGCAATGATGGGCTCCATACACACTCACTCGGCACACTTCTCAGAGTCTGGGCCGTGAAAGGTGAGCTGTCCTCCTCTGTCTGGCTTCCTTATCCTTCGCCTTTCCCTCTGGTATCTTCAGTCACCTTGTGTCACAGGATACCTAGAAGTAGTTGGGAAGTGTTCAGCTCTGCCGGGAAAGCAAAATGTGAGTTAAAGGCAATGGTTCACCAATCACGTACAAACACGAGCTGGGGAATGAAGAGTTTCAGGCTCAAAGAGCCATCTAGTCTACCTTCCCAGGAGATCTAATCAGTTTCTCATTCTGGTGACCATTTTCACATTGTCCCTTGCTGCCACAAACCAAGCAGGTGTACCTTTTCAAGAGCTGATTTATCACTAAAAGATTCAGATTGGGAAACTGAAAGAAAACATTTGGTACCAATGTATTTTTTTTTTTTTTAATCTGCCCATGAAAAAGGAACCAGATGTCAGTTTCTGATGGGGGAATGGACTCTTGGAGGCACCATAAAGCGAAGTCCACACACTTCGTTTCTTTTTTTTTTTTTTTAAGATTTTATTTATTTTTTTGACAGAGAGAGGCAGCGAGAGAGGGAACACAAGCAGGGGGAGTGGGAGAGGGAGGAGCAGGCTTCCTGCTGAGCATGGAGCCCAATGCGGGGCTCCATCCCAGGACCCCGGGATCATGACCTGAGCCGAAGGCAGACACTTAACGACTGAGCCACCCAGGCGCCCCCACATGCTTCGTTTCTTGTTCTTTAACCGATTCTGTGGCACCACTGTTGTCCTGTTCAGGTTCAGAAAGCCCACTCAGTGGTATGACCATTGCCTCATGAGGCAATGTCCCTCGCCCTGTATCTCCCGGGCCACCCTCCTGCAGCTCTTATCTTGTCCGATCAGCACCTGGTCCACCAAACACCCTGGAGCCTTGTCCAGTTGGTGTGTGTGCCCTGCCTCCATTGGCCCATGTCTTGACTCCTGCATCTAAGCTACAGTCAGACTGGAGCTGGTGCCTCATCCTTAGTGAGAACTCCCACCTGGCAGCTCCCGTTTTGGGGGGGGCAGTGGTGGAAAGCAATTGACTTCTTTTCTTGGGCCTCACTATTCACCCAACATCATGATTTGACCTCAGCTATGTAATAAGCTCTGCCCCTGGGGGCAAAAAGGAGAATTCAGAAGTGACTCCCCTTCCAAGACTGTGCTTAGTCTATGGCGGGGGGCGGGCAGACAGACAGAAACTGTTGATTACAACCGAAGGTGGTGGAGCGGTGCTGGAGACAGGTCCAGGAACAATGGAGGTGGGGATGAGGGCCACTGACCCTCCACAGCAAATGGAAAGAGCTCCCCCCCCAGTCTTCCTCCAGCTCACACCCAGACTTCATTCCCTCCATAGAATTCAACACTAGTGATGAACTCCCTTCCATTTTCTATTTATTTTTAATTCTAATCAAAGCATTCAGATTATGAGGTATTTCACACACACTTCAAAACACTAAGACTAATATAACAGAAGCTCAAGTGGTGGTTTTGTGTGACAGTTAAGAGACAGTTAAGGGACGGCCCAGGGTCAGCACCAGGACTGCCTCCTTTCCCACATGATGTCGGGCTGGCTGCCCTCCTGGGACACAAGGCGGTCACACCCCCTCGTGAGGCTGCTGGGAAAATGAAGTGCATTAGCATTCCTACTGTCCTAGAACAGAGCCTGGCACATGGTCGGCATACGTGAGTGTCAACTTTCATGGCCTGTAAAGGGCATAACTGTGTAGCGGGGTTTTTTTGTTTTTTGTTTTGAGAGAGAAGGAGAGTGCATGTGCAAGTGGCGGTGGAGGGGAGGGACAGAGGGAAAGGGAGAGAGTCTTAAGCAGGCTCCACGCTCAGCACAGAGCCCAACTCAGGGCTTGATCTCATGACCCTGAGATCATGACCTGAACCGAAATCAAGAGCCGGACACTCAACGGAACTGAGCCACCCAGGTGCTCCGAACAGCATAGATTTTGTAGTCAAGCTGCCTGCACACAAATGGCATCCAGCTCTACCACCTGGTGACAGTATCATCTTCAGCAAGCTGTTTAACCTTTCTGCACTTTAATTCCCTTATCTGTAACAATATGGGTTCTATTGGAATGACCTCATAGGATTGTTTTAAAGGGCTGAGTCAATGCCTGTAACGTTCTGACAACGGTTCTAGCACATAGCAAGCGGCCAACAAATATTAGCTGTTATTACAAAATAGAAACCCTGTGCCCTGACTCAGTGTTAACAGGTGCTAATTTTTGCCATATTTGCCTCGGATCTTTTTTTTAAATTAAATAAAATGTTACAACTAAAGTAGAAGTTTCCATCTTCCCTCTTCATCCTTTTCTGCCCATCTCCAGGGTTATCCACTCATTTGACCACGGTGTGTCTCCTTCCATCCATGGAGTATTTCTTTTACATTATATGTATAATATATATATCCATAAACAATGTATAGACTTTTTTATGTTTTAAGCTTTTTATAGGTAGGATCGCACTATATATTTTCATCTAGAACTTGGCTTCTACCCCCCACCTTCCCCCCACCCCCTGTGCTCCCCCAACCAACTTTATTTCTTTTTTTTAAAAAAAGATTTTATTTATTTGAGTGAGAGAGAGAGAGAGAGAGAGGGAGGAGGGTTAGAGGGAGGAGCAGACTCCCCACTGAGCAGAGAACCCAATGCAGGACTTGATCCCAGGACTCCGGGACCATGACCTGAGCCAAAGGCAGATGCTTAACTGACTGAGCCACCCAGGCGCTCCCAACTTTATTTCTGAGATCCATGTTCCAGTTCATTCATTCTCACTGTGGTATTGTACAACATCGGATACATAAACCCGAGTTCGTTAGTCCACTCTCAAAGGATGGACAGTGAGGTTGTTTCTAGTTTCTGCTACAGCAAACACGCCGCATCAACCATCTTTGTGTGCACACCCTCTGCAACGCTCTGATGCTGGGCTTCCATGGTTTTCTGACTATTCTCTGCCTGTTTTAGTCTGTAAAGCATCAGACAAGTGTCTTTGGTCTTAATATGTTGAGGATTGTGCTGGATAACTTAGATGCATTGTCTTATCTAATCCTCACCAAGTAAGGAGCAGGGCGGAATGATTACAAACAAGGAGTCTGGTGCCAAATACCTGGGTTCAAATGCCAGCTCCTCTGTACAAGGTTTTGAGAAGATCACAACATCCTGGGGCCTCAGTTTCCTTCTGTATAAAACAGAAGTGACCATTGCCCCTCTTGTAGGCTTCTGGGGAGGACGGAGTTAATGGAAAACACTCAGAACCATGCCTGGCACATAATGAATGCTGTTGAAGGTGTTACAATTAGGCAGGTTTCACAGGAGGTGGAAAGGAGACTCAGAGAAACTTCGTTAATGATTCCCAAGCCAGCCAGGTGAATTGCATGTAACCTTGCTGAGCACGGATCGGAAGTCAGGCATGTCGAATATGGCAAGCTTCTAAGCCCACACACTTTCCACTATGCCACCTCTTCCTTATAGGGACCATAGGATTCATGCAGTAACTGTCTCCTCGGTACAAGTGACTCAGGCAGGGAGACCTGGAGCCAAGAGCCAAATCTTGTACACTGTCCTGCCTTCTGAAGCTCCAGCGTACGCCTTCAGCAGGATCAGGAATTTGTCACTGGACAAGGTACAGTCCTCCTAACTGGCTTTTCTCCTTGCATCCCTGGCAGCCAGAGTGATCTGTTAAAATGTCAATGAGGACAAGGGAGCAAATGCAATACCATGGAGTAAAGGTAGTCTCTGCAAAAAATGGCTATCCACATGCAAAAAGTAATCTAGGCACAGGCCTTAGACCCTTCACAGAAATGAACTCAAAATGGATCATAGACCTAACTGTAAAATGCAAACCTAAGCAACTCCCAGAAGATAAGCCAGGAGGAAACCTAGCAGAGCTCAGGTATGATGATGTCTTTTTAGATACAATACAAACGACATCATCCGTGAAAGAAATAATTGATATGCTAGAGTAAAATTAAAGACTTCTGCTCCACGAAAGACAATGTCCAAAGAATTAGAAGACAAGCCACAGATTGGGAGAAAATATTTGCAAAGGATACATCGGATAAAAGACTCTTCTCCAAAATACACAAAAAACTTTTCAAACTCAACAACAAGAAAACAACCCGATTAAAACTGGACCAAAGACCTAAACAGACACTCACCAAGGACAAGCAGATGGCAAATAAGCACATGAAAATATGTTCCATATCAAATGTTTTGAGGGAGATGCAAGTTAAAGCAATAATGAGATACTACTACATACATATTAGAATGGCCAAAATCCAGAACACGGACAATACCAAATGCTAGTGAGGATGTGGAACAACGGGAACGCTGGTTGCTGTGGGAATTCAGTCGTGGCTGGAGGGAATGCAAATTGGTGTAGCTACTTTGGAAGACAGTTTGGTGGTTTCTTATAAAACTAAACACGCCCTCACCATATGATCTAGCAGTAGCACTCTTTGGCTTTCACCCAAAGGAGTTGCGTGGACGGCACCATTGTTCAGAGAGGCGCCACAGAGCAGGGACCGAGAGCACAGGAGGCAAACTGCCTGCGTGTGGGTGCTGGCTGAGCCCCTCAGTTGAGTGTGCTACTCTGCGCCTCAGTTTCCTCAGAGTTGTGGGGATTGAATGAGCTGATGCTACGTAGAATATGGGTAAGAGCTATTATTACTACCCATGCAGGTCTTCAAGCCAGAAAACCAGGAATCAGGTTTGATACCCGCTTCTCCTCCAAGCTGCACCCCGCCCCAGTCCTGGTTCTATGAACTGCTTGGCGGTTGAGGAATCCATTCTGTGCTCTCTCTCTCTTTATCACCAAAGTCCTGGTCCAAGCCACTGTCCTCTGTCAATGGACCACTACAATTTTCCACATTTGGTTTTCCCACTGTCCCCTCTGCTCTGCTCTGTTCTCCACACTATGCAGCTAAATTAATCTTTCCAAAACTTTGGTCTGATCATGTCGCCATGCCTACAAGATCTTCAAGGTCTCCAGCCTCCACACGTTCCACACCTGCCTTTGCTCTCTGTTCTACCAATGGGGCGCCATTGGCAATTTCAGCCAGATCATTCTTTGTCCTGGGGGACTGTCCTGTGCATGGCACAATGTTAACGACATCTCTGATTTCTACCTACTAGATGCCTGTGGCAACCCTCACCCTAAATTGTGACAAAAAAAAAATATTGCCAGACATGACCAGATGTCCCCCGGGGGACAAAATCACCCTCGTAGAGAACCTCTGCTATCAAGTGCTGTCTTCCCTCCTGGAATGAGGGAACAGGCTGCTCCTTCTGCCTAGAGCTCTGCCCTATGCCTTTGTGGTCTCAGAATCTCTATTCCACCATCACTCCTCAGAGGAAGCTTCTCTGTCACCCCTGCTTCCCCGGTCCCCCTATTATAAGCTCTCCTAACACTGGGCACTACTCCTGCATGGTACTTACATGAACTCAAAACACATGGTTGCCAACAGAGTTGTAATTCTGCTTTTACTTGCATGATGATTATTTGATTGACAACTGTCTCACCCAACAGACTATAGGGTCCATGTGGGCAGGTTCTGGGCTCGTTTTTCTCCTCACTGTAACCCTAGGATACAGCGCCTGACTTCACAGAGCTGCTTCCTAGGTCAGAGATAGGCAAGTAAACAAGCAAATTCAACACGTCATTTTGTGGTGAAGTGATTACACATCAGGAGCACACAGAGTACCCAAAACACAGTCTTAGAAAGGTCAGCGGTGCTCCTGGAGGAGGTGACGTCCCGGACCCTGTCAGGAGATCCGAAGCGTGTTTAAGAGTTACGTGAATGAGGGAGAAAAGAGAAACTGTGAGAGAGTCTCGGGCTCCAGGGGGACGGATCAGCTCGAGCAAAGACACGGAAGTATGACTGCCTGGCCCTCAAGTCCCTCCTTCTCCAGCTCTTCTGCCACCTTCTTTCTAACTCCTGCTCTTCCGGGGCTAAGGGCTTGCTTAAGCGGCCTCCCTCCACAGGCGGAGGGGTGGGGAGGAAGGGATGGAGCCCTTGTCGGCTCCCCAGGAGGGCGAACAACCATCCCAGCTGACCCAGGCCTGTCTTGGTGTTAGCACAGCAAGTCCCACGTCCTGGGAACCCGCTGGTCCCTGAAAGAACCAGATGGTGGCTCATGGCTCTCTGGGTTCATCCATGGCCGTGCCAGACACCTGGAAGGAGCAACAGGGCATCTGCCCATCTTGGGACAATCTCTGGATGCCTGGGCTTGAATGCCGGCTCCGTTGCTCACCAGCCTGGTAATTCCTGGGAAGTTGTGTCTCCAGCCTCTTTCCTTCACAGGCCTCCCCCTGCCTCATGCGGCCACTGCAAGGGCCTAATGAGAGAATGTCTAGAAAAATGCTTTGTAAGCTTTGGAGCATAAGGCATTTTTATTACCATTCCTTTCCGGATCATTCAGGTTTGGAAGCCCTGAAATCCCGCAGAGCCCAGCGGAGGACTCAGGGAGGATGCTCTGGGCCACTCGGCTGCGAGCGAGCTGCCTGCCAGGCGGCCACAGCCAAGACCTGTTTGGACAGCCGCCTCCTGGACTCCTGGTCTGGCCGCCTCCTCTCCAGCTTGCACCTCCTTTTCCTCTCACTGGGGGAACAAACACATTCGGAGTTTAAAGGAATGAAACCACTCCATAAAGTGCCAGTCTGAGGGAGAAAAGCTTCCTACTCCTTTAGAGAGTAGGCATGCCTTGGGGCAGAGCTTCCTAACTCTTTCCTCCAAGGAAAACCCAGGGGAGGCCCCAAAGCCAAGGAGGCAGGCATGCTGGGCGGGCCCTCCTCGGAAAAGCAGGGGCCTGCATCCTCTCCTCTCATCTCTTCCTGGAAACCATCCTTTGCTCCTGTGGCCCAGGGCTGTTAACTCTGGTTTACCTCCCACCTGCACCCACAGGGCCAATGCAGAGGCCACATGTGACCTGCGACCGCCTCTTAGGCACCGGGGCCGTGGAATAAAATCCCCAGCAGGCTGCAGCAGTGCTGTGATTCTGTGCTAAGTGGGCTTGACAAGTAGCTCGCAGGGCCTCGGGAGAGGGTTGCCAGAGAAAACACGGGACACTCAAGTATCTCACAGCTCATACTTGTGCTGAAAAGTATTTGTTGTTTATCTGAAATTCAAATGGAACCGGCCGGGCATCCTGTAGTTTTAGTCACTCAAATCTGACAACCTCACCTTGGGAGCCCATTTCTGAGTCCATTTTTTACTTCCTGAGTGAAACCGGCCCAGGGCCTTAATTTCCTGCTGGGATTTCTGGGTCCAGCCATTTGTTCCTGTCCCCCGCCCCTGCCCACCACCCCCCGCAGGGAGCACCAGATTCCTAGGCATTAGCCATTGGATAGGGGGTGGGGCCCCAGAAGTAACCTGCTTGCAGTTCTGTCCCTAATGAGCAGATAAGATTGCTGAATGTGGAACTGGAAGGTGATCCTCCAGGGCAATCTAGCAAGATCCCACAGAGAGCATTTGTAGACACAGAAAAGATGACTGTGGTTGGGCTGAGCGAGTGGGTGAATTCCCGGAGAATATGGGTGGTGGGCAGCCTGCAGCTGAAACGTGCAGGTGGGAGGTGCACCTCTCTTTGGGCACTGGGGGTTTGGCCTACTGCCACGACTGGAGACTCCTGTGTCCATTTGTATCTAGGAATTTGCCAGGGCCCTGGGAGTAAAGGTCTCAGGGTTGCAGCCTGTTGCCCTGGACTTTCAGAAATAATCAAGGCATGTGTAATGAACTTAGGTAGTGAGTAGCTGAGGCCAGATCGCAGGAAAAGCAGCAAGCTTGAGGGGGGGAGTGGCACCCCGCAAGGAAACACTACAAAGGAAGGAGGTGGGAAGAACAGGGTTGAGGAAGGAGAGTCTAATTCTAGATATAGTGTGTCATGGATATGGGAGCACGTCTTGACCATGAGGGGGTCTTGGAAGGTAGGGAGAAAGTAGGTGAACTAAAGGAGCTGTGCCATTAAGAGCTGTCTTGTTAGGGCCGGAGCTGTTTTTCTGCTGTGCATCCTCATTCTCATTGTAGCTATTGACTCTCAGTCCCCGAGGAAGAGCGAAGGCTGGACACGGTGGCAGAGCCTATGTAGGCAGCCGCAGGGACGACCAGAGGAGCTCTGAGAACAGTGGGAACTCAATCAGCCCAGAGCTCTGGAGACTGGCCAAGACCTTGGCACCCTCTCACACACACCTGCGGGGCAGAGGCCCCTGAGACGGCCGGGCGGGTTGCTCAGAGTTCAGTTGGTCCTGAGGTCAGACCTTTCCATGGTGTCGGAGTTCCTTCTCTTCCAGTAGGTGGCAGCAGGTGAGCAAAGAGAAGAACTGAGATTGGGTTTAGGGGCACCGGTGCGTGCCCGTGTGTGTGTGTGTGTGTGTGTGTGTGTGTGTGTGTGTGCGCGCGCGCGCGCGCACCCACAACCTGGGTAAGTAACCAAACTTCTCCAATTTGGCAGGTGGGGGCTCCGTACTCTTCTATCTTGGTTATTAAAGGAAATGGAACCTTACTGTGTAGTCAAGGCTTGGTGAGGCTTGGGGAATGCATATTGGGAAGACGCTGTCCGTTTGGATTCCACCTGACACAAGATTCAACGTCTATTGATGAAACTTCTTTTGACACCAGATTCAACTTCTTCTAAATGGAAGATATTGCTCAATTTTGTCGGTTCCTATCTCTCTTGAATGTTCAATTCATAAGGAAGTAGGAGAGGGGAACTATTTTTAAATGGCATCCCATTCTCTGAGTGGGTGCAGCTGTAGCCTAGTTTTGGAGTGTGGAATACAGACTAGATTTCAGCCCCCTGTTCTCTCCTCGGATGCATGCCCCCGCACAATCTTAAAGAAAGAATGTTCTAGAACATAAGCCCCATTACCCTATTGTGACTTTGTTACACTGATAGAATTAGTGAACATTTACCATATACCAGGTACTAACCTAAACACTTTATGTATTTGCTTGGAACCTTTTGATCCTTGTAGCAGCTCTGTCAGATGAGGAAACAGAGCAACTTGCCAAGGTGACCCAGTCATGGTGGAGCCGCCTTTGCTCTCTTAACCACCTGCTGTCCTGCTAGACGTGGAAAGATCCACTGCAACAAGGCAGGGAACAGATCAGAGGGAGGCCACAAATGAAAGATCTGTAAGAAAAGTCAGGCAACTCAGGGAGAAAACGAGACAGAGGGCAAAACTGGTAACAAATGCTTGCCTGGAAGTTCAGTGTGCCAGAGAGAAACCACACGCCCGGTTAGTTCCGAGCTTCTCTGTAACCCACACGAAGAAAGGAATCACAGTCATTTTCAAGATCCGAGTCTCCATAAGGTAGGGAGTTCAAGTGTCAGGGGAGAAGCACAACTATTTGTGGAACTAAGATAAAAGGGAATTATCTCAAGTTGGTTGTTGAAGAACCACTTATCCAAGGTCTCACAGCTGCTCAGCCAGATTTAAGCCCCAGCCACCTGGCCCCGCAACCCACATTCTCACACGTGGCCCCACACTGCCTCTGGAGCTGGACTTGGAGCTCTTAATGAATGTTTGTTGAATGGCTAAGTGACTGGACCAGAAGAGCCCCAACAGATGGTTCAGGAGTGCCTGGGGCAATGGGAGTGCTGCTGGCCATTGCGGCCCCCGTTTTTATGTAAAGAGATGTTTATGAACTGAGTGCTCATGCTTCAGGGACCTGCCTGTGAGTAATAACCTTGATGCGCTCCCAAACACCAAAGCAAACTAACTTTTAAATGCATTCGCTCAGACAAACAGCATAAACGGCTCTATTGTGTGTCTCCCTTGTCTTCGGCAGAACCTAAGAATTTGCTTGGAATCAACCTGATATGAATGGAATTTTACTTACTCACAGGAGTTCCACTGAAACTCAACCATATTCTCTCTCTCTCTCTCTCTCTCTCTCTCCCCCTCTCCCTCCCTTTCTCCTTACCAGGACTTAGATGAACACTAGGCTTGATTCAGACACTGGGCTGCTCTTATAGTAAAGTAGAGAGGGAATATTATTATAAGTATAAAGCTGCTTATAAAATTCTTACAGCAATTGGAAAAAAATTGGAAACATTAACAGCTAAATCCCAGTTCAGCTTACACTTCATTAAATAAAAAATCCTTCAAACATGATAATCATCCAAAGAGGTCCTTACTAAGCATTGTGGAGACTAAATCCATGGCCAGTGGGAAGGAAGCAGATGGCCCCGAGCCCATAAAAATCCCCAAAGCTCCATAATCGAGCTCATATTTTCACCAAACTGCGTCTAAAATCTGTGTAGCGCCTCTTAAACTGAATGCCTGAAGCTAATGCATATTGAGAATCTACTGCAACTTGACCCCCTTTTTGGCTTGTTCACACACCTTCCCTTCTTTGGGACCCACAACAACCCCAGGATTTGGGTTGGGCAAATATAATTATCCCGGTTTCAGGCTCAGCGAGGTAAAGGAACCTGCCAGAAGCTCCTGAACACAACGAGGAACCCAGAATTCAAACCTGGGTCTTCTGCTCTCTGACCTCTAACCTCCACTGAAGATGTGAGCCCCCGCCCCCACCTGGTGGAAGGTTGGAGAACTATGAAGGCCAAAGGGGTGCTCAGCGTCACAAAGCATGGCTCTGCATCTTCCAGTAAACCTGCTTTCCCTGCTGGAGGCCTTTGCCATTTACCGTGGGGAGCACCAGCTTAGCACTCTCTTCTGTGGCTGCCTGGGCCATGTCTATCAGCTCTTTCCTCCTCCTGTTGTCATGGCCAAGTGCCCTTTTACTGCCGTGATGCCTCAGGAGGCTCCACTCCATCCTGAGGTTGTGGGGTCTAGGACACAGGGCTACTGTCAGAGAAAACTCTGCGCTCCAACAGGTTCAGCTTCTTGCTAACCGTGTACCATAGAAGTTTCCTTAATTCTCCTGGGGTTACTGTGAAGGTTGAAAAGGGTGAAATGTACAGATGGCACCTAGCAATGTGCTCAGCATGACAAGTTTTAGAGATCCTTAACCTTTCGTTCATGTATTTGGCCATTCCTGCCGTTTACTTGGCAATTCCAGTTGTGTGCCTGCTACGTGCTCAGCATTGTTCTCGGCACTGGGGATGCAGCAGCAGACAAAATCGATGAAAATCTGTGCCCCTAAGGAGCTTACATTCTGGGGTAGAAATAGATAATCAAAAATAAAACAGATAAAGGGTGCCTGAGTGGCTCAGTCGTTAAGCGTCTGCCTTCGGCTCAGGTCATGATCCCAGGGTCTTGGGATCGAGTCCCGGATCGGGCTCCCTGCTCAGCGGGAAGCCTGCTTCTCCCTCTCCCACTCCCGCTGCTTCTGTTCCCTCTCTCGCTGTCTCTCTCTCTGTCAAATAAATGAATAAAATCTTAAAAAAATTAAAATAAAATAAAACAGATAAAACCAAGAATTGCTATGTGTGATCAATATAATGAAGAAAACTGAGGTGCTGTAAGAGAGAATGGTTGATCCTGGAAGGCCTCTTGGAAGAGGTGACATTTAAGCTGAATTCTGGAGGACAAGTGGAGCCAGCTAAGCCATGAGCGTTGACAGGAGCTTGCCAGGCATAGACAATTCAAGTGCTAGGGCTGGGGTGGGAGGGACCTTAGCATTTTCAGGAGCTGTCGAAATGTCTGTGTGGCTGGAGTGGAGGAGGTGAGGATGTGAGTGTCAGGAGAAGGGGCTGGAGACAAAAGCAGATGGTGCAGCCCTGGAAGGCCGTGGGAAGGAGTTTCCGCAGCCTGAAGAAGGGAGGGATGTGTGGAGAGACCACGTGGACGTACCGGGCAGGAGTGGACCAGCCAGAGGGGTATTGAGTAGGTGGTGTGTTTGTGTGTGAGACTCACCTAAAAATATACCCTGAAAATACAGAAAGCAACAACCATCAGAACTGCAGGGAGAAATGGATGAACCAAAAATTGTAGCTGGAGATGTTTAACACATCCTTCTCAGAAACTGATAGAACAGATAAAAATGGTAAAATGCACAGAGATAAAGAAGATCTGAAATATAATAAATAAAGACATACATATATGAGATTCTTTTTTTTTTAGTATATGCATTAGTTTGGAGTACACATGGAGTATTTGCAGAATTGTCCCTGAGCTAAATCATTAAAGAGGCCTCAATAAGCCAAAAGAATTGGCACCATTCAACATTCTCTAACAGATGAAAGAAAATTAGGAATTAATAACAAAGGGATTTCAGTTCTAAAAGCCTATTATGTCTGAAACTAAATAGCATCACTTGGGTTAAAATCAAGAACGTAAGAAAAATTGCAATATGACTAGACCTGAGTGACGAGGAAGACACGGCAGATTCTGAAGGTAAACATGAACTTCATAAAGACATTTATCAGGGTATAAGAAATGCTGGAAACCAGTGAGCTAAGCCACCAACTCAAAAGATCAGAAAAGAAGCAAGAGAGCACAAGAAGAAGATATCAACTTGTAGGAAGTAAGAAAGGCCAGAACAGAAGTCTGTGAAGTGAGGAGTGGTGACAACAAAGATTAATGAGACTGAAACCTGGTTCTTTCCAAAGAGTCATTACATAGGCCTCTGTCAAGACAGAGTGAGACAAAAAGGATAACAGACGAATAAACAAAATACAGAAAAATATAGGTGTGAGAGTAATTTTAAAGTCCCGCAAGACCGAAGGTTTGAGTGCCCCCAAATCCATATGTGGAAGTTCTAATCCCCAGCATGAGGGTATTTGGAGGTGAGGTCTTTGGGGCGTAATCAGCTTTAGATGAGCTCATGAGGGTGGAGCTCCCCCGATGAGATTAGGGCCTTTACGGAGAAGAGGCCTGGCTCTCTCTTCCTGCACACGCCGAGGAAAAGCCACGTGAGCGCACAAGGAGAAGGCAGCTCTCTACAAGGCAGGAAGAGGGCCCTCACCAGGAACCAGGAACTGAATCTGCAGGCATCTTGATCCTGGATTTTCTAGCCTCCACAACTGTCAGAAAATAATGTCAACTTAAACAAAAGTTTAAGCCACCCAAGCTCCAACATGCTATTTTGTTACAGCAGCCTGAGCTCACTAACACGAGTACGTTATGAAAACTCCATGCTAATAAATTTGAAAACCTAGATGAAATTAAAACCCACCAGACGTTGAAAATATCTTAAATCGAAAACGCATTTGATACACTCAACCTGGGGCACCTGGGTGGCTGTCGGTTGAGTGTCTGTCTTTGGCTCAGGTCATGATCTTGGGGACCTGGGATCGAGCCCCGTGTCCCGCTCCCTGCTCAGCGGGGAGTCTGCTTCTCCCTCTGCCCCTGCTCCTCCTCCCACCTCCCTTGTTCATGCTCTCTTTGTCACTCTCTCTCTCTCAAATAAATAAATAAAATCTTTAAAATAATAACAATACACCTAACCTACCAAACACCATAGCTTGGCCTAAATGGTGAGACAGGTTTCAGCAGAAGAGACAGATCTTCAGTTCTAAGAGGAGGAGGCAGGGGAAGGTGCTGACACAAGAATCTTGGAAACTTGGTGGTGAAGAGAGTACAGAGTTTATTCTAGCGACCTCCTTTTGTTCAATAAAACACGAATCCAGGTCAGTAGCTGAGAGTGGGGATGAGGAAGAACTGGGGAGAAGGTGACAGAGTTCTGAGGCCAGAAGATAAGGCATAAAATAGTCATAAACAACATGATTCAAGACGCAGACCGGCTTTGTAACCCCAGAGCCTGGTCCTGGCATGTGCTCAGTTAGGGCGTGAGGCATGGCCAACGGAGTGGGGGTCAAGCGGGCTGCTGTGTGGCCACAGGGGCTGGGCAGAGCGTTCAGGTAGGCATCTTGAGCCCGGAGGACAGAAAATCAGAGAGCACTAGATCTGGCTGTCTGGCATATAGACCTGGCTCCACCATGGCCCCTCCGGGCATTCCTGTGAACTCGGTTCTGGGTTTCGGCTTTTCTCATCTGGAAAATGGGAATAATGGTACCTACTGCCTTCACCTTACAGAGCTGATGTGAAGATTGTGTGGGTGACTTTTCACTTGTCACCCCCTCCAGATCCTTCCTCACTCTCCTGCCTGGCTCTGTGCCCTGGGAGGCTGACCTCGATGGACCGCAGTTTCTCGTTCCTTAGCCCTCTGACTTCCCTTTGGGCTCAGCCAGCCGGAGGCCCCAGCAGCAGATGGGAGAGTAGAAGGAGAACACAGAGCTCTTAAGGCTGCCATTCCCTACTAGTTTTGCTGCAACTGGGGCAATGCCCTGTTCCTCTCTACAGCCGCAGGTCCTGTGAGGCAGCCCCATGACCATGGCTCCAGCTCTCTCAGGCTCAGACAGCACCCTTCCCTCGTCCTGCCCCTTCAAGGCCTAAGGGTGGTCACAGCCCCTCCTGCTGCCAGTGCCTGGATATTGCCTGCGACCCTGGCCAAACCTCTGTCAATAGTCCCTTCATTTAACTCTTAAATCAGTCTCTTTGGAGGGTGCCATCCATTCCTGTCAGGCCAAGGACAGAAAGGTCGTCCAGGTGCTGAACGAAAGTGAGGTAAGTGGGCGCAGGGAGAGAGGGTGCAGAAGAAGAGAGCAGGTGTAAATGTAAGGGACCATCTATAAAATCTGGCAGGGTCTGACTGGAGGAAAAAGGATTCTGCTTGCTTCCGCATGGCCTCGAAATGGGAAGAATGTTCTATTCTCTGGGAGCAGAAAAAGCTCAGCTTAATGCCGAGGTGTAAGGGTGTTGCAGAAACCAAGCCTCCATGGTCCCACCCGACAGAGGCTCCAGGGGCAGGAAAAGGCAGGCCTTGTCCTTGGGCCCAAAGTGTTCTCAGAAGACGCTGACCTACGGCAAAGCTGCTCAGGTTTCCCACAAGAAACAAACGAGCTTGGCCTAAACAGCACAACAAACAAATCATTGAGGAGGGCAATAAAAAAATTATTGCTGAGACCAGCCATTCATTACATAAGTAGGTCTCCATTGACAAGCTTCTCTATATGTTGCTCTCCTCTGTTCATTCAGTGTGTCCTTTTAGGGGGTGTGTGCCAAATGGGGGAGAGGGAAGTGAGGCCCAGGGTCCCAGCTCGGTCATTGGACGGACAAGTCCTCATCATCTCTGCTTGCCTCACCCTGCTTGCCCTAGTTCCTTATCCAGCTTACCCCACATTAACTCACTGGGCCAGGCCTGACAGCATCCAGGTTCATTGTCACAGTCTCTGTTCGTCACGTCTACATCCAGTAGGCCAGCAGACCCAGCGGCACCTGACATAAGCCCCTTTATCTCCATTCCTCTCCCCAGCTGCAGACAGCCACTTCCCATCCGGTACCTGGGGAGCAAGTCCGACGAATTGGAGTCGCGGGAGCCTGAGTTGTTGAGATTTAATTCCCTCCCTCGGAGCCTCAGTCCCCTCATCAATAAAAGCAGAGGCCATCATGGCTGCCCCCAGGCTCACTCTGAAGTACCTGGCAGGAGGTCTAGCACACAGAAGACAATCAGTAATGGAGAGTGCCTCCTTTCCTTCACCCTGAGGTTCTCCTGCTGCCGGGACGCCTGAGTCCCAGGCCTTTCCCCCCCGGGGGAACCACTGCTGGAGTGAGCACTGGGCATGGGCTCTCACCGGACATTCTCTGGACTTCCCTGCCTCCCTGTCTGAGGATGACCACTGTACCTAGGCTACACTGTACCTACTTCACCCTGGTCCCAGCCGCCTTCTCCTGTGTCCCATCCTGCTTTCAGCCCAAACCTATCTGATTACGGTTTTGTTGAGCTCCAAAACTCCATATTTCTTTATTTATATGTAAGATCATGAAATCCTGCTTTGAGTTCTATAAAATGGGTGCAAATATTCTGTATTCACTCTGGGCAGAAGGTGGAATGCTTGCCGTCCTCTCACATTTATTTATATATGACATTTAAAGATGCAGTCTTTAAAGATGGGCGCCTGGGTGGCTCAGATGGTTAAGCGTCTGCCTTCAGCTCAGGTGATGATCCCAGGGTCCTGGGATCGAGTCCCGCATCCGACTCCCTGCTCCTTGGGAGGCTGCTTCTCCCTCTGCTTCTCTCTCTCTCTCTCTCCCCCTCTGTCTCTCATGAATGGATAAATAAAATCTTAAAAAAAAAAAGATGCAGTCTAGTCTGCGTAAATTTGACTTAAAATTAATATAACAGCTAATCCTAATTTGTACTTCAACGTCTAATCAGCAATAATTTTATTGGCTCATTTAGAACATTTGTGTTTGGACAAGGTTTGGGTAGCTTGGATCTCTTGGAAAAGCTATCCAAGGGTGTTTGATTTGTTTTCATTTGATAAAATTCTTAGCAGTAAGTAGAGGCAATGAAAATCGTCCCATAGCCCGACATTAGGGTTGGTTCATAGTGAGTGCCTTTGTGGAGAGATTGCGAGAGGGAGGGGGAGGTGTGAGCACCAGCATTCCACTTTCACTTTTCATTTTGCGCCGTTGAGGTGATCTGACTTCACATTTATGTCATTCTTCTTTATGAAAGTCAGTGTTGACAGAGGCTGGGGGTTTGTCAGAAGGGTTTTTGTTCTCTTCTTTGTTTCCTGTATTTAAAAACATAAATGCTATGTAATTTATATATTATAATATTTATAATATGCACCATTATATACCTGGTATATATTTTACATACGCTATTTTAATAATTTGTTAAGGTGTAATAAACAAGAAGATACACATGTACATACCCATTAAACTATAACCAAAATCAAGATAACGAACAGATCTCTCCTCCCAACAAATGTCCTCGTGCCCCTTGGCAATCCCTCCCTCCTGTGCTCCCACCCTACCCCTCTCATGCCCCCAAAACGCTGATCTGCTTTATGTCAGTAGAGTTTATTCTGCATTTCTAGAATTTTCTATGAATGTAATCACATAGTATGTATCCTTTTCTGTCTGGCTTCTTTCACTCACCATAATTATTTAAAGATTTATCCATATTGTTGAATATATCAATAGTTTATTCCTTTTTATTGTTGAAGAGGATTCTATTTTAGGAATATACCAAATTTGTTTCCATTTTAGGGCTATTTCAGGTTATTCCAAAGAAAGCTGCTATGAACACTCAGGTTCAAGGGTTTGTATGGACTTTCTCTAGGGCAAATACCTAGGAGTGGAACGGCCGGATCACGCGATGGGTTATATTTACCTCTTTAATAAACTTCCAAAATGGTTGCACCATTTCTCTTTCCCACCAGCAATGTATGAGGGTCCCAGCCATGCTCACCCATGTCCTTGCCAGGACAAGCTATGGTCAGACTTCCCACTGTAGACACTCTCAGTATCTCACTGTGGTTTTAATTTGCCTTTCTCTCATGACTAGGGATGTTGAGTATCTTTTCATGTGTTCATATGCCATCCATACATCTTTCTTTGATGAAGTATCTGTTCAAGTCTTTTGCCCTCTAGGAAAAATTCAATTGTTGGTTTGTCATTAGAGTTTTAGAGCTCCTTATATACAGGCTTACCTCATGTTACTGTGCTTCGCTTCACTGTGCTCTGCAGAGATTGTTTTTACAAAGTGAAGGTCTATGGCAACCCTGTATTGAGCGAGTCTCTCAGAGCCATTTTTCCAAGTAGCATTTGCTCACTCTGTGTCTGTGTCACATTCTGGTAATTCTTGCAGTATTTCAAGCTTTTTCATTATTATTGTATTTGTTATCCTGATCAGTGATTGTGACTCGCAGACAGTGCAGATGATGGTTAGCATTTTTTAGCAATAAGGTACTTTTTAATTAAGGTTCTACATTGTTTTTTTAGACATAATGCAGTAGTTTCTCCTGCATAGGATTAAGGGTCCCCGGATATTTGTCTGGAGTCTTCTAAGTCTTCTAAGAGGGTAGAGAGATGTGAAAAGTCAAACAAATAGAAAACAGGCTTTTCAGAGAAAATAGCTGGAGAGAAGAACAAACATTTGAGAAGTTCTAATTGGTATTAGAATAATACTTATCCTCACTTAAACTTATTGCAGGCAAGATCAAGACCAAATGAGAAAAGAACCATCAGGACACAAGACAGAAGTCATGGAAAATAAAAATATGATGGCTGCAAGGCAAATAAATAATCCTAATCTTGTAAAGTAGGTATATTTGCCTGGGTGGGCCACCATAACAAAATACCATAACGTGGACGGGTAAGCAACAGAAATTTATTTCTCACAGTTCTGGGGTCGGAAGTCCAAAATCAAGGTGTTGGAAGGTTTGGTTTCTGGTGAGTCCTCTTCTGGCCAAGCAGATGGCCATCTTTTGCTGGGCACATGAACTCATGGTGTGTCTTCCTCTTCTTATAAGGACACCAGGCATCCTGGATCAGGGCCACTGGTATAACCTCATTTAAACTTGATTCTCCCCTTAAAGGCCCTGTCTGCAAAAAGACAGCCACAAAGGAGGTTAGGGCTTCAATATATGAATTTGGGGGCAACTCAATGTGGTCCATTACAGTGGGGAATTGAAAAATACTGTCTACAGTCAATGGGAAAGAAATGAAGGCATGCATATCTGTTGAAGGAACTTAAGATTCGAGGAACTTAAAATACTGACAACTGTATTGGAGCATCTAGATAGGCCAAGGTGGAACTAGAGCCTTAAATCCTCACCTAGGAAAGCAGAAAGTCAACGGACACCATTCTGACTTCATAAATTAAGAAATAGTGGTAGAAGCAGATTACAGAGCCTGAACAAAAAGCTGGAAGAGTTGAAAGGTGCTATCCGCTGTAAGAGTCACCAGAAGCCGGAAGTGTACTGTGCTTTCCCTTTCAGCGTGAACCTCTCCTTACCATTTGGAGCCACATCCAAGTATCGGATAAAAATTTAGCAAAAACTACCAACCAAGTTAAAATGAAACTGTGGTCTCTCCATCTGCTCTTTTTCTTTCCCTCCGGTGAGACCCTTCTTCAATATTTCCAAATATAGGGGCCATTTTGGAAACCCAAGGCTGGCAGTTACAAGCTCAGCTCCCACTCAGCATTTCCAGTTTCCTCTTTAATCCTGCTCTGGTCTTATCTTTATGTGTGTTTATTTCCACAATCAGACTGTAGTTCCCTTGAAGACTTATCTGTGGCTCACTTCTAATGCCTTGAACAATAACCTGGCACATGGAGATGCTCAGGGAGTATTTGCTTTATAAACACAGATCTTGTTATCCCTCTGGGGAGCAGTTCTGCTCAGCATCTCATCACCGATTGTATTCCAGCCCTTGGAAACCAGTACAGGGATATCCTCATTAGGATCATTTTAAGGCGAAATGCCCACAATACATTTAGATTTTCAGTATACATTTAAGAAAGAGATATCAGAACATGCTATTAAAAATGCCTAGGAGAAACCCTCTCCCTGTGTACTTAAGCATAAGCTTTTTAAACCATATATGTATCTTCTGCTTCACTCGTTCTTCCATCAGTTTGTCCTTAGTGGGTCCTATTATGTGCAAAGCTCTGTATAAATGCATAATTTTGTAAATCACATCCTAACCTCACTCAGATTGTGAGTTGCCCTCAAATGTGGAAGTCAAGGCCATTATATAAATTCAGAATTTATACTGCAAAAACACTAGAAGATATACAGGTGCCTCTGGGTTGCTAAAAACTTAGAAATTAAATTTTTTTTTGTCAAGTAGATCATATTCCATCACTGCTTAATGCCGCTACCTTGGAGATTTCTCTCCTGCATTTCTGATTTATGCTAACCTGACAGCAGTTCCTGGGATTCTGACTCTAAGTTCCCTGCCAGCCCCAACCTCTCCTTTACAGAGTTCACAATCTGTGAACAATGCATTGGTCAATCCTTTCAAGGAATCCACTGTGAGGGCCAGAGGGTCTTTGGGGAAGAAGATGGTCTTTCTCTGCGTGGTCTCTTTGGTACAAAAGAGGCAGTGAAGCACTTTGGAGCAGGATATACGTGACTTCTAACCCTGGGAATGCTTTTATGCCTGTGTTCCTGACATCCAGACCCTTAGATTCTCAAGCTATTTCAAGTCTCCCAGGGGCCAGATCAAGACGGTGGGGGAAGAGGGCGCCTGGGTGGCTCAGTTGGTTAAGCGACTGCCTTCAGCTCAGGTCATGATCCTGGAGTCCACGGATCGAGTCCCGCATCGGACTCCCTGCTCAGCAGGGAGTCTGCTTCTCCCTCTGACCCTCCCCCCTCTCATGCTCTCTCTATCTCATTCTCTCTCTCAAATAAACAAATAAAATCTTAAAAAAAAAGAAAAAGTATTAAACATAAAATTAAAAAAAATGGTGGGGGAAGAACAGGCAGAGAGTAAATGATCTGCTTAGGATCCTCCCTGTGGTCTTGGGCTAAGTCTGAGTACTCTATTATCCACAAGTATTTATTGAGAACTTACTCAGGCCTTTCAGACGCTCCATAGTTAAACTTCCTACTGATCATTCCCTAAGACATGAGCTCTGCTGCTGAAAGTCTAGCTCCAGGTAGACATTTAAACACATAGTTAGAATAGACTGTGTCCCTGGCAACCGGAAGATTCAGAAGCAGCCCATAAAAGATAATGAACGATTCTGTTTGTGTAGGCCGAGAAAAATAAGGGTGATCAGATCTGCCTAGGGTTTTGAAGGATGAGTAGACGTTTGTCAAATATATAAGGTAGAAGGAGAATCTAAACAGTGGGAACAGCCTGTAAAAATGAAGATGACCATGATCACATGAAATCTCTACTGTCTATCACCAGATCTACATACATACCTGCATCTGTGTCCATTTTATTTTATTGTTAATTTCCTTTAAAGGTAGAGCGAATATCCCTTAGGGAAGCTGAAATCTTTCTGACATTGAGTTTTTCATCATTAACATGGTATCTTCTTTATCGTCTTTTAGATTTTTTTTTTCCCACGAAGATCTTACTCATGTTTGAATACCTTCTGTTGGGGTTGTTGTTGTTGTTGTTCCCATTATAGATATTAACTTAAAAATTATTATTTCCATTTGGGTTGCGTAGAAAAAACCCAATACACTCTTTTTTTTTTTTTAAGATTTTTATTTATTCATTTGACAGAGAGAGACACAGCGAGAGAGGGAACTCAAGCAGGGCAGTGGGAGAGGGAGAAACAATCTTCCTGCCGAGCAGGGAGCCCGATGCGGGGCTCCATCCCAGGACCCTGGGATCATGACCTGAGCCGAAGGCAGACGCTTAACGACGGAGCCACCCAGGTGTCCCCAGTACACTCTTGTATATTGATTTTATATCCAGCTGCCCAGCTAAATTTTCTTCATTCCAGTAATTAGTAAATGATTTTCAACTGTCCATATAGACAATCATGTCACCTGCAAAAATTTTGTTTCTTCCTTTAAAATTCTTACACCTTCTATTTATTTTTCTTGTATTGTTTGACTGATTATGAACTCCAATACAATAGTGAACTGATATAGTATTAGTGGACATCTTTGTCTTATTCCTGATTTTAAAGTGTCGCATTTATTCTCCACACCTCACTTCCCTGAAATGGCTCTTGCTAAGGCCACCAATGACCTGTACATTGCTGCATTTAAAAGACATTTTTAAATGACAGTTTGTTTGGCCTCAGTTGCACTGACATCATTGATCACCTCTATTTTTTTTTGAAGATTTTATTGGTTTATGAGAGACAGAGAGAGAGAATGAGTGCATGAGTCGGGGAGAGGCAGAGAGAGAGGGAGAGGGAGAAGCAGACTCCCTACTGAGCAGAGAGCCCAACTTGGGGCTCATTCCTAGGACCCTGGGATCATGACCTGAGCCAAAGGCAGATGCTTAACCGACTGAGCCACCCAGGTGCCCCTGAACATGTCTATTCTTGAAACATTCTCTTCTTTGGGCTCCCCAGTACCACACTCTCCTTCTAGAGTCTCTGACCACTTCTTCTCAGGTATTCTTCTCTTCACATCTATATTTCCTCTAAATGTTAAAGCTCCCCAGGACTCATCCTGAGTCTCTTCTTTCATTCTACACTCTTCTTAATTGAGGTCATCCATTTCATATGCCATCTGTTTGATACACACACACACACACACACGACAACTTAACATTATACTCAGATGTCACATAAGCATCTCAAACCTAGCTTGTTCAGAACTAAACTTGTCATTTTCCCTACTCTAATGTAATCCTCCTGCAGTCTCCCCATCTCAGTAAATGGCGCCTTTAGCTACTCAGTTACTCAATAAAGAAAAAAAGAAATGTGGGAATCATCCTTCTCTTTCATCGTCCCCACATCCAGTCTATTAGCAGGTATTATTTATTCTAACTCATAGATATATCTCACATTCCTTTTGTTCTCCATGTCTTTTCAGTCAAAGCTAACATACTTTCTTGCCTGACTTACAGCAGTAGTCTTCTAACTGGTGTCCTTAAACTTTTGTTCCTTTACAATCCCTTTGACAAAGCTGTTAAACTGATATTTTAGGAATATAAACCGGATCATGTTACTCTTTTGTGTCCCTTCATGGACCTCTCCTTACTCACTGTCCTTTAGCCACTTGAACTCTTGTCCTATGAAAGACCCAGTTTTTCCTGCCTAAGATCTTTGTACTTATAAGCTCCAGGAAGGTGGGGACTGTATCTTTTTGTTCGCAGTTTTATACCCAGGTCCAAGAATGTATAAATATTTCATAAATGTTTGCTACATAAATGATGTTTCCTTTGCTTAGAATATTCTTCCCTCACTTTTTACCTGGTTAAATATTATTTATCTTTTAGGTCTCATGTCACTTTAAACATCACTTTCTCGGAGAAGTCTTCAGATGACCACCCCTCACCTTACCCTTCCTTCTTTAGGCAATAGCCCTCACTAGCGACAGAGGTAGGTACTGATCCTGGCTGGACCAACTTCATATTATCCCATTCCTTGAGTCAATATAAGTCCTCTCCTCAGATTTTCCTATCTGGAAAGGGTAAAGAAGGCTCTCTTGCCCTTGGGTCAAAGAGCTACTTGGCTGTGAATCACATTCTCTGATGTGTGGAGAAAGCTTTTCTGGAGTAGAAGAGAATGAGGTCAAACTCAGAGAGACATGGAAAAGAGGAACAACGAAAGAGAGGGTTCAGATCTGTATCTCATTATCTACCCTTGATGCCTTCTCCAAATCTGGATTGTCAATTCTTCCTTTCTTCTCTGAGCTACCCCAATATCTTTTCAATAAATTCCTCCTTTTTGCTTGAACTAGCTCAAATTAGGTTTCTGTTATTTGTTATTGAAAGATTTCTGCCTAGTACACATTCCTTGACCTCCCAATCTCAATTTGGTCCTCTTGTTATACTCCTTAAAACACACTTTTCTTTCGTAACACTTATCAGAATTTATAAGTATGAATTGATTTTGTGTTTATTTAATGTGTCTCTCCCCATAGATGATGGAAGCCATGCTTATTTTGTTCACTACTTTTTATCCTGCACACAGTGTAGTACTTTACACATAGCAAGCATTCAATAAAAATTTGTTGAATTAATGATTAAATAAATGATTCTGTGATTGACTAGATATGAAGGGGGACCAGACAGGGAGGAGGCTTAGGATAACTCCACATTTTCTGGCTTCACCAAGAGGGCAATGACTCGTATTGGGAACATATGAGGAAGAGTCAATGTAAGGGAGGAAGAACATGATTTAAGTTTTGGACATGAGTTTGGGGTACCCATATACCTATGGTATAGTGGAGCTTTGCAGCAAATAGGGGATCTATCTGTCTCTGGCTTAGAAGAGAGGACAAGTTGAAGATCTGATTTGGAAAGGCTTAGATGATAGAACACACTGGAAGTTTGGGGAATAGATGAGATCCTCCAGGTAAGCATGAAATATGGGAGACATCTGATGACTGAGGAGAAGGCTCTAAAGAACAACCCTTCAGCCTAGAACCAGGGCTGCCTAGTGGTCCTCAGAGTATGCTTAACTCTTGGCTTCCAGCTGGCCCACAAGAGCCACTGGATAAGAAGTTGAGTCCTAAGTTTTGGAGAGTCTCTCGGAAAAGGGAGGTGTAAGGCTGAGTGCAGCATCCTTGACCTCTTTGGTGGACCTACACATGGCTTCTGTCTATCTGCTCAGAATTGTGCATCCTCCACCCAGGACTGTCTTAAGACATCTGACATGTGCCAGGAACTTTTAAAACTCTTAAATGTGATGTCATTTAAACTTTAACTTTCTGAGGTGTAAATTATTACATCTATTTGACAGAAGAAGGCTCAGGGGTTGAGAAGGTAAAAAACTCACCCTAGATCTGACATTTGGGACATGCTCAGGCCAGAACTCTAGTGCCACGATCTTCCCACATTCCGGCTAGCTCTTCATCACAGGTTTGTGCCATAGGGAGAGGGAGAACAGATCTGTCACACAAAAGCTGTGGGAACAAAAGGCCCAGAGGGTAAAGTCAGCAGCCTGAACATTAACCAATTGCCAACTCTTGCCCAACCCATTTCTCAGAGGAGAGTGAGGTCAAGGTCTACAAACCCATCTCATGTTAAACCCTCTCCCTTTGGTGCTACCAATTGATCTGTGTGATAACTCCCAGTGGCCCTTGCTTCAGGGCTGGTCCTATAGATTTCCAGTCTTCTCTCTGCTCACTGACAGAGCAGCACCTCAAGGAGTATCCTTGGTTTCCCCTGGAAGGTCATGGCAAATGGAGACCCAGCACACTGAGTTCAACTGAACTTGGGATTCTTTTCTTAATTCTGGAAGTAGAATCATTCATCTGGAAAAGTAAATCTTCTAGAAATAATAAAGAAAGAGACCAAAAAAAAAAAAAAAAAAAGGAAAGAAAATAAAAGTAAAAAGAAAGAAGAAAAAAACACCTCACCACATCCTCTTAAAAGAAAAAACAATTTTTTTTGAAAAATGACCATGTCTTCCTGCCTTTTAGATGTCATTGCTGATCTAAAGCCATTTTATTAATTTAAAGCCATAAAATGTATTAGAACTCAGTTTGCTCCCCAAATTATCACATCTGGTATATTTAGTGACAAGCAGGCTTGAGGAAAAATGGAAAAAATACAGGAGGGAAAATGGGGTGCTCATATTTCTCCTTGAGTTCCTAAGAAAACAAAAGTTATTCTCAGAACAAAAAATTTCCCCTCAGATTTTATTATGACCCAACTCTGACTATGATCCAGAAAAATATACTCACAAAAATATATTCCTGGTCTGGGATGCCTGGGTGGCTCAGTCGGTGAAGCGGCTGCCTTAGGCCCAGGTCATGATCCCAGGATCCTGGGATCGAGTCCCACATCAGACTCTTTGCTTAGCAGGGAGCCTGCTTCTCCCTCTCTCTCCCTCTCCCTCTCGACAGAGAGAGCTTGTGCTCTCTCTGTCAAATAAATAAAATCTTAAATATATAGATATAGATATAGATATAGATATAGATATAGATATATATACTCCTGGTCAATACCTACCATGTATTTCCAGGTAAACAGGGATGGTTGGCCACCCAACTTAGGAAGTTTGTTTAAATATACAGAATCCTGATGCCACTCCTGCGTCAAATCAAAATCTACTGGGGTTGGTGGGGCCATAGGTGATGGGATGCCATCTATAGGCAAGAAAGTGGTTAGATTTGTACATCGGATGGTTTGCTCTCAAGACAGGAATAAGTACCCCTACCCTAGATGGCATGAAAACATGGTCAACATGGCCCTTTGAGAGGACAGATCCAGCCCAGCAGCAGCAGCTGGCCTGAGGCTGGACATTAACAGGCTTATGCAAATGGTTTTTCTCTAAGTAGGGACTGGAAGAGGGTCCACAGAATCCAAGTGACTGGGAGCCTTGAGCAGAGGGACCAGGGGAGCGGACCTTGTCCCACTTCCCCCTAGAGACCAAGGTTTACCAGGCCAAGGGGGGCCTCACTGTCTATAGTAGCCACAACCAAACCAATGCTTCTTCCAGAAATGAAGAGGGGAGTGAGTCCTGGGCTGGAGTAATAATCTATGTTTCCAGCTAAAGCACACATACAGATAAAGAAAATAAGCAGAAGGGAAGATAAATGTTTGGGCCCAGATGTCAATTTTTGGAAGCTTTTCATGGTCAGCCCTTATCAGCAACAGCTCTGAAAAGTCAGGTCTGAAATTTTCCTTTCTGAAGCAACAGGTGTTTGACTTCTCTTCAGAAATGGCAACTGTTTGGCTTGGGCAAACAAAGAGTTTGCACTAAAAGGACTAATAGTACTCTCTTTATTTTCCTTAATCAGTCCCTTTTTAATTTAACTTCATAGCCATGGGGGAATTTTCCACTTAGTTACAAATAATGCTTCCTATCTTCTGGACCGCTTATTTCTAAAACAGGTGGGTCTTGTTCTAAGAATGTCAATATATGAAAACCCATGCTCAGAGTACAGATAATTTGAACTACATAAAAATTCTTAACATTTAAAATAGGTGGTCCTTTGTACAGTGCAGAGTTTGTTTATAAACCCTTAAACCCAGTAACTGTTTATCCAGCATTTTTTAGCTATTGCCAAGTTAAGAGCAATCAGAAATGAAAATAAAATATATTTTAAGCCAATGCAGAAATAAGTAGCCTTGTAGTATTAGGCAGCAGGTCTTGGTAGTTAAAAGAAATGGCTCTTGAGTCAAACAGCCTCAGTTGGAAACCCTGCCTTGCTTCTTACTAGCTATGTGACTTTGGGCATGGTAATTCATCTTCCCAGGCCTCAGTTTCCTCATCTGTGAACACTAGGAATACTAATAATAGTTCCCCCATTGGATTGTTGTGAAGGTAAAATAAGGTTGTGTGTGTGTTTGTGTGTGTGTGTATATATATATATATATATATATATATATATATATATATATGTAGTGCTTAGCATAGTAAATATATAATAAGTACTAGCTGTAATATTACTTCTAGCAGGTAAGTCATTTTATCTCTAAGGGCCTACATTTTTCTCGTTAATGAAACGAGGGACTTGACTTCTAAAGTCTTTCTGTTAGTTACTAATTCTCCACCTCATGTAGAAAATTAAGAGAGAGAGTGAGAGGGGGCAGGAAAGAGAAGGGAGGGGTGGTCCAAGATAGAAGTGTATGAAGATCCTGAACTCACTTCCTCCTAGAGATACACCAAATCTACAGCTACATATGGATAATTTCCCTCTGAAAAAGATCTGAAAACTAAATGAACTGCTCTCCACGACAAAGGGTAAAAGAACCACATCAAGATGGGTAGGAAAGGCAGGGACACATTCTTGGGGGAAAAAAACAACTTCACCAGAGAGATGCTTCTCCCAGAGGAGCAAAGGGTTGGTGTCCCATGTTAGGCACCCCAGTCCCTGGGAAATGCATCAAAGAGACAAGCCCCCAGAATGTGTGGCTTGGAAAACCAGGGGTTGCAAGGTACTAGGGGAAAGTGAAATTCCCTTCTTGGAGGTCTCTTATGTGGTCTTGCTCCCTGAGACCAAGTGAAAAAACAGCACTTTGAAAATCACCTAGACTATATGTGAGGGAGCTTCATTTGTTGACCTGGGAACATCAGTTGGAGGGGCAGGGGACAGTTGAGATACTCCCTGGATATGGAGGTACCAGCAGATGCTCTTGTGCACTCTCCACATAGCCTGCTAGCACAGACAAGCAAGCTTGGATATGGCACCCTTCCTCTGCATGGTTGAGATGTATGGAGGTGAATGGTCATGGCACTTGCTGAGGCCAGGAAACATGACCAGTTGCAACACTCCTCTGCCCCCTTGATAGAGCTGGAAGCACAAGTGTTTGTGGTATTCTCCCACTCCTGGCCTAAAGCTGAAGTGTCCACACAGACAAGACTCTCTCCAGCTGTGCTGCTGAAGCCCACAGGCATACACAATCAAGACATTTTTCTGCTGCCTTTCTGAAGATGGTGAGACACTTTCTAGTTGCCTTACAAAGCTAACAGTCATGAGCAATTCACACAGGAGACACCCTTGATTGCCTGGCCCTGGTGGACAAGAGGACTGGTGTTCCAGAGCTCCACAGAACTGTAACAATTGGAAAAACAGTTCTTGGCAGTCCACCACCTTCAGGGCACTACACAGAAAGCAGACTGAAACACAACCCAGTCTTCCTGTGAAAAAGGCCTATTTACTTATCCTGGAGCTTTAGCCTGAGAGACAGCCTTCAGGTCTGCCACACATATGGAAGCTAAGAAGGTGCACTCAGAAAATGTAAGCAGAAAGACACCACCCTCGTGTACCCTCCTGGCCTTGCTACAGCTTGACAAAACCTCCCAGAGAGGAGCTTATATACTCATCCAGAGCCCCAGGGGACACCAGATCTTCTGGTCTAGAGGCCAGCAAAGATCATAATTGTGACTCCATGGGACTGTATATATTTGCATACTTTAAGAGCTGCTGCCCAAGGATCTAGCTTCCAATCAGCCTGAAACTAGATTCCAAATGAGATTTCTCTCTTTGAATCACCGGCAAGTCTTAGCACACCCTCAACAATGAGGACATATCAAGAATAAATCAGCCAGTTAGACAATCACAAAGGTTTGACAGACAATAAAGAGTTAAGACAAGATTGAGTGAGAAGGATCATCACCTAAACAGGGTCACTCCTTCAAGACTGAGAGAGGTAGCTGATTCACCTAATACAGAAAAAAAAAAAAAACACAGAGGGTCAAGCAAAATGAGGAAACAGAGAAATATGTTCCAAACAAAAGAACAAGATAAAACTCTAGAAAAAGACCTAAATAATATGAATATAAGTAACCTACCTGATAAAGAATACAAAGTAATGGCCATACAGATATCACCAAACTCAAGAAAATAACAGGTAAACAGAGTGAGAATTTCAACAGAAAAATAGAAAACATTAGAAAGTACCAAACAGAAGTCACAGTGCTAAAAAATATAATACTCGAACTGAAAAATACACTAGAGGGGTTCAACAGTAGATGGGATGAAGTAGAAGAATGGATCAGCAAGCTAGAAGAGAAAGCAATGGGACTCACCCAGACAGAACAACAAAAAGAAAAGGGAATTTTAAAAAATTAAGATAACTTGAGAGACCTCTAGTATAAAATGAAGCAGAATAACATTTGTAATATAGGGATCCCAGAAGAAGAGAAAAAGAAGGAGCAGTAAATTTATTTGAAGAAATAATGGCTGGAAATTTCCCTAACCTAGGGAAGGAAACAGATATCTAGGTCCAAGAAGCCCAGAGAGTTCCAAAGAAGATGAACCCAAAGAGAGCTACACCCGGACATATTATAATAAAATATAAAAAGTTAAAGATACAGAGAGAATCTTAAAAGCAGCAATAGAAAACCAAATTGTTACATACAAGAGAAACCTTATATGGCTATCAGCAGAAATTCTGTAATCCAGAAGAGAGTGGTATAACATATTCAAAGTGCTAAAAGGAAAAATTTTCCAACCAAGAATACTATAACTAGCAAGGTTATCATTCAGATTTAATGGAGAGATGAAGTTTTCCAGACAAGCAAAAGCTAAAAGAGTTCATCACTACTAAACCAGCTTTGCAAGAAATATTAAAGGCACGTCTTTAAGCTGAAAAGAAATGGCACTAACTAATAACAAGAAAACATACAAAAGTAAAAATCTCATTGGAAAAGGTAAATATATGGTAAAGGTGGTGGACTAATTATTTATGAAATTACTAAGAGGATTAGAAGACAAAAGTAGTAAAATTAAAACTACAATAATTAGATAGGGGATACATAAAATAAAAAGATGTAAAAAGTGACATCAAAAATATAAAATGGGGAGGATAAAATGTAGAGTTTTGAATAGTGTCCAGATTTAGCTGCTATCAACTTAAAAGAGACTGTTATATACATAGAATGATATATGAGAATGTCACAGTAACCACAAAGCAAAAACTTATAGTAAATACACAAAAGAAAATGAGAAAGATATCTAAACACAACACTAAAGAAAGTCATTACACCATATGGAAAGAGAGAAAGAGAAGAAGAAATGAACAGTGAAGAACTACAAGAACAGCCAAAAATCAACTGACAAAATAACAATGAGTATGTACCTATCAATAATTACTTTTAAATGTAAACGGGCTAAATTCTCCAATCAAAAAACATAGAGTGGCTGAATGGATAAACAAAACAAAACAAAACAAAAAAACGAAACTTCTGTATACTGCCTACAAGAAGCTCACTTCAGAAGTAAGGACACACACAGACTAAAAGTAAAGAGATGGAAAAGATATTCCACGCAAATGGAAATGGAAGAAAAAGCTGGTGTAGTTATATCAGACAAAATAGGCTTTAAAATAAAGACCGTAATAAAAGACATAGAGGGGCACTACATAATCATAAAGGGGTCAATCCAGCAAGATATAACACTTATAAATATATAAAGGTGCACCAAAATATATAAAGCAAAGATTAACAGATCTAATGAGAGAAATTGACAGCAATACAATAATAAATAGGGAATCTTAACATCCCACTTACATATGGATAGATCATCCAAACAGAAAATCAATTAGGAACATTGGTCTTAAATATTTGACACATTAGACCAGATGGACTTAATAGGTATATATAGAACATTCCATCCAAGAGCAGCAGAATACACTTCTCAAATGCCTATGTAACATTCCCTAGGATAGATCATATGTTAGGCCATTAAACAAGTCTCAATAAATTCAAGAAGGTTGACATCATATCAAGCATCTTTTCTGATGACAAGTTTATGAAACTAGAAATCAAGTACAAAAGAAAAGTAGAAAAATTACAAATATGAGATTAAATAACATGTTACTGAACAACTACTGGGTCATAGTAGAAATCAAAGGAGAAATTTAAAAATACCTACAGACAAATGAAAACAGGAAAGCAACATATCAAAATCTATGGGATGCAGCAAAAGCAGGTCTAAGAAGGAAGTTCATAGCAATACAGGGCTACCTTAAGAAACAAGAGAAATATCAAATAAACAATTTAACTTTATACCTAAAGGGACTAGAAAAGGAAGAGAAAAGCCCAAATTTAGAAGGAAAGAAATAATAAAGATCAGAGTGGAAATAAATGAAATAGAGACTAAAATGACAATAGAAAAGATCAGTGGAACTAAGAACTGGTTCTCTGAAAACATAAACAAAATTAACAAATCTAACAAAAAGAGAGTTGGGGGATCAAATAAATAAAATCAGAAATTAAAGAGAAGTTACAACTGATACCACAGAAATACCAGGATCATAAGAGACTACTATGAACAACTGTATGCCAACAAATTGGATGACCTGGAAGAAATGGATAAATTCCTAGAAATTCACAATCTTCTAATACTGAACCATGAAGAAATGAATCCAAATAGACCTACAGAGATTGAATCAGTAATAAAAACTTCCCGACAAACAAAAGTCCGAGACCAGATGGCTTCACTGGTGAATTCTTTCAAACATTCAAAGATTTAATACCTATCCTTTTCAAACTCTTCCAAAAAATTGGAGAGGAAAGAAAGCTCCCAAACTCATTTTATGAGGCAAGCATCACCCTAATACTAAAACCAGACAAGGACCTCACAAGAAAGAAAATTACAGGCCAATACCCTGATGAACATAGATCTAAAACTTCTCAACAAAATATTAACACCCTGAATTCAACAGTATCTTAAAAGGATCACACACCATGATCAAGTAGGATTTATTTCAAGGATGCAAAGATGGTTCAACATTTGCAAATCAATCAATCAATGTAATATACCACATTAATGAAATAATGGATTAAAATAACAAAATCATCTAAATAGCAGAAGAAGCATTTGACAAAATTTAACATCAACCTATGAAAAAAACTCTCAACAAAATGGTTATAGAAGGAATATACCCCAACGTAACATAAATATACCCCATACACCTATGGGCCATATATGATAAACCCATAGGTGCTATCATACTCAACGATTAAAAGTTGAAAGCTTTTTCTCTAAGATCAAGAGCAAGACAAGAATGCCCACTATCCCCACTTTTATTCAACATGGTATTAGATGTTCTAGCCAAAGCAATTAGGAAAGAAAAAGAAATAAAAGGCATGAAAATTTGAAAGGAAGAAATAATGCTGTCACTATATGACTGTATATATAGAAAACCTTAAATACTCCACCAAAAAACTTAGAATAAATGAATTCAGTAAAGTTGCAGGATATAAAGTTAATATACAAAAATCTGTTGTGTATCTACACACTAATAAACATTTAGAAGGAAAAATCAAGAAAACAATCATATTTACAATTACATATGAAAGAATAAGATACTTAGGAATAAATTTAATGAAGGAGTTGAAAGACCTATACACTGAAAACCATAAGATATTGGTGAAAAAAATTAAAGAAGACACAAATAAATGAAAAGATATTCCATGTTTATGGATTGGAGGAATTAATACTGTTAAAATGTTCATAGTACTCAAAGCAACATACAGATTTCAATGCAATCTTTATCAAAATGTCAATGACATTTTTCACAGAACTAAAACAAATAATTCTAAATTCTTCACAAAAGACTTTAAATAGCCAAAACAATCTTGAGAAAGAAGAACAAAGTTGGAGGTAATAGGCTCCCTGGTTTCAAACTATACTACAAAGCTATAGTATGTATAATACCAGAACAGTACAGCATGTACTGTACCAGAACAGTATGGTATTGGCACAAAGACACACAAAGCAATGGAGAACTGCATAGAATTAAACTGACACATATAGGGTCAATTAATTTATGACAAAGGAGGCAAGAATATACAATAGGGAAAGAACATTCAGCTTCTTCATAAATGATGTTGGGAAAACTGGACAGTCATATGCAAAGGAATGAAACTAGATCACTATCTTATACCATACACAAAAAATTAACTTGGGGTGCCTGGGTGGCTCAGTCAGTTGAGCATTCAACTCTTGGTTTTGGCTCAGGTTGTGATCTTGTAGGTCGTGAAATTGAGCCCCACATCGGCTCTGTGCTCATTGGGGAATCTCTCCCTCTGTCCCTCTCCCCACTTGTGCACTCTCTCTCTCTCTTTCTCTCTAAAATAAATGAATAAATCTTAAAAAAATTAACTCAGAATGGATTAAAGACTTGAATGTAAGACCTGAAACCATAACACTTTTAGGAGAAAACACCAATGGTAATTTTCTTAACATCGGTCTTAGTGATGTTTTTTGGATCTGACTCCAAAAGCAAGGGCAACAAAAGCAAAAATAAATTATTGGGACTACATCACACTAAAAAGCCTCTGCACAGCAAAGGACAGCACCAACAAAATGAAAAGGCAACCTATTGAATTGGAGAAGATGTTTGCAAATCATAACCAAAAAGAGGTTACCATCCAAATTGTATAGAGAACTCCTACAACTAATAACAGAAAAACCTCCAAACAATCTGATTTAAAAATTGGCAGAGATTCTGAATAGACATTTTTCTAAAAAATATATACAGATGACCAACAGACACACGAAACAATGCTCAACATCACGAATAATCAGGGAAATGCAAATCAAAACTACAATGAGATATCATTTTATACTTGTCAGAATGGCTAAAATCAGGAAAACAAGAAATAACTGTTGGTGAGGATGTGGAAAAAAGGGAACCCTCATATACTATTGGTGGAAATGTAAATTGGTATAGTCATAACAGAAAACAGTAGGGGTTTCCTCCAAAAAAAAAAAATAATAATAAAGCCAGAGCTACCATATGATCTAGGAGTTCTACTACTGGGTATCTATCAGAAGAAAACAAAAACACTAATTCAAAAAAATATATGCACCTCTATGTTCATTGTAGCATTATTTACAATAGCCAAGACATGGAAACAACTTAAGTGTCCATCAAAGAATGAAGGGATAAATATATATATATTAGAATATTATTCAGAATATATTATAATGGAATATTATTCAGTCATAAAAAAGAAGGAAATCTTGCATTTGTGACAACATGGATGGACCTGGAGGGCATTATGCTAAGTAAAATAAGTCAGATAAGGAAAGACAAATACCACATGATTTCACTTTTATGTGTAATCTAAAAAACAAAACAAAAAATTTAACAAAACCCAGACTCATAAATACAAAGAACAGGTTGGTGGTTGCTGAGCAGGGGTGTGGGGGTGGTGAGAGTGGGCAGAAAATGGGTGAAGAGGATTAAGAAGTCCAAACTTCAGTTATAAAATAAATGTCATGAGTATGCAACATACAGCATGGGGCATATAGTCAATAATATTGTATTAACTCTGTAAGATGACACATGGTAACTAGACAGAACATAGGCTGCTCTCTCAGGAGGCTTGGCTGTGAAGGAAAGGACAGATTTAAAGAGATGTCAGTTTGAGGGGGGAATTTTTTAAAAGACACTGAGAGACCTGGGAACATTTATACAGGGACGGGAGGAGCCCTCTACAGGGAGAGATTGAAGATAGAGGCTGGATGGAAGGGAGCCCTCTCTGGCAGTGGCCATGCTGCTCCTCAAAAGAGTGAGCTCCCTGTCACTATTAGAGCACACTCACTGTCAGGAATGCTAGAGGAAGGGCTCTTCCTTTGATCAGCCTCGCTGAACCCCAATGATACCTTCTAACTCTTAGATTCTTCAATGTGGTAGTAATTTATTGATCTTTTTGTATTTGAATAGCTATACACTGATGGAGGTAGGCTATTCACAAAGATTGAAGCTACATCACGGATGGAATCATCTAGGTCTGCGTAGGGACTGATGACCACTTGACCATCCCAGCTCTCTCTGATTCAGAGATCACAGTGAATTTAGGGTAGAGGTGACTGTCAGGCTAACCATCTCCTTAGCCACCTCCCCATGTCCACTTTGGGAATATTTGGTTTCAAAGTCTACCTGCCATTTTAATTCAACTCAACACAATTCAGTTAATCATATATCCGTTGAGTATGTGCAAAGGATGTGTGCAAAGGTTATATGATGATAAGAACACGCTTTCTGCCTGTAAGAAATGCACTTTTTCCCCAGTCGTTCATCTTTTTCTGTGAACTGGAAATAAACAGAAGAGAAATGAACATAGCAACCAGGTGGTGGTTTTCAAACCATGTCTACAGAACCCTTGGAGTCTAAGGAAGTGCTCCTTGACCACAGAAGTGGGTGAAGGTAGGAGAGGCTCTAGGCCTTCCCATTCCAGCTTCAACTCAAGTAGCTCTACTTTCATTTGTTTTAATGTATTTGGGTGTTATAGGTTTTTGTTTGAACCAAGAGTTCCAAACTTAAGCCACACCAAAGTAATGCTTGATAATCACAATTAAGAAAGGCGTAATGCTTAATACTAAGAATTACCAAAAAAGGCAGATTAAAAACATCGATAAAGGGGTTAATTTGGTCTTCCCAAACCTATTCAGGGATTAATTAATCAGAGAAACAGATATATAGCAGCAGGCATTATAGCAGTCACAAAATGGGCACTGGGGAGACAGAGATGAAGAAAGCCTGGTCTCTACCCTCAAGGACTTCATACTCCAGTAAAGAGACAGACAGGGGAATGATCACTCTGGGATGGAATGTGGCTTGATCGAGGTACGGATTGAGGACATTGAGGAGACAAAAGTGACAACAATGAATGTCGTCTGAGAAGTAAGGGAGAGAGGATTTTTCCGGGAAAAGCTTCGCAAGAGACCTGTTTAAGCTGAGTCAAATATATGACAGTTTGCCAGGAAAAGGAGGAGAAAGGGTATACACCCATCCCTGTGGTGAGCCCCAAGATCAGGCAGGAGAAGACAGCCAAATGCTGGTTGTCAGTAAATATTTGGGGACAAGCTGAATGAGTGATCTTGGCAGCTTTTCCCTCAGGCAGCACCTGGGCCTCTTAGAGGCCCTAAGTGTTTCAGAGCACTTCCTGTCAGTCATGGGCTCCAGGTCCGTGTCCTTCCAAGTATTGCCACCTAGTGGCCAGGCTCAATGCCCACGTTTTCCCGGAGAGTCTTGACTGGATGCAGACCAGGAATCATTTCAGTCTTCCTACCAATTTTAGAGTGGAGGAAACAGTGGGCATATAACAGTGACAAGTGACTTCTCTAGGAACACAGAGTTTGTGAGAGCTGGGACTGGAATCTGGTGATTCCAAGAAGGTTAGGTGTGATCTAGTTCACCCACTGCCACCCTCTGGCTCTGGCAAGCTGGTACCGAAAGTTGAGTGAGACTCAACTTGGTGACTGCTTCTGGAGTGTGCTTAAAGTCCTCATCCAGGTTTTGGTGTGGTGGGGACAGTTTTAGAGAGAAGGAATGTGGGAATAAATAGTGGAGCTGGAGAGAAAGAAAGGGGATATATCTTCCCCACTGCACCCCATCCCACCAATGTAGCTTTCAAACCTGTTTTTTAGCAATGAGAAAAAGTGGCTAGTGATGTTGTGGGGATGGACAGAGACTGTATACATCACGCACTGGGAGTCACCATGTTGAAGAGAGAAGGAGAGGGAGCTCTTCAGCAATATTCTTTCCGAACAATGGGTGGGGGCGGGGGAACCCCATGGCCACAGGCAAAGAATAGCCAGAGACAGGGCTAAAGGCCTCTGAAAACACCTGTCAGCTGCTGAATGTCCAAAAAAAAAAAAAAAAGTGCATTCAAATAGGATTCTCTGTTCAAGCCAACCATTTACATGCAACATGTTTCAGAAGCCCAACTGGGGTTACAGAATTTACTGTGGTTTCAATCTGTACCATGACAAAGCCATGCACTCAACTATCCTGACTGAAATTCATATGTCACTGTGTGTAGGTGTGGGCATACTCTGTGGTTCTTGCATATATTATATATTTTGCAAATATATAAGAAGTATTTTTGGTAAGACATTGGTATTTCTAGGTTAACAAGAACAGATTTGACTTTGCTTTGATTGTTTTATACCTAGTAGCTAATGCAGAATGGATTTTTACAATAAAAATCATAGGAATAATAAGACTAATATGATTGACATGGCCAAAAAATAACAAGAACTGGATAGTAAAGGGGGTGGGAGAAGAAAATCTGTATATTAAACAACTTTGGTCAGAGGATTACAAGGTTGAGCCTAAGCTTTGGTCTCCATATTTATCAGACTGAGAAAAAAGAATTGCTACAGTTGAGCCCTGAATGAAGCATTTCATACATTACTGCACTACTGTCGGGTAGGTATCTTGATCTTCATTTTGTAAAGGAGGAGAGTAAGGCTCACAGGGGTTATCTGACCTTCCTGAGGCCATGCAGCTATCATGTGATACTATCACTCTAAGAAATGATGAAGTTATTTCACTGGCACCCTACCTCCAAAACCCTGAGCCGTCTCTACACCCTCTTATTTTTTCTGCAACCATCCCCAGCATGAAGTCTTCCAGCACAAAGAAAGTTTTCTAGCTAGGAGTAGGAAGAGTTGGGCTTGCTGATAGTTCACAGGAGAGCCCTGGCCAAGGTAGGCTCACAAAGGAACTCCCCTCCCCACTCCCAAACAAAAAATTCCTTGAGTTGTTTCTGAATGTCCCATACTTGAGGCTGGGCAGCATGTCCAGGGATCAAAGCCCTCGCACCTCATCTTGTACCCATCAAACTGAATTCAGAGAGGGAGGGAAGAAGGGAGGAGAGGATGGGGGCTGCTTCTGATTAGCTTGCATCTTCTGCCAAAGTGAGATGTCCTCTCCCAGCGGACAATTAAATGGTTCTCACGGACCTGCCATCTGGGTTCAGCAGAGTGTGGAATGGCTGCTCTCTGTCTCCACCCTACCCCACCCTTGTTTGTGGAGTAGGCCAATGAGATTCAGGAAATCTAGCCCTTTCTCCACTTTTTACCCTTCTTCCTTTCCCGGCATAGCTGTGGCTAACCCAGTCTTCCAGCCCTTCTCTCTCAGTTGATGAAGACAGTCCGGGAGCACACCCTCTCAATGGCCCTGAAAAGAGCTAGGGAGCCACCCCTGTCACTGTGCTGGACCTTGGAAAAGGGACTGGTGGCCCCAAAGATGGAAGCAGCATCAAATTCCCCAGACACTCCCCGAAAGATTCCTGGAGAAGTGAAGCCCGGACTCAGTCACAAATTCAGAACAAACTCATGGCTTGCTGTCGCTGTTATTGTTGGTTTGTTTTTAGGTGGACTGACCTGTGAGTTGTGGTAGAGGCCAGCAATGGGAGGTGCCAACAGAGCCAAGCTCAGACAAAATACATTGAGTGGGGAAGGGATGTCTGATTTGTTTGTCCTGGCTTCTCAGGCCTCATCTTCCCTACCCACAGCTTTCAGATCCATCTGCTAACAAACTTTCACTTGTTTACCTCCTGTGCACCATGGTGGCACTGTACTGGGCCCTAGCCCTGACCTGACCCATATCTTGGCAGGGGAAGAGAGACAGCCAGGTAAACAGGCAGTGAGAGACCTGTAAGGTTTATAGAAGCTGTGGTAAAAACTCAGAGGGCAAGTGTGAGATGCACCTTGGAGACAAATTTTGAAGGGTGCAGAGGAGCTTGTCTGGCTCAGAAGAGAAGAAAGTGCCAGAAAACAAAATAACTAGCAACTGTGCTAAGCTTTTGTTTTGTACAATGCTTCCTCCTAAATAATCTCATTTGATCTCTAAAACAACTCTTTTAGGTTGGGAAGGAAGGCATTATAGTCCTGGCTCACAGCAGATACTTCATAAAAGTTTTTTCCTGTTGGAGACAAGGAAACTGAGGGTCCAGAGAAGGTAAATCTTTGTCCAAGGTCACAGAGCAGGAAGCAGGGAGCCAGGGCTCAAACGCACGTCCCTGGCTCTGAATCCTGAGTGCTTAGGTGGTTTTCAGTATGAGGTCCATAGACTGCTGGAGTCCTTTTGAGGGTACATGAGTTCTCTATGAGGATTTTCAAGTGTGTTTATTTTGTTGATTATTTAACAAAATAACGTAGGCATATTCTGGGTCACTGTGATGGCTTCACGTGGCTAAGTACACACAGGATTTTGAAGCCCACATCTTTGCCTGTGTTTACACACAGATCAGAAGCATCATAGAATCCACCTTGAATTGCTATTTAAAAAAGAGACATAGATTTAATGTATAAATGAAGCTTTGTCACCACTGAAAGCTGAGTGCCCACTGTAACCACCAAAGTTTCACAGTAGCCTAAAAAGAAAAAAAAAAGAGTAGAAGTATACAGTAATAAAGTAATAAAGGCATAGTAAGAAAGGCAAAAAAATGCAAAAAAAAGAGCTGACTCCACAGCAGTAACTAACATATTTATGTTGCCCGTGACACTTTAATTTTTGCAAAACAACATCATTAGTCACATTAAATTAACCCAAACTGGCTTAAACAATAAAGGGATATTTTTTATTTGACATAACTGAAAATTCTCAAGAATTTATGCCTTCAGGATCAATTTGATCAAGGCTCCAACTCCATTTCTCTGTAATACTCTTGGCTCTGCTTTCTTCCATGTGTTTGTTTTGACCACAGGCTGGTTGCAAGTTGTCCACTAGCAGCAACTGGGCCATACGCTTCTTTATTTGCATCTGGGGGAAAGAGAAAGCACCTGTTGACACACAGAATGAAAGTCCTGAGTTTTGCTCATTAATTGGACTATCCTTGAACCAACCTCTGTGTCCAAAAGAATGCCAGGATATCTTTGGTTTAGGCCTTTTATAGCAAGAGGGATGGGTTGACCCTGATTGGCTTATACCAAGCAGAGCCCACCCTTACATAGAAGGCTGCCATCCCCTGGAAAAGAGGACAAAGGATATTGAAAAGCTAACTACACTGTCCACTATATGGGGTTAGAACGTTACAGGAAGAAAAGTGCCATGGACAAAACCCCAAAGAAAAGAAGTTCTTAGCAGGCTAGAGAAATTAAATAAAATCTGTGTGTCTGGATCTGGGCATGAGAAGAGGTTGAAGAATTACCTCAAGCCAGGGCATTCTAAGCCATGGTAAGAAATTGGGATTTTTTTTTTTTCTTCTAAGTGCAGTGGAAAGCCATTGAGGAATTTTAATAAAGGAAGGACATAATCAGGTTTATCTTTCAATATAATGCCAGCTGCTATATGGAAATGGGTTGTGAGGAATGAGAAAAGAGTGGAAATGGGAAAGCCAGTTAAGAAGCAGTTGTAATGATCCAGGCAAAACAGATTTATCATGATGCTCATGAAGCTTATGCTTCAAGGCTCCTCACTAGCACAAATCTCTTACAAGGTGCTCTTGAGAGAGCCTTGTAGTGCACTCTCATACTCAAATGTTTTCACAGAATTTGTGAGAGTAAGATAGTTAATAGAACCAGATGAACTGCCATCTCTTCTACTCTAACTCACCCTCCATCACACTTGCCCTCATGACAGATGACCTTAGCATGACCATGAGGATTCAGGGCATCCAGCTAAGTAGAGGTTGAATTGGGGAAATACTTAGTGTGGGTTTGGTGGCATGTATATGTGTGGTTCTGTGAAGTTCTGCCAGCAAGGGCCTAAGCAGTAAGACAGCCTCCATACCTTCCTTTTTTTCTCTCTTCACCATCGCACTATACATTTTTTTAGATTTTATTTATTTATTTATTTATTTATTTATTTATTTATTTATTTATCAGAGAGAGAGAGAGAGCACAAGCAGGGGGAGTGGTAGAGGGAGCGGGAGAAGTAGGCTCCCTGCTGAGCAAGGAGCCTGATGCAGGACTGGATCCCAGGACCCTGAGATCCTGACCTGAGCTGAAGGCAGACGCTTAACTAACTGAGCCACCCAGGCATCCCCACCATCACACTATATTTAATGAGTCTCCCACTGCTACCCTTGTGGTCCAGGCCTGACCCAATATCCTCCTAATTCATTTTCCTTTTCTAGTCCTGGCCCCTTCCAGCCCATCCTCCACACTGCCCCCAGAAAAGCCTTTCTGATACAAAACAAAACAAAACAAAACAAAACAAAACAAAACAAAACGAAGATTGGATACCATCACCCCTCAGATTAAAAACCTTGAAAGAACTGTCCATTGCCCACAGGGTAAAGTTTATCATGTTCCAAAACCTATTTCTATTCCTTTTCCATCTCTTCTTGACCTCCTGAATTAAGAATTACTCGGTATTTTCTACTTAACTTATAGTCGTACAAAATAATAGGTAAATGAAAGGAGTAACAAATGGATGATGTTGACTTCTCCTCAATTTATCCACTCCTGAGACTGGCACTCTTGCTTTTCTGTGGCTACAGCTCTGGGAAGTGTTTTGTTGTACCTTATACCCCATTTACTCCCAGTGGCTTATGTCAAGTAGGAGTGAGAACTGATGTTGACCTATGAGGGAAGAACTGTGATGTGTTCCTTTTGACCACCTCTTTGCCCAAGAGCAATGCTATTTAATTGGTTTGACAGATGATTATCACTGAAAAAATTCTGTGATGGTCCTGCTGGCAAGGGTGTAAACCCTGTATGAATTCCTGAACCTGACTTTGGGGAAGGAGTGGGAGATTGGGTCAGGGCTAGTAAGGAAAAAGGTGAAGCATGAGTATAAAGACTAGCCAATTTTTGTGGTTGATGACTCAAACAGACTCAAAGTGTTCTGTTTGTTTGTTTAATAAAAATGTTGACATTGCCCCTAGAACCCAAGTCTAAGGAAGAAAACAACTCCATAAAATTGATAAAACTCTAGCCAGACTAATCAGAAAATTGAGAAGACACAAGTTACCAGTATCAGAATGAGAAAGGATATATCACTGTTGATTCTACAGATATTTTAAAAATAACAAGGAAATCTTTTAAACAACTTCAGGCCAAGAAATTTGACAGCTTAGATGAAATGGACAAATTTCCTGCAAGATACAAACTACCAAAGCTTACTCAAGAAGAAACTGATAACTCAAATATTCCTATATCTATTGAAGAAACTGAATTCATAGTTGAAACCTTGATATTGGTGTCAAGATAAACAAATAAGTCAATAGAAAGAACAGAGAGTCCAGAAACTGACCCACATGTATATGGTCAATTGACCAACAAAGAAAAAAACTTAGCAGAGAGAGGATCATCTTTTTAGCAGATGATGTTGGAATATCTATATACCCAAAAGAAGAAGAAGAAGAAGATTGATTCATGCCTAATACCATAAACAAAAATTAACTCAAATAGATATTTATTTATTTTTTTAAAAAATATTTTATTTATTTATTTATTTTAAAGAGAAAACGTGAACAAGCGGAGGCAGGAGCAGAGGGAGATGGACAAGCAGACTCCACACTGAGCCTGGAGCCCGACCCAGGGCTTGATCCCATGAGCCTGAGGTCATGACCTGATCAAAATCGAGAGCCAGATGCTCAACCGACTAAGCCACCCAGGAAACCCTCAAATAGATACTGATTTAAATCAATAAACTTTTAGAAGTTGTATAGAAGGAAACAAAAAATCACTGTGACCTTGGGTTGGGCAAAAATTCCTCAGCTACAACATTAAAAGAAAAGAAACAATTGGTTAATTGGGAGTCATCAAAATTAATTTGCTCTTCAAAAGATACTTTTAAATTTTTTTAAAGATTTTATTTATTTATTTGAGAGAGAGAATGAGAGAGAGAGAGAGCATGAGAGGGGGGAGGGTCAGAGGGAGAAGCAGACTCCCCGCTGAGCAGGGAGCCCGATGCAGGACTTGATCCCAGGACTCCAGGATCATGACCTGAGCCGAAGGCAGTCGCTTAACCAACTGAGCCACCCAGGCGCCCTCAAAAGACACTTTTAAGGGGATGAAAAGACAAGCCACAGACTGGGAGAAAATATCTGCAAATTTTATATCTGAGAAAGTGCTTGATCCAGAACATACGAAACACTCTCAAATCTCAGTAATAAGAGAGCAACCAAAGAAGAAGGAGGAGGAGGAGGAGGAAGACAGGAAAATAAGAAAAAAGAAAAATGGGTGAAAAACTGTAACAGACATTTCACCAAAGAAGATATACAGATGGCAGGGGCTCCTGGGTGGCTCGGTCGCTAAGCGTCTGCCTTCGGCTCAGGTCATGATCCCAGGGTCCTGGGATCGAGCCCCGCATCGGGCTCCCTGCTCAGCGGGAAGCCTGCTTCTCCCTCTCCCACTCCCCCTGCTTGTGTTCCCTCTCTCACTGTCTCTCTGTCAAATAAATAAATAAAATCTTTTAAAAAAAAGATATACAGATGACAAATAAGTACATGAAAATATACTTAAGTTTACTAATCATTAGAGAATGCAAATTAAAACTACAATGAGATATCATTGCTCTCATATTAAAATGCTAAAATTTAAAAGTGTGACCATAGTATGGGTTAATGAGAATGTGGAGAAAATGGAATTCTCATATATTACTGGTTGGAATATAAAATGCACAACTTTGGTAAGTTTCTTAAAGATTTAAATACATGTCCACATATGATCCAGCCATTACACTCCTAGGTATTTACCCAAGAAAAATGAAAGCACACGTCCATGCAAAGACTTGTATACAAATGTTCATGGCAGTACTATTTGTCATAGCCAAAAATGGAAACAATTGAAATGCCCTTAATAGGCAGATGGATAAACAAATTGTGGTATACTTCTCAGAAAAAAAAAAAAGGTACTATTGATACACACAACAATACGGATAAATTGTAAAATAATTATGCTGAGTAAAAGAAACCAGGCAAATAAAATAGTGTGTACTGTATGATTTCATTTATATAAAATGCTAGGAAATGCAAACTAGTGTAACCGAGAGCAGCTTGTTATTGCCTATTGATGAATGAGAGAAGGGGAGTGCAAGATGGAAAAATTAAAAGGGTGCAAGACTTTTGGGAATAATAGATATGTTCCTGTGTTATTTCCAGACAAACTGGTTATAGATCCAGCGGAGTGTACAGTACTGTGTAGCCAGATGCAGGCATGATGGTTTACTGTGAGAAGGAAATGCATGACCTGGCATTCTACAGACCAGTGCTTCTCAAAATTTTACATACACCTTATTGCTTTAGAGCTATGCTGTCCAATACTGTAACCACTAGCCACATGAGGCTATTTAAATTTAAATTAATTAATTAATTAATTAATTTTTAAAAAGATTTTATTTATTTATTTGAGAGAGAATGAGATAGAGAGAGAGCACAAGAGGGGGAGGGTCAGAGGGAGAAGCAGACTCCCTGCTGAGCAGGGAGCCCGATGTGGGACTCGATCCCGGGACTCCAGGATCATGACCCGAGCCGAAGGCAGTCGCCCAACCAACTGAGCCACCCAGGCACCCAAATTTAAATTAATTTAAATGAAATAAAATTAAAAAGTTCATGAGTCATGCTAGTATTCACTAGACATGTGGCTAGTGGCTACTGTATTGCCCAGGGCAGATAAAGAACGACACCGCTCCTCTGAAGCCTTGCTTTTCAAATGTGTGGTCTGGGGATCAACTTGGCACTATCTGGGCACTTGTTGGAAATGCATAATCTCTCCTCCCATAAGATTTTATGCACATTAAAGTTTGAAAAGCCCTGGTCTAGGGTGGGGGGATGGGTTAGCCTTGGTGATGGGTATTAAAGAGGGCACATTCTGCGTGGAGCACTGGGTGTTATGCACAAACAATGAATCATGGAACACTACATCAAAAACTAATGATGTAATGTATGGTGATTAACATAACAATAAAACATTATTAAAAAAAAAGAAAAGCCCTGGTCTAGACAGTCTACAGACAGCTACACAATAGATTTTGAAGTACAGGGAGATTTAATGTTGCATATTAGGACAGGGGGCTTGGGTCTTTCCTTTGAGCTGCCAACTTGGAGTTAACTGAGAAAACAAAAAGAGCTCTCCTGAATCCAATCTGGGTCTTGGATAGAGCTAGAACACTATGGGGGCAGGCACAAAGTGAGGTTTGGTCATAGGTGACCTGTCACTTAGCCAAGGTCAGGAGAAAGGGGGGCAGAACCAGGATGAGGAATTGGTGCACCACCGTTCCATTTTCACAGGCAGGGATGGGGCAGGCCAGGACCCAGAGCAGAAACGGGGACAGTCATCACTGTTTGCCTAAACATCTGGTGGCTCCTGGTTCTGTGTTTTTCTTCCAATCACAGACTTCCAAATCTCAAAGCTGGAAGGGTGTTTAGCAGCAACACTCACCCCATTTTCACTCAGGGATCACAGATACACTAAGAATTCCACCGGGCTTCCGGCAATTGTCCCACAATCACTGAGCATCTACTATGTACCATGGTACATCTAGTTACCATGCTAGGTTATGGGACTTCAAACATTCTAGGAGTATGACCCAAGAGTGCACTGAGCATCTACTATGTACCATGGTACATCTAGTTACCATGCTAGGTTGTGGGACTTCAAACATTCTAGGAGTATGACCCAAGAGTGCAGAGATGTGCACCCCTAGGGCTTGCATGTTCTGGGTAAATGTCTGAAGTCCAATCTGTATACTCCCCCCTCTGCTTCTCTGCCCTCTAACTCTGAATAAATGGGTCACTTTATCATTTCACATTTGTTGAACCACAGCCATATATTTACAAACCTCAAAACTGGACCTCTGTTCTGTTGGGCTTCACTCCCATGTAGTGTTGTTACACATTATTTGTCCCCTCAGACTGCTTTTGGCCAGCCTTGTTTCCTACTCTATCTCTCTGACTCCCCTTCTCCCTACCACCACCCTTCCCTACCCAACCCCAAAAAGTGACTGGCTTTTGCTTCAGATCATTTTTCTAGGCTGCTCTGACCTGGGCTATTTCCAGCTCCCTTTGGTAATTGCTCTCAGTCTTGTTGGGTAAACTCCTTGCTGGTTGGTGTGTGTACCTTGTCTCTAGTTGATGTGCTTAGCACATTTTCTTGACATTTATTTGTTCCTGCTTTCAAATCATTAGCGAAGATGTTAAATAAAACCAGACGTGACCCTACTCTCTGGGAAAGTGCCCTCAGCCCCCCGCTCCCCTCACTGGGAGCTGTTCCTGGGTATTTATATCATTATCCTTCATTTATGATCTCTCAGCCAGTTACTGAGTCCATGTGACCACGTTGTCATCCAAAACAATCTGAACTGGCCCTAGAGTAGAAATGGCGTGGCAGGCTGAGCAAAACTCTTTACCCAAATTCCAAATCCTATACTAAAGACCTGGCCTCACTCTGTTTTTCTCCTCTACAGAGTCTCTTGCACTCACTTCTTTCCATAAATCCTTTGTGACTTTATCCTTTCCAGATGTTGATGGATTTTCACTATTAACATCTGTTTTATTACTATGACTATTCAATTTACTGGCTAGTAATTTCCACAATTAGCTTTCTTTTTAGAACGTTCACACCATAGTTAAGCCTCTTCTCATTCTCTGCCCTTGATTTTCAACTTCCTTTGTAGTTTTCCAATGATTTTTCAAACTGTTTTTATTTCAACCCAGGATGGTGACTCTCAGGGCTCCACCTTTTTGGTGACTGATCTGAGCTTCAGTGAAGGTGCGGTTTAACCTAAATTTAGAGCTATTGTTGCTTATATCTGTGTTGCCAGTTAATTGTCTAAGGCTTTTTTTTTTAACCTCACTCAGATAAAAAGAGAAAGAGAAGCTTTAATGATGATATTAGTAGTTACTCTACTTATCTAGAAGCCACTTATCTGGTCTCTTAGGTAAATCTAGAACACAGCAAAAAAATGAAGCAAAAACCACATAAAAATCTAAAAACCCAGAAATAATCAGAAATATTGCAGATAGGCCAAAAATGATGTTATGAAGCCCACATATTGAATGACAACAATCTTCATCACTTTCTGTGTTCCCAGGTATTATCTTAGTAGTTTTCCTTTGTCCTCCACAGACAGTAAGATATGGGTTAACTCTAGCTTTCAGAGCCCATTGCCTCTAATGTTATTCTGGTACCAGGTGTCCATCAGTCCTGCCTAGCACAAGTATCTGCTATCTGAATGCTCAGCACTGTGTGATTTTGAGTGAGAGAGGAGTAAACCTAGTGTTGTATTAGAAAGCCATCCAGCCCAATCCACTTTAGTAAAACCATAGCCTACATAGCTGATAGCATTTGAAAAAAAACTCCTGGAATTCTCTTCTTCCCGTCTCCACTTGAATCCTATTTATCAGCTGAGATCATTTGACTTCCAAGTCACATCAGAACAAATGAGCAAATAAGAAGGGGGGGTGCAGCGGTTGCTATAAGCAGTCACTAGAATAACAACAGTGATAGCTGCCAGGGAAGAGATAGAGAATATAAAAAGTAAACGAAACCCAAAACCTCTGGAGGCTTAGAAGTTTTGGAGTCATTTAATACAGGGGAAGATAACTCTGGGTAACTTTAATATCCTTTGTTGTAATAATTCTATTTAGGAACAAGACAATAAATAATATTGATAATGATGATCCTGGATCTTGACTCAGAAAGAAAAGTTAAATTAGACTTGGCAACTATATTTAAGGAAGTAAGGAACCATGCCATTAGTTTTAAATTAATAGGTAATAGATGTACATCATTCAAAATTCAAAAAGGACAAAAGGGTACATAGTAAAAAGTTGGTTTCCTTTCACCTCTATTCCTAATCTCCAAGTTATCCTTTATTAATACAACCACTATAACCCATCTCTTTTGGACTTTTCTGGAGATACTCAAGATGCCTTTTGAAAAGCATGCTTTAAGGGCACCTGGGTGGCTCAGTCGTTAAGTGTCTGCCTTTGGCTCAGGTCATGATCCCAGGGGCCTGGGATTGAGCCCCGCATCGGGCTCCCTGCTCAGTGGGAAGCCTGCTTCTCCCTCTCCCACTCTCCCTGCTTGTGTTCCCTCTCTTGCTGTGTCTCTCTGTCAAATAAATAAATAAATAGAAAAGAAAAGCATGTTTTGTAAATCACTTCTGAAATTTGGATTCAAATAAGTAATCTCCAGTGATCTGGAAAATTCACTTAGGTGGAACTACTTATTTCTGAATTCAGGGTGAATTAGGTATCGTTGAGTGTGAATTTAGTTTGCTAGATTATTGGGACAGAAAGAGTCATTGTTGACCTCAGAGAGATTGTAGGAGAGACCTTGCCATGCCCTTTGCAGGAATGGGAGGGTTCTGACTTTCACCACTGATTGCTATAAAGACTGTTTACTCAGCTCCATTCCCCCAAGCTTTTCTTAATCCCATCATGTGCAAATACACCATGGTTGGGGGGAAAATGCATCCTATTTTAGGGGCAGGATGAGATGTAAAGAATGAGATATGATCTCTGTCCATAAGATATTTGGAGTTTAATTTTTAAAAGGTAAGACATGCACAAAATACTGTAATAGAAAGTGTAATATTTGCTATAAGAGAATTTAGAATGCTAAGAGAAGAGATCATTTAGAGCTGAAAGAATCCAGAAAAGCTTCATGGAAGAAGTAGCACTTGAGATAACCCTAGCAGGGGAAAAAACAGTAGGTCTTAAACAGAACAGAAGGCAGAGAACATCTCAGGAAGAAAAAGCATGAACAAAGATATGAAGGCTGCAAAAAAGCACTTTGGACAAAACTGTTAATGGGATGATGATTTGATGTCCATTCACTTCCTTTTCTGAAACGTTTCAAGGCTGCTCCTAAATACTAGAGCTGCAACTAGACAACAGCCTGCAGACCCACGGAGTGTCTTGGGGAGGGAGCAGTGATCCTGTCCAATAACGTGGGGATAATCAAATTGATTTGTGTGCAGGAGAAACCAACTGTCTCCTCCACCCTGACTCCAGCTTTTGGGACCTCTTTGCTGGCCTAGTGTGCCTAAGCCATGAGTCTAGTTACAACTCCATGTTTTCCTGGAATTGTCCCTTGTTTCTGTGGTGGTTCTTTAAGGAATATGCCTAGAATGTTCCCAGAATGCCAGGCCATCTGCTCACTCTGGCTTAGGTTGGCTCACGGCTGCCTCACTTTCCGGAAGCAGAGAGTCCCTGAAGCAGCATCCAGAGCCAGGAGAAGGGGACAATGCCAGAAGGTGAACTTTCCTGGAAATGGGTTTGTATTTTCTGACATAGTTCCTTCCAAGCTTTCCCCGGGGTAAGAATGGCCTGAGACCATGTGTTTGACATTTCCTTCTGGCAGAAACCCGCAAGAGCTTTCATGTACAAGATGAATTTGATTAATGATGGAGCCAGGCAAATTTTTTTGTTTTAGGCTTGGAGGGGTGCTTTCACAGGTGTTGGGGTTCTTTATTTCTTTGCACTCAGTCTACAATTATCAAACCCAGAGAGGGCACAAGAGAAGCATTTGCCTTGTTAGAAGACAAAGGTTTGTTTTGTTGTTGTTTTTAATCTCAGAAACATAGATTTATAGATCTCCAGAAGAAAACTCTCAGGTCACCTAGTTCAAATTTCTACTTTATGCAGAAATCTTCAGTATCAAGAACATGATACTAGGTTTTAAGACCCATGAAAACAAAGACCATATCACCTTATTTACTCCTATATTCCCAGTGTCTGATTTATGGTAGGTGTTCTATAAATGAGTGTTGAATTAAGATAGTTCAGTCTCTCTTGAATGCTTCCAGGGACAGAGAGTTCAATGTGTGGCAAAGCAGCCCATCCTATGTTTTTAAACATTGTTTTTCAAGGGAAAAATATTTTGAAACTGATAAATTGATATATTGTTCATTTCTAATCACAGATAATCATGTTTCTCTACAGCCACCGTTACAGTTCTAGGAAAAAAAGGGGAAATGAGGCTTCCTTGGGAAGAAGAAGAATAAGATGCAGCAGGACTCTCACTCCAGAAGTGAGAACAAAAATGAAAGGAAAAAATAAAAGCAATAAAATTTGTGGCCCAAGTTAGGGATGGGAATGTGGAAGAGAAAAATATTGCTTATCAATTTTTTAATTGTTTTTTAAATTGCAGTGTAATTAGTATGTAAATTGTGTAAGTTTAAGGTGTACAATGTGTTGGTTTAATACATTTATATCAATTTTTAAATCAGTTCATCAATTTGTACAACAAACCCTGCCAGGATTTTGTTTGAGATGGTGTTGACTCTTACAGATCAATTTTGGGAAGAACTGACATCTTCATAATATTGAGTCTTCTAATCCATGAATATGGTATATTTCTTCATTTATTTAAGTCTTTAATTTTGCTCTATAATGATTTATAGTTTTCAGTACACAGATCTGCACATCTTGTCAGATTTATTCCTAAGTATTTCATATTTTTGATGCTATTATAGATGGTATTTTAATTTTGGTTTTTGTTTATAGTATATGGAAATACACCTGATTTTTATAAATTAACTTTGTATCCTGTAAACTTGCTAAACTCAATTATTTGCTCTAGTAGCTATTTTGTAGATTCCTTAGGATTTTATACATGTACATGGATGATCATGTGATAAATAAAGACAATTTTATATCTGTTTTCCAAATCTATGTCTTTAAATCTCTTTTTCTTCTCTTACTGCACTGGCTAGGATCTCCACTACAATGTTGAAGAGGTGAGAGTAGACATTCTTACTTTTTCCCCAATTTCAAGAGAGAAGTGTTCAATCTTTCACCAGTAAGTATATTTTGCCCTTAGGTTTTTGTAGATGACCCTTATCAGGACAAAGACATTCCCTTCTATTTCTAGCTTGCTGAGAGTTTTAATCCTGAATCATCCTAATTTAATTCTAAATAATCCTAAATCCTAAACAATGCTATCCAAATGCATGGATTTGTTTTAGTCTGTTAGTATGGTAAATTGCATTTATTGATTTTCAACTGTTAAACCAATTCTGTAATCATGGGATAAATCCAACATAGTCATTTTATCATTTTTATACATTGTTCTTAAAATTTTCTTAAGAATTTTCCATCTATGTTCATGAAGGATATTGATATTTAGTTTTCTTACAACATATTTTACTGGTTTTGTGCCAGAGTAATACTGGCCCTATAACATAAGCTGGGAAGCATTCTCTCCTCTTTTATTTTCTAGAAGAGTTTGCATAGAATTGGTATTATTTCTGCCTTGATTGTTTTGTAGAATTCACTAGTAAAGCCATCTGGGCCTGTGGTGTGTGTGTGTATTTTCTGGCTGTTATTAATATTTTCTTTTTACCTTTGGTTTGCAGAAGTCTGACCATGTGGTTCTTGGCAGGGTATTTATTTGTATTTATTTTTATTTATCCTGCTTGAGTTTTACTGAAATATTTCATCTTTGGGTATGATCAGTTTCATCAATTTTGGAAAATTCTCAGCTATCTTCAAATATTTCTTCAGCCTCTGTCTCTCTATCTCTGTCTCTCTCTTCCCCTTCTCTTTTTATGGCTTTAACTACATATTTTTATATAATTTAGTGTTATTTCACTGGTATGTGAGGCTCTTTTCTTCAGACTTCTTGTTTGTCTGCTTTAATTTAGATAATTCACATGGACCTGTCTTCAAGTTCACTATATCCCTTTTCTGCTTTGCCTAGTTCACTGTTAAGCTCAAGAAATGAATTCTTCATTCCAGATACTGTATTTTTCAGTTCTACAGTTTCCATTTGGTTCTTTTTGAGTTTCTGTTTATCTGATGAAATCCATCATTTTTAAATTCACTTTGTATATCTCTTCCTCTACATTTTTAATATACTTAGGAAAGCAATTTTAATGTCCTTGCTTGATAATTCCAACATCTAGGTTATTTGTGAATCTGTTTCATTAACTTTATTATCTTGATTACATATCACATTTTTCCTGTTTATTTGCCATTTGATTGCATGCCAGAATTTACATATATGAGAACAGTAAAGACTGGAGTAAAATAATATTTGCACTGAAAAGGGCTTACCCTTTTCTCTTTCAGACAGTAAGGCCTATCTCTTCTATCTAATCAAGAATCAATCTGGGTTGGGGTTAGGTTACCACTTTAGTTCATTTAAGTTTATCTCTTGTTTTCATGTATTTACTTATTTTCTCCACAGCTTTATTAAGGTATAATTGACAAATAAAAATTGTACACATTTAAGGTATAGAATATAATGTTTTGATATATACATACCTTGTACAATAGTTACCACAAGCAAGGCAATTAACATATCCATCATCTCACATAGTTACCTGTTTGGGGGGGGCCAAGAATACTTAAAATCTAGTCTCTCAGCAACTTTCAGGTATATAATAATGTACTACATTATTATTAACTATAGTCACCATGGTGTTTATTAGGTTTCCAAAACTTATCTTTTTTTATAACTAAAAGTTTGTGCTCTTTGACCAGCATCTTCCTATTTCCCTTACCCTCCATCCCCTAGTAACCACCCTTTCTACCCTGTTTCTATAACATTGACTTTCTTAGATTCCACGTATAAGTGAGATCATGCCATATTTGTCTTTCTGTTTCTGGCTTATTTCACATAGTATAATGTCCTCTAGGTCCATCCATGTTATTTTCTTCTTTTTTAAGACAGAACAACATGTTATGGTATATATGCCACATGTTCTTTATCCATTCATACCTTGACGGACATTTAGATGTTTCCACATCTTGGCTTGTATGAGTAATGCTGCAATGAACAGGAGAGTGTAGGTATCTCTTCAGGGTAATGATTTTATTTTCTTTGGATATATACCCAAAAGTGGGAATGCTGAATCACATGACAGTCCCATTTTTTATTTTTGGAGGAACTTTCATACTGTTTTTTATAATGGCTGTACCAATTTATATTCCTACCAACAGTATACATAAAGGTTCCTGTTTCTCCACATGCTCACCAACACTTGTTATTTTTTGACTTTTTGATAATAGCCATCCTAACAGATATGACTTGATAACTTATTGTGGTTTAGATTTGCATTTCCATGATGATTAGTGATGTTGAACATCTTTTCATATATATATTGGCCATTTGCATGATTTCTTCAGAAAAATGTCTATTTAGGTCTTTTGCCTATTTTTCAATCAGATTTTCTTTTCTTTTTTTTTTGCTATTGACTTGAATTCCTTATATAATTTGGATATCATCCCTTCATGGGACATATGGTTTGCAAGTATTTTCTCTCATTCCATAGGTTACCTTTTCATTTTGTTGACTGTTTCCTTCACTGTGCAGAAACTTCTTACTTTGATGTCCCACTGTTTATTTTTGCTTTTATCACCTGTGCTTCTGGTGTCAAATCCAAAAATCATTGCCAAGGCCAACATCATGGAGCTTTTCCTCTCTGTTTTTCTAGGAATTTTACAGTTTCAGGTTTATAGTTTATAGTTTGAGTTAATTTTTGTGTATGGTATAAGATAAGGATCCAATTTCTTTTCTTTTCTCTTTTTTTTTTCTGAATATCCATTTCCCAACACTATTTATTGAAGAGACTATCCTTTCCCCATTGTGTATTCTTGGCACCTTTGTTGAAGATTAGTTGACTATATATGTGCAGGTTTTTACTGGGTTTTCTATACTGTTCTGTTGGCCTACCAATCTCTTTTTATGCCAGTACCATACTTTTTAATATAGTTTTGTAATATACAGTGGTCCCTCCTTATCTGTAGTTTCACTTTCCATGGTTTCAGTTATTGTGGTCCAAAAGCAGATGATCTTCCTCCTAACATATCATCAGAAGGTCAGTAGTAGCTTAATGCTACATCACAATGCCTGTGTCATTCACCTCTGTTCATCTCATCACATAAGCATTCTATCATCTCACATCATCACAAGAAGAAAAGTGAGAACAGTACAATATTGTGAGAGAGAGATGACACTCACATAACTTTTATTACAGTATATTGTTATAATTGTTCCATTTAGTATTACTTATTTTTGTTAATCTCTTACTGTACTTAATTTATAAATTAAACTTTATCATAGGTATGTACGTATAGGAAAGAACATAATATATATAGGATTCAGTATTATCTATAGTTTCAGGTATCCACTGGGGGTTTTGGAACATATCTCCTGTAGATAAATGGGAACTACTGTAATTTGAAATTAGGAAGTATGATGCTTCCAGCTTGGTTCTTGCTCAAATTGCTTTGGCTATTGAAAGTCTTCTGTCATTCTATATGAATTTTAGGATTTTTTCTATGTCTATGAAAAATGCTATTGGAATTTTCATAGAGATTGCTTTGAATCTATAGATTATTTTGGGTAGTATGGACATTTTGACAATATTAATCCTTCCAATCTAGGAATATGGATATCTTTTCACTTATTTGTATCTTCTTCAATCTCTGTCATTAATGTTTTAGTTTTCAGTGTTCAGATCTTTCACTTCCTTGGCTAAGTTTATTACTAAGTATTTTTTTTTCTTTTTGATGTTATCTTCAATAGATTTATTTTATTTCTTTTTTTTCTGGACAGCCTGTTGTTAATGTATAGAAATACAAATGATTTTTGTATGTTAATTTTGTATCCTGCAACTTTACTGAATTCATTTATTAGTTCTAAGAGTTTTTTGGTGAAGTATTTAAAATTTTCTTTATATAAGATCATGTCATCTGTGGAGACAATTTTACTTCTTCTTTTCCCATTTGGAAGCCTCTTGCCTAATTGCTCTGGCAAGGACTTTCAGTACTATGTTGAATAGAACTTGCTAGAGTGGTCATCCTTGTCTTATTCCTCATCTTAAGAGATTTCAGCTTTTCACCATTCATTGAGTATGATGATAGCTGTGGGCTTGTCACATATGGCCTTTGTTAAGCTGAAGTCCGTTCTTTCTATACCTAATTTGTCGAGAGTTTTTATCATGAAAGAATTTTTTTTTAATCATGAAAGAATTTTGAATTTCGTCAAATGCTTTCTATGCATCTATTGAAATGATTATTTGATTTTTACCCTTTATTCTATTAATGTAGTAAATCACAATGATTGATATGTATATGTTGAATTATCCTTGCACCCCAGGGATAAATCTCACTTGATCATGGTGTATGAAACTTTTAATGTGTTGTTGAATTCAATTTTCTAGTAGGATTTTGGCATCTATGTTCATCAGGAATATTAACTTATAATTATATATTCTTGTAGCTTAGCTTTGGTATTAAGGTAATGCTGGCCTTGTAAAATGATTTTGGAAGTATTCCTTCCTCTTCAATTTTTGGAAAGAGTTTGAGAGGAATTGGTATTAATTCTTCTTTATATGCTAGAATTCACCAGTGAAGCCATCAGGCTTTGGGTTTATATTTATTGGGAGGTTTTCAATTGTTGATTCAATATCCCTACTCCTTTTAGTCTATTCAGATTTTTTTCTTTATGATTCAGTATTCATATATTCTTGTTTCTATGAATTTATCCATTTCTTCTAGGTATCCAATATGCTGGTATGTAATTGTTCATTGTAGTATTTTTTTTGAGATGTGTTTAGATTTCAAACTTGTGTTTAATTTATTTATTAATTTTTTAATTTTTTATTGTTATGTTAATCACCATACATTACATCATTAGTTTTTGATGTAGCATTCCATGATTCATTGTTTGCGCATAACACCCAGTGCTCCACGCAGAATGTGCCCTTTTTAATACCCATCACCAGGCTAACCCATCCCCCCACCCCCCTCATTGTAGTATTTTATGATTTTTTTAAAAAAATTTCTGTGATATCAGTTGTAATGTCTCCACTTTCATTTCTGAATCATATATTTGAGTCTTCCTTTTTTTCTTGGTCTGGCTAAAGATTTGTCAGTTCTGTTTATATTTTCAAAAAAACAACTCTTAGTTTCATTGATCTCTTCCAAAGCTTTTCTAGTCTCAATTTCATTTATTTCTGCTCTGATCTTTGTTTTGTTTTGTTTTCTTCTACTAATTTTCATCTTCTTTTTCTAGTTACATGCAATGTAAAGTTAGGTTGCTTATTTGAGATTTTTCTTAATGTAGGCATTTATAAATTTTCTTCTTAGAACTGTTTTTGCTGTGTCCCTTACATTTTGGTATATTGTATTTCCATTTTTGTTTGTCTCATGATATTTTTTTTAATTTCCCTTTTGATTTTTTCCTTGACCTATTAATTGTTTAGGAATGTGTTCTTTACTTTCCACATATTTGTAAATTTATCTTATTTCCTTCTGTTATTGATTTCTAGTTTCAGACCATTGTGGTCAGAAAAGATGATTGATATAGTTTCAAACTTCTTAAATTTGTTAAGATTTATTTTGTGGCCCAATATATGATCCACCCTGGAGAATATTTTAGGTGTGCTTGAGAAAAATGTTCTGCTGGGTGGAATGTTTTGTATATGTCTGTTAGGTCCATTTGGGCTAATGTATAGTTCTAGTCAAATGTTACCTTACTGATTTTATGTCTGAATGAGCCATCCATTGCTGAAAGTGGAGTATTGAAATCCCCTAATATTATTGTATTGCTGCTCGTTTGTCCCTTCAGATCTGTTAATCATTTGCTCTATATGTTTAGGTACTCCGATGTTTTGTACCTATATATTTATAATTGTTATATCCTTTTAACGAATTTACTCCTCTATCATTATATACTTGTCTCTTATTACAGCTTTTGAGTTAAAACCTAGTTATTCTGAGTATACCTAACTTTGCTCTGTTTTGGTTTCCATTTGCATGAATATCTTTTTCCATCACTTCATTTTCAGTCATATGTGTCTTTAAAGCTAAAGTGACTCTCACGATTTTGATTCTAGCCATTCTGACAAGTGTGAGGTGATATGTCATTGTAGTTTTTTTAAAAAAGATTTTACTTATTTGAGAGAGAGAATGAGATAGAGCACGAGAGGGGGGAGGGTCAGAGGGAGAAGCAGACTCCCCGCTGAGCAGGGAGCCTGATGTGGGACTCAATCCTGGGACTCAAGGATCATGACCTGAGCCAAAGGCAGTCGCTTAACCAACTGAGCCACCCAGGCGCCCTCATTGTAGTTTTGATTTGTATTTTCCTGATGGTAAGTGATATTGAGCATTTTTCATGTATCTGTTGGCATCTGGATATCTTCTTAGGGGAAATGTTTGTTCATGTCTTCTTTCCATTTTTAAACTGGATTATTTGGTTCTTTGGTGTTGAGTTGTATAAGTACTTTATATATTTTGGATACTAACCCTTTATCAGAAATGTCATTTGCAAATATCTTCCCCCATTCAGTAGGTTGTCTTTTAGTTTTGTTGATTGTTTCCTTTGCTGTGCAGAAGATTTTTAGTGATGTAGTCCCAATAATTTTTTTTGCTTTTGTTTCCCTTGCCTCAGGAGACGTATCTAGAAAAATGTTGCTATGACCAATGTCAGAGAAATCACTGCCTTGTGCTCTTTTCTGGGATTTTTATGGTCTCACATTTAAGTCCTTAATCCATTTTTTGTTTATTTTTGCATATGGTGTAAGAAAGTGGTCCAGTTTCATTCTTTTTTATTTTCTTCAAGATTTTGTTTATTTTAGAGTGAGAGAGAGAGAGGGTGCATACACTCAAGCAGGGAGAGGGGAGGGGGCAAGGGGGAGGGAGAGGGAAAGAGAGAATCTCAAGCAGCCTCAATGCCTAGAACAGAGCCCTTTGCATGGCTTGATCTCATGACTCTGAGATCATGACCTGAGTGAAAACCAAGAGTCAGTCACTTAACTGACTGAGCCACCCAGGTGCCCTCCAGTTTCATTTTTTTGCATGTATCTGTCCAGTTTTCCCAACACCATTTGTTGAAGAGACTGTCTTTTCCTCATTGCATATCCTTGCCTCCTCTGTTGAAGATTAATTGACTATACAATCCTGGGCTTATTTCTGGGCTCTCTATTCTATTCCATTGATCTATGTGTCATTTCTGTGCCAGTACAATGCCATTTTGATTACTATACCTTGTAACATATCTTGAAATCTGGGGAATGGGTGCAATAGGTGAAGGGGACTAAGGGTATACTTATCATGATGAACACTGAGTAATGTACAGGATTGTTGAATCAGTATATTATACACCTGAAATAAATACAACACTGTATGTTAACTATACTGGGAATTAAAAAAAAATTTTTTTTAAAGCTGAAGTGACTCTCCTATAGGCAGCACACATTTTAGTCTTGTGATTTTTTTTTTAATCCATTAAGCTGCTCTGTGTTTTTTGACTGGGGAATTTAATCCGTTTATATTTAAAGAATAGTTAAAGTAATTAGTGATACATGAGGAATTGCTGTTGCCATTTTATCAATTATTTCCTGGGTATTTGCAGGTTCTGGGTTTCTTTCTTACACTCATGCTCTCTTCTTTTGTGATTTGATAATTTTCTGTAATGGTATACTTTGATTCCTTATTCTTTATCTTTTGTATATTAACTACAGGTTTTTGCTTTGTGGTTAAGATGAGGCTTACATAAAAAAAATCTTGTAAAAGTCTTTTTAAGTTGATAGTAACTCAACTCCAATTGCATATAAAAACTCTACAGTGTTATTCCTCCCCTCATTTTGCTTTTTTATTTATTTATTCATTTATTTATTTATTTGAGAGAGAGAGAATGAGAGAAAGAGAGAGCATGAGGGGGGGAGGGTCAGAGGGAGAAGTACACTCCCCGCTGAGCAGGGAGCCCAATGCAGGACTCAATCCCAGGACTCCTCCAGGATCACGACCTGAGCCGAAGGCAGTCGCGTAACAAACTGAGCCACCCAGGTGCCCCCACATTTTGCTTTTGATGCTACAATTTATATCTTTTTATATTGTGTACTCATTAACAAATTATCATAGTTATAGTTATTTTCCCTACTTTTGTCTTGTAACCCTTATACCAGTTATAAATGATTTACACACCACCATTACAATATCAGAGTATTCTGAATTTGACTTTATCTTTACCCGTAAATTTTATACTTTCATATATTTTCATGTAACTAATTAATGTCCTTTTGTTTCTATTTGAAGAACTCCCTTTAGCAATTCCTTCTTTTTCTTTCAAGATTTTATTTAAATTCAACTTAGTTCACATATAGTGTAGTGTTAGTTTCAGGGGTAGAATTTAGTGATTCATCAGTTGCATATAACACCCAGTGCTTATTACATCAAGTGCCCTCCTTAATGCCCATCACCCAATTACCCCATCCCCCCATCCACCTCCCCTCCAGCAACCCTCAGTTTGTTCCCTATATTTAAAAGTCTCTTATGGTTTGCCTCCCTCTCTATCTTATTTTATTTTTCCTTACCTTCCCCTATGTTCATCTGTTTTGCTTCTTAAATTCCACATATGAGTGAAATAATATGGTATTTGTCTTTTTCTGACTAGCTTATTTCACTTAGCATAATACACTCTAGTTCTATCCACGTCCTTGCAAATGGCAAGATTTCATTCCTTTTGATGGCTGAGTAATATTCCATTTTATTGAGATATCTATCTATCTATCTCACATCTTCTTTATCCATTACCAGTTGATGGATATTTGGGTTCTTTTCATGTTTTGGCTATTGTGGATAGTGCTGCTATAAACATTGGGGTACATGTGCCCCTTCAAATCACTATTTTTGTATCCTTTAGATAAATACCTAGCAGTACAATTGTACAATTCCTAGGTTGTAGGATAGTTCTATTTTTAACTTTTTGAGGACCTCCATACTATTTCCCAGAGTGGCTGCACCAGTTTGCATTCCCACCACAGTGTAAGAGAATTCCCCTTTCTCTGCATCCTCACCAACATTTGTTGTTTCCTGAGTTGTTCATTTTAGCCATTCTGACAGGTGTGAGGTGGTATCTCATTGTGGTTTTGATTTGTATTTCCCTGATAATGAGTGATGTTGAGCATTTTATTCATGTGTCTATTAGCCATTAGTATGTCTTCTTTGGAGAAATGTCTGTACGTGTCTTCTGCCCATTTCTTAACTGGATTTTTTTATTTTTTTGGGTGTTGAGTTTGATAAGTTCTTTATAGATTTTGGATACTAGCCCTTTATCTGGTATGTCATTTGCAAATATCTTCTCCCATTCTATAAGTTGCCTTTTAGTTTTGTTAATTATTTCTGCTGTGTAGAAGCTTTTTATCTCAATGAATTCCCAATAGTTCATTTTTGCTTTTGTTTCCCAGCATAAATCTTTCGCCTTTTTTTTAAAGATTTTATTTATTTGAGAGAGAGAGAATGAGAGATAGAAAGCACGAGAGGAAAGAGGGTCAGAGGGAGAAGCAGACCCCTGCTGAGCAGGGAGCCCGATGCGGGACTCGATCCTGGGAGTCCAGGATCATGACCTGAGCTGAAGGCAGTCGCTTAACCAACTGAGCCACCCAGGCACCCCTCACCCTTTTTTTTTTTTTTAATATTTGTTTATTTGGAGCACCTGGGTGGCTCAGTCTGTTAAGCGTTTGCCTTTGGTTCAGGTCATGATCCCTTGGTCCTGGGATAGAGCCTGGCATCTGGCTCCCTGCTCAGCTGGGAGCCTGCTTCTCCCTCTGCTTCTGCCTGCCGCTCCCCCTGCTTGTGCTATCTCTCTCTGTTAAGTAAATACATAAAATCTTTTTTTAAAAAGTAAGTATTTATTTATTTGAGGGAAAGAGCATGAGTTGGGGGAGGGACAGAGGAAGAGAATCTTCAAGCAAGCTCCCCGCTGAGCACGGAGCCCAACATGGGGCTGGATCTCACTATGCATGAGATTGTGACCTGAGCTGAAACCAAGAGTTGGGCACTTAACTGACTGAGCTACCCAGGCACCCCTCCCAGCAATTCTTTAATATGTCTAGGCTAAGTCTTCTTTTTTTATTTTTTTTAAAGATTTTATTTATTTGTCTGAGAGAGAGAGAGAGCACAAGCAGGGGGAGCGGCAGGCAGAGGGAGAAGCAGGCTCCCTACTGGACAAGGAGCCCCATGCGGGGCTTGATTCCAGGACCCTGGGATCATGACCTGAGTCGAAGGCAGACGCTTAACTGACTGAGCCACCCAGGTGTCCCCCTTCTTTTTTTTTTTTTTAAAGATTTTATTTATTTATTTGACAGAGAGAGACACAGTGAGAGAGGGAACACAAGCAGGGGCAGAGGGAGAGGGAGCAGAAGGCCCCCAACCAAGCAGGGAGCCCAATGCGGGGCTCGATCCCAGGACCCTGGGATCATGACCTGAGCCGAAGGCAGATGCTTAATGACTGAGCCACCCAGGTGCCCCTAGGCTAAGTCTTCTTTAGTTTGAATCTGTTGGGGACCTTTGTTGCTTCTAGGATATGTACCTGAATGTCCATATCTCTCTCCATATTTGGAAGTTTTTTGCCATTCTTTCTTTCTTTTTTTAAGATTTAATTATTTGAGAGAGAGAGAGAGCACAAGCAGGGAGAGTGGCAGGCAGAGGGAGAGGGAGAAACAAGTTCCCCACTGAGAAGGGAGACCAACTCCAGGCTCAATCCCAGGACCCTGGGATCATGACCTGAGCCGAAGGCAGATGTTTAAGCCACCCAGGCACCCTGCCATTATCTCTTTAAATGCAGTTTCTATCTCTCTCTCCCTCTTCTCCTTCTGGGACTCTCATAATGAGAATGTTAGCCTTCTTGATGGTGTCCATAAATCCTTTAGGCTTTCTTCATCATTTTTTCTTTTTTCTCCTCTGGCTGGATAATTTCAAATCATGTGTCTTCAAGCTCAAAGATATTTTCTTCTGCTTGATTATGTCTGTTGATGATGCTATATATTGCATTTTTCATTTCATTCATTATATTCTTCAGCTCCAGAATTTGGTCTTTAAAAAAATTATTTCTATGTTTTTATTGAACTTTTCCTTTTGCCCAAGTATTATTTTTCTGATTTTTTTGGATTCTCTATTCATGTTCTCTTGTAGTTTGCAGAGATTCCCTAAAATAATTATTTTGAATTCTTTGTCAGGCAATTTTGTAGATCTTCATTTCTTTGGGATCAGTTACTGGAAAATTATTGTGGGTCGGCATCTTGATGGAGTCTGTGGAGTAGTTTGTAGCATTTGTGGCCTTTCTTCCATACTCCCAACAACTTCACATCACTCAGCTGTTCTGATCTTAGTAATCTGGGTACGTAGACAAAGAACTGGGCCTCTTGGGCAGTATTCCACATGGCTGGTCTATCCAGGTACTCACTGTGCTCTTACTTTCCCTGTGAGAGAAATTACAGGCTGAAGGGATCTTTACTGGCACTAAGCTGTGCCACTTTGGGGGAGAGGTGATGCAGATAAAATAAAACTGTTCTTACCCTCCTTGATGTGTCTATTCTTGGAATTTTTGCTCCAACATTGGGCTGGAACTTCTTGGCTGGACTCCTAGACTCCAACAGAGGTACTTTCATCTGTGGGTAGTTGTTAAATTCATGCTTCTATGGAGGGATGATAGTAGAAAGCTCCTATTCCTCCATCTTGCTGATGTTCTGATTTATGATGATTTCAGTTCACTTGTTGTTTTTGTTGTCAGGGCTTTGGAATCTAAGTATCACAACATTATGGTGTCTTTCTTGCCCTTTCACTCTCAGCCTGTCCTTATCAGTGTTCATTCAATAGAAGGCTGGAGGGGAAAAACTGCTGAGCAGTGAGGCCTGGCTCTGTGTTTGGGCTCCTCCAGATTTCAATCTACCATGCCAGCCGATGTATACTCTTGTGAGCTTAGGGAGTTTACCCTTGACTCAGGCAAGTCCTTTGCTTATGGCAGCTCATTACTTGGCCTAACTGTGATCCCAAGTAGAGTCAATGCCCTCAGGGATGAAAGCAGCTACCAGTCTTTGCTCACATAAGAAAGCCTAATTCCTCTCTGGAATTTAATTCATTTGAACTTCTTTGCATCCCCAACAATATCTGATGTCTTTAATTAAACGCACCCATAAATGGCTTTAAATAAGAGTATAGATTTCTTTTTTTCCATTTATCTGGTATTTTCTCTAGTTAAAGTGGGAGTGACAGTAACATCTTTATTCCAACAAGTGGAACTCTGCTCTTGCATTTTTTTCTTTTCTTACATCAATTCTTTATTTTAACCAATTCTCTTCAAATCTCCTCCTTAATTTTTTTTTAAAGATTTTATTTATTTGACAGAGAGAGAGAGCACAAGCAGGGGGAGCAGCAGGCAGAGGCAGAGGGACAAGCAGTCTCCCCGCTGAGCAAGGAGGCCGATGCGGGACTCAATCCCAGGACTCTGGGATCATGACCTGAGCTGAAGGCAGACACTTAACTGACTGAGCCACCCAGGCACCCCTCTCCTCCTTCATTTTAATCAATTTTTCCTTTGGTTTTCTTGCTTCTATTTCATAGAAGCTACATCCTTTTGTGTCTTTTGGAGGACTTTTAGGATTTTTTTTTTCCTGAGAAAAACTATCTTTCTCTGAGCCTTCAGAACTACGTTCTATTTTTCTTTATGATAAAGTAACTTCTCACAAGGCATAAATATTTTGTTTTCCCCACTGCCTACTTGGTAGCTGGCAGCTTCCCTATTTCCAATTTAAACCTGAAAGTGAAGTTGATGTTTATTGTGCCCAGTTCAATTTGCACTGCCTCATCTAGTGAGGTCTGCTGGACTGAGAGAAGATCTCCAGCTACCACTCTCTTAGTTTTGGGCTGATTAGAGACTGTCAGATACAGCTTGCAGCTGGAAAGACTTTATAGAATTCACTGTTCAGTGTACAGTGTATTTTCTTAGTTACTGAGTATGCCAGGAAACAATTCAATCTTTGTTCATCCTTTTTGCTTACTGCCATGTTGGATACAGGGAGTCTGTTGAAATTGGGTGGGATGTCAGGAAAAGAAGTATGCTTTCAAAATGCTGGCTATAATATGAGGTGAACATAGTGATAGAGTTTGTGGCCTGATAATGGCAAGTCATCTCTGGCCAACTTCCTGTTGAAATATAACAATGCAGATAGGGCACCTGGGTGGTGCAGTGGGTTGAGCAACTGACTCTGGTTTTGGCTCAGGTCATGATCTCAGGGTCCTGAGACCGAGCCCCCCTCAGGCTCTGTGCTCAGCATGGAGTCTGCTTAAGATTTTCTCCCTCCCCCCACCTCGCTCTCTCTTTCAGAAAGAAAGAAAGAAAGAAAGAAAGAAAGAAAGAAAGAAAGAAAGAAAGAAAGAAAGAAAGAAAGAAAGAAAGAAAAGAAAGTATCAAGAGGGAATTAAACATCTTTAGGATTCTGAAAGGCACTTTGGTGTTTCTTAAGGTCTTGATGTCATAAAGGAGACAAGATGGGTATAGGAAAAATTCAAATATAATAATGAAATTAGTTATTCATCAAACATAAGTTGATCCCTACTCAGGCCAAGGTACTCTGTCACTGTTTAACAAAAATTTAAAAATTAAGAAAACAACAATAGAATTTTCAATGCAACTTGAATGCTAATAAGTGACTCTAGTGCTTCAGAAATTGAGAAGGCAAACAGAGCTCAAATATCTATCCACCTGGCACTGTGTGCTTGCTGGCACATTCCTTGTAGCTGGTATAGGAGTCTATAGTAAATATCCAGAGGTGGGTCCAATAATTATACCCCTTTCATCCTCTGATTTAGACAGATTCATGCATCTGGTCACTGACACAAGGGGCCTCTTAGGGACAGGACCCTTGGTGCATAGCAGGAGACAGCATTAGACTGTATCCTTTTTGCCAACCTATAGATCTGGAGAAGGAACATAGAAAACACAGAATCACCCAGGACCATTTCTCAAACTCATTGACAAAATAAATCACTTCTCATTCCTAGAAGGAAGGTTGGGAGTATTACTCGAATGGAAATCCTTCTGCATGAAAACTTAAGGAGTGGGGAAGTAGTGTATCCTAACAAGAGTAAGCTAGGAAAAATTAATGCATTATAATGGAATAATAACTTCAGATGTCCTTTGGGGCTAGTGATTTCCTAATTTAAACAGACAGAGCAGAGTCTGGAAATCTAATGAAGATACAAACAACTGCATGGAAGAAAATTGTTGCCCTATTAATGGTATTACCAATCAGAGGTAAGAAAGGCTATGAAGAGGGCTCTAGAGAAAGTACAAAGTCTGGAGAGAGAGGAGACAAAAGCTTCCCATTTCCCATTGCATTTCCAGTGCTTGGTCCCCTGGGAAGATAGATGCAGCGGGATTCTCAGGCTAACTCTTTGGCTTGGACTCCATGCTCATCAAGTCACTTTCTGCTTATAATTTGGCTTTCCATGTAGACTTTCTGACAGCAGAGAGATTGGGCTAACATAGATATTCAGATATTTTATTTCTCACTGAGAATATATATATTTGGCATCCAGTTTCTTGTGGGTTGTCCAATATCATCAGCCCCCCCTAAGCCAAATCAACTTCGTGTGAACTAAAAGGCTTGAGTTGTGGACCCTGCAAAGCTGAAGAACAGTGCCAGATCATGTTTACCACAGTGAGACATGGCAGATGTCCTCAGTTCTATGTTGGGTCTTTACTCCAGCTTGAACACCCCCAGACCAGGAAGGCATTAAGTAATTGATGGATTTGTGCCCATGCCTTTCTGTTCAATTTGATTACCTTATAGTACATTGTGAAAATTAATGGCCCATCATTATATTTTCTACAATAGGGTCCCTAGAACCAAGTAATTATGATATACAAATAAAAGCCAGCTCCAGTCAGAATTTTCAAAGCCATTACTTGTATATTTCTACACCTTTCTAAGACCACAAAACCAGTTTCCCTCTACCTTTCCCTTGGCCTCCTCTTTCCATTTCAGTCTTCCTCTCTCAGCTCTGGTGAACCTTTCCACAACATTAAATGCTTTTAAAGTCTTCAGCACACATGATTAGATTTGGCTCTGAGGAGTTGAGCAGAGTGAGTCATAAATTTCCTGTCGTGAACATGCGGAAGCACTCTTCCACAAGGAGGACTTGAGTGGCTGTCCTTAAGCACTCAGGGAAGCGATGCAAATAGTTCCAGACCGAAATGCAACTGCTGAATGTGGCAATAATTGTGCATGTCTGAAGAACGACAGCTGCCTATTTCTAGCCATAGAATGCAGCCTCTGCCGAGAACTTTGCTTCAGGATCTGATTCCAGCTCAGCACTCTTGTTCACACCTCTTCTGTGTGAGGACCTCTTCACCTTCCACCATGTGGCTGGTTGGGGCTTTCATGGTCAGGATCAATTGTCCCAGCAGGGTCGGTGCAAGGAAAAGCCTTTCTTGGCCTTACAAGAAGCTCAGCCTGGGAGGTTGGCCTGGGGCTGACCAAAAGCAAAATAGGAAAACCACTAATAAGAACCAGCTGGAACAAATAGCCTCTGTTTATTCTGGGAAAATAATGTTATGTCATCATGACACATATCTAAATCTTGTGTGTTCAATTGGACAGGCCAGATACGTGAGCCCTGGCTCTTCCGCTGGAAGATGAGTTTATCTGGCTTTGTAGTCTTACTCTTCAGGTGTGCCTTGCATTAAGTGGCCACATCATCAAGAACTTCAAAAATTTCAAGAATGGGAAATGTAGGGAGGCTGCTTATTTTACATGCCAAGAAATCAGAATCAAAGGAATTTTTAAGAAGGGATAAATGATGGGTTTAATGGCGATAGTATGTACTAACATTGCTCTCTTTCACCTTGAGAAATAATTCTCCATTCAGAAGGAGGGAGGGATGAAATTTCAGTTTCTGAAGCCAGTAGCCTAGGCATGGGAAGCATTTCTGTGGTCTTGGTCTGAGAAAACTTGAGAGTAAAGAAAGTAAAGGGCTGGAGGGCTCCAGGACAAAGAGAAGGCTGCTGAGGAAGGGGTGGACTATGAAGCATCAGGAATAAACTGCCCTTCCAGGAGTTGGGCATGGTAGCGAGCGTGCAGAGCGCTGATTCTGCTGCGTGTCCAGCAGGATAACCAGCCACCCCATTACCCTGTCCTCACCTCCAGGGTCCATGCAGAGTTCATAAGTGTGTGCTGGCAGGCCCAAAGTGGCCCAGACAAGGGTTTTCTTTGACCCACACAGTAGTTTTTAAAAATTGAGCATGCTAAACAACACACAAAAATTCAGATTTCTAGTTTCTCTTTAAAGAAAAATACATAAATAAAAAGAATGGGCAGGTAAAGCTGAGTCCCTCTTCTACCTGACTGGAGCTGGCCTGAGTTCTGTGGCTGCTCATTCCAGACCGAGAGTGGTGATTTGTGCTGGTGTGTGATGGTGACAGCGAGTTTGCAGTCCAACGCCACCACTCACTAGCTGTGTGAACTTGGACCGGCTTCTTCTCTGTGGCTCGGTTAACTTAGTATGATGAGACTAGTCATTGTGCTTATCTCATAGGCTCTTGTGAAAATTAATCAAAGCAACCGCTTCCACTCGTACCAGGTAAAAGTCAGCATTATATAAGTAGTTACCATTATTGTAACATAGTAGTGATGGTACTTCTTACCTTTTCTTCTAAATTATTTACATATGTTAATTTGTCTATGCCTCCTAACAACCCTATGAGATAGGTTCTGTTATTATCCAGATTTTGTGGATGAGGAAATTGAGACGAGGAGAGATTAGGTAATTGCCTAAACTTGTCACATGACTAGTAAGTGCTCCAAGGTCTGTAATCTCAATTATCATACTATGGAATGATGTTCTTTTTGGTGGGGCATGCACTCTCCAGTTTGCCATAGTACTTGCCTTGTGCATACCAGTGTGTACCTGTCCATTTCTTCCATCTCCCCCTCCCCTGCACTCCTTTGGGTTATCTTGTTGGCCCCTGCATGCACTTAATTTTGGGACCCCTAGGGACACCTGGGTGGCTCAGTCAGTTAAACGTCTGCCTTCGGCTCAGGTCATGATCCCAGAGTCCTGGGATTGAGCCCCACATCGGCCTCCCTGCTCGGCGGGGAGCCTGCTTCTCCTTCTGCCTGCCACTCCCCCTGCTTGTGCTCTCTCTCTCTCTCTCTGACAAATAAATAAATAAGATCTTTAAAATAAATAAACAAATAAATAAAAAATTGGGGAACCCCCCCCCCAATCTAGAGAGTGCCTATGCTACATAGCTGACTGACACTTGCCCATGTGGAGCACCTCTCCCAACAAGGCCTTACGAAGAGTCAAGCCAAAAACAAATTGTGTCTACTTGTCTACTCTAAGGGTGTACTTTAGTGTGGGTACTCTAGGAGGGTGAAGTGTGCTCCCAAATGAGCAACATCAGATCACCTGGAACTTGCTAGAAATGCAAATACTTGGACCCCCACCCCCGACCTACTGAATCAGAATCTCAGGTATAAAGAGCCCAGCAACCTGTGGTTTGCTAAGCCTCCTAGTGATGCTGATGCAAGCTAAAATTTGAGAACCACAGCCTTAGAAGTTCATGTTCTTTTCTGCAAAATAAAGAAGCGAAAGAAGCAATTGGGTGCAATAGCCATATGCACTCCTACAGAATTGGCCCGGAGAAGGATGAGGAAAAATTTCAAAAACACTCCAGCAGAAGCACTAGTTGGGAAACAACACAGCTTTCTAACGAAGCTATCAGGATGAAATAGTAGCAAATTGTATGCTTAGGTAATTAATTAAATTATACTTTTATTTGTTGTCATATAAATGACATGCTTTCTACAGGATGAACCAATTAACATTTGGAGACCATCTGCTTAAAACAATGATCTTAATTTTAAAATAGTTGTTATTTTCTGGCAATAGTTAGATAAAAGGTCCAAGCATCTGCAGAGGCCAGTGTAAAGGAGAACACATATCCACATATTCCTTGTGGCAGGAAGCCTGAGTCAAGGCCATTCAAAAGTTGCTTTACATAATCACAATCTGTCAGGATTCTGGTTGTAATTGACAGAAACCCAACTCAAACTAGCTTAAGCAAAATAGGGGAAATGTTATAAAAGTGATTCTGACCACATTTAGTTCCAGTTTCAAAAGATGAATAAGTTTTGTTACAAAATATGCAATGAACCAGAAATAATTTTATATGGTTCACTAAGACCTGGTCAGAAGAATGTTTGTAATTACTAAATCTGATTTCCTAATTTTTGAGCCAATCCTAATTAGACCCCTGCTAGCCTGACTGGATCTTAGGAGGAAATAAGCTAGTGAGACATAAAGCCCACTTGTGAACTTGTGAGGGTACAGCCTCAGAGGAGAAAGTCCAGAAAAGACCCAGCCCTGCTAGAGGACACTTGAAATAGAGAGGGGGAGCATGATACAAGTCTGAGTCCTGGGCATAGACCAGGCTTTTTGCTGGTTGGTGTAAATATACATCTTATTTGGATTATGGCCTGACTCAACCCCACTTCCCTAATTCTCCTAGGATGGACATTTGGGGACCCTGCAGCTCATCCACTCTCTAGGAAGACTCATTAGCCCAGCATCTGCTGTCAGCCTAGTTCATCTGGGGGGAAAGAATGCCCAAACCTTGAAAGCATTCTTTTTCTTTTTTTTTTTTTTTTTAAGATTTTATTTATTTATTTGGCACGCGAGAGAGAAAGAGCACAAGCTGGGGTAGCAGCAGGCAGAGGGAGAGGGAGAAGCAGGCTCCCCACTATGCAGAGAGCTGGACTTGGAGCTCGATCCCAGGACCCTGGGATCATGACCCAAGCCAAAGGCAGACACTTAACTAACCGAGCCACCCAGGTGCCCACCTTGAAAGCATTCAGTCCGGGCACTGTGGGAGAAGAAATGAGGGTTACAAGGGGTGTGCCACTTCCTTCTCTTAGATCAATACCACCCAATAAATAAATAAGTAAATCACCTCCCCTTTTAGAGCATGTGGCCTAAAGAATGTTTAATTCACTTGAAACATGTGAGTAGGCCAAGGGATATTTGGTTAAGCTAGTCTAGTTGTTCTTCTGAAACCCCATATTAAGGACTTTGGACTGTATCCTCAGGGCAGTGGGGAACACTGAATGATTTTAAGAAGAGGATTGACATAATCAGATGTGAGTTTTAGAAAAATCAACTCTGGTTGCCGTGTGAAGACTAGAATTGTAGTGTTCAAAGCAATAGTTGATAGTCATCTGAAAACAGTCATATCACTTTTAACAGATTCTGTTACCCTTGTAAATTATCAGAGTGATAAACCAAGAATTAAAATTTGTTAAAGAGTAAACCTGCATGAAATTTGTTTAAAATATCAGACAAGCTAATGATTTACAGTAGAAGATTGTCCATTTTTAAAAGTATAATAGATTATACCTTTGTTTCATAGAGTCAGATTCAAACCTGTGGAGTTAATTAAGCTAATTGGCAAGACTCAGAGCTCACCAGTTACTACAAACTTCGAGTAGTGTTAGTGTAAAAATATGTTCTGATTATTTAATATTTTAAGCAAATAACCTATATAAAGAAATGTTAGTGGGTCAAGGCAATGCCCCAAGAAGTGCGGAGCTAAGAAAAACAGGCCTATTGGGCAGAGACTTGTATCTACATTTCTATGACTTCTTTCAACCAGAACCATGTCTTGGACCATGACTCTAAATATATTCTCACTACCGTTACAAAATCAGGGCTGTGACCTCTTGCAAGTGTTTGTCACTCCCAGGTATTCTGGAGACAATAAGTTGCTAATAAGATTTATATTTGATCAGTTCTCGGGGCACAGAGGAGGAGTGTTCTCCCTTGTTCTCTACAAATCAGCTCATCCAGGTAGACTTTTGGTTTGTTTTTCTTTCAGCTTCCTAATGTTCCTGTCAAATCAGGAGCTGGGAGATTAATACACATTTGATTAAGAATGGAGCACACAAGACTGGACACAATTTATCAACAGATCTTTTGTAAGAGGTAAAAGATGACCCTCTCCTGAAGAGACAGAGTGAAAATTGAATGACTAAGCAATGGGTGTTGAGAGCAGTCTGCGGGTTGCTGGCTGGGGTCGGCGGGGGGGGGGGGGGGGGCGAGGAGGGGGATGGGTTGGGTCCGTGATGGGTTTGGAGGAGGGCACTTATGATGAGTATTGGGTGTTTTGTGTAGGTGATGAATCACTGGATTCTACTCCTGAAACTAATACTACACTATGTGTTGACTAGCTGGAATTTAAATACAAACTTGAACCAAAAAAAAAAAAAAAAAAAAAAATGACTAAGCAGTGGGGCAGACCATGGTATACGCTACAAATATTGGAAAATGTTATAAAGATGGTATATGTGTAGCGAACTTTTAGGTCTTAAGAAGGAGACTGCTTTGCCAGGGACATCCAAGCCAGCTGCCACGGCAGGCAAAGCAACCTCACTACATTCTTTGTATGCCAAGCCCTCTCCGGTTGAGGTCTTGGCCCCAATTAAGTCAGTTCTGAGCTTTTCAAAGGTTTCTAAATCAAGTCCTTCAGAAACTTGCAGTAAAATTTTGTTCTTCTCTCTCTTGTCTCAAAGTGATGGTAGCTTCAGGCATTTCCAGACCTTCTTGTTCAGCTGAGTCCTCTAGAGGAGACTTGTACAATTCTTCCTTTTGTTTCCCTCTATTTGTAAAAAGTTCTTGCTTCCTCCAGGACATCTGTGTCTCCTCCCTACTTGAGGAGGAAACTCTTGCCCTCCACCCACACTCAGGGCTGGAAGGGGTAGGTTCACAGCAGGACAACTGGTTTAGTCATGCAATTCGAAATTACTAGGTACTCAAATTAAACTTAGACCAGTGAAATACAAAATGTGCTCTTGTGTTTGGCATTATATAAACTTCTATTATCATAGAATTTAGATTCTTGTAGAATGCCATAAGCCACAAAGAAGTGGAGAACTAAAATCCAAGACCAATTTGGCCTGTCTGAGGTGATAATGTGACACTAATAAAGCCCATCAGTCCAGCAAGAAGTGTCCAGCAGGGTTCTCCAGGGATGAGATCACACATGGTCTCACCTAGTAGCATGCATGCAAATGCTATTCACACTGATGCTGAACTGGATATATATTTATTTCAAAACCGAGAGCCCTCAAATAGACTATCCACATGGCAAGCCTGTGATTTCCGATCCCGGAGTAGGAGATGGCTCCTTTTCAAATTTGTGAGAACATAAATTTTCAGTTTGCTTTCCCAAGTGAATCATAACAATTCTTGATGGGAGGATTCATCCAAAGACATGAAAATATCCCAAGTCACTATTAATTAAAAGGAAATGTACTAAGACATATATCACTTTGGCTAGAAAGAAAGAGCATTCCAAGTCTGAAATATAACAGAGCCTGCCAACTTTCATTGGAAAGGGGGATTAATTTGAGCCAGAAAGGCCCTATCAGAGAAGTATGTAGCAGTTCTGAGCTTTGTCAGACTTGAAAGAAATTGGTGTGGAAGAGCAAGAGTTAAGATGATAATGCTCTCAGAGAGATTTTCTGAGACCTGCCCTATCAGGAAGACAGTGAGACTCATCCCAACAAGAGAACTCCAGAATGTGGAGGAGCAACACACCCATGAGACTTAGCAGATGGGCACAGTAAGTAAGCACTAAGAAATGGACACAATATTTTGGTCAATCCTCATCAAGGATCTGTTGGATGATATGTGCTATGTTGTGTTGACAAACAAAGGCTAGACTAAGGACTGAGGCAAACATATGCTAACTCAAACCCTCTCCAGAAGTTGGAAACAACTTAAGTATTCATTGACGGATGAGTGGATAAACAAATTGTGGTATATACATACAATGGAATAATATTCAGCCTTAAAAAGGAAGGAGATTCTGACACACGCTACAACATAGATGAAACTTGAGGACACTGTGCTGAGGAAAAAAAACAGTCAAAAAAAATGACAAACACTATGTGATTCCACTTATATGAGGTATCTGGAGTAGTCAAATTCATAAAACCAAAAGCAGAATGGTAGTTGCCAGGGATTACAGGGAGGAGGTAATAGAATGTTATGGACTGAATGTTTGTGTCCCACCAAAATGTATCTGTTGAAATCCTAACCCCCAGTGTGATGGTATTAAGAGGCGGTGGGGGGGGCTTTGGAAGGTGATTAGGTTGTGAGGGTGGAGCCCCCATCAATGGGATTAGTGTCCTTAAAGAAGAGACCTCAGAGAGCTCTCTCCCTTCCTGCTATGTGAAGATACAGTGACAAGACAGCTATCTATAAACCAGAAAGCAGGCTCTCATCAAGCACCAAATCTGCCAGCTTGGACTTCCCAGACTTCCACGACTGTGCGAAATCAGTTTTTTGTTTAATCCAAACTACCCAGTCTATGGTATTTTTGTATGCAGCGTGAATGGACTAAGACATGGGAGCTGTTGTTTGATGCATACAGAGTTTCAGTTTTAGAAGATGAAAAGAGCTCTGGAGATTGGTTGCACAGCAATGTGAATATACATAACACTACCAAACTATATACTTGAAAATGGTTAAAATGGGTAAATTTATGTTATGTGTATTTTACCATAATGAAAACATTTTAAGACATGTATCAAAGTTCATATTTTATGTCGGTATAGTTTATTGTATATCAATCATACCTCAATTAAACTGTCTTTAAAAAAACAAAAAATAATAACTCCAGATGAGGTCACCATTTTGTTTGCGTGGTCAGAGAAGACTGCAGTCCACAGGGGGTACCTATACTAGATGGGTGCTGGTGGACTAAGGAAATTAACTCTGTGAAGTATTTAATACCAATATTCTGCTAAATATATGGTAATATTAAGAGACGTCATATGGAATCTCCTATATGTTAGACATACTGTCTTACCTCCATTGTGGAATATCCATCCAATTTTCCCTTGGTATTCGGGATCAATCATCCCAACCAACACTGTTTGTTGATTCAATGGTATGAGAAGCCCAAAGTGGCTAGGTGGCAGTCTTAATTTTCAGTTCAATGGAATCATTATTGTGTCTACTGGTAGAAGCATTCTTCCCTCTGGAACTAAGAGCTCTAGGCCAGCAGAGTGGAAATCTGCAAGAACACAAAACAAAAATTTTGCTATTATTAGGAATAAGAGTGAGTGGTGCCACTCTCATTTCCACCCCTTGATTCCTGGACCCATGAATCCTGGCTATCTGAGAAACAGCACCAGATATTGGGGACTGATTCATAGTTTATATAGCCTACTGGAGAACCTTGCCCAAGCCCTGCAAGGTATTGCTACAATGCTGGGACCATAACTGAGTCTTCAAAAGTCCATTCCACTGTTCCATCAAGGCAGCTGCTTCAGGGTGGTAAGGAACATGGGAAGACCAGTAAATTCCATGAACACGGGCCCATTACTGCACTTCTTACATTATGAAGTGAGTTCTTTGATCAGAAACAATGTTGTATGAAATACCATGACAGAGGATAAGACATTCTGTAAGTTCTCGGATGATAGTTTTTGCAGAAGCATTGTGTGTAGAGAAGACAAATCCATATCCAGAATAAATTTCTATTTCAATAAAGACAAAATGCTGCAGCTTCCAGGATGGGAGCAATCCAATGTAATCAGCTTACCACCAGGTAGCTGTCTCATCATCCAGGAAGAGTGACATTTTGAGAGCTCAGAGAGGGTCTCTGATACTTGTGGATTAAGCAGGGGTGACCATAGCCAGATCGACCTTGGTGAGTGGATGCCCATGTTGCTGGCCGAGGCAAATGTCCTTCTCTGCCACTATAGTCATTTTGTTTATGAGCACATGAGGAGATAACAAGGGGTAGAAGGGGAAAGAGGCTGACCGCTATCCGCAAAACAGATCATTCTATACACTTGATTATTAAAATCCTCCTCTGCTGAGGCTATCCTTCAGTAAGCATTCACGTGGAACACAAACATCTTCATAGTTTTTGCCCAGAGAGGTCTATTCACATACCTCTTTCCCAGTTTTGTTGCTAAATTTCCATTATGTCACTTCTAAGACTCTGACCACCACCCAAACCATTTCCTAGAGCCCATGAATCGTGCATGTCTCATCGTTGCTCCTTTTTTTTAAAGATCAACCATTTTATTTATTTATTTATTTATTTATTTATTTATTTATTTATTTATCTGTCAGAAAAAGAGAGAGAGACAGCAGGGGGAGTGGCCAGCAGAGGGAAAAGCAGTCTTCTTGCTGAGCAAGGAGCCGGACAGGGGACTCAATCCCAGGACTCTGGGATCATGACCCGAGCCGAAGGCAGATGCCCAACTGATTGAGCCACCCAGGCACCCCTCATTATTGCTCCTTCTGAGCAAAGTAAATAACCAGGTATGTTGCTTGACATTCCGCCCACTGGGAGGATTTCCCTTCATCACTGTTCTTAAGGGATGTCCCAGAGAGGGACTATAGTGCTGCAGCTGTTCACTTTTGGGTGGTGACTGTACATGGTGCAGAAGCATCTATAAACCAGGCCTAAGTCTTCTCTTCTTCCGTCAGTTGATTGTAGGGAACTTCCCATGAGGCAATAGGTACAGGCCGGGAGAGAGAAGGTAGGATAGCAGTAGTAGGTACCATGGGCATTTGAGCCACTTCTTCATGTAACTTACTTGGGCCTTCAGGATCTGATCGGGACTGATTGTGTATATATCACTTCCATTTGATGATGGATTGTTGTGCATGCCTAACTTTATGGCTTGGTGAGTTAGATAACAACCAGTTCATATTGGGTAGCAGGTCATATAGTAACTTCGTGGCCCATGGTTAAGTGTTCAATCTCTACTAAGGTCCAGTAGCAGGCCAAGAGCTGTTTCTCAAAAGGAAAGTAGTTATCCCTAGAGGATCTTAGAGCCTTTCTCCAAAATCCCAAAGGCCTGTGTGGCAATTCAACTACAGGGACCTTCCAAAGGCTCCAAAGAGCATCCCTATCTGCCACTGGCATTTCAAGCACCATTGGAGCTACTGGATCATATGGTCCAATTGGCAGAGCAGCTTACACAGTGGCCTGAACCTGTTGTAAAGCCTTTTCTGGTTCTGGGCCCCATTCAAAACTAGACAAGCTTTTCAGGTCACATGATAAATGGCCTGAAGTAACACACTCAAATGAGTAATATGTTGCCCTCAAAAGAAGACCACTAGGTACTGTACCTCTTTCTTAGTTGTAGGAGAGGCCAGATGTAACAACTTATCCTTTACTTTAGAAGGGATATTTCAACATGTCCCATATCATTGAACCCCTAGAAATTGCACTGAGGTGGAAGGCCCCTAAATTTTAGTCAGATTTATTTTCCAACACACTGATGTCTGGCCAATAAATCTAGAAGTTACCACTTCTCTCTCATTAGGTACAATCAGCATAATGTCACATGATGAACACAGGAGAGCAGCTATTTCTTTGAGATACTAATTTTATTTCCATTTGATGTACACCCAGAAGTGGGATTGCTGGATCATATGATAGTCTATTTTTAATTTTTTAAGGAATCTTCATATTGTTTTCCATAATGGCTGTATGAATTTACATTCCCACCAACAGTGTACAAGGCTTCCCTTTTCTCTACATCCTTGCCAGAATTTGTTCTCTTGAAACTTTTTTCTCTGTAAGCTGTAGTCTTTATGAAAATGCATATTTAATTTATTTATAGAAAAACTATATTATTTATAACATTAATAATAATGATACATATTCCTATTCAGGGCACTGAACTTGGTTGATTCATACACATTACATCTCTTGACTTTTTGTATAATAGCCATCCTAACAAATATGAGCTGGTATTTCATTGTGGTTTTCATTTGCATTTCCTTGATGATTAATGATGTTGAGCATCTTTTCATGTAACTGTTGGCCATTTATATGTCTTCTTTGGAAAAATATCTACTCAGGTCCTTTGCCCATTTTTTAATTAGGTTATTTGAATTTTTGCTATTGATTTGTAAGTGTTCTTTATATATTTTGGATATTAACCCCTTATTTGATATCTGGTATGCTAATATTTTCTATCATTCTGTAGGGTGCTTTTCTTTCTTTCTTTCTTTTTTTTTTTTTTGACTGTTTACTTTGTTGTGCAGAAACTCTCTAGTTTGATGTAGTCCTACTTGTTTATTTTTGCTTTTGTTGCTTGTGCTTTTGGCGTTGAATCTAAAAAATCATCACCAAGACCAACATCATGAAGCTTTTCCAAAACTTCAGGAGTTTCAGTTTCAGGTCTTGCATTTAGGTCTTTAATCCCTTTTAAGTTGATTTTATGTACAGTATAAGATATAAGGCAAATATGTAAAAGAAACATTGATAAATTTTTTTAAGATTTATTTATTTATTTAGAGAGAGCGGGAGGGGGGCATAGGGAGAGGGAGAGAGAAAGTCAAGCAGACTCTGTGCGGAGTGTGGAGCCTGTCTTGGGGCTCAATCTCATGACCCTGAGATCATACATGAGCTGAAACCAAGAGTCAGATGCTTATCTGACTTTGCCACCCAGGCACCCTGAAACGTTAATGAAATTTGAGATGATACTGATAAATCTGTTATCAAAGTAGATTTTAGCATCTCTCTCTCAAATAATATACATAACACATGCCAAAAGAACATAGTAATATAGATGATTTGAATGTAATTAATGAACTTGATCTAATATATAGACCATATGTAAACTTGACTCCTTATGACTAGAAAATCAACTTCTTCTCAACAGTCACAAAAACATTCATGGTAAGCAAGCTGCAATAAATTCAAAAATAGTACATAAAGACTACATTCTTTTACAAGAGTACAATTAGGAGTCAATAACAAGAGTAAATAAAAAGATTGAAAATTCTTATATATTTGAAAATTTAAAAACACTCTTCTTAATAATGAGTCAAAGAAGAAATCATATTGGATATTAAATTACTTAGTTCTGAATAATAATAAAATAATAAATATCAAAACCTGTGGCATGCAATTAAAGTGGAACTGGGAGGGTAATTTATAGCTTTAAATGTTTATCTTGGAAAAGAAGCCTGAAATGTAATGAGATTAGGAAATTCGAAAAAGAACAACAGAATAAACACATAGAAAGGAAAGGGAAAATGAAAATAGGAGTAGAAGTCAACAAAATAGGAAACAAAGATACATTAGAGAGTGTCAGAAAGCCAAAAGTTAAATCTTTGAAAAGGCCAATAAAATTACTAAACCTCTGCCAATATTGATAAGGAAGAAAAAAGAAATGTACAATAGGGCGCCTGGGTGGCTCAGTTGGTTAAGCGACTGCCTTTGACTCAGGTCATGATCCTGGAGTCCCGGGATCGAGTCCCACATCGGGCTCGCTGCTCAGCAGGGAGTCTGCTTCTCCCTCTGACCCTCTTCCCTCTCATGCTCTCTATCTCTCATTCTCTCTATCTCAAATAAATAAATAAAATCTTAAAAAAAAAAGAAATTGTTTAATAAAAAAAATAAAAAAAATAAAAAGAAAAAGAAATGTACAATAAACAATATTACATTACATTAATGTAATATTAATGCCACATATTATTAATATTACATTAATATATATAATTTCCTTTTAATCACTGCCATATAATATTACATTAATATGGCAGTGATTAAAAGGAAATGATGTTATGACCAAACTTATGCCAATAAATTTGAAATGTAGACAAAATGGACAAATTCCTAGAACACAAACCTGACTCTAGAAGAAATAGAAAGCCTTAATAGTCCTATCCTTATAACATAACTGAAGTAGTATTTAAAACTCTTCAATAAATAAAACAGCATAGCTTACAGTTGTACAAGTGAATTCTACCAAATTTTCAAGAGACAGATCATTCCAATCTTATAAAAGCTCTTCTATAAAGTAGAAGAACAAGAAAAATCTCCTCCTCCCCACCTCCTGCTCCCCACCATCCAATAAACCATATGAGGCCAGAATAATCTCAATGCCAACACCAGTCAAGGATAATAAAAGAAGTATAATAAGAGGGGAAATAAAGCACTCATGAAATTACACACAAAAATCTTAAATAAAATGTTAGCAAACTAAATCCATTGATTAAAAAAAAAAAGAATATAGGGGAATGACTGTAAAGGGGCATGAAAGAATTTCTGGGGTGACAGAAAGGCTCTTACATGTTGACTGTAGTAGTGGTTACATGATTGCATGTATTTGTTAAAATTCATTGAACTATATCCTCCAAAATGTGAATTTTATTGGATATAAATTATACCTTAGTTAACCTTTTTCTTAAAAAAGGACATTTTCTAGAATTCCACACCTATTTCATGATACAAATTCTTAGTAAATCACACGAATAAAGGGAAAGATTCTTATTCTGATAAAAACTATCTACCACAAATTTACATAAAAAATCACATCAATCTTACTAAGGAATGTCAGAAGCATTGCCTTCAAAATTCGAAAGAAGACAAAAATGTTCAACATTATGACTTCTATTCAAAATTGCATTGGAAATTACATCCAGCATGGTAAGACAACAAAAGTACTGAGAAATGTAAGAATACGGGAAAAAAAGAAACAAAATAGATTTTTCCAGATAATATATTTGTCTATACTGAAAATCCTAAACAATAGAATTAGAAACAATAACAGAAGTTAGCAAAGCAGGTGGCTAAATGGGCAAGATAAAAGATAAATTTCTATTTTAGGGGTGTCTGGGTGGCTCAGTTGTTAAGCATCTGCCTTTGGCTCAGGTCATGATCTCAGGGTCCTGGGATTGAGCCCCAAATTGGGTTCCCTGCTCAGCGGGAAGCTTGCTTCTCCTTCACCCACTCTCCCTGCTTGTGTGTTCCCTCTCTCGCTGTCTCTCTCTCTCTCTGTCAAATAAATAAATAAAATCTCTAAAAAAAAAAGATAAACATATTTTTATGCCAACAAGAAACAAAACAATTTTAAAAAGGAAAGCATTTGAATAGCAATAAAAAATGAGGTTCTTAAAGGATGAATCTAACAAAACATGTCTAAGACTTGTCTGTAGAAATTTAAAAATTTTTTATTGGAAAAAAGGAGACTTAAGTAAATGGAGAGATTTTTTTTTTGTCTGTGTTCAATACCATAAATATGTCAAGTATCTCCAAGTTGATTGATTCCATGCAGTTTCAATCACACTTGCAATTGGTTTGGAATTCAACAAGCTTTTTTTTTATTAAATTTTTTATTTTTAAGATTTTATTTATCCATTTGAGAGAGACAGAGAATGAGAGAGAGAGAGAGCATGAAAGGGGGACGGTCAGAGGGAAAAGCAGGCTCCCCACTGAGTAGGGAACCCGATGCGGGACTTGATCCTGGGACTCCAGGATCATGAGCTGAGCTGAAGGCAATGGCTTAACGAACTGAGCCACCCAGGCACCCTGGAATTCAACAAGCTTAGGGATGAAAAAGAAGAAGAATATGTTGAGATTCTTGCTCTACTAGTTACCAAGACTTATAAAGTTATAGGAATAGACAAATAGAAAAATTTATTACTAGGTAAAAAAAAGAAATAAGCTTACATGTATATGGAACTTTGATACATGATATAAGTGGCATCACAAATCAGTGGGAGAAGAAAGAACTATTCAACAAATGGTCCTGGGAAAGCTGACTATTCATACTTAAAAAAGTTAAATTGGATCCCTAACCCACTCTACATATAAAATTAATTCTAGATGTATGAAACAAAATGTGAAAGGCAAAACTTGTAAAATGTAAAAGAAAATATAGAGATCATCCTTCTGATCTTGGGTAAGAAAGAATGTCTTTAGTAAGACAAAACATACTAACTGTAGGAGAAAAGATAGTGTTAAAATTAAAAATTTCTCTCCAACTAAAAACAATAAAAGAAATAAAGTAAGAACACAAACCATGCACTGTGGGAGTAGAGAATGATATAACAACTTTGAAAAATCATTTGACTCTTATTAGCTGAACATTTATTTATCCCATGGTCTAGCAATGCCACTCTTGCTTTTGTGCATTAGGAGAGAAGTGTAAGAACATTCATAGCAGCACTATTTATAACAGCAAAAACCTGACAACCACCCATATGTCCTGTTCTAGTTATGCTTTGTTGTATAACAAACAACCTCAAAGTTTAGTGGCTTAAAATGACAACAACATGAGCCTGCAGTTTTAGCAGGGCTTAGAGGGGACAGCTGGTCTCTCTCCACCTAGAGTCAGACTGCTGTGGGGAGGACTAAGGGCTGAAATCCTCTGAAGGAGCACTCACTCACCTGTCTGGTGCTTGATGCTGGCTGTCTGCTGACACTGCTTTTAGTGCTGCTCCGTTACACCTAGAGAGAATTTTCTAGGGACAAGTTGGCTTCCTTGTCATATAACGGCTGGCTTCCAAATAGGGGAGAAGGAGGTAGGGAATGAAGGAGAGAAAAAGAGAGGGAGAAAGGGAGAGAGAGAAATGGGGAGGGAGAGAGGGGTGAAAGAGGAGAGGGAGAGAGGACAGAGAAAATTATATAATAAACAATTTTTCACTTAGCTTCAGAAATCATACAGCATCACTTTTGCTGCATTTGTCAAAGGCAAGTTACTAAAGTCAGCCCCTGTGCAAGGGAAGAATTACCTTTTGATAGGAGCAGTGTTAAAAAATTTGCAGACATGTTTTTAAAATTACCACAAAAGAATAAATAAAATATTATAACAACTGAATATTTTTTAAAAAAATTTTTTATTGTTATGTTAATCACCATAAATTACATCATTAGTTTTTGATGTAGTGTTCCATGATTCATTGTTTGTGCATAACACCCAGTGCTCTACGCAGAACGTGCCCTCTTTAATACCCATCACCAGGCTAACCCATCCCCCCACCCCCTCCCCTCTAGAACCCTCAGTTTGTTTTTTTTCTTTTAAAGATTTTATTTATTTATTTGACAGAGAGACACAGCGAGAGCAGGAACACAAACAGGGGGAGTGGGGGAGGGAGAAGCCGGCTTCCCGCTGAGCAGGGAGCCCGATGTGGGACTCGATCCCAGGACCCTGGGATCATGACCTGAGCCGAAGGCAGATGCTTAATGACTGAGCCACCCAGGCGCCCCAGTTTGTTTTTCAGAGTCCATCGTCTCTCATGGTTCGTCTCCCCCTCCGATTTACTCCCCTTCATTCTTCCCCTCCTGCTATTTTCTTCTTCTTTTTTTTTTCTTAACATATATTGCATTATTTGTTTCAGAGGTACAGATCTGTGATTCAACCGTCTTGCACAATTCACCACGCTCACCATAGCACATACCCTTCCCAATGTCTATCACCCAGCCACCCCATCCCTCCCAACCCCCCACCACTCCAGCAACCCTCAGTTTGTTTCCTGAGATTAAGAATTCCTCATATATAACAATTGAATATTATATATAATAGTGAATATGAATGAACTATAGGTACATGCCACAATGTGGATGAATTCTTTTTTTTTTTTAAGTAGGCTACACACCCAGTGTGGAGCCCAGTGTAGGACTTGAACTCATGACTCTGAGATCAAGACCTGAGCTGAGATCAAGAGTCAGATGCTTAACCAACTGAGCCTCCCAAGCATCCATTGGCTGATTCTTATAACTAATTGCCTCTTTGGTGGGTAAGGAATTGTTTCAAGGATGGAGTCTGAAATGAAACACTTTTGACTGAAAAAATTGACACACTGTAAGGGTGGGTGAAGTTCTGGGGACCCACTGTAGGTAGACACACATATCAATGAAGGAGGTGGAATTCCAGCCATAGTGCCTAGCCAAGCCTCACAGGGACTGAAGCTAGAGTGTGACTCCAAGGGCCTTCATGTTCCAGGAGTCTGCATACCCTTCCTCAAGTTCAGGGGCTATTGGCCCTCTTGGTGTGCCATTCCTATTTCTGTCCATTTCCTTCTGCTCTCCCTATAGACTGCCATTCTCCATTGCTTCTGCTTCCTTCCTTATAAATGGATATACTCTTGCTATTTTATGATTTCTCTCTCTGAGCTTAAGATCTTCTGGCTCATTGCCAGATCTCTTTTTAGTTTCCCATTAAAATGGGGATGAATTCTTTAAATATAATTTGAGTGGGGAAAAAAAGCAGACCCAGAAGATTATGTTATTTGTGTGAGATTATTTTCAGAAAGCTCAAAGTCAAATAAAATAAATAATATATTGTTTAAACATATATTTATATTAATGACAAAACTATTATTATTTTTTTAAAGATTTTATTTATTTATTTTGTCAGGGAGAGAGAGAGAGCACAAGCAGGGGGAGTGGCAGGCAGAGGGAGAAGGGGGTTCTCCGCCAAGCAAGGGGTCCGATGCGGCACTCGATCCCAGGACCCTGGGGTCATGACCTGAGCAGAAGGCAGACGCTTAACCGACTGAGCCACCCAGGCATCCCAAAACTATTTTTATTATTTTTTAATTCAGAGTGGTCATTTATCTAAGTGGGGAGAAGAAGGAGGCAGGAGATGAAATGGGAAGAGCAAATAGAAAGTGATAAGATATTGGAAAGTTCTGGATTTTATACTGGTTTGTGGGCTTCCAGGTGCTCATCATTTTATTACACATTATTGTATGTATTGCATATTTATAGTTTATATAATCATATATTATGTTTGTAGTTTACATATTTGTGATAAATATTCTCTTGAACGTGGCAAGTATTACATTAAACACAACAGAGGGGAAGCATTTAAAAAATGAAGAAAGAAACCAAAGGCTGAGATGGGCTAGATAGAGCAAGTATGTAGCCAACTTAAATGAGCTCAATTTCCAGGTCAGAAGAATTCTGTCCTAGAATGGTAAAAAGAATTTGCAGATGTGGTTGTTAAAAGTGTTTAGGAAATCATGAATGGGAGACATGATAGTAAAGTGAAGATAGTTAAATAAATACCCTGATTTTTTAATGCTGGGAAAAGTAGATTTTTTAAGATAATGGCAATCAATTTAATATTGATTCCTGTCACAAATTTATTTTATTTTATTTTATTATGTTATGTTAGTCACCATACAATATATCATTAGTTTTTGATGTGATGGTTCTAAGAGATGATATGTTGGCATTTAGAAAAGAATCATGTGCCCACCAGGAGCTCCATGGGTTATTGGCAAATGTAATTTCCTTTTGTTTTGGGTGATTGGACTTGTATCATGATTAGGCAGGCATAAACATAGTGTAACAAGATCTTAGAAAGACTTTTGATAAAATAACTCCTCTGTTCTTGCCAACAAGATGGATAGCTATGTATTAAAAGTAGTAGAAATGTGTGGATTTGTTGCTGATTGAGCAGTCCAAAGGATATTGGTCAGTCTCAGCCTGAATGGAGATACGAGTGAGCTCTGTGTCTGGCCACCTTGCCTTTCTTGTGCAGACTTGAAATGAGGTGGGAAGGCTAACACATACTAAGTGCCAGAACTAAGACTGGGAGAGACCTAGACAGGACATAGATTGAAAACAAAGCCCTCAGTTTAGTTTGAAAATGTACTTGGAATAACATGGTTGTGAGGAAAAGCTGAGCTAACAGCCACTTGTCTGAAAAAGGGTTGGTGAGAGGCAGGGACTGGAGGAAGAAATATGTTCTCCAAGCTCAGCAAGGGAAACGGCCTGCTAAGGTTGCTAAAAGAGCTGTAAGATCCATATTCTATTTTGCAAATGGTTAGAATGCATCTGGAATTTGAGCCCAACTGTGAGCACTGATTTTAAGAGGGACATTGACCAACTAAAGAGAATCCTGCGGAGGGCAGGTTGGCTTTGTACGAGTCACAGCAGAGAGGGTTGAAGGATTTTAGGATTTTTTTGCTTAGAGAGGAAAAGCCTTGGTTTGGGATGGCTACTTTTAAATATTTAACCTACTATGATGTGGGGAAGGGATTAGACATATTTAGGCTCCAGATGATCTAACTTGGTTTGGTAAAAGAAATCTTTAGGAAGGTAAATTTTTCTTTCAGAAAACAAAAGAGAGAGAGAATTTTCTAGCAAAACCATCCAGAGGCTGAATATCTGTCTCTCACAGAAATAAGTTCCCATACTAGAAGTGATCAACCAGTTCTGGGTGTTTTAGGGAGAATTCCATCACTGGGTGGAAGATTTTGCTGGAAGACCATCAAGATCTTTACCAGTGGTTAAGGTTCAGGGATTCTGTACCTACCCTTTAACAAAAACTCAACTCTGCTACTGAAAGGATATTAGGAAAACACCATTTGGCTGTCAGCTGACTCCAGGAACCCATCTTAAAAGTATAGTTGCTTCTGGGTATAGGAAGCTTTAAGCAATTAGCACATAACCTTAACCTAATTTATCAAAGATTGGCAATAGACTGGACTCAAAAATCTGGAGGGAAAGAGAAAGAAATAAAAAATATATTACTTTTATTAACAAAACATGATCATCGTAACTGTAAAGGAATTTTTACGGCAGGAAAGGAAATCACCCTTGCCCTGTTGTCTTAAAACTGATCTCACTTTGACATTTCCTGCATTTGTCCTTCTACACACTGTTTTTTAAAAATTATTATTATTATTTTTTAACATGGGGTAGTCGGAAATATTTTGATGGGAGAAGGTTGGGGAAATAGATTTATAGAGTCAAAAGTTAGCAGCCTGTTCAGAGCAGAAGAGCTCTAAAACCTAGAAGTGAATGAAGGAGTGGGGAGGCTGAAGGAGGAAAGGAACTGGCTGGTTAAGGAGCAGAGCAGTGCAAAGTACCTCCTTTTAGGTGGTGATTCTCTACTTTCTGGGCCCTGGCTCAACCAGATGGAATGGCTGGTCTTTCTTTAGGCAAAACCCACATGCCCCTGCCTACTCCCACTGCCTCTAATACCCTGGTACCCTCTCTGCTGCTCTGTCTCCTGGGCCTCTTCCTGCAGGGAAGCCCAGACAAGTGAGGCTCCTTTTATTGCAATGTGACCAGACATGCTCCCAGTTCCAGATGTTGCTGGCATCAGTTGAACAAACCTCACGAAAACCATAAAGCCAAGCACAAACCCCAGATTAACTGTTTTAGATGTTTTCTTTTTCTGAGAACTGGGACAGGGGTCTCAATCTTCTTCATGCCTCTCTCAAGTTAAAGTTATATGGAGACAAATAAAAGTCACAACTTTCAACCTGTTGTTAATCATGACTGTATAAGAATAGCATAGGGCCCAATAGAGCCTAGTGAATGTTACCAAGGGTTGCAAACATGGTGCAGGGGGATCTGGCTTGTTGCAGTTCCATACCGTTGGGTGGTGGTCTAATCTGGCCTAGAGGCCATGGAGAGTATAGAAGGGTGACAAAAAGGCGTTTTGAGACTTGTTTCCTTACCTTAAGATAATAAACTCACCAGAAAAATATAGAAAACTATTCCTCAGCTGATGGAAGGGCCAATCCCTGCCAGGGTAGGGTGGACCCACAGCCTATGTCAAGGGCATTAGAAGGAGGAAGGAATAGCACCACGATGACACAACACAAGGAATCTGCTTTCCCAGGCAGGGTCTGGTCTGAGTTCCCATGGCAGGGAAGCTGTCATCTTCAATGCTAGGCTTCTTGTAGGACTTGGAGCCTTGGGCACTACATCTGCAGTACAGGCCCCATAAGTACATGGGATATATCTGCAGGCCCATAAGTCAAGGAAGACAGAAATACTTTTTTTTTCAAACCTTTAAGCCCTCCTATGCCTATGGGTCAATGTGTTTCTCCTCTTGCCCAGAACTCCATCTCTATCCTGGATCCCTTTGTCTGGGTCCTATGTGTCCTTTAAAACCTTGGTGTTTCCCCTCTGTTAAGTCTTCTTGAACTCTCACTTCCAAGTTCCCCATGGACAGCACCTGGTGCCCTATGGCCGTGTTACACAGTTTTTTCATTCTCCCATTTAGAGCCCAGTCTTCTTTGAAGTCAGTGCAGTGTCTTATCCATTCTGTCCACACAGGAATGCTCAGCACTGTTCTCTGAAAAAACAAATAAAGGAATGGCATCCTGGGATTCTGAGGAGCTCCAGCAGTGTAGCATAGATGTCCTAAAGATGGAATGTCAGCAGAACAGAGCAGTGAGGCTTCTCCCAGGGATCCTAAGACCAATGGCTCCCATTTAGGTCAAGGATGGGGAAGTGAGTGGGGCCCCAGGGGTGGCTTGGTGACCATTGTGTTAGTAGAACTGACTATGCAGAATGTGTAGCAGTTCTGAGGCAACTTCCAGAGCAATGATGATGAAGGCCTGTTTTAAGTTATGATGTGGCCTCCCAGCAATTGGGAGAGACCCCCTGAGACATGTGAATACTACAGTGTTTCAGAGAGGCTTTCAGAGCAGGGCTGATAGGAGCCCCAGTTGATCTGTGTTCTGTTGCCAGATACAGCACAGTGTCACAGCGACCCTGGGGATAGTCACAATGGTGGGGGGAGAGGGGGAGATAGATGTGAAGAAGCAGTGGGGGGGATCTGGCACTATTTTGAGTGGGTCAAGTTGCCATACATGATGTAAATGCACATAATTCTTGCCAGAGTAAGCCTCCTATATGGAAGACTACTAGTAATAATATCATTATTAATATTATCAAGCCAAAAATTAAAATGACCCCAACACTAAATAGCCAATTATCTGTGGGTGGAGGGGGTGACTTCATGGCTCAAGTAGTTTCATTCTGAGATGAAAGGAATAGAGAGCAAGTAGAAGACAAGAACTGACTAGGCTTGGTCATCAAAGAGCTGTGGGAATCTTGCAGTTTGCCAGTCAACATGTCTCACTTGAGACAAAAGTGGCACAAACCTAATGGAGAACTATTCAGCTTCCATTATTAGTTCTTTTGTTTCTGTCCTTGTGGCACCAAGAGGCTCTCCCGGAGAGGAGTGGTGAGGAAAGTGGAGGGCTTTGTCTTGGGGAGTTGTTGCCCTGCTTGTCAGCAGAGAGGGGCCCCAGCCCAATCCCTCTCATGAAGCAGGCATACCCTGGTTACTACAGGGGTGACTGTACTGCTCTTTGGGGGGGTCACCCTCCTTTTGTTACCAACTTACTGTTGTATAGGACTCACTAATGTCTTTCAAAGACTCAGCACCTTCTGGAGAAAACACTCACAAACCATTTCTACCTAGCAGAAACAACTGAGAGACTTCTTCAAACAAGACTTTAGACTCAGCAGAGGATATTCTAGATCAGAGGCTGACAATTTTTTTCCTGTGAATAGCCAGAGAGTGAATTTTTTTAGGCTTTTTGCAGACCATGACCTTTATTTCCTATATACTCACCTCTGCCCTTGAAGCATGAAAGTAGCCATAGACACCAGGTGAGTATGAGTGTGGCTGCATTTCAATAAAATTTCCCTTACAAAATGGTGGGCTGGATTTGACCTGTGGGCTATGGTTTGCTGACCCCTGAGATCAACAAAAAGCTGTCATTACTGAAATGGTTCTTCCACATTATAGCAGGTTACTGCTGTGTTCTGGGTTCCTGTGGGGGAACGAAATGTAAGGATGGGTGTGACCTGGAGGGCAGAAAGTCAAAAGCAGGTCAATAGCCCTGCCCTGGCTGCAGTTCTCAAGGCCACTCTGCTGAAGGGAGTGGAAGGAGGACTGGTCAGGGGCATGAGGGGTCGGGGGAGAGGAAAAGTTAGAATGTACGGTGAGAAAGGGGACTCTGCGTGGGACACAAAGGGGGATGAGGGAGAAGCTGGGGATGGGAAGAGCAAAATAGGTGGAAGGATGGGAACCTCTGTTTTAGCCAACTTCCCTTCCCCGGGGCTGGGGCTAGGAAACACTTGCTCTGGGTCACAGACGACTTCTTCCAGCGTCTCCTGGACAAAGCCTCCAGCACCTCTGGCTGGGCCCTCAGGTGGTCCATGGTCTTAGTGGGTAAAGACCTGGTCCATTCTTCCTGCCATATCAGATCCTGGACACCTCCTACTCCTTCAGATTTCAACTGAACTCAAATAGATGATGTGCTTAGAAGTGCCTCGAGGCAGATCCCCTTTTCCTAGGCCTGCTCCTGCTCTCCACTGTCACAGAGCTAATCTTTAAAAGTACAGAGCCTCTTAGCCCGGTGATGGGTATTAAGGAGGGCACGTATTGAACGGAGCACTGGGTGTTATATGCAAACAATGAATCATGGAACACTACATCAAAAACTAATGATGTAATGTATGGTGACTAACATAACATAATAAAACAAAATTAAAAAAAACACACAATAGCATTTTAAAGAATAAAACAAATAGTATTTTAAACAAACAAACAAAAAAAGTACGGAATCCCCAGGATTGCTGTGTTTTTCCTGTAGGGGTGAGGAAACACTCAGTGATTTCTTCTTTCTTGTGCTTCTGCTTCTCAGAACACTGAGGATTCTGCCGTGTTTGCTGTTGACAGCTCCCAAATAATGAATGGTCAGATCATGGAATGACTTCATAAATGGCTGTCAGCTCAGTAATAAAGAGCAGGTCTTTCCAAGGATGCTTGCATCATGCAGAGTCTACATTGTGCCTACATGTGAACATGGGGTGGAGGGAGGCAGGGGACATGGGGCTCCATAGTTAGGAATTCTGAGCAAATACTGCACTGGCTGAGTGGCCTTCCAGGAGCCTTCTCTTCCCTCTCCTAGTCAAGGTTTTTACACAAAGGGGAGAGTGGTAGAGTGCTTAAGAATGTGGGCTCTGGAGTCTGATGACCTGGACCCTAAATCACTGCTCTGACACAATCTGGCTATCAGTGACTTCAGGAAAATCATTTTACCCCTCTGAGTTGGATTTCCCTCATCTTTAAAATGAGCATGCTACGTCTAACTTAGAGAGCTGATGTAAGGATTAATTGAAATAAGCAGTATGAAGGCTTAGGCTGGTGAGAGCTTCTTTTTCTTCTTCTCCTTCCTATTGTTACATGGACAGGAGTCAAAGGATGTAGAGAAAGCCCCATAAAAACCCCAGACCTCCTGCTCTGAGCCTATTCTAGCTGCCTGAATTCTCCTCTGGAGATTCCTTCAGAAGAAATGCACATCTGCCTGGAGATAAAACAATGTCAGTTATTTATATATTATGATATTATATTATATTATATTATGTTATATTATTATACATTGTCAATCATTTATATCTCAGGGAGAGTTAATATGCTTCTCTACATGCATTTTTCTTTACTTTAACAGAACACCTTCACATACATTATATGTTCAGAACTCATAAGTCCTGGAAAAGTAAGGCTAGGGAGGGATTGTTCTCTTCATTTCACAAAGGGGAAAAAATGAGTCACAGAATCTAAGTCATTCTGGGGAAACCTGGACAGAAACCAAGGGCTTATTGCTAGAGCAGTGTTTCTCAGAGTGTGTCCAAGGGTGCTCTGCTCCGGAAGCATTGTGGGGCTTGTTGAAAAAACACCTTCCTAGGCCACATCCACATGGGTTATTCAGACTCACAAGAGGCAGGCCTGAGAATCTATATTCTTAGCACCTACCTCATGTAATTCTGATACATGTTACAGCTTTGAAATCATTGCTCCTGAGTCTATATCAGTGATTCCCAACCCCAGCTAACCATCTAGATTACCTGTGGGGCATTTACTTAACAAAATATACTCAAGCCATACCTACTCAAGTATGGGCCCTGTACTCCAGAACTCTGACTCAGTGGGTTCAGGGTGGATCCCTGGCATCCACAGTGATTCTTATTCTCAGCTACAGTTGAAAGCTTGCTGCAATTAAAATGACTTGCACAGACTGCACCCCAAGCCATTAAGTCAGAATCTCTGGAAATAGAACGATTCGTCTTTCAAAACTCTCTTCCAGGTGTTCCTAATGTGCAGTCACAGCTGAGAACCAGTGGTCTAGAGCAGGGGTCAGCAACTTTTTCTGTAAAGGTCCAGGTAATAAATATTTTTGGCTTTGTGGGCCATATGGTCTCTGTCACAATTACAGACAGTCCTTGACTTACGATGGTTCAACTTACAATTTTTTTTTTATTTACAATGGTGAGAAAGTTATATGCATTCAGCAGAGACCATACTTCAAATTTTTAATTTTGATTTTTTCCCAGGCTAGTGACATACGGTACAATACGCTGTCATAATGCTGGGCAGTTGCAGCTCCCAGTCAGCCATGTGATCATGAGGGTAAATTACTGATACGTTGACAACCATTCTGTCCCACACGGCCGTTCTGTTTCTCATTTTCAGTAGTCAATAAATTACATGAGCTATTCAACATTTTGTTATAAAATAGGCTTTGTGTTAGATGATTTTGCCCAACTGTAGACTAATGTAAACATTTAAGGAAGGCTAGCTACCTTAGGTTAGCTCAGTAGGTTAAGTGTATTAAACATATTTTCGATGTATGCTATTTACAACTCACGACAGGTTTATGGGAACCTAACCCTATCATAAGTCAAGGAAGAGCTGTACTCAGTGTTGCCATTGTAGCATCAAAGCAGCTGTAGACAGTATGTAAACGAAAGAGTATACTTGTGTTTCAATACATTTTTATTTACAAAATTAGGTGGTGGGCTGGATTTGGCCCATGGGCCACAATTTGCTGGTTCTGATCAATGCCTCTCAAACTATCTGTGGTACAGGATAATTTTTAAAAAATTTCCAGTCTGTGGTAGATTGATTTTTTTTGGTAAAATACAATAAAAGTGAATTCCTATAAAAATGAAATAAAAACATAAAATATAAGCCCACTGATTATGCAATTAGATGTCAGAGCAATGTCAAATTACTATCAAAGCTTCTAAATAGTTACACTCAATTTCTTTACCTATCTTGCATGGAATGGCAAAACACATCTCAGATTAGATCCATCCAAAGATTACACTCTGAGTCACACTACTAAAATCACAATAGTCTTCCTGTTTAAGAGATAAAGGTAAACGGAATTGGATAGAATTGATGGCAACTTTGTAGAGAAAGAACCTCTGAATCAAACTTTGAAAAAGATGGAGGACCTCTATTAGTGAAGAGGGAAAGAGAAAGCATCTTAACATAATACGTGCCACCTCATAAACACTCCATAAAGTAAGTGAGCTGGATTTGAATCAGGCAGGGAAAAGCAAGCTTTATTTGTTGAAAAGTTAGAGAGAAGTGTGTTTGTGGCTGTAAGTGGAACGGTGCTGATGGACTCCCAAGTAAAAGCACTTTGAGGGGCTTTGAAATCAGACAGGAAATTAAACCTGGCATTGCCACTTTTAGTCCAGTTGGGGCAATCGTTGACTACTGGGAGCCTTGGTGACCTCATCTATGAACGAAGAGTATCACCAACTTCCCAGGACTTTTGAGGAAATTCAAATCACATATAAAGTTCCTTCCTCAGTAGCTGGCACTCAGTAAAGGACAACCAACCACTGTTCCAGAAAGCAGACAGGGCCACGGGGAGACTGCCAACTCTGCAGCCAGGCAGATCTCCGAGTGCGAATTCTGACTCCACCACTTGGGTGGCGTTGGGCCATTTAACCTTGGGGAATCTCAGTTAGCTGTAAAATAGAGACATTAATCCCTATCTACCTTTCAGGTTAAAGTAAGAATTCGAGATGATCAAGATATGTAAAATAAGGCACAAACGTAGTGCTCAAAAGGTGGTAGGTCCTGTTTTTTCCTCATATAATTTCTTTATTGAGCTACAGTACCATGGACGTACAATTCACCCTTTTGTGTGTGCAGTTCAGTAATTTCTAGTATATTCACAATGCTGTGCAATGATCATCATCATTTATTTTTTTTTTAAAGATTTATTTATTTATTTATTTATTTGAGAGAGAGAATGAGATAGAGAGAGAGCATGAGAGGGGAGAGGGTCAGAGGGAGAAGCAGACTCCCCGCTGAGCAGGGAGCCCGATGTGGGACTCGATCCCGGGACTCCAGGATCACGACCCGAGCCGAAGGCAGTCGCTTAACCAACTGAGCCACCCAGGCGCCCGATCATCATCATTTAATTTCAGAACAGCTCTGGTCTTTTAACCCATGTAACTCGATAACCCTGAGGCCAGCCTCTGCCCTCCCACCAGCCACTGAAGCTACTGTAGGCTTGGTGAAGCCTGACAAGGGAGCAATGCACCAACAACACTCAGCAAGATTTCTTAACAGTCTCTTTCCAAAGTCTCACGCCCCGCAGTTGCTGCTCCAGTCTGTTCTCTCCTCTCCTCACCCTCTCCCTTCTCTGAGCTTCAGAGTCCTACCCCACTAGCTCTGTGTCCTTTCCCCCATTTCCTCAGCTTCTTCACTTTGCTACTGCCAGTCATTATTTCACCATGTCAGGGACAGCTAGCTGGTTTTCTGAGGTCTGCATCCCCTCTCAGGATGAGGGGTTCTCTAAGAGGGCTTTCCACCTGGAGCTACATTTCCCAACTCCCTCGCATCTGGGGAGAGCTTTGTGGACCAGGGAGAATGGTTCTCATCCCTGGGAGGTGGGCAGAAATGATGTGTGTCACTTCCAGGCCAAAGTGATTAAGAACTGAGTATTTCTCCTCCACCTTCTCTTTCCTTGTCTGCCAGCTAAAGGCAGGAAGGACGCCAAGACCCAAGGGGATATAGCTAAGCCTCAAGGAAGGAACGTGGGTCCATGAACCATCACATGGGAGTCTACCTATGGAATCCCTGATGGGACCGATGGGAGCAAGAAATCTGCACGGAGCACTGGGTGTTATATGCAAACGATGAATCATGGAACACTACATCAAAAACTAATGATGTAATGTATGGTGGTTAACATAATAAAAAAAAGTAATTTTTAGAAATAATAAAATAAGCAAAACTTTTGTACAGAAAAAATAATACTGGAAGCAAATGGGTGAGAAATCTCTAGATAATTTTTTTTGAAATATATATACATTTTCTAATATTGCTTAAAAAAAAAACTACCCTAGTTATGCTATGGAGAATTGGAGGGTTTGCTTCTTATAGAAGCTAGTTTTGCTTGATTAGTATACTTGGTCAGCTCAAAGAAAATAAAACCTTTTTTAACCTCAGGAGCCCCCAGAGGGAAAATGGTTATACATACTATCCTTGGTATAGATTTTTCTGTCATATTACTATGACTCTTATTACATACCCAATTCCATCCAAGACCGGGACTTGCAAGGGTGATATTAAGATGTCTCTGTTGACAAAGAAAGATAGTTGCTCCCCCATCCTGGCGGGAGTGCTTCTGGGGCAGCTAGTGAGGGTCCCCCACCCCATCTCCCACCCTCTGCTCTGGGACTAGATGCTCTAGCTCAGCAACCTCACTCAAAGGGTCAGTGGTAACAGGGGTTTCATAAATATTCATAAATGTATTTATTCATTTATGCATTTACTTGTTCATCTACCAGACATTTCCTGAGACTGTGCCTTGTAACCAGCACTATTGTAGGTGCCATGGGCTATGGAGAAATAAAGAGGTCATTATCCCTGTTCCTAAAAAGGAGAACACAGAGGTAGAGATAAGAGCAACAGCTTGTGACTAAGTCTGTGTCAAAGCAGTGGCAGCCACTCTCTGACAGTGTGCCAGGGAGGCCTGGGGGTTTGGTGGGACCCAGAGAGCTGGAGGCCCCTGGATGCTCTGGGCCCTGTGGTCAAAAAAGACAAGGTCTTTGGCAGGGGCTGCACCATCTCCCAGCTAGGGTGGAGCCTATTGGCATCGTGTTAAAGCACAACAAGAAGGAGACGCCAGAGTTCAGTTGGCTGCTCCAAAGCACTAGGGAGTGGGCTTTGGCTAACTCCAAACAGAGATGACACCTCTCTCCCTGAAGTTGGCTGGAATGGTCCCAGAGAATAGCATAAAACCTTCCCTGGAGACAGGAACTCAGGCTGAATTTCAGTTGTCAAGTCTGGCTCTCTTCCTTTTCTGCTTCTCTGGTCCCTAAGCCAGCAGTCCAAGTGAAGCATCCATCACCTGCCCAGACTTGCTCTGCCAGAGAAACCTCCATGGTGTCACCCAGGGGGAAGTTGGTGTACCTTTTTATAGTGTTAGAGAATGGACCTGCTGGGTATGCGTGTGCGTGTGTGTGTGCGTGTGTTAGGGGCCATGGGGAATTCCCTGCCAATGAACAGGAATCCTTTGGCACAGGTGCTACATTTTCAGACCACTACTATCTCTTTCCTCTCTCCCCTGGAAAGAAAATCAAGAGGACCATATTTCTTATAGCCCAGTGGGTAGTCAAAAAACAGTTTGAAATCCACCTGAGATCTAGTTCTGGGGCAGCTCTGAGACCAAGATGACCAAGGATTTGGGTCAAAGCTCACAACCAAACAGGGGAAACACCTAGTGTTTCTTCCCTACAAAAAGGTGAGAGATAGAATGGGAAGATGAGAATGGCTCAAGTGTCTCCCTTAGTCTGTCCCTATGACCAGAGATTACAGAGCATGACACCTATGACATCTATTTGTGCTACAGAATTCAGATCTCCCCACAGGGAGCCAGCCTAAGGGTCACTGAACAGATGTCTGTCATCAAGGCTTCTCAAACTCCTTCCCATGCTGCCTAGTTTTAGATAGAGAGCACAGTCCCAGAATTATGTGTTCTGTGACAAATATTGCTTCTCCAGTGGCCAGTCCCTTCTGAATAAGATATTACCTTGAATGATGTTTCACTGATGCTGCTGAGAGAGACTTGCCCAGGGTTTCCGTACTGAGTCACCATGACCCAGAGGTTGGCCCTCAGGTTTGCTGGTTTGAGAACTTAATTCTATCAGTTCCTCATAAGGTAAGCAAGCTATGGAAAACTGAGTCCCTAACTAAGGGCCTGAGTGACAAATTAGATACAGGCTTGTCAATGAGGGGATAAGGTAGGATCACTGGTGCCCAGCCTTTTCTCAGAGAGCTCCTGAGGATAATACCACTCAGGATGCTAAACACAAAGATATTCTTTGTGGACACAGATATTTTTTTTAATTTTTTATTGTTATGTTAATCACCATATATTACATCATTAGTTTTTGATGCAGTGTTCCATGATTCATTGTTTGTGCATAACACCCAGTGCTCCACGCAGAACGTGCCCTCTTTAATACCCATCACCAGGCCAAGCCATCCCCCCACCCCCCTTCCCTCCAGAACCCTCAGTTTGTTTTTCAGAGTCCATTGTCTCTCATGGTTCATCTCCCCCTCCGATTTACTCCCCTTCATTCTTTCCCTCCTGCTATCTTCTTCTTCTTCTTTTTTTTCTTAACATATATTGCATTATTTGTTTCAGAGGTACAGACTGTGATTCAACAGTCTTGCACAATTCACAGCACTCACCATAGCACATACCCTCCCCAATGTCTATCACCCAGCCACCCCATCCCTCCCACCCCCCACCACTCCAGCAACCCTCAGTTTGTTTCCTGAGATTAAGAATTCCTCATATCAGTGACATCATATGATACATGTCTTTCTCTGATTGACTTATTTCACTCAGCATAACACCCTCCAGTTCCATCCACGTCATTGCAAGTGGCAAGATCTCATTCCTTTTGATGGCTGCATAATATTCCATTGTGTATATATACCACATCTTCTTTATCCATTCATCTGTCGATGGACATCTTGGCTCTTTCCACAGTTTGGCTATTGTGGACATTGCTGCTATAAACATTGGGGTGCACGTAACCCTTTGGATCCCTACATTTGTATCTTTGGGGTAACTACCCAGTAGTGCAATTGCTGGGTCGAAGGGCAGCTCTATTTTCAACTGTTTGAGGAACCTCCATACTGTTTTCCAGAGTAGTTGCACCAGCTTGCATTCCTACCAACGGTGTAGGAGGGTTCCCCTTTCTCCGCATCCCTGCCAACATCTGTTGTTTCCTGCCTTGTTAATTTTAGCCATTCTCAGCGGTGTGAGGTGGTATCTCATTGAGGTTTTGATTTGGATTTCCCTGATGCCGAGCGATGTTGAGCACTTTTTCATGTGGACACAGATATTCTTAATGTGGACACAAGTATAGCAAAGCTTCAAGGGATATCCTTTGCTCCTAAGGAATATTTAATCATTCTAGAGTACCTGGATGAATTGTCCTACTGAACTCTGGAGATGTTTCTGGATAAATGGTGCTGGTTCTCAGAATCAGAAGGATCCCACTCTGGCATGGAGCTTGAGAAGCACCAACCAGTTTTGTGTAAATTCATAGAGACCACTTCCTTCTGTGATGCCTGCCTTGCCCCAGACATAATACAGTACAACTGAACAAATAACTTGATAAGCTAATGCTTTGCAACTTTTTGTACATCATGCACCATGCAAAACAATGTTTGTATGGCATACTGGGTGAACTGATAGAGGGACCTGTTATCCTAAGTCCTGTTCTGCCACCATAAGGTTACAAGAAAGTAAAAGCCCCCACACATTTGCAAGTCATTGTTGCCTAATACACACACGTGTTGGAAAGCTCTGGCACATACCAGGATCTTCTTCACTAGACTTGGGAATATTTAGTAGAGATGGTAAGTTCTCTAGTCTCATCAGCAAAACACCTTCTTTTAGGATCTGATTCTTTAACATTAAGTCTCGGGGTGTTTTGGTTTTATTTTCAGCAGGTGAATTCTTCTGATCCTGTCATTCACTCCCCAAATCTTGAATACCTTCTGTTCTCTCCAGATCCCCTCTTCCGGGCTGATAGATCCAGCTCCCAGCTGCTGATGGCTCACAGCTTACTAGTCAGTGCCCTTGGCAGAGAGCTGCCTGGCTCAAGATTGAGGCCCCTCCCAGGGGCGTCTCACAGCCAGGACTGGCTAATGCCGCGCTATAAAGGTCAGGCTCCCTTGCTTCCATTGGAAATAATTCTGAAAGCGCACCTCAGCTCCAGAATTGGAGATTGTCTAAGGGTTATCTGAGGCCTCAGTTACAACCATAGTAAGGATCAATTTCTTCTTCTGACCAATCCTTTTGGTGTATCTATGGAAGTACACCCAATAAATTTCTGCACGCAATTCTCTGCACCAGATCTGTTTGCAGGAAACCCTACCTAGGCCATTCTCTAAGATCTCTTTAGCATTTTATGTACTTAGTGTCATATACCTTTTAGTGTATAAAATGGCCAGATTTATATAAAACACAGAGTAAACATTAAAACTTACTTGATAATGTGAGGACTGGTGAGCAACCGGAACTAAGAAAGGACAACAATTCAAAAGGGAAATCCGAGTTTCCCTATGGGAAAGGAGGGAAAATCCAGAGAAACCAAAAAGCTATCTGTCCTCTACATCTTCTAGGACAAGTTCCCTTCTCTCTCTGGGCCTCATTTCCTTCATCCATCATGTGATCACCACCTGATTGCTCTTCCCAGTTTCTACGTGTCTGTTTCTCTAAGGCAACGTTTCTCAAACTTCAGCATGCCTCAAAACCTCTTGAAAGACTTGTGAGAACACAGGTTGCTGGGCCCCAAGTCCCAGAGTTTCTCATTGAGTAGGTCAGGGGTGGGGTCTGAGAATCTGCATTTTTCATAAGTTCCAGGTGATGCAGAGGCTCATGCTGTTGGTCTGGGGTCTACATTTTGAGAACTACTAAGGCTGTCTCTTCTCTCAGACGGAAGAGGGACCGTTCACAAATTATAATGCAGCGGCATCATTACTCAGGTGACTTTAAAGAGTTAATTCAGCTTCTTTATTTCTTAGTGAGAAACTCTCTGTTTAGGGAAGAGATTTCCCAGCCTAGTTACAGCCTATCTAAAGCTAAATCTTATGTGAAAAAGAAGTCACTCTTTCCAGAGGAGACAGCAAAGATCATAAACCAAATAGATTCAGATTTATGGCAAGCTCCTCAAAGCAGGAGAAGGGAAGGAGGAAAGAAACCGTCTTTTGGAGAGGGTCTTTCTTGAAGACTCTTGCCACCTGAATGTGGTTTGGGATGCAAACAGGGTTAGATGCAAGATTTCAGACACCAGCACCCTGGGATTCTGGGAAAGTGCTATAACCTTCTGAGGCATGCTCAGTGCCAGCAAGAATCATCGGCATAGGGCTGCACTGCTGGAAGCACTCTCCCTTCTCTGGCCCGGGGCCTCGCCACCCAGTCTGTTTTTACTGGACGTCTTGGAGGTCTGAGAGCCCAGGCGTCAGGGCACTTCCTTCTTAAGAGTGTCGTGTCTGGGATGCTGAACCCAGGCCCGCCAGTTCCCATGCAAGCCTCCAGGCTGTGACATAGCTTTGCTGGCTGGAGGAAGGCAGGCTTTGCCTGTTCTCACCAAGTATTTGGTTGGACAATGCCCTGGAACTGTCCTCTGGAAGCACTCGGGCACTGCATGGATCAGGAACATCTTCAAATAAATCTTCCCTTTTTTCCCCAAGGCAGTTTACCCAGCTTTAAAGCATCAGAGGACCTCAAGAGTTCGAGGGACGTTGAGAAACCAGCCCGTCCGGCTCTTTCTCTTTAATAATCATAAAATCCTAGTCATCATAATGGAGATCACATTTGACAGTTTGCAAAGCTGACCAAGTTCTTCCATGCAGATTGCATTTCCCCCTCACATATTGCACTGAATCTGCTAAAGGCCTGCTGACTCTTCCCCTAAAGCACGTCCCATGCATCTGTCTACTCTCCCCATCTTTCCTGCTGCCACCCGAGCCACCTGGTTTAGCATCAGCCTCCAAACAGGTTTGTTCTTTTGTACCCTTGCTCCCCTGCCACCCATTTTCCACAGATTTCTAAAAATACACATTGGTGGTGATTGCATGACATTGTGAATATACTAAATACCACTAAAATGTTCACTTTAGAATGGTTAATTTTATGTATGTTGTGTGAGTTTCACCTCCGTTAAGACGTGTGTGTGTCTGTGTGTGTGTGTGCATGTATATAAATCACAATATGTCATGTGCTGGCACAAAACTCTTCAATGGTTTCCCACTGCACTTAGTTAAAACCTAAATTCTTTACCATGAGCATACTAGGCCTACCCGATGTGACCTTGCAACCTTACCTACCTCATCTCCTACCACTCTTTATTCACTGCTCTGTTCCCGGGCACACAGTCTTGCCTTCTGCACAAGCACACTGAGCTCATTCCTAAGAACCTCTGCACTCCCCTGTCTATAATAATGTTCCGCCCAGATCCACCCAGGCCAAAGGAGCCCCACCCAATTGCTTTCAGCACCCTATTTTGCATTTTATTCATATCACTACTTGATATTGTCTTGTTTGCCTTATTGTCTGACTCTTGCCCCTCAAGAATATTTGTTCCCTCTCTCCTTCAATAGTGTATCCTATTGAACAATGCCTGACCCATGGTAGTTGTATTAGTCAGGGTTCTCTAGAGAAACAAACCAATGGGAGAGGGAGAGAGAGAGACAGAGATAGAGAGAGACTTATTATGAGATTAGCTCACATGATTATGGAGATTGGGCCTCCAAATCTGCAGTGTGGACCAGCAGGCTGGTGACCCAGGAGAACCAATGATGTAGATAAGGTCTGAAGGCAGTCTGCTGGATGATTCCCTCTTGCTGGGGGAGGCCGAACTTTTTGTTCTATGCAGGCCTTCAACTGACTGAGAGCCACCCACGTTATGGAGGGTATTCTGCTTACTCAAAATTCACCAATTTAAATATAATCTCATCTAAGACACCCTCCAAGCTGACATACAAAATTAACCATCACAGTAGGTATTGTGTAGGTGTGAACTGAATTTCTAGTTTGATCCTTGGAAATCCTGTGACAGAGGGATGACTAGCCCCGCTTCACAGTGTCCCCGGGAGCAAGAAAGTTAATGGATTCATTTAAGAACACAGAGCTGGAAAGTGGCAAAGGCTGAGGCAAGCCCCTCTTCCACCACCGCATCCAGAGCTCACTTTAACACTCTGCACTGCACTTGTACACACATTGTCTTGTGCGTGATGCCAAGTAGGACTGCATCCGGAGAGCACCGTATCAACTTTTCTCAGTTAATTTGTCCTTACATTTACAAAAATGTCCCTGCTGGGACAAGAGCCCAAGAAAAGAGTCTCAGGGAGGACTGCAGTGCTTTTCTCTCTTCCTCAATGCCCTTTTGTTTTTTGTCTTTTGCTTCCCACCCTCTTTGCTGCAATCAAGTCACTCAACAACACATTCAGGGGGAAACCTACCCACAGTTTTGCTCTAGCCCACTCCTCATTGAAATAGCTACCATTTATCAGATGGTATGTCTGATATGTCAGGCAACCTTAAAGAGTAGATATTAACTCCATTCCGCAGCTGATAAAATGGAGGTTTGGAGGATGAGTAACTTGCCAAGGTCACAACTTGTAAATAGCAAGAAAGATTCAAATCTTGTCTGACTCCAAAATTACAGTTTTCTCACTACACCACAGGGCCTCTTAAAAGAAGTCAAATCTGTGACTCATTCCACCACCTCAATACCCTCCCCACTTCTTTCCCTCCCTCTGCCAAACCGGAGCAGTGTTGTGCAGTGCACAGACCGTAGGTCCTGGAGAGAGAAGCCCTGGGCCCTTCCGGGCTGTCTGAACAAGCCTTGTGGTCTATTATTCCTACAGTTTATTCATGTATGAAATGAGAAAAATGTGCCACCATTTAGATGAAAAGAGATGATATCTATGATGGTCTCTGAGGACTAGAGAGTGATAACTAACATGTGTTAGTCGGTATTGTTATAATCTGTATACATGACTTCTTTGTTGATCTGAATTAAAAACTTAACTTGAAGGAGTCCTTTTCTGATTGATACAAACCCATTTAATCACCACTTGATTTGTACGCCTTGAGCATTAGCAAGCAGTTATGACCTCATTTTTAAATAAATTCAGTATTTGCTATGTATCCTCAAATGGACGGTTCACCAAGGCAGGGACTGAATCTTCTATTTCCTTTTTATCATTTTGGCTTGCCTGACACAGGGATCTTCATTTAACAGAAGCTAAATAAATCCAAGTTGAAATAATTGGCTCAAGAATGAGAATTTGTAGGAAGAGTCAAGAAGTCATTTTGCCTAGAGCAAGTAAGACCTTTGATGAAGGCAAGTCTGGTGAATCCCAAAGTGCAAATTTCTATGTATCCTAAGTTGGGAAGATATATTTCCCTAAATGGGTTAGTGAGGAATAATGGGGCCAAGGAGTGGGGCAAAGTCCTGAGATCACAATTCTTTTACATTCTGAAAGGGTGGGTATTGGTTTTTTCTGTCTTTGGGTTGGCATGACACAGTGTAAAAATGACTAAACCAGGAGGCAAAAATCTGGGCTCCAGATTCACAAGTCATTTAACACCCTTAAGTCAGCTTTTAAATTTGTAACATGGTAGTGCTGAACTCGATTATTGTAAGGTTATTATTTCCAGCTCAGAAATGTTAGGATATCATAGACAAGAGGCTAACTTTCTTAACATATAAAGACCTCCTACAAATCAACTAAAAAAAAAAAAAGCCAGTAACCCAGATAGGGTGCAGGATATAAGCAGATAGTTCACAGAAAAGAAATATAGGCGATTTTTAAACAAGAAGAGCCGGTGCAAGTTGAAGCTACAAAGAAATTCAATTTTATCAACTATCAGATTAGAAATAGAGTTCCAGGGGTGCCTGGGTGGCTCAGTCAGTTAAGCATCTGCCTTTGGCTTTGGTTATGATCTCAGGGTCCTGGGATCCAGCCCTGCGTGGGGCTCCCTGCTCAGCTTCTCCCTCTCCCCTCCCCTCTCTCTCAAATAAATAAAATCTTAAAAAAAAAAAAAAAGAAATCGAGTTCCATATTACACTGTGTTGCTGAGTATGAGAAGGCCAGCACTCTCAAAAAAAGTAGTGGGAGTGTATGCTGGAATATCCCCTAGGGAGGACTGTTTGGCGATTACCGTTAAAATTAGAAGCTCACGTACTCTGCTGTGGCAGTTCCACTCCTAGGTATTTATACAGGAATGCTTACACACATGAGCAACAACCTAAAAGGGCATTCACTGCGGCAACTGGGCAGTATCAGTGGACTTAAAACAACCTAAATGTCCATTTATATACTGTTATTTAAATAAATTATGGTACACTATATTTCCATACAATGCAACAATAGCAGTCTTTAAAAAGCATGAGGCATCTCTATATATATTGACATGGACAGAGCTTCAAGATATATTGTTTAATGAAAAAAGAGAGGGGGAAGACAAAAAGAATATATATGTTATATAATATACATATTCCTTTTTACTTAGAAATACTTTAAAACTTACAACAAAAGTTGTAAAAAAAAAAGTGGTATAAAGAACACCTTTGTACCCTTTACACAGATTCACTTATTATGAACATTTGTTTTATCACTTGAATATATGTATAGTTTTGATGTGTCTGGAAGCTATCATAAGAAACTTGTAATGATGGCTGCCTCTGGGGAGGGAACTGAATGAATTCAAGGGAGGAATGAGCAGGAGAGGAAGGCTTTTTATTCTATATGCCCTCTTGAACTTTTGAATTTTGTATTATATACAAAAAAGATAAATGAAAAGTTATAGGGGCATCTCTGTGAAAATTCTGAGGTCTGTACTTTAAAATCACTATTCTAGTTAAAGAAGTCAGAAATCTGGGGGCCCCTGGGTGGCTCAGTCAGTTAAGCATCTGAGTCTTGGTTTTGGCTCAGGTCATGATCTCAGGGTTGAGACTGAGCCCTGCATCAGGCTCTGCACTCAGTGCAGAGTCTGCTTGAAATTCTCTCTCCCTCAAAATATAATAAATAAATCTTAAAAAAGAAAAAAGAAGTCAGAAATTTGAAAGGTTGTGAAAGGGTAAAATGAAAGTCAAAATATCGCCAAGAGTGACCAAATAGTGATAAAGGATAGTTTCTCTCTCTCTCTCTTTTTTTTCAAGGTTTTATTTATTTGTTTGACAGAGAGACAGCGAGAGAGGGAACACAAGCAGGGGGAGCAGCAGGCAGAGGGAGATGCAGGCTTCCCGCTCAGCAAGGAGCATGATGCAGGGTTCGATCCCAGGACTGGGATCAGGACCTGAGCCAAAGGCAGACACTTAATGACTGAGCCACCCAGGAGCCCCAAGGGATAGTTTCTCTTAATAGAGATCTTCCAGCTGGTAAACAAAGAAAGAATGATAAAATTAGTTTATCAGCATTTGCAAGCCCTACTGTGTCAGTGGGTCAACAGCTGTTTACACCAAAAAGGACATTTCTCTTTGTGTGCCCCCTGAAGGATGTACACGCCACTGCCTGGAAAGATTCATGCCAAAGTGATCCTGCATTGGATTGCCTTCTAGACCTATTTATCAGTTAAAGGACATACTGGGGTCAGAGGAACATGTTAGATAGATGATATTGCCTGTCCCTAGGCAACAGTCACAAATGCAGAAAGACATTTAACCTCAAGAATATACAAAATTAGGAGTAAGAAAGGGGAATTAACTATAAATATAGAAGAGATTTTAGATGGCAAAATGTAGTATTTCATGCTAATAATTTGAAAACCTTTTTGAAACAGATGATTTTCTTAGCAAATATTAGATGAACAAAATTAGAAGAGTTAGAAGAAAAGTTGACTATTAAATTTAAGAAAGGTTTCTGGGCTCAGGTGGAACGCCAGTTCAGGGTCTTCTGCCCTCCGATCCACTACATGCCCTTCCCCTCTCCCCCGGCTAGGTATCATCTTTGGGAGGCTGTCCGCGGCAGGCTCTGCTTCCCAGGCTCTTGGTCATCGGGCTTCTGGAGGATGCAGGGAGTGAGAGACGACTGGAAGGCACACAGGAGGCTGGAGGCAGGGGAGGAGAGAAGCCAGGGTCTGGCCCATCCTGCTCTGAGCCCCATGGAATCTCTTCCAGGGGTGACCTCTTTTCTGGGGCTCAAGCTCCTGCTGGTTACACCCACAGGATTCCAGCCCCCAGCCTGTGATCTCAGCCCTCGGGCCCCGGGAGCACCTCTTCCTCCCTTTGTTCCCGCCAGGTTAGGGGTGACGGCTGTTTCTACTATTGCTAACTTCACTTGGTTGGCTTTTGGGTTCATTCTATCTTGATTTCCCTCTTTTTAAATACTGTGGGTGGTTTCCGTTTTCTTGATTGGACACTGAATGACACAGACGGCTTTACAGATTTAACAAATATTTCCAAGGTACGTAGTTTTCAGAGTATAGAAAAGGGACCCTCTGGTCTTATTTTATGAGATTAGCATAGTCTTGATACAAACCCTGTAAATGCAGCAGAATAAAACTAAACCGGGTATAAGGAACGGTTTTCATATGGCTACCTGATTTGTAACAAAGATACCACTGCAATTCAGCGCAGGAAAGGATGGTCTTTTCAGTAAATAGTGTGGGGTCTACTGAGATCCACTGAAATAAAAAAAGTTCATTGATCTTTTATTTCACACTCTATTTCACAGTATACCAAAAAAATTTTTTTTTTAAACATGTAGGCCTATATATGATTGTTAAAGCAATAAGGTCCTCGAAAAAAAGTAAGAAGAGATATCTCCATAACTTTAGGTAGGCAAACATTTTTAAAACAAGATATAAAAACCACTAAATAAGAGAAAAACTTAAAAAATTGGATTTCATTAAAACTAAGACCTATTCATCAAAAGACAACATTCAAAGAATGAAAAGGCACGTGACGGACTGGAAGATAACTCCCTACCTCCCCCATCATGACAAGGGCCTCATCCAGAATATATACAGAACTACAAATCAAAGTAAGAAGACTAAGAATCCAACAGAAAAATGGGAAAACACCTGAAGCTGGCATTTAACAAAAGAGGATATTCAAATGACCAATATGCATTTCGAAAAGGTGCTCAATGTCATTCGATCAGGGAATCGCAAGTGAAAACCATAATGTGATACCACCACACTACCATCAAAATTAAAATGACCGATTAAGACCAAAAGTGGTAGACAGCTAGAATTCTCATACATTGCTGATGGAATATAAATTGGTTCAACCACTTCGGAAAACTGTTCAATAGGTTTTTAATTTTTTAGCTTTGAGGTATAATTCATGTATAAAATTGCATATTTTTAATGTGTATAATTTGATGAGTTTGACTTATGTATTCACCCATGAAGCAATTACCACAGTCAAGAACATAAACACATCCACCACCCCCAGAAGTTTCCTCAAGCCTTTTGGAATCATCCCTTCTCTCTACTCTCCACCACCTCATCCTCAGGCAACCGTGGATCTGCTATCACTATGGACTGGTTTGTCTTCTATATTCATGGAATCATACAGTAGGTATTTTGTATCTAGCTTCTTTTACTCAAATAGTTATTTTAAAATTCATCCATGTTGATGTATCTATTAATAGTTTGTTTTTTATTGCTGAGTAGTATTCAAGTGTATGGCTGTAGCCCCATTTATTGTTTTATTCACCTGTTGATGAGCATTTGTGTCGTTTCCAGTTCTTTGCTATTACAAATAAAGCTTCTATGAACATTAATGTACAAATCTTTGTGTGGACGTATGCCTTATTTTCTCTTGGATAAATACTTGGAATGGAATGGCTGAGTCATAGGTAGGTATATATGCATATATATTAAACAAATGAGCAGCAGTTTTTAATAGAGCTAAATGAACATTGTATTCCCTGTGACCCATCAAGTCCACCCTGGCTCTATTCCCAAGAGAAATGAATGTGTACCTCCACCCAAAAATATGTATAAGCATGTTCATAATAGCCAGAAATTGGACACATGTCCAAATGTCCCTGAATGGCAGCCAGAAATCCTCCACCATTGTGGTGTTCCTGAGTTGCTTTGAGCCAATGGCAGGTATTCTGTTGTTCAGAAAACCTGACTGTGATAATCACTCCATTACACATACCCTCAATCCCTCTGCCCCTCTCTGCTGCCCGTGTTCTTAACTGTCACACCCAAAAACTCCTAAATTCAGATCTCTGCCTACTTCCTGCCAGCATCTGAGGAGCTGAATGTGACTAAAGAAAAGCATGCTTTTCTTTTCTCTGGGACTAGTGTCCCAGTTCTTCTCAATGAGGAATGGTTCAGAGCCCCTGGCAGGTATTTGGAAATGCAAGAGGGAGCATTTTTGATCATCACAATCATCGAGGGATACGACTAAGGGGCAGGGACGCTAAATGCCCAGCAACATGCGTGCTCAAAAGGCCAGTAGGATCTCCACTGGAAAACACTGCTTGATCACAAAACTCAAGTGGTAAGTGCTGTCCATAGCATGCTATAATTCTGTCATCGATTCCTTTTTCCCACTCCCCTAGATGACTTTTATCTCTTCTCACTTCAAACCTCCAATACCTTTTCCTTCCTCTTCATTTTCAGCTGAAAACCCTACCTCTTATTCAAAAGAAAAAACAGGAAAGTTCAGGAAAAAATTTCCACATTCTCTTGATATCTACCAATATAACTATACCCACATACTCAGTGTCCCCTACGGTCCTGATGGGTACCCTGTCCAGGCTACTTTTGAGTCCTGGACTGGATCCCATCCCCTCTCACATACTCAACAATTTCCCTCCTGCAATCATTGTGTCCTCAATTTCCCCCTCTGCTCTATTATTCCCAACAAGATATAAACAATCCATATCATTTCACAACTCCCAAAATATTCTCTCTTGGCATCATGTGCCCCTCTCCACATTTTAGAAGGTGGTAATTTGCAGGGAGTCAAGTGACCTGGTTCTGCCACCATCTCACCAATGACCTTAGGTGGTTGGCCTCTGCACATCTTTTTCTCATCTATAAAATGAAAAGGTGACACTAATCTCTAAGGTTCCTTCCCTGATTAACATTTGATATCTATGATGTATGACCTCACAACGTACATATCTGGCAAGGCACAGAGCTAGGCTGTTTAAGAGAGGTGTTGCACAGGGAGTACAGGGATGGGTAAACCACACACTCCTCTGCCTGAAGAACATGGGGCATGGGACAAGGACACAACTGACTCTTCTACAAGGGGTGTTAACAGTAAGTGCCTTAAAATAGGGATCAAGTTCAGTGCGGGGGAGATCAATGAGCTTCGGAAAACTGGGGGAGGTTTCCTGGAGGATAGGGTTTATGACAGGGCTTAAAGGATACTCAGAGGAACAGTATAAATTCAGAAATGGAGAAACTCTGGTAAGATTTAGCCTGATTTCTTTTTTTTTTTTTAAGATTTTATTTACTCATTTGAGACACAGAGATACAGAGAGAGAGAGAGAAAGCATGAGCAGGGAGAGAGGCAGAGGGAGAGGGAGAAGCAGGCTCCCCGCTGAGCCAGGAGCCTGATGCGGGACTCGATCCCAGGACCCCACTGGGATCACGACCTGAGCCGAAGGCAGACGCTTAACCATCTGAGCCACCCAGGTGCCCCTAGCTTGATTTCTTTGGAGGTAAAGGAAAGTAGTGGGAAAAAGACGAGGTTGTAAAAATAGCCGGGGGCCTTATTGTTGGAATCTTGAGGTCTGAATGAAAAACTCGTTTCTTTACATGCAGCATGGAAACTAATGCTGAAAAAACTAAAGATGATGGAAACACATATGTTTTTGAGTCCCACATCCAACATGAAATTGTGTAACTAAAGTTCCACTCTCTAATAGAGTGAATGGGGCTGAGATAAAGAGAAAATCATCTGATTAATTTGGTCAAAGCACATCTAGAAATTGTCCAAAGAGAATAAATAACCCCAAAGTACTATTGTGCCAAATATATATATTTTTTCTAACTGTAACTATACATTTAACTCTGGAAACTAGTCTCTCCATATCAGGAACATTCTGTTCCAAGTTACCACAGGAGAGTGCCTATTTATTTCATATTGGGACATGCAGTTATTTGGGTGGTTGCCAAGGCAAGTCTTGTCAGAGGAAGGGCAAATGTTAAATTGGTAGGACAAAATACTCAGTTCTAAGATCAAATATACATTCTCATTTAATTGCTAACACATTCTTGGTTACTTTGTATAAAGCTCAACATTAAACACTTCAACAGTGTTCAACAGCCTTCAACACTGGTACCAGTTGTGGGGTCCATCAAGCTGTTTGGGGAGCCTAAGAGTTTGAATTCCCATCGATCCCACCACCAATTCACAGGGTATCCTTAGGAAAGTAACTGCCTATCACTATTAGTTGGCAAATTGGAGGCCTAGATACTTTAACACCAGGTTCAAATCCTGGCCCTGCCACTGATGTAACTGTGGGCCTTAATTCTTTGGGCTTCCATTTCCTAATCTGCAGAATGGGGTAATAGGAGTTCTAGCCTCACAGGATTGTTGGGAAAACCAAATGTGTTCATCTATTTAGAATAATGCCTGGCATGTAGTAAGAGATTATAAACACTTGCTACTCTTATTTACCTCAGCTCACTATTTCAGCCTCTCTCTGAGGTTATCACTGCTTACTGATGATTTTAAATAACTCAAAGGACAGTGAAGCAGAACTTAGGATGCTCAGAAATGTGACCTTATACCTCCACTTCTTCTCCCAGACTCACTGCTGTGTGTCCTATGATCAGAGACCCCTGGGAAGAAAGAGAGAAGTTCTATCAGAATTCTTTCTTTGAGGTGGTCATAGTCATCCTCTGATACAGCATGTTTTTCAGGAAAACTCTTCCCCCCACCTACCACGTTATCCATTTCCATCTGCCTCCTTCAATTTCTTGGTAGTTCCTTTCCCCCTTTTCCTTTGGCTGGTTCATTGATACCAATTTTTCTTTTCTTTCTTACCTAGCCCATTTTTCAAGTGTGCTTATACATGTAAGGACAACAGGACAAATGTGCCAAAGGTCAAAGCCTGATAATTGGGTCAGAGTATCAGTTTCTCTGATAAGAGGTTGAGAGAAGCGGGCAGAGCCTCTTGGCTCACCAGTGGGAGAAAGTGCTTTGGGAACCACGTAGTGGGCTGGACTCACGAGATTTCTGTTAAGCAAATTTCCTGTGCAAAACATGGAGAACGTGCATTTTCTATTCCTGTGTGCCTTCCTCACACCTGATGTGAAGAAAGTTAAAAATTCAACTCAGGAGTGCCCTTAGGAGTGTTCTTAGGCATGTTGCAAAATTCAGTTTAGCTCAACATACTCTCAGATCTGATTCTCTCTGGAAAAGCTCTGTAAGGTCACACCTTACAAGAACCATAACCAAACAAGGACACGATTACCATGTAATCTCTCTGGAATAGCTGCAAATTCAAATAAAGTTCGTCTCCTCAAATGCTCACTTGCAACTGTCATACCATGTGTCCTAAATGTTTATTCGAAAAACACAAAGTGTTAAAATATAAGACAAGAAAGTACAGTATGCTGTTTCTGTCCATAGGTCATCCAGAATAAAGGTCAGGACTAACAACGCTCTGCTGGAATGTGGTTTGTTTTCAACACTTCACAGCAAAGTGAGAGTCTTCAAATAACACTAATAATTTGGTACGGAGATGGCCAAACCTCCTGGCCTTTATCGCCGAACACAATGTCCTAGTCTACTCTTATTCATTCCGTGACATATCTGCTTGAGGAATCTTGACATTTTCGTCACTTCTTTTCTCTATCTCCAGGTTGGTTGCCAACCCTTGCTAACACTGCAACAGGATGTAATCATTGACCAAAACTCACAGGACTCTGTGAACTGCTTCTGTTGCACCATGTTCTTTTCAGGAATTTGCCTTGGCAAAGTCCTTGCGTTTATTATATTACATTTGGGTGAGCAGAAGCCTTTCTTAAAAGATGTAATTCTGGCAAATTCTTACAACATCCAGAGTCAGGGGGTTAATCTTGATATATAAAGGATGTGACGATGATATTATTTCTAGTCAGATATTGCGCTTTCTAGTTCATAATTTACCTTCAGCTACATTTTGAGGTGATGCAGCATAACTATAACACAAGCATAAGGCCCAGGGGGGCCTCAGTGGCTCAGGTGGTCAAGCCTCTGACTCTTGGTTTCGGCTCTGGTCATGATCTCAGGGTTGTGAGATGGAGCCTCGCGTTGGGCTTGCGCTCAGTGTGGAGTTGGCTTGAGATTCTTTCCCTCTCCCTTTGCCCCTGCTCCCAGGGTCGTGCGCGTGTGTGTGTGCGCTCTCTCTCTCTCGAATAAATAAATAAAATCTTAAAAAAAAAAAAAAAAGACAAGCATAAGGCCCAGAGATAGCCAGATGGGTAAGAAAACTGAGAAGCCAAGGTTCAAACCCAGTTTTTCTAATCCTAGAGCCTATGTTCTTTCTGCAACACTCTACGAAGTGAAGTGGTATAAACAAGGAAAACAAGAAGAAAAAGAATCTTCAAACCTTAAATCATAGCACACTATCAGGCCTTTCTTTCTAAACTGGGACAGACACTCTCTCATTTGCCAAAGCATGCATTTTTGATAAAAATACATACATCTTTTATATCTTCTTTGCAAGTAACTCATTTGATACCAAACGTCATTCAGCTATTTAGATATGGAAACAAGAAAAGACTGATTGTCCTGCCTCCTCTTCTTCTTCCCTTCTCCAGCTGTAATGCATGTCTCTGTAGATACAGGCCTACTTGCTTTTCATGATATTATAGTATAAAGTAAAAAATAACAAAAACGAACAAGAAACATAAAAATGGGTGTGAGACAGTTAAATAGTGCCCATACCCCAGCAGTAAGTAGGCTATTTTTTAAAATGTAGTGTAGTTAAGGAGTACATGTTTATAATGTCATGTCCAGAAGTTAACTATAAAAGGCAGAGCTTCCAATTAATGTGAGAATCCAAGATGGCACTTAGCCTAATTAGTCAGTGAAACAAAAAATACACATTTGGCACAGGTATTGTGCTCAGGATGGTGAATACTGTGGTGCTCAAAACAGATACCACATACTGTGCCCTCCTCGAGTGTACAGTCTAGATGGGAAGTTTTTTGTCTTTCAACAAAACCCACCTAGGGCTTAATAAAACTCTTGTTATTGCAGAAATGCAAAGAAAATATTATGTAGCAGGCGACATCCAAAGCCCTATTTGCACAACTGGCTAACACTGGTCAATCTGATTACTACAAGGATTTCCCAAGTAGCATATAGGTAGAGAAATGGCTGCAGCAATAGAAATATAGCTGCTGAAGATTCTTTTTTTTTTTTGAAGATTCTACATTTTAAAGCTTGAACTTAGAGCAACTGCTCACAGTGACAAATAACCTCTGAGATTAGTTGCTATAACCAAAGGTCATCAGTCTCTAGCAGACTGGAGGGGGTCCCACATCATCCTGGATCACGACAAGAGGATGGATGATACAGACAGCCGCCATGATGAGAAAGGATCTAGATGAGCATGAGGCTCTCATAAATCATGTATTAGCCTCTTGATGACATTCTGCTGGAAGAGGGAAGGGTTAGCAGGGACTGAGTCATCACAAATTTAGGTGGAGAGTTGGTGGCTCCCTTTCTGAGGATGGGCTTGTGCTCAGTGTGGTCCCAAAACAAGCTCAAAGGGCAGATGTTAGTATTTAAAGATTGCGGAGTGAGACACAGGACATTTTGGACAAGGAAGATTCTGAGAATCATATGGAAAACAGTGCACAGCAAAGAGTTTAGAATCTCAGTCTAGCCCTGATTAAGTAGAAAGTCTATATATTTATCACCATGCAGTAAGTGGATCAATGATTCTATGTGCTTCCAGACATTCAAGTATCACATATAGGGCAGCCGTGGTGGGTTAGGCAAATACAAAGCACAGCAGCTGTGATTATGAGATTCCAGCACTTTTCCCTGCTCAGCCCAGGAGGACGCCATGGTCATTCTCATTACAGTGATGTAAGCAGCTGCAGCTGTGATCAGGTAGTATCCCAAACATAACCTTTTTGCAGCACTTGGACTAAGGCTCTTTCCAGACCTCTCTTATGAGTGGGGAAAGACCTATTAATTTGTTCCCTATCAAGATTCTCCCAGGATCCCGACTGAGTGAAGAGGAACTTTCAGGTAGCTGATTACATTTTAGTGCACATAGGAGGACTGACAGAATAGGTGGGCAAGAACTGATAGAACAGACATTTGCCTAGTCCCTTCTGGCTAAGGATTTTGTCCATCCCCTGTTGTGATAGAATTGGTCATTAATATCAGATTCACACCTGTCCTGCACGCTTGTAAGAACATTTTAAAATTTAATGTCCCTACCAGGCTATAAGATGCATGAAGTTAAGGACTATGACCCTCTTGTGCAAGACTGTATTCCCACAGCCCAGTGCGGGGTAGCTGCTTAACAGGTGTTTTCTGAGGAAGCAGTAAACTTGTGCCTATTAACTCTTTAGTAGGACAAATGCAGTAGTGTAGGTTCAGTTGCTCACAACTGCAATTGATTCTTATTCTATTTGTGGTAGTTACGTTCTGTAAAGTTGCTGGGAACACTAAGTCAATGAATCCTGAAACACTGTTCCAGGGAGAAATACAATATGAGGTTCTTTGAACCTCTGGGCCAAAACATTTTCATCAGCCAATCAATCCACAACTTTGTTTTCCGTATGTTCCTGTTTAAAGGTCCCTTATATGGTTGACTCACTAACACTGCACTCATGGCCAACGGCACTGTACAACTCATGCCTGAATGAAGCTTATCTAGCCCATTTATTTCTTCCATAAGGAACATCGCAGCCTTCTTGCTTTTGGGAATACTAGATAGCACTTTAGCGCTACACCAGGAACCATCTTAAACAGAGGAATCAACAAAGAACAAAAATGCAAAACACATGGCACCAAATGAACCAGAAACGGGAAACTTGTTTACAGCATGAGAGCTGAAACGAGAAGGCACCTTGTTCCACCTCAATTATTTTGCTGTCATGAGGAAGAAAACACAGAACCTCTTTGGTGTGATGGGGAAGAGTAATGAACCCAAGAGGCAGTTTACAGTTAGCATCTGGGTGCCTGGCAGTCCCCCCAAGCACGCGGGGCCTACTGAAGAACTACTTTCATCTGGGGATGATTACATAAAGAGAGGAGACATTAAGGAGAGGAGTGTGGTACTAAATAATCACCAAATTATAAAATGCTAGGTTTAGCAGGTATCCCTTGAACACTGAAAAAAGACAAATTTGGAACAAATGGAAGAGTATATCTCACAGAGTAAAAATAAAAAGTAACAGATGGCATAGGCTTGGAATAGCTTCAGAAGTTCAGGGACATTCACAGGTAAGCTATTAAGGAAAGGTAGGAAGTGTTAGGGAATTCTTAATAATGCACCACACTTGAATTTTTTGGACTCTGCTGAGGTGATGTGAAATGCGTGTGTCTGTCTCCTAGCCTGACAAGAGAGGCATTCTGACAACGGTGCCCAGGTTTGCGTAGTGGAGCTTTGCCTGAGACTAGCTCAGTGGGTAGGTAGTAAGCATCCACCAGTGCCCACTGTGTGTCTGTGCGCGGGGGGAGGGCAGCTGTCAGGAAACAGGAACAGCTCTGGCCACTTAGGCTTTCAGGCTCGTTCTATGGGTGACTCCATCTCTTCCATCACAGAAGACTGCACAAAACTTCCTCAGCAGCATTACCTCGTCACCTCAGAGCCTTCCCACAGGCTTCCACACCTTGTTGGCTTAGTCTAAGATTAGTTTCTACCTCCTGGTCTCATATTTGGTCTTCAATGAGGCAATTTGGGACCTGAAATCCAATCCTCACTTATATTCAACCTTCCTGGAAAAAGCAAATAATATATTAAGTGTTAATGTTGTGAAGCAAGACTGCTAACCAAAGATCATCTGGATGTCCATAAAAAAGTTATTATATAGGGATCCTCTTAACTCCTATGTCTTTCCTGCTCATACGACTTATCAAGTAGTTCCCCAATCCCGACTGATCAAGTGGTTCTCTTGCTTCAGCTCTTACTTCTTTGACACCATAAGCATAAACACACTATATTTTTTGTTTTAGCTATTATTTAAAAGTCTTGTGCATGTCAGGAGCTGTTCAAGGAGACATTAAGAATACTGTAATGAATGAAACAGAAAGGTCCATGTCCCTAGTTATTCATACATGCATATACGGATACGTCAACAATGTGGTATTTAAAGTGGTGTGGCACGGGCATGGACCAATCAGAAGAGTGCTGGCCGTAGGCTTGGAGCAGGGTTCTGGAAAGGTAGGTGGCATTGACCCTTTAGATTGTGTGGAGAACCAGGGAAACTGGGGGAAGGGTGGGGATAGTAAAGGGCATTTGGAAGGCTCAGGATAGCAGCTGTTCCTCATCTTGTATGGAAGTATTTCAGTACCTTTAACAATTGGTGTGGCTGAATATCAGCCCTGGGAATAAGTGCCATGGGAAAACTTAAATGGCACAACATGGCCAAAGTGTGAATGGAGTGCCTTGTCCCAGAAACATGAGAGAATACTTGTTTTAGAATGGAACTTCTTTGGCGGGGGGTGGGGGGGTGGGGGGGAGATGCAGTAAAGAGAGTGAAAAGGGAGTAGCAAGTGAATGAAGTACCTGAATATTTTTTTAAGTCTCCATAAGCAACAGCCTTTGTTTTTACAGCATTCTGTGAAAACAAAATACCCTTATTCTTACTGTTTACCTGAAGTGAGTCATGATCTCAAGGTCCTGATGTAAAGGATGAGGGTATGTAAACAACAGATGCTTTAGAGGGGAAAATAAAAATTAGTAACATCTGAATTTAATGTCTCTCTCATAATAACCCTCTCTCACTGTCTTAACGAGAGACCATGGTATGGAATGTAAGGTCCTCAGTAAATGACAAGAAGTAGAAGCAGCCAGAAGGCCCATCCATCCCGAGTAACATATGAGTTTCAGATTTGGTTGGCCTCTAGGCGGTGAAAAGTGGGTATTTCCCTTGCAACTGTATTTCTGAAGACAAAAAATTGCATGTTAGTCCTAATAGGCTGTGGTTTCTTACTTTTCATATTGAAGCACTTGGGTCCAATAAAAGTCATTTTTAAGTAATTTTTGAGAAAGTGACTTGTAAGGGAATCAAGAGTTTTAAGAAGTATGTCTGGGAGCTATGAGTGCCTATAGAGAAGAAAACATTTTAGGTCTTGTTTAGTGTCCTTAATATCATGATTTAAGGAAAAGGAGAGAAATAAGACATCTCCAAATCCTGTTTCCATGCTTATGAGAAGAGTTATATTGTTCAGAGTATGTGAATAGCATCTTCTTTCAATAGTTTGCCAAATACTTAACATAAGGTGTCTTAATTTGAGATTTATCTGGAGAGATGGTCCAGACCGTTAAATTGTTTCTCAGAGGCGTCCCTACCTATGAAAAGATTAAGAAACGCTGGCATAATGGAAACATTCATTCATCCATTCATTCATTCCACAAACATTTACGCACTGCCTCTTATATACCAGTTACTAGTCTAGGCACTGGGGATATAGCACAGAACGAATCCAGTGAGGTCCCTATTCTTAAGGAGTCTGTATTCTATTGAGAGGGCTGGGAGGGTTTATGGGAATCAGATACCAGGGTTTAGATACTGGTATTGTATAAGCAGGTAATCTGCCTCTCTGAGCCTCCATTTCTTCATCTGTGAAGTAGGAATAAGAGGGTAAGAATAAAAATGATTCAACTATCTAGCACAAAGGCATAAATTCAATAAATAATATTTGAACTCCTGTCACCAGGAGGAAGTAGGTAGAGGTCAGACAGCTATCAGCACCTCATTTTTATAGGTAAAAATGTTAAGTGTAAAGCGGTTACACACAGGTTAGGCAAGGGAGTGATCAACACGGCTATGCTCTGGGCTAGCTAGTTGATAGGTTGACTGGCTCTTGATTTTCTTCCTCCACATTCCTTTCCTTAACTAGGCCTCTGCTGGATTCAACAGCTTTAAAGAACCACTGAATTATTTATTTAAAACAGGGGTTGGCAAACTATGGCCCACTGCCTATTTTTATACGGCCCTCAAGCTAAGTGTAGCTTTTTATAGTTTTAAACGGTTGAAAACAAAGGAAATAGTGTTTTGTTATACTTGAAAAAATCATTTGAACTTTAAATTCCAGTCTCCATAAATAAAGTCTTACTGGAACACAGGCCCGCCCATTTGCTCAAGTACTATCTGTGGCTGTTTTCATGCTACAGCAGCAGAGCTGAATGGCTGTGACAGAAACCGTATGGCCTGAAAAGCCTAAAATATTTATGATCTGGCCCTTTACCAAAAAAGTTTGCCAACCCTGCTTTAAAATGTATTTTCTCTTGAAGGAGAGACATACCAAATACATCATACAACCTCTGAATTGGGGATGTGGCATAATTTAAAGAGCCAAGTGTAACTGATAAGTCCAGAAAGTGAGACAGTTTGATCACAGCAATTAGAATATTTAAATAAGACAATAGCTAGTATTTTTGAGACTTTCAGAAGTATGAAGTCATTTGGTCCTCGCAATAATTCTAAAAGGTAAGTACTCTTTACATATGAGAGAGCTGAAATTCAAAGAGGTTGGGAAACATGTCCAGGTCACATAGCTAGTAAACGGCTGAGCTGGGATTTGAATCGAAGCCTATGCTATGCTTTTATATACCAGACTAAAGCCATATAATGTAAGTAAGTAAGAAACTCTGTATAGGTAGATTTACCCAATCTTCTCTGCCTTTCCAAAACCTATTCCCTAAAATTACCTTGTGGCTAGTTTCTTTACTTCTCCAAGATTCTTCTTTTTCTTCCATTAAATGGGGAAAATACCTAGCTTGCACGTTTACTGTAAGAATTAGAGATAATATATTTACAATGCCTGGTGTCCTGAAATGATACCTCCTACTATTTCATTACTATTTGTAAGATGAGTGGGTGGCAAATCTTCTAAGGCAACTCTGGAAGTAGGGGGAGGTGGCAGCTATGAGAGAAGATCGTTAAATATGTTCCCTTGTCCCTGAAAGGCCCAGCAAGCAGTCCGAGGCTGCCAGTTGCCTAAATTAGGCAGCTTTTTCTCCTGGAGAGGGTTTCTGACCCACAGTGAAGGAAAGGTGCAAATAAAGGCTGCTGAAGTTGGGATGAGGGGCCAGTTCTTCACAGCTGATGGACAGTGCTTGCTTCTGTACAAAGTGTGGGCCCTACATGAGAATCAACATCAGCATGTGCAGAGGAAGCAGGTATCATGCTGGACAGGAAACGGGGAGGCAGCAGTTGGGAGGTTAAGAGAGAATAAGCAGTTGTAAGTTATACTCCAGAATTCTCTTTTGTGAGGAAGGAAACTGGGAAGATTGAGCCATAGGAAAGGACTACGCCACTACTTTGAACCCTGAGGTTGGTGACCAGGGGACACACTTGCTGCCAGATTAGACATTAGAGAAATGTGGCCGCAGGTGTTTCACCTGGTCACCAACCCAGGTGTTTCTCTGTCATTCAGGAACAAATGGCAATTCCTTTCTTAGTGTGGGCCAGGTACTGTGCCAAGTGTTGTGGTCATATTTTCTCAGGTGATTCTCACAACCATCCGATGAAGCAGATATTGCTAGCAACATTTTATAGATATGAAAACTAAGCCTTCGAAGCGCTAAGTGACTCCATTCCCAGAACAACACGACTAGTAAGTAAGCATCAGTCAGGATTTGAATCTAGTCTTTTGACATCTATTCCACGGCCCTTCCAATTACTCTTCAGTTGCTACCCATGGCTAGTGACTTATGTGGGTATCAATTCATTCAACAAATATTTATTGATACACTGTTCTCCTAATAAGTGCAACTTGGAGATGTGTCTTAGAAGGAGGACATACTGCAGTAAAGCCCAAACAACACAGGAGGGAGGGTGGAGGACAGTGGGAATGGGGAATGACTGATAACGGGTGTGGGGCTTCCATCTGGGGTGTTGAAAATGTTGTAAAAGTAAATAGTGGTGACAGCTGTACAACACCGAGCATACTAAAAACCACTGAACTATGCACTTTTAAATGGGTGAATTTTATGATATGTGAGTTACTTTTCAAACAAAGCTGCTAAAAAAAATAAAGAGAAAATTAAAAGATGAACATACCAAAAAAGGATATACTCCACAAAATTAGAATAGAAATAGGCATAGTCATGAGAGCTTTTATATCCAAAAAATATAATATAGGGTGGTATTATATTACAATTTGATTTTGGTACATGTCACAATAAATTATAAACATAAAAATAAACGAAAAATCCTAGATGCAGAGTGGTCTTACCCTGTGCAATGCATTCCACTACTGTGAACTAAAAAAAAATGGCACCCTTGCCTTTTTCTCACTTCCTGTGTAATTTTCATGGGAGTTATGTGAGGCTCCAAATTGAATTTTCTAGGACAGCATTTTCCATAGCAACAGGATGGATTCAACAAGGAAATGTTAGCAACTCGTAGTTTTGGTCTTGTACTAAGTGCTCTACAAAGAAAACAACTGTGCAGCATGTCTGGGCTTCACTTACCAAACTTTAAGTTGATTGATAACCTCTGCTGCTAACTCTTGAACTCTGGTCCTCCCTGGAACTTGGCTGAGCAAGTGCAACTTAGATAAAAAAAAAAAAAAAAGATAAATAATAAATTAAAAAAAGAAAACTTCTTTAGAGGACACAAGAGGGAATGTCAAAGCCAAGCAGCTGTGCAAACACAGTTAAACCAAAGAGCTCTAGCTATAGATGGCAGAAGGTCATCCTGAAACTAACTACAATCTACACGATCTGGCTAGGAGTCCAACCTGCCTTAACCTGCCTGAGCCTCTACTTCTTCATCTGTTTGGGAACCAATATCCCCCTTTATAGTAAGTATTAACACCTACTTTACTATTAAAAATGAAATTCTAGATAACATACCCACCTATAAACAATGTTTAAAAAAAATCAATGTTAGAATTTACAATAAGCATTTCAAAGTAAAAATGTCAGGTGTATCTAAACTAGAAGACATGATGAAATAGTCAAATGCTTAGGATACCTCCTTATAAAAAAATAAATTTAGATTTTAAAGAAGCAAAAGATGGGAGGCCATTCCATCCAAAGTTATAATAAAAACTGGTCTTATTTGTATTTAATAAGAGAAGTAGGGCTCACAATCCAAATCAAGTAACAGACTGCTAAGATGGAGAAAATCAGGTGGAATTAGGCCTTATCTGTAATGTGAAGCCAGAACAATTTTCTTATGCTGTGCTACAGGATGAGGCAATGAGGTATCACACAGGGCATATCTTCTATCTTGATAACCCACACGTATGGAGAGCCATGCATTCACTGAACTTAAAGATCTTACAGATGAGTTAAAGACACTGGATCAGAACCACAATAGAACAGAACACAGATTATTATTATGCTTCTATAGAGGATGTCATAAAAGAAAAATATTTTTAAAAACAGATCTTACAAAATTCAGTGACAGCCTCACATTTCATGTATCTTCACTACCTTAATAATTTGTGCAAGTATGGGGAAATAAGTTGAATTTGATACATACTATCTCTGTTAATAAATGAGTTCCTCTTATAACTCTCTCCTGGTATTTTCTCCCAGCACCCAATCAGAAAAAAACGCAAAAGAGTAAAAAAAACCCAGCTTACAAGTATGCTTGTTCATTTTTCAGAACTCCAAAACTTATTTTAGAAAACTAATAGGGAGAAGAGTTACTCAAAACTATTTTAAAGGACAAAACAAGTTTTAAAAATAGGTTTCACAGGTGAAAATTAAGATGTCTGCAGACTATTTCTCAGAACTATCAAGGAATATAATAGTGGTGGGGGGAAAATCTTTTTCTGCAAAAAAGCTGTGTCGAGATTCAGGAAGAATCTCATGTTATCATTAGTTACAGATGATAAATGTGCAAAAGAACAGTAATGCACAAGTTGAGCCTAATGATCCTAATATCCTTTTACTGGACTACAACCTAGCATGACAGCCTTTAAAAAAAAAATTGTATTTATCTTGTGTTGATTTCTTAGCATATTACATAACTGTTTATAAAAACCTTAGCCATGGGGCACCTGGGTGGCTCAGTTGGTTAAGCAACTGCCTTCGGCTCAGGTCATGATTCTGGAGTCCCAGGATTGAGTCCCGCATCAGGCTCCCGGCTTAGCAGGGAGTCTGCTTCTCCCTCTGACCCTCCTCCCTCTCATGTGCTCTCTCTCTCTCATTCTCTCTCTCAAATAAATAAATAAAATCTTTAAAAAAAAAAAAAAAACCTGAGCCATTTCCCCTAAAGAGAAACATCATTAATTTTATAAGGATTTTTGAGAAAATACAATTTAATATTAAATAACCTTTTAAATAAGCAACTTATATTGATGTTTTATATTATTTTTATAAGAGTGTAAGCTTTGAAGTCAGACTTGGATTTGAATCCTGATTCTATCACTCAATATATAACACATATAAAGTGCTTACAGCAAAGTTGAAGGCACGTAGTAAGTCCTTAAATGTTAGCATTATTTCTAATCAAAGCAATGGTAGCTGACTTTTATAAACACTTACTATGCATGCTTTATGAGTATTATTGCATTTATTTCTCTTATATTCAATGAGATTACCTCTGTTTAACACATGAAAACCCTGAGGTTCAGAAAAGGCTGAGAAACGTGCCCAAGGTCTGAACCCAGGTGTGTCAGGAGCCAAAGCAAGACTATAGCCACAAACTGACCGTCATTAAAACTTCTTGTGTGTGTGGAAGGGGGGGAATCTGAGTGTGTGGGTGTGTGGGTGTGTTCGGTGGGGGATCCATCAGCGTTCTATGAGAATTAGACATTTTTCATACTGATGAAAAATTTAAGAAGTTAATATTCATGTCCTGAAGATTAATTTATTAATATAACTGCCTTAAAACCAAATTTTTCCAGGACATTTCAGTGCCCAGCTTTGCAACTGTGTTTACTTGCACAGTAGAGCTGGGTTCTGCTTTAGTTGTGGGAGGCTTGAGGAGAACAGAGACTGACTGAATAGGGAAATGATTCAGTCAAGATAGATGAAGACCAAATAACATCACTGTGTACTAAACAAATGACAGTGAAGAGTCTGAACCAAGAAACGCAGTGGGAGAACTGAGTCACCATGTGGCGCACACAGCACCTGCCAGGTGTATGCGGAACTCAAAAGAACCTGTGAGACAGCACTCCGTATGGTTATCATCTTACAAGTGACAGCTTTGTTTTGGTGAAACGTCATCATCCATCATATTTCACTAATGTTATTTTAAATTTTATTGGTTTTATAGTTTTGCTCGTATCTATAAACTTCTTTGGGTTTTATACTTGTGTAAGAGCTATAAGCATAAAGCATTATATGTAGCTTTATGTTTATATATACTTAGGTAACAAAATAAATAATGTAAAAACTGAGGAACTCAGAGAGCCTTTCCTTTTTAAAGGGGACGTGCATTATTCAAGTTTGAGAAACATGGCTCAATACTGTACTGCTGGTGTGCGTGGGAGTCAGCAGGTCACTTAACCTCTCTATCACCATCTACCTCATAGGATTTGTGGGATTAAGTGAGATAATGAATATGAGTGACTGGACCACAGAAGGGATTATGACAGTTGTGTCTCCTTTTCTTGAAACAGGTAAAATATGAAAGCTGAATATAGTCTAGGCTCTTTTACTTGTGGTCTTGGGGTATCAGGAGTATTGATAATCACCCAAAGTTGTTAGAAACTAGGAATCCCAGGCTCCACCCCAGAGCTCCTATATCAGAATCTGCATTTTAATAATACTGCCAGCTAATTTAATATATGCACATTAAAGTTTGAGAAGCACTCGTCTAGGTCCCCATAGAGAAGGCTGACAGTAAAATTTACTGCATTTTGTACCACTAACGGAGGTTAATCTCAATGATTAGAGAAAAGCCAGGTGTAAATGACCAGAACAGACTGTCCTACCCTGGGATTCAATACAAACATTACCATTTTACTACTCGTTCTTCACAGGCTATATTTGCACAGAGTGGGATCCTCTTTAAATGGAATTTAACTTCTAATTCAGAAAGACTAAAATAAATTTTTAAATGCAAAATATTCATAAAAGCATTCTGAATAAACAAATTTTAAGATGTCAATAAAACTTTTAAATCTCCTGTGCCCAACAGCAATTAAAATCATTTATGTATGTTAAGCTCATAATTAAATATTTCGGTCTACCAGATACTGGTCTGACAAAGTGCTGGCTCAGTTTATAATGACTGTGTGCTTACACTAGCAAAACACATTGCAAAAAAAAAAAAAGTATGACTGTGTATATAAAACGTATTAATATTAACCGTTCAACAAAAATATTAGGTCACACTCAGCAGTTATGATTTTGTTAGTGTAATTCACCTAGAGAATATCTATGTTTTTCTCCTTGAACTCAGTGGCCCTACACATCCACTTAAAAAGATTACTTACTTCACTTAAAAAGATTAGATACCATTCCTGGAAGCAAAGAAAACAAAATTAACAACTAATGTCCAAGAGAGCCACTAATATATAAAATGACCTTGATGTCATCTGCGTAAGGGCTTTTTTGATAGAATCCAAGCTTGAACTATGTTATTTATTGCTCTATGTTCTCTACATATGGGCCATAGAAACCACATTCGAAGAATGTAATGCAAAGTAGGTTACCATGTGCGTGTATACACATATATATGCATGTACACAGTTTAAAGGTACATATGCATGTGTGTGTATATATATGCTTATGTATATATGGTTTGGCCTACTAGGCAATTCTTATACTCTCTGCGCTTCTGATATGACCTAGTCAAAGGTAGAGTGCTCCTTTAATCCTTCATGGTTTCAGGCAATCCTGAATCATATACCATGAGGTATGTTAGTGCCAGCATAGGTAAAATACTCTACTGTGTGTTGACTAGTGACTGTAACTTAATAAGAGAACAACAATTTGAAACTCACTGGTCAACTCCAATTTTAGAGGTATATATGCTATTTTGCAGTCCTTTGCGCCCTTAATACAATCAATCCACTGTTCTTAGAACCATAATAATCCTCCTCTTTCTAGTACTTCAAATTCTAATAATTTCTAGTCATATATTAATCAATATAAACTCTATATATACATACACAGACAATCAAGGGATACACAAAGAGTGATTTTTAGCTTATACGGAAACTACATTTTATCACTTTCCTATTAGCAATTGCAAAGAGAAGAAACCATTACCGACAGTTGGAATTCACTGAATGATATCTCAGCTAACCGAAAACAGGAAGAAATAGGCAAGCCATGTTTTTCTACTAGAGTGGTTATACGTATCCCTCTCTAGAAATGCAACATATTTTAATCCTTCCAGATTTAAGATATTTGATAAAAAATCTATACCCATCTTTCCTGTCAAAAATACTCTAAAAATCCTGTTCTTTAGTCTCAAACTAATTGAATCTCTTTGAAAAAATAAACATAATAGAGTACTAGCCAATGAAATAAGATGTATATTAAGGAAAAGAGAACCTTAAACCACTTGGTCTCTAAGCCTTAAGAGAGTCTTTAATAAAGACAGTTTTTTCCAAGAGGTTTTTTTCTGCTTTCAAGAAACTTGGATATAGATGAGTTAAGAAGAACCAAGTATATGCTGAAGATATGTACTTGTTTAAGAAAATCCTATTACGCCTTGCATGAATTAATGAATTCACTTAATGTTTTGTACGTTGTTTCTTCCTCAATTCAACTAGCATTTGGCATGACCAAAGTTTAATTAAATTAAGGATTTGGTGGTGCTTTGAATTAACATCAGATGCTAGTACTCATCTCCACCCAGTCATCCTTTTATCCTCTAATGTGTCTCTGAAAATGGCATGTGTTCTCCAGGCAACCCAACCTTTGACAAAGGCAGATATATAGAACATTACATAATCATTTCACTATCAAGGTCACTATGTTCCTTTGGTAGGATTTCATACATTGAAACAACTTCATTACACAACACTTAAGACAGCTATGAAAGCATGAACTTGGTCCCATACCAAATTTAGTTTCACTGAGAAGTGCAGCCCTTATCTTTAGTCACCATTAAATTATGAAATGCGGTTGGTCTGTATATAGTTCCATACTACCTTTATACCCTAAGACATCAATTGAGTGAGAATCTCACTATATATAGAATCCTGCCTGTGTTACTAGACATTAATATACTCGTATGCATATTCTTCCAAAATCACTGCCTATAAGAAATTCTACACATCAATTTTCTTCCTTTCAAATGGCAAAGTAGCTTGCAGCCTCTATTATCTATAGAGGAAATGATTCAGGCCGAATGCCAATTTGAGATAGCCAAGTCCACTTTCAAAAAAGAAAAGCTGGCATATTTTTATAACTGCTCCTAGTGCAAAGATGCCTCAAATATGATCTAACAATAGACTGGAGAAGATGAAGCTCATTTTTCAGATTTTTAAAGTTCAAGGCTTAAGGGATTGAAAGTAGTGCTGTTTGAGAGGAAGCTTACTAGTAGACATCTGACTGGCTGTCTGGATCTGATGACCTAGGGAACGTAACAGGAAACCCTTACCCAATAAGCATATACAAGGAGCAAGTGGCTTTGATTTCTGACACAGAGCAAATGTGTCCATTTCATGCAAAAAGATATGAGCGCTTATTGAAGGAATGTAAAGCCCCTTCTTGTTTGTAGGGGAAAATAGAGGATGGGGCTAATACAACTATAGGGGGACTTCTCTGTCATAAAAGAAGTATGTTTCCTTTATCCACTGAAGGCTTAATTTGGGCACAGAAGAATAGGACCTTTGGAAGCACTGATCCTTAACACAGAACAGAAGAGTTCTACTTTTTCTTCTCTGAACTGCCAATGTACATGATGGAGTGAGGGAGATGGGGGGGTGGGTGGGTGTAGGAATCAAAAGGAATATGAAGACAGCCAGATGGAAATGATACTGGTTTGACCTCAATTCAAGAAGAAATGTTTAAAATGGCTAACAGATGCCTCTTGTTAAAGTGTAGCACTGGGGGAGGAGGAGGCTAGAAGGAATTCTGGACAAAGTAGGAAGGAGGTCTTCAGGGTTGGGATTTTTTAGTAACAGCTCTTGTTGTAAGACAAGAAAAGTCACTCAAAAGGTGCCAAGGACAAAAGGAGTGCTTGGCAGTACCCCCAAGTACATTTATTATCATTTAAAAACTAACTGAAGTGACACCTACACAAACTCCCCTAGCATTTTGCATCCGAAGACATCACAAGCCCTTTCTAAATGTTAGCCTTATGATACCTCTGTGAGGTCGGTATCATAATCCTAATTTTTATTCACAAGTGAGCTAAGGCACAAATAGAGCCTGAGTGGCAAGAGCAGTCTGGAATTTTGTTCACTGCAACGCACTTCCTCCATTTTGACATAGGCAACTCAAGAGACACTGTGAGGAGATGTCCTTAGAGGGAGTAGCTGTAAAGCCCAACAAAATCACAACTCTGGGCAGACAGCACCCTCTCTAAAGGCTCACTGATGGGAGTCTAGGAGAATGCCTTTCACGTAAGAGTACTAATGAGTGCAGCCTTTTAGAAAAAGGACACCAAATCACCCATGACTACAGGAAAAAGGCGGAAGATACAGTCTTCCCGTTTTCCCCCACTGTTGACACCAGAACAGTGACAATCTTAACAAATCATATAATCCAAAATCTTAATCTTCGCTGGTGCAGTAAGATTTTAAGACCTATATTTTGCTAATGATTTCAATGTTTTGATCAGATACATTTCCACATCCTTGATCCCAGACAATTCTATTTTACCATAACCAAATTATCCGTATAAAATGTAATGCCAGGATCTGAAGCAAACAATGCATATGGTCAGCATACATTGGTTCTATATATTTTGAGAAACACTTAAGTACACAGAGGAAGCGTACAATGTTAAAGAGATGGCGTGAACAATATTGGTGGCTTCTCTAATGGAAAATCCAGTGTCCTTTCAGGAAAAAACTGAAGATACTCAAAAGTTGCTCCCCAATTTCTATTAACAACCCTCTAAAAATGAACATTTTCATTTGATACAAATATACAAATTTAAAATAAGTGTGCGGTTCAGAATGGCCTACTATTGTCAGATTGCTTATGTGCCAGAAAATATACAGTCAATAAAAAAATACCAGAGAGGTGGGGACAAAAGGCTCTCTGGATCTGAACAGCAAAAATGAATTTCACTTCAATAGGTAGCGATCCGTGGAGAAAGTGACGTCCTTGGAAACCAGTAGCACTAAAAGACGGCAGGTCACAAATCTGGTGACGGGGGGTAAGATGGATAGTAAGGCCCATTTTCCTGTGGAAGAAAAAAAAAGACAAGAACATTAAGTAATAAAACCAATTTAAATGGGAATGTGAAAGAAAAAGATTTATAGTCAATGATATCGTGTATGTAAAATGTCTAGCACATGCCCGACCCTGAGCAAGCCACTTGGCCATCAAAACAGTTCCACTGCAGTCAGCCAGAGCTGGTGTAGGGTAGGCATAGGTAATCAGGATGATAATATTTTTAAATAACATTATTACTTCCTGAATATTCTATACGCCAGACACTTTATAACAGCACTTTTCTTTCATTATCCCTTTATGTAACACCATGAGGTAGGTCACAACTTTTTGCAGAAAAAGAAACTGAGGATCGATCACACAGCTTGCATAACTCAACCTAAGTTCACCTAGTAGTAACCAGAAGAGCCTGAATTGAAATCCTCGTGTATTCAAACCTAATGCCCAGATTATTTTGTTAGACTGGGTTGTCTTACTGTGTATTGAACCTTAATACACAATGATGGAACAGAAGAGTATGTGTGAATTTTCTGACTTCATTTTGGCTAACTTTATCTTAATAAAAATGAAGACAGCTAACTTTATGGTCGATGGATCTTTGATTACATTTATGGGACTTAGGATTCATTTCTCATTTTTAAGGAAAGTATTTGACAAATAACTTGTTTTTCAGTAAACCATAAACAGAAATGCTTAGCATTAATGTAGATAACAGAAATGGAGAATGAGACAGAGATGAAAATAGCATTGCTTTACGGTATATTTACACTATTGCTTATGACGGATCATTAAATCTAACTGGTTTTGAACACAGTAGGTGGTTAAATGTTATCTGAGTAACTAAGGGTATCAAAAACTTTTTTGGGGGGAAAGGGTGAGCAAGAGCGTGAGTGGGGTGGGGTGGGGGTAGGTAGGGAGGGAGAGAGAGAATCTTAAGCAGGCTCCACAACCAGTGTGGAGCCCAACTTGGGGCCGATCTAAAGACCCTGTAATTATGACTTGAGCTGAAATAGAGTTCTACGTTTAACTGATTGAGCCCCCCAGGCACCCCTAAAAGCTCTGACATTTTTCAGAGCAGATGCTCTGAAAAGAACTGATCCTGGGACTATCGCCAGGAAAATAAGAGAAGATCTAGGAAAATTTACTTTCTGATTATAAATCTGACCAGGCATTAAGAAGATTTTAAAAAATTAGGTAGAAACAAATCCTAGGATTGGCTGCATTTCAGGATACTTGAAAAAAATTAATGAAAACCTTTTTTTTTTTATATTTTAGAATTTCCTATCAAGATCTGTTATACTAACCACTCCTATATCCTCAATATGCATGGAAACTATGCTTAAGAAACATGCCTGAAGAGTTAACTCTATTTTGAAGTTCACTTGAAAAAAAATGGTTCAATATCCATCTTTAAGATTTCTCCATTCCATTCTACTACCATATTTTTTTAGGTTTTCTGATCTACATTAAATTGTGATAAAGTATGAAGGGCAAATCTAATTCTTAATGCTATGAAATAAAGCTTTTTATATTAGTCTCACACTGTGCAAAAGACTGCCAAGCAATCTATTTTCTCTATTTCTGGAAACAATCTCAGAACTTTGAAGAACTGTTGCCAGGTAAATTTGTATACTCTCTTCTTTGACTATATTTTATATCTGTAAGAATGCTCACTAGCAGCCTTTCTGAAATGGTCTCCATAACATTTTGATATAGAGAGATAAAAATTATCTTCTAATTACCTTCAAAGGTTCTTTTCATTCCCATAAAACTTATGTCACTGTTCTAAGTCACACAAGACCCAGAAAATAGCCCACTGAAACCAGCCAACAATGACACATCATGCCCTGTCATACCTACTATGTGCAAGGCACAACTGAACAGGACAATAAATTAACCAATTCCATACTCATTTCCTTTTCTCTGATTATACTTTTCATTTTCCTAGCAAAGGCAAATATTTCCTTACAAGATAATATCCAACCACCAACGGGATCTCCACCTCAATCCTAGTGTGTCACAAACTGAACATACCACCTGTCTCCTCTCCCACGCCCTCAACACCCTCACCCCCAAGGCTCTTCCTCCAAACTGCCTCTCTGGGGTGGCAGCAATACCACCCACCAAGTCCCCTACAGCAGAAACTTTGGTAGTCACCTTAGACATCCTTCCTCTTTCATCTCCTCTAATGGTTTACTCAGTCATCAAATGCTGTGGATTTTTTTTCCTAAAATGTCTACTTCTCAATCTATGATCTTCAAGTCATTGCCATTATCACTACTGCTGCCCTAGCTCTGGTCTCATTTCTCCTCCGACTTTCTGATAGCCTCTTACTTGCCTACCTGCCTAGACTGTTAACTTCCCTAGTCACTTTCTGCGCTGTTTCTTTTGCCATCATTCTAAACAGCAATATAATGGTAGGTCTCCCTTGCGGAATATTCCCCACTGACCACAAAGCCAAAGTGCTGCAAGTAACATGTAAGGCTCTAAGTATCTAGTGACCTGCCCTCTGCCGGCCCTTTCCACATCATCTCCTGACACCTTCTTTTGTTTCTTCCCGGTTTTTATTTCTCTCTTTGGCCTTTAAATACAGACTGCCTAATATCTCAATTTTAGAAAGCTCTAGTACGGGCACAGAGAGATGATGCAATCACCCAAGAGTTAGATGTATAGGTTTGGTTTGTTTTTTAGAGATTTTACTTTATTTGAGAGAGTGCACGTGCACGCACAAGGCGGGGAGAGGCAAAGGGAGGGGCAAAGGGAGAGGGAGAAGCAGGCTCTTCCCTGAGCAGAGAGGTCAACACAGGGCTGGATCCCAGGACCCTGAGATCACAAACTAAGCCCAAGGCAGAGGCTTAACTGACTGAGCCACCCAGGTGCCTCGAGATTATAGGTTATTTTATTAAACTTTGGTTAATCAAAAAAATAAATAAATAAATAAATAAATAAACTTTGGTTAATCACATCACTTGACATACAAAATATAAGAAAAATATAAGAAAAAATTAAACAAGCAAACAAACAAAACAAAGTTTGAGTGTGGTGTTGATACTTAATGAAAGTTGGCTTTATAGGCCCTTAAGTACATAGAAAATGTGCTGGCTTAAAAACCAGCCATTTGGGTTTTCTAACCAATGCAACCCAACTTGTATATTATACCCTAGAAAATAAATTATAAATCCAGACACTAGCTTTGAATTGTCATTCCAAATTTTTGATCACAAAATATCTTTTAGTGTCTTTCATTTCCTGCTATCCATTTTTTTTAATTATTAAGAAGAGAGATGTATACTTCAAAAGAGTAACAGTAAGGTCATTTTCTACTCCAGCAATCTACAATAAACACAAACTGATGTTCTTCCCCACCCCCCAATATATTCAATAATCTTTGTATCTATGATCCAGCTGCTTCAATTACAAATCCTCTCTGTTCTAAAGCCAAGCGTGAAATTTTATTAGCCATTAGAACACATTAAATACTTTGCTCTTCACATAAAGGAAGACAGAAATTATTGCTGAAGTTAAAGAAATGGTAGAGAGAAAAATGTCTTGCAGAATATTTATTTTAGTGTATACATGTTGTACAATAATTAGGAAAAACAATTCATTTCAAACTGAATATAACCTTCAAATATATTCCCTGATTCATGCATAAAGATACGTAATTAGCAACAGTTAAATAAGGAAACTGATGATCTTTTGGCCATGCCTGTTACTTTTTTTTTTTAACTACTAAAGTGGTAGCATGCATAAACATGGGGGATGGAGCTTTAATGAAATTCAAGAGTAGCTCTTTATCAGTGTTTTAAGTAATATATTCATAAATGCATCTATATACTGGTTGATACTCTTAAAAACATTATATAAACTTTTAGCAAAATGAAACCTTTAGTAGGGTAAAGGCTACTAAGATAGCCCACCATTTTGAATCAATGCTGAAAATGTCACACACCAACAGATTCTTCTGACTACTTATGTAGATAAAGTTAATTAATCTTAAGAAAATTAGGCAGAGGCGGTAAAAAATGGGACAATATAAGCAAGGACTGGCTTCAAACCAACAGCAGGAAAATCTCCCATTGAAAAGTTTACTGGGGAAAAAAGTCCTCTCTTAGGACAAAGCGTTTTCCTAGTTACTGTAGGAAAAGAATGCTAAATAATACTATCAAGTTTACTAAAACCTGCTAATGGCATTCCTATCATCTTCTAATCAAAGGATGTTGTGCTCATCAGCAGTGTCCTATAGAACAGCTAAGAGACTGCACCAGGTGAGGGAGAACTCCTGGTACTTCTTACCCTGGCATCATATTCAAGGACAAAAGGAGGAAAGTCAATCTGTTCTGGTGATATGGCAGAGAATAGCTGGTGGAGGCTGTCCACATGGTGGATTTTGTCCTTCAGTCCTGAGACAGAAAAGGTGGTAAAAAACCATGTTGATACCTGATTAATAGAAGAGAAAAACAATTTCAGCCAGTGGCCAAAGTTAGAAATATAAACATGATTTTGAAAATTTATACTAGGTAGAAACTATATTTCAAAATTGAAACCGATATCAGAAAAAGCTTATAATAAGTAATGTTTTTCAAAGTGTGGGTTGTAGTTCATCAGTGAACTCTGCAATCAGTTTAATGGACTATGAAGAGCAGTAAAAACAACAATAAAAAGGAACCACACTAGAGTAACAATTACTGGGGAAGCTAGTAAGGGTAGGCAAAGTGCTTCATGAAGCTTGTGTTTCTGTTTAGGTGTCTGTATGCTCCTACATGTGTAGTACATTGTCATGTAATAGATGCTTCTTAATGTGGGTTGTGGGCAAAATCCCCTGCATTATTTGGTAGAATAATTGTTTCATTGCTACTCTGAAAATGATTAACATCTCCGAATTCACAAACTCTTTTCATTTTTTCAAATGAGACTAAAAGTTTGCCAATATTTGATACATTTATTTTTCAGCTGACATTTGGCATGTGGTCTCTTTCTTAATCAATCAAAGCAAATCTGTGGCTGTGGAGCCACCTTTGCTCATTGCACTTTACAACATGCAATCCCTCCATAAAAACTATTCTGCAAAATTTATTGGCTCCAAAAAAAAGAAAAAAAAATCTTAATAGCAAACAACACTGACATAAACTAGGCAACAGATAGAACTCACAAATTATTGTTCATCTATCTAAACTGCCAATCTAATCAGTTATGTTTACCAATGGCTTACACAACGGTTCTATGAGGTAGATACAATATTATTGCTATCCCCATTTTATTTACAGAAGGAAACATGTGCATATGGACACGGGCACCGGAATAGCGCATTACAAATGTATAACTGGGTATGTTATACATACATGACACTCTGGGCATCTGCCACTGATGCCAATCTTATCACATTTTTCAGGGGCTGTTCCAAACCTTTCACATATTCCATGCCCTAATATGACGTACTTCCTTCGTACCTCTTTATGAGAAAAGGCACGAAAAGAACAGAGACAACACTGCACTAACTTATCAGGATCCTGTCCAAATCTGCACTTGGTAGAGACTCATTTCCAGCATTATTTGTCCCTTACAGCTCCAGATTATCTCTTCTATTGAGTTCATAATACCTGGAATTTCCATTGCATTTGGAGCACTTACTCCTTCCTAGTATTTCAGTTTCTTATGTCCATTTCTGTAATTTCCCTAGGACTTGGCAGACAATCACAGAATAATAGTCTAAAGTTTTATAAGATACAGACAGAACCGTCACTCTCAAGGTATTTGATAAAGAATGAGTAAATAAAGGTATCTACGATGATTTTTATAGCCTGAGTCACTATTCTATTTTGGCTATACTACCAATGACTGGCATAAGGCCTAAAATATTAATATTACCCTCTGCATCCTCTCCCCTCCCATCTTACCAAGTTTATTTGGAGCGGGGTGATGGACGGGAGGGGAGGAACCTGACCTTGCTAGAATCAGGCAGGTTAGTTTAAATCAAATTAGACAGTCACTTACTTACATACCCCGAATCAGTTTTTGACATCAGTTTCTTTAAAGCACACACATTATATACCTAATTAATATAAACTGCAAACTAGATTAGTGACACTTCCAGATTAGGGCTCTACAACCAGCCACAGAGGCAGCTAATAAACCAGTAAGAGCTATGGAGAGGTCACAGAGATTCTGCAGATTCCAGAAAGAACTTAAGGAAATAGGAAGATTGTAGCGTCTGAACAGAGAAGCACTGGAAGGCCATGTTAAGAGATTAAACATGTGTGCAAGGAGCTAAACATCTACCGGTCACCTGTGTACTAAGCACTGAGTTGCAGGTGATACAGGGTAACAATGATAGTGCCATTCCTCTAAAGGGGGCTTGGATTCTAGTAGAGGAGCCAGATTATAAGCATAAGCATAACAACTACCTAAGGCAAAATGTACTAAATGCAATGAATGGCTCACAGAAACATGTGAATACCTATATATGCAAGGAGCCCCTACTACGTGGAAAAAGGGAGAAAAATACAGAACTATAAGTGCTTAAGCAGAAAACTCTTGTGCCTTTGTTCTCTTGCCTCAAAAGCTTTTTACATGCTGCTTTTCTATGCCTGGCAATTGTTCTTCAGAGCTCAGATCAAAATTCACCCCAGTTAAGAGGCCTTCTTTGACCACCCTCTACCCAAAACTGGAAAGGAGCTTCTAAATGTTCCAACACTTTGTTTACTCATGTTATTGCATAATTAGCATTCTGTACTGTATTATCTGATTCTCTAAATAGACTATAAACTCCCCAATGTGGGGAATGTCTTATTCAATAACTATTTAGTGTGTAATTAATGCCCAACAAAAAAAGTAAGGAATTTTAATGTGTTGGAAGAATTAACAAGTGGAGGAGTGAGAGTTTCTGGGTGTATTATTTTACTACTGTTTAGGAATGGTTTACTATTTCTTCATTCTACAATAAAAATACTTTGTACTTCAATCTGCACCTGAGTTTCTTCCTCTCTAAAATGAGCAAGTTAGACTTACATGATCTTAAGGTCCCTCCTAGTTTTACAGTTCTAGGCAAGGATTCCTGCATATGCCACACCAAACAACATGGTGGGGTGGTGGTGGTAAACTCAAAGAGAAGGCTGGGTTGGGGAGACTAGGCAGTGATCTCAGGCATGCAATCTGCGAAAGAGAAACACATTTCTCGGTCCCATTTTCTGCTATTACCTCCTTCACATCTTCCAGGTATTGGCAAGAGAAAATTACTCAAAGTAGACAGAAGGAGAAACCCAGTTATAAGTTTTCTGTTCAGGGACACTCAAGAAGAGCACTGTCTTTGCTTTTTAAAATTTTACTTTTATATAGCTTAGCTTTTAATTTTCAATTATTTGTAAGACACAAATGTACATTTACGTAAACTTGCATTACTTAGTATCTATTTTAATGAGCTGATGAAAATTTAAACTTTGAAAACGGACTGCTGTGATATTTTGTGAATGCTGCAAATTCTTCCACCCAATTACTCACAAACGCAAAGCCAAGAGCATAGGATCACAAAACAATATAAACTAGGAAAAGACTGTTCACACATATGTGCATGAAAATAATCTACTGGAGCCAGAATCAAGAGTGGGTTTAACTTGTTAGTTTGCTTTGTATTAGTAAACTTCAAAGAAGTAGTGATTTACATGAGCAGTCAATTTATTACCACTTTGGGTGGAGTGCCCTGGAAGAGAGATGAGGAGTACTGAAATCAGAACAGTGTGATTCGATTGTTTTATTATCCTTTGATTTTATCTCATTATTTTATAATTACAAACACCCACTTAGAGTTTTTGACTTAGTATAAAATAACGGTGAATTTCATTACACATGGTTTTATTCTCTCAATGCTCCCTCATTTTCCCCATCCCAAAATGTTATGGAGAGGTAAAAGGACGCTTTTTACTTTATACATCTGGTCTTCAGCCTCTGCCCAGCCTGCCACTGACTCCTATCTGAAGCAATTCCAATGTGTGATAGCCAAGGCTAGTGGCTCTAACACTGAAACTTCTGGTAATGTGCTTCCATCAATGTCGCAGGGTGGATAGCTTATTTATAGACTCTCTACTGTGGAGGAGGAGGGATTAAAATCATATCTTAGCAAACAGTGGCTACACAGTTTTATAAGTCTGGTACAAAGGAACATTATTCTGATAAATCTGAATTCGTAACAGAAGTAAATTACGAAAATGTTCAAATATGTTAAAAGAATTTTTTACAGTGAACACCAGTATAGCCACCACTCAATCATTCACGTTTTCCTTATGTTTTCTTTAGCACACATCTACCCATCCCTCTATCCATCTGCTGATCCATCTTACTTTTTTGCTGCATTTCCAAGTAAACTGCAGACATCAGTAAGCTGTCCCCAAATACAGCATTCATATCTCTAACTAGAGTTCAAAGTTTGTTCAGTTTCTTTGCGATAAAATTTACATTTGATGAAGCGCACAGATTTTAAGTGTCCTTTGCTCTTTAGGCAAATACATACTATATATATTAAACTCCTACTCAGATACAAAACATTTTCGTCACCCCAGAAAGTTCCCTTATGGTCCTCTCCACAGAGGCAGATGACATTTTGATTTTTTTCTACCATGGATTAGTTTTGTCTGCTCTAGAATTTCATATGAATGGAATCATACAGCATAATTTTTATATAAGGGTTCTTTCACTCAGCTTAATGTTTTTAAGATTCTTGTGTGTGGTTTTGTATTATCAGTAGTGTGTTCTCTTTCATTGCCAAGAAACACTCTATTATGAGAACATGCTAGAGCTTAATTATTCATAATTCTATTGATGGGCATCTGGGCTGTGTCCAGTTTTTGGCTGCTATGACTAAAGCTGCTACGAACATTCTTATACAAGTCTTTTTTGGCACATATATTTTCATTTCATTTGGGTAAATACTTAGCAGTGGCACTGATGTGTCACTGATGAGGTATATACTTAGTTTATAAGAGATTTTCACAACTCTTTTCAAAGTAGTTGCACAATTTCCAATTCCCACTTATGATGTAGGAGAATTCCAGTTGCTTCACATCATTGGCAATATTTGGCACTGCCAGTCTTTTAAATTTTGGCTATTCTGGTGGCAGTGTAGTGGCCTCTCACTGCAGTTTTTTAAAAAAAGATGTATCTTTTAAGTGAGATATAACATACACAATAAGCTGTGCACAACTGAAGTACAGAATTTGTTAAGTTTTGATATATGCATACACCATGAAACCATCATAATCAAGAAAAAGAACATAGCCATCACTCCCAAAGGTTCTCAGGGTCCTTTGTAATTCCTCCCTCCCACCCCATCTCCCTGTCCACAGGTAATCACTGCTCTACTTTCTGTAATTACACATTAGTTTGTATGCCCTAGAATTTTATATGAACGTAATCATACAGCTGTTATACTTGTCTGGCTTCTTTTACTCAGCATAATTATTTTGAGATTCATTTGTGTTGCTGCATGTATCAATAGTTCATTCTGTTTTATTACTGAGTAGTATTCTATTGTATGGATATATCACAGTTTGGTTATCAATTCTCCCAGTGATGGGCATGCAGGTTATTTCCAGTTTTTGGCTATAACAAATAAAGGGGCTATGAGCATTTGTGTACAAGTCTTTGTATGGATATGTTTTCATGTGTCTCAGGTAAATACTAGGAGTGGAATGGCTGGATCACATGGTAGGCATACATTTAATTCTTTAAATAAACTGCTTTAAATTCTTTAAAGAAACTGCCAAAGTTTCTGTAACATCTTATATTCAATAAGCACTGAAGGGGAATACCAGTTCTTTCACATTCTCACCAACATTTGGTATGGGCAGTCTTTTAGCCATTCTAACAGGAGTACAATGTTATCTCATTTTGATTTAATTTACTAAATTTCCTAATGACTAACTGGGTTAAACATCTTTTCATGTGCTTTTCTGACATTTATATATTTTCTTTGGGGAAATGTTTGCACAAATCTTCTGCCCATTTCTAAACTGAGTTGTATCCTTATTAGTGATTTTTGAGATTTATTTATTCGAAAGAGAAATCCTTTATCAGATAAATGCTCTATTTACAAAGATTTTCTCTCAGGCTGTGGCTTGTCTTTTTACTCTCTTAACTATCTTTAAAAAGGCAGAAGTTTTTAATTTTGATGAAGTCCAATTTCTTTTATGGATTGTGCTTTGGTGTTGTATCTAAGAAATCTTTGCTTTACTCAAGGTCACAAAGCTTTCTCTATTATATTTTCTTTTTAGAAGTTTAATAGTTTAACATTTTACAGTTTAGGTCTTTGATCCATTTCCAGCTAATTTCTGTATGTGATGCAAGACACAGATCACAATTTATTTATTTATTTTTTTGCATATGGATATCTAATTGTTCCAGTATCATTTATTGAACAGACTCTCCTTTTTCCACTGATCTGACTTTGTACTCTTCTCAAACACCAGTTATCTATATACACGAGTGTATTTCTGGATTCTCTATTCTGTTCCACTGATCTATATGTCTGTCTTTATGCCAATACCTCACATTGTCTTGAGTACTGCAGCTTTAGAATAAGCTTTTAAAAGCAGGAAGTGTCAGTCCTCCAACTTTGTTTTTTTTTTTTTTTAATATTTTGGCTATTTAAATTCTTTGCATTTTTATTGGTCATTTCCTACAAAAAAAGCTTGCTGAATTTTTGGTTGGTGTTGAATCAACATATTTAGCAAGCACTAATAATTTCACAACATTAAGTCTTCTAGTCCACAAATACAGTGTATGTCTTCCTTTACTTAGGTCTCCTTTAATTTCTCTCATGAATGTTTTGCAGTGTATATAACTTGTATAGGGCACAGGTCTTTCACATCTTTTGTCATAGTTATCCTTAAATATTTAATATATTTTGATGCTAGTGTAAATAATATTACTTTTTAAATTTCAATTGGATTGTTTGTTGGTAATATACACAACTGATTTTTAAATATTGATCTTAAACTCCGAAACCTTTATAAAACTTACTCCTTAATTCTACTAGTTTTGCCGAGGATACCATAGAGTTTTCTACATAGATGCTCATGTCATCTGTGAATAAAGACAGTATTATTTACTCCCCTCTAAATCTAGAGGCATTTTATTTTTTTCTTGCCATATTACACTGGTTAGAACCTCTGGTACAATACCGAATAGAAGTGTGGAGAGCAGACATTCTTGCAAAGACATGCTAAAAACCAAGCTCATCCTTCTGTTTATCTCCATTAAAGAAAAAATTTCAGTAGCTACTGGATGAACAAAATATAAATGGATGATGAGATGCGGGGAAATAGTCAAGCAGTATCTTTAAGTGCTACAGAAAGAAAAAATTAGCCACCCACTGAGCATAACAAAATAGTGGAAAAGTTGATAACAGACATTATCTGATAAGACCATGTAATCAGAACTTAACTGGACAGAGCAGGAAAAGTCCTTCATTTAATGGACTGTTCCAACGCTGTATTTTTTTTTTTTTTTTTTTTAAAGCCTGGCCAAACAGTGTTCTCATAAGCATTTAATTAGCACTTACTAAGGTATTCTAACACTGAGGGACCAAAAGTAAATTTGCAATTTTTAAAAGAAATACCTAAAATATTTCATGCAAATTTTAAAGACAGTATTTAGATGAGAAATTCAACAATTTTATAAACAATGAGAAATCCCAAAGTGAAAACCATTCTCTCAATGAAGTCTTCACGCATCTATTAATTATGAAGTGTAATGAGGACTTTTCACTACTTATCTTAGTTAATTTCTCCACAGTGCTTTAAAATAATGACGGCTTCTGCAGTCGTTGATGCTTTTCCTGTCCACTGCTCCCAGAGCATTAGTCAATCTTGGCTCTCCTGCTGATTTTTAATTACTTCTCCTTGATTTCCTCCCTTGATCCCAGGGCTCTGTCTTTAGCTATCCTCTTTGTGACTGAATTCATTAACATATTTAAGGAGTTAAAGCTCTATTTACTTGATGGAGACTCTCAAATTTATATCCCAGTCCAGGATCTCCTTTATCTGATGACACCTGGGAGTCATGGATGACATAGTCCTTTCTTTCAACCCTACTCATCCAATAAATAACTAAATCCTGGGTTTTATGCTGAAATAAGTCCTTTTTTCCTCCAAACCCCACTGATATAATCAGGTTTTGTTGTTGTTGTTTGCCTAGACCCAAAGTTGGCCAACTTTTGCAAAAGACCCTGTAGTAAATATTTTAGGCTTCTTATATTAACGTTATAAGAAAATGTCATTAGGCAGGCCCGAAGGAACAGTGCTACATACACTGGAGGCAGGAGAGTATGGACACTGACTAGAAGGTAGCTGTGTCCTTTCAGATAAAAGATGGTGGTGGCATGAACTAGAGGCGGTGGGACTAATGGCACAGGCATAGATTGGGACAATAGCAAGCACACAGAACTGACGTAATATGATGTTTCCCCGGTTCCTGGCTTAGGCACCTAACAGGCAGTGGTCCCATTTACTAAGATAGGAAATATAAACAGAAGTTTAGGAGTGAGTTAGGGAGGAGCGCATGGGGAGTAGTTCTGATTGTAAAACGTTGAACTTCAGGGGCCTATAAGACCTCTAAGTGAAGTATCTAATCAACAGCTCAACATGCATGTTTAAGCAGAGGAATGATGATGATCATGAAGACAGTGGTAACATTTACTGAGTTTTTATTATAGGTCAGGTAATGTTTTAAGCATTTTACACAAATTAACTACTAATTTCATCCTTCCAATAACCTTAGAAGCTGGGCACTATTATTATGCCCATTTTATAGAAGGTGAAATTAACACACAGAGAGGTTCTATAACTTGCCTAAGAAGATAAACTGGTAGCTGGTAGAGCTGGGATTAGTAATTCATTCCCTGAGTCTTGGGCCCATGCTTTAAACATTAGGCTTCACTGCCTCCCCTGACATGTATTTGGGAATTGCATATAATTTCGAGGGTTGTTGAAGACACAGGAATGAAAGAAGGCACAGAATGAAAGAAAAGGATGAGGGCTTGGGAACATTAACTTTCAAAGGATGAGCAGAGAGAGGGCACAGCACAGGGGACTGAGAGGGAGCAGTTAGAAGTGGGAGAGAATTCAGCAAGGTAAGTTTCAAGGAAGCCAAGACAAAGTGTTTCAAGGAGAAGGGACCATCTCTGATTAAGGCTGCAGGGAAAACAGGATAAAGATGACCAGTGGTTTTGCTGTGAGTAGCTTTAGCTGTCAGAGTGGGATCTGAACCAGATGGGAGTAATTTAAGGTGTATAAAAAATGGAGACAATGAACATAGAATGTAGATCACACTAAAAAATTTTGGTTGTTAAAGGGAAGAGAGATAAATGGAGGCTTTAGCATGTTTCAAAGTTGATGAGTTAGATCCAGAAAAAGGGGAGAGGAGAAAGAAAAATTGCTGAAGAGAAAGTCCTGAGGAAATGGAAATACATTGTATAGTTATGAGTGGAGGCTCTATAATTAAAATGTTTAGATTCAAATCCAGACTCTGCTACTTATTAGCTGCTAACCTTGGAAAAGTTATTTACTCTTTCAAAGCATCAATTTCTTCACCTGCAAAATGGGCATAATACTACTATCTCCTTCATAGATATAAGGCTTAAATAAGATAACGCATGGGAAAAGCTGGAATACAGTTAAGTGCTTAGAAAACATTAGCTATTATTACAATGGGATCTGGACCACAGGTAGCGGGGCTGCTCTTCATTAAGAAGAAACACATTTTTTATGACATAAAAGGAGGCAATGATAGGAACTGATGGCAGGTAAGTGTGGGGTTGGAGGGAGAAGACAGGCAGCTTTTTACTGATGTTTTCAATGTTCTTGGTTAAGAACAAGGCCGGGCCCACTGTTGGAATGAGGAGCTGCTAGTAGGACAAGGCTTGAGGAGAACAGAGAGACTCACTGGGACACTGTCCAGTGAAATACCAGGGGCCCCTTAGCAGTGAAAGCTCCATGAGTCTGCTTAGAAGCCCAAAATCACATGGATCTAAGGCTTCTCCATCCGTGCCCAGCAACCCAGATACAGGAGTGAAGAAAGCAGAGTGATGAAATTATCTTATGATCAGGTTTTGATAGGCAAGTGTGATGAGAGAGTAAGAGATCACAGGTTATTTTAGGCATTAATAGCAGTGACTGAAGTGATAGAACGTGGGTTTTAGGCTGTATAGGGAAGGAAATTAAGACCAAAAAAAAAAAAAAGATGGTATTTTCAGAAAAAGCAAAAGGACCAAAGGAATGCATGTTTTGATGAAGTCAAAATGCAGGATTAGATATTAGGGATATTAAAAGAGCAAGATAGCTATATTCTAGCTCTCACAAATCTTGCAGGCTAGCTTAAGGTAGAAAATTATACAAGTAATTAGAATTAAAAACATCATAATGATAGAGACTAAAGTCTTAAGGGGGTACAATGCAAAAGTACCTACTGGTTGCAGAATTGGTTGGAGAAGGTTTTCTATGGAAAATAATTGTTAAGCAGAGATCTGAAGGACAAACAGAAGTTACCCACGAGCAGAGGAAGTATATTCTGTATTAAGAGCATGAGCAAAGCCCAAACAAACACAGAGCATGAAGAGGCAAGGACAGAGAGGCTTGTAAGAGTTGCTTACAAAGACAATGGAGTTTACATGGGACCAAAACATTAGAACCACAACTCATTATCACTTAAAAGGAACAGTAAATAAAGAAATCAGCAGGCACAGTGCTGACAGTAAGAATCAAGATCTTGAAATATAGCTTAATATGCTGGCATGCAGTGCACTTAAATTCAAGATTTAGCTAAAAAGAAACACACTGTACCTTTGAACGAAATGTTGGATGAACAAAATAAACAGCCTTCAAATTCCTCTTGTATCTGATTCGAAATAAAAACAAGGGTCAGTATGTCATGCTATGGACAATTAACTCTTTGCTAGAGTACAGAAATATATTCACAAAGGAAAAAAAATAAAAAATTGCTCTAGTTCACTTATTGAATTTTAGGTGAAATGTCAAAAAAGTATTTGTTTTATAGAAGAGATTATTTCTCTTGGCTGTGACAGAGCCACCTACAGGTAGAACAGAGTAAATTCATATTTAACAAACTGTGTACCATTTTTTTTATATTGCACTAGAATCTCTGGGACCAAGTTATGAATTAACACACTCATGGGTCACTGGGTCAAATGAAATAATATTTATAAATGTATTTTGAATAAGAGTAACACATCTTATTAATAGAAGGTGGTATTTTTATTTTATATACAAAGATTGGTAATGATCCCAACCCTTTTCAAGATGTTTAAAAGCAGGAAAAAGTTTACATATGAATTTACTTAGATGCAAAATACGCTGGAGTTAAGGAGGGCCTCCTCATATTAAAATAACTTATCTATATATGATAAAATTCTGTTATATGAAATATGTTTTTGTAGAATATGCAGCAATGTTTGTTTACTGATTAATTTTAGGAAAGAAAGCTCTCTCCCCTCTCCCTAATTTGCAAAAATAACTAACTTGACATCAACAACATCATAGAGTTTCTTCAGGAAGTCAGAGTCCAGGTGATTGTATTCGCTGGTCAGTGTGTGAAAATATACTAATACATATTCCTTCACAGCAATGTGATCCATTACATGGATAAAATATAAGAGAGCCTAGAAAAAAAAGAGAAGTAAAAGTAAGATTATCTTGCACAGTGGTCTATTTCATAGAAGACAAGAGCAAGGCAAAACCCAGAAGATTAGTCTAATCGATGCCCTTGGCACTGCAGATGGACATCTCAGACTAATGAGTAGTATCAATTTTCTTTAAAAGAGCTTCAGGAAAGTGAACCATGCCAGTGTATAGTAATTCTCAGAAATGCTACAGTAGGATCCCTTTTTGCCTTATTCTAAGTGGTGGGGGAAAACAATCAGTCTCTGTCCTCTCAAAAAACTCTTCATATACTCAAAAGAGTTCTTCAGTCAGCTTCCAGGTTTTCCCTCTCTAGGATAATGATATCAATATCATTAGAAGTACAATTTGCAGACTTCTGAACTTTCTTGAGGTTTTTGCTTGAACTCAATGAAAATCTTTGCAGTCTCTACTGGGTTACAGACTTAGGGCTCTCACGTAACCAAGAATTACTATACAAGGACATCACGAGTGATGCCTCCCACCCATGGCTCACTTTGAGGACTAATTTTCTTGGCATCTTTAATGTTGACCTGAATGAGAAAAATGAGAACAAGTTTAGTCAGTGGATGGCAATGGACTGGGCAGCATTTCTAAGGCTCTGAAAGACTCAAATTTAATGTGACCCAGATCACATTTGAGAAATATTAGAGAAATATTCCATTACAGGAAAGATGAAATTTAAGAGAAACATTAAACACAAAGCAGAGATACAATATGGGCAGGGCCAGGATGACCCAGTGGTGTACTATAAACAATGACATAGAGGAAGCTAAGAGTTAACAACTGAAAGACTATTATCAAACAGGTGATTTCCCAGTTCTCCTCAGGAGAGTCCTTGGCATTAACATGAGTGGACTAAGATGGATTAGCATCCAACTGCTACCAGAGCTGACAGAGGAGGGCACTAAAACACAGTATCTTTCCAGTGTGTTGGTTTGAACCTCACAATATATCTCGTTGTATTATATGAAATGATACATCATGGATATCCAGAACACCAAGTGCACACCAAAATCAAATGCAGAGATTTATGTTTTTATTTGTATCAATCACATTATTGATGAGAATGTCATATTGATTGTTAATAACACAAAACAAATGACTACAAGTAGAAACTTACCAACGATACCATTTGCATCAGTTGAGTTTTTCCTGTGTGTGTGTTTATTTTTATTATTATTTCTGGTTTTACCAGAATGCTTCTGGTCCTCTTTATATCTACCCTCCACTCCCTCTCCAGGACAATTAAGATACTCATTTTCAGCTTTAAATTCTCCATCTTTAACTTCAATTTTTTTCATCATAAGGAAGTATAGCCACATGACAGAAAAATGTAGAAAACAAATTCTCCCTAAAACCACGAAATCCATTTTAAATTTTTACATTTTGAGTTTTTACCTTTATGCTTAAAATAAGGTCAGGGTATAGGCAACTTAATGTATCACTTTTTCTCCTACTGATATTATAAATATTTCTCTATCGTATTTGCCTTTAAAACCATAATTTTTAAGAGTCACAAAACATTCCATTTGTGGATACACCATAATTATCTGTTAGGAATTTAAGTTCCAATTCTGTGCTTGTACAAATGAGCCTGTGGTAACATGCCACGTCTAATGCTTCCACAATTTTTTTTTACCTAAACACCAGTGACCAGGAAACTAAGGGCTTAGCCAGAAGCAATTATCTGCTTTTGTATAACTGTGCTTTATCTTAAAAAATGGGTGCAAATTTTTACATTTTTAAGCACATAATTTGTTACTGTGGTCAAGAATGATGTATTAAAGTGATTCTCCTCTCTTGCAGTCAGTTTCTAATAAAACTGATGTTCTAGGACAACTTACATATTTATCTTTTAGATTCAATGGTCCCTTGCCCAAGTATTCCAACTTGGGCAGTTTCAGGGTCGATAGCTACTTCCATACTCCAGATTATTTCCTTAGTACAAATTCTCAGGAACAGAATTCCTGGGTCAATGGATGTGACCACTTTTATCATTTTAATTCATCTTTGAAGACAATGATTATTATTTAAAAGTTCTGGCTAGTTTTGAAGGCAACAGAAAGTATGTCATTCTGATTCACTTTTTTGAGGGGAGATTACTAATCATTTTTAAAAGCAGAATCATTTTATTTTTTTTTGTCAGTAATACCATTTTTTCTTTTATGAATCAGCTATTTCTGTCCTTTGTCTCCAAATGAAGGGATCATGACATTATGACATCTTAACTACATCTCTGACTTCTTCTCTTCAGATAGATATTCAAGAGTTAATTTTTCTTTTTTCAAGAAAAGCAGTATTTGATTGTTAGTACAATTATAACCGAGAGTGATTCCAACCCAAAACTTGCCAGTTGCATCATATCCGAAACAGAGCAGCTGCGTTTTTGGTCACATTATGGCATTCTAGTATTTTTGTTTCTCCTACAGAACAAAACCAAACCCCTAGCTTATTGAAATAGTATGTGCCAACATGCAGAGCCAGGGCCATTCTTCTGCCCAGATACACACAATTCTGCCCCATTTCCTATTCTAAGTTCTGATTCCAAATTCATATCCTACTAATCAGAAAAATCAACATTATGTGTAAAACAGTCTTTAAACGGCTTACCTTGTCCATGTCTATTAATGTGACAGGAATGTTTCTTCCAACTACCACCATCACAGTGCGACCACAGTTATCAACACCTGAGAAGAGGAAATGTGATCAGCGCCCAGAGACTTTATTCCAAGATTGGACTCTGACATTATAAAAATATTCTACACAAATATAAAAGACTGCATATCAAGAACCCATGTTTTTTAAATTTCATCTTCAGATGTCTTTCACTATGTGGAAAACAATACTTTTTTTTTCTTTAGCTTCATGAGGTTCTGATGACTGCCCTTACTTTTAAGATAAGGCTTCTTACAGGTTTTAAATCAGGGACAGCCAAAGTTAAGGCTGCAGGGCATAAACCTTTTTATAAATAGCTTTCTGTTTAAGTTCACTACAACTTTTAATAACATTAGTGATCCAGGAAAAACTACTTGGAACTCAACTCTGAAAATTAACAAGTACTGTCTGAAAAAGAAATTTAATGCAGAAAAGAATGGAAATCTGAGAACTTTCACCATCTCCATCATATATTTATGTAAGGTTTGAATTTTGTATAGCAAGTGGGTGACATTTTTAAAAGCAGAAAAAAATGTTGAAAAAGGTAAGAAAAAGGACATTAAGAAGAAATAAAGTTGGCCAATGTAGAACTACAAGATGAAAATTTGTAGGTTGAGATGTTATTTTTTTACGATCGTGATGATGAGCAAAAACTATCCCCATTAGTACAAAAAATTTTTTTCATAGATAAAATGAACAAAATCAGAGAAAAATGAAATTTCTAACAGCATGCTAGGGAGGGTCCTTAATTAGTAAAAGTTACTATGTCCTTAAGCTCACCTGTTTGGTACAAGGCTTTTAGAGAAGCAATATCAGATAGATCCTCAGATCTTGCTTGACATAACCAGCGATTATAACTAGAGAAATAAAGGACATAATTATTATAATAACTCCTTGTAAACTAAATTTACAAATGGAATCTGTTTCTATCTTTCCCTATAGAATGAGATTTTATTGTAATGTGCAAGGATTAAGGAGATCATTATATTATGCAGAATCTCCACTAATGTGTTATTGATAAAATAAACATGAATGAGTTACTGAGAGAGGAAGGTGTTCATACTAAATAATTAAAAAAAAATCCTTTATGATCAAGTGAAGACTACTCATAAAAATGGCAAAGATACCAAGTACTCCAATTAACAGTTTTCAATATTATCTTCCTTTACTAAAAAACATGCAAACAGAGAAATCCTAAAGCAAAAGCAGTTATCTAGAAGAGATGTTCACTCATCCAACAATGACTTGGTATTGAGAATCCTACAGTGAACAGACATGGTCAGTGCCCTCAAGGAGTTTACTTTTTATAAGAAAAACAGGTTAAGTGTTAAACATGTTACGTGGATCACAAAGGAAATAGGTAATTTTATGCGGGAAGTCCAGGCTTATTTAATGAATGGTTCATCAAGCCAGTTGCACTGATAACGCATATAGCGGATCCTAGGGACTACAGCTTGACTTTAGCTCAGAAGGCATTAAAACTGGAAGAGAGGACATCTGGGTGGTTCAGTCGTTAAGAATCTGCCTTCGGCTCAGGTCATGATCCTAGGGTTCTGGGATTGAGTCCCACATCGGGCTCCCTACTTGGCGGGAAGCCTGCTTCTCCCTTTCCCACTCCCTCTGCTTGTGTTCCCTTTCTTGCTGTGTCTCTCTCTGTCAAATAAATAAATAAAATCTTAAAAAAAATAAAAAAAAAACTGGAAGAGACGTTAAAGATCTCAGAGGGTAAATGACCTGCAAAAGGTTGAGCTAATCTTAGTTACCAGCCAATTATTGGTGGAGCTGAATTTGAAGCTGTACTCAGATCTCCAGATTTCTGAAAAGGTCAGTATTTTCTACTATTTCATACCACTTTCTTAGAATTCAAAGGGCCACTTATTTGCAAAAAAAGCTTTCAAGGCACTGAAATGCATGAAAAGCAACTTTGAAGCATCTAGGTCACATAAGGCAACATACCATAACATAAGGAAAACTAAACCAGGAGAGAGGGAGACTTGGTTTCTAATCCTATCACTTTCTGTGCAATCTTAGTAAATAAAGCTGTTTCACCTCTATGGACCTGTTTCCTCATCTGCCAAGTGGTATTTATGTAGAACAGTTTTTAGCTATAAAGTACAATCACGAAGCTAAGGATATTTAATAGGAAGCCTATTACATTTGGATTGTGATCAACATGTGATAAAGCCTGCTAGTATCACAGAAATTGTTACTGCCTGTGAAAAAAACACTTGGTATCACATAGTTCCACAGTTTTCCTTTTTAAATTTGGAATCTTGGGGCGCCTGGGTGGCTCAGTCTGTTAAGAGTCCAGCTCTTGATTTCAGCTCAGATCATGATCTCAGGGTCTTGAGATCAAGCCCCAAGTCAGGCTCTGCGCTGGGCATGGAGCGTGCTTAGGATTCTCTCTCTCCCCCTTGCCCTCTACCCTTCCCCCCTTCTCTTAATTAAAAAAAAAAAAAAAAAAGGAAACTTGCCCACCTATGTAAACTGAAAAGTCAAGAGAAACAGCTTTAAACTTTGGTATAAGACACAATTTGCAAGTCAAGAGAAGAGCTATGTTTATGGTAGTTCTTATCCATATGTTGTGTTCCGTATTTTTACACAGAGTCAATTCCTTGGTTATTCACACTAAATCCCCAATCGTACTGTTTTCTAATTGTCTTATGATTAAGTCATCTTCACAACAAGACTGAACAGAATGCATCTTAAGTGGCTTATAAGCATCACAGGTCCTAGCACAAATCATGTAACAGGAATTCAGTAAATGTCTGTTAATTTCTATACTCCATTCTTGAATTCACGAGCTCATTTTTCAAGGATGTATTATGTTCATGCAAGTGCCTGCATCATAGTACGGACTCAAATCTTTGTTTAATGAAATAATAAACATGAGTATTATTCAAGATATTTTGGGGGGCATCTGAGAATAATAAAAGGTCCCTGGCTTCAGAGTTTAAAGTTGAACATATCAGATACATAAAGAATTAACTCCGTGGTAAAACAGAATGAAACAAGCAATGCAGCAGAGGTCTAAATATTCTATCAATATGCTGAGAGGAGGACTGGCAGGGGTAGGGTTGGGAGGGCAGAGTGAGGGGGAGTGGAGTGGAGGCAAGGTCCAGATATGGAGAACTGCTCCTCCTTTTTTCTTTTTAAGATTTTATTTATTTATTTGACAGAGAGAGACACAGTCAGAGAGGGAACAGAAGCAGGGGGAGTGGGAGAGGGAGAAGCAGGCTTACGGCGGAGCAAGGAGCCCGATGTGGGACTCGATCCCAGGACCCTGGGATCATGACCTGAGCCGAAGGCAGACGCTTAACCACTGAGCCACCGAGGCGCCCTAACTGCTCCTCCTTCTTTGCACCATAAAGATTTGCACAAGGCTTCACCCACTTACTGCCAGTGTTTGTTTCTACTCTTAGACAACAAGATAGGGAATACACCTTATTTGTCTCTATATGTCCAGGCAATCTCTAGGGTTACTCCTGACGCTGAGTAACAATGTGTTCAATGAACTCTGAAAAAATTTTTTTTCGAACTGAATTCAGGTGCACAAAACAGAATTAACTTTGATTCAAAACACTCTCATCATGGGTACACACATGGTTTTCTTTAAAAAACTGGTTATCTAGGGGCACCTGGGTGGCTTAGTCACTTAAGCATCCGACTCCTGATTTCTACTCAGGTCATGATCTCAGGGTCATGAGATTGAGTCAGAATCCCTTTCCACCCTCAGCAGGGAGTCTGCTTAAGATTCTGTCTCTCCCTCTGCCCCTTCCCCTGCTCTTGGGCACACTCCCTCCCTCTCTCTAAAATAAATAAATCTGCAAAATGTTTAAAAAACTGGTTATCTAATTAGTTACTTTTAATGAAATAATAAGCATTCTGAAACTTACTGCCCCAAACAAGAGCTAGCACCCTCGCAAAAATCTATCTCTAATCACGCAGTCATTCCCCTTTAATTCCAGCCCCTGCCTCTATAACCAGTCTCTGGAATAGCCCATCCATCATCTTCTTGCTTTCCTTTTTATATCCTTTTGGTTCATCTGATGTAGTCCTAAAATGTTTTTTGGAAAAAGCTTATTATACTGTATGTAATCTTTTGGGTCTTACTTGTTTGACTTACTAGACTGCTAAGATCCATCTATATCATTGTGTGGCAATGTTGTTTCTTCACCTTGACAACTATATGATGTATTTGTACCATATGAAAACTAGTTTTTTTCATCCACTCTCTTACTGGTGGGCACTTGGACTGTTCCCAGGGTTTTGCTCCTGTGTATAGTGCTATGATCAACTTATTTAACATGTTTTCTGGTATATGTGTGCCTGATTTCTTCAAGTGCTAGGTTACAGGTATATTCAGTTTTAGGAGGTAAGACCAGACCTTTCCAAAGTGTTGTACCCATTTATACTTCTACAAGCGATGAATATGAGATCCTGTGAATCCATTTCCTCAACACTTGGTATCAGCAGATGTTTTAACTTTTGCTAATCAGGTCTGAAATGGTATCTCGTATCTCTGGTCACTAATGATGATGAGATCCTGTTCATGTTTAATGGACATGTTTCCCTCCTCTGTGAGATGCCTGTTCATATTCTTTGTTTTCTATAGGGCTATTTGTTCTTTTCTTACTTGTAGGAATTCTTTGTATATTCTTGATAGTAATCATTTGCCAGTTATGTTTACTGTGAATACTCCCATTCTATAATTTCCTTTTCACTTTCTTTAAGATTCATTGCCCCACTTGCCAAAGTTCTTAATTTTAATATAGTCAAAGCTATTTTTTCTTTTATAGTCAATGATTTTTATATCCTGTTTAAGAAACCTGTTCCTTTCTCCAAGGTATAAAAGATACTAGTTTACAACTTCTTCCGTGAGTTTTAATTTAAAAAAATAATTAAGTCCTTAATCTATCTAAAATTGACTGTAGTCCATGGTGTGAACTCTGAAATAGCATGAACTCTAAAATGTTTTTAACCTTGATCTGTGATTAACAACGTGAGATCCTAGAATAGATTCTGGTTGGCAAAAGCAATATCCATATGAGCATGTTCAAGGGGAGAAGGCTTATAGCTTACATGAGATTCTTAAAGGCTTTATGATTCAAAAAAGGTTTAGTATCATTGCTGAGACAGTGGTGCTGCTCCAGTTCCTAAGGACTGAGATGAATTCCAGGGCAGCAACTCAGGACTGCCATCTTCATCTGTTTCTTCTTTATTCTTATTAAAGTCTCCTCCATTCCCACTACGGATCATGTAAGTTTGATTTGACTAGTCAGTTTTTTTTTCTTTTAAATAAGTATATGGGAGAAGGGAATAAAAACAAAAAAATGTTAGCTTTATCTCCTCAGCCAGTAGAGAAACAATGTTTCGTTTCCCTCATCTATTCAAAAAATATTTTAAAATTTCCATTCTATCTCTTATAAACTGCACCTCATTTTTTACTGTCGTTTCTGCGTTTTATTTCAATAAAGATATGTAATCTTTTATCCCAGTCCAACAATCAAAAGCTAAAAAAGGAAAACATCAAATCAAAATAGTTTCTTGTTTCCTTAGAGCTTATTCCAAATAAACATTTCTATTACTTGTTGGGTAAACTATAATAATCATAGGTAAACAGTCACACAAAATATTTTGGCAAAATGGCAGCAAAGGTAGCCACTACAGAGCTCTGAAGGCAGAAATGCTAAGTAGACAGTTTCTCAACAGGCTGTAATGAACTAAGGTTGGTTGCTGTCCTCACAAAGCTAATAAAAGGCAATTTCTTCCAGTTAATCAATTACTGTCTGCATGCATAGCCACAGGTTGAATGATGAAGAAAACTTTCTCTAAAAATTCTTAAAAGACTAATGACTAACCTATTTGTGTACAACCAATAGCCTGGATTTTGGAATCAACACAAGTTTTTCCTGGCCTGAGGCAACTGCTCCCCACACTGGACTTAGTGAGGACCCTTGCTGTATACTTATTGCATCCTGTAATTTAAAATAAGTTATTCATATAATAATTAGTTTAACATTTCTCTCCTCTGCAAGATCCTAAGCTCCACAAGAGCTGGGGCTGTATCTGTTTTGCATGTCACTTTATTATGTTTTCAGCATGACACTTGGCATGTTGGTAAGGGCTCAATAAATACTTAATAATGAATGAGATAAAGTTTTTATTGTGGGAAATGACTTAAGAGTTATAGGCAATTGGTCTTAGGCTGACCAAGGAACACTAATGAAAAAGTTACTGTAAAATAATTTTAAGAGTTTTAAAAGCTCTATCTTTGAAAAAGAATATTGCTTCCCAATTTTTGCAAGTAAGCCAACTTCTTCTTTATGATACACCCAAATTAGTGTCACAGTTGGACAGAAAACCTAGAAATATTAATAAAGAATTATACAACATGCCTAATTTTTTCAGATGAATTACCACACAGAGACAATGATGTGGCAAGGCAATGCCATGAGAGCAATGATCTGACCCTATGTAGCCAATCCATGGGACCTTTAGTTTACCGATGGAAGAATTGAAAGCTTTCTTTTTTTTTTAAATATATTCTTTTTTTTTTTTTTAAGATTTTATTTATTTGACAGAGAGAGACACAGCGGGAGAAGGAACACCAGCAGGGGCAGAGGAAGAGGGAGAAGCAGGCTTCCCGCTGAGCAGGGAGCGCGACGCGGGGCTCGATCCCAGGACCCTGGGACCATGACCTGAGCTGAAGGCAGACGTTTAACAACTGAGCCACCCAGGCACCCCAGAATTGAAAGCTTTCAAAAAGATACTGCTAACTAAAGACCTACTTCCTCAGAGATTAAAAAAAAAAAAAAATCATTTGCTCAATCTGATCAACTAACATAATTAACAGAAACCAGACTCATTATGTGTAAATAAAGCCTTATTTAGAAAAAATAAGAGGAATAAATTAAAAAAACCCCACAGCCTACAATCTTAAACATTTAACACATGGCAGAGTTTGCAAACAGATGACCCATAGCTCAGTTGTATAAACTCCTAAACAAGTAGCCATCAATTCTCCAACTTTTTGGTCTCAGGGACCTTTTATGTTTATGTCAATTATATCTACCAATATTTACCATATCAGAAATAAAGGCAGGAACTTTAGAAATAATTATTTGTAAATCTAAGAACAATAAAAAGCTTAATGTGAATATACGTAACTTTTTATGACAAAAACTGTGTTTAGGGAGAAGAGTTAACACTCCTTTAACATCTTGGCAAATCTCTTTAAGTTCTGCTGGATTCTCACATCTGCTTCTGCATTTAATCTACTGCAATGTCACATGGTAAGCAGCCTCTGGAAAACTCCACCAAACACTGTGAGAATGGGAAGGAAAAGGGCAAATATGTCTGAGTAGCATTATAAAACTCGTTTTGGTTTCAGAGGCTCCCTGAAAGGGTCTCTGGTTCCTTGACCACACTTTCGAGCTGCTATTATTATGAAGTACTCTGCAGCACAGCTATGAGAAAGCACCCCATCTTTAATCACCACAGGCACTGGACACTTATGTGGGAAACCTGAAAACCTTTTGATTCAGACGTAGCTTATCGCTCAAGAGAACTGTGTGACAGAGGCACCGAGCCTGCTTCTTAGTTCAGGCTTTGGGAGCTACAGGCCGTGCTCTTCTGAGAGTCAGCAACTCTGTGTTGACTACATGTGCGTGTGGCCTGACCACCATTCACAACATATCCCGGACATCTGAAGGCCGTGTGGCTCACTCATGCATTTCACAACAGAAGGACCACCTTGTTTATCTGGGTATGTTTCAGTACCTAAAATATTATCTTGCACAGAGTAAACATCTAATGTCTCCTGAACTGAATGGAAACTATCGACTGTGTAACAAATATGAATCTCAAGATCAAGGCCCTCTACCAAGAACAGTGCTTTCCATGCTGTATTCATATTCCTTCCCAGAACCTATCCCTTCGCTGAGGACTCCTTTCCAGAAAGAAGGGAATAGATTTATTTTAATACTGGCTTGAACTAGTCATTATTAAGTGAAACACATTTCCACATTAAAGAGAGAAAGAGACAAAGACAAGTCTCCAGTCTAAACACAAACTTCAAAATTTCCAGGTTATCTATACCACTCACGGAGAAATGAAAAAGGTAAGAGGTGTGTGTGTGTGTGTGTGTGTGTGTGTGTGTGTGTGTGTGTGTGTGTGTGTGTGTGTGTGTGTGTGTGTGTGTGTGTGTGTGTGTGTGTGTGTGTGTGAGAGAGAGAAAGAAAGAGAACAGGTTGGCTGATTGGAGGAAAGTGGTTAACAGTGCAGTTCTTTGTATACGAATACAGAAAATCTCTAGTCCTTTGCCAACCTGTCTGAAGTTGTTTTGTGTAAGTGGGCTGAAGAAGGTGGTAGAGAATGGAGATGTGCCACGATAGCCGCTCTGAAGGCTCTTTCTCAATGAGCTGTAACTCTGGGCAAGCTAAGCTAGGGGATCACTTACCCCCTGTAGAGTAGACAGACTAGATCAGTGATTTGGGGCACAAAAGAATCACCTAAGAAACGTTAGAAGATTTCTGAGCCCTTTCCACAAAAGTTCTAATTCAGGAAGTTTGGTGTGGGGCATACACATTTTTAGCAAGCAGCCCTGGTGATTCTAATGCTTACACACTGTGTACTCCACTTTGGAAAACTGTATCAGATGATTACCCAAACGCCTTTCAACCATAAGGTACTGGTGAGAGACCACAGACCATTGGTTCTCAAAGTGTGGTCCACAGTCCTGACACTTTCTAAGGGGGTTTGCAAGGTCAAAACTGTTTTGACAGTTTCATAATCATACTGAAACATCATTTGCCTTTTTCACTGTGTTGACATTTGCACCGATGGTGCAAAAGCACGGTTAAGTAGACTACTGGTGTCTTAGAACGAATCGAGGTGGAGGAACCAGATTGTACTAGCGGTCACTGTGTTCTTCACTGCCAAAATTCTCACAGGGAAAAAAAAAAAAAGAAAGAAAAAGAAAAAAGCCTGTTTTATTTAAGAATGTCTTTGATGAGGAGGCAAAAATTATTAATTTTATTAAATCAATCCTTGAAACACATCTTTTTAAGATTAACGTATCATAAAATGGAAAGAACACATAAAGCACTTCTGCATACCGAAGTATGAGGTTGTCTTGAAGAAAGGCACTGTTATGACTTGTAAGCTAAACTCGTTGCTTTTTTTTCATGGAACACTGTTTTTCTTCAAATAACGACTGGCATACAAACTGTGGTTATTCAACATGAGTATGTGGCAGATGTTTTCTCAAAATTGAATAAAGTGACCCTGTCATTTCAAGAAAAACAACTAACAGTATTTCTTGCCAGTGATAAAACTTGAGCTTTAAAAAACATACATAATTTTGGAAAATTTGTATCCATCCCCAGAAGCTTACAGTTCCTAATACTTAAGAGACTTTTCTGATGAGATCAGTGGCAATATTAACAAAGATAATTTTTTGATATTGTGTAATGAAATGTTTTTTACTGAATTTAGGAGATCTGAATAATTCAGTGAATCAATATTTTCCAAAAGACAATGCATCATGTTATAAATTCATGCTGTAAATTCCCATTATAAAATCCATTCAAAGAGCAGGAGAGAACATTTTAATATAACAGAACATAAAAATTAATGGATATGCTTTGAGATTCCATATTACAACTAAACTTTAAGAAACTACCACTTATCAGGGTGGCTCAGTCGTTAAGTGTCTGCCTTTGGCTCAGGTCATGATCCCAGGGTTCTGGGATCAAGCCCCGCATCGGGCTCCATGCTCAGTGGGAAGCCTGCTTCTCCCTCTCCCACTCCCCCTGCTTGTGTTCCCTCTCTCGCTGTCTCTTTCTGTCAAATAAATAAAATAAAAAAAAAAAAGAAACTACCACTTATCAAGTTATGTTATAATATCAAAGAATATCATAAGTTACTTGAAAAGGCTATTAACATACTCCTCCCCTTTCCAATTATATATCTGAGTGAGGTTAGATTTTCTTTATATACTTCACCCAAGATAACTTATTCCAAACATTTAAACATTTGCAAAAATGTAAAATAGTGCCGTATCTTCTCACCCATTTTTTAAAATAGTTATTTTTCAAAAAAACATGATGGGTTATTTTTATTTATTTTTTCCCCTGTGAAGATTTATTTTTTTATTTTATTATGTCATGTTAATCACCATACATTACATCATTAGTTTTTGATGTAGTGTTCCATGATTCATTGTTTGTGTATAACACCCAGTGCTCTGTGCAGAACGTGCCCTCTTTAATACCCATCACCAGGTAACCCATCCCCCCACCCCCCCTCCCCTCTAGAACCCTCAGTTTGTTTCTCAGAGTCCATAGTCTCTCATGGTTCGTCTCCCCCTCTGATTTCCCCCCCTTCATTTTTCCCTTCCTACTATCTTCTTGTTTTTTATTTTTTTTAACATATAATGTATTATTTGTTTCAGAGGTACAGGTCTGTGACTCATCAGTCTTACCCAATTCACAGTGCTCACCATAGCACATACCCTCCCCAATGCCCATCATCCAGCCGCCCCAACCCTCCCACCCCCCACCATTCCAGCAACCCTCAGTTTGTTTCCTGAGATTAAGAATTCCTCATTATCAGTGAGATCATATGATACATGTCTTTCTCTGACTTATTTCGCTCAGCATAATACCATGATGGGTTATTTTTAAATAAATTAAAAAATAACTTCTCATATAATAAATATTGGAAGGTACAAACCATGTAAACAAAAGTTCTCTGGAGTCCTCAACAATTTTTAAGAGTGCAAAGGGGACCTGAGACCAAATCGTTTGTGAACCACTGCCTTCGACTATAAAAAGAAAAGGTACCCAGACCTAACAGTGCATGAATCACAATGTGAAAAAGTTTCAAAAGATATACAGATGCCAAAGTCCCAGTCACGTGAGGAACAGCCCCCTCACTGTATTTAAAGAAAAATGTTTGCCAAATGATTCTTACACATGACAAATTTAGAAACCACTGAAACTATCATGGTGATTGTGACCTTTGGAAAAGCTATTCATTGCTGCCCCCTAGTGGCAAATTTGCTTTCATTTCTAGAAATAAAATCTGAATAAAATGAAGCCCAGAAACTCAGCCAGACACAACATTCTAATTCTGTAAGGACCTCCAGAGGTCATCTAGTCCACTCCCAGTTTATAGATGGAGACTTACAACAACCACACATCACTGCAATATACTGTGATAAATGCTATGCTATGCTTTGGTTAAGTAGAGGGTATGAAAAAAAAAAATAGAGGAGGAGGCATCTATTCCAGACTTCTCTTCGGCCTATCCTGGCTTATCTCCAGGAAGATAAATTTCCAGAGGCAATTACTGTTAAGCTGAAACCTGGAAAATGGGCAGGAGTTAAAGGATTGGGATATTCCAGTCAAAAGGGATGGCAAGTACCAAAGCTAAAAGGTAAAACAGACCACGATTTGCTCAGTACCGAGTAGAACAGCAGTGACCAATTTCAAGAGCTTGCCAAGTACCAGGTGCTCACAACAACCCTATGGGATGTTACCTCTCAACCAACCCTATCAAGTAATGCTGATATGAACTGTTTAGAGTTTATCATTTTTCTTTCCTTTAGAACTTTTTGAAAAGCAGCTAGCTTTCCAAGGACTGTTGATCCTGGGAAAAGCTTACCCAGAAGTACAGAAGCTACTTTCCTTTATGCTTTAAAAAGGACTTATTAGGAATTGCTTTAGAAAACACCATAAGATACCTAAGAATAAACCTAACCGAAGAGGCAAAGGATCTGTACTCTGAAAACTATAGAATACTCATGAAAGAAATTGAGGAAGACACAAAGAAATGGAAAAATGTTCTATGCTCATGGATTAGAAGAATAAATATTGTTAAAATGTCTATGCTATGCAAAGCAATCTATAGATTCGATGCAATCCCTATCGGAATACCATCAACATTTTTCACAGAGCTAGAACAAATAATCCTAAAATTTTTATGGAACAAGCAAAGACCCCAAATAGCCAGAGGAATGTTGAAAAAGAAAAGCAAAGCTGGCGGCATCACAATTCCGGACTTCCAGCTCTATTACAAAGCTGTCATCATCAAGACAGTATGGTACTGGCACAAAAACAGACACATAGATCAATGGAACAGAATCGAGAGCCCAGAAATGGACCCTCAACTCTATGGTCAACTCATCTTCGACAAAGCAGGAAAGAATATCCAATGGAAAAAAGACAGTCTCTTGAACAAATGCTGTTGGGGGAACTGCAAAGCCACATGCAGAAAAATGAAACTGGACCACTGTCTTAAACCATACACAAAAATAGACTCAAAATGGATGAAAGACCTAAATGTGAGACAGGAATCCATCAAAATCCTAGAGGAGAACACAGGCAGCAACCTCTTTGACCCCGGCTGCAGCAACTTCTTGCTAGACACAAAGGCAAAGGAAACAAAAGCAAAAACGAATTATTGGGACTTCATCAAGATAAAAAGCTTTTGCTCGGGCACCTGGGTGGCTCAGTCGGTTAAGCGTCTGCCTTTGGCTAAGGTCATGATCCTAGGGTCCTGGGATCAAGCCCTGTGTCGGGCTCCTTGCTCAGCAGGGAGCCTGCTTCTCCCTCTCCTCCCCGCTTGTGCTCTATCTCTGTCTCTTGCTCTTTCTCAAATAAATAAATAAAAATCTTCAAAAAAAAAAAGCGCTTTTGCACAGCAGAGGAAACAGTCGACAAAACCAAAGGACAACCTACAAAATGGGAGAAGATATTTGCAAGTGCCTTATCAGATAAAGGGCCAGTATCCAAGATCTATAAAGAACTTATCAAACTCAACACCCAAAGAGCAAATAATCCAAGCAAGAAATGGGCAGAAGACATGGACATTTCTCCAAAGAAGATATCCAAATGGCCAACAGGCACATGGAAAAATGCTCAACATCACTTGGCATCAGGGAAATACAAATCAAAACCACAATGAGATACCACCTTACACCAGTCAAAATGGCTAAAATTAACAGGTCAGGAAAGGACAGACGTTGGCAAACATAGGAGAAAGGAGAACCCTCCTACACTGTTGGTGGGAATGCAAGCTGGTACAGCCACTCTGGAAAACAGTATGGAGGTTCCTCAAAAAGTTGAAAATAGAGCTGCCCTATGATCCAGCAATTGCACTACTCGGTATTTACCCCAAAGATAAAAATATAGTGATCCAAAGGAGCATGTGCACCCCAATGTTTATAGCAGCAATGTCCATAATAGCCAAACTATGGAAAGAATCCAGATGTCCACCGACAGAAGAATGGAGAAAGAAGATGTCGTGTATATATATATACACAATGGAACATTACTCAAACATCCAAAAAAAAAAAAATCTTGGGGCACCTGGGTCACTCAGTTGGGTAAGCATCTGCCTTCGGCTCAGGTCATGATCCCAGGGTCCTGGGATTGAGCCCCACATTGGGCTCCCTGCTCAGTGGGGAGTCTGCTTCTCCCTTTCCTACTCCCCATGCTTGGGCTCTCTCCCACTCTGTCAAATAAATAAATAAAATCTTAAAAAGAAAAATCTCGCATTTGCAATGACATGGACGGAACTAGAGGGTATTATGCTAAGCAAAAGAAGTCAGAGAAAGACAATTATACGATTTCACTCAAATGAGGAATTTAAGAAACAAAACAGAGGAGCATAGGGGAAGAGAGGGAAAAATAAAACAAGACAAAATCAGAGAGGGAGACAAACCATAAGAGACTCTTAACCATAGCAAACAAACTGAGAGCTGCTGGAGGGCGGGGGTGGAGATGGGGTAACAGGGTGATGGACACTAAGGAGAGCAAAGGATGTAAAGAGCACTGGGTATTATGTAAGACTGATGAATCACTGACCTCCACCTCTGAAACTAATAATATACTATGTTAATTAATTGAATTTAAATTAAAAAAGAAAACACCTGAAAGAAATGGAATGGCTTTATAAGGTCCTTGGGATAAATCAGGGAGAAATAAAGTGCTTTTAAATTTAACAAAACTATAGATTATGCTTTAATTACAAATATAGTAAAGTAAAAACTTCATAACTCTGTCTTTCCCTGTTTGTACTTTTAGAACCTAACTTCGCCGAGAGGCACTAAAATTACAGCAGGAAGATCAGGAGCTCTGAAATCAGATGTGCACCTGAACACTGGTTTCACCACATATTAACTGTGACCACTGATAAAAATTAACTTTGAATTTGTGCATCTACAAAATGGAGACGATATCTTCCTCCATGGATTGTCATGAAGAATAAATAAGAATACGTTTTATGTAGATCATTTAGCAGATGTAGGCTCCTTGCTTATTTCTCCTGTCCTTCTATGTCTATCAGTCCAAAGGGGTTTGCCTTACTTTCTTTGATGCTGCTTCTGCAAGGCTGCCTCTGATAACTGTCCCTGAAGGATCAGTCTTCTTTGCTTGTCAATATCTCCTTCCATTCGAGCAAAAGCATGAGAGCCGATGAAAGAGAGGTCAACTCCCAAGCCTTCAGCCTCCTCTTCTTGGCTGTCTGTAACAAAAATACTATAACTAGAGAGCTTATGACAAAACCTGACAGTAAATGCTACATTGTGAATGCTGCAATAGGGATGACGGTGACATAATAAAAAAAACTGGGGTTGAGGGAATATTTTTGAGAATCAAACTGAAATCAGATTCAGGTATCTGAAGAACTGAAATAACACAAGAAACCACCTGTCCCTGTGTGACAGAAGTTTTAGGAATACATGAAATCAAATCAAGGTGACCTGGGTGTAACCTGAGGAAGGAAAGAGCAGAATGTAATGATAAGCAAAAAGATAGAATTAATTACACTGTATGCAGGTTTAAAGAAGGGCTATAGCACTGCATCTAACAAAAGAGAAATATAAAGAGCAAATGTTTGGGGTCATTTATCCAGAACTACTTAAGGAGGGAGCACATGATAAACTGATACAAAAACTGGACTCCTTTTGTCAGATAACTCTCAATGGCAGAAGGCTGGACCAGGACTGCAGAGTAGGATCCACATTCACTAAGATATGTTTTCATTCTAACTTAGCATCCTGGTTTTCTACAGTGGTCATGCTGACATAATCATCTGACCCATAAGAGTTCTAGTTTTCATCACAAATTAATAAATCAACTTTCTCATCTATCCAGATGATCATTTTATGTTTGGCTAGAAGTCAGTACTTTGGGAACAGGTCATCTATCTCTTACTGTGTTCCCCACTGCTTTACTAGCTTTGTTAAAAAAAACAAAAAAACCCAACTTTTTTTCCTTAAACAACAACAAAAAATGCCTTGGACCATGGGGAGCTTCCCAAGGCAATGCCACTACTTGAAACCCAGTCAGGTGGGCCATCCAGCTAGGATTTTCTTATATCTATTTCAAGCTCCCTAAACTGTGACAGGCCAACGGCTGAGAAGAGTGTGCTTTTATGAAAAACACCCATGAACAAATCACGTAAAACTGATTTTACATCTATTTTAACAGACTGAACATTCTAATTGAAAATATTTATGAATACTAGGTCTTACATCTATGAGGTAATTAAACACTCTCTGAAAATGGTGGACACAAGGAACCCTTTGGTTAATGAGTTAGCCCAGCATTATGATCTCAAATTGGGTTTGCAATTATTACTCCTTGTCATACAAAATGCATTTATGCGTTTAGGAAAAACTATATTCTACGGTGGTGGTCATGATCATGAGGATTTCCAAATAACTCTGGGCATACCCTAAAGTACATGGGTAGCCCTCCAGCAAAGCTTGGTTCAGACATTTCCTGATGGTACACCACTTATAATTCCCTCCATTTGACTTAAGGCTGTGTACTGGTGATAAAAAGGAGATAAGCAGCCTTCTACAGATTTTAACTTGATGCTCATTTAAAAGTGTTCACAGTAGGAATCTCATAGTAATTCCTAAGCTGCTGAATTTTCAGAGCAAGTTCTAGCACTGAAGCTTGTGAGGCATGTCTCCACACAAGGAGTTATGACCTTAACTGTGTACCCATGAAGATCAATATTAGCTGTCATACAGCACAGATTCAGAAGGGCTCCCATCCTACCATGATCTACCATGGCTTCAAACTACATGAGAATATAACCTAAAGAAACAAAACAAGTGTTAATGGTATTCTTGTCTTAGTATTTAATATTAGGTCTGGCTTTTGGAGGATACTGTTGAAGCTGCTGAAAATTTTAGATGATTATGTACTTGATTACTGTCTCAACAGGGTCCTGCATACAACTATAAACTTCACGAGGATGCAAATGTTGTTAAATCCACCTCTGGATCTCTACTGCCTAACAGACTTGGTGTGTGTGTGTGTGTGTGTGTGTGTGTGTGTGTGTGTGTGTGTGTGTGTGTGTGTGTGTGTGTGTGTGTGTGTGTGTGTGTGTGTGTGTGTGTGTGTGTGTGTGTGTGTGTGTGTGTGTGTGTGTGTGTGTAAATATATATATATTTTAACTTAAAAGACTAAATTTTCACAAGAATAAGACTCTAAAGACATCTAAGTTGGTCTTGAACTTAATGTCACACCCATAGAGAGGTCCCTGAAGGTAGACTGGACTTTCTCCTTTTGGTGGGTTTTATCAGTCCCCGATAAAAGAGGGAAATTAAGAAAAAGGAGAACTCACCCTCCGGGGCACCAGGTTTTTCACTTATTCTAATCTGTCGTTCAGGTACCACAGGCTCCCCTTCTGCATTTCCAATATCTGCAGGTAGGTATGGCAATGATCGACATTCCTCCTTTAGTGACCTTGGGAAGTACAGAGGTAGCAGCTTTTGGTAAGTAGCCTGTGTCAGAAAAGCAAGACATTCTGTGAAAAATAATGAAGTAATGAAGCACGCAAGCTTAGTCCTGTTCCAGACACCATGAAGACAGCCTCCCTCAAGAATAAAAACCTAAGCTCAACTAGATGCTATCTGGGACCCTCAAGCAGTTCTTATATTAAGGGTCAGGATACTGTCAGGTGGTCAAGTTAAACGTGACTGCCATCCTGGCAAATTCAGGTCAGCGAACCTGGAATGCATAAATCCTGGCACTCCTGTCCTATTGTCATTTGCCCCTCCCTTGGAATATCTTTATTTATTTTTTACGATGATTTCAAGTTTATCACCTCCCATAGGAAGCATTTCCTAACCCTGTGCAGGCTGGAGTTCCTATCTATTCCATACCTCCATTAATGTACTTACCATAATTATCATAACTTATCTGAATTGTCTGTCCCCACCAATAGACAATGGATTCCTTGAGGACAATGACCCTCACTTGTTCACTGGCATATTTCCAGAATCTAGTGTAATAAACCTGGATGCTATAGACACTCAATAAAAGATCACTGAATGAATAGGTAAACCAGACAAAACAAGAGATAGCAAACAAGCAAATGCGACTCATTTTAGCAATTTCAAAAGTATTTATATATCATGTATATAGCTATTAATACCACGAACGGATATTTCACATGTGTTAACTCATTCATCACTAAACTCCTGTGGTATAAGTACTACTAATACTCCTATTTTATCAAAGCACAGAGAGGTTAAGTAACTTGCCCAAGGTCACAAAACTGCAAAATAATACAAGCTAAACCGGATGGAGCATACTAAAACTAAATAAAATTTAAAAAGGGTTAAAAAAATAAATAAAGCCATTAAAAAAATAAAGAGAGTTAAAAAAAACATCATTTTCTAAAATGGCTCTAAGTGAAATTGAAACATACTAAACTTAATTACACACAACAAAACAAAACAAAACACAAACCTCACAATTTAATCAATGCTAGTCACTAGGCTAGGCTGTCATGTTTCCAGGCAAGGTAGACCCAAAGCTTTTCCAGCACAGCAATTTTCTAGTTATACTGCCCAAGCACCCAGTACTCGGATTATAAGGTGATGCCTTGAGAGGTTTTAAGAGCAGAGCAGAACTACTCCACCTTGTGAGATTTCACTAAGTGAAAACAGTTTAGCAGTAAAAACATGATCAGAATGCTCCTTCTTGACTTGTTTTTAGTCTCTAATATGCATTCTTTTCAACAAAGGATGGTAAGCCCCACTGCCAAATACATACACAGATACCGAGGATTTGCCCGCTGGCAATTCAGTAAATAGAGAATGATGAGACAAAGGTAAACAAGTAAAAATGATTTAAACAATGAAACATAATTACAAAATACCTCTTCTAGTTCAGAGACAGCAAATACTACTTTTTCAATGGTCTCCCCATGAATTTCTAGGAATCTCCTTACAGTGCCTAAGGAAAGGAATAGAAAAAATGATGCAATAAATAAGAAATACCTGTGTGAAGAAAATTCAAACTCTTCGAAGTTTTATCTTTATAATGGATCAGTACTCATTTCAGTCAGGTCTCTGCTCAGTGACACCTCATAAGTGAAGGCTGCCCAGAGTACCGTATTTAAAAATCCTTCTCTGATTTGCTTTCCTCCAGAGCAAGTATTATAGACATTTTGTGGAGTTTATTTTATATCTTCTCTGCCCTCCCCGGCCCATCTGCTAGAACGAAAGTACCTCAACAACAAGAGCTTTATTTTATTTACTGCATTACTGCCAGCTTCTAGAACAGTGCCTGGCCATAGAAGATGCTGATTCCAGACAATTCTTCCTTACCCAGTATATTTTTATTCCCTGGGGCCTCTCTCTCTGATCACATTCATTTAGTTAACAGTGACCTACTCAGCACTGCATCCCTGTCAAAATCCCATTGACCAAAGGTGAATTATTTTTTTAATTTCTATGTTATTCCTGATTCTTCCCTATCAATTTCCTATCAGTGAAACCTAATGGCCTCTTCTTAGTCCCTACCTCACTAGAGATTTCTCTAGCTTTAGTTTTATGTGCCCATGCCCTACCTTTTAAAATGTTGTCCTCCACGTTTCTGTCCTCCACATTTATTTTCTTGACATATATATATATATATATGTCAAGAAATAGATCAATTTTGATATCAATTCTTGATATCCATATATCAATTTTTGATAGCAATATCATCATTATCAAGAAATATATATATACGTATGTATATTCTCTTTAGCTCACCAATTTGCTGGCTTAGCACCAATGTAACTATTGATATTCTCAAATCTTTATATTCTGTTTTCTGAGTAAAAGAGCTGAATTCCCTACTGCCTACTGGGCATATCTGCCCAGGTAACCCAGAGACCTCAAACTCCGAAGGTCTGAAACTGACCTCCATCTTTACCCACCAAAATCTGTTCCTCTACTTATATTCTTTATTTTATCACATAGCAACATCAAATCACTCATCTGAGCTCAAATCCTGAATTTTTTAACACTTTTTTGACCTCTCCCTTCATCCTGCATTTTCAATGGGTTATCATATCCTTTATTTCTACTGCTATTTCTAACATCCATTCCTTCTCTCTTTCGGCTGCTCTCAGGATCTTAATGCTCACAAAGCCTTCAGCAATAAGCTCTTGTTTTCTTGTTTCTCTCTTTTCCAGGTCTACATATTCACTGTTGCCTGAGTTATCTTCCTTCCCTTGTCACCCTCCTTACTAAACAATTCTGAGGCTCTGCACTGCTTGTAGATTAGGATCGAAGTCCCCAGCAAGGTTTGCCACACTTGGCCTCAACCGGCCGCCCCTCCAGCCCTGCCCTTTAGTCCGCTTTCCCACTATTCCTCCCACAGGCCTTACTTTCAGCAAATTGGATTCTTTGCTGTACTCAGAACATTCCACTTAGCTTTCATGCTGCCCTGCCTCTGCCTGCACGGTCACCTTTGACTAGAACACCATTCATTCACCATGACCTTCTATTAGTGAAGTCCTACTCATTTTTCAAGATCCAGTTCAAGGCCATCCGGTTTGTACAGAACTCCATCCTTCCTTGTGTTCCTTCTATAACGGGAATGGCCCTCCATTTGTGAACTTCTCATTGCATTTTATAGCTAGACTGTGAGCTTTCTGAAGGCCAAGTATATCTTACATTAATATTACCAGAACCTAGCGTATCTTAAGATATGGCAAACAACTGTTCGAAAATAACTGGCAGCTGAAGTAACATTTTATGAGTCTGGTTATCTACATATTGCTTACCTTGTTTACTACTGTATCTCGAGAATCTAAGACCCATTTGTTGAAGGACTAAATTATTTAGAATTCTCCCTCTGTTAGGTGACAAATTTATTTTTCATTTCTCTCTCTATTCTGCTTTAATGGTTTTCTAAAATTGATTTTTCCAAAAGGGATTTTCTTTTATTTTGACACCAAGGTTTTTTTTTTTTTAAGATTCTATTTAGAGATAGAGTGTGCGCGAGCCTGTGTGAGCAGGGGGAAGAGCAGAGGAAAAAGGACAAGCAGACTCCGCACTGAGCACAGAGCCCAACATGGGGCCCGATCCCACGACCCTGAGCTGAAACCAAGAGTCGGACGCTTAAGCGACTAAGCCACCCAGGCACCGTGACAACAAGTTTTACTTAATGTTCACATATAGTGGTTTCCCAGCATACTACTGTAGGATTTCCACTGGAAGACAAAATACAATACCAGAGAATAACCAAACTGAATCCCCTCAGCAGAATTCATTAAGAAAAGTAATTCTGCAAAAAGGAGAAAAGAAAGAGTGATGTCATAGCTATAAGATTTTAGTACCAACTGCCAATTCAAATGGTTTCTTTCAGTTTCATCTGTGCACTATTCTTTGCAACCAACCAGGATGTCATGTACCTAACTTTTAGTGAAAACCCTTTCACTGGGGAGAATGACATCTGGGGCATTAAAATTCCCAACATGGAACCACAGTGAGAACAAACAGCGTCATCTTTTTTTCTCACCACTGTATTCTCTTTTCTATAGCACAGGGTCTCCTACACAATCACTCAAAATTTTGCTGAATTAATAAATAACCTGATAAATTTATTTCAACACAGAGGTTTCTTTAGGCTTCTAATGGAGAAGAATTGAACTGTACATGAACCAAGAAAAAAAAGACAAACAGTCTTGAGATATCTATCAAGAGGATATTACTTAGGTTTCAAATGAAATAAATTTTGGTAATAGTTTAATAAGTAGGAAAGAGTTTGGTACTAAGGACTTAGAGTTACTTATTAGATTTGTTCTTGGCCCATATATGCTGTAAAAGTGTACAAGCCACTGGTTTCCCAAATGCTCAGAAAGTGTGTGAGCAAAGGCCACAACTGTTTATATGTGCGTATTTTTTTTTAATGAGAATGCTACGGTTTTACTATCAGATTTAAGGTGCAGTAAGTCAAACAGGCCTTATAAAATATAAGTTGACTTGTCCATCTTTACGTTTTCCATTTCATCTGTGCTAATTCAATTCTTAGAAACTGCTTCATCAAAGTCCCTTAGGCCACTGTTGATTTTCACCTGCTCTTACTACAATTACTGCTCAAAGTTAACACCTCTCGGGTAGATCGAGTGATTTATCAAGTGATTTAGTTTGGGAAACAGAGCTGGTGAGACTGGTAGAACTGGGATCAAAAACCAGTCTTCTGGACTCCTTTTTCAGAGGCTTTTCTATAAAATGTTGCTTCCTCTTTGAATTCTGACCTATATGATTACTTTAATAAGAAACAGAGACATAAAAAAAGACTTAGCTCAAAGTATGGGATGATGGGGCAAGGACTAAGGAATCAGAGAATGTCAAGACCTGCCAAGAGCTTTGCCAAAAAGAATTATACAAAGGCAGGAACTTTGCTTTGGTAAGGCACCATTCGGAATATATGCAGAGTATTGATAACATAAGAATTTCCTACTGAAGTAGTTTAACCTCAAGCGTAACTGATCTAGTATAACAGAGAAGTTACTAGACTTGGGAGTCAGGAATCTGCATAACCTTGAGAACATGATAAATTTCTGAGCTTATTTGTAAAATGGACACCTGAAACACAGGGCTGTTGAGGAAACAAAATGGAACTTCTTTATGCCTTTTTAAAACACATATTTCTTAAGCAAGTATCATATGTAAAGCATTCCTGACATATGAAAGCACTGGAAATGCAAAGATGAAAAGATTTCTGCTCCTCAAGAAGCTCAGTCTAATATATATAAATCATAACCATAAAATATTAAATTTACCATAAGATCCTTGACTTCTAAATCTTAAATCTTAGAAGTAGCTAATTATTAAATAGGATTACTTATGTCATAATTCACCCTAAATTCTAGGCTATAGACTAATAATAATTTTATACATTGGAATATCTCACTAATTTTTTGGTGGATATAAAACTTTCAGCTCCAGTCCTCTTTAAATTCTAGAGATAGAAAGGGGTCATAAAGATCATTTGGTGTAGTTTTCCTCTTCAATGAGGAGTATCTGCAACAGATGGTCATTTAGTTTCCGCATGAATATTCCCAGTGACAAGAAGTTCACTTAAAATACCTTTCCATTAGAGTCCTATCTCAAGTGGGACCAAGTCTCTTTCCTTGTGACAATAGTCTTTGACCTGCCTTCTACCATTGGAGGTCTTATCTACAATCCTTACCAGAATCTATGAGCTTCCTGAAATTACACACAAATTCCCTCTTTATGTATATTCCTCTGGGGAAAGGGTCCACAGCTTTCCTTCAGCAGATGCTCAATGTAATTTACGATGGTTCCCAAAATGGTTCAGAACACTGCTCCCAAAATGTAGCATAGAATAAGTTCACAATGAGACTCTTTTAGACATGTGAAGATGAGAACCATATATGCTAAAACAATGCATGGTCTTCTTTAGGAGAAATACCACTAATGTTTCAAACTGTTTGCTCTCCAGTTTGTCAGTGTCTCATATTAGATAGGACACCCAGAACTACATACAAATGTGTAGATGTGGTCTGAACCTGCATATAATACAGTGAGATCATGGGTTCTCTAGAGCTAAACACCCTATTTTTATATCACATATATGACATTCTGTCTCATTATGATTGAGTCAATTTATGTACAGCATCCCAATCCTACTTACAAAGTGCTCAATGTATGCACAGCATCTCCAATGTTACTTACGAAGTGCTATGTGTGTTGCATCCTCTAAAGGATAACCTCGTTTTGCAGAATTGATGACACAGAATCCCACAGAAGACATTGATTGCTCTCTGCAAACAGAAAACACAAACTACCAACATTCATAATACATACATATGTAAATAATTTAAAAATGTAGCTCAACTTCTCTTTCCCTACCCCCTCAACAAATCTATTATAACAGGTAATCCAGTTATACTTTTTAATAATTACATCAATATTATAATTGTACCATTTGGGGGAAATATATTCCAAGTAAAGACTGAGTAAAATGGGAATAGGTTAAATTCTTTAGTCACCCAAATCCACTCCTTTTATCCTGCTAAGTATGTGAAGATAATTAATTTTATCTTCAGAGTCCTCTTATGTGATTTAAATCCCTCAAAACTGACTTCCACAGCTAGGTTTCATTCTGAAGCTGGGGCCTTTCACCATATACGGCATGCTGCGTCCAGGAAGTGAGGGAGCCATACTTGGCCAGCTGAAGCACGTTTCTGTAGCAGCTGTACAGGGAACTCTCAGCAGCAGTACGGTAGCGGCTCTTGTATTTAGGTCCCACTGTGTGGATGATGAACCGGGCAGCTAGATTAAATCCTTTCGTCAATTTGGCTTCACCTGTCCGGCAACCTGGAAACAATGGAGCGTACATAAGTCATGGAGGTGTCAGGAAAAAAAAAAAAAGGTGACGAAACAAGGCATGAAACAGAAAAGTAGTAAGAATTTTGAGAAATTTCAATTAAAAATATGGATCGAACACCAACATTTAACTCTGTTCCCAAAATGACAGTGAAGCAATATAATAGGTATAAGAAACAGAGACAAAGAGAATGGGAGAGGACACGAAGCAGATCGGCATCATCAGAATTTTGGAAGGCAGAAAATAAGTGGCCTAGAAATAACTCATTTAGCAAGCAGAGAAACCTAACTGCTCGTAGAAATAGGGTCACCAACAGGAAGCAAGCTGGTTTGTACTGAAAGGCAGTGTTGGATTCAAGATAGACTGCTTTGATTCAAATCTTGAGTCTACCACCCTCCTGCTGTACTACCTGGGCAGGTGCCTGGCCTCTCCATGCCTCATTTTCCTAATTCCCTAATTAGGAATACTACTGGTATCCTACTCCCTAATGGGAATACTACTGGTACTTACTTCACAGGTCTAAAGGAGTTAATACATGCAAAGTACATACATGCATTATGTATCATTCTAATTGTTGTTATTATTACAGAACACTAGAAAGGCTCAAAAAGTGGAGACCTACGTACTTCTAAAAGCTATGACATGAAGTGGGACTAAAGAGAGGAGGCTGAGTTAAATTTGCATAGAAACAGTCAAATCTGCAAGAACCTTTTCCCCAGCCAGCACAGCAAGGTGATGATTTATCACCAGAGCAGTGGGAAGGTTTACTCTCTAGAGATGCTGAACTAGAGTTTCTGGACCCCAGAACCCCAGGCATGGCTGAAAAGACGGGATTTAGTTAACGTGTTCCACTCAACAGTGATAGCTCTAGCCCTCTGCTCCTAATTGGCTTCTGAAACACAGACACCCACACTTACACCCCTCAAAGATTCCTTTCCAGGAAACCAAGAGGCCCAAACCAAAGTACTCACAGATTGTGACAACTAAACAACAAAACAACAGGGCTCCTGCTCATCCTCTGCTTCTAGATCCACCAAGCAGTAACTCTTGCCCATGCACACAAAGCTTCCCTTCACTTTCTCAGTTCCTCCCTCATAAATACAATTGGCACACTGACACTCAAGGATCACCAGGAAGTGAGCAAAGCCTCTGGCCACAGGGACGTCAAAGCAATGCTCAAAAAGGAGAGAATGCAACTCCCAATACCATAATCACTACTGTCAGAGAGGTAAGAGAAGATATGGTATCTCTGAAACAAAAACAGAATGTAATAAGGAAGAAATATTCAGAGAACAGGAAGAAGTGCTTATATAATTTATAGCCAAATAAAAAACATGATAGCAGTAACAAAAAGTTCAATAGGTGGGTTAAAGCTAAAGTTAAGGAAATCTTCCAGAAAATAAAAAGCTGGAAAATAAATAATACATGAAAATTGGAGGGTTAAACAAGGAGGTACAACATCCAATAGAATTTCTTCAAAGAGAGAACAAAGAATACAGAGGGAAGGAAATTAGGAAAGAAATAAAACAAGAAATTTTCTGGAACTGAAAGATAGTTTCTATACCAAGGAGCCCACAGGATACCCAAACCACACCAAGGCACCTCACTATGAAATTGAGAACACCTGAAATAAGATGAGATCATAAAGTTTCCAGAGAAAAAAACAGTAACATACAAAGCATCAGGAATGAGAATAGCATCCGATTTTTTCAAGAGCAATAATAAAAATTGGGAGCAATGCCTTAAAAAACCTGGAAAATGATTACCAACTTAGAATTTCATTTCCAACCAAACTTCTAATTAAGTATGAAGGTAGAAGATCTCAGCAATTTTGCCCCCATCCATCCTCAGAAATCTCCTGGTAGATTTACTCACAGAAATTAAGGAGTATATCACAGAAGAGAAAGGCACGAGATCTAGAAAATGAGGGGATCCAATCCACTAAACAGAAAAAAGGATTTCCTAGGATGTTAACTCTACAACAGGTATAGAGAACAGTCTAGAGAGGAAAGAGGCTGGGGGATTCCATGGGGTACCGTATCAAGAAAAAAATGGAGCTGAAAGATAAACAGAAGTTTTGACTTTGTTGAGAGGTTTACAGTTATTTAAAAGTCTGGGATTGAATAAGTTAATTAATTAGAAAATTAAGTAATCAGATCAATAATTTAGAGGAAATTAATTGTACAAAAAGAACACTAATCAGTTTTGTAATCAGTGGCGAGTAATATTTATACATTCACAATGTTAATGTTGAATGCGGATTTAATAAAAATTTGACAGGCCAATCTGGGAAAGTGGTGAAGAGGGAAGAAAATGTGAGTATTTTATGTATAGGCAAATGAGGGGAGTGGATGAACAAGAGTTTAATCTTTAATTTCCACAATAAGAAGTCAACAGACAGGGGGAAAAATCAATACAATAGTTGTAGTGTATTATATGGAAACAGAAGGTAAATAAAATAAGGAACTTAAAGGTTTGAAAGTAGAGGTCCCTGGAGAACAGGAATCAAGGCAGGAAAGGGAAAGGCAGAGAACTGTAGCTTTCCTTTGTACATAAAATTCTTTAACTTTTAAAACCACATATACGTTGATCTATGAAAAGCCATAAGCACAAAGTGACACTCAAAAAAGAGAAAAGCTTTTGGAAAACCGTCATTTGGCACCACTTGAGGCAGCTATTAAACCAATTCTTTATTTTGAAAAATGGTAATTAAAAGAAGTAAGCATTTACCCTGCCCTCTTACAGAAACTGTAATCCAGAGTAACCACATGTCAGTTATTGAGGAAAGACTCTACAGGCATGTAACCATGGATATAATGACAGGTTTTAGAAAACTACAACTTCACAATCTTAATGAAATTACCGACTCAGACAAGGACTATATAAATAGTTGCTAAAACCATTATGTGAACGTGTGACAGAGAACTGGACATTCATGGAGCTTAAATAACCCCATATTGATTACTTTTCAGTCACAAAGGGTAAAACAACTATATAAATAGAAGAATCAAGTTGTCATCACTATTCTATAACAGAGAACCATCCTAGTGTAATGGTTCACTAATGGGTCAATCAGATTTTATACATCTTCCAATTTGATACATTAAGTATACAATACAATAATCACCTATGGAATGCTTAAGCCAAACCTGATTCCATTAGATATAACTTCTAGATTATAGGAGATACAAGGGATAAAGCAACAAACCAAATGGCACCTCAGGGTAATGAGATAAATCCAGAAGGTGGGCCATCTTGGAAAACATTTTAGCCTAGTACTCAACAAATTAGTGTCATAAAAAGGGAACTGAGTTGGATGAGAAAAAATTTTTTAAGATACAACAATTAGAAGTATGACCCTGGACTGGATATTAGCTTGGACAAACTAGCTGCAGAAGGCATTTCAGGGTCAACTGGAAATTTAAAATATGATTTGGGTATTAGATGAAGTAATTTCTGAAACCAAAAGGTGGAATTCATTTGCTGAAGCAGAATGCAGAACGGTATGTGTACAATTATCTTATCATACATAAGGACTGTATACATATAATTATTTCATGCTGGTAACAAAATATTTAAGAATGTATGCATATACCCACATATACCTACAGAAAGATCCAGAAGAATATGTACTATAGGACTAGTACTGGTGATCTTCGTGTGGTGGAAATGTTAAGTTTTCATTTATTTTGTAGCCTCTGTGCATATAATTTCTACAATTTACATTTATTGCTACTGTAAGTAGAAAACAATTATTCAAAAGAAATATATATATTAAAAAAATAAAGCAAGCAAGCAAACATGTATTTGGGCAGTCAGTTTGCAGAATCAATCCTGAAGATCTCTGAGGGCAGACTACAGAAACAGAAAAGAATTGCTAAGTGTTCAGGATACTCTGGTTTTGGGAATCCCACCTTTCCTTTAATAATTGTTAACCAAAACTCAGAACTCTGGAGACTAGATGTAGGCTAAGTACTGTTGCATTGCTTCCCAATCTTCCATTTGTTCTTTCTAAGCCGATTTCTTCTAACCCAAAACCCAAATCCTGACATGAGTATGAACAGTTAAAACACAGGAAAGTATTTTTAATTCCTGTAAAACAAAGACAAATTTACTGAATAAGTTCGAGTTCACTCCAGCCATAACTCTGTCCAGTGCATTTTTTACCCCTGACTACATCCTCCGCTAAGGAGCACCTGCTGCAATGATAACCTGAATATATCTGAGTACTAAAGATTAATTAGGGCTCTTCAACTTCACTTATTTCTCTCTAAATCCCGACATCCACAGTAAGAAACACAAAAGTTGTCTTAATGTTTACAGCAAAGAGTTCTATTCATAAACTTAGCAATCAAAAAATGTAGTATATGTCTTCCCATCCTAGCAAACCTGTGCATTTAATACCAAGTGATGGAACATTAAAGCAGCAAAACTATACAGTGATCCTGATGGGAGAAGAAGGTATTTTTCTCATTTTGCACAAGGAGATACTTACACTACTTAAGTATTTAATATTTAAGTATTTAATTACATGTATTCTTGCCCAGAAACAAGTAGGCGAATTATCAGACGCTATTCTGACCCTAAAGCTGAACATCATTTATCAATCTCTCTCTTATCACACATTCTTTACCAAAACAACAGCCCCACACAGCTTTAGGTTCATAAAATTCCCAAATTCAAGGACTGGACATAAGACTGAGATACAAACACACACATTTTTTTTTTTTTTTAATTTGGATATAATAGGCCAAATCTGCCCATTTCATTTTTAGGAAGCTCTATTTCTTAGAAAACTTTCTCTAAATGAACTGAAATGAAGTTTTATGTATCTTCCCACCAAGGATTCTAGGAACACAATAAAATTATGTCTCACTCTCTTCAGTATGAAGCTTTTTCAAATGTTTGGGGAATACAATCATGTTTCCCTCAAATCTTCTCTGTGCCAACCCTAGCCCTTTAAACTATATCTTCAAATGATAGTTTCCACAGTGTATACCATGCTAATCATTTTCCTTTAGGTGTACCCCAGTTTATTATCACTCTTAAAAAGTAGTAATAAAAATAAGATGAATTCTGACTGTATACTACAGGTCCTACCAAGACAGAATAAAGGACAGACATTCTTGACTCTGATGCTATACTTCTGCCCCCTACCGCCACCAGCTCTATTGAGGCATAATCAACACATAACACTGTATAAGTTTAAAGTGTATAACATGATGATTTAAGTATACATTGAGAAGTAATTACCACAATAACGTTAGTTAACACATCAACATCTCAAATAACTACCTTTTTCTTTTAACAAGAACATTTAAGATCTACTTTCTCAGCAACTTTCAAGTATATAACACAGTACCGTTAATTATAATCACCAAGTTGTACGTTATATCCTCAGAACTTAATCATGTTATAGCTGGAAATTTGTTTCCTTTGACCAACATGTCATTTCCCTTACTCTCCGGCAACCACTATTCTCCTGTTTCTATGACTTCAGCTTTTTTTAGGTTCCACATACAAGTGAGGTCATGTAATATTTGTCTGTCTTATTTCACTTAGCATACATAATACCATCAAGTACTATGCATGTTGTCACAAATGACAGGACTTCCTTCTTTCTTATGGTTGAATAATATCCCATTGTGTGTATGTGTATTTTATACCATATGATGTGTATACACTTGTGTATGTGTGTGTGTGTGTATATATATATACACACACACACGTGTAGATAAATGAATAAAGAAAATGTGTATGATCCTTTTAATGTACTGTTGAATTTGGTGTGCTAGTATTCTGATGAAAATTTTTGCATCTATGTTCATCAGGCATATAGGACTGTAGTTTTCTTGCAGTGTCTTTTTTTTTCTTTTAAAGATTTTATTTATTTATTTGAGAGAGAGAATGAGATAGAGAGAGCACGAGAAGGGGAGGGTCAGAGGGAGAAGCAGACTCCCTGCTCAGCAGGGAACCTGATGCGGACTCGATCCCGGGACTCCAGGATCATGACCTGAGCCAAAGGCAGTCACTTAATGAACTGAGCCACCCAGGCACCCTCTTGCAGTGTCTTTACCTGGTTTTGGTATTAGGGTAATGCTAGTTTTGTAAAATGAGTTTAGAAGTGTTCTTTCCTCCTCAATTCTTGGAAAAACTTGAGGAAAATTGTTATTCTTTTTAAATGTATGATAGAATTCACCAGTGAAACCCCCAAGTTTTAGGCTTATCTTTGTTGGGAGGCTTTTGATTACTGATTCAATCTCCTCACTCCTTTTGGTCTGTTTAGATTTTGTTTCTTCATGATTTGGTCTTGGCAGGCTGTACATTTCTAGGAATTTATCCATTTCTTCTAGGTTATCCAATATGTTGGCATATAATTGTTCACAGCAGTCTCCCATGATCCTTTGTATTTCTGTGGTGTCAGCTGTAATAATATCTCCTCATTCATTTATACTTTTATTTGACTGTTTTCTCTTGGTTAATCTAGCTAAAGGTCTATCAATTTTATCTTTTTTAAAATCAACTCTTTTTTCACGAATTCTTTCTAGTCTCTATTTTATTAAATTTCTGCTCTAGAGTTTATTATTTCCTACCCTCTGTTAATTCTGAGCTTACATTATTCTTCATTTTCTAATTCCTTGAGGTTTAAACTTAGGATGTTTATTTGAGACCTTTCTTTTCTCTTAATATGTGGGCATTAATTGCTATGAATTTCTGTCTTAGAACTATTTTTGTTGCATTTCATTTTTTTCAAGATACTTTCTGATTTTCCTTTTGATTTCTTCTTGACCCACTGATTATTCAGGAATGTATTAATTTCTTTGTACTTGTGAATTTTTAAATTTTCCTTCTATTACTGATTTCTAGTTTCACACCATTGTGGTCAGAGAAAATACCTGATATGGTATCAATCTTCTTAAATTTGATAGGGCTTGATTTGTGGCCCAATATATGATCTATCCTGGAGAATGTTCTGTGTGCGCCTGAGAAAATGTTTATTTGGTGTGGTTGGATGGAATGTTCTGTATATGTCTATTAGGTCCATTTGGTCTATAGTATAATTCAGGCCCTTTGTTTCCTTATTAATTTTGTCTGGATGATCTATCCAGTGTTGAAAAGTGGTATTCTGTGGTCCCCAAGTATTACTGTATTGCTGTCTGTTTCTCTATTTAGGTCAATTAATAGTACCTTAAATATTTATTTAGGTACTTCAATGTTAGGTACATACATATTTACAACTGTTACATCCCTTTGATGAACTGACCCCTTCATTACCATATAGTTACCTTCTCTATCTCTTGTGACCGATTTTGACTGAAAGTATATTTTACCTGGCATAAGTATAGCCACTCCTGCTCTCTTTTGGTTTCCATTTGCACAGAATATCTTTTACTATCCTTTCACTTTCAACCTATGTGTGTCATTAAAAAGCTAAAGTGAATCTCTTATAGACACTATACTGTTGGATCTGTTTTTTTTTTTTTTTAATCCAACAACCACTCTGTGTCTTTTGACTGGAGAATTTAGTCCTTTTATGCTTAAAGTAATTATTTCTAGGTAAGGAATTACTATGGCCCTTTTGTTAATTGCTTCCTGGGTTTTTTTTTTTTTTAAGTTCCTTTGTTCCTCTCTTGCTGTCTTCCTTTGTGATTTGTTTTTCTTACTGGTATGCTTTAATTTCTTTCTCTTTATCTTCTGCATATCTATTAAAGTTTTTTTTCTTTGTGGATACCATTAGGCTGACATAAAACATCTTATATACATAATAGTCTATTTTAAGCTGATAACAAATTACCTTCCTCTATGATGCTGTATTTCTAGTGATATAATCTGATGTTAGTGTTCTCAGTAGAAATGAGACATTATCACCACTGAGTCTAGTTAGTTAAAGTCCCAGAGAATTTCTAGTCATTCATCTGCTACTTAAAGGATGCCTCCACTATTCTTGTTACAGAACACATGGAGACCAATAAGACATACAGTCTCTGTCCTCATGGAGGCCAAAGTTTAATGGGAACATTGTCATCAGGTAAACAATTTATGAAATTACAATTGTGATAAAAGCCCTAAAGAGAAGTACTACAGGCTGGGAGCATATATCATGGGGAGACTGGCCAATTCTGAAGTAAATGGAACAGTGCTTTGAGGAAGAGATGTAAGCAAAGACTTAAGAATAAGAGTTAAAAACAGAGAAAGAGCAAAGTATATGCAAAATTGAAAAGGAGCTAAACATAGCAACTGGATATCAGTTTGGTTCAATATGTTAAGGAAGGGAAAAGGGTCTGTGAAAGGAGCCTGGAGGCAAGTGACTGAGACCTTGCAAGTCCTTGGGGAACCAGCTTAAGGAGTTTGCATTTTAAGTCTAATGGGAGGGCTATATGGTTCAAAGCAGAGAAGCAGTAAGAAGGGATTTACAATTTAAAAAGCAATGCTTCCTGTATATGGAAAAGAAATTTAGGTAAAGAAGAATGACCAGCTGAAAGGGAAGCCATGGCTGTAGTCCACAGAGGGGATGATGGCACCATAGGAGATTTTTGAGGCAGTGGTGATAAAGAGATTCAAGATATATTTATGGCTTGATGACACACTTTATGTGGCAGATAAGGAGGAGGAAAGAGTTAACCCTGAAGCTTTTTGCATGAAAAATGAAAAATGGAGTGAATGATAATGCCATTTCACTAACAGCAAATATTTTCTTATATAATAAGGGTTGTCAAACTGGGCTTCCCCATCCTGAATTTGGATAATTAAGGTTTTAAACTTATTGCAAGACTTTTATATTCATCCTTCTCAATTTTTTTTTTTTTTGGCTCATACTTCCAGTCAGTTCAGAATATTTAAAATTCTTTGTTCTAACACCCAAAATCTCCTTATTAACTCCTCTCAGCTTTCTATCACACACAAATTTTGGAAGTCACATTTGTAATCACTTATGAAGTTGTTACCGAAGATGCCCGCAGGTTGGCACTGACTAATCAAACAACTGAGGCCTATAGCTAACACCAGCAATTACACTAAACACTTAGAATGTGCCTAGCGCTTAATGTTCATTATTTAATTTGGTTTTCACGATATTGTTTCCAACGTCAAATACTCATTGAGCCCTTTTATGTGTAGGAAACTGCCCATTTTAGAGAGAAGGAAACTCAGGCCCAGAGGTGAAGTTAATTGGTTTTACATTACACCATTAGTAAAGGGCAGAGTTATAACATGAACTCCTGCTCAGAGGCTCTCAAACACACACTGTTAAATTCTGAGGTTTCATTTGTATCCTTGTATTAAATTTTATTACTTCCTTTTTCTTATCCCCAAGCCCAGCTCTAAGGTATGAGAATACATATACACACATACACATGCACAGGCCATAAGGAATTCTTCCAGATAAGCTTCTCTATTACCTTTATCAAAGAACAGAAGTATTATCTGTACTACATTTTCTAATTTCTGCATGTTCTTCATGGTATCAGGCTTTTAGTTTGAGGGCTTTTTCTCCCCTCCTTCTGCTATCATAGAGTTCAGCTTCTTGATCAGATAATGTAATTCTTCTCTATCCCCTCTTTCATAGAGTCAGCATTATTATGTATTCCTGTTCAAATTCTAATATCCTTATTAGGTTAGAAACCAGTTTTCACTGTTAAATGATAGAGGTCAAAGAAATCAAGATTTTATACAGGTGAGATTTGTTGTTTACATTTTAAGAAACATTGCTGTATTTCATAAATACTTTTTATAAAATGGGATGACTGAATTTCACAATATTCTATTTGGGCTCAAATAACAGTAACCTGGTTTGCCAGGCTGGTAATTTAAGAAAATGAATGCAGATAAAGTAAATAAGATTCTGAACTAATAGAACTCTTCCTGTCCCCATTTCCAATGAAATATTCTCAGAAGAATGTTCTGGTTAAGGAAAAAGGAGCAAGTATAAAATTAATCGAGAATATATTTTGCTCTTACAATGCATTTTGGTTTTATCAATAAGTTAATTACATTTCCAAAGTGCAACAACTGCTTTCCACGAGGCATATGAAAAATTCTCTATCAATATCAAATCATGATAAAATTTTTCAGTTTAGAGAAAGGATAGTTGTTTCACAAGGCTTATTAATGCAAGAAAAATATATAGCTAAGAAAACACTACCAAAGATTTAACTGGCTACAGTGATTGTCATTTTCAAATTCGAGAACATGACAGAGCAGTTTACTGAGGGTAAAGTCTCAGTGTTCTGCTTCTAACACAATGTGGGGTTTTCAAAAGCTGTTGTTTATGAAGTTTAAACAATAACAAAACAGCTACATCTACTTAGTATTCTCACTAAATGCAAAATATCCTTCTTCAAATATCAAAAATAAATGTTTCCTAAGCAACAATATACCTAGGAAACCTCACTCACCCTTAAGTTTGTGGAGATCCTCCTTCAAATCAGGTCCTGCGAGCATGAAGATACTCTCTGACACAGGGTTCTTATCTGTAAGATTTTCATTGCTCGTATTCACAATGGCTGTACAGTTCAGTAATGCTACATCTCCTTTCCTGAGGAAATGATAAACAAATGAACAAGTGGAGAAGAGGAGGGAGATAGGAAAACTAACTGCTAATTCTTTCAAAACATTCTATCCTCACTCCCCTTACAACGTTGGTTTTGGTAGCTCACAAGCTTAAGCAACAGCAGAAAAGTAGTTCTGGACTCAGGAAGACTAATCTGGCATCTTAGAACTTTAGTGCAAATACTACAACCCTGAAACCCACAGAACCTTCATGTTACTCCTTTGCTTCTTCTGCATTTCTCTTTCACTGTAATAGAATGCTTATATAGCTAAAAGTGGTTGGTTTCAAGAGTATACCACAGCAGCATTATTTATGATAGCCAAAAAGTGTCAACCCAAATGTCTATCAACTAATGAATTGATAAAGTGATCAATGTGATAGGTACATCCATACAATGGAATATTATTTGGCCATAGAAAGGAATGAAGTACTGATTCATACTCCAACATGGATGAACCTTCAAAATGTTACACTAAGTCAAAATTGATTCCATTTACATGAAACGTCCAGAATATACAAATCTATACACAGAGAAAGTAGATTAGTGGTTGGCTGCAGCTGAGAGATGGGTGAAATGGGGAATGACTGCTAGTGGGAACAGGACTTTGGGGTGATGAAAATGTTCTAAAATTGACTGTGGCGATGGTCATACAACTTTGTGAATATACGAAAAACTACGGACTTACACAATTTAAACTGGTGAATTGTGTGATATACGAATTATATCTCAATAAAGCTTTCTTTTTTTTTTTAAAAAAGGTATTACTACTAATAGTAATATCTTGATTGGGGTGATCAAAGTGAGAGAGCAGGTTCATGGATTCATACATGTCAAAATTCACCAAACTGTACACTTTAAAAATGTGCAGTTTACTGTATGTCAACAATGCCTCAATAAAAGGTAAGTATAAGCGAAATAATATATCAACAATGTTGGGGCTTACAAAGAAGAGTTTCAAAGAAATTATGGGAAAAAAGTTTAGAAGAAATTATCAGAGTATTGTATCACGGTATGATTTAATCAAAGAATTACCAAAGAACCACTTTCCCATTGATATTCTTATTGTAAAGAAAAGGTGATCTAATAGTGTTTTCCTGAAACGTTTCAGCTGCAGTATCAGAAGTATCTAATTCATCTTCCCACGAGTCGCCCCAGCTTGGTAGTGTATCCACATCCACAAACTGGGAAGGTGCACCCAAGGGATCCATGGAATGGGAACTTCAGCTTGTCTTTCCCCAAATTCCTCAGCAATTCAATATTCACGGCAGACTTTAGCTTAAGAGAAAAGAAAGAACTGTTTTAATAGAAAAATACAGATACTATTTTACTTCTATTAGATCAAAAAAACAAATCTCTACTGTGAAATGCTCTAATAGGACATTGTGTGATTAGTTTCTTAAAATACTCCATAAAAACCAATATACAACAAAGAATTGCTGTAGCTTCTCTAAAACAGGAAGAAAGGGAGATTATTTCAGCACAAATTCTTACCAAAGAATCACGGCCATTAAAATAACCACATGGCCCACCAGTTCTACTTCCCAGAAACACAGGACAATTCATTCAACATTCACTGAATGTCTGCTATTGGGGGAGGGGGGCTTGCTACGTGCTGCAACAGATATAAAGATAAATAATATGGACAATTTAAAGAGTTCAATCAAAAAAAGTAAAGAGTTCAGTCAAATAATAATATGGAGATAAGATCTTAATGATAACTGAGTAAGACAAAATGAGAAGCAGGGAGGTTCCTGCAATCAAGTAGTAAGAGTCAATAAAAGTTTGAATTTAGTAGGAAAAGCTGATGGAGAAGGCATGGATTTGAGAGGCCACATATAAAGGAAGAATTAACAGGATTAGACAATTTATAAGATGTGGCATGAGACACTGATGTAGTAGGATATTGGCTGTACAGAAATACAGAAATTGGAAGAGGAGGGTGATAGGAAGACACACAGTATCAAGTATTACAAAGAGAAGGAAGGATATTTAATTTGCCAAGAAGTCAGATAGCTGTTTCAGTAAAATGTAGATTCATTCATTCACAAATCTTTGTAAGCATCTATTATGTGTCAGGTACTGTTCTAGGAACTGAGGATACACTGGTGAATAAGACAGAGCAAGTCCATGCACTTACTGAGCTAATGCTTCCTGGAGAGGAGATGATAAACAATAACCAAACAAGCAAGCAGGTATCCAACAGAATGACTGGAAGCAATAAGTATTATGAGAAAAAAGGTGCTATTTGAGTAGAGAGCTAAACAAAGTGAGAGATCAGGCCATATGAAGCACTGCAGAGTGTTTCAGACAGAGGAAATAGTAAGAGAAAAGGCCCAAAGGGCAGGAAGGAGCTTGGTGTATCCCAGGAAAGGCGAGGAAACTGATCTGGATAGAACTAAATAAGCTAGGTAATGAGTGGTAGGTTATGAGGTTGATGAGAGAGGGAAAGGCTGGATGATGCAGTGTGTAAGTCCTGATAAGAAGGTTTGGTCTTATTGTAAATATGGGGGGAAGCTGTTAGAGGATCTTGATAGGGGGAATGACTTAACATAAGTAACACTTTGTCAGATAACTCTAGCTACAGTGAAATCCAGTAGGGGTGAGAGTACAACCAGAGATGCACAGAAAATGACTGCGGATTTAGGTGAGACGGTGACGAAGGTGAGGAGAAATGGTTGGATTTGGAATGTATTTTGAAGGTAGAGTCAATAAGACTTGCTAAATGAATATGAAGGGTGAGGGAAAAGAACAGAATCAAAGGTAAGGTAACTCCTAGATTTCTTGCTTGAAAGAAAGCAACTGAGTAGATGCTAATTCTATTTACAGGGAAGGGGAAGGCTGGAGTAGGCTGTGTGGCACAGTGACAATCAAGGTCATTCTTCCTCCTGTGTTTCTGCATGTGTGAAGTTTGAGATGCCCCTCATTCGGCCAAGTATTGATGTCAGACATGCAATTGGCTATATGAGGCTAGAGGTCAGAGGAGAGGTCGGGCTACGCACGTAAATATGGAAGATTCAGCCTTTGGGTGGTATTTAAGGCTACGGGAACTGGATATGATTACCAAGAGACACAATGCAAATGGAGAAAAGAGACTGGAGGGCTGAGTCCTAAGGCAAAACTTACAGGCTGGAAAGAGGACAAGTCAAAAAAAAAATGAGACAAAGAGGATCGATAAGACAGGAAGGAGCACCAGGAAAGTATGGCAGTCTAAAAGCAAAGTGAAGAAAGTGTTTTGAGGAGTGCTTGAGAAGGCTCAGTAAATGCTACTGAAATGTTGAGTAACAGGACTGATGACTCATCAGTGGGTCGGCTAAGGTAGAGGTCATCACCGGTAACACTGAGCAGACAGACAATTAAGAATGAAAGCTGGCATGTGAACTTCCTGTTAGAGAAGTTTTTTTGTGTGATCCTAATGTGTGTTATTAGAGGCAAGGAGAACAAATACACCTTTCTACATCTAATTCCTTGGTGTTTCTTGCTGAGAAATGTGAGATACAAAGTGGAATGAACCATGGATCAGGCACAATATGTTAATTCCTGTACCAGCACCGTGCAGTAGGAAATGTGATCATTTATTTAACAACTGAAAGGCCTTAAAGATTATACCATGATAAAACTGTATAAGAGGATTATTCTTATTTGATACAAAAAACTCTTGAGATTATTTTGAAATAAAGAAACTAATTTTATCTAGAAGTTGGTGTTTAGTCCATCCAATTGGCCTTTGAAACTAGAGGCAACCATGAGATCTGTCGATTTGTTAAAAAGTATTCAAACCTGAGCTGGACGAGCTGCATAGAGGACAAATAGAGACTACATTCATTTTCCATGGCTGAACTGCCTGAAACTCAATGGAATGACACTTCACAGAAATTCATACTTTAAAAAATTATTCACAGATTTTTGAGGACAATGACTCATGCTAAAACTTTTTTTAAAAAATATTTTATTTATTTATTTGAGAGCGAGAGAGAGCATGAGAGACAAAGCACGAGCAGGGGGGAAGGGCAGAGGGAGAGGGAGAAACAGATTCCTGCTGAGCAGGGAGCCCGATGCGGGACTCGATCCAGCACCCTGGGATCATGACCTGAGCTGAAGGCAGATGCTTAAACAACGGAGCCACCCAAGCGCCCCGTGTTAAAACTTTTTAACTATAATATAAAAAATTCCATTAAACATTAAACTTTGTTTTCATTTTGCAAACTCGAGTGCTAACTTTCAGGACAAAATTACTTTTTTAAGTAACTTTTCTTTCTAAGTAATACTCACTTATAGGACATTTAAGAAAAAAAAGTTAAGAAAGGAAAAACTCCCAAACTTTAATAGTGTTCCTATCTTTTTCTATGATAGGTGAAATCATACTGTATGTACAATTTTGAATCCAGCTTCTTTAGTATTTTGAGATAAATATTTCCACATGCAATTATACTGTCAGGGAGAGGAAGGGTGGTGCAATGTGAGAGCTGGGGTTCTGTTATCAGCAGGCCTGAGTTTAGGTCTAGGACCTAACAGCTGGGTTATCCTTGACTGTAAGCCAGGGTTTCCTTATTTCAAAAATAAGAATAATACACTCCTAGGGTTATTGTGAGGATTAAGTGATATAATCTGGCGCAACGCAAGACACAATAAAAGCTGTTATAGTTTTCTCAGAGCCAATGTGGAAGTCCCCTGCACCGCTGTTGAGATAAAGGTATGTCTCCGTGTATGACAAGAGACTAGAACACTTGCTGTCAAAGACTCTAATGAGCACCAAAAACCAAACACAAATTGCTGAATTAAGATATTTATCTCAGTGTCTGCCCTTGAAATGACTTGTTAATCCCTAATACCTAGATCAATCCAACATCTGTTTTCTCTAATTCTGCTCCTATGCTACTAGGAAAAAAAAAACAATCAGTAATTATCCTGTCTGCTGCCAAGACAAATGCATGTTTTTCAGTGTCAGCTGGGCCCTCCATCAACACTATTAGGAAACGGTTTTAATAATTCTTGGGTGACTCTCTATGCTATACCATATAGCATCTGTGGTTAACATCCTCCAAGATGTCCTTCAATAACTGCTTCCTGATATCTATGCCCCGGTATAGCTGCTTCCTACAGTGAATAGGGCTGACCCATGTAACCAACAGGATACCACAGAAATGACAGTATATGACTTCCAAGGATGAGTCATAAAAGATATTGTGCTCTTTCTTGGAGTGCTTGCTCTGGGGAAATTAGCTCATATGATGTGGGACACTCAAGCAGCCCATGAGAGGTCCCCATGGAAAGAACCTGAGGGTTCCTGCCAACAACCAGCATCAATCCCCAGGCAAGTGAAGGAATCACCTTGGATCTTCCAGCCTTAGTTGGGCTTCAAATGACTTCAGCCCAGCTGACATCCTGACTGCAACCTCATGAGAAATCCTCATGAGCCAGAACCACAAAACTAAGCTGCTACCGAATTCCTGACCCATAGAAATTGCAAGATAATAAATGCTTATTTGTTCCACGCATTCATTTATTCAAGCATTATTAGGTGCAGAGACTCTAATGGAAGAGACAGATTCATAAAAATCACACAAATATACATAATCACAGAAATAAATACATAGTTAAAATCTGTGAGAAGTGTTCTGTAAAGAAGAACAAGGTGGAAAGATAATTTAGATTTGGAGAAGCAGAGAATGTCTCTTCCACAAAGTGACAGTTAAGACCAAAAGTAGAAGAGTTTTACAGAGGTAAGGGCACATCTGGGAGCCACACTTTAAACCTGCCAAACTGCCTTCATTTACGCATTTTACTCCACTTCACCAGCTCTCCTGTAAGAGAATGTCGTAACTGTCCCTTCACTATATCTACTCTCTCCTTCCCCTTGGTTCTCCTATTCTAAAAAACTTTCCTACCCCATTTCTTCTTCAGACACCAGTGAAAACTCCTCATTCCACCATTTACCATTAAAGCATAATCTGTTTTGCAGCTCTATTTCCTTTACTCCCATTTATTCAACCTACTGCAGTTTTGCTTCCATCTCTGTTAACAATGCTAAAACTGCTCTTTCAATGTCTAACAATGATTGACCAAATGTCAAATCCAGGAACTAATCAAATTTTAGTTGCATTAACTATTGATCATTCTTTCTCTGAAATTCTATTATCTTCTTTGACAGTAAACTACTGGTGGTTCTCCTGTATCTCTAATCACATCTTGTCTGCATAATTTGTGGGCCCTTCTTCCCAGATCTTAAAAGTCATTGTGACCCATAAGATATTGGGTACTTAATGAGTAATAAATACAGTTCAGGGCTCTCAAAATTTAATGGCATTATATAGAAAGTGTCATAACATTTAATAAAGGGAAAATTCTTTTTCAGCTCCATCTTTAAGCTGAAATTGAGTCTTCTCACCAAAAAGAGGTTTAAATCTCCCCTCTTCTCCAACACAGCAAAGCCAAGCTAGGCAGGAAAATTTGATCTCTGATGCTTAAGGTACAGTGGTTCTTAACATTCTTGGGGTCACAGATACCTTTGAGAATCACCTAAGAGGTCAAGACCTTTTTACCACCCAAAATGTGAGCACATGATGAGCTCATACAAGTATAGAGTTACAAATAAATTTGAGAAGGTTCCCAGACTCAGATTAAGAATCCCAATGATAGAAAGAAGACAGACTGCCCAGGTGAGGGAGGGGGGGAAAAGCTACAGTAATCTATAGCTAAAGCAAGACTTTCCAGAGTATAAGTTGATCAGTTCTGTACTTTGAACAGGTTCAAAGGCAAACACTAAACCTTAGTATTAAAGGTTCCTGAGACAAGACATCTATGTCCAGGATCAAAAAATCTACATGAGACAAGCAGAAGATTCCAGAATGGATCATATCTATTTCCTTAGCCATACTATGTTAAGGGTTACCTTCAGTATCTTCATGATTGAAGACGTAAAGACAAAAAGAACTCTCTATATATCCTTTATAATCCAAACCCGTAATGAGTATAAACCATTTTCATTACCCTGCAGCTTGTCTTTTTTCTCAAATATTGTAAACATTTAGGTTAAGTGCTCTTTTTTTTTTTTTTTTTTTTTTTAACAAATCTCTCAGTCTTTTAGTTTAAGAAGTCCTCTAGGGGTGCCTGGGTGGCTCAGTCGTTAAGTGTCTGCCTTCAGCTCAGGTCATGATCCCAGCGTCCTGGAATCTAGCCCTGCATAGGGCTCCCTGCTCAGCAGAGAGCCTGCTTCTCCCTCTCCCACTCCCCCTGCTGGTGTTCCCTCTCTCGTTGTGTCTCTGTCAAATAAATAAAATCTTTAAAAAAATAAAAAATAAAAAAGGAAGTCCTCTAAATAATTCTTTATATGAATAACTGGATTGGCTAGAGAGGTTAGATTTTTATTGTTCAAGACTAAGCAGAGTCAGACAGAATACCCTGGATCACGGTCTCAGTATAACCTGGTTTTTGTCTGGATAAAAAGAAAATGGTATCATTTAAGAGAAAAGCAGGAATTTTAAATCTGTTTGCTTGTTCTTCAAAATGCTTACATTGGTTAGACAGACCTGGATAAAAGTATAAAGAGATAAATTACAGGTTTACCATTTTTTATGCCGTGTATTTAAATATTTAAAACTTCAGGGCACATTAGATATTTATGTATAATACTCCATCCCAACATCAAATCTATTATAATATTTAAAAATCATTCTATGCAAATGGAAATAACCTTTTTTTAAGTTACTTAGGTGGAAAAACAAACTGAAGCAGCTACATATGTCAACAATAAATACAGTAAAACAAAAATATTTCTAAGCAGTGTCAATGGTCTAGGTCAAATTTAACACGGTCATTCAAAAACATCCAGAACACAGGCCCCAAAGGTGAGTCTGTAGTACCACCTTCATATTAAAAGAAGTTTACTATGTCTTAATGATAAGTATTAATAAATTGAACAATTTGAAACTTAAATTAGAAATTAGGGTTATACTCTTTAAAACTGTATGATTTGGGAATTTTATAAGATGCATTATCTTGGTACGAAGGTGCTCTTACACCAACTCTTATTAAAATTATTTTTTCCATTTGTGATTGTCCCTTCCCGTAATATTTCATAACATTAAAAGGAATTTTTTTAAGTAAAATCATGACTCATTCAAATATAAAAATGAAAATGTGTTCAACATGTTATTTAACTCAAAGAGAACCTGTCAGGTGACAGATAAAAGGAATCCCAAAATTGAACACATTAATAGATCAGAAATACTGAAATGAATGTACAAGAAGGCAACTTCCACTGAATCTCTAAGAGGACAGAATCTGCGTGTCTATAGACAAAAAACATTTAGTACTGACATTAGTTATCTATAGTTCACAGAGTTGTAAAATTGCTTTCTTGGAACAGCTTTCTATATAGAATCTAGATTATGCAGTTTTCTACTGAAGCACACGTTTTTTCCCTATAATAATATAATGCACATCTCCTATGGGAGATATTAACCATACAAACCCACCTAAATGCTCCCTTCCTCAGGAAACTTATTGAAACAATAGTCTGTTGCCACAATTTCCTCCCTTCTCATTCATCCAACCCACAGTAATCTTGTTTCAAAACACCTACAACATCTGTCTACAGTCTCATCATATCCATTCGCTATTACTGCAATTTTCTTGACTATGGAAGACTGGCTGCACGTCTTAGGATCCCAAGAAACGAAAAAAAAGGAAAAACTCAAGAAATGTCTGAAAATAACCAGATAATTTAGATAAAAGTCTAATTTCTAGGTTGGCTGCAGATATCTTGCTCAATAAGCGAAGGCAGAGGCTTATTTCTTTTGTACAGCTATATGTTAGCTTTAATTTTCCACAACTACAGACATCGGAACTCATTTTTGAACATTTCTATACAGCCCAAGAATAGAAGCGGACAGAGCTGCGAGAGAGAAAAACTAATTTCTACCTGGTGACAGGGAACCTAAACCTCAATTACCAAGCAAGGAGGAGTCAGCCCTCGTCACTTCCCCCTCAAGTGGCCAGGGAGCGGAAACACAAAGCCAGATCAATGTCCCTCCAGGGACTGCGGGGATCCAGACGACTCAGCATCTTGGGCTTAGCGCCTTACCAAGCCCTGGCTGGAGCTGCTCTCCGTTTGTGGGACGCCGGGTCCACAGGCGCGGCAACATAAACTCAACCCTGGGACTGTAACCCGCAAAGGTCCCAGCCGCCCTATCTCGCCTGCATCAGGGCGCGTGCCTTCCTAGTGACTCCAGCACCACTGACCCTGGTGCCCAGGTCCACCTACCCTCTCTCTTCGATAGGTCGTTCCCGACAGCGCCGCGGGCCAGAGGAGCCCGACTAACCTCTGGGAAAAAAGCGGCAGGCTCATTCTTCCAGAGAGCGGACAGCACTAACCCCCTCTGTCCGTACCCTCAGTCCCGGCCGAGTCCGAAAGCCTCCCGCCGCGCCCCCACCCCGCTCCGCCCCGCCTTCCCTCCCGGCCCCGGTCCCAGTCCCACTTCTTACAGCACTCCGGCGGTCCCATCCGGGCGGGCAGCAGGGTGGGTTAAGCTCCTCGTAGAAAGCGTCCGAGCGGCATCCCCGGACACCCTTGGCCAGGAGCTCGGCGGTCAGGCGAGTCAAAGTCCCAGGAGGCTGGAGTGACCAGCTGCAAAAGCTTTGAGTGGCGAAACACTGACTTCCGCTACCGGCCGGTCCTCACCAACCGGAGAGCGCCTACGTCATTTCCTCCTCGAAGGCAAAAGGAATGCCGGGCGGAAGTGGGTCCCGAAGCGGACCCGGAAGGGGTAGGTCCCGGCGCCGGGTCCAGGAGGCTCGGAACCTCGTGGAGGCCAAGGTGAGGACTGTAGGCGCGCGGCGTTTGATCGCTTTTGCTCGCGGCTCAGAGTTAGTTGCGTGGTCCTGGCTGAGGCCTCCGTGGCGCCAGCAGCAGAGGAGGCGGGGGCATTTGCGGCCGGTTGCTAGGGTGGTGACTGGGAACCTACCGTCCCCGGAGGCCGCCAGCAAACGCCCGGGGCTGGCGCGTGCACCGGGTCTCCCGAGGATGCTCAGGCATCGGTGCGCGGAGCACCCCCTCACTCTGTCCTGACTGAAGACTCGGGTTAGGGACGTCTGACAGGTCTGTTACTACGCCCCAGCCCCTCTACTTCATAGAAACAACGTGTTTTCGGGCTCCGTATGTATTGGAAGCAGGGATGGTAGGTCGCGGAAGAAGGTTAGGTCGTGACCTCTCTCCAAAAGGCGTTAAGATCTGTGCACGTGAGACACAAATGACTAGTGCCAAGTCGTATGGAACATACTTTTAAATACTGGGGCAATAGAAAAGGCTGCGAGAATGGTCTAGCCTCGAAGGAAGTGGGCCTCAGAAGATAATACCGATTTAAAAATAGGTTAGACATGACAGTGCACCTTATTCTAGGTGAGAGGAACAATATGAAGAAAGCAAGGTGGCAGGACAAGGAAGGAAACCAACTAACCTGACAAGAACCCAGTGATAAAAGACCTGGAACAGAAAGTGGAAAGAGAGAAAAGAATCCTACTTCAGAAAACCGATGAATTAGGTGGAAGTTTCTAACAAAAGAGAGGACAGAGGCAAAGAAGCAGTTTAGCTTAGTGGTTAAAAGAAGAAATTTTGGAATTTGACTGTGTTGGAACCTGGCTTTGGCGCTTAAAACTGGGTATATGACTTTGGGCTAGTTATTGCATATCTCTTTGCTTAGTTTTCTTGTCTGTAAAATGGAGGTAAGAATAGTACCTACTTTGTAAGGTTATTGTGAAGAATTTTTTATCCTTATACTTACAATATTCTAGTTGCTTTTCATTTCATTTATTTATTTATTTAAAGATTTTATTTATTTATTTTGACACAGAGAGAGAGAGACAGCGAGAGAGGGAACACAAGCAGGGGGAGTGGGAGAGGGAGAAGCAGGCTTCCCGCGAAGCAGGGAGCCCCAATGTGGGGCTCCATCCCAGAACCCTGGGATCATGACCTGAGCCGAAGGCAGACGCTTAACAACTGAGCCACCCAGGTACCCCTCTAGATGCTTTTTAAAAAAATATTTATTTTAGAGAGAACATGAGCAGGGGGAGGGGCAGAGGGAGAGAATTTCAAGCAGACTCCCCACTGCGCACAGAACCAACTTTGGGGCTCAATCTGATGACGCTGAGATCATGACCCCAATGTAACACGAGTCCGGGGCTCAATGGACTGAGCCACCCAGGCGCCCCTAGATGCTTCTCTTAAGTGCTTTGCACATGTTAACCCTTTTAGTTAACTCAGTTGCTATTTGTAATTAAACAACTGCATTTGTTTACTCAGGTGTATACATTGAATAAATCGCCATATAGTAAGTGCTCTGTAAGTCTTGGCTGCTATAATAATATTTTTTATTAATGAGCCAAAGTTTGCCGCAAGGCTTATGAGCCTGAATGGCAAAGGGGATTGTGTATCTTAGAATAAGAAAAAAAACGAGGGGTTCAGGAAGCGAGGTAGGTTCGGTTTTACCCATGTTCAATATGATGCTGCAAGGTATTTGAACGGGTATCTCATGAAAGTTTTTGGAACTCTATCATTTGTATTCGCGTACATGAACAGGACTGGAAATAGAGATATAGGTGTCCCTAGGCCTAGGTATGCTATATGAAGACTCCAAGGAAAATACTGTGGAAAGAATTGATAGATGGCCAAAGACTATCAAGAGGAACTATAGTTAAGGGGCTGGAGGAGTAAGGAAAAGTTGATGAAATGGCCTAGGCTAACAGCATTATCATCATGTTAATATTCTTTCCTTGATTTTTAACTGGCTTTGTTGGTTCTTAGGTGAGGAAAAATGAATGGTTACTAAAAGAAAATACTAAAGAGAGTAGGCATTGATCATTTGTCTGTTAAGGTAGGCTAAAACCAAGTGTAATCAGAATGGACCCTGTAGAATTAAACTAAAAGTAATAACCAACAACAAAAATCAGCTTCCCCAAAAAGGGTGTATTTGCTGTCTAGTATTGTGTCTTTTTTAAGTTGCGTGGGTGTTTGGGGCACTTTTCATTCTTCCATATCAAGACCAGACTGGCATGACTTGGTATCTCCTTCACTTGTTGTCTTTTTTATCTATAAACGTGTTTTCAGTGAATTTGATTTAGGGGAGAACTAAGGCATCTTTCAAAAATAATATGCCATGTTGCTGTATCGTTTTTCTGTGCCAAGGGTAGGTGGCTGACCTGATTTGGAAGTCAAAGAAGGACATACATGTACTAGAACAGTCTTTCTCCCAAGTGAGGAACCACACAACCGCAGCGTCACTTGGGAACTTCTTAGAAAAATCTTGGTTCCCATCTCATACCTACTGAATCAGAATAGGCACTGTGGAGCTTTGGTGGACGTGGTTCCCAGCAATCTGTTTTCATAAGCCCTCAGGTGATTCGGATACATACTAGAGTTTGAGAATCACTGCTGGATGTGTGCCACGAGGTTGGGGATTTTATTTTACTCAACACTCTAGTGTCTAAAACGGCACTTGTCTAGGTAGTGGGATTACAGTAATTGTTCACTGTAAATGTTTTCCGACTCAGTCTTGTCAATCTCAGTGTAAAAATTTGTTGGTGGTTAAATGAACAGTAGTGAATTATTTAGCTGCACTAAGGCCATGTGTCAGTTATTGGTGAGGCGGGCACAACAAGGTGACCAATTTGAGACTTGAGGAATGAGGGCTTACATGTTGAGTCAACAGCAAATACAAAACGATGATGTCCAGGTATTTATGTCAGTGCTTTATTCAGAGTAAATAAAGGTTAAGAAGTCACAAGTTACACGTTTTAATCACATGATACACAGTGGTGTTTGCTAGCCTGGCAGAACCAGGGTGCCCAATGAGCTGACTTTTCTTTGTGTGTGCACAGCTACCTCACTTGCAGTATCAGTCGTTATAACATGGGGCTCACGAAGCAGTACCTACGCTATGTTGCCAGTGCAGTCTTTGGCCTTATTGGCAGCCAAAAAGGTAATATTGTCTTTGTGACCCTTCGTGGTGAAAAAGGACGCTATGTGGCAGTACCAGCCTGCGAACACGTTTTCATCTGGGACTTAAGGAAAGGAGAGAAGGTAAGCCGGAGATCAACTAGGTCGATAACTGATTTATAGGTATTTGAGGATGGAGAGGCAGAGTGGGAGAGCTCTGATTTATTATGCACAGATTTTTTTTTTTAAGGTATGTGCCCCTGAAAGAGAAATCTTTCTTCGTTGGGTCTAGGTAGCCAAGTATCAGGTTCTGTTGTGTTTTTCTGCACTAAATTCTGAAAACCGTGACCAAGTAGGAGCTTACCTCTTAGGTATCCATTTGTAGTATTTACAAGTAATTATTTGTAATCACAATTCTGACATGTTTGGTTTTCTCTACCAATTCTTTATTTTTCAAGTTCTACTAGTTGCCCTCACAACCAGTTATAAAATATTAGGCGTTTGAAAGGAATAATACTTAGCTGTGTTGGCAGAACCTTTTTTTTACTGATACAGAGGAGGCCCAAGTTTGTTAAACTAGGCTTTGATATTTTGTGTCACTGAGTTCCCTAAGCCTACCATTTCTACCACACCAAATACAGGTATTTTGATCTTGCCCAGTCACTGTGTGACTCCCAAGAGGTTAATACTTTGATACATGTTGCCAGCCAGTTTCTTGGGGATAAACCATGTAGCACCCTAGTGCCCTACAGGTTGGTTTCTCTCAAGATGGGGCTCAGTTAAAACAAGGATGTGTTTATAACCCTTTATGGAATATCATTTAGTGTTAACTTAGGATAAGGACTTAGTAATTTATCGCTTGGGAAATTTTTGTACATACCATGCTAATGTAGAGCTTTGGAGAAAATAATTTTAACCTTGAATGTTTCATTGCCCTGTACAAATAATAATTCCTGTATGAAAGAACTTGAGATGGATTGCAGAATTTCATTATTATTCATAAGAATGATTTGGAATTATTGATGCTCTTAATTTTACTGTCCCCAGTTATTCTCACATATTTCCTTTGATAATGTGCTTAACTCTACCTGTACATTGTTTATGATTCTTGTGATTTCAGATCCTCATCCTTCAGGGGCTTAAACAAGAAGTCACTTGCTTATGTCCCTCCCCAGATGGGCTACATTTAGCTGTTGGTTATGAGGATGGGTCTATCCGAATCTTCAGTCTCCTAAGTGGGGAAGGAAATGTGACCTTCAATGGACACAAAGCAGCCATCACTTCCTTGAAGTATGATCAGCTAGGGGGCAGGCTGGCTTCCGGGTCCAAGGTGAGACCTTGAATCAGGTATCCAGATTTTAATCTAGTAAAGGAGTATAAGGCTTATGCTGAAGCAGCTTGTTCGCAAAAACTGTTGGGTGAAACAGTGGGTCTTTGATGTACAAAATAGGATAGGTGGTGGAAATGGAGGGAAGAGAATGAGTATGAATTGGGAGGTTCATTTTGTTGCCTGTCACATTCTCTAATAAAAGCCTCTTAAGTCTAGGAACAAGATGAGGATGCCTCTGATAAGTATTGTATAACATCATTATGGAAGTGCTACTTAAAACAGTACACAAGGGGAAAAATAAAAAAGATGGGACAAGGAGAGACAAAACGGTCATTCTTTGCCATAAAAATTGGTAGCTTTCCTATGTCTCAGAGTCATCAGTTAGAAAACACAGTGTAAAAGATTGCATTTACAATAGTATATTAAGTGACAGAAAAATACTATGAAACTGTACTGAAGAATGTAACAGAAGACCTGAACAGAGATACGAATCATGTTCTTGAATGAGAAGACAAAGATGCTGGTGTTTTCTGGTTAATTTATATAGTTACAGCAATGTATATAAGTGTCTCAAAAAGGTTTTGTTGTTGTTGTTTTAATAACATGACCAAATTATTTAAAAGGGTGTATGGAAAACAAATGAGTGAAAAAAAACACCAGAAATTTGGGAAAGAGGAATAATAAAAGAGGACTGTAGATTTTTTTTTTTTCCAGAGTATTTTTTAGGAGGCCTCAGATGTTAAAATGCGTTATGAAGTCATAATTAAAATGTGTAAAACTAATCTATCAACACAAAATAGTTAGGTTGTTGCAACCAAATGGGAATCCCAGACACAAATCCACTTTCCTATTCCTTATTGTGTTTCTGGTGTGTATAAAAATGATGAATTCTAAAACAGTGCTTAGACAATTGGCTATGTAGGGGGAAGTTTAAGTAAAAGCTTTATGCCACCTACCAAAATGAGTCACAGATTAAAGACTTACATATTAAAGATATTTTAAGTAAACTGGAAGATACATAAGTAAATATTTATCTGACACCAGGGTAGAAAAGGACTTGAAACCTATCGGCAAAGAAAGAAATTATAAAGAAAAAGTGATAGATTTGAATATTTAGATTTAAAACATTTGTACGTTTAAAAGAAACAGGAAAGTTGTTAAGAATAAGTTCCAAGAGTTCTTATCACAAGGAGGAATTGTTTTTCCTTTAGTCTTCTTTCTTTTCTTTTTATTCTATTTATATGAGAAGATGGATTTAGCTAAACCTGTTGTGGTCATCATGCTATATGTATACCTTAGACTTATACAGCAATGTATGTCAATTATTTCTCAATGAAACTGGAAAAAAGTTAAAGGACATTGAAAAAGAGAAAGTATTTAATATTTTCAATATAAAGGGGATTAATATCTCTCATCTCTTAATAACTTACAAACAATCAAACAAAAGTAAGACCCAGAGGAAGATGAAAGACAGGATTTAGCAGTCCAAGAGAGGTACAAGTGACCAGTAATCCCCACAGAGCATGGACAGAATTTCTTATTGGTATTCAGAAATGTAAATTCAGTAACTACTGAGACAGCATTTGTAGCTGGTTTTTGAGAAACTAATAATATCCAGAGCTGAGGAGATGGGAAAACTGGCCTCGTCATTCATATCCCTGGTGGACCTAGAGATTGGTGCAATTTAAAGAGATCACCTTGTGATGAATTGCAAACTTTAAAAATAGAAATACCTTTTAACCCAAGAATTTCCCTCTTTAGTATTTATTCTGATCCGAGGTATATATAAAGATTTATGTACAAGAATGTTCACTTCCACATATTTATAATAGCGGAAAATTGGGAACTACCTAAATGGCAAAAGTAGAAAAATGTTTAAATGGATTATGGTATATCCTTAGGATTGATTATTTTGCGATCATTGAAAATGAGAACAGTCTGGAAGGACATGGAAGAACGGAAATATTTTGAAATAATGGGGAAAAACGGGGGGAGGGTTATAAAATGACATGAATAGCATGATCCCAGTGTTCTGAAAATAACCTGAATGTTGAATTGGAGCAGTATAGATGGTGGAATTAACTGCTGTTTATTCCCTCAAAACTTTATGCTTTCCAAATTTTCTACCAGGACTAGGTATCACCTTTGTAATAAAAATATTACATCGTATTGTTTGTCGAGGCCTGATGAGGTAAAGAAAATTTGTCTGTATTATCTGATCCCTTTAGGACACAGATACTATTGTGTGGGATGTGATCAATGAAAGCGGCCTCTACCGTCTAAAGGGGCACAAGGACGCCATCACACAAGCACTGTTTCTACGAGAAAAGAATCTGCTAGTTACTAGGTAAATAACAGTTTCATTTCCAGTTCTTTTCTATGTAAATGCATCAGAGAGGGTTTCAAAGACAGAATTTGGGTCATTCCTTCCTCATTCATCCGTACTACCCTCAGGCTCATGTGTTAGCTTCTTCTGCCCTCTGCTTTTTCCTCTCTCCTTCCCTCTTCTCCCCAGTAGTACCCTAGAAGGTATCCATAGAGTTACTTCTAGCATTTTTAATTCTCTTTTCTGATTTGTCATGAATATCCTCTGGTATTAGCTTTTTCACGGTCCTTAAGCTTTGACATGCCATTTATAGAATGAGCTGTTTGCTTTCTGGATCCCGAGAAAGTCGGGAAAACAGAATGTGGAGCAGTGAGCACAGGTGAATACCAAGTGTTTGAGTTGCCTGCCTTTTGAGAACAGACATACTCTATATGTAGGCCTTCTGAACATCTATTAGGTTGAACCATATGAAATTTCCATTTGTGCAGGTCAAACATGATAGGTCAAATATCAGCAATTTCATATGTTTCAACCTGATAATAATAATTGTCCGTCCTAAGGAATGGCTACCCAGGAAAGTTTGGGATACTAAGGTTTGCCAGCAGTAACTGGAAGAACTTTAGTAATGATTCAGAAGCAGTTGTGAAGGAGCACTGAATGCTATACCATTGGCGGGTTAGTTCCTGTGGGATGGCACATTGGTGTGTTAGATAACACAGATTTTGTGAGAGAATGACCAAAGTTCTACAAGAATATACACATTTAGCTTAGGAAACAGTTGATCCTTGAACAACAGGGTTGAATTGGTCAAGTCCTCTTGTATGCGTTTATTTATTTTTTCAGTAAATCCAGTAAAGTACTGTAAATGTGTTTTCTGCTATGATTTTCTTAATATTTTCTTTAGATTACTTTGTTGTGAGACTGTTACATACAAAATAGGTGTTAATGAACTGTTCATGTTACTGGTAAGGCTTCTGGTCAATAATAGGCTATTGTGGGGGAGTCAGAGGTGTATGTGGATTTTTGACTATACTGGGTGTGAGGGAGTTGGCGCCACTAGCCCCCTCATCGTACAGGATCAACTGTATAAAAGAAAGGAAATAACACAGTGAGGTGGGATTGTATAGGAAGGACTTTATATTTTTGGGTTGTTTTTTTTTTTTTTTTCCAGTTTGGTCATGAGGGAGGATTATATTCAGTTTATATTAGTGAAGAAGCAGGGAAGAGAGAGGCATTTGGGGTGGGAGGAGTAGAGCTCATTGGCAGAGAGACTCAGAGCCAATGAATGAGAAGTTTCGAAAATGGTGCTAAAGAGCCTGATTTTGATTCTATAGAGAACCTTGAGCTAGTGGAAGTTTAAAAAGAGATTATCTGATAGTTTATTGGATGTAATGAAGGCACAGGAATGGACAAAGAGACCGGATGAGAAGCTATGAAAATAGTTCAGGCAGTAGAACTTAAATTCAGGTTCGTGGGCAGACATGGATTGGAAGGAGTCAAGGCCTCACAGAGGAGGTGTTTCTAGGATGTGGAGACCAGCTGGACATGGAAGATGGGAGCAGAAGAGATGTGAGAGATTTCTGTGTCAGAGAGTGGGGGAATGTGGGTGCTGTGATGATGAGCCACAGGTCAGCGTCTGTGTTCCGTGACACTCTGAATTCGTAGTTATTTCTGTGCTTACAGGTGAAACATTGTATTTTCTACCTAATAATGGAAAGTTAGGATTCTTAAAAAAAGGTGAGGTAGAGTGGTAGCATTAGACATTGTTGCTACGTATATTTTTTTGAAGGCAACACATGAGTCCTTGGCCTACCATTTACTGATTTTTTTTCTAATAAGATTTTTCTCCTGTTTCTTTTTTTAGTGGGAAAGATACCATGGTGAAATGGTGGGACCTTGATACCCAGCACTGCTTTAAAACGATGGTTGGCCACCGAACTGAGGTACATGTAGGGTCACGGGCCCAGGGAGAGAATGGCAAGGCAAAAAGATGGTTTTCTTCCCTGGGCCTCTCGTGGCCCTTAGCTTTTGCTGCTCACAGTAATCATCATGTGCTGTCTTGAGAGACAGAGACTGGAGTGGTGGAGGGAGCGAGCACCAGCTGTCGGAGCAGATACGGCTACCCTGGCATTTAGTAGAAATTGGCCTTGGAGAAGTTTCTAATCCACGAACATAAGTTTCATTGTTTTTAAATAATGTGTCCACCTTTTTGATGATAGGGAGGTCTAATGACACTGTATGTACAGTGCTTGGCCCCGTGACCTGTAAACAGCAAATCGTCATTATAATAGTTACCTGAACGTAGACGATCAGGGAGTATTTTACATCTTTGCATCTCCTCCCTGCTTTGTTCATACCAGGCTCTCAAAAACATTAATTAATGACGAGGAAAAGCAAATTATTCTTGGACTGTTGATTCACAACAATACTGTTCCTTTCATTGTTCTTAGATATTTGAGGCTGAAAATTATACAGTAGACATCAATGGGGTACCTTTTATTTGCAGGGCATGGCTGAAAGCAAAGAAGTACCGGACTTAAAATCATCATTTGAGTGGGTTCTAGTTAGGAATTGTGCTTAACAGCCATTATCTAAATTTGAGGGTAGGAAATTACAGAGAAACTTCTAGTTTACTGCATAATCAACAGTTCTACCACAGACCATGTTTTCTTTCCAAAAGTGAGATTTCTCTCTTTTTTCTTTTTTTTAAGATTTTATTTATTTATTTGATAAAGAGCGCACAAGCAGGGGGAGCAGCAGGCAGAGAGAGAGGAGAAGCAGGCTCCCCGCTGAGCAGGGAGCCCAACGTGGGGCTCGATCCCAGGACCCTGGGATCATGACCTGAGCCGAAGGCAGACGTTGAACCGACTGAGCCACCCAGGCACTCCGAGATTTCTCTTACTGTATTTTGAAAGGGTTACCTTAATATGAGGCTGTGCAAATGTCAAACAGATTTCACTGCAGACAGTGTACTTAGATTTTTGGAATGTCGCATCATATATCCTGGAGTCTCTTAAAAATCATACTATTTGAATCTTTTTATACTCTGTAGGTGTGGGGGTTGGTGCTGGTGTCAGAAGACAAGCGACTCATCACTGGGGCTTCCGACAGTGAGCTGAGGGCTTGGGATATAGCCTATCTACAGGAGGTAATTGTTTTGTTTTGCCTTTTTTTTTTTTTTTTTTTTTTGATCACGGGCAATGCCGTGTTTTAGCAGTGTCACAGGCCCATTGAATTTTGAATTAGCTGTAATTATTGAGTACTTCCATAATACTAGAAGGAATTTTCAAACTTTTAATCAGAATTTTTTTCTTCATTGTTAGCTCAGTTGCCCTCATTTATTTGAGCTTGAGGAAGGACAGTTTTAGGCTTACACCTTCTGGTGATGCTAATGTTTTAGTTTGTGGGGTTCTTAGCCCAGAGTTCCTGGACCTTTGGGTGTCCATGGATGGACTTCAGGTTATCTGTGACCCTTTCCCCTCAGACAAAATTCTGTGTAAAATTTGTGTGTGTGTATAAACATATGTTCTGAGATTTGTAACTGTCTCAGATCCTCAAAGATTTTGTGTGGAAGACAGTTTATGGACTGCAGGTTTAGCTGGAGTTAGGTGTGTAGCGTTGTGTTCAGTAGCTGTTCGGGTGGGTTCTACTATAGTAGGCTAGTCTTTATCCTTTCTTCATGTCTGGATTGCCTTTGTAGTTCTGTGTGCCAGACTGGCATCTTTCCTCTAGAATATGGTAGCTCTTTCACATAAGAAAGTTTTAAAGTTAATGAAGAATCAGTCATCATTTTTTCACCTCAGTTTAAATTACTAGGTTACTAAGCCGTAGTCCGTATTTTTCGGAAAGTTACCAGAGATAGTATAGTGAATACTGTTTTGTTTGTATTTGCCGTAGTCTTTTTTATCATACTCTGGTTAAGTGTCCTACCGCTGAAGAGGTTTGACCAAAGAGAGCACTTATTCATGGCCATAAGAACAGGTTTCTAAGTCATTAGGGTTAAGAGACACTTCGGGGGACACATTATTTCAGCTTCTGTTTTCCCATTTTTATTAAACAGGTGGAAGACTTAGAAGAACCAGAGCCCAAGAAAAGCAAAGGGTCTTCCCCTGGAATACAGGACACACATGAGCCTGAGGATGGCAACCCAGAGACAGATGAAACTCCAGAGGATGTAATTGTTTTTCTTATCTTCATTTGTGTTGTGTCATGGGGAAAGCGAGAATTGGAGAGTTTTTAATTTAAAAACTCACAGTTATCGTCATTTTTGGGAATATCTTTGTCCCCTGCATCTCTTTAGAATCGTACCTTTTCAGAGGTGTGACAGAACTTGCATTTTACTTTGGTCTTCTCCCTTGCTTCTTCCATAGCGCATCCTTACATGCAGAAAAGCTGGTTCCATCATGCGGGAGGGAAGGGACAGAGTTGTGAACCTTGCGGTCGACAGGACAGGCAGGATTCTAGCTTGCCACGTGAGTACCATTTGTTGGAGAAAGCAGGGACGGGGCTGTTCCTTTCAGAGACTGGTGCTTGTTTTATATGCAGTGTAGAGATTAATTTTCCCCCAGTCTTGTTAACAATTCATTATGTGCTGCCGTGTAGACCTATAATCCCTAGCTTCTATTAGCATAACACAGTAATAGTTACTATTATTGTTCTTATTAATTAGCAAGCATTAATTGCATGCTTTTCTGAGCAGTTTAAAAGCATTAGCCAGCTTCTTATTTAGTCTTCGGAGCAATGCTGTGAGTAGGAGGTGGTATTCCCACTTTACACATTAGACAGCAGTCCCGGAGGGAGGAAGTTGTCCGAGGTAATACGACCAGTAAGGGAAGAAAAAGGAACATTATTGTTTAGGTCTTACCGAGAAAAAGCTATTTTACAAATTACCTTTCCTGGACTCACATCAAGTTTCACCTTTTAGGGAACCGATTCTGTGCTAGAAGTGTTCTGCATCCTTTCCAAAGGAGAAATTCAGAAGAAAATGGATAAGAAGATGAAGAAAGCTAGAAAGAAAGCAAAGTGTGTTGCTTTTATTTTTTTTTAATATTTACTATTAATAAAGTATCTTGGGTAAGCCACGTAGTACTGATAGAAAAACTATGGCTTCTTTAAGGAAGCGATTACTCTGTTAGCAATTGCTGTTAAAAGGTAGAGAAGTTGTTAGGAGTGCCGGGAGTCCATGTTTTATATTTCTGCTCTTTAGTACAGCTTCGTAACTAGCATGTTCCTGAGTCGTGAACTCAGAGCCACGTAGAACTAGAAAGGCCATACAGATTTTTAAAAAATAGCTTCTGAATGATTTAGTTCTTAGGCCAGCAGTTACCTTCACTGACAGCAACTCATACACAAGGAAGCTGGGTTGCATAATGCTGCCCTTGGGGCCTGTGAGGAGAAGGACTATAGAACTGGCATTTGGGGGCAACATCACCTTGGAATAGGTTTTTATAATAACCAAAGAAATCGGTTCCTCGATTTCTTTGTTGAAATTTATCAAGGCTCAAAGAAAAAGTCACCTTGGCAAACCTTGTGAGACCTCTGGTTTATTGACATAGTTGGACTTGTAAGTGCAGCTTAATGGATCTTCTAAAAAGTCCTGAAGTTAGAAAAGTTAACCAGGTACATTTCATTGGAATAGTTTGAATTACAAAGACTTACTTGCCCCAGGAAATTTTATGGGCTGTTGCCTTCAGAATCCACTTATTGAGCGTACTGATTAAATGGAATAAAATTTTATGACACTGTAGTTCACAAAGCATTTGTCCATAACACTGGATTATATAATTCTCATGGTACTCCTTTGTTAAGTGACTCTCCCAGGATTACACAGGTTGTTGGTCTTGGAGCCATAATGTGACTTGCGTAATAGCAAAGCTTCTTCTAGAAAAGTCATTGTTCTCCCCCCCCCCCCCCGCCAGATTAAATTCTTCCAAAGGGGAGGACGAAGACCTTGAAGTCAATGTCGAAATGACTCTGCAAGATGAAATCCAACGGGTGACTAATATCAAAACTTCTGCCAAAATCAAGTGAGTAAAAGTGTAGTATCTGAATTACCCGAGAGCAATATTGTAGAAATAGTAAGCTACAAAGTTGTATTGGTTTTTTCATGCTCATTGTAAGCAGTCTAGAGGAATTACATATTTGGAAACAGTGATCATGGGATACCTGCCCTCACCATAGACCCGCTTATTCATCATCTCATATTTGTTTTATTATAATAACTCTCTATTTGTTTAATCTTCTTTCCTGCTGCCAATTAAAAAGAAAAACGTGTACCCCATGCTCCAAAAGGATTTAAGTTCATGTATAAAAATTACTTACATAAAAGCAAGATACATGTCAGATCCAGTATCTCAGCCCAGGTTTTCTTGAGTTAAAAACCCATACTCAACTACCGTCCCAAGACACAGAGCCCTTTTTGTAAAATTCTTTATACTTGCTCAAACATCACATAGCTGGAGGACGCTGTGAAGCCTTTCTACTAGAAACAGTTAACCTTGTGAGTGAAGATGGTGGCTAGGACATTTATGAATTATTTTCTCACACAGATCCTTTGACTTGATTCATTCACCTCAAGGAGAGTTGAAGGCAGTCTTCCTGCTGCAGAACAACTTGGTGGAGTCATATTCGCTGCACCCATCCACGCCTGCTCCTCAGCCTGTCAGGACGAGCAGAATCACCATCGGGGGTCATCGCAGTGATGTGCGGACCCTGTCTTTCAGCTCCGACAACATTGCTGTCCTTTCAGCCGCGGCAGATTCTGTGAAAATATGGAACAGGTTTGTGAAATGGTGCTCTCCATACTTTTATCCGGTCATGTTTTCTTTCCTGCAAATGAGGTTCTAGTACTCTTGATGGTTAGTTGTTAGTCTCTTAAGGCCCTACATACCGTTCCATCAAGAATGTATCTTGACTGTGGGCCTGTGGAGTTTAGAGTTGGAAAGGTTGCTTTTTAAAATTTGGTGCAAAAAATAAATGCAAGCTTATTTCATGTCTGAGGTTTGTCACCGTCCTTGGGTAGAGAAAACACACAAACAGGCTGCCTACTCCTTGAATTCTAGTAGGCTCTTAGTGCTGTCCAGTATTTTTATTTTAATTTTCCATTCCTTTCCTAGATGACTATTCCACACCTCTTCTCTCCTCAAGCCCCCAAAACCTCTAGCACCTTCAAGCTGGTGACCTTGCTTCCTAATTCACTGAAAAATGGAATCATCTAGAAAACGTTCATGTGCTCCCGGCACACCTGCCAACTCAGCATGTATATACGTGTATACCCATGTAGTCCATTTTTCCTCCTGTCCCTGTGTTGGTGCTCCTAATCAACGTTGACCACAACCTGTACCTGTGGCTCTTTCTCTGCTCCCCTGCTAACAGTGTCCTCCCCCTGTGTCTTTAACATTTCTGCTCTGTTGGATCATTCCCGTCAGCATGCAGGTATGCTCTAATACCTCCCATCTGAAAAGAAGTAATAGCCCTGTCTCCTCCTCAGTCTCTCTGGTTACATCCCATCCTCTGATTTCTTTTCTCTGTTCTGTCTTCATCCGTCTCCCATCAGGCCTTTCCCCACCTTTTCACCATAGCAGCTCCTGTCACCTCATCAGGGATCTTCATGTTTCTGAATCCAGTGACCCGTAAGCTTCATGTGACGGCCTCCCCTGGAATGGGTTCCTTTCTCCCCTTGGAAGCACTTTGACTCTCATTACGTCCTCTTCCTCTGCTGGCCGTTCCCTGTGTCTGTGCTGGGTCCTTCTTCCCCTCTGACCCCTGAGTGTTGGAGTACTTCAGGGCAGAGTCTTTGGACCTTTTCTACACTCACTTTCTGCAGCTTTCTCTATGCTGACGATGCATACATTTCTTTCTCTAGCCTTAGCCGCTCCCTGCACACCAGACCCTTACGTCCAAGTCTTTTGTTTGTATCACCACCCGGCTGTCTCATTGGGCATCTCCATTTTTCATATGGCCCAAACCAAGCTTGTGGTCTTCTTTCTCCCACCATCTCCCACCTGTAGCTATTCCCCGTCTTCGAAAGTAATTACTTCCTTCCAGTTGTACTCCCCTAGATGCTATGGTCATTCTCTCATATCCTAGGTCCAGGTCACTAGCAGATCCCGTCAGCTGCAGCTTCAGAACTTAGCCAGCATCCAGCACGTGTCCTCACCTGTGCTGCCATCCCCAGCCCCCGTCCGCCATTGCTTCTCACCGTTCTTGTTGTCGAGATAGCTTCCTGGTGGGTCTCCCCGCTGCGTGCCCCCTTGTAGTCTGTTCTCCACACAGCCGCCAGCGTCATCTTCATAATGGAAGTGTCACTCCCAGTATATCCACCTCACCCTGCCTGGAAGCCAAAGTGCTCGCACACCTCACCTCTGACCCCCTTCCCCTTCTGCTGCGCTAGAGCCCACTGGCCTTTTCTCATCCCTTAAACACAGCAAGAGCATGTCCCTGCTGTGGTGATTACACGCCTGTTCTTTGTGCCTGGAACCTTCTACCACCCTGACCCTCTTCCTCCGCTTCCCCCAGTGTTGTTTGTCCACAGCACCTGCTGTCACCTGATAGACCAGTAATGTGTTTGCCTTGCTCCTAAAGAATGTCAGGGTCATTTCTGTTTAACTCACTGTTAAACCTCTAGAGCCTAGAATCACATCTGGCATTCAGTAAGTGTTGAATGAAGTGGGCATTTGATATATATCTGTTGAAGGGATGAATGTTTATCGTCCAATAAAATGAACTCGTAGAGATATTTAATAATAGGCTAATTCGACTTGTAATCCTGTGGGCTCGATTACTTCTTTATGGTGGCACATTGAGCCCAGCAGATGCTTTTTTTTTTTTTTGCCCTGCTTTTATATAATCTCTGTTCCTTAGGATTAGGCGGCCCCTACCAAAAGAAAAAAAAAGTGCCATTTAAATTTTTCTCTCTTGACTATAATTGGGTTTGAGCCGAGCTCTATGTGGTGAGATGTGTACTGAACGAACATGCTGACCTCTAAGACAGGGGAGCAGGTTCTCTTAACATGCGGTTCTTTATTCGTTCTTTCTCACAGGGCCACATTACAGTGTATCCGCACGATGACCTGCGAATACGCGCTGTGCTCGTTCTTCGTACCTGGTGATAGGCAGGTGGTCATAGGAACAAAGGTAAACTGAGGCTTTTTCTTGGATTTTGGAGGTTTTTCTACTCAATATTCTTAAAGTTGTTTGAGAACTCTGTTTCCTATTTCTGCATATTGGAAATGAATGAGAGCTGGGTAATGTGAGAAGGTGGGTAGTTTGTTGCCCTTTCTTGAGGGGTTTTCTTTTAAGTTGTATTTTCTTTATTTGTGTTTTTAAAAAAAGCAAACCTTATGTCAGATTGTGAGGAAGGAAATTACAATCATGACCTTGAGATAACTGTCCATTCCTGTTTTGGTGGTCGGCCTTTTGTGCATCTCTTCACAAACACATATGTAGTTGTGTTTTGACAAGACTAATGGTGAAATATACGAAGTGCCTATTGTCCGGCTTGGGCAGCTAGAAGCATTCAGTAAAGACAGACTGACTAGTCCTCATTCCCAGTTGCCAGTCAGAGTGGGAGATAAATGTGCGGGAATAAGCAGACTTGAATTTGGATCCAGATTCTCCCCATTTTAGAATGGATAAATTGCTGCAAGTCCTGAAACTTCTTTTAGTATGTTTCCTTATCTATATAATAGGGTGACAACAAGTGCTTTTTGACAGTGGCTTTTGCACTACATAGGCCTAGGCTTGAATTCTAGATTTTCCACTCACTGAGTGTGAGAAATTTGGGCAAGTTACTTGCTCCCTGTACGCCTTCGTTTTCTCATGTAAAATGAGGTAAACAACCTACCTCACCCTATGGAAAGCACTTAGCACAAAAACTGGCTCGCAGCAAATAACAAGTAAGTAAGAGCCGGGAGCAGAAGTACTGGTAGTTAGGAGTAGCAGTGAGAATAAAATGGAATAAGGTCTTTGGAATACTTTGAAAAGTGCTTTGCAAGGATTTGTCATTGTCGCCCCTCTAAACTCGTGCTGTATGTGCACAGTTGTTTTATTAGAAAACCTGTGTATCACAATGGGTATTTTTTTGCCCAGCTAAAAGTGTAAAATAAGCCAGAGAGATTTTAGGGTCACTGTCAGGGAATGAACATTAAATTCTAATTACAAGTTTCTCTCGTTTTTCATTCATTCTTTCAACAAATGTCCCCTCTATTGTTTTTGTTAGGAGAGCTTTTTGTGACTATCTTTGAAGTCTACCTGTATGGTTAAAGTGCAATCCGCAGACCCCAGCCCAGTCTCATGCGAGTCATGTACATTCCTCTGTTAATGTACATGATCTCATTTAATGCCCACAAACCACTTTGAGAAGCTGGTGCTGTAAATCCCGTTTTACAGATGAGAAAACAGGCTCTTGGAGGTGAATTCAGCAACAGTCACAGAGTCTGAAAGAGGCAGCCCTGGAACTCAGGTCTTCCTTACACTCTTGCCACCCCATGTGCAGAAGCCCATCATAGAGCAGGCTTTGCTGCTGTGTGTATGTGATCATGTTATTTTTATTTTTATTTATTTTATTTTTTAAATTTATTTTATTTTATTTTATTTTTTTAGTTTTTAAATTTTCTATTTTTTATTTTTCATTAGCCAAGTTCTAAGCAGGAAGCGTGGCTCATTGTCTTCTAAGCTTTTGCGGGTTTTTTGTTTTTTGTTTTAAGTCCATTGCCCTCCCTAGCATCGTAGGTAGATACCTATTTCTCATTGTCAGTGTATTCTAGAGGAGGAAACCAAAACTAGATGGGGAAGAGTTAGTTAGGCCAGTTACCATTTAAACTTGATTAAGCTTGAAAGGTTTTTAGGTGTTGTTGCTGTTGTGTCTCTCCTGATTTGCCTCTGGCCAAGCTATTTCCCTTGTGAAGTTGGAGAACCAGTGAATGTGACAAGAGGCCAGGACTGCCAGGTTGCCCCGTTCCGTCATCGTGCCGCCGAGCAACCCTGCCAGAGTTAACCCAGCACATCAGTGGTGTTTATTCAGATAGGAGGCACAGAGCGGGGACTGTGGGATCCATGTGCTAAACCGTGAGCCACATGGTTGCTGCTCGGCTGTGAGATCTTTCCTGAACTGCGTAGGCTCTTGGAGGTTGTGGGTGTGCTAGTTGGAGCTGTGCTCATTTTGTGTCCTCCTCAGACGGGAAAGCTGCAGCTTTATGACTTGGCCTCAGGAAATCTGCTGGAGACAATAGACGCACATGATGGAGCTTTATGGTCCTTGTCTCTCTCTCCAGATCAGGTAACGAAACCAGATGTTATGATCTGGATTTGAGTACTTCCCAGTTTCTTACATCAGGTTTTACTGCTGCCCAACAAAGATTTCTTCGGTGTTTCTTTAAAGAAAGTCTGCTTCTTGTCTAATCTTTAGATTTCCTATATGATGGCATATCATGTGCCTGATAATACAAATAGCTGTCATTATCAAATGAATTCTCATTCAGCTGCTCTTGATCATCAGCCGCATGACATCCGATTGCTTACCCTTGTGAGTTTTCACCAATGGTTTGTGCTACTTCCTAAGAGGGAATATTTCCTTGGGCAACAAAATGCAGAGGATAGAGTAGACTTTTCTATTCCCCATTTAGTCTATACGTCTATGACTATATAAGTCTAGTGTTGATAGCAAATATACCAGCCCTTTCAAGTCAGTAATGGGGTGCTTCCCTTCAGAGGGGTCACCTTGGAGAACTGTATACTTAACTCTAGTCCTGGTGCTGTTGCCCAGAACATTTTGAGGTGTTTTTTTGGACAGTAATAAGAGACTGTGGCCCGTTCATTTGAATCTTCTCAATAGTGGCAAACCTTCATCCATTGAAAGTAGATACCATTTTTGGCAAAAAGTGAATATGAAATTCAGGGTGGGTTATGCCATTTGGGGTCAGATCAAAACAGCTTTAAAATTTAAATAGTAGTAACATCTTGCATTTGTAGAGGATTCTCTTTCTGCAAAGTATTTTTACATCCATCATGTCATTTATTATTTGCTTAATGGTTTTATAAGCTAAACTATAGTCTTTGTCATTACAGCAACACTAAAGGTCATCGGTGGGTTCTTTTCTATGTTACTAATCTCAAATGGCAGAATAAACACTTGGGGTCTAGTTTTCTGACCCATGTTCTATATACTTTAATACTACAATGTGATGGGACTAATTTCTTGATATTGGAAAACAGTTTCAAACATATTTTAAGTAGGGACATTGCAGGAATAAATTTATACCCTACTGAGGTAAATACTTTGAATAAACTTATTTTGATGATCCAGTCTGTGTATATTTGTCAAACCATTTTATTACTTAATAGCAAGTTCTTTGACTGGTGCTTTCTCAGGTGGAGCAAAAAACCCTACAATGTTCAGAGACTTCCTGATGCTGAATGAAAGTATAACTAGAACTTGACACTAGTTACCATCTGTCTACATTAGCCCCTGCTAGAAATTTTTGAATAAGGTCTGTGGCAGCAGCCCCAAAAGAGCAGTGGAAGGGGTTAGGAAGGAACCACATTTTTCTTAATTCTTCTCCCATGCTGTTAAGTAAAAATGGTCTTTTATACAATTTTGATATATAACTTCTTACCAAAGTTTCTGTAATAAAATGTTTCTTAATTGCAATGTCATTGGCTTTTCAGCGTGGCTTTGTGACAGGTGGTGCAGATAAATCTGTCAAGTTCTGGGACTTCGAGTTGGTAAAAGATGAAAATAGTACCCAGAAGAGGTGAGTAGACATTTTTTAATTTGTGTCTTTTTTTTGGAGGGAGAATGGGGAACCACTGAATGGGCTTTTGACGTGTGTATTTCTGTTACGCTCCAGAGAGTTTTTGGAATTTTTGTCTGCCTGTGTAGAGCCCTCATTTATTTATTTATTTATTTCATGCTTTCCGTCATGCTAGACTTTCTGTGAAGCAAACCCGAACCTTGCAACTAGATGAAGACGTCCTGTGTGTCAGTTATTCTCCCAACCAAAAACTGTTGGCTGTGTCTTTGCTGGACTGTACTGTGAAAATTTTCTATGTTGACACTTTAAAGGTACAGTGATTATGCCTGGGAATAGTTTCTGTCTTTCTCACTGACCGTGGGTTGAGCCTGGAAAGTGACCTTGACTGTGCCCAGCAGTGGTATGTTTCTAAAGATGTATGTGTGAATCAAAACACTGTAGGTGTACTAGGAAAGCTAGGATTTTTACAGAACCCTTTGGTTCATAAATTTTGCTTAAAGCAAGTTGTATTTCGTAAGCTCAGAAAATCTGTAGATAGCACATCCTGTTGCCGCCAGTAATTGCAGAGAATTGCTGCATCTCCTGGGCAGGGATTCCACACTTGGCTGGACATCAGGATCATTTGGGTTGCTTTTAAAAATTACAGATTACTGGGCCCTAGGCCCAGAGTCGGGAGGACTGCAGCAGGCCTGGGAACATTGTTGGGAAGCGAGTGCCCAGAGTCTTCGCAGCTAAGAGATGCAGAGGACGTCCCTGTGGCCTAGTCTGACTGAGGTAGTAGGCTTCTGGGGCACTGGCTCCTCCATGGTGCAGTGTCGGGGCAAGTGCATGAGGGCTCCGTGTGCTGGACACGGGTACAAGTTGCCTTCAGTGGTTTGTCTTCCTTGAAAATATAAATAGGAAGCAATCCAGAACAGTGTTTAGGATTGTATCCTAAAGTTCTACTTTAGATCCACATATGTAACAAACAATGCCTGTATCTTATAGGCAGACGTGAATTATTTACATTCTTTTTTTTTTTTTTTTTTTTAATATTTAGTTTTTTCTTTCACTCTATGGACACAAACTGCCTGTTATATGCATGGACATTTCTTATGTAAGTAAAACTTAAAGTGTCTTAGTAACAAGCACTTTCTTTGTTCTTGGCTTGCTATCTTCATTTTAGAGTATTTTTTCATCCTGTTGTATATCTTTCTCCCCAAAAAGCCATAAGATAATGTATATTGTAATTGTACCTCATGTGTGTGTGTGTGTGTGTGTGTGTGTATTTTTTTCTATATATAAATTACTTCAGTGCTGTCAGTATATGTTCAAAATATCTGAGTTAATCCTTACAGCTAACACCCTGTTGTGGATTCCCCAGATAGTATTTTGTTATCTAAAATACTATGATTGGTAGACCACCCTAAAATACCAAAGACTTTAAAGAAGGCATCCCCCTTTGTTCTGAAAGATAATGCCGGTGAAGAAGATGGAACTTGGCTTCACATTTGGACATTTACAGTATTTTGCATTATATCTATACTGTTAGTTCCTTGACCAAAATGATATTTTTGCAATGTCTAGTTATGGATAAGAGTGGGAATCTGTGTGAAAGGACTGCATACTCTGGCCATCTGTGATCAGTACATTAACAGTAAGTGGGCGGCACAAGGTATTTCCGGTGGTCTTGTTATGCTGACAACTATTTGAATGAGGTATTGACATAGGAAAGATAAAAGAGAGAACATGGGATAAAACATTCTAGTAGGTTCTTTCCCAGACTTTTCTTTCCTCCTCCTTCCCTCTTCCCCCAAATCCTATGACAGAGATGAGCGATTTTTCTTCCTGTTCAAGGAAGTAAATAGGTAACAGACATCAAGGCACAGTACCGCCCTGTAGCAGTACGAAAACTTTGGAGCCACAGAGTTCGTGCTTTCACTCAACAAGCTTTTTAAGGAAATCTTAGGTTAAAGCAAATAAATAGGTGCTCTTGATAGAGATGAAATTTGTATTGATTTTAATGTTTCTGAAAGAAATGGGTTAGTCTTGCTTTATCTAAATGTAGAGTTTCTGATAATCAGGTAAAGTAATGGTTCCCTTCTCTTCCTCGTAGGATGGAGCACTAATAGCAACAGGCTCTGCTGACAGGAACGTGAAAATCTGGGGTATGGACTTTGGGGACTGCCACAAGTCTCTCTTTGCACACGATGACAGGTAGGTGCAGTCTTTTCAAAGACGTCCCTTTGAGTCCTGTACATATCATTTCCCTTGAGTGTCTGTGTCTATTCAGACAGTCATAAATATAAAATTCTAAAATATAAATAACCAGGCATGCTAGAACTAGCTCTTCAAAACTGTGCATGAGGCTCTTCACTAGTGTGGAATTGGATGACATTTGATCACTTTTCTCACTTTTCAGTGTGATGTACCTACGGTTTGTGCCCAAGTCCCACCTCTTCTTCACCGCTGGGAAGGACCATAAGATTAAGCAGTGGGATGCGGACAAATTTGAACACATACAGACTCTGGAGGTGACCTCTTGCCTGCTTTGCTTGCTCAGTATTCAGAACTACTTTTAAGATCAAGTGTTGATCTTCCACTCAGAGCAGGTTTCGGCCAAGGAATAAGGTGTTCCTTCTCAGGGTTTCTCTTTTTGTGTCTTCTTTCTCCAGGGGCACCACCAGGAAATCTGGTGCTTGGCCGTAAGCCCCAGTGGAGACTATGTTGTGTCATCGTCGCATGACAAATCCCTGAGACTTTGGGAGAGAACAAGGGAGCCTCTTATTCTTGAGGAAGAAAGGGAGATGGTAAGGACTCAGGCTTGGTTACAGAATGTGCTGGTGGGTGGGTGTCTAATTCTGTCCAGTGCGGCCACCCCTCATCCAGTGCACGTCCAGGCACCTCCAGAAGAGGTTTCCAACACCCCCATCAACCATTTCAGCAGCCACACAGAGACAGATGCCATTAGGGGATAGCATTTTGAAAGACAGCTTTTCACTGTCTCCTTTTACTTCATGTAGAGACCGTGGTTCTTCCAGATTAATTTGTATCTGTCTCTTGGCAGCAAAGGGAAGCAGAATATGAGGAGAGTGTGGCCAAAGAAGACCAACCTGTAGTAAGTAAATTCTGGGGGACCCTGAGATTGAGCCCTGTAATTATCTTATTGGAATTTACTTTAATTTCAAGAATTTCTAATAGAATTAGAATTGGGGCCAGATGCCAGAGTTATCACCAGCTGATGTGGAAAGCAATCTGTGTAGTCCTGTTTGATTCAATTGTATGTCCTGATTTTGTGGGACAAATGACTGACCAGATTTGGTATTGGATGTTTGTCATTCTGGCTTTTTCTTTTTTAAGGAGGCTTCAGAGAATCATAGAACAAAAATAAGAATCAAAAAATTTTAGAAATTGGGCATTCTCTTTATACTTTCAGAGGGTGGGATATTCTTTTTCTTTTTTTCCTTTTTTTTTTCAGTGAGTAATCCTTTTTTTTTTATTAATTTTATTTTATTATGTTATGTTCATCACCATACATTACATCATTAGTTTTTGATGTAGTGTTCCATGATTCAGTCTTTGTGCATAACACCCAGTGCTCCACGTAGTACATGCCCTCTTTAATACCCATCACCAGGCTAACCCATCCCCCCATCCCCTCCCCTCTAGAACCCTCAGTTTGTTTCTCAGAGTCCATCGTCTCAATGGTTCATCTCCCCCTCCGATTTCTCCCCCTTCATTTTTCCCTTCCTACTATTTTCTTTTTTTTTTTTTTTAGCATATAATGTATTATTTGTTTCAGAGGTACAGGTCTGTGATTCATCAGTCTTACACAATTCACAGCGCTCACCATAGCACATACCCTCCCCAATGCCCATCACCCAGGCCCCTCCATCCCCCCCACCCCCCACCACTCCAGCAACCCTCAGTTTCTTTCCTGAGATTAAGAGTCTCTTATGGTTTGTCTCCCTCTCTGGTTTCATCTTGTTTCATTTTTTTCCTCCCTTCCCCTGTGATCCTCTGTCTTGTTTCTCAAATTCCTCATATCAGTGAGATCATATGATACTTGTCTTTCTCTGATTGACTTATTTCGCTTAGCATAATAGAGGGTAGGATATTCTTATGATAATGAATATAAAATACTTAATAGTGTCTGGCACTTATTAAGTACTCCATTAATAGTAGTTGATAGCACCATGATAGTATTATAACATAGTGATGCCTGCTCTTTTCTGGATATAAGATTAATTTATTGGTTCTTCAGTGCCTGTCAACAATATTGTCAAGGATCTCTTTGTTTCTGGCAGGTTCCAGGAGAGACTCAAGGTGACAATTACTTTACCGGAAAGAAAACTATTGAAACGGTCAAGGCAGTAAGTTGATATATATTCTGTGTCTATATGTATAGATGTGTACATTTTTAAGCAGGGTCCCAACTTTTTAGTGAAAGTTTTTATCAACCGGGTAGCCCTTTTATGGCCAAAAGTTGATGAAATTCATAGATGGAGCTCAGAACCTCTGTTGTCCTCCCTTGTAACCAAGGACAGGAGTCATGTTGAATCGACACATGGTTTCTAGAAAGGAAGGCTTGATCTCCTTGGAAGCAGCACTCCTCAGAGGTCCTGGGAGCTGCCCTGCTCCATGTGTGCACATACATATGACCTCACCTGAACCCAAGATGCTTCGTCTCCTCCCTGTAAATTAAATAGAAAAAGAAACACCAAGAGACATTACCACATGCTGTTTGGCACTCTCTTGGCACACATTTATTAAACCGATTCAAGCTAGTTGGTTCTTTGCTAGTCAGGCCTTCCAATTGTAGGGTTCCGGGATGCTGGGACACATGGTTGATGACTTCTCTCCTTTGTCACCATCCACGTAGGCTGAGAGGATCATGGAGGCTGTCGAGCTATACCGAGAGGAGACTGCAAAAAGGAAGGAACACAAAGCCATTTGTAAAGCTGCAGGGAAAGAGGTGAGATAGTCCATGGAGTTACACTCTGAGAAACATGTATCCATAGAATTCCTGAGAAGAACACCATTGCTGTGGGAGTTACTGACTCAGATCAGGAAATGACATAAATGTAATAGAGTCTTTTCTAATTCAAATATTAGAAAGAAGGAGTCGAGGGGCTGTGAGGAGGGGACCTGGGTCTTAATACAGTTGCAGACTGACATGCTCACCGTATGGGCAGAAACTGCTCCTGTAGGGTTTCGGATGCACCACAGCCGTTGCAGGTTTCTAGATGAATTCTAGAAATTCTAGAATTGCCTGAACTCATTAGCACTATGGAAATTAAAAAGCCTGATGTTTCTTGTATATTCTTTCAAAACTGTACTGTCGTCACACTGCCTGTGACAAACACTGTCTTGTTTTATAATGACTTGATCTAATGATTTCTTCACAGGTTCCTCTTCCCATCAACCCCATCCTGATGGCTTATGGCAATATCTCTGTAAGTAGAGTGTCTACCAGTCCCCCTTGGTTACTCAAAGGTTACTTTCAGGGACAAGAGAGGGACAGTAGGAAGTGCAGAGGCATGATTTAAGGCTGGATGCATTGGGAAAAACTTTGCCATTAACAGTCTCATCCTGTCCTCTAGGGTATTGAGCATTTCAAAAGGACCATTTTAGTATAACTTCTAAGTCATCTGTTTTGGTTGGAATGGATTGGCATTCTCATATTTTTTTTTTTTTTAAGATTTTATCTATTTGTCAGCGAGAGAGCACAAGCAGGGGGAGAGGTGGAGGGAGAAGCAGGCTCCCCGCTGAGCAAGGAGCCCGATGTGGGACTCAATCCCAATGACCTGAGCCCGACGCAGACGCTTAGTGGACTGAGCCACCCAGACGTCCCGCATTCTCTTATTTTCTAGTGCTTATTTATGTTCAGTATCCAAAGCCCTCTGAAGATTCTCTTCATCTAAATGAACTTTGAAATTGAGGTCTTTGGAGGAAAAGTTGACGTAAATCAGTCAGATAAAGGAGGACAGAGAGAGAAATGTATGCTTATGTAGCAGTCTCCAGTTACTTAGTACTTTACTCACACGTGTCATTCATCATGGTCATCATGTGAGTCAGTGTAGCCTCATTTTACAGATGGGAAATTAGCCTGACTCACGGATAGAAGGGAACAGAGTTGGGAAGTGGTGGAGCTGGACTGTGTACCCACATGGGACAGACTCTAAGCCATGCATGTATATTGCCATCCTAGAATACTGTTTCTCCTCTGAGTGGGATACCTGGTTTTTAGATGGGAATTACAGATCTCCAGTAGAAACCAACCTAGAATATCACTAAGGCTGTTATTTGCTTCCTTTATAGCCTTCAGCTTATGTGTTGGAGATTTTTAAAGGAATCAAGTCGAGGTGAGTCCCAGTGTACAGTGAGTATAATTTGTCAGCTAACAGCATTTATCGAATGCTTGTCTGGCCATGAGATAAACAGCAGTTATAATTGATGGTTATTTTCCTTATAGGTTTAATTATGTCAACATTTTGGTGGAAAATAGTATATTATAATGTCTTTCTGAAGCAGAACTAGGAGGCTCCTCCTAAAGTATGAAGGGAGATGCTTTTAGAGACAAATGAAGGGTAGTCCTACTTTATATTATAGGTAATGAAATCATCAGTCACAAGTACCAACTGGTAACCTTTTTTGGTTATGTGTTTCCTTTGGCTTATTTTCTGTGTACATACACAATTGGAATTCTATGTATATAATTTTATATCCTTTTCTTTTTCACAGAATATTTCCTGAGTATTTGCTCAAGTTACAAATACTCTTCAAAAATACATGCGTTGAATTATGTCAAAACATTCCATTGTATGGATAATTACTATTGGATTTGCTTTTGTTTTTTTGCTGTTAATCAGTACTGCTTCAGTGAACACCTTTACATAGGAATCTTTGTCATAGCATAACAATAATTATCAGTGGGCATGAATTTTTTAAAGGTCTGTGTTGCTGAATTACTTTCCAGAAAGTTTATAGTGGTTTTGACCAGGCTTTAAAAAATTCTTTTGCCAGGTTCGGAGGCAAAAGGTGGTATTATATTATTTTAATTTCCTTCGATTATTAATGAAACAAATTTTATATTTGTTGGCCATTTGTGGGTTTTTTTGTGAATTTTTAGTTACTTTTCCTTTCTTATACTGTTCAGTAGTTTCTTACTGGTTTTTAAGAATTTTTGTATCTTTTGTCATACATTTTTTTAAAATAATGTTTCTTTGTGATTTACCCTTGGATTTTATGAATTTTACCTACTTAAAAGTTATTTTAATAACTTTTCTTAATCTCTAAATCTGTCCCTTACAACAAGAAATAAATACACTATCTGAGGATCTGACACTTCCCTGGAGAAATGTAAATCAAAATTTAAATTAATGGAAGTGTTGTACATTCCTAGAAAGGAAGATTCTATGTTCTAAAGATTTAGGTTTTGTTTTTTGTTTTTTTTTTTTTTTTAAACTAGTTCATAGGTTTGTGAGCCCAGTTGAAAACCTCTTGAGATTTGGAATTGGAGTTGATGAAATGATGCTAGAACTAGTTCAAGAAAAATAAAACAAACCAGAAGAAAACAAGAGAGAGCTATCCTCCTAAATTAAAAAGCTATAAAATTAACAAAACTAAAACACTACGGGATTGTTGTTAGAATCAATCATTAAAACAGACTAGAAAGCCCTGAAACAGAGTCTCATATGTCTCAATGTATGGCAAAAAGAAGTATCATATAAAGATGGAATATTCAACAAAAGACTCTGGAGAAATTATTTCTCAAAAAAAAAAAAATTGGATTCTCCTATCATGCCATGGACCAGAATGCATCAAATTGATTAAAATATTAAATATAAAAAAGAAAATATTGAAAAGAGGGAACCGTCCAGAATATAGATGAATAGTTAATTTAACCCTGAATGGGTAAGATCTATTCAAATATAAAAGCAGGAGGAAAAAAATAGTAAAAGATTTAAAAATTGAGCATGTTGAGAAATGTGACATTTTTAATGCTTATTCTCTTCTTCTTCAGTGAGCTGGAAGAGTCTCTGCTTGTGCTACCTTTTTCTTATGTCCCGGACATCCTTAAGCTCTTTAATGAATTCATCCAGCTGGGCTCTGATATTGAACTTCTGTGTAGGTGCCTCTTCTTTCTGCTCAGGTAACATCCTTTCCAAAGAATACTGTGTCTGCTCCGCCTAACTGCTCTGGTGCTACTTGAACTAATGGTATCAACGCTCTGGGATTAAGAAATCTGATGTTTCAGACTGAGAGAGTTACAGGATTTCATTGTTGTGGGACATAAATTGTTATCCTGCGGAATCAGTCTTGTCCTTACACAAGGAGAGTGATGGCCCACCTCTTTAAGTCACAAGATAGAGCATCGCTTGGGGACACTTGCGTAAGCATGGGTCTCCAGGTTGCAGTAGCTCTGATCCTTGTCTGTTTGCTGAGAGCCCATTACCGAATGGCCAATTGGCCTCATTTGTTGTGTCTTTTTAACTGTGTAAGCAAAATGATTTAGTTTTGTCCTCATAACAGCATCGTAAGGAATGGTGCCTTTACTTTTCCAGGTCTCTATAGAAACGAATGGAAAAGTAAGGGCATACAGGGAGGGAAGGAAGAAACGAAGAAAATATGTTTATTGGATTATTCTTAAATATGAACAATTCCTCTTAGTGTGTAATTGAGAAGAACATAAGAGTTTAAGAATATACTCTTCTTGAATCCTGTTCTCTGTCCCTCAGTCTCCAGCTGTTAGAGCAGAGAACAGAAACAGAGAGATTGAACACTCTTTAAAATGCTCTTATGAAGATAAAATACAAACTGATCAGCCAATACCAAATAGTTAAAAAAAAACCCAAACAGGTATATTTCATGAATTGGAATTTGACTCGATCATTTTCATGCTTCTTAATCCTCTGTTCCTTTTATTCCATCAAGATAGTAGCAAAAGAAGAACAGTGATATGTTTATAGTATTCTGTTGCCATATTTATAATTCTGGGCAAGTCCTGAGGCCTTCAGTTGGTACTCAACAATGTTACTAATAATTTCTTAGCGCTGTGGCATCGGTACTATTGAAATCAGGGTTACTGATTCTAAGTGAGACACCATGAGGGCTTCTGGCATATCCGAGGGGTCACGGATGGGGAGGGCCGTACAAGTAGCAGTGGCAGGTCACACGTGGGCTGGAGGATGCGCACCGAGGAACATGAGTTCATGGACATGATCTTGATACTCTAGGTCGGAGTCTGACTCCCTGATCAGGGACTCTTTTGCTGTGGCTTCGCTAGAAATATTAATAAACCTTTGTTGAGTTAGTATTTCTTAGAGAGTTCATTTCTCTGAGCTTTCCATAAAATACCATTTTCAGAGTCTGTGGCCGCATGGTAGATGGCTACGAAAAGAGCCAGCTTTGCAAATGAGTTGAGTGTGTCATAACTTTTACGATAGTAGTGTTAAAATTGACAGATAGAACTGAGTAGCAGGGAAGAAACATCTTTAGCTATTTTTTGCCAGAAGCATTTCTATACTGCCATAATGATATGGTAAAATGAATCTTTTTCTGTTGTGTTTTGTTTTGTTTTACTTTGATATTGTCTATTTGCTTTTCTAGCAGGGGTAAGCAGAGCCAGAACCACTACCTCTCTTTGTAACATGACTGTTTTGTTTTTCTTATTAGGATTCACTTCGGGCAGATCACTAGTAACCAAATGCTTGTGCCAGTGATCGAAAAGTTAAAGGAAACAACTATTTCAAAAGTCAGCCAAGTCCGGGTAGGTATCCCTGTAGAAGTACAGTAACGAGGGGGAGATCCTGGTGTGTGTGTGACTTAGAAGTAGCATAGGGAGCTGTGCCTTGTCTTTGGTGGTATTGACCAGAACATATATCAGTATTTGCGATAAGATTTTTGTTGGAGCTTGTAGGAATAGAGAGAAGAAAACAAAACCAAACCAGAAAGACCTTGGACAAGGAGGGATGAGTAAGAACACCTGAAGCATTGGTTCTCCTGACTTGCTTATGCTGCTGTATTGAACTGAAGTGAAAGAAAGGTCATTTAATCTTTCTTACATTTACTCCCCCAAACCCCCCAGGATGTTATTGGCTTCAACATGGCAGGTCTTGAATATCTCAAGAGGGAATGCGAGGCGAAAAGTGAAGTTATGTTTTTTGCTGATGCGACCAGCCAGTTGGAAGAAAAGAAGAGGAAGAGGAAAAAGAGGGAGAAGCTAATTTTAACATATACTTAGAACTGAAATGTGGTGCCCTTTTCTTTTTATTTAAAAGGACTTCTAAACTAAGCAGTGGAATTGGTGTCAACTTGGCAATAACCAAGTAACAGAGCTTGTTGTGTTACAGAAGATGTCAGGATGTGGTTCCCAGCTTTGCCTGAGGAAATGCCCAGTGTGGGACTGTGGGCTCTATTTCTTGGACTTAGGGCTTGATAGTTTAAAATCTCTCTGTGCCCCCAAAGGTTGAGCCCTTCAGGAGTTGTTCCCATTATATTCTAGCAGGGAACAATGAACTTTTTTTTACTAGTTTTTGACTAGAGCTGAAATGAACATTTCAAAAGTTTTTCTTATTTCTGTGATAACAGAAGATTTAATGATGTGTTACTCTTTGTATTATGTTTTACCTCCTGCAGAGACTATCAGGTGCACAGTTGATTGCCCTCTCCCATTAAATGCAGAGTCGTGGACCTACAGAGCTGAAAAGGACCATAAAAATTCTCTAAAACACCCTCCTTTAACTTCACCTCTTAGAGGTGGTTATATCTGTATATAAAAATATCTGCTAATTTTTTCTCCTTGTTTAGTTGTTTCTAATTAAAGTGTAGTCAAGCTGAGATGCCTTGCTGGGCTTCTGGGTGATTAATACCATAGATATACATGCATACATATGTATATGCATGGTAAGAATTTGGGGAAGTGGGAATATTTTAGAAGAAATGGACACATTCCTTTGGGCCTGGCTTCTCTTTGTGGGAAGTTTTTAAGTTGCTACTCCAACTTCGTTTCAGTTCTGTGCAGATTTCTATGTGATCTTTTTGTTGTTGTTGTTGTTTTAAGATCTATTTAAATTCCAGTTAGTTAATATACAGTGTAATATTAGAGTCACATGTCCAGCACATCAATTCAACACTTCCATACATCTGGTGCTCATCACAAGTGCCCTCCTTAATCCCCATCACCTTCCCCCCCCCCACCCTCCTCCCCTCCAGTAACCATCAGTTTGTTCTCTATAGTTAAGAGTCTGTTTCTTGGTTTGTCTCTTTTTTTCCCCCCTTTGCTCTTTTGTTTTATTTCTTAAATTTCACATATGAATAAAATCATGTGGTATTTGTCTTTCCCTGACTTCTTTTGCTTAACGTAATACTCTCTAAATCCATCCATGTTGTTGCAAATGGCACGATTTCATTCTTTTTTGATGGCTTCAGTAATATTCCATTGTGTGTGTGTATATACCATATCTTTATTCATTCATCAGTCAATGGACACTCGGTCTGTTTCCAGATTTGGCATGTATCCCTTTGAATTAGTATTTTTTGTATCCTTTGGGTAAATACTCAGCAGTGCAATTGCTGGATCATAGGGTAGTTCTATTTTTAATTTTTTGAGGAAGCTCCATACTGTTTTCTAGAGTGGCTGCAGCAGTTTGCATTCCCACCAACAGTGCAAGAGGGTTCTTCTTTCTCCTCATTCCTGTCAACACTTCTTGTTTCTTGTGTTGTTATTTTAGCCATTATGACGGGTGTGAGGTAGTATCTCGTTTTGGTTTTGATTCACATTTCTCTGATGGTAAGTGATGTTGAGCATCTTTTCATGTGTCGGCCATCTGTATGTCTTTGGAAAACTATTCACGTCTTCTGCACATTTTTAAATTGGATTATTTGTTTTGGGGTGTTGAATTTGATAAGTTCTTTATATATTTTGGTTGCTAACCCTTTATCTGATAAGGCATTTGCAAATATCTTCTCCCATTCTGTTGGTTGCCCTTTAGTTTTGTCAGCTTTTTCCTTCACTGTGCAGAAGCTTTTTATTTTGATGTAGTCCCAGTAGTTTATTTTTGCTTTTATTTCCCTTGTCTCAGGAGACATATCTAGAAAGAAGTTGCTGTGGCCGATGTCAGAGAGGTTACTGCCTGTGGTCTCCTCCAGGATTTTGATGGTTTTCTGTCTCAGATTTAGGTCTTTAATCCATTTTGAATTGATTTTTATGTTTGGTGTAAGAAAGTGGTCCAGTTTCTTTCTTCTGCGTGTTTCTGTCTGGTTTTCCCAACTCCACTTGTTAAAGAGACCGTCTTTTGCCATTGGATGTTCTCTCCTGTCTTGTCAAAGATTAATTGACCTTATAGTTGTGGGTTCATTTCTGGGTTTTCTATTCTGTTCTGTTGCTCTATGTGTCTATTTTTGTGCCAGTACCATACCTAGGTATCTTGTTTTTGGTGCAGTTGTAAATGGGATCGATTCCTTGATTTCTCTTTCTGCTTCTTCGTTATTGGTGTATAGAAATGCAACAGGTTTCTGACATTGATTTTGTATCCTGCAACTCTACTGAATTTGTTTATCAGTTCTAGCAGTTTTTTATTGGAGTCTTTCAGGTTTTCTGATAGAGTATCATGTCATCTGCAAATAGTGAAAGTTTTACTTCTTCCTTGCTAATTTGGATGACTTATTTCTTTTTGTTATCTGATTGCTGTGGCTAGAACTTCAGTACTATGTTGAATAAAAGTGGTGAGAGTAGACATCCCTGTCGTGTTCCTGACCATAGAGGAAAAGCTCTCAGTTTTTCCCATTGAGGATGATATTAACTGTGGGTTTTTCATATATGGTCTTTATTATGTTGAAATATGTTCCGTCTAAACTTACTTTGTTGAGGGTTTTTATCATGAATTGATGTTGTACTTTGTCAAATGCTTTTTCTGCATCTATTGAAAGGCTCATATGGTTCTTATCCTTTCTTTTATTAATGTGATGTATCACGTTGATTGATTTGTGAATATGTTGAACCACCCTTGCAGCCCAGGAATAAATCCTACTTGATCGTGGTGAATGATTCTTTTAATGTACTGTTGGATTCAGTTTGCTAGTAGTTTTTTTTTTTTTGAGAATTTTTGTATGCATGTTCATCAGGGATATTGGCCTATATTCTCTTTTTTAGTGGAGTCTTTATCTGGTTTTGGTATCAGAGTAATGCTGGCCTCATGGAATGGATTTGGAAGTTTTCCTTCCTCTTCCATTTTTTGGAACAGCTTGAGAAGAATAGGTATTAATTCTTTAAATGCTTGGTAGAATTCCCCTGTGAAGCCCTCTGGCCCTGGACTTTTATCAGTCTGTTCAAGTTTTCTATTTTTGTTTCAGTTTTGGTAGTTTATGTTTCTAGAAATTTATCCATTTCTTCCAGGTTGTCCAGTTTGTTGGCATATAATTTTTCATAATATTCTCTTATAATTGTTATTTCTCCTCTCTCATTTGTGATTTTGAGTCCTTTCTCTTTTTTTCTTGATGTGTCTGGATAGAGGTTTATTAATTTTATTGATTTTTTTTTTTTTTAGAGAACCAGCTCCTACTTTTATCAATCTATTTTTTTTTAGTTTCTTTTTTGTTATTGTTAAGATTTTATTTATTTATTTGACAGAGACACAGTGAGAGAGGGGAACACAAGCAGGGGGAGTGGGAGAGGGAGAAGCAGGCTTCCCGCGGAGCAGGGAGCTCAGTGCGGGGCTCGATCCCAGGATCCTGGGATCATGACCTGAGCCGAAGACAGACGCTTAACGACTGAGCCCCCCAGGCACCCCTGTTTTTTTTTTTGTTTTTTTTTTTAGTTTATAGATCACTTATTTCTGCTCTAATTTTTATTATTTCCCTTATGCTGGTTAGGCTTCATTTGTTGTTCTTTTTCCAGCTCCTTTAGGTGTAAGGTTAGGTTGTTTGAAATTTTTCTTGCTTTTTGAGGTAGGCCTATATTGCTATGTGCTTCACCACTTTTGCTGCATCCCAAAGGTTTTGGACTGTTATAGTTTCGTTTTCATTTGTTTCCATGTATTTTTGATTTCCTGGTTAACCCATTTATTGTTTAGTAGCATGTTGTGTAACCTCCATGTATTTGTGGTCTTTCCAGATTTTTTCTTGTGCTTGACTTCTAGTTTCATAGTATTGTGGTCAGAAAAGGTCAGGTATGATCTCAATCTTTTTGTTTTTGTTGAAGCCTATTTTGTGACCTAATATGTGTTATTATCCATATAGTTCTTTTATGTTTGTTATTAATTGTTTTATGTATTGGGCTTCTCCCAATTTGGGGGCATAAATATTTACAATTGTTATATTTTCTTTTTTTTTTTCATTTTTAAATCATTTTACTGTTTATACCATAATCATATTAAAATTGGCAGAACTCCCATGACAGACAGGACAGAGACCTGTCAGGCAAGGCAAATGGTGAAGGTTTCATAAAGCTGGAGAGAAGTACCAGGGTTCCACAAGATGGCCACAGTGATCTCAGACAACAGTGTCACGGTGTCAGTGTCGGAGCAGGTGGGAACACAGGCAGCCACAGCCATAGCTGGCCTGAGGCCACTGCTGTTTCCTAAGGGGGATTTCCTAATACGCTTGGAAAGCAGATCACTTGAACAGAAGTGCATGGAGCAGGGTACTGCTTCTGCTGAATAAATTCTACAGGTTCCTGGGCAGGGTCTACAAATCTCTTGTGATAAATGGTTGCTGAATTAGGATTTTGCAAAGGTAGTCCCATAACCAACATCCTGGAACTTTTACCACCAGTGAAATTCTTAGGCCAAAAAATAAATAGCCACACATACCAAACCTACACACCGTGAATTGAAATGGTGCCATGTTAGGGCTTATGAAAGAAACCAGAGCAGGAAAGATCATTCAAACAGAAGATCCTTATCCTTCTCTTCAGCCAAAAGATTAGCAGGCTCCATCACCTCACCAGCTGCCCTCCGTTGCTCCAAGTCCTTCTCTGATTTTTCCTTGAGAATCTTTTTCTTCTCCTGTATTTTCTTTAATCTGTAGAACTCTTCTCGCTCTCTCTCATCCAGCTCTGTGATGATATAAGCAAGGGTACATTCAATACGGGGAATGATGACGTGTTCATTGGCATTGACAACGCCTGTTGCTTATCTTAATGGCTTCATCCAAAGTAACAAAGAAAGTCTGAAGTGAAGCTAGTTCCACCAGTAACTCCACTGCTTTGGCATAGTTCCTCTTTAATTTTGCCAACTGCTCCCCACCTCTGGCTAAACCAGTCAGTTCATAACTGTCAGTTCCTTCATGGTAATGTTCAAACACTGGCAAAGTAACACCTGCTACATTATCTTTCTTAGCTCGGATCTTCACTTGGGCTTTATTTACATTTTGGATAACTGTGGTGCTGAAATCCCCTATGAACTTGTCCTCAGCAAGTGAAAAGTTAGCCTCTCTCATCACTTCACCCATCAACATTTTAGTTTCTATTATCTTCTTTAGGATCTATCGAAATCGAAGAGTTAAGCCATCAGATTTTTTCTTCAGGAGGTTTCGACTTGTCTGTGCTCCTTTTAGTCGAGCCTTCATGATGGTCTGTGCCATGCATGAGGGAAAGATTTCAATTTGGTCTTTGCCCGACATTCTGACGATGATAGTTTGGCTCAGGTCCCTGGCTGGGCAGTTGAGGCTGCAACAGCCCCAGCCACAGGGTTGTCCTCTCTTCTTATTGGATTGTCCGCTTTGTCTGTTTTTATAGCCTTTGTGTTTTTGTAGTCTTTGTAAGTCTAGTTTGTTCAATAGATGCATTGGTACTCTGGCTTTCTTTTGACATCCATTTGCGTGATAAATATTTCTCTGCCTCCTCACTTTCAATCTGCAGGTGTCTTTAGGTCTAAAATGAGTCTCTTGTAGACAGCATTTAAAGGAGTCTTTTTTTATCTGTTTTGACACCCTGTGTCTTTTGATCGTTTAGTCCATTTATATTCAAAGTAATTATTGATAGACATGCCTTTATTGCCATTTTATTACTTATTTTCTCATTTCTGGTGATTTTCTCTGATCCTTTCTCGCCTTTGTCACTTTTGGTCTCCCCTTTGCACTCACAGTCCCCTTTAATATTTCTTGCAGAGCTGGTTCAGTGGCCACAGGTTCCTTTCATTTTTGTTAGAGAAGCTTTTTCTTTCCTTCTATTCTGAATGATAGCTTTGCTGGATGGAGTATTTTTTGGCTGCAGATTTTTCCCATTCAGCACTTTGAATATATCATGCCACTCTCTTCTGGCTTGCCAAATTTCTGTTGAGAAATCGCCAGCTAGCCTTAATGGGTTTTCCCTTGAGAGTTGGGGACTTTTGTTGCTTTTAAGATTTTTTTTATCACTATATTTTGCAAATTTAGTTACAACATGTCTTAGTGTTGACCTGCTTTTATTGATTTGATGGGAGTTCTCTGTGCCTCCTGGATCTGGATATCTGTTTCCTTCCCCAGATTAGGGAAGTTTTCTTCTATTATTTCTTGAAATAAATTTTCTGCCCCCTTTTCTCTCTCTTCCTCTTCTGGAACACCTGTGGATACAAATATTATTATGTTTGATGGAGTCACTAAGTTCCCTAAGTCTACTCACGTTTCATAATTCTTTTTCTTTTTCAGCTTCATTATTTTCCCTTATTTTGTCTTCTTGCTCACGAATTCATTCCTCTGTTTCTTCCAGCCTGCTCGTCATTGCATCAAGCCTGTTTCCAATCTCATTTATTGCCTTCTTCATTTCTGATTCTTTTTCAACTCCTTTATCTCTGTAGTAAGGGTCTCACTGATGTCTTCTTTTCTCAAGCCCAGTGAGTATTCTTATGATTGTTGCTTTAAATTCTCCATCAGTTATGTTACTTATATCTTTTCCGCTTTGATCTCTGGCCATGGCCTTATCTTGTTCTTTCATTTGGGATAAATTACCCTGTCTTGGCATTTTGTCTAGTCTCTGCCTTTTCCTGTGGGTAAGAAAAATCAGTTAGGTTTCCTGCCCCTGAAAGTAACGGCCTTTATGAAAAAGAGGTCATGTAGTGCCCAGAGCCTGGCACTTCAGGGAGTGTCTCCAGTGTGTGCTGCCTGCACTCTGCTGTTGTGTTTTGGCTATTCTGTCTTTTAGGCCAGTCATCTGCAGAGACTCTCCTTGCCTGCTGTGGACAGTGTTTGGTCCCTGGCCTGAATGTGGTGAGTTTTAACTAGGTGTGCTCTGGTCTCCTTATGAAATGAATCCTGACACCACTTCCACAGAGGCCCTGCAGAACTCAGTGGTGGGGAGATGTGGTGTGGGCAGGGGTTTGTGCTGGTCTTCTGGGGTAGTGGCCCACCATGCTTGGACTGAGGCAAGCTTGACTAAGAAGGCCGTCCTAAGAGCTCAGGAGTGTGGGGTTTCATGTAAGCAAGTTAGACAACCAGTGTCAGTGCTGAGCTGCTTCCTTCTGGTGGCTCTCATGTTTAAGCTGAGGGGTAGTGGAGGGAAATGGCACCAGCCAGCTCCTTTGTTCCCAGAGAGGTGTCTCTGAATGTTAGTTCCTGCCCCCCATGTCCCAAGCATTTTTTCAGATGGCTCTTTCCATGCTGTCTGCCCCCAGGCTGTTTTCCTGCCTTCTCTTCTGGAGCAGCACAGTGCCCTCTGGGATCTATTCCAGCCAAGTCGGCTGACCTTTAAAACTCCAGGCTTTAAGCTCCACTGGTTGCAAGAACTCACAAAATTAACCCCTTGTCATTTTCCAAGCCAATGGCTTCCAGGAAATATCCCCTGGTGTGTTCCACTGGCTGCTTCTCTCTCTTGCCCTTCTCCATGACCACAATTCCCTCCCCACCACAGCAACCATGATTCATTTCTCCCCTAAAACACATCTCCACACTTCCTGCTTCTTTGATGTGGCCTCTTCTATCTCTTTGGTTGTGGAGCTTGTTCTGTCAGTCTCAAGGTCGATTTCTGGGTATTTATGCTGACTTTATCATCTAGTTGTGTTTGTTGGACAAGATAAGCCTAGGGTCCTCCTACTCCATCGCCATCTTCGTTTCTCTCTCTGTGTCTTCTTGAGTCAGTTTCAGTGGTTGGTGTCCTGTGAGTTTGTCCATTTCATTTACGGCCCTGTGTTGTGGTGCCACCATTTTTTTGCCAGTCTCAGAGCTGCAGTTCTTGTGGTGTGGTTATCCGAGGGTCCCTAGCCACAAGTCTAGTACTATTCTTAACCATAACAACACAGTCCCTGAAGTAAGGTAAGGAACATGGTGGTGTTATTTATTGCACAGAATATAAGTAAAGATTATTTTAGCATATAGTTCCTGAGGCTTAAGTATGAAAAGGTAAGGGAAGAGATAGTACGGTGGATTCTAGGTGCTTCTAGTCTGAAGAAGCAGCCTTTTCTTTAAGCATCTGTTCCTGCCACTAGGGAGAGGAGTTAGTTACCTATTGAAAGATAACCTAATTCCTGAACGAACAAAGGCTGAATCCATATCATGTCTGTGCTTCTTGGAAGTGTTCATCAGAAAATACGAAACTGCAGCATTTCCCATTAACGTTTTTGATGTTTTCCAAACCAAAACAAAATCAGGAGGGTACTCTACTTGTATTTAAAAGTGTTGCTTTCCCATAGCTTTGCCATCAGTTAAGATGGATTGTAGCAGGGAATTTAAAGGTGTTTCTGTCTGGTAGGTGTTTCACAAATCAAAGAGAAGGAGAACTTATGACAGATGAAATGATGTGTATAGGAAGTGACTGAGCTCTAACTTTTGGTCAATATACTTGAAACTCCTTAACCCTAAAGGTTTGAGGTTAACCGGTCAGTTAAAAAGTTAATTTTAGGGGTACCTGGGTGGTTCAGTTGTGGGATCAAGCCCCTCGTCAGGCTCCATGCTCTTCAGAGTTTGCTTTAGATTCTTTCTCCCTCTCCCTCTACCCCTCCCTGCTTGTGCTCTCTCTCTCTCTAAAAATAATACATAAAATCTTTAAAAAACCAGTACACTTTAAAATTTTAAGCCAAGCCAATTTCTAGTCATGAAGTCAGCATTTATTGGCTTAGCCAGCCATTGGCTAGATATAATCCTTAGTACAGGAACCATGTAATGGTTCATGCAGTGTTACCTGTAGAAGGTGGTGATGCCGTAAAGAAAAGCCTCATGAATGGTTTATTGGGAATATAACATCTAAGCTTTTAAATATTTATATATGTCTCTATGTAAAGAAGATATGCTTAACCATTTTGAGATTCCCTGTCTGGAAGTTAGGTGCTTGGTGTACTTGGTTATTAAATTGTTTCTCAGTTCAAGTGTCCTAAGTCATAGCTCCCCCAAAGAAATCTCTAAATCTGGGAGGTGACATAGGAGAATGACCAAGGAGGCAGTGGGGTCTGTCATTGGGCCCAAAACTGTTTCTAGGGTTCCCCTTCTTATCAGCACAATTGATGAGCCTGCTCAGTGTAGCCTTTCCAGGCCAGCCATGAACTCAGGAAGAAGCCACCTGGCCTACATACACTCTCCACAATCTGCCCCCTTTCCTCACAATTTAACATCCTAAGTTTTGAGATGAGACTGAGGTTCTTAGTAACATCACCTTATATTCTAAGTCCTATCACTATTTCTGAAATGTTGTGGGCTCCAAGCAGCTCTCATGTGATTTTAGGACTGAGCACACATGGTCCAACAGTCACTGGCCCCAACCCTTGTTAGATCAAGTTCAAGTTGCCCTTGTATAATTCCTTCCCTGTGAGTGTGGGCAGGGCCTAGTGACTGGCTTCTGAAGAACAGAATACAGCAAATGTAATAGGATGTCTGTTCCAAGAGTGGGCTATAAAACACTGCATTCTGCCTTGCTCACACTCTCAGGCTCTTCTTGTTCTGATAAACCAAGCTGCCCTGCTCTGAGATTCCCTAAGGAGAGGCCCACGTGGCAAAGGAACTTCATCCTGCCAACAACCGCCTGAGTGGGCCGAAAGCACATTCATTCCTAGTTAAGCCAGAGTATCCAACTGCGCTCTGTCTAGATTCTGGAACCATGGAAGCTATGAGATCTTAAGTGACTGTTGCTTTAAGCCACAAAGTTTTGGGGTAATTTGTGTGTAGCAATAGATAACTAATAGAGCTTCTATAGAGTGAATTAGCTAATATGGTGATGTTTCAGATATCTCATCTATAAATTAGGCACAATAGTGTCTACCTTCATAAAGTTATTGTGAAGTGCTTACTGCGTCAAATACAAGATACGGTACTACTGTTACTGTGTGAGCTACACAAGATCTAAAACTACAGAATGATTCCAGTACGCACACACATAGAAGGGATGGGAAAGAATTATACCAAAATATTATCTGTTAGCTCTGGGTGATTTTAATAAGAGAATGTTTACACTAGATGTTTTGTCTTTAAAATAAAAGAATACGTACAGTAGGCATCTTTCAATCTCATTATATGAGATATATGACAGAATAATATGAACAGAGGCATAAAGACAACATCACTTTAGACATTTCTTCTATTAGGTAGATTCACAAAGTTACTTATGATAGATTGGTGCCAACAGGAATTATGTATCTATTCGAAAGCTTTTTTGTAGTTTTTAAGAGTTGTCTAGCTAGTGATGCAGATTTCACCACTTCTCAGTTTAGAGTAACTTCTGAAAATCATAAAGTAGAACTGACATAAATCATGATTTCAGTGGTTCCCAAAGTATATTTTAAGACCCCTGGGGGTCTGTAAGACCCTTTCAAGGACTTGGCAAGGTCAAAAATATTCTAAAAACAATATTAAAATCTGTTGTAGTTTGAAGAATGGTCTCCAAAAATTCACGTCTACTCAGAGCCTGTGAACATGACCTTATTTGGAAATAGGGTCTTTATAAACATAATTTGTTAAGATGAGGTCATGCTAGATTGGAGTGGACCCTAAATCCAGTGACTGTGGCCATATAAGAAAGCAACGTGAAGAGACATGGGGAAAGAGGCCCCGTGACCACAGAGGCAGAGACTGGAATTGGCGTGATGTAGCTATTAGTTAAGGCACACCAAGGACTCTGGCTACCTCAAGAAGGTAGGAGAGAGGCAGGAACAAATTCTTCAGCCTCCAGAAGGAACCAGCCCTCGAACACCTTGGTTTCAGACCTTTGGCTTCCTGAACTGCAAGAAAATAACTAACTTGTCTTAAACCACCCAGTTTGTGGTAATTTGTTATGGAGGCCTCAGGAAACTAATAGTGATACCAGGAAGTGGGGTGCTACTGGAACAAATGCCTAAAAATGTGGAAATGGCTTTGGAATTGGGTAACGGGTAAAGGCTGGGAGAATTTTGAGCAGTGCAATAAAAAGTGTAGGTTATCTTGAAATGATCTTTGGTAGAAATAAGGACTTAAAAACAATTTTGGTGAGGGCTCAGAAGGAAGCGATGGGGAAAGTAGAGAAAGCTTCTGTCATCTCGAAGAATTTCTACATCATCATGAACGAAATGTTGATAGAAGTACGAACATTAATGGTGCTTCTGGTGCGATCGCAGGCAGAAATGAACATGTTGTTGGACACAGGAGGAAAAGTTATAAGGTGGCAGAAACCTTGGCTGAATTGTGTTCTGCTTTGGGGTTTAAAGTAGAACTTGTAAACAATGACATTGAATATTTAGCTGAGGTTTCCAAGCAAAATATGGAAGATGTGGCCTGGGTTCTTGCTGCTTATCATAAAATGCAAGGGAAAAGAAATAATTTGAGGAAGGAAGTGGTTAGCAAAAAGGAACCAAAACATGATGAGTTCGAAAATTCACATTCTATCCATACTGTAAAACAACGCTAAGGGGTACTCTGGAATGGTCACCACAGGTGTGTGCTGGAGAGATTAGCTGTATGACCAAGGAAACAATCAGGCATCTCAGCAGAAGCCAAGAATAGAGGTCCAGTTATCCAGGAAGGATCTCTGGAGAAGCCTCATGTCTAATGATGTGGATCTTGACATCCATGAAGACTGGCAGGTTTTTGAGAATGTTAAATCAGCAGAAATGCTGCTGGTTTGGCCTGACAGGGACAGAGATGGGACAAGATGAAGGAAGACTGCCAGACTTCTGGGATTCTAAAAGCAGGAAATGGGCTTTTTTTTTAAGATTTTGTTCCAGGCTGAGGACGAAGAGGGTGGGGACAACAGGGCCTCTGAAGGTCTAGAGTTGGGGCTGGTGAAGCCTCTATGGGCCCAGAGGGCAGATCAAGCCACAAATGATTATTCTAAGGCCTTGAAACTTCATGAAATTTGCCTCGCTGTGTCGCACACTTGCTTTAGCCCAGTGACTCTCTCCCTTCCACTTTCTTCCTTTTGGGGATGTCTGTCCTATCCTTTCTCCACCATCGTGTTCGCACATCCACCAGTGGAAGGGAGACCAAGGTAGGTGGTACCAGCATCTTACCCATACTTGATTTCAAGGGATGAGATGTGAGTTGATGCTTTTTTGATGAGAATTTAGGTTTGAAGTTAATGCTGGAATGGGTGAAGAATTTGGGGAATGTTGGGATGGGTTGACTATATCTTGCTCGTGGGATGGATGTGAACATTGGGCCAGAAGCAGCTTACACTGGGTTTGTCTCCACAAAATTCATGTCTACCAGAAACTGTGAAGATGACATTCAGGATTAGGGTAGCCCCTAAAGCTAATGAGTGGCATTCTTACAAGGAGAGAGACAGAAATATATACACAGGGAAGAATGCCATTTGAGACAGAGGCAGAGATTAAAGTGATGCAATAATAAGCCAAGGAACACCCAAGAATTGCTGGCAACCACCAGACGTTAGGAGAGAGGCATGGAACAAATTCTTCCTCAGTCTCCAGAAGGGACCCCCACCCCACCGCCGACACCTTGATTTTGGTCCTCCGGCCTCCTGAACTACAAGAGAATATCTGTTGTTTTAAGCCACCTGGTTTGTGCTACTTTGTCATGGCCAGCCCTAAGAAATGAATACAGGTTTGTTAGAGCAGCATCCAAGACGCTATTTTGCTTTTTCTCTCATGAGCATACAGTAGAGTTTTCCAGAGGCTGTGTGATGTCTGATATCGTGACAGACTGAATATAGAGCAGGCGGGAGAATCCAACTGTGCTCTATTAAGCCAGACATTGAAGAAATTTGTGAAAATGTAAACAATGTCCCATGAATAATCAATTTTTGTTTTGGAAAATAGTTATTTTTCATTAAAAAATATCTATGTTAATATATTGGCTTTATTATGGTTTTTACATTGAAAATTGTTCCCAGTTTTCATTTGTTTGGTAAATGTGATAGATATGACCCACATGAATGAAAGCTCTTCGGAATCCTTAATAATTTTTAAGAATATATAAAGAATCTCGTGTCCAAAATGTTTGACAACCGTGGGCTTAATTGTAAATTTTCAAGTCCAGAAGGACATCCTGGTGTTGCTGCTCCTGCTTTTTGGAAGGTCAGCTTCACATTGAAAACGGTGCTTAAAGGAACGAACTTCAGAATCACATTGAAGTAGGTTAGATTTTTACATCATCTACTTAAGATTCTCTGAACTTCACTTTCCTTATTAAGTGGGAAAGATAGTATCTATCTTATCAGTAGTATGAGGATTAGATATGATCATGTATAAAAGGGAGTAGCCATTATAGTTATTTAAAACAAGTATTCCCATCCCACCAGCTTAAGTGGCTTATCGGTTTCTGGCTGTAAGGAGAGAGGAGCAAACAGGAGGTCTAAGGCCTCACATTTGAATGGTTAACGATCAAGTTCCCATTTGTTACTTACTGGACCTAACGTTGAGAAATTTTACGGGACATGAAGATTCCAAGTGTAGAGGAAGAAATCGTAGAAGTCCTGTGGACCATGGGATTTTCTTTTCCCTGAGGAAAATCTTTTGGTCTGTTATCATAATTGCTACTTGTTAAAACTGGTAAAATACTTGTTAAGGCATATGACTTTCATGATCAAATGATTTGTATATACAAACTCAGATAACATTGTAGAATCAGAACCTCTTCTCTAGCATCATCAGCTCCATTTTGGGTACTTTTCTATGCAATGTGAATTCTACAGACTCAGGCTTAATGGAATGAAGGATGGATATTGACTTCCTGGATTTCTCCTGTTCACTCGGTGTATGCTTCTCTGCGGACCATGGCCAGTCTTCCTATAGGAGCCATCAGTCACCATAACCAGGTCCCAAATCACATCAACATCCAGATGTCATGCTTTTTTTGGGGGGAAGGGATAGATCTTGGGATATGGGCTATGAATTCTCACTATTGATTTTAGAAGTAGATAAAAGATCTAATAAAACTCTCTTCCCCCTCTATCTGTGCCTAACTGATAGGTGGCTTTTAATCTATGAGCACGGAAATAGACACTTTATTAGGCATAAATGCAAAATGACTTAATTGCTGTGACCGGCAGCAGGGATCAGGTACTCTGGATCAGTACCAATAACCTGTGTGAAGAGGATATGAAAACTTAATTCCTAGGGGAAAAAAACTGGTTCTTTGGTCAGGTTCCTTCTATCACTACAGAAGAACGCTGCCATCACATCCCCAGTGAGGTCTTTCTGAGCACCCCATTTCAAGTTGGAATCCTCAACACTCCCTGTACCCCCTTTCCTACTTTTCATTTTTCTCCATTGTACTATTAGCACCATTATAGTCCATATTTTACTTATTTTTTGCACAGGCTCCTCCCACTGGAATGTAAGCTACATGAAGGCAGGGATTTTTGTCTTTTGTTCACTTTGCTTAGAACAGTTCCTAGCACATTAGAGACACTTATCTTTGAAATAAGTGGACAAATGAATTGAGCCAGCTCCATTTCTACTGAAATCAAGGTCATTTGACAAAGTTCCCCTAAATTTCCCCTTCACCTCAGAATATCTGGATCCTTAGCCATCTTTGCCCACTCCCTCGCCAAGACCAACCCTTCGGCTCTGTTCTTGATTATTCTCTTGCTCTCCTTTGGATATTGCTGCTTCAATTACTTCCTCTCATTCATATTTTTTAACGTTTCTCTTCTGGTCCATTCCCTTCAGCCAAATCTAGCAGTCTACTTAAATCTGAATTTTCCTTGACATCTCTATAGCATCTGTCAACTATGTCCATGTTTTCGTTGAAACTCTTTCTATGGCTTCTGAGATATTTCCTGGCTTTCTAATTGCTTGCCCTGTCTCCACCGGTTCCTCTTCTTCCTCCTACTCCCCGAATAGACCCCAAATCTCTGCTGCTTTCCCATACCTTCAATCATCACCTCTGTGTAGATGATGCTTAAAATGATTACATCTCCAGCTCTAACTCCTCAATTGAGATCCAGTCCCGCATATCCAAGATTCATTACTTGAGCCCGAAACCTTGGAGTTGAACTCTTATGTCCTCCTACTTCCTTCTATCAATGGGTTCCACCTCAGATTTTACAGCACACCCCCATCCCCCTGCCAAATGTCTTTCCATCCATGTCTCTCTTCCACTTTTGCCACATGATAGTTCCTGTCCTTACACTTGGCTTACTGAAGTGGCCTTCCAGTGGCTCTTTGCTTCTTCTTTTTTTTTTTTTTTTAAGATTTTATTATTTATTTTTCAACAGAGACAGCGAGAGCGGGAACACAAGCAGGGGGAGTGGGAGAGGGAGAAGCAGGCTTCCCGCGGAGCAGGGAGCCTGATGTGGGACTCGATCCCAGGACCCTGGGGTCATGACCTGAGCTGAAGGCAGACGCTTAACGACTGAGCCACCCAGGCGCCCTGGCTCTTTGCTTCTATTTGCATCCAGTTGCTCTTCTTCAGCATATCCAGCACAGTAACACTGGATTCACTTTTATAAAAATATGCTGATTATATCATCCACGGGATCAGAAATCTTCAGTGATTCACTCTTGCTTTATAATGAAGTTTAAGCAAGGATTCAAAGTCTTCCACAACTTGATTCCAACCAACTTCCCACTGTGTTTCCTAATACTCCCTAAGTTCTCAACAAATTGAACTCCTTACCCTTCCCGACACCTGGAGCTCTCTTATTGCTGTGGATTTGTTCATTCTTTCTATTTTAAGTCTCCTTTCATCAAAAGTTTTTGCATTTATAAGACCCAGCTCAAATACCAAATAGATGAATAACTACAACATGAAGTACTATATGCTTCATGTCACTGGAGTACAAAATAATGTAGGAATAAGGTGGGAAGAGTTTATTTCTACTTCTAGATTACTTAAGTCTTTTAAGAAAGTGTCCAATTGTCATTTTTACATATGAAAACATAATACCTTGCATATAATAGTTTACTAGATCTCTGTATGGTATCCACGTTCAAGAGACACCAATATGAAGGTGTGTGTGTGTAATCCTGTGAATATCCATTTATCCTTTTTCATAAGAAGGTATCTCCTACTCCCTAACAAGATTACAAGTTTGTTTTGATGACAAAGACTTGATTTTCAAAACCATTCTGATTGTCTGATACCCCATAGACAGCCATTAACATTGGCATTTGTTCAACTCACAGTTACTACTGTGCATGTACTGTGTAACAGGCATCTTGCTGGATGCTTCCAAAGATGAATGAAGGCACAGCCTCCTCCTAAGAAATTAAATTCTATGGTCTTAAAAAAATTAATGAAGCTATGGAGTACGTGTGTGAGGGGGTTAGGGAATAGCATTTTGACTTCTGTTTTCCCCTTGTTCAAATGTAATTTTTGCTCCATTTATGACCACTTAAATTGAGCTTTAAAGGATATTTGCTTCCACTGGTAAGAACAGGACGTCATGCTCAGTCATAATCTCAATATTGTGCAAGATGTGTGTTGATCCCTTGGCACCATCCTCTCCAATGGCCATGGCAAATAACTCCACCTTCAGTTCAGTCTGCAAACCAGCTGCCACCTATAGGACACAAGGTGGCTTTAGAATCAGATATATCTGAGTTCAAATCTTGGTTGTAACCTGAATTTGGGCTAGTTACACTCTCTAATCTTATTTTCTCATCTATATGTTTGGCACTCATGAATGAGTGCTGTTATGGCATCTGGAAGGGTTACTGTGTAGATTAGTTAGGTAGAGTTCCATTGAGCAAATGGGACCCAGGACAAACTGTTGAAGGAGAAAACCAGATACTATTTAGGAAGAAAATGTCAGTGTACTGGTGGTGAACTGCAGGCAAACTTTTACAATGCCCATAGTTGTGCTATTTCTTGGATGTCAGCAGTGAGTTTCTATGGGCATCCTTGCAGATAAAGGTAAATTTAAACCAAGAGAGTACCTGAGCCCCCAACTTCCCTGCCCTGCCCCTTGCTTTATAGTGTTCCTAATGGAGGACCTCTGATGTGACAAAGCCAGCAGAGGGAGACAGAATGAGTTTAAGTGCCAAACTGCTTAGGTCTGAAAGCTACGTGGAAGAGGTCTGGACCGACAAAGAAGAAACCCGATATCTAATGAAGAAGAAACACAGCAAGGAATGGGCTTCTTGCCTTGTTCCTTGAAGAGAACACTGGCCAGGAAAGAAAGAGCTGTTTGTGTTCCTAAGCTGCCTCTCCAGGAGGTAGGTTAAAAAGCAGACTTGAGAACAATTATCTGGAAAAAATACATCAGAAACCACCACATGGAAAGCAATTGGATGCAAATATGTTTTTTTTTCTTCAGTATATTCTATAAAAATAATAGAACTGAAAAATGTTTCAACTTCTTCAACAATGTGCTTGTGAAGGTCGGCTTACTGGAGGGTATCTAACGCTCCTCCTCTCAGGACCAGGCCCTTTGCCCTGGAGCCCAACAATGAGGGCAGGGCTGGGATGATGTCACTCTGCCCGAGGCAGCTGGCATCCTGCCAACCACTCAGGTCTACCCGGACTCTGGGCATATTCATTCAGTTTGGCAACTAAGCAAGCTGAATAGTGGTTAGACTTACATATGAAGAAGTCTGTAGATTATATTTTTGCAGAGCCAAAACTGTCAAAAAGAAAAAAAGTAATAACAAAACAAAACAAAACAAAAAACCCTAACATAGAGAGTGAGCTTCAAAGATACACACTGGGTTTTTAGTACCTACAAAGGTTGATCCAACAGTCATTTTTGACTTTTGGCATTGCCCCCACTTTAAATGAAAAAAGTTTGCTAACTTCTCAGAACAATGGAAGAAGAGCTCGCTTTGATTTTTGCTTTTGCTTTATGTTGCGAAGTTTCTGGAATCTTGACACAGTACCATGATGAAATGTGACAGAGAGGTACTCATGAATCGGTGGATCTCACCCCAAAGTATATTTCTGTTTGGCACTGCAGCCCGCAAACTACTGTTCTATAGACCATAAGATATAAGGGCTGGAAACGGACTAAGAAATTATCGGGTCCAAGCAACTTCTTTTGCAGATGAGGAAAGCAAGGTGCAGAGGGTTAATTAACCAACAACATCACTGAGCTGCTGGTGGCACAGTCATAACAAGAGGCCAACTGATTCTGCACCCTATCAAATGGACCTTTCTGGGTCAACATACAATTGTGGATGTTTTAAGGTCTTGGGACTCAGTGAACACCACGTGCTGGTTATGGAAGTGGATGCCCTTGCTTGGTATTCCCATGAGACTGTGTGTTCCTGTCTGTGATGAACAAGCATGTGTCTACCAGATGTCCTCACTTCATTCTGTCACTTAGTCATACATCACAAGTCCCCACTATGTGTGCAGCTCTGGGAGCAACTTATATATGTCTACCCATTTTTTAACCCCCCCCGTCCCCTGTTCCTATCCGTGGTATTCAAAGTTTGTTGAATGAAATGGAAGGAATGTTAAGATGATGCACTGACCAAGAAATAGATGTTAAGATTTACAAGTGTGATTTTATTATGTTTTATATGTTATTTTATATATTTTGTCTATTTATATATTTGTAAACTTTTGTTTCCTTGATACTACATTTCTGAAATTATAATTTTAAGCAAGTGGCAATACACAGATTTTTTTATTAAACACCCCATTTTGGGGAATGTAGCAAATGAAATTAGAATAGGTTGACATTTTAAAATTGGTATTTTCAGAGCTCTTTGGAGAAATGAGGCAGCTGATGACTTTAATATACTACTATTTCTCAGAATGTCATTAAATAATATTCTCTGGCAAATAGCAAAATAACAAACCAAATTTATATAAAATACAAAAAATAGAATATTTATTTTTCCAAGAGATTGTTTTCATTTTGCAGAAGAATTTATTACAGGATACTTTTAGGTAATCAGCTTTCCAAGTGCATGTCAAATCATATTTAATTCTTAAAAAGGTATTTTTCATGCAACTGTGCATAACTGTAGTATTGGGACAAATGAGTGAACTTCAGAAAAGTTTCCATAGCTGGAAGTTTAACTATTTATGCAAAGGATCTGTCTCACAGCTATTACATGCAATACACAATGTCAAGCCACACGGCGTACCCATACCAGGCATCTTTTGCTTATGATACTAGAAAAGTTAGATTTACACATGATTTAAACTGAATGCGTAGAATGACTTAAAAAGCCCACTTCCCTGGAAACACACACACATTCACATGCGCACACACACGGACACACACAACAGCGCATAGGACTTACAGGCCCGGGTTTGTAAGTCACTTTCAGTCCTGTGCTGGGTGGGGGCTGCTTCACTCTAAACCTACCAGGCAAAAAGATGGGAATAAATGCATGCCATAAGGAATAAGCAATGAATAAACCGGGATGTTATAAAATCAGGAAGGTGTTAATATTTGCTACAAAGGAGCAGGGGGTCCATACCATTAGGAGAACAACCTAATCATCACTTGGGAGAAGAATCTGGGGCCCATTTCACAACTGCCTTTCCAACAACAGTTTTCATCAGCGTCAAACAGACTCCAACCCCAGTTTCAACCCTTGGTTATTGGATGCTGCTGAGCTGCTCTGGCTCGGGCAGACTGTCATGAATGTTTGGCTTCTGTGTGTGTTGCAGCGTGGCCACCAGCATGAACACTGAGGCTGACTGCCAGCTCATTAAGCTGAAGAATAAAGGCTCTTTTGGAAAGCTCTGGAGCATGGGAGCCAGGCTTGCTCTGTCGTGGTATGGCGCTTGCATGTTTGGACAGAAGAGAAACAGAAAAGGCTCAGAGAATGTTGGAGAACTCGAAAAGCCCCGTGCTCACACGTGGGGCCTTATTGATCTCTTTCCCTTCCTGTGGTTTGTGGGTTCTGCCTGAAGGTTAAAGACCTGGAGTAAATTAAAATGCCAGGGAAAGCCTACCTCCACGTTGACCTCAATCCTGCTCCTTCTACCAGCAACTCTGCTGTGTGTGCTGTAGCGGCTGAATTTAACAAGCCGAGGAGTGAAATCTCGAAAGCTAAAATTCTATACTGAGTAGACAGGATCTGCGCGGATGAGTTTTATTAGTTTGAAGTTGATTCTCTATTTTTCCCCACCCACTCTGTTGGCAGCAACCTAAAAAGCCAATAATGTCTGATCTGGTGGCCTGGTTTTGTCTGAGGAACCAAACATAATTCCTGAAGCTGGGTATTTGCCTCAACTAAAATGGGATGTGGATCTTTTCAACTGGATGCCTCTGTAGCTTTGTTCCATCTGATTTCTAGTCTTGAGCCCAGAATCATAAACTGGAAGGACTTGCCACTTACACTGAGCATAACTCTGCAATTGAAATAAACATTTATTCCACTTTTTAGGTGGGGGGAACCCACATTACACCCAAGTTTAATGCAAAATAGAATAGGGGAGCTTTTGTAATTGGGAGTTGTCCTGTATAGACATAGAATATATTGACCCAATGGGAAGGACTGAACTCCCATAGGAAGCAGTGACCACAGCTTTGCTGATCAAGCTCTGTGCCACAAAGAGGTCCACAGAAGACCTGAGATCCAGCCTTGCTCTAGCCTACAAGACCTTAAAACATGTTACTCTGATCCTTTGTAATAGTCTCTAAGGTCTGTCTCTACAAGTTCCACAATTCTATTGATCTGGAAACGAAGGACTCTTTTTCTTGTCACTGAATGCCAGATACAGAGTATTTTCAACTGGGAGGACAGGTTGTCAGTTATGGTCAAGTCAGATCTTCAGAGGCAAAAGGGCCCTAATGACTCAGGTGATTTTTTTTCCCCTTTTTGCCCCAATTATGCAGAAATAAGGTAATGAAAATCACTTTTGGATCAGAGAGGGCAAACAGATGTCAGCCGGTATTACAGTTGGTGGTGGATTTGAGAAATAGACTTTCAGGTTTTGTGCATTAGTTCCCGTAACACTTGCACAACTCCCCCCTCACTCTTTGCTACTGTAGATCAGTCCTGAGTTGCTTCTGCCAAAGTATGAATAATGATTAATGGGAGGGCCAAGAAGTGCCCACCACATAGTTGAGGCTTGATAAACACTGAGCTGATGAAGAATGAATGAATGAATGAGTAAATGATGAATGAATGATGTGAAGATTCAGGAGTCAAGATATAATTAGAGTTCAGTTCAAATAAACATTCACTGATGGAGGCAGCTGAAGACAAATCCCAGCCTAGGAGAAGGGGACCTGAGCAGACTTTTGGTGCCTTGGCCTCACCTGCAGAAGTCCACTCCCACGTTCTTGAGCTTTACGGTGGTGGCATAGGTGTGTCCCTCTTTAAGCACTCCAAACTTCACTGAGGGTGGGAGAAGGTGGAATCCAAAAGGGGATGAATTCACATTGTTAATGGCAGCGGACGCAACAGAGGATGTTTTCACTCTTCCTCCAACCAAGTCTCGCACCTTTGCATTAAGGAAACAGTAATCAAATAAAAATCGATTTCTACGTTGTGTTCCCAAGATAAGAAAAGGGCTCAAATGCCAGAGGAAAATAACTGCTTTGCCGTGGGAGGAAATGAGCTTTAACAGTCTTATGTAATCCTTACAAGAGCTCTGTAGGGAGGTATTTTAGGTTTTGCTGTAAGGATAGAGAAGCCCAGTTTCAGAGAATTTGAAAGACATCATTTGCTCAACTGGTAAGTGGTGGAGTAAAGTTTCAAACTTGAGTTTGTCCGATTCTAAACTTTATGCTCTTGGCGCCAGTGATTATCAAACTTCAGCTTCCATCAGAATCACCTGGGAGGCTGGTTAAGACCCAAATTGCTGACTCCACCCCCAGAGTTTTTCAATCAGTAAATCTGGGTTGGGGCCCATGAATTTGCATTTGTAATAAGTTTCCAGGCACTTCTAATGCTGCTGGTCGGGAAATCACTTTGTGAACCGCTGCCCTATGCCCTTGTTATTCCCCAGATCAGCAGCACAGAGCTCACCTGGGAGCTTGTTGGACCTGCAGGCTCTCAGGCCCCAGTCACTCAGAATCTGCATGCTAACAAGATCCCCAGGTACTCCTATCACATTGTCAGTTACGGACATTGCAATAAGTTCTGTGGTGGCCATGAACACGGAGTGCCATGCAAGCCTCGGAGGCTGACTCTCAAAACTGGATTGGTTGGCTCAAGGCAGGATTCCCAGCATAGAGGCGAGGGAATCTTAATCTTAGAGGCCCTGAAGAAGGAAGGAGCTTGGTGCTTTGGAGAACTAAGAGAAACCCACAATGGCTGAAGTGAGTATGGGGTATAATGAGGGTAGAGAAGCAAACAAGGCTTGTCGTGATGTTGTCATTTGGATTTGACCCTAAGAGTCATGAGAAGGGTGGCCAATGATCCCCTTAAGCCCAGTAGTGTGCTGGTAACCAGGCTCTTTGCAAAGAACAATTGATCAGTAGCATTTGCTGATTTCCATGGTGCAAGAACCCCCAGCAGGCTGATTTCAAGCTACCAATGGCTTAAGAGCTGGCTCAGCCTTAACTCATCTCTGTGTGACCTGAATGCCTTCATGGGGAGGTGATCTCGCATGTACAGTGAATAGCAGTTACCCAACTGCTGGAAATCAGCAACTTCAACGAGTCAGGATTACATAAAATGCCGGCTGGCTCTGGGAACTTGGTTCCCATATCTGGTTTACCTTGGTGAGAGGTTGAGACTTGGGCTTGGAACTCAGCAAGTAGTGCGGCAACCTCACTTTCTCTTTCCTTGCTTGTCCTGCAACATCCTGCAGCAGTGACTGGGTTGGAATTTTCACAGGCGCACAGGATTCTGGGTCTGTTAGAAAGTTTAAATTACGCCACATGGACATTTTATTCAAAGACATCTGAGGTCCTACCAGAGTTTATGAGAACATAAACCAACTTGGGAAATGTTTCTCCTTTTCTTTTTAAAGAACTTATTCAAAGGAATAAAGGTTTTTTTTTTTTTTTTAATCAATTCTAGTGTTGCATCTTTACATTTTACAAAGAGATTTTACCTAACATCAATTCTCACAACACCCCTGTGAGATGGGCAGGGCAGACGCTTATTAGCATCATCTTTTTAAATAGAGAAAAGTCAAATTCTGAGAAGCTGAGTGACCAGATCTCCCCAGGGTTCTTTCCATTAAATCAACAAGGTACAACCCAATAACACTGACTCTGAAAGATCTCTTAAAAACAATGGGAGAGAAATCATAAGTTTTTTTGGTTCAACTCCTACATTTATACTTCTAAAAAGTGGCTTAGTAATTACAGATAAATTAAGCCAGGGAGTTAAATCCTCAGATCACTGAACTTGGCAAAGGAGTGAGCAAAAGTAGGTAATTTACATAGCTGCAGCTGTATGCATTTCTCCAAATATCCAGGAGGTTGAAACAAAAATAGTATTTTAAATCATCATATTTAAATATCTTTTCACACATTCAAATCATCAAGAGAGGGAAGGCAAGGAAACAAATATTCTAGTGTCCACCAACTGCAGGCAAGCACCGCACATGTTTTTACATACAGCATCTTAATCCTCATAAAATCCTACGAGGTGAGGGCGATGGTAATTATAATTATTGTACATTCAACACTCTCGCCATTGCCCACCTCTACCCCCAACTCCTACCACACATACTTCTGGTGCCACCACATCTCTGGCCCCAGCCTTCAAGATGGCACAGGACTCATGTACAGCCAATGCAGGCCCTTCACCAGGATATTCCCACAGAAGGCAATGGGGATAATCCCAACTTGCCTACTGAGTTATGGATCTGGAAGAATCAAAATCTTGGACCTCTATTGTCATGGCCTTGCCACATGGACATAGTCTGTTCTTTCCAGGAGAGGACAAACTGAACAGGGACAAGTAGGGTCGGGGCAAGATGGAGGCGGGAGGGGGGGAAACCCAGAGAGAGGGGCAATCAGACAAAAAGACACCCCAGAAAAGCCAGAGCACCTGGATCCAGTCATCCCTGGGCTGGCACCATATCCACTACTCTGTGGTTTGCTTTTGAGCCCCAAGAAATGTCCCCCCACTTTTCTGTTCAGTGAGTTTGAGTTTGAGTTCACTCAGTTACAAATCAAAGCGTCCAAACAAATAATAGTATCTCTCTTTTTCTTTTCTTTCTTTCTTTTTTTTTTTTTAACAAACAAGGAAACTGAAGTTAAAGAACTTGTCCAAGAAACTAAAAGAAGTGGCAGGGCTGGAATGTGTGCCTACGTGAGTCAGGCTCCACCAGGAATGTGCTCCTACTAGGGTGAGATAACAGAAAACCTATATACTGGTTTCCACCCCTGGTTCCTAGCACGGAACTCCTAAAACCCTGGGAATTTCCTAGATGATAAGAGTGCTAGGAACATCTTTTGTTCTAATATTTGGTCTTTGACCCAGGTTCCTGACACGGAGCTCTTAAATGTGTTGGACTTTCCTGGGTGATCGCAGTGTCTTTTGATCTGATGAGGCTACTTTTGGTGGGCTCCTGGATGGTTTCAAGATGGGGCTATTTACCAGGAAGACCAAACCATGATTAGAAGCTTGGAACTGCCAGTCCCACCTTCATCCTCTGGGAAGGAGAGAGGAGATGGAGATTGAGTTAGTGATTGATCATGCCTGTGTGGTGAATCCGCCATAAAAATCCCCACAGTGCGGGGTTCAGAGAGCTTCTGGGTTGGTGAACACATCCATGTGCCTTGAGGGTTTGCACCCCAACTCCACAGGGAGAGAAGCTTGTGTGCTGGACCCTTCCAGACCTCACCCTATGTACCTCTTCATCTGGCTCTTCATCTGTGCCCTTTATCACATCCCTTATATAATAATATATGAGTTCTACCAAATTGTAAAACCCTAGAAGGGGGTCCTGGGAACTCCAATTTATAGCTGTCTGGTCAGAAGCACAGGTGATAGCCTGGACTTGTGACTGGCATCTGAAGTTGGGGGACAGACTTATGGGACTGAGCCCTTAACCTGGAAGGTCTGCACTAACTGTGGTTAGTGTCAAAATTGAAGTAAATTGTAGGACACCCAGTTGGTGTCGTGGAATTCCTTGGTGTGGGAAACCCTCCCCCCCCCACATCTGGTCACAGAAACGTTCTATATGAATAGTGAGTTTTTCCTAGACAACTACCCCAGTGTATCCCAAACTCATCCATGCATCATAAAGCTCCTGGGCTATTTCTAGAAAAATAGAGATTCCCAGGACACTTGCCAGATGACCCCTATTGCAGACCAAAACAATCAAAATCTCTGGTGAGGGAGCTCAGTGAGCAGTTTTTTAATGTATTTTATTCTCTTTGGTCACCATTTCCGACATATGCAACCACTCTAATGGCTTGACGTGTCTTTTTGTTTGTATGCCTTACCATATGCATATTACTGTTTTATGTGAATGCATTTTACCAGTCTAATGGGTTCTAATTAATCGCTCATACTGTTGTTATTAATAGTAAATACTGATACCGCATTTATCACGTGCCAGGCACTACTCTAAAAAAGCATCTTACAGATACTCATTTAATCCTGACAATGCCGTGATGTATATACCATCATTTCCCCCTTTACAGAAGAGGAAACGGGAAGAGACAGAGGGGTTAGAGAGTGTGCCCAAAGTTACACATCTCTTCTCGAAGGAGCCAGGTAGAGCCTGGAGTCTTAGCTCTGCTCCGTACCATGCTGCCTCCCATAATACAGATGCATGATCACCCCACTGACTGAGCTGCCCCTGGGCTTCAGCAGGGATTGAAAGAGGGGAGAGGAGTACTAGAGGGTATTGAAGCAGCTGATACAGAGGTACTTTAATATTTGAATTGGGATGGTCCTTTAGTGGTATCATCTGAATATGACATCAGGGCCTGACCCTCCCTGAATCAGAAGCTGTCATGGCTCCCCATTTCTACGCTGAGGCAGACTATAGTATCTATTCACAAAAATTTTTTCCCCTTCCTCTCAGGGCATGGCTTTATTTGCTTCCTCTCTGAGCATGTCTTCCCTGCAGGTGGAGCCTATTTCTCTGCCCCGCTGACATTGAGCTCCGCTACAGGACTTGAGCTGACCAGTGAGAGTATGGGTGAGGGGCAGGGGGCCAGCTCCAAGCAGAGGCTGTGCGGGGCAGTGCGCATTTCCACTCACCTCTCTTGAGCTTCGCCCCTCTGCCCTGGGAGCAGCTAGTCCCGGGGGATGGCAGCTCCTTTCATTTGGGAGCTCGGACACCCCCACATTTCACCTGCAGCCGTTGGAGTGCTGGTAAAAGTTTAACAACTGCTTCTCTGGAGAAAAACTGCTCTGGTTTGGACACTTTGCACATTTGCAGTATTTGCTGATTGCTTGCCTGGCTGACTCAAGCTCTCAGTGTGATGTCACCGAGTGTGGATTTGGGACGGGAGGTGCACACTCAGATCTCAGGGGCCTCGTGGGGCCCCCAGTGTGTCCGACCTGAAGCCTGGAACAGAGGGTCCCACACCCACCCCCAAACTCCAAACCCTTAAAATGCTTGTTTTAAACCGCTATGGGGTTTATACAATTTTATTGCAGCAAATGCCAAGTACATTTTTATTTTACAAAATCCAGTCCTCCTCTATCTGACTCTACTGATGACCAAACAAGAACCACTGAACTATTTATGCTAGTTTCCAGTTCATTTCTACCTTCAGGGTTTGGAACACATTACCCCCCTGCCCCCCGCTTTTTTTTTTTTTTTTTTTTTGGTATAAAATATTCTTTCCTTCTTCCTACATCCAGAGGGCAGCATAATAAAATATAGAAATTGAGGAGTCCAAATCCTCATTTTCTTGCCCTCCCAGATTTGCTGTATGATTTTAGATGTTGCTTGACTTCCTCTAGGCTTCAGTTTCCTCAAGTAAAATGAGGGTTTTCTCAGTGATCCAATCTTAAATCTTAAAACCTCTGAAATCCAATCTCTTCTAGGCTAGCTCTCCCAGAGAGCTTTCCCCCACTCTCTTCCTATTCTGAACTTCCTTAAACTGTATTGTTTAAATCAAAATGTAATTTACTACTTTCAGCGAGTTGCATTATTTTCTCTCATTTCAGAATCTCCGAGCCTAGGGGTGCGATAGGTGTCCTCGTTTCAAAGACTTTTTCTCCTTCTTCAAAAACTCCTGTTTCTCAGAAGCTCATGCTATCAGACTGTATTCCCTATGCCGTCCCCATGTACCTGTCATCTGCTGACCTCTCAATCGTTCTCTGGATTCCCTGGAGATCTTGATACCCTGGATGGACTTCCAGTTCACCTCTCGGTGACATCACCTGGACAACCCACTCAGCACCCTGCACTTCTCCACCCAGAAACTCCCATGGTAGAATCTCGACTTCACCCACACCAATAATGTTACCGTTTTCAGAATCTGTTCCTGCTTTCCTCTCTAGGTAAAGACCTCCTCATCTTCTAGCTCATTACTCCATGGTATCTAGCACACAACATTTGACCTCGCTGACACCTCTAATCAACTGACACTGTCACCTGAAACAATTTGTCACCCCTTCCTGCTTTGCTTCCCTGTTTCTCTGGAATGGACTTTCTATTCCATTGTTATACCCACTCCTCTGCCATCAGACTCACTCATCTGCCGCATACCAAACATGCAAACCCACCTGCCAGTGTACCCATATTCCTTCTCCTCTCTCCTGTCACTATGGATGAGGTGGCCCTACTTATATCCAAGGTCATCCCACTCAGGGATTGCCCCAAATGTCATATCCTCTCACCTTCTATAGAACTTTGCTCTCCTACAAGTAGGCTTCCTCCTCCTGCGTTGTAAGTTCTCTCTCGCTATTGGATTATTGCTTGCAAATCAACATCCTCCCGTACATCTAATTTTTTTACATCTCTCCCTTGGTCACGCATCTGCCGCCAGCTGCAATGCCATTTCTCTCTTCTTTTCAGCAAATCTCCTGGGGGAAGCTATGCATTCCTGCTGCCGGTTCTTCTTCAGCTCTTCCATACATAGCCCACAGCCCACTTCAGTTGGCTTCAGGCTCCTCCATGTCCTGAGAGTGCTCTTGCCAAAATCACCAGCCGTCTCCATTTTACCCAGTCCTGTGGGTATTCCACATCTCACTGGGCCTCCCAGGGCCCTTTGCTTTTCATGCTCCTGTTTTTCTCCTACCTCACTGGCTTCTTCTCAGTAGCCTTTTGTGGCCCCTCTTCCACCTGATTTTTACATTCTACAGTTTGCCTTAGGGCCATGGTTCTCAAAGTGTGATCCTATACCAGCAACATTGGCATCACCTGAAACTTGTTACAATGACACATTCTCAGCCTGGTGACTGGTCACGCGGTACATACCCTGGGAACATTCCTCAGCCACACATCCAGTGGACCAGCAAGTCCCGTTGGCTCTACCTCCAGAATATACGGTTCCAGTTAATTTGCTTCCCACCTTCTCTGCCTCCACTGCCCTGGTCAGGTCTCGGCCGGGGCTCACGTGTCCTGCCTCGGTGGCTTCCTCCCCCACCACTGTTTCTACCTGTCCGCTCCCCCTTTCCTCACCATGAGCTATTATCCACACAGCTACTGGGATGATCTTGTAAAAATAGAAATTAGTGATGTACCTACCCTATTCAAAATCTTCCAGCAGTGCTTGACTACAAACTACACTTAGTCTAAAACCCAAAGCTCCTTATGCGGTATCACCGTCTTATCTCTACCCCTCCCTCTGACCTCACCTTCCTTTGCTTCTTCCTTTGTTCATTTTCTTCTAGCTCTATGCCCATTTTTCTGCTTCTTCTCCCCTAAGGGTCTTCATACTTGCTGTTCCCACTACTTGCACCATTCCCCTCCCCCAGTGGGGAACCCAGCATGGCTGGCTCCTTCTTGTCATTTTGTCTAAGCTCAGATGTCCTCTCCCAGAGGGGCCTTCTCACCCCCTAATGAAATGCTGTCCCTCTCCCCAAGACACTCTCTATACATTATATATGGTTTTACTCTGTGCTAAGCAGTCTGAATTTATCTATTTCATTTGCTTACTTACTTATTGTCTAAGTCTGCCCATAGAAGGCACAGATCTGTAAGACGTTAGCCTCTTAACTCTTGGATTTCTGTGCCTAGAACATGCCTGGTGCACAACAGGTATCGAGCAAATTATCCACTAAATGAATAAACATTATACAAGAGATAACTTTAAAATCAGGAAGGCAAAAGGGAAATCCCTTAAGTTACCCAAGAATGTGGCCAGATGTTCCCTCTGTAAGAGGTAATTAAGACCTACTGGCAGACTCCCAGCTCACTTCCACTATGCACCATGTCCACAGGCATCAAGAAGTGCAAATCCACCTACACAATTTAAATTACTCTGTTTTTCTTTTTTCTGACTAACCATAAAGTTGAATTAACTTCAGTGAAATCAGTGTGATGTGATTCCCCTGTACTACAATTACTTTGTATTATTCCATACTTTAATTTCTGCTACCTCGATGAGATGACGTGCTGCACAAGACAGAGACTCTGTGTTTCTCTTCTAGCACCTGCAGATCAAGAAAGCACTGAAATGGTAGGTAAATCTGAGTCCAACTACCAAATTACTGACTGCTTCATAAAAGCTACCAGGTTCCTGATCTTTAGTAAATAAGGCAAGCTCTCAGATCCGGGAGGGATAAAATCAAATAAGGCAATAAATTAATTAAAATAAAATAAATAATAATATAAGATAAAGAAATAGAATACAATAACAATCTAGAAAAACATATTTCCCATCTTTTCCTTTCAATCTGGGACTTGCAGTCATTCTTAAAATATTTTTTGAGATACTTTGATGTGCTAAGAAGCCTTATAAAGTTCTTTAGCTCAGGATCTGTGACCCTTTAGAATTTTTTCTATAACCACAAACCACACACTCAGCTCCCAGTGCCATCTTCCCTAGTCCCAAAAGACATAATGTTCAGTTTTGAGAAAGAATAAGATAAAGCAAATGACTACCATACCTTCAGTAGGTTTTTCTAAATTTTCAGTTTGGTTCTGGCCAGCATACTCCTTGATATTCACAAAATTCTTCAGTTTTGGAAGACCCAGTGGGGATTGTGGGGATTCCTCTTCTGAATCTGGCTGACCATCTAGAAAATTCCAAACAAATATTATAATAAGTGATAGTCTGGCCAATGGTACAGGGACTACTGATGTTTTTATTCTTCTTTACAATAAACAAGATGCTCCCCCATCCCTGCCTTTAGAAAGATGAAATGGAAGAAGGCCAGTCAGAGGGAGAGATTCTTCATTATATGATGCAATGTCTGCCATTAACGAACAGGACAGTATCTGCAAAGAACACATTCCCCGGGAGTTAGCTGGTTCTATAAGATAACGCAGTAGTTATCTTGGTTGGGCTATGAAGCAGAGACCAAGTAATTTAGCTTACTTTTACGTAGCAAGAGTAAATGAGATGTGATTTTTAAAAAAAAGTTTCCAATCTTAAATCCATTCATTATTATGACAATGTAGCTCTTTATTAAACTATATCTAAGTACAACATGAAGCAAATTTAAAATAAATCTATCAATGGGTCCCTGGGTGGCTCAGTTGGTTGAATGTCCCACTCTTTTTTTTTTTCTAAAGATTTTATTTATTTATTTGACAGAGAGAGATAGCAAGAGAGGGAACACAAGCAGGGGGAGTGGAAGAGGAAGAAGCAGGCTTCCCGCGGAGCAGGGAGCCCAATGTGGGGCTCCATCCCCAGACCCTGGGATCATGACCTGAGCCGGAGGCAGACACTTAACCACTGAGCCACCCAGGCTCCCCGAATGTCCCCTTCTTGATTTCGGCTCAGGTCATCATCTCAGGGTTCTGGGATCAAGCCCAGAGTCCAGAATCAGAGAGGAGTCTACTTCAGGATTCTCTCTCTCCCTCTGCCCCTCCCCCTGCTCTCTCTCTCAAATAAATAAATCTTAAAAAACAAATCTATCAAGGACTGGGGATGCAAATACATTTCAACTTGTAGGTGGGCCACCCTGGCTGAATGCTGGTGGCTGCCTGGAGGATTGTTGAGGAACGTGTGGCATTGCCCCCTTTCAAGGGGACAGTAGGCTTCACTGATTAGAGTTGTCTGCCTGGGAGCAGATGGGCACCAGCACCATCAGCCTTCATCTCTGATTTCTCCCATCTTGTGTCTAAGTCATTGTTCCAGCCTTACTCTTTGCAAACTCTGTGGTAATCAGATGTTTTCTTTGGATGTGCTCATTCCAGGCAGTTGAGCCTCTGTATTGTACGGTGCACTAGAAAACTCCTCTATCTGGGTAGTTTAACTACCCAGTTTATTAAAGAGAAGGACTAAATTCCATTTCATCCCTAGATTCTCCAACATGCATCTCTTGAAATGGAGACATTGTTCTACATATCCATAACACCGTCATCACACCCAAGAATACTCAAAGATATTCCACAATGCCCTCAACTATATAGTCCTCTATTCAAACTTGTGTAGTTGCTCCAAAATATCTTTTATAGCTCTTTATTTTCTCAATACAGCATCCAAATTTATGTACAGCATGTAGTTTATATGCCTCTTAAGTCCCTCTCTCTCTCTCTTTTTTTTAAGATTTATCTATCCATTTGAGGGGGGGCGCAGAGGGAGAGGGAGAGAAATCCTCAAGCCGACTCCATGCTGAGTGGGGAGCCCAATGTGGCGACTGAACCCTGAGATCATGACCTGAGCCAAAATCAAGAGTCAGCCGCTTAACCGACTGAGCCGCCGGGTGCCCCTAGTCTCTTTTAATATAGAACAATTATCCTATTTTTTTTTTCTTTTAATGCCATCGACTTTTCTGAAGAGCTCAGGACAGTTATTTCACAGAATATCTACATTCTGGATTTGTCTGATTGTTTTCTCTTGGTTAAATTCAGGTTAAGGATTTGGGGCAAGAATTCTACATAGGTCCTAGGCACTTCATATTGCATTACATGAGAAAACACCTAATGCTAGGCTGTCACAACTGGTAGAAATTTGATCACTTGGTTAAGCTGGAAAATGCCACAGCTCTCCATTGTAAAGACACATTTTCCTCCTTATAATTAGGTATTATGTGAGGTGATAACTCGAGCCTGTATTTTTGCCTTGTTCTCCACCAATCTTTCATTACTCCCTTGGTTTGTACATTAATCAGGTCTTCTAAATGTTTTTAGGTAAATTTTAAGCATACAGGATGAAAACTACATTTTATTTATATCTTGGTTTCCTCAAATAACTCAGCCAAATTTGTAATCTACAAGTCACAATAGGTTATGCCATTAGCTAGTACTGGGACAAAAGGTGGTAGGAATTGGCTATGTTTTAAGAGGCTACTGTTGGGCATTCTTCTTTTAAGCACATTAACAGGAATATCAGCTCCATGAACACATTACCTGGGTGAAGATCGGATGTATTCTGAGGAGTTGCTTTGTTTGTATCTTCCTCTCTCTTTGGAAAAGGAGGCAAGTTTTTAGAAAGAGTGTCCAGATAATTAAACTGAAAGGAAAAGCCAAAAGACTTACTTTAGACTTATGCAAGCCTGGAAGGCAATTGCCGCAAGCACATTAAATTGACAAGCAATGATGAAAGCAATATTTTTTTTAGGCTCTGAAAAGAAAGTTTGCAAACTAAAAGTTTTCGGGCGCCTGGGTGGCTCAGTTGGTTGGGCAACTGCTTTCGGCTCGGGTCATGATCCTGGAGTCTCGGGATCGGGTCCTGCATCGGGCTCCCTGCTCGGCGGGGAGTCTGCTTCTTCCTCTGACCCTTCCCCCTCTCATGTGCTCTCTCTCTCTCATTCTCTCTCTCTCAAATAAATAAATAAATAAAATTAAAAAAAAATAAAAGTTTTCCAAGAGACTGTTTAACTCAGTTCTAGATTTTGTCAATCTGTCATAACTTCTCAGGCAGCTTTTGGTTAATAATAGAATCTGGAGAATCCATAGCAATATAGGGAGCTCAAAACACATGAAAATATTCACTTTGTTTGAGAGTGTCAAGGTTTCATAGAAGAGGGGTGCTCTGTCTCCATGGGCTTCCAAGAACTTGTAATCATTTAGTGCTATTTCAGCAGCAGACGGGTGCAGAAATTTTAATGGAATAAAAACTTCAAAATGGAATCTATAAGAGGATAACAATAGGGAAAATTTGACCCAAAAAAGGGCTTAAAAGAGATGGGAGAGGGTAATTAATAGTGACAATGCAAGGCAGAGAGGTGGAGTGGTAAGTAATACGTTGGCAGCGAACTTCTCCTTAGGTGCAAGACCTGAAATTAGTTTTCCCTCTCATATCCTTGTGAGGACATGGATTTGATGAAAGGTAAAGTCAGTTGGGCTGATGCAGGAAAGAAACGTCAGGAAAGGTTGATTACATAATGACATATGCATTGCATCAACTTTTGTAAAGACTCTTATTCAATTGTTGTTAATTACATTCAATTACCTGAGACTGACAGAACTTGCTCAATTCAGATTTGAAGTAGGGTGATACTACTTTGTTTCTAATTTCCATTAGGTAGTTTTGTGTGTTTTCAATTTCCTTCCTGGTTGATATTTCCATAATGATAAAAAGAAGACACAGAATTTTAGCTTTAATTCCTGCAGAAAATGGAATCACCAACACTAAAACTGGTAAGAATTAACTCATCAGAAAATTTTTTTGTCAGTTTGCTTCGGTTCATTTTCTGCTCCTTCTAGAATCAGTCACATTTCCTACTTCAGAAATCAGACTTTCCTTTAAGATAGGAAATAATGATGCCAGGTGGTAGTGTGTTTTTACAGTTGATCTCAAAAGACTAAAATCCACATGGTTGACCTTTTTCGCATGTCTTTCAATTCTCTGAGGTTTAAATACCAGTTTGATTCTACTGATTTCTACAATTTCAGGAGGAGAGGTAACAAAAGCTAAAACCCAAACCTAAGGAATGGTTTATGACTAGTGTGATCAGTGATTACAAAGTAAAATAAAAGCAATCATGATAACCCTGCTAGTTGTATTTCCAATATCAGAACCCTATATTGGGGAGGTGATACACCAGCTAAAAACTTTGCTTCCCAGCCTTTCCTATATACAGGGAAGGCCAATGACAAGAAACTGAAGCCACTGGGTAAGACTCCAGATAGCCTTTAAAGAGGGCTGACACAGCAGAGAGGCTTTCCCTTTGTCCTTGTCTCATCTCTTTTCCTACTTCCTGAAATATGGATGAAATGGCTGCAGCTGCAGCAGTGATTTTGCAACCATGAGGCAAACCTGAAGATGGAAATCATGTGCTAGGATTGATGAAAAATAAAAAAAAGAAATCTGAGTTCCTGACAATGTTGTGGTGCTACTTACCATGGCCTGCCCACTTCTGACTTCTTTTACATCAGGAAAGGTAAACTTCTTTCTTGTAAAAGCATTGACTAGGGGGGTTGTCTATTAAATGTAGCTGAACCTAATCTTATCCGAGATAGTTCTCATTTTTAGGTTCACATGCCAGAAATTTTACCAAGTACTTTACACATCTAATCTTACACTAACTCTATGAGTTACTATTATTATCCCCATTTTACTGGTCAAAACATCAAGGTGTAGAAAAGGTAAGTAAACTACCTTAAATCATATAACTAGTAAGAGGTGAAGTCTGAATTAAAACCCAGGTTGCCTGCCTCCAAGCCCATGATCTTGATAAGTGCATATACTAGTCAGCTATTAGCCACCTAATGTGTGAGCTGAAAGATACTTCAGGTATTAAACGGCCCAGTCATCCTCATTTAACAGATAAGCACACTGAATTCCTGAGGTAAATTTTACTGAACTAAAACAACCAGTGAAAATAGAGCTACCATACGATCCAGCAATTGCACTACTGGGTATTTACCACAAAGATACAAATGTAGGGATCCGAAGGGGTACGTGCACCCCAATGTTTATAGCAGCAATGTCCACAATAGCCAAACTGTGGAAAGAGCCAAGATGTCCATCGACAGATGGATGGATAAAGAAGAGGTGGTATAGATACCCAATGGAATATCATGCAGCCATCAAAAGGAATGAGATCTTGCCATTTGCAACGACGTGGATGGAACTGGAGGGTGTTATGCTGAGTGAAATAAGTCAATCAGAGAAAGACATGTATCATATGACCTCACTGATATGAGGAATTCTTAATCTCAGGAAACAAACTGAGGGTTGCTGGAGTGGTGGGGGGTGGGAGGGATGGGGTGGCTGGGTGATAGACACTGGGGAGGGTATGTGCTATGGTGAGTGCTGTGAATTGTGCAAGACTGTTGAATTACAGATCTGTACTTCTGAAACAAATAATGCAATATATGTTAAGAAAAAAAAGAAGATAATAGCAGGAGGGGAAGAATGAAGGGGAGTAAGTCGGAGGGGGAGACGAACCATTAGAGACAATGGACTCTGAAAAACAAACTGAGGGTTCTAGAGGGGAGGGGGGTGGGGGGATCGGTTAGCCTGGTGATGGGTATTAAAGAGGGCACATTCTGCGTGGAGCACTGGGTGTTATGCACAAACAATGAATCATGGAACACTACATCAAGAACTAATGATGTAATGTATGGTGATTAACATAATGATAAAAAATTATGAAAAAAAATAAAACAACCAGTGAGCATCATTCAGCTGTAAGTAATCAAACTGGAACTGACTCTAGGTCCACTGGCTCTGAGACTAGTGCCCTTTCTCTTATATTAGCTGGCCTGTCAGAAAATACCAAATCAAAATATCATCTTACTTAAACAACTTTAATTTCCTATTAAAATATCTTCTCTCTACTGCCTCACCTGATTCATTCCTCAGTCTATGGCAGTGTGGCCTATTGCCTACAGGCTCTTAGAGCTACTCTCACAAAATAAATCTCCCAGGTGATAAACCCAAATTCCTCTTTTCATTCTCCTTTCTGATTCCTCCACAGAATCTGACACTTGTTGATCACCCTCCATTTCCCGGAAACTCTCTCATTTCCTAACCCTCCTCCCCAGATCCATTTCCATGCTGCCAACACTTCTCTTTCTATGACACAAATCTCATTATGCGTTTTACTTTCTTCTTCAAAAATTTTCGTTGGCCTGCCATTATCTTCCTGTAGGTTAAAATCTAAAATTGTTAATGTTTCAAAAATGTTTTAAATGTGAAAGGATAACACACGCACATAATTCAGGAAGTATTAAAGAGTATGTAATAAAAAGGAGGTCTGCATCCCACACTGTCTTCTAACCTCTCCATCTCCTTCCCCATAGGCAATCATTGTCACCGGTCTCTTAGAACTCCTTTCAGGGATATTCTATGAGACAATACATACCTTCTAGTTTGACCTTGAATATAGGGGTGGCCCATAGACGGAGGGTCCTATCTCATCACTTCTCCCACACATTCTACAAGGTAACCCAGACATTTTTATGAAGAAGAATCTTCATCCTTCCTCCAGTCACTGTGGAGAGGAGCCATGCAAATGTGCGCAACAGTACACCATATGTACTACTATATACTCAGTAAATATATCTGGCTTCCTTTCCTGATGGGGTGGTATCCTCAGCTAGGAATAAAAGGAAACCAAAGCACATAATGCTTAGAGCACATTCCTCATCTGAATTATAAGAACCTTGAAGGCTTATGACTAGGCTCTGCATTAAGTTCTAGGATATTTATTAGTAGATTAGAATTAACAGAGCACGGAGAGTACCTGAGAACTTTCTTGCTTATGAAAAGGAGTGGATCTATGTAACAGTCAAACGGGCTGCCTTTAGAATTGGTGACATCCTCACTCATAAGCTGAGTAACCACTTGGAAAAATGTAGAAGAGATTCAAATAAGAGCAGAGAGCCTGGATGGTAGGACCTTTCAACCTATCCCATTTCCATGACCCCACAAAACTGGGCCTTTTCACATGCTTAGATATACTTCAAGATAGAATTACCTCTTTTGTGCCAACTTTTCTTTCCAGTGCTTTGCTTGTGTTGTGTACCTGGGGGAAAGGAAAGGAAAGTATGATGGACAAGGGCAATGCTCTCAGCTTACAAAAATACAAGAAAAACCTCCACTGTATGATAAACTGTTGACAGTGTAGGAGATGAAAGTCTGAGAGTTCATTGATGTCATCCCCCAGAGTTAGGACACTGTCTCTCCATTTCCTCAGTCACTGTATGCTTCACACTAACTGGAACACATTATGGGATGAGCTTACCTCCATTTCTTTTCAAAGAAACCTGAATCCAGTGTTTCTGGCAGACGTTTTGGAGCAGTAGGCAAAGATTGCTTGAATAAATCGGTTAGGTGGGCTGCAACTTTAAAAATAGACAAATTTAACTTTTATCCTCACTTCTTGGTGGCACAATGCATGGTCAGTGCCCGATTACTCACTTGAGAGGGTTTCTAAGAGCCTACATTTAATCTATCAAGTGTTTTCTAGAATTTCCATGACAGAGCTGTAATATAACAGTAAACCAGACCACTTTTAGGAAATAGCCTATGAGAGAACACACATCTTATTGTCAATATGTAAAATGTAGTGACCTCTCATTTATCCCACAGCATTAGGGGAATCAGTGTTTTACTTAACTGAATTTCTTCATATCTAAAACACCAAAACTTTAAAAAAATTAACCATTTTGTTGAAATTGTTTTTCTAAAAAAATCTATGGATATGAACATAATACAATAGTTATTTGATAATTTGAGCCTATTCCTCAGAACATGGTCTCAGTGGGATGTTGACAAAGATTTAAAAAATTAAAAAGGTTCCATGTTTTATGGTTATATGAGCTTGGGAAACACTGATTTATACAAGGTTAAATATGTTTTGTTAATTTACACTGTGGCTCTCTAAAAAATAAGGCAATATACAGGATTATCCAAACTTATCATAAAATTCATTTTTGGTGCAGCCATTTCATAAATGAGTGTTTTGGGAAATACTTTGGGGAGCATTGACTGAAAATCACCACTCTTAATATTTCAAGGGCAGCTGTGAGCATGCAAGATCTTATTTGACTCTTGTGTCTGTTTGTTTGTATGTTTGAAAAATATATTTAGTTCGTCCTTCATTATTAGGCAACCTACCCATTTACCTCTATGGTGATTGTTCCCTCATGCCACAGGTTACAAATTCAAATGCTACAAGGTAGAGATCCCAGATAAAGTATAGGGCATCTAGTTAAATTTGAGCTTCAGATGAGCAACAGATAATTTTTTAGTATAAGTATGTCCCAAATCTAACATGGAATAAACTTAATGCTGAAAGGTTACTTGTTTATCTGAAATTCAAATTTAACTGGGCCTTCTGTATTTTTATTTGCTAAACTGACAATCCTAGTATAATGGGCTTCCCAGGTGAAAGAGTGACAACAGAGTGGCAACTGAGGGTTGTGATCGATTCTTCTGTTCATGGTCGTTCTAAAGGGGCAGCTGTTAATCATCTTCAGCCAAACGTCACTATGTGGTAATGTCACATTTCAGGAGATGGAAAATTCAGATAAACAAAAATAAGTGTGCAAGCCAAACACTGTGGGGGACACATAATACACATCTGTGGGCTAAATGAAACCTATGCCTGCCAGTTTCTGACCTTTGTCATATGGCCAGAATAGAAAAGGAAAAGAAAATCCCAAACCACCAAATTGTTCCGGGCTTGTCTGTTGTGAACTATGAAATCATATAAGTAAGTTTGCTGGGGCTGTATATTCCCCAAATGAATATGCTTTGAATGAGGCTATTTTCTTTGACTGCTTGAGATTTTATATATATATTTATATATATATTGCAAAGTTTTGGTGATAACTATAGTTGCTCAAAAGTTCTGTGTGTGTGTGTGTGTGTGTGCCAGGAGGAGAGTGTTGGCTGGTTGACTGTGTCTCTCTTGAATCTTAGCTATGTTGGAAATACAAGCTGAGGTTAACATAAACATCAAATGTCAACTGTTTCCATTCAACAAATCAAATTTAAAAATAAATTAGAGACAGTCACGGTTTTCAAGGATCTCACAATTTAGGCAGAAAAAATATGTAAAAAAATCATTACAGTACAACATGGCCAATATGGCAACAGAAATATGTACGTGGTACTTTGCTATCAGATGAAGGAATGACTTAAAAGTGTATTTAAGATTTTTAAATATTTTGCAGAAAAATATTAAAGTTAAAATATTAAAGTAGTTACCTTCAGTTACATGACTTTTTGTAGTTTCTTCCATTTTAGGGAATGACTGAAATGAAGATAGAATTCCTTAATCATGATGATTATATTACATACAAACTCACTTTGCTTAAAAGCATTCTTCATGTGCTCAATAGATCTTTCATGGAAACTACTATAAAATGAATTAGTTTTTTAATGCCAATACAAAACTTATTAGATTTTTTTAGCCATTCTTTTCACTTAACAAATATTTTAAAATGCAAATCATTTTAAGTTGTAGAAATTCCTTTTTCTTCCTTCTTCCTATTTCATTAATTAATTCATTCAACATTTTGATGAACATCAATTTCTCAGAAGACAATATAAACTTCTATTTAAGAGCCTTCACAATTATTTATGATTTAAGGAAAAGCCTAAAAAGCATTTGGAAAATCCAGTACATGAGGAGTCAGATTTCCCCAGAAATAAGAAATTATAAGAAGGGAGCAAAGGCTCCATAGAAGTGGCAGAAACAGCTTTAGTTGTAATATTTGGTCTTGCGGCACCTAATATTGAAACAACAGTAAAAATATTGGTACATAAAATATTTCTTTCTCACCATAACTAGCTTGAGGAGATCCGCGGCGTTGCCCCTCTCCTCCTCAGTTCTGGAATCTTTCACGGTCATTTCCTGTAGCTTGTCTTCTTTCTTTAGAATATAGTTTATATAATCCTAAATCGGCCGAATAAAATAAATCAATATAAAACAGAAATAAGGTAGAAAGAAACACCAAAATAGTCAACATCAACTTGAAATACTACAAAATGAGTAAGAATATGTAAGTTTGCAATGCTCAACAAACCAGTTGCTAATCAAGCAATCTGGAAAACCTTTTCCTTAATTATATTAATTAGCAAAGACCTGAAAAGTCCAAAGGCAAAGCTTGGAGGGCCACAAGATATTAGAACTGTATGAAGACCCCAGAGAGGCCAGGCTTCTGACTCTATGCTCCAGTGTCCTCATCAATAAAATGCACAGACTTGGGTTAGGTGGTTTCTAGAGTCCTCTCCAGGGATAGTCTTTATGATTCTTCTATGAATGTAAGTTTAGGTTTTGTCCATGCCTTTGCTTTCAAGAGAAATATACTTTACTTTTTCCCTAGGTACCTATTTTCATAAATAAATGGTCCCCTGCTCTATGCGAGGTGCTGGGTATATAACCATAAACAAAAAGCATATGATCTTGTTTTGAGACAGTTAACAAAGTAGACACTGAGATGGTACAGATATAGCTGATACAGCTGACTATATATTTACAAATTCTTAGACCATTTCCAAAAACCAACAATGCTTTTCTTCCATGGACAAGTATCAGATTAATAAGCAGCTCTACCTTTTTCCAGAGGTCATTAAACCAGTTTCCCATACAGTAAGAAAGAAGGAGGACTCTATATAGCAATCACATGTATAAGTTACTTATCTTTTCAATGTCTCGTGCCTCAATACTTCCTATACCTTATGGGAACCATTAAGTATGTCCTACCTCTCAACCTCCTACCCTCTGGAAAATTGACATTCATGTGTTGCATTAGATCAATATTGGTAGAATTACATAATATCAGGTTCCTCAGGAAACCAAGAGGAATAATTGCCCTGTTCCTGATTCTTCTGGGTCAGGTTATGTGAATTCCATTACCTTCAGGGAAATCTGCAACTTCAATTTCACCTCATCCTTTATGACCTCATGCTGGATGAACTGGCGCATCTGTAGCACTTTGGGGCTCTTGAGTATAGGGGCTGGGGCACTTACTAACTGTTTGGACCCAATGTCAAGGCCCTTCCAAATCTGAGTGCCAAATGGAGGTCCAGGAGTTTTTTTCTGTTAACAAAACAAAGCAAAAACCACCATCAAAAAGAAAAAAAGTTTTAACATTAATTTTATTTATTTATTTAATTTATTATTATTATTATTATTATTATTATTATTATTATTTTTACTGAACCCTTATTTATATAGATACCAGGCAAGGAACTACTTATTAGGGAATGCAATAGTAAAAAAAAAAAATCCCTGCTCCCCAAATGTTTCTCAAATATAAGGAAAATTGGTAACAGAACTGGGCAAGCTTTCCTCTTTATATGTGTTACCAGGAATCTGGATATTTTAAAATCCTGCTGCATTATGTCCCACTGAATAGCATTTAGGGGAGTAGTAAGCAATGTGGTATCATGGAAATGTAGCTTAGCTTATGCCAAATGCATGTGACTATTGCTTACTACCCACAAGTAGCCTAAGACATTTGGAATAAGCAGCCTTGAACTTTCTGTTTTCATGTTCATTTTGACCTAGAGAGATTGAAAGAGAAATCATCCCATAGATTTGGGTGGTCTTTGAGCTCACTCTAGATTAAACATCCTTCCAGAGTCTTTCCAAGGTCTCTTGGGCACAAATGTCTGCCTCAGAGCCGACTCACATCTTTATGTTATCCTTGTAACTGATTTTCAGGAGTAGTGTGCTTTGATGCCCTATGTCCTATAGAGTGTATGATGTGCTTCACTGTAAGCTGCTGTTCCATGTCTGATACATGGTCAGAGATAACCACGCAGAGGCTTGCCTGGGCAGAGCCACTGCTACTGGGCATAGAACGTCATTGCTATAGGAGTTGCAGAGGAAGAGAATGAGCTTCCTTCATGAATCTTAGATGTGGCATATTATTGGTCATGAAGCACTACTTTCAACTTGGGTATAGCCTGAGTGAGCCATTTGGTGTGGCCTTTTTATTTTTCAGATAAGGAAGTAGAGGTCCACCGTGACTTGTCCCAAATCCCACATTAATAATTGGTAGACTCAGGACTAGAATTCAGATCACCTTCATTCACCATGTTGGTTACAGTCACCAAATTAAAATATAGGACTAAGAGGTCTTTGTTATCTTTTTTAAAAAATATTTTATTTATTTGAGAGAGGGCAAGAGAGAGAGAGCATGAGGTGGGGGGGAGGGGCAGAGGGAGAGGGAGAAGTAGGGTCCTCACTGAGCAGGACCCTGGGATCATGACCTGAGCTGAAAGCGACTCTTTTTTTTTTATTATTTTTTTAAATTTTATTTATTTATTTGAGAGAGAGAGAGAGAGTGTGAGAGGGGGGAGGGTCAGAGGGAGAAGCAGACTCCCTGCTCAGCAGGGAGCCCGATGTGGGACTTGATCCCGGGACTCCAGGATCACCTGAGCCGAAGGCAGTCGCTTAACCAACTGAGCCACCCAGGTGCCCCAAGGTCTTTGTTATCTTAAGTGTTCATTATCTGTGCCGTTGCTATTACCAGATTGTTTAGGGGAGCAAAATTCATTATACCTCAAAAACATTATCCTCCCTACCTAACACTAGTATGTCTCTCTGATCATATTATCAATGTCTTCATTGATTTAATAATTTAACATCGGACAAATATGCTGGACATATTACACAAATTGCTTGCAAAATGAAATGTCAAATCTTGCACGATGCAGGACTTCATGATTCTTGCTCAAGATGTTTTCTTCCATTCTTTAAAAACACTTTAGGTGGGGCTTCTCTAATCTGGCATAATTACAGTGTTTACTTTTTAACATTGTAGTTGCAAATCCTTTGTATAATCTTTCACATTTTTTTTTTTAAAGATTTTATTTTATTTGACAGAGCAATAGAGAGAGAACACAAGTAGGCAGAGTGGCAGGCAGAGGGAGAGGGAGAAGCAGGCTCCCCGCTGAGCAGGGAGCCCGATGTGGGGCTCGATCCCAGGACCCTGGGACCATGACCTGAGCCGAAGGCAGCCGCTTAACTGACTGAGCCACCCAGGTGCCCCCTTTCACATTATTCTTACATGTTTCAGTCTGTACATTAGTAAATTAGGGGAGAAAGGGAGTGTGAAAGACCTAAATTTTGTGTTAAAACTAACAGATAAGGAATGAGAGAAGGAAAGATTTCTGTATTGCATAATATCAGTAATTCCATGATAAGAGAGGTAGAACATGCATTACTCAGAGTGGATATTTTCATACTATAGGAAGATGTTTGAGCCTGCAATATAGGCTAAAAGAAATAAAACTGAGATTTAGCTAGTCAGGTATATTTCTTTAAAATCTACAAATGTTAAAGTCTTCAAATATAAATCTCCGGAGCCCATTAACAATTTATGTAAGAATGAAAATATGTGAATATACAGGAGAAGACCTGAGACCCCAGTACATTGATGGATGGATATGCAAGGGTAGTGACTTTCCAGAAGAAAAAATTTATACCTCAATGGAGGGAAATGTCTCCCATGATCTTGACTGGAGATTCGGAGGAACAATTGTATCTAATTCTTTCTTCATTAGCCACGGTGATGCTTCATGAAAAGGGCGAAGGACAGTGATGCTCAGGGTGCCTGGTTCAAAGAGTTATCAGAGGATCATTTCTCTATCAAAAAGATTCTGAGAAATTCAATAGGTTTTCACTAAATTCAACAAACACTTTTTTAAAAAGATTTATTTATTTATTTGAGAGAGTGTGTGCAAGTGGGGGGAGGGGCAGAGAGAATCTCAAGCAGACTCCCCACTGAGCATGGAGCCCCATACAGGGCTCTATCTCACGACCCATGAGATCATGCCCTGAGAAGAAACCAAGAGTCCAACCCTTAACCGACTGAGCCAACCAGGCGCCCCTCAACAAACACTGCAATACGCAGTGATTGTGATTAAGAACCTTATGATCTAAGCAAGAAAAGTGAGGCTTTTCGCCACCTGGACACCGGGTTTAGATCACTTGGAATTATTAATTGACACCTTACCATCCTTCAAAAACCACATCCAAGTCTTGTTGGTTCCCTTGAGCTCACCCACTGACCTACTTTGGATCATTTGTGTCTGAGAGATCCTGTTCTGAGCTACAGCAACAACCAGCTTTTCTACCCAGATCTACTCTGCGAATGAATCCCGCTAGCAGTCAGAGTGACTGATTATGTTAGGCCATGATTTAAACATTTCTCTGACCTCTCACTGCTCGCCAGATAAAACTGATACCTCGGTATTTTCTCATCCTGCCTCAACTCACACCATTTCTCCTTCTGTGTATTAGCTCCTTCGGCCTTTTCCTCCCTCTTCTCTATGGATTTTTGCTTTCTGCTTTGTACTGTCTCTTCCAAGAAAGCTCTCCCTCCTATTGTAATCAACTGCTACTTTTCCACCAGTTCTTAGCTCCACTGTCTTCAGGGAAGACTTCTAGACTACATCAGATTCCTGCTCTAATGGAAACATATTCCTTTCTTTCAAAGACCTTATCCTAATTGATAATCATATAATCACAGTTATTGTTTGCTATACAATTAATGCCTATCTCTCTCATTAAACTCTAAGCTCTATGAAGGCAGGATCCACACTGTTTTAGCTCACTACTGTATTCCTAATACCCAGCCAGTGTGTTTGGCACATTGTAGGTTATCAAGTAGATGCTGGTTCAATAACTAACAAAGCCATTTGCAATGAATTCTCATACAGTTCTACACATGCACTGCACAACCAATCAGAGCGCCCACTTTCCATATTCACAAAGAGCAAGGTTTACTATATCATGCACAGGTGCACTGATACACTAAAAGATGTAAGTGTGCAGGGATGCAGGCCTATTCATAAATAAGTGTAAAGTATATCCCACCAACCAGAGAACAGATAAAAAAGGAACATACATAAACCTAGATACAAAACATTGGTTCGTACATAGATGACGTCCAAGTTTATATCTATGTTTAAATACACATATGACATAAACTGATGTTTCTTTTTTTTTTTAAAGATTTTTTTTTTAAGTAATCTCTACATCCAATGTGGGGCTCAAACTCACAATCCCAAGATCAAGAGTTGCATGCTCCACCAACTGAGCCAGCCAGGTGCCCCTCTGATGATTCTTTCTTAATGCATTATGTGTCTCTAATCTTTAGCCACACATTGATTTCTTTAAAATTGATGAGAATAATATATATACACAATGAATATATATATATATATATATATATATATATATATAAAACATCCTATATTTCAGGTTGGCCTTCTAACTCACACAACAAACATATTTTCTTTTCTTATTATATTAAATTCATCAAGGCAACACCTTCAAAATGGCAAAAAAAATGAACTTACAAGCAATATCTCACTTTTCTTTTTTTTCCTACCAAGATGAAAGGAACACATAAATAGAATCATAGCTACATACCTAACATATCTAAAGACAGATTCAAATTTGCTTACAGGTAGGAGAAGGACTCATACACAGTTTACATAGGTTGATGCTCAGATAAAGCTTGGAATGAACATAAATAACTGTAGACACAGGTTGACATGGCCAGGTGGCAAGTAGAGTTGAAAAGTGAGCAAAGGAAGAAAGTAGAGTTGACATGGGGGTGGACTGGATAAAGAGGCTAGGAGCTGATAAGGGGACACAATGACTTCCAGACATTCTGGGTTCCCTACCTGGTTGTTCCTGTACTGGCTCCTGGAGAACGACAGTAGAGGATTCTCCATATGCCAAGGATAGGTATTCTTCTATGTCACTGTCACGAAGAAGTTCCACTCCTGATCCATCAGCATAAACGACAAAAAACCTATTTGAAGCAATAAAATCAAACCACTTGAAGTATTAGTTAAAGTGCTCCTTAAACTTGGAATTTAAAATGAAAGTCAGTGGTGCCTGGGTGGCTCAGTTGGTTAATTGTCTGCCTTCAGCTCAGGTCATGATCTCAGGGTCCTGGGATCAAGCCCCGAGTTGGGCTCCCTGCTGAGCAGGGAGTCTGCCTCTCCCTCCGCCTCCCCCCTGCTTCTGCCTGTGCTCTGTCTCTCTCTCTCAAATAAGTGAATAAAATCCTTAAAAAAAAAGTCATGGTATTATTTTTATCATATTACCTGGGCACGTGTTCACCATAGATTTGCAGATGATTCTTATAAATGTGAGTAGATGATAAATTATCATAGCCTTCAGCTTTTTCACTTAAATCCTCTTCCAAATTGTTTTCAGGTGCCATAGTTGATATGCTACCATCAGCCATAACCTAAGGGACAAAGCATATAAGGAACTAAAAGAAAAGAAATGTCACGAAGCTTATGTTTCCCATTTGAGAAAGCATGTGATCTTTTGGTATATTCAGAAAATCAGGGATATTTATCTCCAAGGTAATATTCACTAAGTACAGTTGGTATTAATAAAAGTGAAAACCCAGTGGCACATCTCGACTTACAAACCACACCGAGACTGTGAAGACAAACTGGAATATACTCAGAGGAAGGTGGCAAAGATAGCAGGGGACTCAAAACCTTATCTTTTGAGCATTAGTTAGGAACTGGGGATTTAAACATTGACGAGAGACTACTTACGTCATAGTCGTCTTGAAATACTAAGGAAGTGATAGTGTGGAGAAGTTTATATTCTGTGATTGCAAGTGCAGAATCAGGATTCATGATACTAAATCTTTAGTATCAGCATGAGATGTAGTATCAGCATGAGAAGAAATGTTCTAGCCATTACTACTATTTAGATATGGCATGGATCTCTCCATGAAGGAGTGTGGTTCGGGCTGAAAGACCACTGAAGGAGATGCCCAAGAAGAGCATTAATGCCTAGAAGAATGCTTGGCCTAAATGTCCCATGTGTTTAAACCTAGAGGGTTTAGGGCTTTAAGGTTCAATTTCAATTCACTATAAATTGAAATTTGTTAGCAGCCTGAACTCATGCTGGGAAGAGTCTCATTTTTTGAGCGCCAAAAAGCCAAGCAGGATCAGGGCTACTCTGCATACCAAACCAAAGCTGGGGACTCTGTGCTATGGTTCCAAATCTAAAAAACAACTTCACCACCTACTAGCTGATACACAAACTTCTGTTGGGTGGAGGAGTGAAACAAGGAGAAACGCTTAGAGCAGGGGTTGGCAAACCATTTTTTGTCAAGGGCCAGGGAGTAAATATTTTAGGATTTGTAGGCCACACAGTTTCTGTTGCAACTACTCATCTCTACCATTGTATGCAAAAGCAGTCAGAGACGAATGAGCATGGCTGTGTTCCAATAAAACTATATCATGACATTGAGATTTGAGTTTCCTATAATTTTTATGTGTCATGAAATATTCTTCTTTTGAGTTTTTCCAACCATTTAAAAATATAAAAGCCATTTTTAGCTCATGGGCCTATATAAAGAGGTGGCCATGGTTTGCCAGCTTTAGGCCTGGATGTAAGAGGATAGTTGTGGTGTTGAAGGACAGAGAAACAGAAGATAGAGCTCTACCATCTACTAGCTAAGTGCTGCTCCCACCTTCCCATCTTCCATCATACTAGAACCCTCACTAATTGATACTTCTCACCATGAATTCTCTGCCTAGTCAAGCAAACTCGTTCTCAATTATGGATACAGACCATTCTTATATCATTTTTTTTTGTTGGCATTATTTTTAAATGCTTAGTAATGTTTCTTCCCTTCCATTCTAATTCTTTATTTGGACTTAACATTTCTACCATCCCAACTGTTTGACTTTCTATCCCCTTGGAAGTACACTTGAGAAGCAAAGATATTGACATTCATTATTGCTTATGCAAAGTATCGGCAGTAAGTGGATAACTAATCCCAAGGCCGCCAAGGTATAAAGCTTCATGGAAGCGCTGTAGTGTGAAATATCTCAAAAAAAAAAAAAAAAAAAATCCAGCCCCTCTCTCCATTCTAATGATGCACTTTACCTGAAAGGTATTTCCCTCAGGATCCAGGACCTCACAGATAACCTCTGATGTGTGCTTCATGATGTACCTGCTAACTCTTAGCTGCTCACGTTTTTGGAAAGGATGGTATATATCACTGCTTAATTCATGGCAATATATAGCTGAGCAATCCCTATCAATGTGGAGGCAGCCTGTGTTTGGAGGTAACACCTGCAAAGGTATCAGAAAGAGAGAAATTACTTAAAATGTCTTGTTCAACATGAAGGATTTGGAAAATCCTTTTTAGGAAAAAAAATTATACATAGATCTCAGCCATAAATTGTTTTTTTTCCAGGAAAAAAAATATTATCTAAGAGAGGACTTGAGCTTTGGGAAGGGCTCCCTGATAAGGAGGCAAACTGAATAATAATAATTCCTTTCGCTTCCTCATAATTTATCTACTCACTTTAATATCTTTTCCAAGTAATTGCCTTGTGTCTTTTTATGTCAGATATTTAACATGAAATAATAAAAATATATTTTAACTGAAGTCAACACACTCGCCTCTATTAAAAATGTTTGGAATCCTTCATGTTCTTGGGCAAAATGTATCTCGAACAGTCAGAAGCTATAGGACAAATGCTTTTAGGAACTCTTATTTGTCTGCATTCCTCTGGTGGCTGACACAGTCCTTAAGTATTAGCCTTCATGTAATGACTTCTGGTTCAGATAGACTCATTTTTGAGGCACAATTCACATACCATAAAGTATACATTCAATGGATTTTACTATGTTCAAAAACATGTGCAAATGTTATCACTAATTTCAGAACATTTTCAGCATCCCAAAAAGAAACGCTAATGTCATGAGCAGTCACTCTGCATCACCCCTGACCCTAGCTCCTGGCAACCAGTGATCAGCTATCTCTATGGATTTGAATATTCTAGATACTTCATACAGATGGAAGCCTGCAATATGAGGCCTTTTGTGTCTGGCTTCTTTCACTTAGCATAATATTTTCAAGATTCATCCATGTTGTTGTGTGTATCAATACTTCCTTCTTTTTCATGGATGAATAATATTCCATTGTATAGATATATACAATTTTGTTTATTTGTGAGTTGATTGGACCTATGTGTTATTTTCACCATCTTGCTGTTATTAACAATGCTATCAATATCTGCATACAAATTTTTGAGTGGATGTATATATTAATTTCCCTTGGACATCTACCTAGGAGTGGAATTGCTGGGTTATATGATAACTCTATTTTTAACTTTTTGAGGAACTGCCAAACTGTTTTCCAAAGTGATTGCACCATTATACATTCCTATCGGCAATGTAGGAGGGTTTTAATTTCCCCACAATCTCACTAACACTTATTACTGTCTGTCTTTTTTATTCCAGTAATTTTTGTGGGTGGGAAGTAGTATCTCATAGTTTAATTTGCAATTCCCTAATGACTAATGATGTTCAGCATCTTTTCATGTGCTTATTTGTCATTTATATCACTTCTTTGGAGAAATGTCTATTCAGATCCTTTCCCATTTAAAAAAATTGGGTTGTTAGTCTTCATTGCTGAGTTGTAGTAGTTCTTTATATATTCTGGATACTAGATTATTATCATTTGTATGATTTACAAATAATATCTTCCATTCTGTAGGTTGTCTTTTCACTGGGTGGTATCCCTTAAAAGCACAGACTTTTCTCTTTTTGATGAAAGTTTGTGCTTTTGGTGTCATCTAAGAAACTGTTGCCAGATTCAAAGACATGAAGATTTACACTATGTTTTCTTCTAAGAGGTTTGTCATTTGACCTTTTACAATTAAGTCCTTGCGCTTTTGAATTCATTTTTTTTAAAGCAAATTCTTTCTTGTTCTTTTTTTTTAAGATTTTATTTATTTGAGAGAGAGAGAGAATGAGAGAGAGAGAGAGAGAGCATGAGAGGGGGAGGGTCAGAGGGAGAAGCAGACTCCCTGCCGAGCAGGGAGCCTGATGTGGGACTCCATCCTGGGAATCCAGGATCATGACCTGAGCCGAAGGCAGTCACTTAACCAACTGAGCCACCCAGGCGCCCTTGAATTCATTTCTGTGTATAGTGTAAGGTACCTGTCCAACTTTATTCACCATTTGTTGAAAGACTATTCTTTTCCCCACTGAATTAGCTTGGCATGCTTACAAAAAGTTTATTGACCACAAGTTGGTAATAAATGAATACCTAGTTCTATTCTATTGATCTATATGCCTATTTTTATTCTAGTACCACACTGTCTTGATTACTGTAGCTTTGTAGTAAGTTTTGAAATCAGGAAGTGTGAGTCATCTAACTTCATTCTTTTTCAAGATTGTTTTGGCTATTCAGAGTACTTCGAATTTACATAAGAATTTTGGTATCAGCTTATCAAGTTTTGCAAAAAAGGCAGCTGGGATGTTAATAAAGAATGTAGGGAGTACTGCCATCTTAACAATATTAAGTCTTCCACAAACTTAACATGTGATGTTTTCCATTTATTAGGTTTTCTTTAATTTCTTTCAGTGATATTTTGTAATTTTCAGTGTATAAGTCTTATTAAATTTGTTTCTAATTATTTTATTCCTTTTTTTAAATCCATATCACCTATTTCACCCATCCCACACTCACCTCTCCTCTAGTAATCATCAGTTTGTTCTCTATGGTTAGAAGTCTGTTTCTTGGCTTATCACTGTCTTTTTTCCCTTTCTGCATTTTTTTGTTTCTTAAATTCCACATATGAGTGAAATCATAAGCTATTTGTCTCACTCTGACTGACTTATTTTACTTAGGATTATAATTATACTCTGTAGCTCCATCCATGTTGCTGCAGATGGCAAGATTTCATTCCTTTTTTTATGGCTGAGTAATATTCCATCATGCGTGTGTATATATATATATATATATATATATATGTATATGTATATATATATATATATTACATCTTCTTTATCCATTCATCTATCAATGGACATTTGAGCTGTTTCCATAATTTGGTTATCGTAAATAATGCTCAATAAACATAGGGGTGCATATATCCTTCCAGATTAGGGGTTTTGTATTGTTTGGGTAAATACCCAGTAGTGCCATTACTGGATCATAGGGCAGTCCTATTTTTAACTTTTTGAGGAAGGTCCATACTGTTTTCCAAAATGGTTGCCCCAGTTCAAATTCCCACCAACAGTGCAAAGGGTTCCTTTTTCTCCACATCCCCGTCAACACCTGTTGCTTCTCATATTGTTGATTTTAGCCATTCTGACAAGTGTGAGGTGATCTCTCGTTGTCGTTTTGATTTGTATTTCCCTGATGATGAGTGATGTTGAACTTCTTTTCATGTCTGTATGTCTTCTTTGGAAAAATGTCTGTTCACGTCTTCTGCCCATTTTTTTATTGGGTTACTTATTTTGTGTGTGTGTTGAGTTGTGTAAGTTCTTTATATTTTTTGGATACTAACCCTTTATCAGATACATCATTTGCAAATATCTTCTCCCATTCAGTAGGTTTTCCTTTAGTTTTTGTTGATTGTTTCCTTCACTGTGCAGAAGGAATTTTAATGTTGTCCCAACAGTTTGTTTTTGCTTTTGTTTCCCTTGCTCCAGAAAACATATCTAAAAAAAATATAGCTACAGCCAGTGTCAGAGAAATTACTGCCTGTGCCCTCTTCTAGGACTTTTATGGTTTCACATTTCACATTTAGGTCTTTAATCCATTTTAAGTTTATTTTTGTGTATAGTATAAGAAAGTGGTTGAGTTTCATTCTTTTGCTGTCCAGTTTTCCCAACACCATTTGTTGAAGAGAAGTATTTTATTCCTTTTGATGCTACTTTAAACAGAATTGTTTTCTTAATTTCAATTTTGGATTGCTCTTTGTTAATGTAGAAAAATACAACTGACTTTTGTATATTGATCTTATATCTTGCAAACTTGCTGAACTTTTTTATTAGTTCTAATTGTGTGTGTGTGTGTACATTGTGTTCTTGGTAGATTGCCTTCCTTAGGATTTTCTAAATACACTTTTATATCATCTGTAAAAAGAGAGATGTTTTACTTTTTCCTTTCCAATCTGCTTGCACATTATTTATTCTTATTGTCTGATTGCCCTGGTTAGAGCCTTCAGTACAATGTTGAATTGGAAGGATGAGAGCAAACATTCATGTCCTGTGCCTGATCTTAGTGGGAAAGCCTTTAGTTTTTTACCAATAAGAATGCTGATTGTTAGCTGTGAGTTGTTTTGTTTTGTTTTGTTTTGTAGATGCCCTTTATGAGGTTGAAGAAGTTTCCTTCTATTCCTAGTGCATTGAGTTTTTTTTTTTTTTTAATCATGAAAGGGTGTTGAATTCTGTCAAATGCTTTTTCTGAGTCTTATGTAGATAATCATGTGGTTTCTGCCCTTTATTTTTTAATATCGTATATTATATTGATTGATTTTTGCATCTTGAACCAACCTTAAATTTTGGGGATAAATCCCACTTGGTGACAATGTATAATCCTTTTTACATGTTGCTGGATTCAGTTGGCTAGCATTTTCTTGAGGATTTTTATCTATCTTCATAAGAGATACTGGTCTGGAGTTTTCTTGCGATATCTTTGTCTGGTTTAGGTAACAGGGTAATACTGACCAGATAGAATTAGCTGGGAAGTGTTCCCTTCTCTTCTGTATATTGGAAGAGTTTGTGAAAATTCTTCAATATTAATTCTTCTGTAAATGTTTGGTAGAATTTAACAGTAATTCTTCCGTAAATGTTTGGTAGAATTTACCAGTGAGGCCATCTGGGCCTGGGCTTTTCTGTGTGCTAAGTTTTAAAATTACCAATTCAATCTCTTTACTTCTCATAGGTCTATTCTGATTTTTTAGTTCTTCTTAACTCAGATTTAGAAGTTTGTACCTTTCCAGAAATTTATCTATTTCATCTATGGTATCTAATCTGTTGATGTTCATAGTATTTCCTTATAATTCTTTTCATTTCTGGAAGGTTGGAAAAAATGTTTTCTCTTTCATTCTTAATTCTAGTAATTTGGGTCTCCCCTCTCTCTCCCTCTCTCTCTCTTTCTCCCTTTCTCTCTCTCTCCTTAAAAGTTTTCAATTCTGTTGATCTTTTCAAAGAAACAATTTCTGGTTTTGTTGACTCTATTGTTTTCTATTCTGTCTTTTATTTATTTCTATTATAATCTATTATTTACTTCTATATGTTTGCTTTGATTTTAGTTTGCCTTCTTTTTTCTAGTTTCTTAGGTGGAAAGTTAGGTTATTGATTTGAGATCTTTTATAATATACACATTTAGGCAATATAAAACTAGAAATTTTCCTTTGTGCATTGCTTTTGCAGCATTCCATAGGTTTTGGTATATTAAGGTTTTATTTTCAGTCATCTCAAAGCAATTTTCTTGTGATTTCTTCTCCGTGTTAATTTTCACATATTTGTGGATTTCCCAAACTTCTTTCTGTTACTAATTTTTAATTTAATTCCATGGTGGTGGTAGAAAATATTTTGTATGATTTTGATCCTTTTAAATCTACTGAGACTTGTTTTGTGGTATAAAACATAGTCTTTCCTGAAGAATGTTCCATGTGCACTTGAGAATAATGTATTTTATTGTTGATGAGTGGAGTGTTCTATAGATGTCTAGTAGGTCTTGTTGGGTTATTCTGCTGTTTAAGTCTTTTATTTTTCTTTTATTATTCACTTTTATTGTTTATTATTTTATCCATTACTGAAAATGGGCTACTAAAGTCCCCCAAATATTATTGTTGAATTGTCTATTTCTCATTTTAACTAAGCCAGTTTTTACTATTTAAAACTAGACTTCTTTTTCTTTAATTCTGAACTCAGATCAAGTGTAGAAGCCTTTATAGTTGTAAAGGTCAGTAGTAAAACCTTTTCATCATTGCTCAGAACTCATTAGTCTCACACACACACACATCTCCCCTTCTCCTTCCCCCAATCTCATTCAAGTCTTCAGTTATACACAGTCACCTTTATACACACACATACACACATACACACACATCTCCAGACACAAGCCCTTATTGTTTTAAATTATGTTTGCTTCTCAGAACTACAGAGATCATGCATCAGGTAGACTGCAAGGTCTTCTGATGCTCAGATTTGGCTAATTTCATCACTGATCCACTTCAGTAAGAGCAGATCCCAGAGAAAAAACTTGACATTTTAAATTGTATAATGTACAACTCTGGAAATACTTAGGTGTTTTGGACGTGTTGTTAGGTGCCTAATATGTTTATAGTTGTTATGTTTTCTTGATGGAGTAATCCTTTTATCATTATAACATAACCTTTTTGTCTCTGATAATATTTTGTTGTATGATCTATTTTGTCTGAATTAGTATAGCCACTCTAGTTCCCTTTCAATTAGTTACTGCAGGTCTATCTATTTTCATCCTTTTCCCTTCAAACTGTTGTGTCTTTGACCATATAAGTGTATCTCTTGTCAACAGCATATATGTGGATCATGTTTTTTAATCCATTCTTCCAATATCTGCTTTTTTATTGGATTATTTAATTCATTTATACTTAATGTAATTACTGAAGTCAGATTTATATCTTCCAATTTTTTATTTGTTTTCTATATGCTTTATGCTTCTTTTCCCCCTGTATTCATCCATTACTGCCTTTAAATAGACATTTTTAGTGTGCCATTTTAGTTCCCTTGTTTCTTTTACTATATATTTTTCCATTATTTTCTTAGGTTTCTTGAAGATCACAAATAATGTCTTAATTTATAACCATCAAGATTGAAATAATACTAACTTAATTTCAATATTATACAAAATCTTTGCTCCTATATAGCTCTATTCCTTCCCTCCTACTTTGTGTTAGTATCGTAAAAAAAAAAAAAATTACATCTTTATACATTATAAGCACATATTCCTTGGAATCTAGAAAGCCACATTCATGTGCAGGACTGTATGCATGCCTGGAAAAGAGCTCAGAAAGCCCTAATCTTTCACTCTTGCTGATCAAGAGGATCTGCATAAGCAGGGAGTGAAGGCTAAGTAGAGTTATAAACTTCTAGCTGGAGTACTGAAAAAAATACCCCAGTATGCAAACAGAGCCCTCAGAAGAGGATGATTCCAAGGAATGTGTCAGAGCTTTTCAAAGCCTTATATGGGCTTCTGTTCCCCAGCTGTTCCTTTTTTTTGTTCACCCTCTTGTTTGTTATTGCCAATTCAGGCAGCTGTAATGTTAAATAATTACCTCCATTTGGGGAAAAGTCTGTGGTGAGTGAGCTCAGAGTCAGATCAAATAAAGATAACCCTTGCAAATGGGGTTTCCAGGGAACTGCCAAACAGGTCAACAATGACAATATTTTGTGATGAGACTTTTGGAGAGCTCTAAATCTATTCTTCCTCTTTCAGTGTTTGCTGGCATGCTGGTTTTCATTGCTATCATGAATGTGAGGGTGTTGATTTTCAAGGGTACCATGAAGCTGGGGGTGGGGAAGGGAATATGGCAAGTGAAATCACCAGGAATCTTGCTGTACTTCCCAGGATTGAGTCTTTCTCTTTCTTTGTTTTTCTGATTGTTGTAATCCTTTGGTTAATTTCCAGAGTTCTGAGAAAGTTGATTTTGACAATATTTTCAGTTTTCTAGTCGTTTTTGTGTAGTAATGTATTTTCAGAGGTCCTTACTCTACCATTCTGGAAGTGTCTCATACTGACTACCCACCATTGCCCAGACCCAGAGAACCCCATTGGACCTTGGCTAATTCTGAGACTCTTCTGTGGTTTCAGGCACATTTTAGAGTAGACACTGGTGGTGGTTAAATTTGCAACATTCCTGGCCTCCAAAAGTCCTCATCAAAATGGACCCAAACTGTCAGATTTGACTCCATGATTTACTGAAAGCTACTCTGGACAGACAAGGGATGTCCTGTAACATCCACTGTTAAGACAAATACCATAGACCAGGTGAAGCAACAATATAGAAATGACAAAAGTAAACCTGATAAACTGGATGCACATTTCTTTCTAGGAAGTTAACCTGGAGAAACATCTATGCTGAAGCCTACAGGCCCAACATGGCAAATATAGTGATGACTCACATTTTCTGCTAGAGATTGTTTTTGATTAACCCGATAGCCAGTTAGCAAATAGAATTCTCATGATTTTACATTCTCATATTTTACATATACTGCTCAAAGTTTACTATAAAATTTGCCTCTTCCAGCTGATTTCACATACCGAGTAGAGGATATAACCACATTCCATTATTATAAGGTGTTTGTTTATAGTATTGCTAACAAAGACAAGGACTCTTGAAGTCCTTTTCCGAAGTATTCTTACAAATGCTTATTACATTTCTGTATCTTCCCCAAAGGAACCACTTAGGTTGGATCATACTGGCATAAAAGAACAGTATGACTACTCTCTTTCAGAAGCCCGTTCCAGCACATAGACACACACGTACACATACTTTCCCCAGAAAGACAATAGGCCTTCTGGTCTAGAGAAACTGGTTTCAGTTCCTAGAATGAGGGACAGAGGTTTCCCATGGGGGATAATAGACCCATTATTTATCATTTTGTCTTCCTGAAAGCCTCTAGCTGGGTGGATGGTCCCATCCCTACTTGTGACACATTATAGTCATAGAGGATAGCAACTGTTATACCTGCCTCCTATTTGATGTCTTGGTTAATCTTTTTAGTGCTGCTAAGTTACAAGTGTGTGTACGTGTGTGTGTATGTGCTGGAACGGGCTTCTGAAAGAGAGTAGTCATACCGTTCTTTTATGCCAGTATGATCCAACCTACAAGCTCTACCTCCTTTTTTTTTTTTTTTTATTACATTGCTTAAAATCCGGGCTCGCTCATCATACTGCCCATTATTCTCATGCTGGTGAGTGATGAAGTGATGACCAATCAATAGGGGATGGGCAGAGGGTATTTTTGAATGCCATCTTTCAGTGCTATACAACTACAGAACTGTAATAGGTGTTGGTAAATTTATTTGGAGGCGTTTTTTTTTTTTTCCAGTTGGGAACTAAGGTCTGTGTGTTTCTCAACCAAGAGTGGTCAACCTTCCAATCCATTCTTGGGCTGTGTTTTGGGAGATGGGGCAAACCTGGAAGGAACAAGTGGCTACACAATAGTGGCAGACACTGAATGTGTCTCGGTTGGATCTCTTTTCTGTTTATGTCTCTTTCTCCAGTGGCAACTGTCATTGGTTCTAAAATTCCTTTGCCCTCGTAGTTGCAACCATTTGAGTTTGGGACTAAAATAAGGCAAGACAAAAAATGGCCTCATCACACAATCTTGGGGGATTCTCACGACATCTGACAGCACACGTGGTACTGGAATATGGATGCTGCCAACGTGCTGAGCAAAATGGACATCCTGAGTATTGTAGAAGAAGAATTGCACCCCTTAGCCCACTGCCACACTTCACAATCGTGTCTCACTTTCAGCACCTGCCTTGCTCCGTAACAATCTGCACTGGAAGAGGAAGTAGGATAAGCTTACTTGGAGAGATGGGAGGGATAACCTGGCTTTAGCAACTTTCACAATAACAAACGTCTGTCACTGAGGTCTTTGTCAGTCACCTTCTGGTTCTGTGCTCTCAGTGTCCTGTGCCATTGTATGTGACATCCTGGCACTTGTGTCTCTTCTCCGGCAAGTGGAAAGATGAGGGCAAATCCTTCCAAGGCTGAAGGGACCACAGGCTGACACGAGGTGGTTGTGATGAGTAGGGAAACGGAGGAAGGTACAGGAGTTGCTAACAGTGCTCCCTCCTGAGCCTTCAAGAACAAAGCTTCGCAAGCTGCTCTCCTAGGACCGCACCGATCATATGCTCCCTCCCACCCTGTGGGGACTCTTGGTGAAGTGGCAATGGACAGGCGATAGGAAGGACGGGAGAGTGTGCATAAGGACAGAGGTGGCAGGAGGTGAAGCTGGTTGGGTAGGCACAGGACAGATCACACGGGTGCTTCTAACAGTGCCTGCCACCTACCACATAAAAGATCCCCAACAAATACATTCTGGTTTAAAACCTTGATCCCCAAATACCAAAGCATTGTAAGACAAGCGGGACAGTGTTTTTCTGTAATGGACTGTAAAGAGAAGATGAGTAAATAAAAAGAGATTGAGAAGTGTGTTCTAAGAACACGAGATAAAAGGAACAACAGCTGTACATGGCAGGAATATTCACTGCCCCAGAGGAGTGGGTTTTCTTAGTTGAATGGCCACTTCTCTTTGGCACTCCTCATTTCCCCCTAGACCCACCTGGTATGTTCCCTGTGGCTTTGCAATAATAGACGTTCCATCCCCAAAGGTGGTACAGCAGCTACTGTCCTCGCAGTTGGTGATGATAGTGGCATAGTGTGAGTTTTCTATCCGCATGCACTTCACCTGCCTGGTGACAGTTTGAGGACTTTCAGCTGCAAGCAAATGCAAGGGAAGCAGATCTGACAAGATGCACACATTGGGAAACACGCCTGCCTGCTGAGTTTGCTCCTGTCTCCTGGCCACCTGGACTAGAAGTTGAGACCAAGTGCTGAGAACTCACTCCACAGGGCTGGTGTGTGGCCTACTCACTGTCAATGCAGAGTAATTCTTCCGGAATAACTCTTCCTACTTAATTTAGTGTGCTGTTTTGTTCTCACTACTGTTTTTATTTTGAGAGATTGAAAACACCCAGAAGAGCGTAACAAATAATTTAACTATTCATGCACTCACCAATCAAAATTTACACTTGTTAATAGTTTGCCATATCTGTTTCAACATTCTTCATATGTATATAAGAGAAAAATTACAGGTAAGTTGAAGTTCACTTTTCTCCTTATCTCTGGGTTTATTCCCTTCTCTTGAAGTCGACTTTTATCTTTTCTATAAATATACGAATCAAAATAATGTATCGTCTTCTGTGCGCTTTAAATATGCATACATTACATATTACTGTATGTATCATTCTATACCTACTTTTTTCTACTTGATATCGCTTTGAGACCTTTAGCTATCTTGATCTATAGGTGTGTAGGTATATGTGTGTATGTGTGAACTTCATTCCTTTTAACTACTACATAGTATTCTTTTGTAAGAATATACTGCATTGTATGTTTCTATTCCGCTGTTGATGGACATCGATTTCCCAGCATTTTGATATCATACTTGGTGTTGCAAGTAGCACCCTGAACCTGTTTCCTTGTGCAAACAGGTAAAAGTGTTGTTGAGAGTGTCTTTCTACATATACCCAGAAGTGGAGTTAGTGCATCATAGGATATGCACATTTTAAACTTATATTTTTAAATTGCCCTCTCCAGTGGCTCTTTTAATTCTCCCTCTAACCAGTGGGATACGAAGGTTGGTCTTTTCCCACTTGCTTGCCAGTTTTGTTGCACTTAATTTGGCAAGGAAGCATTTAATGCATTAAACAAATAAAATCTGGAATTAAAGAAAGGGGAGTCAGGGAATAATTTGTCTTTAAAAATCTTGTTTAAATTTAGGTTAGGGAAGGCATTATGCTTTTAGAGTCTCTGCCCGGGTTCCTGTTAATTAGCACCTGCAGCTTGTTCTTCCCTCACGCCGACTCTCTGACAATGAGAGGCATGTTCCGAATTGAAAGAGGACCTTACTGAGGTCACCTATATGCAAATCAGGTTCCATAAGTATCAACGGAAACACGTCTGAGAGCTAATGTCCCAGGCAATGAAGTCATGATCATTAACTTTTAGTTGCCACCAATCCAGACTATATTTTAGCAGTGAAAATGGAAAAAGGTACTATTACTACCCATCTAGATAGTAATATATAGCCAACTAGACAGCCAGCTGGAGCTTTTATCACTCCCACGTCTGTGGAGGATTAAAAAAAAAAAAAAAAGTAACAAAAGGGCCATAGAGGCCCTGCTCTAGACTGCACGCGTATTCTTTGGTTGAGAGAGTTCTTCAAAAAATTATTTTTCTTATGTGTGGGTTAAAAAAAGCAGTGAGGTTTCTACTCATCTTATTCTAAAGACACAAATAATGTCACATGCTTGAAAAATAAAACTTACTTATTTTGTGATCATCTGGAGGAGTAATATGATCTTCATAAACTTGATAAAAAGTTGTGATTCTGGTACCATCGGCATGATCCACTATCCGAGTACCATCTTTTCTTTCCACAATGACCACTCCGTCTTCTCGAGTTGTCATGACCTGAACATACAAAGGCAGAGCACTATCATTTGGTCAGGTGGTTCATCCCAAGTGCGTTTATTTTTATACCCCATTGAATACCATCAAAATCCTGGTTATCCATTTATAAGCTAAAGTTTGATCTCCTCTACTTGGTCAAAGTTTTGCAACAATCCTGGGAGGCAGGCAGTGCTATCCCTATTTTGTAGATGAGGGAATGTAGGTTTAGAGAAGTTAAGAAATTTGCTCAAGTTCACTCAGCAAGCGCCAGGGCTGGTGTTCGACTAAGGCTGTTTGACTTGGAAATCGATGCTCCTCCCATCATTGTGTATTTGTGAGAAACAAAGTTAACATCAGGACTGGCCTGGCTCTGCTCTGTCTGGGAAAATGACCCCAGGTCCTGCCTCCTTGAAAATTACAGGTATAAGGTGAACATGGTCGGTGGAGGCTGCATTGCTTGCCATGCCATCTCAGTCTAATGTCAGAACAGAACATGAAGATTGGTGGGGAACAGAGGCTGTGGCTTCTCTGTGTTTCAAGCCGATCCACACACTCACAGGCTCTTGTCTGTGGCTGCCAGTCATGTCCCATGTGGGCTGGAGGGGTAAAGGAAGCTGTGCCTGTGGCTTGTTGCTGGGCCCCCCAGTTGGACGAGGGCACCCCACCCATCATGCTGCATTTGCTGCCTTGTGTCCTTCCCTAAAGCAGAGCAAGTACAGGTGCAGATTAAAGCCTGGATGTGCTGTTAGTTTGGTTGTTAATTTTAACTTGTAATGTCTTCTATTCCGGTGGAGAGGGTTACTGTGGAAGATGGATGGAAGGTCTGAGAAGGAAAATAGCTGTTATCATCCAAGGCAGGAAGCCGAAGGGTAGTAACCTGGTCAGCCCCGTATGTCCCAGGTCTGTTCCGACATGGAGTGCCGGCCATGTGCTGTGAACTATGACAGATGCTGGGGGTACGATATTGGATGAGACTAAAGTTTAAGTCCCTATCCTCCAGGAGTTACAGACCAGAAGAAAGACGGTCATTAAGGAAGACCTCGAAGGAGCCCGGGGAGGGATCACTTGGTCAGTGTCTATAGTGAGACTTCTGATGTGGTTTGGCTTCCCCTCTGAGGAAGCAAGGCCAGAGCTTGGTTTGGGTGTGTTGATGCAGGGGAGCAGCACGGGGGATTCAAAGGACCCCAAGAAGCAGAGAGGAGAAGGGTGGGAGGTGAGGCTAGAAGATGAAGGACCAAATTAGAGAGAGCTTTAAACTGTGATTAAGGACTTCAGCCTTTATCCCAAGGAGAGCCAAAGCAGGACTAAAGAGTAGCAGTCACAGAAAAAAAAATTCACTTAGTCCTGACAAGTGCTTCACTCCGAAAGAATGATCAGGCCCTTACATACAGTAGCTCAATGGTTGACCAGTGAAGCTCTACACCCCCAGTTGCGCGCGCGCACGCGCGTGTGTGTGTATGTGTGTGTGTATGTGTAGTTGTGGCAGATATGGAGATGCTTGGCCTGTATCTCTCTTCAACAGAGGACTTGCTCCCCAACTGTGGGGCGGGGGGCTATCAGCAAATAGCTTCCGGCTCTCAGCTCTTTCCGTGTCTGCCCCAGGTGCAGAGAGATGCTTTGCCTGACTCACAGCTTTCCAGGGTAACTGCGTCCAGTGACTGAGTGAGGCAGGGGCATACCAGTCTGCTTCCTGCTACCAGACTTGGGACACAGAGCATACTGGCTCCTGAGCCCCTGCCAGTTGGTTAAGGCTTTGTCGGGTCTGTGCCATAGCTCAGGTTCTCCCTCTGCCCATTTATGCTTCCTTCCCCCCCTTCCTTGCCCGGATGGTGTCCAACTGGCAATAACAGTATTGCAAATTATATCATTGAGTATTTTCTAACTTGTACTGTCCTAACTGTAAGGGACACAGTATTTCACTGAAGAGTCCAGATGGATGTGACAGCAGGTTTGTTAGCTGTGTTTTGATTCAAGTATCTGTGGCTGTTGGAAGCAGGTGATAATTGCCTTCTTATCTCTTTATAGTAGGCAGAAATCACTATATATGAGAGAAATGCATGCTGTCATTATTTTAGGTTCTTATCATTGGAGCTCTCAGCCAATGTGTTTAATGAGAAATACTGCTGAAGAATATAGTGGTTGAAGTCAGAATGGCTAAAAGTAACAAGTCAGGAAACGACAGATGTTGGCAGGGATGTGGAGAAAGGGGAACCCTCCTACACTGTTGGTGGGAATGCAAGCTGGTGCAGCCACTCTGGAAAACAGGGTGGAGTTTCCTCAAAAAGTTGAAAATAGAGCTACCCTTTGACCCAGCAATTGCACTATTGGGTATTTACCCCAAAGATACAAATGTAGCGATCTGAAGGGGCACATGCACCCTGATGTTTATAGCAGCAATGTCCATAATAGCCAAACTATGGGAAGAGCCCAGATGTCCATCGACAGATGAATGGATAAAGAAGATGTGGTAGATATATATACAATGGAATATTATGCAGCCACCAAAAAATGAAATCTTGCCATTTGCAACAACATGGATGGAACTAGAGGGTATTATGTTAAGTGAAGTAAGTCAATCGGAGAAAGACAAGTATCATATGATCTCATTGATATGAAGAATTTGAGAAACAAGACAGAGGATCATAAGGGAAGAGAGGAAAAATGAAACAAGATGAAACCAGAGAGAGAGACAAATCATAAGACTCTGAATCTCAGGAAACAAACTGAGGGTTGCTGGAGGGGAGGGGGTGGGAGGGATGGGGTGGCTGGGTGATAGACATTGGGGAGGGTATGTGCTATGGTGAGCACTGTGAATTGTGTAAGACTGATGAATCACAGACCTGTACCCCTGAAGCAGGTAACACATTGTATGTTAATTAAAAAAAAAAAAAGAGTATAGTGGTCGAGAGCCTGAGCTCTGGAGTAAAGCTGCCTGAGTTCAAATCCTAACTTCACGGATGGCTGGGCGACTTAGGCAAGTGGCTTAACTTCTCTGTGCTCTAGTTCTCTCATCTGCAAAATGAAGGCAACACTAGTATCTTCTTCAGGGAGGTAATGTGGATTAAGCGAGATAACGTTGGCAAAGTGATTAACATTTAGTCAGTCATCAAGTCAGCAGGGTTAATACTATCTCTTTAGCTAGTAGAGATATTTACATACTATTATTTAGAATTATTTAAACATTACATAACACCACATACCACTGACACTTTCTGGTCATCATATGGTGGGAAAATTATTATTCTCAGTGGTGGGAAGAATACAGTAGCAAGACTATTTACTGAACACCTGATAGTGTTGGATCTGGCCTCAACCTTATCAACCATTTCAGGTAATGACTATTATCTCCATTCTGTAAATAAGAAAAACTGGATTAGAAGCTTGTCCAAAGTCACACAACCAGTAGGAGTGTGGCTGGGGTTCAAAACCAGGTCTGTGTCACCACGAGGGCAGTGCCCACACCTCTAATTTAGTGGTACTTCATGTCAGGTGTCATGAAAAAACATCCATTTTCAATTTTGTTTCATACAACTGTGTGATTTCTTGGCCCTTATTTCCCTGGTGGCTAAGCACACGGGATCTGGAATGCAACCTTGAGGTTCTGACTCTGCTACTTGCTCTGCGCTTTGGGGAAAGTTATTTAACCTTTCTGTTTTTGCCTCATCTGTAAAATGGAAACAACACAAATCTGTTGTGAGAATAAAAGGAGAAGAGAGCTTGGCAAATAGCGAGCACTCAGTCAATATTATTATTACTGTTGTTTTTATTAATCTGTTAGGTGTCTGATGTTCAACGAATGCTTGAATCCAGGCTCTTGGACATTAGTTCATGCTTCCATAAAATGGTGATAGGTGATAATTAGGGAAATTGAGAGTTACTAAGAAATATTAATCGCATTTGCATATTATGCTAAATAATCTACATCAGGGGCTGAATGAAAGGGAGTTATTTGAAGTGACCAGAAAACCTTCCTGAGATGATATGTACTTTTAGTCTCACAAAAAATACAACTAGCAGACAAGGTAAGAGATTACAAAACTATTTCAGAAGTAGACTAAAGAAGAAAGGAAAACACGTTTGGTTAGATAATGTAATTCATCTCGATAGTGAGCAGTCATTTTGCTTTGGACCAGCAGCACATGGTTATAAACAAGGGTAGGAAGTCCCAAACCCAGATATAAGGCAACTATCCATCATGTCATGGGTACTGCAAAGGGTACTGCAAAGCTCCACATGAGATGTCAGAGGACTAGCTGAGGAATGGAAAGAGCTCAGTTTTCAGTCACCAATAACTGCTTCTAATTGGGATCCAGCACTTCCTGAATGTGTACTCTTGACTGCATTACTTAACTTGCTGAGGCCCAATTTCCTCACCAGTGTAATATAATATTCATTGGTGCGGAGACTGAATGAGATAATGTACACAAAACCCCAACCCCCAAGGGGTGCCTGGTGGCTCAGTTGTTAGGCATCTGTCTTCGGCTCAGGTCATGATACCAGGGTCCTGGGGCCAGGCTCCCTGCTCGGAGGGAAGACTGCTTCTCCCTCTCCCCCTCCTCCTGCTTGTGTTCCTGCTCTCGCTATCTCTCTTTCTGTCAAATAAATAAAATCTTTAAAAAAAAAAACAACAACCCCCTAACTGAAGGCCTGCCCCATAGAAGGTACTATTGTTCATCCCAGGGGTTTGATTTCACATCATAAGCCAAACCATTCTTTTCTTTTCTTTCTTTTTTTTGAAGATTTTATTTCTTTATTTATTTAAGAGAGAGAGGGCACACGAGTAAGGGGAGGGGCAGAGGGAGAGAGAGACTCTCAAGTAGACTCTGCATAAGTGCAGAGCTGGACGTGGGGCTCAATCTCACGACTCTGAGATTGTGACTTGAGCCAAAACCAAGAGTTGGACATTTAACTGACTGCACCATCGAGGTGACCCCAAACCATTATTTTCTATACCACTCATTTGTCACTTATTCTTAGGCTACAAATCTTTTGTCCAGTTGCTCTGTAATGTTGCCAAATTCTTGAATTATTTAATGTGAGCATCTCCTTAAATATACTATACATTCTTTGAAGTCATGGATCATGAATAAATTTCTAGCACTCATTTCAGTTGCACACAAAGAAATAGGAACAAAGTGTAGCCCCTCAGTTTCTAGAAGATAAGACATACACACAAATATATTCAAGATAAAGAAATATATGACACAATCTTATATGTATTAGATGTGATATAGATATTCATGATCTGTTTCTCATTTCAAAAATTAGTATTTCATGGTACATTTTTCTAATCAAACAAACCACACAAAGGTTTTGTGTTTGCAAAGATGGAGCCATCTGTTCATCCATCCACCCACTATTTACCAAGTAGTTACAGAAAATTAATTATTTGTCAGGTGCTCTTCTAATGTGTTGTTTCAGAACTCTAATGATTTATAAAAATTTTGCATTATACAATAGTTTGCCATACCGTTCCATTGACAGGATCTGTGGCCTTAAAGGATAATAATGGGGTCATGTCTGTTATTCTTTCTAATCCTTTGGTGCCAATCCGATTTCCTTCAGGTGTGGTTGTAAACCAGGTGCCTACATGAACCTCCACAGGAGTTACTCTTTGAACTGTCTCTGGGTGAGGTTCATGGCTTTCATTCTTATGTGCAATTGATGACTGATTTTTGTGACTTTTTCCTGCAGAAGTTCAAGTAAAATCAAACACAATATAATTATAATATCAATTATGTAGATTATTCATTAAGTCTTAACACACTGTAAGCTACCTCAGACACTGTGGCATAGAAATTCTAAGTTGTATTCATCAATTATATTATTTCTCAAGTGGGAAAAATATCTATTCTGGTCAATTTCTATATAATTTTGGGTATTGCCTATAGCTCCCTGGATTCCAGATTTGGGGTTTTGTACCCTAGTTTTTAAAGCTTACCTTTGCTCCGTACCTCAGATTCCTTCTTTTGACTTACTGAACTCTAGCATTTTCCCAGATTTTTAACTCTTCATTCCCCTGATTTTGTCATTTTGTTAGTCTTAGATAAGAGAAAGCTTTCTTTAGCTCTGGATCTGGAGAACTTTACCAACCAGGCATATATCTTTGGCCTTTCACTAGGGGAGAGGATTTGTACAATTCAACTACTACATGGATAATCATTTGACGCATTCCTCCTCCCAACCCACCCCCCCCCAACACCATCTATTTGGTAAGGAATACAGAACTGAAAAAACCTTATGGAACTCTGTGAATAATACCTCAATCCCTCTATCATGGATAGATTTGCTCCATTTGTATAAATAATGATGAGTGATCTCTAGATGAGATTGGCCAGTGTTATCAAACCTCAATGATGAGGTAAACGCAGACCCAGAAGCAAATTACAAGCAAAGGTAGTGAAGGATTGTTAACTCTAGGAAGATTCCTCAGATTCAGAGTATGAAATGTGCATCAGAGATGGATCTTGGCCTAAGATGCAGATTTAACTAATGGGAAGAGCCCAATAAGACATATGCAAGAAGCTAAGCTTTACCTTTGCCCAAATTTAATTTGGACTTATTTCTATTTCCAGAGCATTAAAAGAGAACTGATAGACCTAAGGAAATTATTTAGAATGACTCTCAGAGAGTCAAAGTAATAGAAATAATAAAAGAGAGGTAAAATTCTCTAATATATGCAAAAAATGGAACATAAACATTTAAAGAAGTAATTATTGAGAATTTTCCAGAACAAATGAAAGATACTAATCCATAGATTCAATAATCCCAATTTATTCTCACTTGGATAAATAAAAAGAAATCCACACCTAGCTAAATTGCATTGAAATTATAATAAGAAAAATACAGTATTTTCAAGGCAGTTAGATTATCTTCATGGCAACAACAATTAGACTGAGAGCCAACTTTTCGACAGCAACACTGGAAGCAAGAAGAATCTAAGGAATTTTTGTCAATATGCTGGAGAGGAAACACCTATTAATTCAGAATTCTGTACCTAGTGAAATTATCATCCAAGGGTGGGGACAACATAAAGACATTTTCAGAAAATATCTGTTATATAATAAATGGATTAGAAGCTCTGGTTAAAAGGCAAAAATTATCAAATTGAATTTTTAAAATATTCACCTATAAGTTGCTTACACGAGATACATTTAAACATAAACCCCTGAAAGTAAAATAAAGTATGAAAAAGTTATAATGCAAAGGGATTAAATAATAGCTGGTGTGGCTATAATAATATAAGCAAAATAGACATAAGGGCAAAAAAAAAAAATACTAGAACAAAAAGCCACCACCTACTGATAAGAAGTTAAATTTACCATAAAGATATCTAAATTTGTAAGTTAATAAAATCACATCCTCAAAGTTTATAAAGAAAAATCTTACAGAACTATTAAAAAGATACAATAATTTCAGAAATAAAGATTAAATTATAAGGAGTATAGCACTGGATAGACTATTTTACCCTTATTTAAACATACTGCTGGGCGCCTGGGTGGCTCAGTTGGTTAAGCGACTGCCTTCGGCTCAGGTCATGATCCTGGAGTCCCGGGATCGAGTCCCACATTGGGCTCCCTGCTCAGCAGGGAGTCTGCTTCTCTCTCTGACCCTCTTCCCTCTCGTGCTCTCTATTTCTCATTCTCTCTCTCTCAAATAAATAAATAAAATCTTTAAAAAAATAAACATACTTCTGCTACATCAAAAACTAATGATGTACTGTATGGTGACTAACAGAATGAAAAAATAAAAAAAATAAAATACTATTTTCACTCTCAAAAAAAATAAAAAATAAAAGCAAATATTATTATTATTATTATTACTAAAAAAATAAACATAATTCTGCTGAATAAACTGATATAGTAGATTAAAAATATCAGTGAAGTTATACAATAGGGATTGGCAAATTTTGACCTGTAGAGCAAATATGGCTTGCTGTCTGTTGTTGTAGTCTGTGAAGTAATGCTTCTTTTGACATTTCTATATAATTAAAAAATCAAAAGAATAATATTTTGTGATACATGAAAATTATATGAAATTCAAATTTTAGTGTCCATAAATAAGTTTTATTTAAACACAATATACCATGCTCACTTAATTATGTATGGCTATTTTCATGCTACAATGGCAGAGGTGAGTAGTTGTGACCGGGACAATATGGCTCATAAAGTCTAAATAAACACTGGGTGTTATACACAACTAATGAATCATTGAACACTGCATCAAAAACTAATGATGTACTAGTAATATGTTGGCTAATTGAATATAATAAAAAAAAATTTATCTTGCCCTTTGCAGAGAAGTTTGCTGAACTTGAAAATAGATTGGATAACACAGCTAACAGTTTTGATCTAACTGTTATAAAGAGAACACTATACTCAATAACTGCAGGATACATGCCCTTTTCAATCATACACAGACTTTTTTAAACACTTGCCCATATTTGGGGCTATACATCATGTTTCAATGAATTTCAAAAAATTAGTTAAAAATCGATTATTAAAAAATCCTAGAAACACTTCATAGTTTTGCAAATATAGAAACATGTTTAAATAACTTGTGGGTCAAAAAGGAAGTCATTATGGAAATTAGAAAATATTTAGAGCTAAAAAAATAATGAAAATACTAAATAGCATGTCTTGTGAGATGGGAGAAGCACTTCTGGAACGGCAAGAAAGGACCTTCAAAAGGCCATTCTTCCAACAAAACAGTGAGAACACTGGAAAAAAAAAAATCAAAATCAACTCTATGGGGTGCCTGGGTGGTTCAGTCATTAAGCATCTGCCTTCAGCACAGGTCATGATCCCAGGGTCCTGGGATGGAGCCTCGCATCGGACTCCCTGCTGGGCGGGAAGCCTGCTTCTCCCTCTCCCACTCCCTCTGCTTATGTTTCCTCTCTTGCTGTGTGTCTCTCTGTTAAATAAATAAATAAATAAATAAATAAATAAATAAATAAATAAATAAAATCTTAAAAAAAAAAAAACAACTCTTTCAGAACTCTGGAAATAAACCAAAGAATTGCAACAATCAGCTGAATCTCAGGAAGAACCACTGCTTTGTGGTGTTACAACTTGCCCATCTCCAGCTGTGCAGGAGCCTTGAAAAACAGTAGCCTTGGAATCGTAGCAACTGTGAAAACCAACAGTGTAGCAGCTGCTGGAGGGGGCCAATAGGCCTGGAATTTTCCCTAAAAGCCCCATTCCCAGAGACTCATCATTGTTTGTTCTGAAAATTCCCTGAAAATCCCCACTCTCACCTGAGTCAGAATTCACTCACTATAGGAGGACGGAGCAAGATGGCGGAGGAGCAGGAGACCTGGATTTCGTCTGGTCTCAGGAATTCAGCTGGATAGGGACCAAACCATTCTGAACACCTACGAACTCAACAGGAGATCAAAGAGGAGGGTAGCAACAACTCTCTGAACAGAGAAGCGACCACTTACTGGAAGGTAGGGCGTGCGGAGAAGTGAATCCGAGGCGATATTCGGGAGGATAGACGGCGGGGGAGGGGGCCTCCGTCGGCCGCTTCTGGCAAGTGATAGAGCCGCGGGGCACAAATCGGAAATTTTAGAAGTCGGCTCCGCGGAGGGACGTCGCTCCAGTGGCTAAGTGGGGGGTGGAACCCTCGTGGGACAGTGTGGTCTCAGGACCCTCGGGGTCACAGAAAGACCGGGGGTGCCTGAGTGCAGCAGAGCTCCCAGGTATCGGAGCGGGGAAGCCGGCTGCAGAGACGGAGCCGAGGCGCGGGCTCTCAGCTCGGGGTTGCCATAAACTGTGATCCGCAGCCCAGTCAGGCCACTGCTCCTCCAGCAGGGACCCAACAGGCGGCAGATCCGGGGAGACTCCCCTCCCTCCCCCGGGGAGGAGGGGCGCGGGAGCGCACCGCAGGGATCTGCTGGGTTTGGAGACTCCACACGGGGTCGGGTGCCAGAGATAGAAACGCTCGGTCACAGGCCAGGTGAGCACGGAGTGCGGCCGGAGACTGGGGAGACGGGAGTGACTGACTGCTTTTATCTGGGGGTGCACGGAGGAGCGGGGGCCCGAGTTCTCGGCTCCTCTGGGTGGAGATTGGGAGGCCACCATTTTCGCCCTGGTCCTCCAAAGCTGTACCGTGAGCTTGCAGGGAACAAAAGCTCCTGAGAGCAAACCCGAGCAGCTTGCTTAGCCCGGACCGCCAAGGGCGGGGCAATTCAGCCTCCGGCAAAGACATTTGGGAACCATGGCAGCAGGCCCCTCCCTCAGAATATCAGCACGAACAGCCAGCAAGCCAAGACCAAGTTTACCGATCAAGGAGAGAGAACAGGAGAACTCCAGTGCTAGGGGAATACTGCACATAGAATTCATGGTTTTTTTTTACCATGATTCATTAGTTTTTCAAAGTTAATTTTTTAACTGTTTTTTTTAATTTTTCTTTTTCCCTTTTTCAACCAACATCTTATCAATCCCTTTAAAAAAAAAACATTTTTTATTTTTCATTTTTAGAGTCATATTTTATCCCTTCATAGTAGTTACCCCTATTTTTGGCATATATATATAAGTTGTTCTCTCTTTAAAATTTTGAGATACAGATTCTTCTAACAGATCAAAATATACCCTAAATCACAAGTGTATGGCTTTGTTCTAGTCTCCTGCCTGATCACATTCTCTCCCTTTATTTATTTATTTATTTTTTTAAATCTTCTTCTTTCTTTTTTCAAACAACTTCTTATCAATTCCTTTTATAAAATCTTTTATAATTTTCATTTTTACAGTCATCTTCCATCCCTTCATTGTATCGACCCTTATTTTGTACATATATAAGTCTTTCTTCCTTTAAAATCTGAGGAGGCACTTTTTTCTAACAGACCAAAATACACCCAAAATCTAATGTGTGGCACTGATCTATGCACTAGCCTGATCATATTTGATCATATTCTGTTTTTTTGTATTGTTCTGTTTTTGTTTTTCTTTTTCTTTTTGTTTTTTTTTTTTTTCTTACTTTTCTCTTTCTTTTTTCTTTCTGTCCCTTTCTTTTCCCTGGGTTTCAGGTCTTTTCTGATTTGTATAGAGTATATTTGCTGGGGACGTTGTTAACCTGTTAGCATTTTGTTCTCTCATTCATCTGTTCTTCTCTGGACAAAATGACAAGATGAAAAAAATCACCTCAGCAAAAAGACCAAGAGGTACTACCGTCAGCCAGGGACCTACTCAATACGGACATTGGTACGATGTCGGACCTAGAGTTCAGAATCATGACTTTAAAGATACTAGCTGGGCTTGAAAAAAGCTGGAAGTTATTAGAGAAACCCTTTCTGGAGAAATAAAAGAACTAAAATCTAACCAAGTTGAAATCAAAAAGGCTATTAATGAGGTGCAATCAAAAATGGGGGCACTAACTGCTAGGATAAATGAGGCAGGAGAGAGAATCAGTGATATAGAAGACCAAATGATGGAAAATAAAGAGGCTGAGAAAAAGAGAGAAACAACTACAGGATAACGAGGGCAGAATTCGAGAGATAAGTGCTACAATAAGACGAAACATTAGAATAATTGGGATCCCAGAAGAAGAAGATATAGAGAGAGGGGCAGAAGGTATATTGGAGCAAATAATAGCAGAGAACTTCCCTAATGTGGGGAAGGAAACAGGCATCAAAATCCAGGAGGCACAGAGAACCCCTCTCAAAATCAGTAAAAATAGGTCAACACCCCGACATCTATAATAATAAAACTTACGAGTCTCAGAGACAAAGAGAAAATCCTGAAAGCAGCTCAGGAGAAGAGATATATAACCTACAATGGTAGAAATATTAGATTGGCAACAGACCTATCCATAGAGACCTGGCAGGCCAGAAAGGACTGGCATGATATCTTCAGAGCACTAAATGAGAAAAATATACAGCCAAGAATACTATATCCAGCTAGGCTCTCATTGAAAATTGAAGGAGTGATAAAAAGCTTCCAGGACAAACAAAAACTAAAGGAATTTGCAAACACGAAACCAGCCCTCCAAGAAATATTGAAAGGGGTCCTCTAAGCAAAGAGAGAGCCTAAAAGCAGCATAGATCAGAAAGGAACACAGACAATATACAGTAACAGTCAACTTACAGGCAATACAATGGCACTGAATTCATACCTCAATAATTACCCTGAATGTAAATGGGCTCAATGCCCCAATCAAAAGACACAGGCTGTCAGATTGGATTAAAAAACAAGACCCATCAATATGCTGTCTGCAAGAGACTCATTTTAGACCCAAAGACACCCCCAGATTGAAAGTGAGGGTGTGGAAAACCATTGACCATGCTAATGGACACCAAAAGAAAGCTGGGGTGGCAATCCTTGTATCAGATAAATTAGATTTTAAAACAAAGGACTGTAATAAGAGATGAGGAAGGACACTATATCCTACTTAAAGGGTCTATCCAACAAGAAGATCTAACAATTGTAAATATCTATGCCCCTAACATGGGAGCAGCCAATTATATAAGGCAATTAATAACAAAAGCAAAGAAACACATTGACAACAATACAATAATAGTGGGGGACTTTAACACCCCCCTCACTGAAATGGACAGATCATCTAAGCAAAAGATCAACAAGGAAATAAAGACTTTAAATGACACACTGGACCAAACGGACTTCACAGACATATTCAGAACATTCCATCCCAAAGCAACGGAATACACATTCTTCTCTAGTGCCCATGGAACATTCTCCAGAATTGATCACATCCTAGGTCACAAATCAGGTCTCAACCGGTACCAAGAGATTGGGATCATTCCCTGCATATTTTCAGACCACAATGCTTTGAAACTAGAACTCAATCACAAGAGGAAAGTCGGAAAGAACTCAAATACATGGAGGCTAAAGAGCATCCTACTAAAGAAGGAATGGGTCAACCAGGAAATTAAAGAGGAATTAAAAAAATTCATGGAAACCAATGAAAATGAAAACACAACTGTTCAAAATCTTTGGGATATAGCAAAGGCAGTCCTGAGAGGAAAGTATAGAGCAATACAAGCCTTTCTCAAGAAACAAGAAAGGTCTCAAATACACAACCTAACCCTACACCTAAAGGAGCTGGAGAAAGAACAGCAAATAAAGCCTAAACCCAGCAGGAGAAGAGAAATAATAAAGATCAGAGAAGAAATCAATGAACTAGAAACCAAGAGAAGAGTAGAACAGATCAACGAAACTAGGAGCTGGTTCTTTGAAAGAATTAACAAGATTGATAAACCCCTGGCCAGACTGATCAAAAAGAAAAGCGAAATGACCCAAATCAACAAAATCATGAATGAAAGAGGAGAGATCACAACCAACACCAAAGAAATACAAACAATTATAAGAACATATTATGAGCAACTCTATGCCAGCAAATTAGATAACCTGGAAGAAATGGGTGCATTCCTAGAGATGTATCAACTACCAAAACTGAACCAGAAAGAAATAGAAAACCTGAACAGACCTATAACCACTAAGGAAATTGAAGCAGTCATCAAAAATCTCCCAGGAAACAAAAGCCCAGGGCCAGATGGCTTCCCAGGGGAATTCTAACAGACATTTCAAGAAGAATTAATACCTATTCTCCTGAAACTGTTCCAAAAAATAGAAATGGAAGGAAAACTTCCAAACTCATTTTATGAGGCCACCATTACCTTGATCCCAAAACCAGACAAAGACCCCATCAAAAAGGAGAATTACAGACCAATATCCTTGATGAACATGGATGCAAAAATTCTCACCAAAATACTAGCTAATAGGATCCAACAGTACATTAAAAGGATTATTCACCATGACCAAGTGGGATTTATCCCTGGGCTGCAAGGCTGGTTCAACATCTGCAAATCAATCAACATGATACAATACATTAACAAAAGAAAGAACAAGAATCCTATGATCCTCTCAATAGATGCAGAAAAAGCATTTGACAAAGTACAGCATCCTTTCTTGATCAAAACTCTTCAGAGTATAGGGATAGAGGGTACATACCTCAATATCATAAAAGCCATCTATGAAAAACCTACAGTGACTATCATTCTCAATGGGGAAAACCTGAGAGCTTTTCCGCTTAGGTCAGGAACGCGGCAGGGATGTCCACTCTCACCACTGCTATTCAACATAGTATTAGAAGTCCTAGCCACAGCAATCAGACAACAAAAAGAAATCAAAGGCATCCAAATCGGCAAAGAGGAAGTCAAACTCTCACTCTTTGCAGATGATATGATACTTTATGTGGAAAACCCAAAAGACTTCACCCCAAAACTGCTAGAACTCATACAGGAATTCAGTCAAGTAGCAGGATATAAAATCGATGCACAGAAATCAGTGGCATTCCTATACACCAACAACAAGACAGAAGAGAGACAAATCAAGGAGTCGATCCCATTTACAGTTGCACCCAAAACCATAAGATACCTAGGAATAAATTTCACCAAAGAGGCAAAGGATATGTACTCAGAAAACTATAAAATACTCATGAAAGAAATTGAAGAAGACACAAAGAAATGGAAAAACGTTCCATGCTCATGGATTGGAAGAACAAACATTGTGAAGATGTCAATGCTACCTGGAGCAATCTACACATTCAATGCAATCCCCATCAAAATACCATCCATTTTTTTCAAAGAAATGGAACAAATAATCCTAAAATTTGTATGGAACCAGAGGAGAACCCGAATAGCCAGAGGAATATTGAAAAAGAAAAGCAAAGCTGGCGGCATCACAATCCCGGACTTCCAGCTCTATTACAAAGCTGTCATCATCAAGACAGTATGGTACTGGCACAAAAACAGACACATAGATCAATGGAACAGAATCGAGAGCCCAGAAATGGACCCTCAACTCTATGGCCAACTAATCTTTGACAAAGCAGGAAAGAATGTCCAATGGAAAAAAGTCAGTCTCTTCAACAAATGGTGTTGGGAAAATTGGACAGCCACATGCAGAAGAATGAACCTGGATCATTTCCTTATACCACACACAAAAATAGACTCCAAATGGTTGAAAGACCTAAACGTGAGACAGGAGTCCATCAAAATCCTAAAGGAGAACACAGGCAGCAACCTCTTCCTAGAAACATTGCCAAAGGCAAGGGAAGCAAGGGCAAAAATGAACTACTGGGATTTCATCAAGATAAAAAGCTTTTGCACAGCAAAAGAAACAATCCAAAAACCAAAAGACAACCCACAGAATGGGAGAAAATATTTGCTAATGACATATCAGATAAAGGGCTAGTATCCAAAATCTATAAAGAACTTATCAAACTCAACACCCAAAGATCAAATAATCCAATCAAGAAATGGGCAGAAGACATGAACAGACATTTTTCCAAAGAAGATATCCAAATGGCCAACAGACACATGAAAAAGTGCTCCACATCGCTCGGCATCAGGGAAATCCAAATCAAAACCTCAATGAGATACCACCTCACACCAGTCAGAATGGCTAAAATGAACAAGTCAGGAAACGACAGATGTTGGCGGGGATGCGGAGAAAGGGGAACCCTCCTACATTGTTGGTGGGAATGCAAGCTGGTGCAACCACTCTGGAAAACAGTATGGAGGTTCCTCAAACAGTTGAAAACAGAGTTACCATACGATCCAGCAATTGTACTACTGGGTATTTACCAGAAAGATACAAATGTAGGGATCCGAAGGTGTACGTGCACCCCGATCTTTATAGCAGCAATGTCCACAATAGCCAAACCGTGGAAAGAGCCAAGATGTCCATCAACAGATGAATGGATAAAGAAGAGGTGGTATATATACACAATGGAATATTATGCAGCCATCAAAAGGAATGAGATCTTGCCATTTGCATCCACGTGGATGGAACTGGAGGGTGTTACGCTGAGTGAAATAAGTCAATCAGAGAAAGACATGTATCATATGACCTCACTGATATGAGGAATTCTTAATCTCAGGAAACAAACTGAGTGTTGCTGGAGTGGTGGGGGTGGGAGGGATGGGGTGGCTGGGTGATAGACATTGGGTAGGGTATGTGCTATGGTGAGCGCTGTGAATTGTGCAAGACTGTTGAATCATAGATGTGTACTTCTGAAACAAATCATGCAACATATGTTAAGAAAAAAGAAAAGATAGCAGGAGGGGAAGAATGAAGGGGAGTAAGTCGGAGGGGGAGACAAACCATGAGAGACGATGGACTCTGAAAAACAAACTGAGGGTTCTAGAGGGGTTGGGGGGTGGGGGGATGGGTTAGCCTGGTGATGGGTATTAAAGAGGGCACATTCTGCGTGGAGCACTGGGTGTTATGCACAAACAATGAATCATGGAACACTACATCAAAAACTAATGACGTAATGCATGGTGATTAACATAACAATAAAAAATTTAAAAAATTCACTCACTGTAAACAGCCTTATGTTGGGTCCCTTGTTGAAACAATCGGTGGCCATTATTCATCATCTGGCTGTCTCAGGCAGCAATAATAGTTGGGGCAAACAAGAGGCTGACCTCAAAACTTAAAAGGAAAAGCTGGAGAATGAGATGACTGTAGGGACTTTGAAAAACTCTGACATTTTCCTGTGGCCAGATGCATGTGTAGGAATGTACTCATGTCCAGGAAAGACCTGAGAAACACTGAATCTCTCACCTCTGGCTGACCTTGAGGCTAAGGCTAGGGTCTAAACTGTGAGAGTGATGAAGGAATGCCCCAAGAAGCTCACAAATCCCCTTGGCAAAGGCTGGCAGACTTCTTGGCTTGAGGCATGTAAGCAAATCCCCACCTAATCACTAGCTGATCACTAAGCTAACACAGCAGAGACTTTAGTAGCCACACAGGACAAAGGAAAGAGACTTGCAAGAATAAGTTTAGGAAAGTCACTAAACAAACAGCAATAACAGCAAAAACAACAAACAGCAGGGGTTGGGATCTTATTTCCAAAGTTGCTGCAAAGCAAAAAAGATTGGAATAAGAAAGTTCAGCAAGATTTCAAGATACAAGGCCAAAATACAAAAATTCAATTGTATTGGTGTACACCATCAATGAACAACCCCAAAATAAAATAATTCCATTTATAATAGGATCAAGAAGAATAAAACTTAGGAAAAACTTAACAAAACAATTGTTAATAATTGTATACTTAAAACTATAAAAAAGTGCTGAATGAAATTAAAGAAGGCCTAAATAAATAAAAAGATGTCCCTAGTTCATGAATTAGAGGCAGTATTAATATGTCAATGCTCTCAAAATTTATCTACATGTTCATTGGAATCTCTATAAAAATCCCAGCTGCCTCTTTTGCAGAAATTAACAATCTGATCCTAAAATTCATACAGAAATGCTAGAGAACCAGAATAGTTAAAACTACATTAAAAAAGTAAAAGAAATGTGGGTGACTCAAACTTATAAAGCGATAGCAGTCAGGACAATGAGATGTTGGCAAAAGGATAAACGTACAGATCAGTGGAGCAGAAATAAGAATCCAAAAATAAACCTTAACATTTATGGTTAATTGATTTTTGACTGAGGTGCCAACCAATTCAATGGGAGAAATAATTGTTTTTTTAATAAACTCGAAAGAATGAATTTGGACGCCTATCTCATATCATATAAAAATTATATAAAAATGGATGTACAATCCCCTAATGCAAGAGCTAAAAATTTTAAACTCTTAGAAGAAAATATAGGAATAAGTCTTTGTGACTTGGGATTATGCAATGATTTCTTAGATACAATACCAAAAGTACAAGCAACCAGAGGGAAAAAAACCAGATAAATTGGACTTCAGCAAAATGGACACCATGAAAAGACATCAATAAGAATATGGAAAGATAGCCCAAAGACTGGGAGAACATATTCACAAATCATGTATCTAATTTGTATCTGATCAGGAACTTGTATCCAAAACACACAAGGTATACTTACAACTCAAAAATAAGACAAATAATCCATTACAAAATTGGGGCAAGGATTTGAATAGACATTTCTCCAGAGAAGATAGACAAATGTTCACTAAGCACATGAAAAGGTATTCAACATCACTAACCATTAAGAAGATGCAAATCAAAATCAAAATAGGATACCACTATTATGCCCACTAGAATGGCTCCAGACAGAAAATAACAGTGTCGGCAAGATTGTGAAGAAATAGGAACCCCCTCATCCATGCTGGTGAGAATAGAAAATAATGCAGCTGCTTTGGAAAACAGTTTGTCGGGTGCTCAAAATGAGAAACAGAGTCACTATTCTAACAATTCCACTCCTGGGTATCTACTCAAGAGAAATGGAAACATACGTTCATACAAAAACTTGTACAGAAATGTTCATATGAACTTTATTTGCAATTTCCCAAAAGTGGGAACAACCCGTATGTCCATCAATTGATGAGTGGATAAACAAAATGTGGTGTATCCATACAACAGAATATTACTCGACCATAAAAATGAAGTGCTGACACAAGTTACAACAGAGGTGACCCTTGAAAATATTATGCTAACTAAAAGAAGCTAGTCACAAAAGGCCTTATACTGTAATTATATATATACTGTATGCTTCTCCTTATATGAAATGTCCAGAGTATGTCAACCCATAGTAACAGAAAGTAGATTGGTGGTTCCAAGGTTCTGGGTAGAGGGAAAAAGAGAGTGTCGACTCATGGGTATGGGTTTTGGGGAGAAGGTGAGGGGAGAGAGGAATAAATAGAGCACAGGTTTCCTCCGACTCCCCCGGGGATGAAATTATTCTGCATGTTATTGTAGTGGTAGATTCACTACATTATGCATTTGTCAAAGCTCTTAGAACTATACAACGCGAAGAATGAACCCTAAAGCAAACTATGGACTTCAATTAATAATAGTGTCTTGATATTGGCTCATCAATGGTAACAAATGTGTTTAAAATAAGGAAAACTGTGAGCCAGGTAGGGAGGAAGTGTAGGGGAATGCTGTACGTTCTGCTCATTTTTTTCAGTAAACTTAATATTGCTCTTAAAAAGATAGTCTATTAGGGTTTTTTTGTTTTGTTTTGTTTTTGCTTTTAAGTGTATCATCTTGGATGGCTGGGCTTTAAAGAAATCCGGAGCGCACCATGCTGGAGGCAGAAGCCCTTTGGAACCCAGCCGGGCTCTAAGAGAAGTGGCTACTCTTATATCAAGTCCTCTCCCATCAAAAAAGGAGGGGAGGCTTTGAGCTGGGAAACTTGAAAGCAATGAGGACGCTTTCATTCCCTTCAACCAAGAACCCTCAGCTACTGCTAAGGAAAAGTCTATTTCATTAAATTTTGAGTGTAACCAAAAAGGGAATTCAGTTTGCCTCTAAGCAGGGTTACTGGTTCCTATAGGGAGATGTGTGAAATTGACAAAGAAGATTAAATCTTGGTCCCAGATCACCTAAGTCCTATGAGAAACTGAGAAAAATTTGCAATGCAGGTGCCCAGACTCCAATCCCAGCTCTACCACTTAGTAGCTGAGAGACCTCGAGGAAGTTACTTCACCTCTCTGTGTCTCAATTTCCTCATCTGTAAAGTGGAATTATTAAAATATATATCACACAGAGTTGTTATGAGGATTAGCTGATTTAATATTTTAAAGTATTCAGAACTGTGCCTGGTACACAAACACATATCTCCTACATATAAAATCTCTTAAAAATAAATATGAAAATAATGAACAACCTAATAGTAAATGAAGAAAATATGTGAATAGAAAATTCACAAAAAGAAAAAAATTGATAAATGTTTAGCCTCACCAGTAACAAAGAAATGCAAAGTAACATAATAAAAAGATTATTAATTATCCATCAAATCAAATGGAATAAGATTAAAAGAATAAGGAAATCCAGCATTGGCAAGGCTATGAGGAAGCAGATACTTGCATACTGCATTGGAGGTAGGGATGTAAATCGAGAATATCTCTGAGGAGAACAAATTCATAAATTAGATTATGGCAGGCACGGTTGATTGCTTACTCAATAGTTATCCAGCTTCTTTTTTCCCTAATAGTAGTGCTCATCTCCTAAAAAAAAATTCAAAAATGTCAGATGCTTGTTTTCCCAGCCTAGGTCCTTGGCCAGGTCTAGTCAATAGGATATAAGGGGAGGTCTGCTGGTGGGGGAAGGGGTGGAATCTGGAAATGTTTTCCTCCCTGACAAAAAGAGACACTTGAAAGTTCTTGTATTCACTCTCTTCGCTTTTTGCTTTGAGAGTTATCATATGAGAACCTCACACCTGGAGCTGGTGTGGCCTTCTCCCAGCTCGCAGCTCGGAGGAAAAGGTCAAGAGAACCAAAGAGATGCCTAGTTAGAACCTTGACATCGCTGGTCTGCTCAACTAGCCCTAAAACAGTGGCCCAGACATTAGAGCTAATGCTGTGTAAGAGTGTATGTTCATTATTTATGACTAAGAGAAAAAAGCAGTTCATGAAACAGTGTGTAATGCTGTGATTCAATTAAGATGTATACGTATGTATATATGTGAACTTACATGAGCATATTCATAGAAAAGATGAGAAGTATAAGATTTATTACATCCATTATAAATTGAGAAGCTTCAATTATTACCTTTCTTTGGAATGACAGTCTCAGATGGTGCTGTTTCTGACTTTTGCTGAGAAACTGTGTCCATCAAGTCTCCGCTAGGAGGGCTTGGTGGCATTTCAACAGGAGGAAAAACAGGACCTGAATCAGGACTACTGCTCACAGCACCATCTGCAAAGAGAACCTGAAGGAAAAGCAGAAATTCTTACATTCTCAGAAGCAAGAAAGAGGCTGGTTAACATTTAACACTGTGTATCAAACTGGTAGAGGTTGAAATTAATCCGAAGGAAAAATGCTGTTTGCAGACCTCCAGACTCAGCACAAAGCATATTATAGGATGGTAGCTTTGGAGCTCAGAGACTATAGTTTAATAACGAGCTTGATAATATTATTTAATGTTTTCTGTTTACCTTCTATTTTGTTTCTTTTCTTTTTATTTCTTGTCTTTTATTGGATTGACTTGAATTTTTATCTTTTTACATTTATTTGTTTAATTTTTATTTGCTCCATTCTATGCAACTAGAAAATTACCCACTCTATTTCAATTTATATAATGAGTACATTTAACATTTTATTACATATTTAAATGTTTAGTCTCTATCAACATCTATCTCTAGAATGTGTCTTGTCTACAGGTATTATCAGTACATCTATCCAGACCAGTATCTATAACCTACCAATGAACATGACAAGAACCCCCATGAGTGCTGCTAATGAGAAATCTAACGTCCATCCAGTTCTCATTCTATAGTAGGTAACTGGTTTCCTTTAGGAAGCTCTGGGATTGTCTATCTGTGCAGTTCCAAAATTGCACTATGACATATCTAGATGATCTTTTAAAGATAATTAGTATCAATCCTGCTTGGCACTTGGTTGTCCTGTTTAATCCGAAGTTGTTTTTTTGTTTTTTAACTCTGGGAGAATTCCCTTGATTATTTCTTTCATTATTTTCCCCCTTCTCTCCCACTATTTTCTTCTCCTGGAGATTATATTTTTCAGATCCCTTTTGCACATCTCTTAACTTTTCTCTCCCTCATAATCCACTTTCTCACCTTAATTTTTCACAATTGTTTTTCTTTTTTTTCTCCTTTAAAGTTTTTAACTGAAGTATATTGACATACAATATTATATTAGTTTCAGGTATATTATATATATACATATATACACATACATACATATCACTGCAACACGGTGCTTTGACACACAATTGTCATTTTTAATAATCTAAGAACTCTTTATTTTTTTCCACAGCAACTGTTTTTTTATTGTTATTTTGTAGACTGTTAACTCTCAAGTCTCTCCCTATGTTACTTTTACTCTCAAGTTTTTTGTTTAACAATTTATTCTTATTTTTAGATGCTATTTCTTTAATTTTTTTATTATTCTGTAATTTACTTTCATGCAGTTGGTTTTTCTCTAAGGCTGATGATTCTTGGGTGCGTGGTCATTGTTCTCCTCAAGGATCCCTTTTCACTTCTTAGTGGTGTTTCCTCTGATCACAGAAGCAATTTCCCTGTGATCACTGGGGAGGGATAGAACAGGGCATATGGCTTCTGTATATTATGACTTCTGGTTCCCAACCTCCTGGTTACTTGAGTTACCTGGGGATGCTAACTTAATTGTCTGGGTGCAGGGCTCCATCTGTGAAGTGTCTGTGTTAGAACTTCTGATTTTTAATTTTGCTGCGGGTTTTCTCTTGTACATGCTTTAAACTTTGCTCTTGTTTCTCCATCAGTCTGATTTCATCTGACTTGCATTTTTTAGAAATTCTCCTAATCTTCTGACCCATTGATGACACATTTTGTTGTTTTCCAGTACTGTTATGAATTTATTATTTAAAAGTGTTTTTTAAATTATTCTAAGATGCCTTGAGATGGGGAGGAGATAAACACTGTGTTTAGTCTGCAGTCTTGGATCATATACAGAATAAGTTTGTTTGTATCCTGTATTGCACAGAAGACTATACTATTCTCCATTTGTCATTTTAAGTGTCCCTCCATTTTCAAATGAGTTATTCCTCTTGCCTACCATAACACTGTTTTTTACCCACGGCTTGTTTGTATTTTACTTTGCAGCAGGAAGGAGTAGTATTTATCTAACATTCTGTTACCTGTGTGGATCCATCCAACATGTATTTGACAACAGTGCCTTGCCTGGTGATAACTCTTGATGCCTCCTGATCCACTGGTGGCATCACCGTTTTGTAGAATTCATAGTGCTTCACCTTCTGGGGGTAGCTCTGCCGGACCATGATGTCCCAAGTGGGTTTCTCATCTGTAACATTCTGATCTTAAAAAAGAAAAGAAAGACAGCCTTCCTGTGAACTGGGCAATGCTGTGTAGCTGGCGTTTTGTCTTTTTGCTTAATTTTTTTCATTCTTCTGGCTACATCTGAATAATAGGGCAGTTTTCATACCATGACAGATGGCCCAGAGCACTGGTGTTTTGCCACATTTGTTATAGTCAAGTGTAGTAAATAAGGTCAGCTACAAGTACTTAAGAGGTAACTTTCTCCATGTATAACCCATTCTTCTAATGAATTCCAGGACATCCTTGGCAAAATTAGGAAGGAAGCAGATTTTTGCTGTCTTAGATGTTCCCTTTTCTCCCTGTTGGTACTTTTCTCTTGCCTTTGAGTAAGCTCTTGCCCCTGCATGCACAATGCTCTCCTTGGGTCTCCTGGTTGCCTGGAGCCCCAGGGGAATTTACTCAGGCTTGCCCTTCCTAAATCATTCATCATCTTTCAAAGTAAACATAATCCCCTCATCTCTAACCAAATCCAGACTTTTCTCAAGGTTCTATTCTTAGCTGGCAATCAAGGAGAAAAGCACCTAATAAGTTCCTTCAAAAGAAAATATTATTATTGAGAATTTCTGGCATACAAAAACTATTCTGTTTTCGCTAACTGAATACTTTCCTCTTCTCAACTTATAAAGGGGCTTATCAACATGTAATGATTTCAATGACTGTATCAGGCTGATCGAAAAATATTTTGGAATGAGGGCCCTTCATGATACCCTCTAAGTCACAGAAGTATTAGTAACAATAACATAATAAGCATTTACTGAGATGTTTATATATGTTAAATGCTCTGTATATGTGTTTTATTCAGCCCACCTCAACAACCCTTTAAGAGAGACACTCTCACTTTCCAGAGTTTCAGATGAAGAAATGGAGGCTTGAAAGGGTTATAGCTTCTCCAAGATCACACAGTCAGTAAATGGTAGGACTCGGATTTGAACTGGTCTCTATGCTTACCTATTTTCTCATGTTGTAAAAACAACAGCTGTTACCCTGACCAAAAAGCAAACAACCTCCTCCAAATCTAACACTAGAGTAGTATGCTCCAGATTAGAAAGTATTTTTGCATTTAATAGTTGTAACAACCCTGTTTAGTATAAGACACAATTTTATAAACGAAGAAATTCAGGTGGAGAGGGGTTATGACCTGCCCAAGGTCACCCAAGAAAGCTCATTCTTTTTTTTTTTTTAATTTTTTATTTATTCATTTGGCAGAGAGAGAAAGAGAGAGAGAGAGAGGGAGAGCACAAGCCAGGGGAGGAGCAGACAGAGGGAGAAGCAGACTCCCCACTGAGTAGGGAGTCTGATGTGGGGCTTGATCCCAGGACCGTGGGATCACTACCTGAGCTGAAGCCAGCTGCTTAACTGACTGAGCCACCTAGGCACCCAGAAAAACTCATTCTTCTTATACCGTGTGACCTTCCCTTCCTCTGTCCAAAGCTGACCCTGATGAAAACTTTTCTACTTTGGTATTTATGTTGACTTGAACGGGGATATTCATAATATATGGAAGATTTTTAAAAGAGTATGTGTTCCAAGCAGAGTTATTATTATCCACATTGTCTACACTGACATAATATCAGAGTAGGTATTGAAACTAATAAAAAAAAACAGGTGAAATAGGTATTAAGCTGGGGTTTGATAATAGGATCAAGCAAACAAACCAACAAACAAATATCGTTCTTATCTAGAAATATCTCTGTTAGTACACTCATAACATCTTTGACTTTGACTTTGGAAGACCCTTACTGGCCATTACACAGTCAATTCCATCGTGGAAAACCTGGACAACTAGGAATCCTTGGAAATAGAAACAAAGGTTCATGGTCTATTTTTAATATTGATAAAGCCTAATGAAAAACAAAATTGAGACCAGCCAGCTCAACTGCCACATTTAGTTTCTTTTCATGTGGGTGGCAAGTAAACATGACATTGAATTAGTTTTCAATAGGTACACTCTTTTTCTTTGATAGATACCCTTTTCAAATATGGGATATGTAAAGGAATTATAATAAAGAGGATATTTGGTTGTGAATAAAGGTCAGGATCTACTGATACAACAAAACATTTATCAGATGAAGAAACACGGTCCAGAGATAGTAAGGTAACTGAAAGGGCCGTATATAAAACTCAAGTCCCAGGCCAGTGCTTTGCTTTGTTGAGTCTGCTAATTCTACTGCAATAGGGGGCCTCCATTTAAATGATATTCAAATTCATTCACTAATGTGGATGCCACATCATGTTAATTAAAGAGGTCCTACTTATATTTATTTAGTCATCTTAATAAGTTAGAGGCCATGTACAGAAATAACAGACTTTATAAAATTATATCCTACTATCTGGAACAAACTGATTTCCTTCAACCACTTAACCTGCATTTGCCTCCACTTACTTTATGCTCACTGTCCTTTGATTTGATCAGACCAGCAAATTAATGTACCTTGGCCCTTTGTAGAACCAGGAAGATAGTGTCCCACCCCATAACAGTTGTTACGAATACTGAATACTGGCTTTGCCATCACTGACCAAGAATGACCTTTAATCTCTGCCACTTACGAACTGAGGGACCTGGGAAAGTTAATGAACCTCCTTCCTGAAGACTCAATTTATTTTGTAAAATGGAATTATTAGAACTTAGCTTATAATAGTTGTATATTTTCATGTGTATTAAGTACTTAATGCTGAGGGCTCAAAAAATGCCAGTCATTATTATTAGCCTATTGCTCATTATCACAAGTATGTTTAACTGGTAGAAGAATACATACACTTTCAATGGTGATTTAACTGTTTTCTATATGATTTTTGCCCCACTCCCTCTCTGATCCATGCTGGCTAACACTTACCTGTAGACTCTTGCCCAATGAAGGTCACCAGGAGTCCATTGGGGCAAGACACATTTAAGTTTTGGAAGGTAGGAACATAAAGAGTCTCTTGTAAAACAAGTTCTGTCTTTACTTCTTCCTGTGAATAATTTAACACATGAATAATTGTTTGTCATTTTCTAAATGAGCTACTGATGTATTGTGACTAAGCAAGCACTTGCTGAGTGCTTAAGATATGACTTGCCCAGGACTAGTGGTCCCTGCAATGGAACCTATAAAGATGCATGAGTCTCTACCTTCGGGGAATTTATATTCTGCTCATAGAATGGCACACAGCCTTTTGAAACAATTAAATTATAGTACCAAATGGTTAGCACATCTCTTCTCCCAAAATGAAGATATCAAAATCAATGAGAATAATTAGGAAAGGATCATGGAGGAGTTGGGGCTCAAAGTAGGCCTTGAAAGATGCCTCTGTATGCAAGTGTGGGTGTAAGGGCTGACCAACATGCCCACTACCTACTTGGTATATCTTTTAAAGTTTGGGTGTTAGAGATGTTATACTCTTAGGAAATGTGTCATTATTTTTCTCTAATAAGCATGCATTACTTTTGTAGTGAGTAAAAACAATTTAAAAAGATGTAAAAAGAATTTATAAACTAATGAAGTTTGGGTGTGTCTACTTTAAAAATCCTAGTTAATTTTATGCTAACTATGCTGAATCCCTGTTTGGTTACTTGTACTCCAGAATGAAAGTTATTTAATTACTTCCAACCAACCCCTAATAATAATCATTTCAGTTTTTCCAGTTGGCTCTCTTCTGTTAGCCTCTAAAATCATTCCAGCTGGTCCCCTGTTGCTGCACCTATGGTTTATTTTAACTAGTCTTTTACTGTTGATCATTTAGGTTGTTCTGACTTTGTTACTAACAAATAATAAATCTGAATAGTTAGCCAAAAATCAATTAAAAACACAAAGCAAGGGACGCCTGAGTGGCTCAGTTGGTTAAGCATCTGCTTTCAGCTCAGGTCATGATCTCAGGGTCCTGGGATCGAGCCCCGAGTCGGGCTCCCTGCTCAGTGGAAAGCCTGCTTCTCACTCTGCCTGCTGCCTCCCCTGCTTGTGCTCGCTCTCTCTCTCACTCTATCTCAAATAAATAAATAAATAAAATCTTAAAAGAATAAAAACACAAAGCAAAATTAAGAGGAAAAAAATTATGAAGTTCTGTAAAATGAACAATAATATTCGAAGACATGAACTTGCCATGATGAATTTATCATTACACAAAAAACAGTAATTATCTCCCACCCTTCTATTATTGTCACTTTTTAAAAATTGTGGGAGAACTGATGGGTTCGCTACCAAATTGCTTTCAGTCAAATTAATGAATTATCTGGGGTTATTCTGCTCAACACTGTGAAATTTTTACTTAATAAGGGTCAAGTGTCCTGGCTTGAGGAAAGTCATCTAGTGCAGCTAACTTAACATGATGCGGAGGCCAAGTGACATACAAACACCATAATGTTTAAAGGGCCAAGGTCTGAAATCAGTATCTCTGATCATTTTTTAACATGTTTTTTTCCTTCTAATAAGTTGAGAATTTGTACATTGTACAAACTGTACAACTGTCCTAGCAAATTTTCAAGATTTCATCAGTGGTTTCCTTCTTGTCTGTATTCTTGTGATCTGTATTCTTGTATTAGGAACACGCCTGGAGTCAAAGCTTCTGTACGTGTGTGTGTCTGCATTTGGTGGCATTGGAAGCAGAGGGTGAACTGCTCTTTGGCCAGAAGTGGGCTGGCCTTCAATCCTTCAGCACATCAATATCCAAGCCCAAGTCTACCAAATGGAAGTGTTGCCACTAGTTAATTAGAGGTGTTCCTCTTTCAGTTGTTGTTTATCTAATGAAACTAAATAAAGTATTTAGAGAATGGTAGGAACTTAACCAACCAAAAGCAAAGAATACCCAAGAACCAGATTGGAAAAAAGGATGAACTGTTCATTCTGAGTTTAGAAGGAAAGACCTGAGTCCATTTGTATATGACAGTATGTCTCCTGGTGTAGGGATCCAACTCCTGTGTGCAAATCTCTTCTTGTTCATTCAAAATGGAAACTTCGAGGAATGTTAACGCATCTGCACAATAACATACATGTGCTGAAATAACACTGTTGGCGTAACTCGTGATTTTAAAAACGTTAAAATTGAGGGAGAAGTAGGGTTTAGGAATCCATGGCAAGTCCTTGCACCTTTTTCTCTTCCTCTTTTGGATGTTCCTCTTCTTTAAGAGAGTCTTTGGGTTTTTCTTTGCCTTTTGTTTTTCCTTTCATTTTGCCTTGAGGAACAGTCACTATAAGAGGAACTACTGTTGTAGTAAGTGCTGATGGGATACTCAACATTGTTTCCAAATTAGGATCCTTGTCCTCTATAACAAGAAAAAAGGAGAAAACAAGTAAATTGGACATTCATATCTTATATGTTTGTTAATAGATAAATGTTTGCATTGCAAACACGTTGCCATGCATTTATACCAGCTGGCAACAATTTTTACCCTTGCTGAACATGATTTGTTAGTTGGATAGATTTCAGGGGTAATGTGGTTGATTTAAAAATCAGAATTGTAGTTAAAAAATCTGAGGTACTTAATATTTTGATAGATTGAGTCATTATTTCACATGTTCTTGCCTTCCCATCTAGATTGTGAACTCCTAAAGATAACCATCTATTTGAGAAATATTTATTGAGAGGTTCTTATATGCAACATGTTTGGAACAGTGGGCAATAATGACAAAATATATATAAAAAGACCATATGAAGCCAAAATAGTCTAATAAGAGTTATACTCAAATAGCTTTAATACAAGGACATAAATAGGAAAATAATGAGGGATATAAACAAGGAAATTCAGAAAAGAGGTTTTTCTAGTTGAGATGATAAAAAGAAGTTTTAGAAGTTGTAAAAGATTGATTTTATTCTGGGTCTAAAAGGATTGTCAGAATTCTCAAAGGCAAGCTGATCTCTGAAGGAATTATGTCACAATCTTCTGAGCATCACTGGCATCTTAAAAGAATTCTATTCTCCTCTGGGTTCCAGGATAATACTCCACCTGGATTTCCTCTTCCTTCTCTGAACAATTTTTTTCTGTCTCCTTTACTGGTTCTTCCTCTTTTGTGAGTCCTTAAGTGTCATTAGATTCCAGGGGTTTTCCATTTATGCTTTTTTTTAAAATTTTATTTGATTATGTTAGTCACCATACAATACATCGTTAGTTTTTGATGTAGTGATCCACGCTTCATTGTTTTCTTATAACACCCAGTGCTCCATGCAGTACGTGCCTTTTACGCTTACACAACAGATGTTCTCAACTCTGGCTGCTCATAATAATTACTCATTGAATTCTTTATAAAAAGGTCAGGCCCCTGTCATGACCCATTGAATCACACTCCCTAGGGATGAAGCACAGGCATTTATATATGTGAAAAATCACACGTGATTGTGATACACAGCCAGGACTGAACACCTTTATTATATATAGTAGATCTGAGTATCTCACTCACTACTGGGGCTCTAACTGTCATCTACATGCTGATGACTCCAAAATTTATATCATAAGGCATGACCTTTCTTCTCAGCATCAGATTAATATGTCTAACTGCCTTTAGATATCTCCCTCTGGTTGTGGTACTGGAGACATTTCAAACTCAGTAAGTCTCTCTTCTCCTAGGAAAGGAAAGCCTCCTATGTACTTAATCTCATTTAATGACCAATCAAGTATCTCATTTCCCAAGTTAGACAGTGAAGTATTTGCATCTTCTCTTTTTGACTGATCTCATACATCCAACCAGTCACCAAGCCATCAGACATTTCTCTTGAATGATGCCTCTCCTATCTATTCCTAACTTACCTCATATTCTCATTGATCTCTTATTTGATTTTCTGCAGCAAGTTTCCAGACTGGTATGGGACCTCCAATACCACCACTTCAGTGTACTTTCCAAACTATCACTAAAATTATATTCCTAATATAAAATCCAATCATGTCACTTCCAATCCTTTACTTAAACACCTCTGATGCTCATTGATCTTGTAGGGCATTCAGTGCAGACATTCCACCACTCCAGCTACACTCAACTTTTCACCTTTCTATAAAGATGCTATGCTTTTACACAATTTTATGTTTATGCACAAATGGTTCTTACTGTCTAGAATTCCCTTTCCTTGTTGCTTTGTCTGGATAGTTCCCATTCATCTCTAAAATCCCACCTCAGATATTATACTTTCTCTCTGAAGTATTTTCTAGCTGTCCCCAGTACTATGTTTATATATAATTTCTAGCACTTCAGCAGTTATTTCTCTATTTATTCTTTTCCCATTAGACAATGAGTTTTTTTAAAATATTTATTTATTTATTTGAGAGAGAGAAGAGAGGAGGAGAGAAGAGGCAGAGGGAGAGGGAGAGGGAGAAAAAGAATCCCAAGCAGACTCCCCACTGAGTGTGTGCCCAATGTGGAGCTTGATTTCAAAACCTGGAGATCACGACCTGAGCTGAAATCAAAGGTCAGATGCTCAAATGACTGAGCCACCCAGGTGCCCCTAGACAATGAGTTTTTTGAGTAGATGTACCATGGTTTTAGTCATCATTGTGGCTCAGTGCCAGCAAGATTCCTGACCCATAGGAAGTACAGTATATAAATAAGTGAATGGCATCCAGTTATAGGCAGCTGGAAATGCCTCCCTCTCATCCCCCTCCATCTACTCATTCAGTAAATATTTATTGAGTATCTACTACTATGTAGTATGAATTGGGTAACCAATGATCAAGGAGACTACAAGGAACTTGTAATGGGTAGATCAAATGAAAAAACCCTCAGGTACAATGTCATGTGTTAAGTCCATGATAGAGGAAATACAGTGCTCCATGGGAACCCAGAATAAGGACATCTAACACAAAATGCTTCCATAAAACTTATACTTTGGCTATACTGCACAATTTGCCTTTCCATAAACAAGTCATGCTTTTATGTTATTGAGCTTTTGCACGCACTATTCTTGGTATTTGGAATTCCCTTCCTTTGATTCTTTGCTTATGCAATTCCCACTCACTGGGTCTTTACCCAGTTCACATGCTACTGCCACTTGGTCTGTGAAGTCTTCCTCAGAGCAAGTAACCTGTAAGCTGTGACCTTGAAAGATGGGAGGAAGTTTAATTGTTGTAAGTGGTGGTGCACCCAGCAGGAGGAAGTGTTCTGAGCAAGTTGCAAAGCATGAGAAAATGACCAGAGATAAAAGAAAGCATTCGAGGAACTAAAAGGCATTAAAAAAATAGGATAGCCAAGATGTAGAAACAACCCAGATGTCCATCAACAGACGAATAGATAAATTAAAGTTGCTATATACATACAACAGGACACTTATTCAGGCTTAAAAAAAAAGAAGTTCTATAATACGCAACAACATCGATGGATCCTTAAGGAAATTATGCTCAGTGAAATAATCCAATCACAGAAAGACAAATACTGTATGATTCCATTTACATGAGGAATCGAAAGTAGCCAAATTCATAGAATTAAAGAGTAAAATGGAGGAGAGTCCAAGATGGCGGAAGAGTAGGAGACCTTAATTTCATCTGGTCCCAGGAATTCAGCTAGGTAGCTATCAAATCATTGTGAACACCTGTGAACTCAACTGGAGATCTAAGAAAAGAATAGCTGCAACTCTATGAACTAGAAAAGTGGCTGCTTTCTGCAAGGTAGGAGGTGTGGAGAAGTGAATCCAAGGTGATATATGGGAAGATAGACCATGGGGGGAGGGAACCTGCTTTAGCTGGCTACAGCAAGTGAAATATATAGCAGTGGAGCACAAATTGGAACTTTTACAAGTTGGCTCTGGTGAGGGATGTTGCTCAGGTGGCTAAGCAGGGGCTGAACCCTAGCTGGGACAGTGTGGTCTCAGGATCCTCAGGGTCACAGGAAGACTGGGAGTGCCTGAGTGCGGCAGAGCTCCCAGGCATTGGAGCGGGGAAGCCGGCTGCAAAGAGTGAGCCCAGGAGTGGACTCTCAGCTCCGGTTTGCCATAAACTGTGAACTGTGGCACGGTTGGGAGACTGCTGTACGAGCAGGGGCCCAACAAGAAGCAGCAGAACTGGCAAGACCCCCCTATCTCCCCCAGGAGGAGCAGCGAGAGAGTGCACCGCAGGAGTCTGCAAAGTTTGAGACTTGAAATGGGGTCATGTGCCTGAGATAGAAACACTAGGTCACAGACTGGGTGAGCACAGAGTGCAGCCAGAGACCAGGGAGACAGGAGTGATTGAATGCTTTTCTCTGAGGGCTCACTGAGGAGTGGGGTGCTGAGCTTTAGGCTCCAGGGCCAGAGACTGGGAGGCCACCATTATCATTCTCATCCTCTAAAGCTGTGCAGAAAGCCTTCAGGGAACAAAAGCCATATAGAGCAAACCAGAGCAGATTACTTAGACTGGCCCCCTGGCAAGGGTGGTACAATTCCACCCCATGGCAAATACACTTGAGAATCAATGCAACAGGCTCCTCCCCCAGAAAGTGAGCAAGAACATTCAGCCAAGACCAAGTGTACCAATCAATGAGAACTGCAAAACTCCAGCAATAGGAGAATACAGCACATAGAATTCATGGCTTTTTCCCCATGATTCTTTAGTCTTTCAACTTTAATTAATTAATTAATTTTTATTTTTTTCCTTTCCCTTTTCAACCAGTTTCTTATTTTATCAACTCCTTTTTAAAATCTTTTTAAATTTTCATCTTTACAGTTACATTCTAACCTTTCAATGTATTTAATTTTATTTTTGTATATATAAGTTTTTTTCTTTACAATTTTGAGATGTAGTTTCTTCTAACAAACTGACCAAAATACGTTCAGGAGATAGTGTATTATGTTCTGTTCACCTATCTGTTTATATCCCTTTTTTGTCGTTTTGGTTTTTTTTTTCTCTTTTGCTTTTTCTTATCTTTTCATTTCCGTTTTTACAATTACATTCTATCTTTTCATTGTATTTAATTTTATTTTTGTACATGTGTAAGTTTTCCTTTCTTTACAATTTTGGGATCTAGTTCTCTAAAAAACAGACCAAAATACACACAGAATCCTGTGTATTGCTCTATTCTGCTCACCTGTCTGATTATATTCTCTCTTTTCTCTCTCTCTCTCTCTCTCTCTCTTTTTCCCCTCCCAGTTTCTGGTCTCTTCTGATTTGTTTAGTGTATATTTCTCTGGAATAGAAGGATCGTTGTTGCCATTTTAATATTTTGTTTTCTCGTTCACCTATTCTTCTCTGGACAGAATGACAAGAGAGAAAAACTCACCTCAATAAAGAGAGCAAGAGGCAGTACTAATTGCCAGGGACCTAAACAGTATGAACATAGTAAGATGTTGGAACTAGAGTTCAGGATAATGATTATAAAGACATTAGCTGGGCTTGAAAAAAGCATATAAGACACTAGAGAATCTCTTTCTGGAGAAATAAAAGAACTAAAATCTAACCAAGTTGAATTAAAAAGGCTCTAACTGCTAGGATAAATGAGGCAGAAGAGAGAATTAGTGATAGAAGACCAAATGATGGAGAATAAAAAAGCTGACAAAAAGAGAGATAAACAACTACTGGATCACAAGGGGAGAATTCGAGAGATAACATATCATAAAGCAAAACAATATTAGAATAATTGGGATCCCAGAAGAAGTGGAAAGAGAGAGGAGGGAAGAAGGTATATTAGAGCAAATTATAGTGGAAAACTTCCTTAAGCTGGGGAAAGAAACAGGCATCAAAATCCACATAGAGGCACAGAGAACTGTGTGCACAAAATCAATAAAAATAAATCAACACCCCAACATATACCAATCTCAGAGACAAAAGAGAAAATCGTGAAAGCAGCTCGTGACTAGAGGTCTATAACTTACAGGGTAGAAACATTAGATTGGCAGCAGACCTATCCATGGAGACCTGGCAGGCCAGAAAGAACTGGCATGATATATTCAGGGTAATAAATGAGAAAAATATGCAGCCAAGAATAGTTTATCCAGCTCATATGTCATTCAAAATAGAAAGACTGAAAAATCTTCCAGGACAAATGGAAACTAAAATAATTTGTGATCACCAAACCTCCCTACAAGAAATATTAAAGGGGATCCTCTAAACAAAGAGAGAGCCCAAAAGTAACATAGACCAGAAAGGAGCAGAGACAATATACAGTAACAGTTCCTTTTAAGGTAATACAATGGCATTAAATTCATATCTTCCAATAGTTATTCTGAATGTAAATGGCCTAAATGCCCCAATAAAAAGACACAGGCTATCAGATTGGATAAAAGAGCAAGGCTCATCCATATGTTGCCTGCAAGAGACTCATTTTAGGCCCAAAGAAAACTCCAATTTAAAGTGTGGGGGTGGAAAACAACTTATCATGCTAATGGACATCAGAATAAAGCTGGGTGGCAATCATATTAGACAAATTAGATTTCAAACCAAAGACTGTAATAAGAGATGAGGAAGGACACTATATCATTATTAAAGAGTCTATACAACAAGATCTAACAATTGTAAGTATTTATGCCCCTAACATGGGAGCAGCCAATTATATAAGCCAATTAATAAAAAAATTAAAGAAACACATCGATAGTAATACAGTAATAGTAGGGGACTTTAACCCCACACTCACTGCAATGGACAGATCTAAGCAGAAGGTCAACAAGAAAAAAGGGCTTTGAATAACACACTGGACCAGATGGACTTCACAGATACATTCAGAGCATTCCCTCCTAAAGCAACAGAATACACATTCTTCTTGAGTGACCATGGAACATTCTCCACAGTAGGTCACACACTGGGTCACAAATCAAGTCTCAACTGGTACCAAAAGATTGGACTTTTGGGACCATAGTCCTCTGAAACTGGAACTTAAGCACAAGAGGAAATTCGGAAGGAACTCAAATACTTGGAAGTTAAAGAGCATCTTACTAAAGAATGAATGGGTTAACCAGGACATTAAAGAAGAATTTTAAAAATTCATGAAAACATCTTCTTCATCCATTCATCTGTTGAAGGGCATCTTGGGCTCTTTCCATAGTTTGGCTATTGTGGACATTGCTGCTATGAACATTGGGGTGCATATGGCCCTTCTTTTCACTATATCTATGTCTTTGTGGTAAATACCCAGTAGTGCAATTGCTGGGTCATAGGGTAGCTCTATTTTTAATTTTCTGAGGCACCTCCACACTGTTTTCCAAAGTGTCTATACCAACTTGCATTCCCACCAACAGTGTAAGAGGGTTCCCCTTTCTCCACAACCTCTCCAACATTTGTTGTTTCTTGCCTTGTCAATTTTTGCCATTCCAACTGGTGTAAGGTGGTATCTCAATGTGGTTTTGATTTGAATTTCCCTGATGGCTAATGATGAACATTTTTTCATGTGTCTGTTAGCCATTTGTATGTCTTCTTTGGAGAAGTGTCTGTTCATGTCTTCTGCCCATTTTTTGACTTGTTTGCTTTTTGGGTGTTGAGTTTGAGTTCTTTATAGATCTTGGATACCAGCCCTTTAACTGTAGTGTCATTTGCAAATATCTTCTCCCATTCTGTGGGTTGCCTGTTTGTTTTGTTGACTGTTTCCTTTGCTGTGCAGAAGCTTTTTATCTTGATGAAGTCCCAAAAGTTCATTTTTGCTTTTGTTTCACTAGCCTTTGGAGATGTATCTTGAAAGAATTTGCTGTGGCCGATGTCAAAGAGGTTACTGCGTATGTTCTCCTCTAGGATTTTGATGGATTCCTGTCTCACATTGAGATCTTTCATCCATTTTGAGTTTATCTTTGTGTATGGTATTAGAGAATGATCGAGTTTCATTCTTCTGCACGTGGCTGTCCAATTTTCCCAGCACCATTTATTGAAGAGACTGTCTTTTTTCCATTGCATATTTTTTCCTGCTTTGTCAAAGATTATTTGACCATAGAGTTGAGGGTCCATATCTGGGTTCTCTATTCTGTTCCATTGGTCTATATGTCTGTTTTTGTGCCAGTACCATGCTGTCTTGGTGATCACTGCTTTGTAATATAGCTTGAAATCGGGCAACATGATGCCCCCAGCTTTGTTTTTCTTTTTCAACATTTCCTTGGTGATTCGGAGTCTTTCCGATTCCATACAAATTTTAGGATTGTTTGGCCCATATATACAATGGAATATTACTCAGCCATCAGAAAGGATGAATACCCAACGTTTACATCAACATGGATGGGACTGGAGGAGATTATGCTAAGTGAAATACGTCAAGCAGAGAAAGTCAATTATCATATGGTTTCACTTATTTGTAGAACATAAGGAATAGCATGGAGGACATTGGGAGAAGGAAGGGAAAAATGAAGGGGGTGGAAATCGGAGGGAGAGATGAACCATGAGAGACTATGGACTCTGAGAAACAAACTGAGGGTTTTAGAGGGGAGGGGTGTGGGGGGATGGGTTAGCCTGGTGATGGGTATTAAGGAGGACACATACTGCATGGAGCACTGGGTGTTATACGAAAACAATGAATTGTGGATCACTATATCAAAAATTAATGATGTACTGTATGGTGACTAACATAACATAATAAAATAAAATTTAAAAAAATTCATGAAAACAAATGAAAATGGAAACACAACTGTTCAAAATCTTTGGGATGCAGCAGAGGTGGTCCTAAGAAGTAAATACATAGCAATACAAGCCTTTCTCAAGAAACAAGAAAGGTTTCAAATACACAACCTCACCTTACATCTAAAGGAGCTGGAGAAAGAACAGCAAATAAAGCCTACACCCAGCAGGGGATGAGAAATAATAAAGATCAGAGCAGAAATCAATGAAATAGAAACCAAAAGAACAGTAGAACAGATCAATGAAACTAGGAAATGGTTCTTTGAAAGGATTGATAAGAGAGATAAAACCCTGGCCAGACTTATCAAAAAGAAAAGAGAAAGAACCCAAATTAATAAAATCATGTATGAAAGAGGAGAGATCACAACCAACACCACAGAAATACAATTATGACAACATATTATGAGCAAATATATGCCAACAAATTTGGCAATCTGGAAGAAATGGATGCATTCCTGGAGACATATAAACTACCAAAACTGAAACAGGAAGACATAGAAAACCTGAACAGACCCACAACCAGCAAGGAAATGGAAGCAATAATCAAAAATCTCCCAACAAACAAGAGTGCAGGGCCAGATGGCTTCCCAGGGGAATTCTACCAAACATTTCAAGAAGAATCAATACCTATTCTTCTGAAGCTCTTTCAAAACACTAGAAATGGGTGGAAAATTTCCAGACTCGTTCTCCGAGGCCAGCATTACCTGATCCCAAAACCAGACAAAGACCCCACCAAAAAGGAGAATTACAGACCAATAGCCCTGATAAGCATGGATGCCAAAATTCTCACCAAGATACTAGTCAATAGGATCCAACAGTACATGAAAAGGATTATTCACCACGACCAAGTGGGATTTATTCCTGGGCTGCAAAGCTGGTTCAACATCTGCAAATCAATCAATGTGATACACTACATAAATAAAGGACAAGAAGTATATTATCCTCTCAATAGACGCAGAAAAAGCATTTGACAAATCACAGCATTCTTTCTTCATTAAAACTCTTCATAATGTAGGGGTAGAGGGTACATACCTCAATATCATAAAAGCCATCTATGAAAAGCCCACAGCGAATACCATTCTCAATGGTGAAAAACTGAGAGCTCTTCCCCTATGCTCAGGAACCCGACAGGGATGCCCACTATCACCACTGCTATTCAACATAGCACTAGAAGTCCTAGCCTCAGCAATCAGACAACAAAAAGAAATAAAAGGCATCCAATCGGCAAAGAAGAAGTCAAACTCTCACTCTTTGCAGACGACATGATACTCTTGGTGGAAAACCCAAAAGACTCCACCCCAAAATTGCTAAAACTCATACAGGAATTCAGTAAAGTGGCAGGATATAAAATCAATGCACAGAAATCAGTTGTATTTCTATACACTAACAAGACAGAAAAGAGAGAAATTAAGGAGTAGATCCCATTTACAATTGCGCCCCAAACTGTAAGATACCTGGGAATAAACCTCACCAAAGAGGCAAATGTTCTGTACTCGGGAAACTCAAAATGGATGACAGACCTCAGTGTGAGACAGGAGTGCATCAAAATCCTAGAGAAGAGCAGGCAGAACAATTTGGCCATTGTTGACAATGCTGCTCTACATTCCTAGGTATCTTATGGTTTTTGGTGCAGTTGCACATGGGACCAATTCCTTGATTTCTCTTTCTGCTGCTTCATCATTAGTGTATACAAATGCAACAGATTTCTCTACATTGCTTTTGTATCCTGTGACATTACTGAATTCATTTATTAGTTCTAACCGTTTTTTGGTGGTCTTTTGTGTTTTCTGTGTAGAGTATCATCTCATCTGCAAATAGTGAAAATTTTACTTATCTTTGCCAATGTGGATGCCTTTAATTTAATTTATTTATTTCACCAAGTATTTATTTATTAACTTACTTATTTTTGTTTCAAGTTTTTATTTAAATTTCAGTTAGCTAACATATAATATAATATTAGTTTCAGGAGTAGAATTTAGTGATTCATCAGTTACCAGTAACACCCAGTGCTCATCACAAGTGCCCTCCTTAATACCTATCACCCATTTAGCCCACCCTCCTGCCCACCTCCCCTCTAGCAACCCTCAGTTTGCTCTCTATAGTTGAGTCTGTTTTATGGTTTGCCTCTTTTTTATTTTCCCCTATGTTCATCTGTTTTGTTTCTTAAATTCCACATATGAGTGAAATCATGGTATTTTTCTCCAACTGATTTATTTTACTTAGGATTATACTCTTTAACTCCATTCATGTTGCTGCAAATGGTGAAATTTTTATGTTTTATGTTTTTATGCAATTATTCCATTTAAAACAAAAATAAATCAAATAAATATATATCAGACAAATATATATCAGACAAATATATATATATATATATATATATATATATATCATCTTCTTTATCCATTCATCTATTGATGGACACTTCAGCTGCTTCCATAGTTTGGCTATTGTAAATAATGCTGCAATAAGCATATAGTTGTTTATATCTTTCCAAATTAGTGGTTTAGTATTCTTTGGATAAATATCTGATAAATTGCTGGATCATAGGGTAATCCTATTTTTAACTTTTTGAGGAACCTCCATACTGTTTTCCAGAGTGGCTGCACCAGTTTGGATTCCCACCAACAGTGTAAGAGAGTTCCCCTATCTCTGCATCCTCACCAGCATCTGTTGTTTTCTCTGCTGTTAATTTCAGCCATTCTGACAGGTGTGAGGTGACATCTCATTGTAGTTTTGACTTGTTTTTTCCTGATGATGAGTGACGTTGAGCATATTTTCATGTATCTTTTAGCCATCTGAACGTCTTCTTTGGAAAAATGTCTATTCATGTCTGCTGCCCATTACATTTTTTTTGAGATTTTTATTTATTTATTTATCTATTTATTTGAGAGAGAGAGAGAGAGAGAAACAGCATTAGAGGGGAGATGGTTAGAGGGAGAAACAGGCTCCCTGCTGAGCCGGAAGCCTGATGTGGGACTCGATCCCGGGACTCCGGGATCATGACCTGAGCCGAAGGCAGTCACTTAACCAACTGAGCCACCCAGGCGCCCTCCTGCCCATTTCTTAACTGGATTATTTGTTTTTTGGGTGTTGAGTTTGATAAGTTCTTTATAGATTTTGGATACTAGCCCTTTATCAGATATGTCATTTGCAAATATCTTCTCCCATTCTGTCAGTTGCCTTTTAGTTTTGTTGATCATTTCCTCTGCTGTGCAAAAGCTTTTTATCTTGATGAAGTCCCAATAGTTCATTTTTACTTTTGTTTCCGTTGCCTCTGGAGACATGTATAGTAAGAAGTTGCTATGGCTGATGTTGAAGATGTTTCTGCCTGTGTTCTTCTCTAGGATTTTGATAGTTTTCTGTCTCACACTTAGGTATTTCACTCATTTTGAATTTATTTTTGTGTATGGTGTAAGAAAGGGGTTGATTTTCATTCTTATGCATGTTGCTGTCCAGTTTTCCCAGAACCATTTGTTGAAGAGACTGACTTTTTCCCATTTGATAGTCTTTCCTGCATTGTCTAAGAATAGTTGTGCATCCATATTTTAGTTTTCTATTCTGTTCCATTGATATATTTGTCTATTTTTTTGTGCCAGTACCATACTGTCTTGATGGCTACAGCTTTGTAATATAAATTGAAGTCCGGAATTGTGATGCCTCCAGCTTTGCTGTTCTTTTTCAAGATTGCTTTTGGCTATTTGGGGTCTTTTGTGGCTCCACACAAATTTTAGGATTGTTTGTGCTGTGTGAAATGCTTTAGGTATTTTGATAGGGATTGCATTAAATCTGTAGATTGCTTTAGACGTTTTAACAACAGTCATTCTTCCAATCATGAGCATTGGAATGCCTTTCTATTTCTTTCACACTATAAATATTTTCAAATGCAGTACTTATAAATGTGAAATTAGGAACATTTGTTTTAAATGGAATAATTGTGTAATAACTTAAGGATTAAATCAAGAATAAGGAAATCACTGAGGAAACAGCAGCAGTATAGTTGATAGTAGAGTGTAAATATCTTAATCTGAAATCATGATAAGCTATGTTCAGAAGGGATAGGATGTTTTTAGTGAATGTGTGAGATAATGGATTTAACACATAATTTGTTAGGCAGAGAATGACTTCAAGTGCTGGCTTAGAAACAAATCAAATATAAAATTAAAAGACAAAACCTCAAATAAAGCAAAAATACTAACAAATTCAGTGGGCTCTCTAACTCACTAGAGTACTACAATGTTTTGCACAAAGTAAGAAAAAGATTATAATGACCCAATGGAATGATGTTTCTGCAGAAAAGGAGCTACATAGTAAGGCAGACAGTTGGATCACCATGATCTACACATAGTTTGAAGGCTATATAGCATAGAGATTATCTTTTGATTTTGTAAAGCTTTTTTTTTTTTAAATGTGTGTGCTTATATCTCTGTAAAATGCATGGGAACCCACAAAATTTCCTAATTGGTTCTTGGTTAAATGACATATTATTTTGTGGTTTGTAAGGAAATAGCTTCCAGTTGGAGAATTTGTTCATTAGATGTGGGGTAAAGAAATCCTTCAAGATGTCCAGTAAATGGCCCTTTTAAGACTGTTAAGTTCTGAAGCACACTGAGTAGTTCCACAATCATAGGATTCATAAAAATATCATTATGTGGAAAACAAAGAGGATTCCTTGAGAATTCATGCTTTTTTTGGGCACCAACTAACAGACTTATTTGCTAGTTAACAAGGATAACTGAAATATATATAATTTTATATATACGTGTGATTATATGTAAAATTATATATATGATAAATTCTGTTTCAAATGTCAAAGCACTGTTATTTTCTATGTATAAGTGATTATATATGTACATATATGTAAACACACATTCATGTATGTACACTTACACATATATTCCCACCTTCCAGGAAAAGTGGGGCATTAAATCAAAATGTGTTTATCAACAAGTGAGCGTATTGAGGATGGGCAGACGCCCTTGGTCATGAGACAGTTATCCTTGCTTTTGTGCTTATTTTACCTGGGGCCATCCCACTTGGTCCATAGTAACTTATTGAGAGGAAGATCCCATTTTCTAAGGTGGCTGAAAAAGATCCAAACTTGCTGACAGCTTTATTATCTGCATCTGATTTTTCTAAAAGACAAATTCAAGTCAAGGACATTTCCATTTTATTAAAAAGAAATGTAAGCAAAACAGTGAAAAGTGGAAATCACATAGATAACGAGGATATGATTAATTAAATTATTGATATGTATGTATGTACCAATGAATTATTATGAAATCATTAGAAAACTTTAATGAATAGGAAAGTGTTCATGATGATAAAGTAAGAAATACACTACAACAGAGGCTACCGCTGGGGTGGTAGAATTAGGGGCAACTGTCATCTTCTTTAAATATTCTTATATTTCCTAATTTTTTATAATAAACTACATATTCTTTTATCAAACAAAACAAAGAAAAGTAACTTAAAAATTTCTGTTTTAAGTTCTTGGGTACATTCAAACTTGTCAAACACTGTGCTCTTAAGTTTGGAAAATACTGGGGCCATAACTGAATTTATTAGTAAGATTTAGTTATTTATCTTATTACTAATTTGAGTTTAAAACATCTTATTAATTAACTCTTCTCCTTTTGCAGGTATAACCCATGTCACATTGGGCAGAGAGCATTGTTTCTCCAGGTGGTGTTTCCTGGAGATGTTAAATAGTGTTATCAGGAAGTTTCATGGTATATAATCAATGGACATCCACCTGGAGTTCTCATCTACTAGCAAGTGGAGACTATCAAGACCAAATGTAGGATTTTTCTCTTGTCCTTGCAACCTAAGAAATTTGAAAGCATGGGGAGAACTAAATGATAGAGCACAGAAGGAAACCCCAGCATTTGTCGTGAATATTGGAGAAAAGCTAAAACTTCAGTAGAAATCAATTAATGCGGACCTGAGTCCTAGAGACTGCACTTGATGCAAGTTGTATAAAACAAAATTTGGGCCAGAATGAACATTGCAAACACAATGTTGCTACGTAAATGTAGCCAGCTACAGACTCTGTATGACAACTGGAATCAAGAGCTGGGCATCCAGAGAAGGCAAAACCAAGTTGGCAGTCCACTATACATGTGCTGTGTATACAATGTAGGTACACATTACCTTAGGGAAAATAAATATAAGCAGAATGGCAAAACACTTTCCTTACCATCTGGAAAAATGACCCTAGTTGCTAAGTGGAAGAGATGCATGTGTGTTGCTGTCGGATGGGTTTGACACATTGCTGAAATATTAACCTCCACTGACACAGAGATGCTGCTTACCTGTGTCAAGATTTTGCTCTTCCTCTCTTTTTTCTTTCTCATCTTCTGAAGAACAATCCTCTTCTTTTTTTTCCTTTTTCACAATTTTCTTAGGGTCTTTTAAATGAATTATAAAAGTGTGCTTGTCCTTTTTCACTGTCACCTTGATAAAAGTTGGCCCTGGGGAAAATCATGGGATAGAAGATGGGCTGCTGCTGATGCCCCATTAAGGTCCTTACAAGACATCTAAATAATGCAGCATAGAATGTAAGTAAGGGCATGGAAACATTTATGGACATCACTATTTTACAAAAAGATGCCTAAAGGAATAAACTGATGGTGGTATCCCAGAAATAAATGGCAGGTGGATCAGGGAGATGTTTGCAGACTTTCTAATCAAATTACAGGAGAGAAAATACATTGGTTGAGGCTAATGTACACCTATACTCAACTTGATGATTAATAACATGAGTTAGGGGCGCCTGGGTGGCTCAGTTGGTTAAGCGACTGCCTTCGGCTCAGGTCATGATCCTGGAGTCCCGGGATCGAGTCCCACATCGGGCTCCCTGCTCAGCGGGGAGTCTGCTTCTCCCTCTGACCCTCCCCCCTCTCATGTGCTCTCTCTCTCTCTCTCTCTCTCTCAAATAAAATCTTTAAAAAAAAATAACATGAGTTAGTTGATGCAAAAGGGTTTTACAGCTTTTAAAGAATTACATCAATGTTAATTATAGTAGTTGTTATTGTTAGTAGCAGCAAATCAGAATTTTCCAAATGGCACATTCCCTCTTCTAGTGTTCTGACTCATTTTTTGTCTCCTTTCTCAGCTTTTCTCTTTTTTTGTCCAACTTATTCTTCACAACTTTGATTGAGCTATCTTCTGTCAAAAATTGATAGGATTAGGGTGAAAATACTGCACTTACTGTGACTCACCTGAAACTAATAAACGTGTGCATATATAAATTTCGATAAGCACAAGGAATAGTCATGGAAAATAGAACATAGCATTACACAACTTGAGTCCAGTAGTTTTCTCAATTATGTGATTCTGAGCTCCATTTTTAATTACTATTAATTGTACCCTATACCCAAGGATGATATTAAAAATGTCAAATATGAAAACATATAAATATGTATACCTATACATTAATAACAATCCCTGTCCTGTTTTAAACAAACAAACCTTATATAATAAAATGGTCTGACATTTGATGTAAGTTGCACCACCAACCATTGTTTAAATAATTTGAATGACTTTCAGGCCTTTTTATTTAAAAAATTATTGATGTGACCTTTTGTTTGATGTGGCAGTTGCTATCTAATGATGCTTCCACTTGAGCCATGATTTCACATTGGGAACAGCATCTAACTTTTGCAATGACTTCCTTATTAAATTGATAGTTAGTAGATGACAAGAAAGAAAGAAGCAAAGAGAGAGGGATTGAGAGAGAGAGAGGAAGGGTGTCAGGCAGAGTGTGGGGGTAGGAGGAGCCCGTGTTGCTTCTTGCTGGGGTGCATAACCTTGTGGACATTAAATAGGGCCCTGCTCAAATTCCCTCCACACTGACCACCTCACAGCTCTCAGAGGCAATAAGCTATCAAATAAAGCCCAGGTTCTCAAATCCACCTGAGAGATCTTTAACGCACAGTGAAAAGATAGGCCCTGCAAAATCTGCTTCTTGGGAAGAGTCACACATTTCCTTTAGGGGTTTTCCAGACTAGGTCCTCCTCACTGCATCCCTAAGGCTCCTCTCCCACTCAAAGACTTCTGAATCCAAAAGCAACTTCTCTGTAGCAAAAATAACTGGACCTTGGCAGCAGAACCCCAAGCTCTGTGCTCCAGAGCCCAAACGAGAAACTCGCTCTCAATTCACAGTATGTGCTTGGTTTCTGAGATAACACTATGTGCTGTAATTAATATTACTAATTAATTATTTGCTTATTGTGGTTACCATTATAATATCTCCAAATCGTATAGAAATATTTTAAGATTTTAACAACTAGAATGTTCATAAGAGTGTGTCCCAGCTAAACTCTCAGCTGGCTTGTGCCCTGCGGTCAATTATAACAGAAGCATGTAAAGTCTGGAAATGTTGACTGTGGTATATAATAAACAAAACTGGGCACATTACCACTCTCACCTATCATATGCAAGGGTACGAGGCCTGAAGTTGATCTGAAATGGGTTAGTATCTTCCAAGCTATTAACCAGCTGCATTCAAAATGTACCTTTTCCAAATGTTGTTTTCTCCACTTCAATCTGCCCTCCATCCGAAGGATACAGATAAGAATTTGTTCCTGAGATTTGGATGGGTATATCTCCCATATTATATCCATGAAACTAGAAGGGAAAACATCAGGCTTTGAGTGTGGAACTGCAATTGACAAAAATCAACTCATCAGTGTGAGCCAGTTAAGGTTGCTATCAGCTTAATTTCTGCAAAATGAATGTCTGTCACTTTGTAGACTCCCAGGACAGTGTCCATATTATCTTTGGTACCTCCTGTGATATTACAAGGACAGGCAGAATTAAAGGAGGTCCATGATTTCAAAACCTGTTCACTGGAGCACCCTTAGAGCTAGTGCAGATCAAATCACTGTACTATTGAAGAGCGGTGGGAGAAGAGATCAATTTCTCTTTCACTGGCTATTAATATTCTGTTCAAAGTGAACTGATATATTAAGGAATGTTGACACATTGTACTTTTTTCTTGACACTTTATCCTTCAGGAAGTCATATGGTAAAGACATTTTTTGCTAAGTGTTGCTGATAGAGCTCCAAGTAATTGTGATACATGCTAAGGCCTGAGAAGTGGCTTAGAGTAGCAGCTAGAAAGGACAAGGGCTGTTACATTTCTGTCCATCTCTTTCCCATTAGGTCATCCTCATAAGACTGCCTGAGGGACAGGCTGGCAAAGGGAAGATTTTACCAAAGCCTACAAGCAAAATACATGGGTGCCTACTCAGCAAGGCTTGTCATCTGAGACAAATACAGCCAAACTTTGTGTTCACTTTGACCTTTCACAGTTGCTTTATTTACATTAACCTAAATTAATGTTTTTGTGTCAAATCTCCATTTTCTTGCCCTTAGTAACCTAGTTTCATGGCACTCAAGAAAAGCTGGCCTGAGGGTATTCCCATCCTGTGACTGGCTACCTAGAAAGTCCTAGGTGTAAGAATATAGAGCACAGGTCCGAGATCATCTACGCTGGAAAGAACTCCAAGGCCTTCTGTGGTGTCAGTGAAGACTGACACAGAAGCTGTGTTTCTCCCAAAACAGTTAGTAAGAACCCAAAGAGGCTTTTTAGAACACTGATTTTACCGGATAAATGATCTCAGGTTCTGGTTGCTGGAGGGACTCCTCTGCTATTTCTGGAATCCTCATTTGTTCTTCTTTAGATTTCTCCTTGAAAACAGATTTTTTCTTCAAAGGATTACTCCCTTCTTTCTCTATCTTTTCCTTGCCTTTCTTTTTACCAGTTTCCTTACTCTTCTTTTCTGCTTTTTTTTCTTCCTTTAAGTGCTCTTCTTCTGCTAATCGATCTTGTTCTTCTTTCCATGCCTATAAACACATTTAAAAAAATTAACAGGATTTTGAAACAAATTAGATCCCATGCAGGTTCATTTTGGAGAATACTTCACATGCTTTTTTGTAAGTTGTATCTCTGACAAATTAAGATACTGAGCTAGAAACCTTGGCGTTAACCTTGATTCTCTTCTTTCACCCAACTTCTGTGTACCACATCCTGCCAAAGCTATTCAGAGATTTTTCTTTACTCAGCTGCCTCTCTCACCTTCTGTTGCACTTTTCTTTAATCCAGGTCTTCTCATCTTCATCCTGAACTATTACATCAGCCTCTTAGCTGGTCTCCCTGCTTCCTATACTTTCCCACATGAATCCAATCCCCAATTTAGGTCCTGGTTAGTTCAGCAGTATGGTGGACCAGATGTTCAAAGAAACATTCCTGGCATAAAATATTTCAAAATTGATAGATAAAATGTAAAAATCATCATTGTAATGCATAGCAGGGCCGGCAACAAAGTAAAAGGTATGAGAAAGCACTAGTCTAGTGAGGAAAATGAGTACTCAGGATAGAAGTTTCCAAGGGCTATATGCCCATCCCTGGCAGCCTGGACCTGAAGTTTTAATGGGTTACAGGGACTAGAGCAATAACCTGGGAGATCAGATCAGAGATCTCTGAATAGAGCAGGTATTTTAAAAAATGACACCTTCATTGGGTGAACTAAAAAATATCTTTCCCTATAGAGGAAGACCATTAATTCTAGCTTGCTTCTTTGGCCCTGTGTTAAAGGTGAGGAGGGCTGGGGGGAGTCTACCCTGAGAACTAATGACAAGGCTGTCCTCACATAGATTTGTGGCCAAAATATACATTACCTTAAAAATGTATTCTAAAAACGTTGTGGGTGGATATGAGCTCACAAATGAAAATCACAAATTTTGCGGAAGTAAGCCAAAAGCAAGAATCTGAAGAAGAAGCTTTCTGTGAAGACATATCTACAAAGACTGAAGATATTGGAATTATCAAATAGAGGATATAAAATAAGTATTTTAATCTGCTTAATCTTTAATTTGCTTAAAGAGAAAGAAGGATCCAAAATATAAATAGGAAACAAAAAAGTATCAAAAATAAGAAGGTGAGTTTGAAAGCTCTGTTAGAAATGAAATAGAACTTTAGAAAAGGCAGCATTTGAATAGATTATGGCTGAGCCATTTCCAGAGTTGATGAAAGACATGGATCCTAACATTCAGGAAGGCCAATGAGTTAAAAGCAGGAAGTAACAGTGGTGTGCTGACTTCGAAATAAGTCAGTCAGGGAAAGACAAATATCATATGATTTCACTCATATGTGGAATTTAAGAAACAAAGCAGATGAACATAGGGGAAGGGAAGGAAAAATAAAATAAGAGGAAGACAGAAAGGGAGGCAAACCATAAGAGACTTAACTATAGGGAACAAACTGAGGGTTGCTGGAGGGTTGCTATGTGGGGGGATGGGGAATGGGCATTACCTGGGTGATGGGCATTAAGGAGGGCATTTGAAGTAATGAGCACTGAGTGTTGTATGCAGCTGATGAATCACTGAATTCTACCTCTGAAACTAATAATAGAGTATCTATTAATTAAACTGAATTTAAATAAAAAATTAAAAACAAAAAACAGTTGTGTTCTGGACCTAGCTCATGTTGACTTGAAAGAGTTTATTGTTAAATTTTCCAGAATTTTATGAGCTGGTTGTTAACCACAGCAATATTTAAAATTAGACTATATAAATGCACAATCAAATAACATTAAAAACAAAGACATTAAATACTCAAAACTTACCACCTTCCTAATTACTTTGGTACATTTCACTATTATCTATGTTCTTGAGGTTATTTATATGAATTGTATCTGTATCATAGAAATACAATATAATGGTGTACTACTGCATATTGCTTCCAGTTCTGCATTCAGTGATGTCATATTAATAGCCTGAATACAGCCATGATGGGCATTTTTACACTACACATATCAGCAAATGCTACAAATTAGGGACCAAATCACTGTTGGTTATCTAAAATTATGAAAGTGGTGAGAAAATGTTAATAATGCAGATTAAATTTAAAAGTGTCATGTTTGGAGTTGTTACTTTGTAACTAGTTAAAAATCTAGTTTATACTCCCTGTTTACAAGACATGCTTAAAATATAAACACACAGGAAGGTGAAAATAAAGAGATGTAATTTGCCAATCAAATGCTATCTGATAGAAAGCATTTATCCCTTTGTTTCTCTTTATTAATTTTCGAATCAGTTTTCCAAGATTCATAAAAACTCTGCTGGGATTTTGATAAGAATAACATTGAGTTTATAGTATATTTCATTTCCTAAATTGAATGTTCTCACCCATGACCATTGTATATTTTCCCATTTATTTAAGTGTTAAATGGCCTCAATAATATGTTTTAATTTTCTCCATAAAGACTTTGCTTATCTTTTATTATTTTTCTTCACACCTTATAGTTTGTGTTGTTCTTGCAAATAATACTTGTTTTCTATTACATTTTCTATTTTTTCTTTTTAGATTTTTTTACTTGTTTATTTGAGAGAGCAAGCACAAGCAGGGGGAGGAGCACAAGTAGGAGGAAGGGACAGAGGGAGAGGGAGAGGCAGACCCCCCACTGAGCAGGGAGCATGAGGCAGGGCTCCATTTCAGGACCAAGGTTCATGACCTGAGTCAAAGGCAGATGCTTAACCGACTGAGCCACCCAGGTGCCCCTCTATTACATTTTCTAATTGGTTATTGCTGGAGAATAGGAACTCCAATGATTTTTTTCCATGTTGATCTTGTATACAGCAACTTGCCAACTTCCCTAATTAATTAATTTATTTTTTATTTAAATTCAATTAGCCAACATAACATCATTAGTTTCAGATGTAGAATTCACTAATTCATCAGTTGCATATAACACCCAGTGCTCATCACATCATATGCCCTCCTTAATACCCATCACCCAGTTACTCCATTCCCCCACTCACCTCCCCTCCAGCAACCCTCAGTTTCTTTCCCATAGTTAAGAGTTTCTCATTGTTTGCCTCCTTCTCTGATTTCTTCCCATTTGTTTTTCCCTCCAATCCTCTATGATCCTCTGCACTGTTTCTTATATTCCTCATATAAGTGAAACCATATGATTGTCTTTCTCTGATTGACTTAATTCTCTCAGCATAATACCCCCCAGTTCCATGCACACTGATGTAAATGGTAAGATTTCATCCTTTCTGATGGCTGAATAATATTCAATTGTATGTATATATCACATCTTCTTTAGCCATTCACCTGTTGATAGACATCTGGGCTCTTTCCATAGTTTGGCTATAGTGGACATTGCTGCTATAAACATTGGGATGCAAGCGCCCCCTTCGGATCACTACATTTGTATCTTTGGGGTAAATAGCCAGTAGTGAGATTGCTGGGTCATAGGGTAACTCTATTTTCAACTTTTTGAGGAACCTTCATACTGTTTTCCAGAGTGGCTACAACAGCTTGCATTCCCACCAACAGTGTGAGAGGGTTCCCCTATCTCCCCATCCTCACCAACATCTGTCCTTTCCTGACTTGTTCATTTTAGCCATTCTGACTGGTGTGAGGTGGTATCTCGTTGTGGTTTTGATTTGTATTTCCCTGATGCCAAGTGATGTTGAGCATTTTTTCAAGTGTCGGTTGGCCATTTGGATGTCTTCTTTGGAGAAATGTCTGTTCATGTCTTCTGCCCATTTCTGGATTGGATTATTTGTTCTTTGGGTGTTGAGTTTGATAAGTTCTTTATAGATCTTGGATACTAGCCCTTTACCTGATATGTCATTTGCAAATATCTTCTCCCATTCTGTCAGTTGCCTTTTATTTTGTTGACTGTTTCCTTTGCTATGAAAAAGCTTCTTATCTTGATGAAGTCCCAATAGTTCATTTTTACTTTTGTTTACCTTGCCTTTGTAGAAGTTTCTAGCAAGAAGTTGTTGTGGCCAAGGTCAAAGAGGTTGCTGCCTGTGTTCTTCTCTAGGATTTTAATGGATTCGTGTCTCACATTTAGGTCTTTCATTCATTTTGAGTCTATTTTTGTGTATGGCATAAGGAAATGTTCCAGTTTCATTCTTCTGTATGTGGATATCCAATTTTGCGAACACGATTTGTTGAAGAGACTTTTTTCCATTGGATATTCTTTCCTGGTTTGTCAAAGATTAGTTGACCATAGAGTTGAAGGTCCATTTCTGGGCTCTCTATTCTGTTCCATTGATCTATGTGTCTGTTTTTGTATCAGTGTCATACTATCTTGATTACAGCTTGGTAATAGAGCTTGAAGTCCGGAATTGTGATACCACAAGCTTTGGTTTTCTTTTTCAACATTCCTCTGGCTATTAAGGGTCTTTTTTGGTCCCATACAAATTTTAGGATTATTTGTTCCAGTCCTGTGAAAAATGTTGCTGTTATTTTGACAGGGATTGTATTGGATATATAGATTGCTCTGGGTAGCACAGACATTTTAACAATATTTATTCTTCCATTCCATGAGCATGGAATGTTTTTCTATTTCTTTGTGTCTTCCTCAATTTTTTCATAAGTGTTCTGTAGTTTTCAGCATACAGATCCTTTACCTCTTTGGTTAGGTTTATTCCTAGGTATCATATGGTTTTCGGCGCAATTATAAATGGGATTGACTCCTTAATTTCTCTTCTGTCTCATTGTTGGCATATAGAAATGCCACTGATTTCTGTGCATTAATTTTATATCCCGCCACTTTGCTGAATTCCTGTATGAGTTCTAGCAATTTTGGGGTGGAGTCTTCTGGGTTTTCCACACAAAGTTTATCATTCATCTTCAAAGAGTGAGAGTTTGACTTCTTTGCCAATTTGAATACCTTTTCTTTTTGTTGTCTGATTGCTGATGCTAGGACTTCTAGTACTATGTTGAACAGCAATGGTGAGAGTGGGCATCCCTGTCAGGTTCCTGAGCTTAGGGGAAAAGCTCTCAGTTTTTCACCATTGAGAATGGTATTCGCTGTGGGCTTTTCATAGATGGCTTTTATGATATTGAGGTATATACCCTCTATCCCTACATTATGAAGAGTTTTAATGAAGAAAGAATGCTGTGATTTGTCAAATGCTTTTTCTGCGTCTATTGAGAGGATAATATACTTCTTGTCCTTTATTTATGTAGTGTATCACATTGATTGATTTGCAGATGTTGAACCAGCTTTGCAGCCCAGGAATAAATCCCACTTGGTCGTGGTGAATAATCCTTTTCATGTACTGTTGGATCCTATTGACTAGTATCTTGGTGAGAATTTTGGCATCCATGCTTATCAGGGCTATTGGTCTGTAATTCTCCTTTTTGGTGGGGTCTTTGTCTGGTTTTGGGATCAAGATAATGCTGGCCTCAGAGAACGAGTCTGGAAATTTTCCACCCATTTCTAGTGTTTTGAAAGAGCTTCAGAAGAATAGATATTAATTCTTCTTGAAATGTTTGGTAGAATTCCCCTGGGAAGCCGTCCGGCCCTGTACTCTTGTTTGTTGGGAGATTTTTGATTATTGCTTCCATTTCCTTGCTGGTTGTGGGTCTGTTCAGGTTTTCTATGTCTTCCTGTTTCAGTTTTGGTAGTTTATATGTCTCCAGGAATGCATCCATTTCTTCCAGATTGCCAAATTTGTTGGCATATATTTGCTCATAATATGTTGTCATAATTGTATTTCTGTGGTGTTGGTTGTGATCTCTCCTCTTTCATACATGATTTTATTAATTTGGGTTCTTTCTCTTTTCTTTTTGATAAGTCTGGCCAGGGTTTTATCTCTCTTATCAATCCTTTCAAAGAACCATTTCCTAGTTTCATTGATCTGTTCTACTGTTCTTTTGGTTTCTATTTCATTGATTTCTGCTCTGATCTTTATTATTTCTCATCCCCTGCTGGGTGTAGGCTTTATTTGCTGTTCTTTCTCCAGCTCCTTTAGATGTAAGGTGAGGTTGTGTATTTGAGACCTTTCTTGTTTCTTGAGAAAGGCTTGTATTGCTATGTAGTTCCCTCTTAGGACCGCCTCTGTTGCATCCCAAAGCTTTTGAACAGTTGTGTTTCCATTTTCATTTGTTTTCATGAATTTTTAAAATTCTTTAATTTCCTGGTTGACCCATTCATTCTTTAGTAGGATGCTCTTTAGCCTCCACGGATTTGAGTTCTTTCCATATTTCCTGTAGTGATTGAGTTCCAGTTTCAAAGTATTGTCTGAAAATATGCAGGGAATTATCACAATCTTTTGGGACCGGTTGAGACCTGATTTGTGACCCAGTGTGTGACCTATTCTGGAGAATGTTCCATGGTCACTCAAGAAGAATGTGTATTCTGTTGCTTTAGGATGGAATGCTCTGAATGTATCTGTGAAGTCCATCTGGTCCAGTATGTTATTCAAAGCCCTTTTTCCCTGTTGATCTTCTGCTTAGATGATCTGTCCATTGCAGTGAGTGTGGTGTTAAAGTCCCCTACTATTATTGTATTATTATCAGGGTTTCTTTAATTTTGTTATTAATTGGCTTATATAACTGGCGTCTGCCAAGTTAGGAGCATAAATATTTATAATTGTTAAATCTTGTTGAATAGACCCTTTAGGTATGATATAATGTCCCTCTTCATCCCTTACTACAGTCTTTGGTTTGAAATCTAATTTGTCTGATATAAGGATTGCTACCCCAGCTTTCTTTTGATGTCCATTAGCATGATAAATAGTTCTCCACTCCTTCACTTTCAATCTGGAGGTGTCTTTGGGTCTAAAATGAATGTCTTATAGACACCATATGGATGGGTCTTGCTTTTTTATCAAATCTGATACCCTGTGTCTTTTGATTGGTGCATTTAGCCCATTTACATTCAGAGTACCTATTGGAAGATATGAATTTAGTGCCTCTGTATTACCTATAAAGTCACTATTTCTGTATATTGTTTCTGTTCCTTTCTGGTCTATGTTACTTTTAGGCTCTCTCTTTGTTTAGAGGATCCCTTTTAGTATTTCTTGTAGGGGGTTTGCTGATCACAAATTCTTTTAGTTTCTGTTTGTCATGGAAGATTTTTATCAGTCTTTCTATTTTGAATGACATACGAGCTGGATAAACTATTCTTGGCTGCATATTTTTCTCATTGAGTACCCTGAATATACCATGCCAGTTCTTTTTGGCCCACCAGGTCTCTGTGGAGAGGTCTGCTGTCAGTCTAGTTTCTACCCTTGTAGGTTAAGGATCTACAACTGTTTTGAGCTGCTTTCAGGATTTTCTCTTTATCTCTGAAATATACAAGCTTCACTATAATGTTGGGGTGTTGATTTATTTTTATTGATTTTGAGGGCGGTTTTCTGTGCCTCTTGGACTTGAATGCCTGTTTTCTTTCTCAGATTAGGGAAGTTCTCAACTATGGTTTGCTGAAATATACCTTCTGTCCCTCTCTCTCTCATCCCTCTTACTCTTGGACCCCAATAATTCTAGTATTTTTTGCTTTATGGTATCACTCATTTCTTCAAATGCTCCCTTCATGATCTAGTAGTTGTTTTTCTCTCTTTTCCTCAGCTTCCTTACTTCCCATCATTTTGTCTTCTATGTCACTGAATCTCTTTTCTGCCACATTTACCCTAGCTGTTAAGAGTGTCCACTTTAGAGTGCATCTTAGTTAAAGCATTTTTAATTTTGGCTTGATTAGATTTTAGTTCTCTTATTTCTGTAGTAAGGGATTCTCTAGTTATGCTTTTTTCAAGTCCAGCTAGTATCTTTATAATCATTTTGAATTCTAGTTCTGACATCTTAATTATATCCATATCAATTAAATCTATGGCAGAGAGTATTACCTCTGGTTCTTTCTTTTGTTGTGAATTTCTCTTTCTAGTTATTTTGTCCAGAGAAGAATATATGAATGAGTGAACAAAATCAAAAATATTAGCCATGACTCCAACGAAATATGCACTAGACAAATCCAAAGAGATAGGAAATCAAAAAAATATATATATATAAGAAAGAATATAATCTCACAGGTGGACAAAACAGGGTGATCCACTTGGTCCTAGGTGTATTTTGATCTATTAGAAAACACTGAATCCCAAAATTGTAAAGAAAGAAAAACTCATATATATATATATATATATATATATATATATATATATATATATATATATATATCTCATATATGTAAATATATGTATAAAAACTCATATATAAATAAAATTGAATACAGTGAAAGGAAGCAAAAAATGAAGAACATATCCATAAATTATACATGTAAAAATGAAAATTTAGAAAAGACTTAAAAAAGAGTTGATAAAATAAGAAACTAGTTGGAAAGGAAACAAAAGAAAAAGACAATTTTAAATTGAACGACTAAAGAATCATGAGATGAAACCTCGAATTCTATATACTATTTTCCCCTAGTACGGGAGATTTCCATTCTGTGTGATCCATAAACTTGGTATTAGCCTGATGTTCCTGCTGGTCTTCTGCGGGTGGGGTCCTTTGCCTTGATTCTCCGGTGTCTTTGCCTGGGTGGAGTTGCACTGCCCCTTGCCAGGGGGCAAGGCTCAGTGTAAGCTGCATCAGGTTGCTCTATGTGGCTTTTTTTCCCTGAAGGCTTTCCCCTCCACTTTAGAGGATGGAAAAAAAAAAATGGCAGCCACCCAATCTCCAGCCCCAGAGCTGAATTATCATGGCCCCCACTCTTTCATTGTATGGCTGAATCATACTAGGCACTCCACTGATGAATATTTGAATGTTTCTAGTTTGGGAGAATTAAAAAATAATGCTGCAAGAACAACTTTGTCCATGTGTCTTGGTGTACACATGCATTCATTTTTATTAGGTATATACCTAGGAGTGGAATTGTTAGGTTAAAAAGAAATTGTATGCTTGATTTTAATAGGTATATCCAGTTTTCCAAAGTAGAAGTGCCCACTTATATTTCAACCAGCAGTGTATGAGAATTCAATTTGTTTCACATCCTTGCCAAAATGTGGTATTATGTCTTTCAAATTTTGGCCAAAAATGAATGATCTGACTACATAAAAGTAAAATATTTCTGTATAAATAGAAACATAAATGACACTTATTAATAAGGAAATTGTTTAATACTTTACATTATAGACTAATAATATTGCTATGAAAATAAGTTAGATCTCTAGATATTATCTGGAAGTGATAGTCATGATATGTTGCTAAGAAAAAAAGGTATGTGGCAGAGTAGAAAAAAAAATACCAATCTAAATCACAACCAAACAAATGAAGACCCTCTTTATATTTGTGCATGCTTGCATGTATGAGTATAGAGCATACCAAATCGTTATTATTTCTTATTTTCAGGGGCTTAGGAGAGCCAAAGTAATTTTGATTTATTAAAAGCCATATATCAATTTTGTAATTAAAATTCCAATTAAAAATTGGAAAGAAAAACCAAATACCTGCAGCAGAAACAGACAGTATACTAAGTATGAACAAGGCACTGCCCTGGATTTTGGTTATATAAAAATGAATGACACAGAGTCTTTAAAGGTTTATCTCCTGGAGAAGGAGACAGATTGGTGGAGAGACTGCTTTTTCATTGCAGATTCAATTATTTCTGAGAGTTTAGTAAAAAAGATCACTTCTGTTACACCACACCAACTCTCTACCACACAATAAATTTGAATTTGTAATGATTCAGTGTCATTTGCCTTTCCTTGAATTACCTTGAGAGAGCCTTCTAAAATGAAAGGAATCTTGATTTCCTTCTCTTCTTGATCCACTATCTCTGTTTTGCTCATTCCTTTGCTACCTATAACCAGAGAAAATTGAACTTCTTAGTAACTCTCTACAACAAAGTTTCACAGAAGTACCAAATTTCTGGATTATAGGGGATCTTAAAGGCTATCAAGTCCAACTCTCCATTCATTCATCCCTCACTCTTTCTCGCTGTCTCCAGAGTGGATGTCTGAAGTGGAACTGAGCTCCTCCAGAGATGAGAAGTCACCGTTGTCCTCATCGTTGTTGGTGGAAGCAGTGCATTCCATCCTCACTGTGTTGCGACCTTGAAGCTTTTATTGAAGTGGACTCTCTCTCCCTACAGCTCTAACCTAATTAATCCTAGTTTAACCCCTTAAAAGACCACACAGAACAAATCTAACTTATATTGAAGCCCTGCTCTTGCCATTATAGTCGTTCCATTTTGAAGATTTACAACTTTCTTGACTTAAAACGTCTCAAACTGAATGCAATACCTACCAAGTGTGTTCCCATCCCAAGCTGACCATTATCTGGATTTCCCCCAGGCATCTAAATGGTAATTAAGCTTTTGATTCTGTTCAGAAGCAGAATAAAGAAAAGGCAGTCAACCCACAATTTTTCCTGCTCATAGACAAGTGTGGTCCTAGACCTATTGTGAGAGGGTGGCCCTACCTCTCTTTTTTATATAGTCCTATCCATCATTCCAGGTACTTAGGGCTGTCCTTCTGTGCCACCATCAGGAGGAAGCCCAGGCTGATGGATGGATTGATTATATAAGCATTTTGGTGGATGGTGACTGATTCATTACCAACTTGGCTTTCTAATTTTTATTTTAAAAATCAAGCCAGCACAAATTCCTTTGGTAATTGACAGAAGTTGCAAAATCTTTGGAAAATATATAGCTTTGCTTTTTTACGAGAAATCACTCTCAACTTCTGCTATCAGAAATAATATTATTAACATGGAAAACATTACCTATGCATGAACCTAGTGAGATATCCCTATTTTCCAGACAAGTTCCCTCATTGCTTTACCTCTTTATCAAGTATCCTTCCTCTTTTTTTTCACCCTCTTTCCCTTCCCCAACAGCATCAAAGCCATGGAAATGAACAAAAATAAATGTATGTATTGATCCCAAATCCTGTCAAGTGCCTGTCAAAAGCCCCCAAGAATCCTTTTTCCCTTTATTTTTAGGTTCCTACCCCCAATTAGTCTTGGGACTCTTCTGCTTGCTCTTCTAAGAAAGGTCTTGTTTTAATCTCACTTTTGGAATCTATAAGTATTCTAATGGAGAGATACTGACTCTGAATTTGCCTCATATATTGTCAGTAAATCCTAGATAGCTGAACCTATCAACCCTGCCAAAATAAAGACATCTGGCATTTCCCTAACATTACATTTAATCTGCAGGACAGATCGAATCTTCTAGGTCTGGCAGGAAGTGGCATCAATATAAGACAAATATTCCATTATCCCATCATCAACCTCATCGTACTTGGAATGCAGCTATTCTATTTTTTAGAGAAAGTAAAGAGTCACAGAAATTTATAGGCAACTCTTTTTGATACTTAAGTATCCAGTCTTGATTACATTAACAAATAGGAGGATGTCTTTGGACTTTACATGTAAGTTCAATCATGTTACTTACTTTTAGATTTTTTAACAGCATTAATTTTGCCAGGAGAAGTGATTTTGGCACCAGCAGATTTCAATTCCAGCTCAGCCTTTGTCCTAGCGATTTCCTCAGCCATTTTAGATTCCTGATATATGGCTTCTTCTTTCACGATCCAATCTTGAATGGATTTTGCCACAAGTTCCAAATAATTCCTTAAAAAAAAAGCAAAAAAGAGCAAATGACAATTGAGTTACTATTAATTATAATCAATCAATACTAAAGATACCAACTGTGCAAATGAACTTTTCAAAAATGAACTGATCCTAAATTGCCCATGTAACAATGCAATAGACTCAGATATATCCTAGATGTAATTTGTACAAAGTTGTCAGATACAAATATCCAGTGAGCATATGAAAAATGCCATCTTCATCCACAATTAAAGACATACAAATTTAAAAATGAGATGTTTCCAGCCCAGTAGAGGATTAAAAAATTTGATACTCTCAACACTGTTAGCTGGAGAATAATATGGTGCAATCTCTTTTTAGGGAAATTTTATAGCATAATAGAAACTCTTTTAATTGATGACAGCTAATGACTCACTGGATTAATTGAAATGCTCCAGTCTTTCTATAAAACTTACTGGCCTGCAAATTTCCACACCCTAAATACTGTGCCCTACACTGCTTGTGCACACCAGCGAGTTGTTGTTCACCAGGAGTAGGTCATATCTGTTCCCAAACTCATTCATTCTATTTATGTTGATGATTGTACTTATTTTTAAATGTTATGTATACTTATAACATATGAATGTCCCGAGAGAGTTGTTTCTGAGGAAATAATTTGAAATATTTAGGTTTGACAATCAAGATCAGTTATTGTCAAATTGTGTGAAAGTTAGGGCCTAAGGCTTGAAAAATAAAATTAGAGGGATTCTATACTCAGGTTATTTCACAATTTTCTTTCATTCTCGATCCCTTTTAAGGAAATAAACTGAAAACTGTAGACTGTGAGTTATGGGTATGCAACATCTTCATTGGGAAGGGAAAAGACATCTCAAACTCAACCTGTTCCCAAACTGACTGATCTTCCTCTCCAAACTGCCCTGTCAAGGTCAAGCTTTTTGTCATCTTAGCTGATGGCAAGTCTATACTTCTAGTTGATCAGCCCAAATGCCCTGAGGGCATCCTTGACCACTCTTATTTTCTCATACTCCTCTTCCAATCTGTTGGGAGATCCAAATGGTTTTTTAAAACACATATTTAAAATATATTCAAAATCTAATCACTTCTCACTTACTTCACTGTTATTTTCCTGGTTTAAGCCCCCATCACCTCTTGCTAGAAAGGCTGCAGTAGCCTCCCAAACAGTCTCCATGTCCCTCCTCTTGACGCCCTGTAGTCTATTCTCAACACAGTCACCAGAGAGATTCTTTTCATTCTTAAGTCAGATCATGTCTCTCTCCAGTTCAGAACCTTTCAATGAGTCTGCTTTTCAAACAAAACCTAGAGTTCTGGCTATTTTTCTATGATGAGGGAACACAACCAAATCAGTATTCAAATGAAATGACAAAATAGAGAATATTTCAGCATGCAATGATTCAGGAATTCACCAGCCACAGATACTTTCTGAAAGAATTACTCACAAATGTACTCCAGCTGCATTGAAAAAATAAATTCAAGAAAGAAGACAACATGGGATATAAATAAAAGGGCTGAGAAAAAAACAGTACAATTTGTAATTAAATGTAAATAATTATTTGTGTTACTTGCCTGTGATCAAAAAATATTACTTAATAATTGGAAATAAAATTTGGAAACAAAATTTCAAAATGGAGGTAGGCTATTGGCTGGGAGTAAGTGGAAATATGTTAAAAATTTTAACATTTTCTGTGAAATGATATTAATACTCATTAACTCCAATTATGATATAAAATATTTAAATATGTGATTTAAAAGGATAACCTCTAGAAGGATACAAATAGAATGTATAACTTTAAAAACATCACACACTAAGAATGAACTAAAAATCCAATCTAACAAAAGGAAGAAAAGGAATTATTAATTCTAAAGGAGAAATATACTTATTAAATGCTAAGAATGAGGGCAAAGACATTATTAATAAAAATAGAAGTGAATAGATTAATTCTTTAAAATACAAGGTTTTAGGGGCACCTGGGTGGCTCAGACAGACATCTGACTCTTGATTTTGGCTCAGGTTGTGATCTCAGGGACATGGGATAGAGCCCCTGTTGGGCTCTGAGCTGGGCATGGAGCCTGCTTAAGATTCTCTCTCCTCCTGCTCCTCCCCCACTACTTCTGTGGTATCTCTCTCTCTCAAAAAAATAAAATAAAATAAAATAGGGGCACCTGGGTGGCTCAGTTGGTTAAGCATCTGCCTTTAGTTCAGGTCATGATCCAGAGTCCTGGGATGGAGTCCCATATTGGTCTCCCTGCTCAGCAGGGAGTCCGCTTCTCCCTCTACCCTTCCCCCCTGTTCATGATCTCTCTCTCACTGTCTGTCTGTCTCTCTCTCAAATAAATAAAATCTTTAAAAAATATGGGTGCCTGGGTGGCTCAGTCAGTTAAGTGTCTGCCTTTGGCTCTGGTCATGATCCCAGGGCCCTGGGATCGAACCCCACATCGGGTTCCTTGCTCTGCAGGAAGCCCGCTTCTGCCTCTCCTCCCCGCTCGTACTCTCTCACTGTCTCTCCTACTCTTTCTCTCAAATAAATAAATAAAATCTTTTAAAAAAGCAAATGAAAAATAAAAAATAAAATAAAATATAAAGTTTTAAAATATTGTTATTATTATTAAAATCTTTTAAAAGACAGAGGATCTCAGAGTACCTGAAAAAATCCAAGCTGATATTTAAAAGACATGTAGCTACAAATCAAAGTGACGCAGAAAAATAAAAGGGTGGCAGATGGCTGGCTAGGAAGCCAGAAAAGGTCCAGATCCTTGATGACTCTGGTGAGTAGCTGCACTATCCCTGAGACACTGCCAATTCCAGATTTCTCACTACAGAAGAAAAATAATCCCCTTATTAGTTTAACCACTGTAGTCAGTATTCTATTAATATTGTGAAACATAATTCCTAGTTGACACATAAAATGATTGAGGAAGTTATATCAGTAATTTTTTATATAAAAGAGACTGTCCAGTCAAACGTGGTGAAATTCAAGGTCAAAAGCATTCAAGGGAACAAGAGGGATGTTTTATAATGTTGCTAAAACTTACAATGTATTAAGAAGAATGCTTCTAAAAATACAGATTCAAAAATAAATTTAAACATACATACACACACAGTACACATGCAAAACTGACAGGAGAAACAGACAAAATTATAATCATAAGGACAGACATCAATACATCTCTCTCAGGAATGGACATTTGAACATGAGAATAATGTTTGATTTTATTCTTTTTTTTAAAAAGATTTTATTTATTTATTTGAGAGAGAGAATGAGAGATAGAAAGCACGAGAGGGAAGAAGGTCAGGGGGAGAAGAAGACTCCCTGCTGAGCAGGGAGCCCGATGCGGGACTCGATCCCGGGACTCCAGGATCATGACCTGAGCTGAAGGCATTCGCTTAACCAACTGAGCCACCCAGGCGCCCTGTTTGATTTTATTCTAACAGACATCCAAAATCCAAATGCCATGCATGAAGTTGTAGAACAGTGTAAATTACCAAAAGTAATTGAAGAAGAAATAGAAATCCTGAATAGAAGAACTGCAAAGGTTGTAGATAATCTGTTCTTCATCTTTTCACACTATCATCTCTCCCACTGGGCCCTGCCATCCAGCCCCCAAGGAGCCACTATCTCTAAATGGTTTTCCATGTGAAGTGTTCCTACCCTTCCCAAAATCATGTCCTATATTATGTAAGCTGTACATGTAAGCAAAGGATTAGCACACGACCTATTTCCCCAGTTATTCTGTAAGTCCATTCTCCATCTTTCTGTATCCTTTTAAGCTAAAACAATGTACAAATAATACTAGATATATATTAACCAGCAGTGAAAAAAATAATGAAATATTCTCATCATTACTGAGAAGAGAGAGCAAAGCTTTAAGATCATGAAGAAATAAGGAGCTTGGAAGAAAAAAAAAATCACTGATTCCTAGAGGTCTCAGTTTGCTGAGCAACTGGCTGTGTGTTGATAAGTCACTCAGTTGCCCTACTTTTTTGAGTCTTCCCCAGATCAAGTGGAGTTATCCAAAATCAGCATGCAGAATGTCATGTTTTATAGTTTCTACTTGAAATCTTTCAGAGGCAGTTTTATTAGAACCTAAATAAATCAAGTGTAAGGTAATCATATCCTCACTAGACTTTTACTGGTCCAGGAATGATGACTGTCTTCTTTAGTGATACAGCTTGGTGCTTATCACAGTGGCTGGTATGCCTCAGACATTCAACTTGGTGAACTAAATTGAAGTTTTCTTTGACTTGAACCACCTTGCTTAGACTAACGAACTAAAAACCAAGTAACTAAGTAACTAACAAGCTAACTAAACTAAGATAGCTATTAACTAAACTAAGTTGGTTACCTGAATCCAACATTGGAGTGAAGAGCAATATTCCAATGTTCACAATGCAGACGTTGTATATTCATTGGATTATGAAAGACTAAAAGTAGAGAGTTGTCCTGGGTATGGTAATAAGAATCAATCCACCTGTATTGCTGGTTGGCTTCTTGAAGAACCTGAAATCAAAATATTTGCATTGTTGTGTCTCCCCCCACCCCAGAAGAAGGGTCTCCTGCTAGGGCAATCTCAGCCCCCTTATCTTCCTCTTTTTATTTCTACACTGTTAGTCTCACTGTTCGTGAGAACATAAGTGGTAGTTTTTTTGGGAGCTGAATTCAGCAGCTCTTATAGGAAACAGATACTAGGTTCCAGGCATAGAGGAATTTGCTCAAATGTTTTTTTTATTTAAGGCTAGGGGATAATAATTAAGTCAAGCAGTTATTTAACACTTCCCATGCCTTCAAACAGATCATTTCATTTCATCATCATTAAAAACCCCAGATAAATAGGTACAATTATTTTTGCCATTTCAATCTACTAAAATCCTCATTTTTCAGTGGAAATTGGGGCTGCGAGAGGATAAGAGATTCGTCCAACAACACAGAGTTCATAAGTTCTAGGACTAGTGCTCACACCATCCAAGTGTCACCATTTTGCATTCCAAAGAGTGCTTTCTACTATACCAAGCTGTAGTATAGAGAAACGAGGTGAGTAGTCTTTCTCATACACACTGTTCCAAATGACTTCTACCCCTGGCCTTTTCTAAAACATTCCACCCTCAGCATGCCCTGCAATTGCAGCTACCAACAGAGGGGCAGAGAGGGCAGGCACACTTGTGTCCTGCTTCCATTTCACTGCTAATCAACATAAAGAAACATGGCCACAGGAAAATAAATTAGATAGCTGTGGGTTGTTGTTTTTGTTTTCGTTTTCAACACCAATCTCATGTAGGAACTTTCAGTTTTCTACTCTTTGGGTGATCTGAAGTCATGGAATTGCATATCATGTGAGGAAGGGACTGTTTTACTTTTGCTTTCAATTTTACGCAGGTAACATTACTAGAATAATACATTGACTTCCCCAATCTAGTCCCCCGTATGAGAGTCTTTATGGAGTGGCATTTAAACTATTACATCTGTTCCCTGAGAAGTAATACCAGAAATACACATGTGGTGAATATTTTTGCGTGAATTGCTTTTGTTTTGTTTTTGTTACAGAGGGTACTATCCATTACTTTACTTTTTAGAAAAGCAAATTCCTTTTAGACTTTAAACCCCCAAACCAAATATGTTCTTTTCCGATGAATATATATCCTTCTTTCCATTAGAGAGCTCTGCAAAATTTGTTTTCATATTTACTTTGGCTGCTAGAATTTACAGCACCAAGTTTCTCAGAGCTATAGTTGCTCTCAATCAGTGCTTGACAAGTTTTCATATAATATCTTTCCTCTCCTTTTTTTTTACTATTTGGCTTTTACCTATTATTCTATATTAATATTGATGGTGCCATAAACTAGTTTTTTTATTAAAAATAAACACGTACTTATTGCAGCATTATCCACAATAGCCGAGATATGGAGGCAACCGGCACCTGGGTGGCTCAGTTGGTTAAGCATCTGCCTTCAGCTCAGGTCATGATCCTGGGGTCTTGGGATTGAGTCCCGCATCGGGCTCCCTGCTCAGCAGGGAGTCTGCTTCTCCCTCTCCCTCTGCCCCTCCCCTCTGCTCATGCTTGTTCTCTCTCTCAAAATAAATAAATAAAAATCTTAAAAAAAAAAAAAGATATGGAGGCAACCCAAATGTTCAACCATAGGTGAACGGATAAAGAAGATGTGATATATAGATAGATATAGATAGATATATAAATAAATATATAATGTATACTATATATACAATACTATAGTATATACAATTAAATATATATTTATTGCATATATATATAATTAAATATTACTCAGACATACAAAAGAATGAACTCTTGTCATTTGCAGTAACATGGATGGATCTGGAGGGTATAATGCTAAATGAAATAAGTCAGTCAGAGAAAGACAAATACCATATGATTTCACTCATATGGAGAATTTACGAAGCAAAACAAACAAAGAAAAAAGGGACAAACAAAAAAACCAGACTCTTAAATACAGAGAGCAAACTGGTGGTTGCCCAGAGGGAAGGTGGGTGGGGGGACGGGTGAAATAGGTGAAGGGGATTAAGGAGGGCACTTGTGATGAGCACTGAGAAATGTATAGAATAGTTGAATCATTATATTTTACAGCTGAAACTAACATAACACTGTATGTTAATTATACTTCAGTTAAAAAAATAAATACCTACTATGTGGCAGATACTGTGTAGGTTCTAGGAAAACAAAAATGAACAAGAGAAAATTTTCTTTTAAGATCTGATTAAGATTTTTATAGATCATCCTGGATTCAGAGACATATCCTAAGAAGACGAAATTGATGGAGTATCTGATACATAGAATGGGTTGGGCAAGAGCAGAAGTGGGGGTTGATGATTAGGAGGATCCTGCGGCAGAACAACAGGATGGTAGCTGGGCTGACGTAGCAACAGTGGAGATGGTGAGGAGCTTTGATGGCATCCAAACGTGATGATGGATCAGACATGCAGGACACAGGAAAAGCTGAGATAAAGGATGACTCTTAGCCTTTTGGCTTGAAGGTGATACTTTCTGAGATGGATGAGGAGAGAAACATGCTTAGGTGGGAAAATTATGAGCTTCATCTGAGATACTGAAGCTGAGATGCCTGTCAGAAATTCAAGTGGAACTTGGAGTTAGGTATTCTAGTGTGGAACACAAGAGAGATATCATTTGGAAGATAAAATTTTAGGAGTCATTAGCATTAGGTCATATATATAGATGAAGTCATCACAAGAATGTTTACAGTAGAGAGAAGATGGTTCAGGGCTGAGACTCCAGGCATTTCAATATTTAGACGTTAGGTCCACAAAATTTCAAACAGAGCACTGAGGAGAAGTATAGTATGACATCTTGGAAACTGAGAGTGAGGAGTATTTCACAGTGAAGTGACCAGCTCTGTGATGTTGTTAAAAGGTCAAGGAAGATGAAGAAAGATAAATGTCCATTAGATCTGGCAGGACAGGGATCATGAAGCTTCATGGAATGGTGAGGACAGAGCCAAGTTGAAAAAAAATAAAGTCTGAAATAAATGTCCAGTTAAAGATGAAAGATTAAACACATGTGCTTCTTGACACCTCACTAAAAGAACAGTAAAATTTTGGGGTTTTAATATCACAAAATTGAGGGTCACAGGAGAGGAGACAAAGATAACAACACTTTAGAAGCTGGAAAGCGGAAGGATAAGGGATAACTGACAGCAGACATAGAAAACCAAATTCTAAGGTTAATTTCTCAGAGGTCAGAAGTAAACTTATTTGTGCGCAGAAGTGCAGAAAGACTCAAGAAATGGCAGTATTAGGTACCTCTGAGAGTGGGGAGAAAGTGGCACTGAAAATAGGAAGATTAAAATATTTTTAAGAAGCTATTATGGCTCCCAGAAGCCCCTGATGATTCTGAGCAATGGGCTGCCCATCTCCCCCGTTAGCAGACAAAGGGAGGATTATTACCTACAGAATGATGCAGTGAATTCGAAGAAGGGGACCCTAGGCACTGCCAAGGGAGAGAAAAAAAAAGAATTTCATAAAAGTATAAATTTTGATGTCCAAGAAGTATAAGGTGACCCACGTGTGTAATTCTAAATTTTATAGTAGTCACACCTCAAAAGTAAAAAGAAACAGGTAAAGTTAATTTTAAAAATAAATTTTATTTAACCCAATCTGTCAAAAATATTATCATTTCAATATGTAATCAATATAAAAATTGTTAATGAGATATATCACCTTTTTTCATATTAAATCTTTGAAATTTGGTATATATACTTATACCAAGTATATAGTATATACATTATAATATATACGATAAGTTATATGTACTATATTATATAAGTTATATATATAGTATAGCAAACTTACGGAGCATCTCAATTTGGACCAACTACATTTCAAGTACTTGGAAGCTACATGTGACTAGTGGTTATCACATTGAACTACGTAGATCTAGAGGTTGAATGTTAAGGAGCCTAACTGCCTTCCCCCCGCCGCCACAGCTCACAAATCCCTGATAGAAAAATTATGTCTCTCAGTTAGGATTTTAGGATTTTTTTTTCCCTGGAGAACCTAAATGGGTTAAGAGTACAGACTAATATACCAACACTGATGGGTCTCCCAAGGAAACCACCCAGCCAAATATCCCAAAATGAAATCCATTTATTGACAAATAAATGGCCCTGAGCTCATGCAGCACTTCCTATGATATTTTTAGTGTCTCATTATTAACATGAACAAAAGGGCAAATGTCATTAGGTATTACTCTCTAATATGAAAAATGAAGACCCCCCAAAAAAACGAGAAAAAAACAAAACGAACTTGAGGAAAAAGAGACAATGCCAGGAGAAAACACTAAGTCTTCAAAGGACTTTAACATCCTCACAGAGATAAGAAAAGATATGGTATCAGGGAATGTGAACAAGATGCTATAAAAAGGTAATTTGCAATTATAAATAGAACTTTAGGAAATTAACCATGATGATATCAGAAATAGAAGGCTCAGTAGAAGAACTGGGTGAAAGTTGAGCCATATCTCCAGAACAGGAAGGCAGGTATTGGAAATTAAGAGAGGGAAGGTAAGGAAATTGGAAGTTCAGTCCAGGAAGTCCAGCACTAGAATAACAGGAGGTCCAGAAAGAAAGAAGAGAAAAAATGGAAAGGAGATGATGATCAGAGAAATGACTGTAGAACATTTCCCAGAATATAAAGACAGGAGTTTCTGGATTGTACCAGGCTTACCAGTATGATACTTGAAAACAGAACCAGCAACAGGAAACCAAGAACACCGGAACAAACAGAAGATCTTAAAATCTTCCAGAAGGCAGAAAAAAAAGCAGACTCAAACAACTGATCAGGAATCAGAATTTCATTGTTTTATTTTCTCAAGGACAATCCAAGAAGCTAGAACACTACTGAGGAATGGCTACAAATTTTCAGGGAAAATGTCTTCTAACTCAGCATTTTATATAAATGTCACTCAGATGTAAGGGTAGAATTAAGATGTTCTCAAACATCCAATGCTCCCAAAATTTACCTGCCATCTATTTTATTTTTTATTTATTTTTGTTTTTTTATTTTATTATGTTATGTTAATCACCATACATTACATCTTTAGTTTTTGATGTAGTGTTCCATGATTCATTGTTTGCTTATAACACTCATTCAGTACGTGCCCTCTTTAATATCCATCACCAGGCTAACCTATCCCCCCACCCCCTCCCCTCTAGAACCCTCAGTGTGTTTCTCAAGTCCACAGTCTCTCATGGTTCATCTCCCCCTCCGATATCCCCCCCTTCATTTTTCCCTTCCTACTAGCTTCTTTTTTTTTTTTTTTTAACATATAATGTATTATTTGTTTCAGAGGTACAGGTCTGTGATTCAACAGTCTTCTACAATTCACAGTGCTCACCATAGCACATACTTTCTCCAATGTCTATCACCCAGCCACGCCATCCCTCCCACCCCCCACCACTCCAGCAACCCTGTTTGTTTCCTGAGATTAAGAATTCCTCGTATCAGTGAGATCATATGATACATGTCTTTGTCTGATTGACTTATTTCGCTCAGCATAATACCCTCCAGTGCCATCCAGGTCGTTGCAAATGGCAAGATTTCATTCCTTTTGATGGCTGCATAATATTCCATTGTATATATATACCACATCTTCTTCATCCATTCATCTGTCGATGGACATCTTGGCTCTTTCCACAGTTTGGCTATTGTGGACATTGTTGCTATAAACATCGGGGTGCACATACCCCTTCGGGTCCCTACATTTGTATCTTTGGGGGTAAATACCCAGTAGTGCAATTGCTGGGTCGTACAGTAGCTCTATTTTCAACTTTCTGAGGAGCCTCCATACTGTTTCCCAGAGTCCTGCCATCTATTTTAATTCAGGAAGCAACTAGAAGAGATAGTCCCCTACAAAAAGAGAGTAACCCAAGAAAGAAGATGACATGGGGTTCAGAAACCCGAGTATCTGGCTGGAAAGAGAGGCCAAAGCTGTGGCCAGGATGACAATAAAGGAAACTCCCAGGTCCACAGCCGCGAAGCAGGCCTGGAGGGCTAGTGGGAGTTCAGAGCATATGGGAGAGAGGTGGCTTAGACAGTAAAACTGATAGAATGCCCGTTAGGTTTGAATGTATTGAGAGGAGATTTTACTCTTTGGTAGAGAGCGTGGGGGTGAGTAATGACAAATGCGTAGTAAACTACACAAATGAAGAAAATGGGAAAACAAACTCTGGGGAAAACAAAAATTAGTATCAAAAAGGGAAATGTAATCATAGGGTATTTACATAGTTCAGCTATGAATAAATAACATTTATTCAAATGAAATATATATTGAATATTGGTCTAACCAAAAATGATGATATGGTTAACAGTGTTAGCAGATGGCAAGAAGTGCTCATGTGTGTGTATGAGTGTATGAGTGAGTGTGTACTTGTTTGCGTGTGTGTGTGTGTGTGTGTGTGTGCTGCATGGGGATTGGCAGAGCTGTTTTCTCAAGAGGGAATCAACTGATGATGATGCCCAACCAAAACTAAAACTAAACAAAATGTACTTGTTATTAGAGATAACACCAGAAATAGGTAAATAAATACCTTGAAGGTTTTTACCTCTGGAATTTAAGCATAGGGGTGGGAGAGAGCTGCTATTTTTCATAAGACTCTATATAGAGCTTTTTGGCTTTAAAAATATGTGGATGTAAAACTTTGATATTGGTAAGATTAAAACTAAAAAAGATAAAACAAAAATTAGTAAAGGTTTTTGCATAAAACATGTGAACAGAAAATGTAGGATTCCTTGTTATTTTTCATAGTGGTTAAGAGCACAAGTTCTGGGGCCAGATTTCTTGGGTTCATATCCTGCTTCTCTTACTCACCAGCCATGTGACCTTGGGCAAAAGTTACTGCTGGTCAAGTTGTCTCAGTTTCCTACTATTTACATAGTTTCTATTTTATAGGATTGTTGCAAGGATTTAATGAGCAGATGATACTTACAAGCTATCGCTAACATATGGTAAGTGCTCCATAAATGCTAGCTATTGCAGGTTCCATTGACCTGTTAACTGTATCAGGTCAACACTTTGGCACCTGGATGCCTCAGTCAGTTGGGCATCCAACTCTTGGTTTTGGCTCAGGTCATGATCTCAGGGTCCTCAGGCTCCATGCTCAGTGGGGAGTCTGCTTGAGATTCTCTCTCTCCCTCCTCCTCTGCCCCTCCCCCTGTTCTCTCTCAAATAAATAAATAAATTTTAAAAAAAAGAAAAATACTCTTAAATGCAGTGAAAACTTAATAGAAAGGATAGGCAATATGGGAAAAATAAGTTTGCTGTCCCATAATGCTTGATGTTTGTTCTTGGAAAAAATGTGCAGCAGTCATGCACATACATTTCTTCTTTTTTCTTTGGAAAATATATTTTAAGCTATTTTGGAGATTCCCTGGGCATGCATAGCTCAATTTGGGAATAAATTTCTTTTATAGCTGAAGTAAATGGGAATATTGATCAGAAAGAGATCTGAGAGAGTGACCTAGAAGTGAACTGTTCTAAATCACACCATGACTCCCCAGACCTGTCCAACCATCTCCTAGAGACTCACGGTTCATTAATACCTGAAGCAAAACTTTTGGTTTAAAATGTTCAGTGAAACTCCAGTCCATTAGACTGCGTTGTTGCGTTTTCTTTATGTCCTCTAACTCTGCTTCCACAGTCATCTTCTTGGGTTTCTAAAAAAATCACAGGAGTGCAATTTCAGCTTTAATTTGTGCAAGTCCAAATGGAGCCCTCTTGGACTCCATCAACTAACCAGCATGCACTCCATCTAATTGGGGAAATCTGCATATGTATAAATCCATATGGCAACATTTTAGGAGAACTGCTGCCAGAAAGAGTATGCCTTTGAGTTTTTTTTTTTTTTATGGGCAACATAATCTAAATATTTTTATTGTTAGGTTATACTCTTCTGAGTCCTGTTAGCAATTATAGGCAGGTTTTCTGAACTCACTTCAAGACAGCATTAGTTCTCCATGGCTGTATGGTCAGCAGGTGTTTGTGAGGTTGCCAAGCCACACTGTCTAGAGAGGAGCATGGAGCTTGGAAGTTTTGCTTAAGCCGCTAGTGAAATTAACTCCTTTTTCTCCAGTTGGAGCTAGTCTGGGTATGTCTGAGCAATCCCTTTCCTTCTCCTGCTGAACATCTCCTTTGTGTGCGTGTGTGTGTGTGTGTCTGTGTGTGTTTCTCACTCTGGGTCACAGTTTTTTCAGATCATCTTACTTGTATTTACACTTTTAGCAAAACAATTCCTTACCTTTTCAAGAGGCTCAGGCTTTGTGACTCCTTCATCTTTGATCTCATTGTTCGTGGTCTGTTCTGTAAATCAAAGACACCAACATCCAGTTGTGTTTGGGCTTTGTTCTTGCCTTTGTCAGTGCTGTGCCTTTTTGCTGCCCATATGATCTATGTTTCTGTGCTGAAAAGGTAATTCCTGAAAGGCATGTTTCATGCCTCCAAAAAGGTGTTTGTGTCAATAATTCTAAATCAGTGTCTACCTAGAAAAGTTATACTAAACCCTTTGAAAAGAACCCAGCTTCCTATATGATGCATTCCTAAATCATATCAGATATTCTGCCCTCAGACTATCTCCCTCACTTCTAAAAATGTACCTTTATGAGTTGCAAATACTCACTGATTAAACTATAGCTCTTGTGATTCTGAATCTCTCATATAGAAATGGATAAACTATATAGCATATTCCAAGTTTGACCAAAGAAATGGAGTGGGTGATGAATCTTGTGGTAACATATTTGTGATGTTACTGAATAGCTGAGCCAACTTGGTCTTTTATCACCCTTAGAACAACAGCAAATTGATCCCTACATAGTCATATATAAAATGGTTCCACCTTCACTCTCCAAACACATCCCTTCCACTCTCCTTTGCTCATTCCTCTCCAGACTCACCAGCTTGCTTGCTGTGTCTTAAAGTTTTTGCACTTGTTTTTCTTTCTTACATGCTTTGCTTTTAGATAATCACCCGGTTCAAACACTTCATCCGCATCGTTGCTAAATGTTACCTCCTTAAGAGCCTTTCTGCCTTTTACCCTGTTTTATTTTGAATCATACCATTTACTAGTGCCTGATGATATTTATTTCTTTATGTCTATCTCGCCATCTCAATGTGAATTCCTGGAGAATAAGAACTTGATCCTATTTTCCATAACTGTACCCTGAGCACCCAGCACGTGGAAGGGATTCAGTACATTTTGTTTTGCTCGAGTGAGGAAAATCTACATCACATAATAAAACTGGAAATGTATGGAAAGCTAGAGAGAGAGAGCAGAAGTGTGGAAGAAATGCAAAACAAAAGCTTGTTTTAGGGTAAGCGTTAGATTCAACTTCATTCTGTGGCAAAGAGAACCATATCTGCACTTCTAGAGGGTGTAGTTAATTGTGTCTACCAAGGATAGGCCAATGTTTTTCTTTCTTTTAGGAGCATAGCTAGTTATATTTTCGCTACTAGTTTCATCTTGCCTTGGGCTGGTGAAGGTGACGGTAAGAATGTTCCATTTTGATTTACAGGAAAACTATAAAGTCAATTCAGTTCAGTATTTATATAAATATATCTACTCAAGAGAAAACTCAGGCCAACTATAACTCTAAATAGACCATGATGTCCCATGTGTCCTTGAAGCAACTGATATGAAATCTGTGGAATAAAAATTATTCTATTCTGTGGTCTGCCAGATTTCCGGGAGATTTGATATTCCCTCCTGTGTTTAAGGATCCAGCAGAAAAAGTCTCCAGTTTAGAAAATATGTTCTAAAAAATTGTGCATCAGTTATTTTGTCAAAGGAAAGAACATTCTAAAACTAACCTGAACTCTTCATTTAAGAGTACAGTAAAAATCATTTTTTCTTTCTTTCTGATTCTGCCTTCAACCGCATAATCCTTTGACAGTGTGATTCAGTAGTTTTTGACACATCTGGAAATGGATGCTTTCTCATCCCTTTGAAAAACAGCTTTCCTAATCTGTTTTACTTTAGAGATAACAAGATCCCTCTGCAAAGCAGTTACTTTATTAAAAAAACACCCAACAAGCATAAAGGGCACATCTAAACCTATAGCCTCACGGTTATCAACTCTCAGGTTTTTCATAAATATCCAATAGGCCCTGTCAAGTTCAAAAACAGTCTCAGATGGAAATCCAGTGTTTGGTTAAGAAAAGCACAAATATTCAGTCCTTCACATCCAGGAACAGGTTTTTATGTGTATTTGATGCTAAGATGGTTGTGCAGGAAATACATGGACAAGTTTTGCTTTGCTTAAAATGATTTCAAGGGGCTGCTTTAGAAATATGATTCAGAGTTAGGGGGAAAATGCAAGATCAACAACAACAAATTTCCTTAGATGTTAACAGCCACAGTGAAACACCAAGTCTCAGCCACCCTCCCCTGTCCAGTCGTAAGAGTTCCTTGATGTGGATCAACATACATCAGATAGGATCCCTTATTGGTTGTGGGGACTTAGTTCTCAAGATTGCTCAGCCTCTAGGATATACTATCCATTATAGCATTTTTAGCCCTGACAACTTAAGAGTTGCTCTAGTCATCTATTTTCCACCAGGATCTGGAATGCCAATTTACATGGTTTGACCACCAGGTGGCAAAAGTTGTCTGAGGAAAACTATACACCAGTTGCTCTGAAGAAAAAAACAAAATACAAAGAAAAAAACCTCAGGCCTTATATCTCTCCTGGCTTATTCTGGATCCACATGAACACAAAGTGACTTCTTTGTCATATATTTACATTCCTACAGGATGCATAATGGCATAACATCCCAGGTTGACTTATTTGGCTTAATTATTTTTGTGAGCTTGGCTAATAGGTAAGGGACTTAGAGAAATAGGGAACCAACCCTTTTGGTAGCAAAATCAGGTTAAGTATCAGCATGAAGAAGAGACTATGAGTATGACTAAACCACTAGACAAGGAATTTCTGGAGCTGAGGAAGCACAAGACAGTGGAGGAAGCATTGGTTTGGAGTTAGCTCTCTGTTGGAATCCTGACTTCCTACTTGTATGTAGTTGAACAAGTTGCTTAACCCTTCTGAGTCTTCAACTCCTCATCTTTAGAATTAGGACGATAGCATCTTATTCACAGACTTGAGGTTTATATCAAATACTAGTTAATATATGTAAAATGTCTTAGCAGAGTGCTTGGAATATAGCAGGACAATATTTAAAAAAATGTTATCTCCTTCTCTCTGTCCTCCTCACCCTCCGTTATCTGCTCTACTAAGCAAGCAGATTTTCCCTAATTCTACTCCATCAATGACTTTCTCTTTTATCATCATCTAAATTAATGAAAATGGCAAGATGACCATTCAGTCAATACTGACTTAATAACTGTTCTCTTGTGCCACAGACCACTTACTCTTGTTTAATGCTTTTAAAAATTATAAATTATAACACATATGGAGAAGTACATAGACTATAAATGCTTAGTTTAATGGATAATGGGAAAGAAAAGACCCAGCACTGCAGACATCTTATGTGTGTCCTTTCATAACCATGACTTCCTTGTGAAACTATCATATTAATCCTGATGTCTTTGTGTGGATTATTTTGGGCTTTCTACATTTACAATATTTACAAATATTTCTTCCTTTTCAAACCTTACACTTTTATCTCTTTTTCTTGCCTTACTGAGTTGGCTAGCATCTCCAATGTAATATTGAATACAAGTGTTTATAGTAGATAGCTTCCTGGAGTTGAGGGAAATCTTTCAACTTTTCATCTTGATATGTAATGTTTGTTGTAGTAACTTAAGAATAAACCTTATAAGGTAGAGAATTTTCCTTCTCTTGCTAGTTTGCTAAGATTTCTTTCATAAATTGCTATAGAGTTTTAAGTGCTTTTTCTGCATCTATTGAGATGATGATATCATTTTTCTCAGTGTTAATTGATAAATTATATGGATTTTTACAAGTATGTTTTTCCTCTATTTCTGTTATAAAAACAACTTGTTTGTTATGTATTATTATCATTTTGTATATTGCTAGATCAGTTTACTTATATTTTATTCAGGATTTTTGCATCTATGTTAATGAATGAGCTTGATTTATAATTTTCTTTTGTTGTACTATCCTTGACTGTGTTATTATAAGGTTTATGCTAGCTTCGTAAAATGAGTAAGGGAGGATATCCATTTTTTATTTCTGGGAATAATTTTTAAGATTAGAATTATTTCTTTTTTTGAATTTTGGTATCACTTGTAAGAAAGATCATTTGGGTTTGGTATGTCCTATTCAGGAGGATCTTTAATTATTGATTTAATTTATTTAAATGATTACAACACTATTCATGTTTCTATTTCTTCTTGAGTCACTGTTGGTAAGATATACTTTTCTAGTAATTTGCTCATTTTATTTTAAGATTTAGTGGAATAAAGTTGTTCATATCCTCCTACTGTTTTTTACATTTCTGTAGGATCAGAGGAAAGTCTATTTCTTTATTCCTGATGATTTTTATTCCTGATATGGCTTTATTCCTAGTATGGTTATTTATCCTTCCTTTTTTTGTGGTCTGCCTTTTATTTAAAAAAATTATCAAATTTTAAAAGTCTTTTCAAAGAACCAGACTTTTGTAGTATTTGTTCTTCCTTATTACAGCTATATTTTCTTTTTTTTTTTTTTAGATTTTATTTATTTACTTGAGAGAGTGTGCGTGTGAGAGAGAGAGAGAGAGAGAGAAAGAGAAAGAGAAAGAGAAAGAGAAAGAATGAGCCAGGGGAGGGGCAGAGAAGCAGGCCCCCCACTGAGCAGGAAGCCCGATGTGGGACTCAATCCCAGGACCTTGGGATCATGACCTGAGCCGAAGGCAGATGCTTAACGAACTGAGCCACCCAGGTGCCCGCACATCTATATTTTCTATGTCAATAATTTACTTATTTTTTTCTTCCTTTCACTTTGTTTGGGTTTATTTTGTTCATCTTTATCTAAGAACTTGAGGTTGATGGTTAGCTAATTAATTTTTAGCTTTCTTTTAAAAATGTATTCATTTAAAGCTGTCAGCTGCTCTCTGAGTATCCCTTGCTTTAGTTGCATTATAGAAATTTTGATATTCAGTATTTTCATTACCATTCAACTTGAAATCTTCCCCAATTTCTATTGTGACTTTTTCTCTTTGAAAATTTGGGTATCTTCTCATTATTTTTCATAACTAATGGCCTCTATAACTTCACTGGGTTTTGAGAATATACTCTGTAGTTTTGATCCCGTGAAAATTTGCTGAGATGTGTTTTATTGGTCCAGTATACCATTAATATTTTAAAGATAAGCATACCTGTGACCTCTAAGAAGCTATAGTACTATGGAAACCTAATATAGGCATATGAATAATTATAATAAGTAGTAGGAAATGATAACTAATGCCAAAAAGGAAGCACAGATTAATTATGACCATGGGAATGCTAAGGGAGCCATTTCAAGAGGGACACATCTAACAAAGCTTTATGGAAGTGCCACTGAAATCTAATCGTAATCAAAAAGAGAACTCCAGGTGGAGGGTATTGTGGAAGAAAGACACAGAGATTGAAAACAGCAGACTGTGTAGAGGAAATAGAGCTTAATTCTGTTTGCCTAGAGCATGGCATGAGTGAGCAAAAAGGCAAAAGCAGAAAGGTTTTGGAAAAGTAATTTGGTACTACTGCAGAAGCATGTATAGCAGGCTAAAGTGTTGGGTTCTGTTAGTAGGGAGACATTGAAGGTTGTAAGCAGGAAACGAACAGCTGGATTTTGGGTAATTAATCTGATAACTGTGCATAAGATAGCTCAATAAATTTAGCCTAACAGTCTCCTATGCTTCTATACCTCCTAATATAACAAATTTATGATGGTATATTCTATAGTAAGAGTCATTACCTGAGCTATAAAGAAGAGAACGGGAATCCTTATTCTTCATTGAGCATTGATCTTCTACCAAGATCTGTAGTGGGCAGTTCACTATTTATTGCAGGTAATTTTTAATATTTTTTTCATATAATTATAATAATCCTATGAAATACTAATAAAAGTTTTAATTATGTTCACCTTACTGTACTTACTAAGGTAAAAGTGGACTAACAGGCCTTAGGATATTTTTAAAAACAAGGGCTGAAATAACAAGGACTGAATAATAACACTCAGTAGCAAAGTTTAATTTTAACTTAGATATTAAACAGTCTTCCAATTGAAATAGGGAGGCACTTAAATTTAGATAATGTTTCTTGAATCATTTTTGGGGTTAATACATCCTATAATAGTGCATACACACACACACACACACACACACACACGCACACACACACACAGTTTACTCACCTGAAGGCCCAGACTGGACCTGAGTCTTCAAACTAGTCTTCTGCTCTGACAACTGTATATTATCAGGGTCTAAGCGTTCCTTACTGTTTGGGTCAGAATGCTTCATATTATTAGAATCAGACTGACGAGCATCTGAAGGTTCTTTAGTGATCTCATCCTCTTGCACGGATGTTGACCAATTCTGATCCACAAATAAAATTCTGTCTTTGGTTTCAGTATCTAATCAGTTTGAAGAAAATCCATTATATATAATGCTAGAAAAATTGACAATCATAAAATGTAAGAATTCCTTTGATTCCCTCCATGCAGTGTACCTGTTTGGGCTTTGGCCTCTTGGGCATTCATTTTCATGATGTTTTGCTGCCTTATCTGTTTAGCAAATCTGGCAGGGTTGTCCCATGGTATGTTGAACATCTCAGAATCTGTCCCATACATCATCTCAGAAGGCATTAGCTTTCCTTCTTCATTAACCTCAGAGAGTTTCAGGCTCTCAAAAGTAAACACTTTAAAGGCTCGTTCTACTTCATTCCAGCTCAAGACTTCTGTAAGAAAGCAGAAACTATGCTGCTAGGAATGTTCTTATTACCACATAGTACAGGGCTGACAGAGGGGCAGCCAGGGGGTCTGTCCACCATGATGACGAGGGAGTCACGTCACGCTGGGTGTTGACCTGACTTTAAACATGGGCTCCACAATTTTGCAACAAATATGGATAGTACCTAATAATAAGAAAGCTGTACAGTCAAGATATAATCTATCAAGACAATGCTCACAAATTGCTTCATAGCTTAATCAGTATTAGGTGTATTAATATTAATTCACATGGACTCTCCAGGGTACCATATTGGTTAAATATGTTTAAAACTTATCATTTTTAAGCAAAAGCACTTTTGCTACTGTTCTAATTTGAAGTAAAAAAAATTACTCACTTGTGTCTAACATACACTTTATATTCAGTAGGTTTTATTGTTCCTTAGGGCTCAGAAAAGGCCTCTTTTCACCCACTTGAACTCATGTAGCACTTTCCATAATTGCTCTTCAAAGATTATCAGCTTTCAATTGGCCCTATTCATTTGTGCATTTATTTTCTCACAGCATTTATTTATCCATTTACCCACTCCCTCCCTCACTTGCTTGCTCACTCGTCTTTGTTTTCTATGTATTAGGCTTTGTCATAGGTCCCTGAAATTCAAAGAAAAGATTTGGTTCTTGTACTTTAGAAGTTCAGGGCAGAGGGGTGGGAGGTAGGTATTAGCAAATAATCATGGGATTCCATGAGGAAAAGTAAAATGATTGTGGTAGATCAATGATTCCGTGGTAACCTCCACTTTTTTTCCAGTAGAAATGAGGACAGAGGGAGGGCTGTTTTGGGAAAAAAACAAAAACAAAAAACAAAAAAAATGAGGCAATTCAGAAGAGAGACAGGGAAAAGGTAAAACTTACAGAATTAAGGAAAGTTTGCTCATTCATTCATTTTGCAAACATCTTTTGAGCACATATTAGTTGTCAAGGATTATAGTAAAAGCCGGGACCACAGCAGTAAAGTTAGCAATGAACTCCGGATCTTCTAGAGTATCTATTCTGGTGGCTGGAAACAGGGCAAACAGGTAAGTGCATGCCATATCAGAGATGATAAGAAGGATAAAGCTAGGAGAGGGGGTAAAAAGTGATAGCGGTTAGGGAGGGGCTTCTTTTTTTATATAAGGTAGTCAGAGAAAAACCCTCTAAGCAATTAAGCAAGAATGTGAAGGAAATGGGAGAGTAAGTCCTGTGAATATCAGGAAGAAAAGGGATGGAGGTAGGAGAAATAGCAAGGGCAAAGATCCTGAGGCAAGGGGTTGACCAACAGGTTCAAGGAATCACAGCAAAGCCAATGTAGAATGAGTGGAGTGGAATGATGAGACCTTGACAGGTGATGAGCTCAGAAAGTGGGTGGCAGAACAGTGTAGATTATTCTTTGAGTGACATGGGTGGCCTCTAGAGAATTCTGAGTTAAGAGGGTACGTGGTGTGACTAACATTTTGGAAGGATGATTCTGGTTATTGCATGAAGAAAAGGCTAGGTGAAAAAGTGAAAGCCTGTTGAGCAATTGGAAAGCTATTGAAATAGTCCAAGTGAGAGGTGACAGTGGCCTGGGCTGCCATGGCAGTGAGGGATTTGGTGGGATTGGTTGTGGGGCATAAGAAACAAAGAGGAATCAGGGATGACTCCAAGGTTTGGGAAGAAAACAGTTGCCATTTACTGAAATAAGGAGGACTGTGAAGGGACAAATTTCAGGGAGTCAAGAGTTTGGTTTTGGATCTGTTAAGTATGAAGTGCTGATAGAGAGGAGAGATGAGGAGGAGCAAGGTTTTGGAGGGGACACATAAACAGGATCTGTGTGACGTGGCAATGGAAGCAACAGAAACAAGAATCCTGTGCTGTGTGTAAGACAAGGTGGAGAGAGCATGGAGTCATACCACAAGCAGAAGGAGAGGTGGAGTGTGGCAGGATATAGGCAAAGGACATACGTTCTCAGGAACATCAGTAACAGGGTGGTTATGTAAACAAAGTTCTCCACTTACCCAGGTGGGTAGGCTCTACCCCGCTTTTCCATGAGGTGATGACATGACAGTATTCAAAAGATTTTGTTGTTTCCTTACCATTATGCCTACTTAAAAATCAAAGAAGAAATCAAGAATAAAATATTTCACGATTTGCTTATGAATCGAGAAATGAAACGAGGTGCTTTTCTCTTTTCTAGGATAAATGCTTTCTTGTCAAATAAAGATGTCTATAATCTCATGTTCCTTCTTGTAAGTAGGAATGTATCTGCTGATTGCCTCAAGTGGAAATAAAGTTGGTTTTTATTTTTTAAAGATTTTATTTATTTATTTGAGAAAGAGAGAGCATGAGCAGGGGGAGGGGTAGAGGCAGAGGGACAAGCAGACTCCCCGTTGAACAGGGAGCCCGATGTGGAGCTCCATCCCAGGACCCTGAGATCATGACCTGAGCCGAAGGCAGACGCTTAACTGACTGAGCCACCCAGGCGCCCCTGGAAATACAGTTTTTGAAGGAAATGACTGTATCTAAAATCCCAGTGAACTCTGCAATGAGAAGCTGATTTTAGATTCTCAAAATTGCCTCTCTCTCCGCTGTCCTCAAAGATCATAAAATGACCCCTCCTTCTATGAGAGGAGATGAACTTGAATCAACACACTCTAGGCACCACACCGCCAGGGGCTCTCTACTCTGTGATTTTACCTAGGATAGGGATCACCATGTTTTCTGCAATGATGTCAAGGAAGGGATGTGGGGGTGGGGAGCCGGGAAAAGGAAGGAAGAAGCAGATTATTCTTGTCATGGAAACGCAGTGGGAAGAAGACCCAGGGCATCAAATTGAAGAATGTTACGCATCATAGCCGTCATACTATTGCTAATGACATTATTCAAGGTTAGAGAATCAAAATACCCACCTCAGCCTCTGAAAGCTCTTTCAATAATCAAAATGCTTTTTGCAAATAGGAGTGTGATCTTAAGAAGCACATATGACCACAAATGAATGAATTTAAGCTAAGGCAAAAAAATCTACTCACCATTTGTACAGAAGTGCATGAGCTCATGAATTGTAGCTAGACGTTTAGTGCTGTTCCATGGTGGGGGCAGAGGGAATTTAAGGAATTCCCACAGTGGCAACTTAGACTGCATCTCCTGCTCAATTTGAACTGGGTCAAAATTCTTTTGGTCCTGATGAAAAAGAGCAACATGACAGAAGACATTAGAGTAAGCTGTCAAGTGCCTTATGCATATGGAGAAGGCAAAACCTGATACCTTCGCTCTCATTATTTGGAAACAGGGGAAATCAATGATAATTGGGGAAGACAAACTGTTGGTATTTTGCTGAAGGTCAAAAAAGCTCGTTCTCACTTTGCCAGAGGTTCCTGTGCACAGAAATGATGCATTCTTCATTTGCTGTGACAAACTACCAAAGTCTCATATATATTCATCTCTCCCTTCTGAGATCCTTCTCTGGCTTCCACTAATTTTTCACATTGGTAAGATATCTAATGCAAATAACTATAAGGTTTTAATGCAAATTTGGTGTACTCACAATCAGTTAAATGGTTAACTGGGCCTCTATAATTAGACAAGTTTTCTTTGCTCCCATATGCACCTCTATTTCCTGAGGTCTCACTTTGCAAGCAGGTATCCATTTTGAATATTACTTTTAATTCCATCGGTGAAACTATCTAACCCCAATTTCTTCAATGAATAATTATAAACAAGGCCTTCTTGCATCACTCTCCTGAGGGAAACCCAATTATTATTACCTTTAGAGCATACTTCTTGTAAGCATGTGCATCATGATAGTCCAATAAGAGAGGGCCTTTGGGCACTGCTTTGCTTCCATTTTCTTCTTCAGATAAGAATATTTCATGGAGATTCTATTCAAATTGAAATATAGTGACTTAAAAAGAGAATCCATACTTTTTCAAAGCATGCAAGCTCTTTGGATATCTCATGCCATCTGACCTTTTTCTCCTTCTCTGTGAGACAGAGAGAGGGCAGGATGGACACAATGTGAGCTGCAATTCTGTGGTCCAGCCCATCTGCTCTAGGAGGCGGCTGCACCAAGCTGGGCGGGACAAGGTCTTCTTCAGTTGCCACAACCTGTTAAAGTAAACAGGTGGGAGGAGTTAGATTGATGGTCAGCTCTTTACTGACACATATTTCCATTGCTCTTAGTAAAAACAAAGCGATCTCTACCAATAACATACGGTGATGACACAAAGTGGCAGTGTATACCAAAATAAAAGAGAAAATGTTTACAACGCATGCATTAAAGTAGATATAATTTTAACGTACGCATGAGAATAGATAACACAAAACACAAATGGTAAACAGGAAAATTTACTATGACAAAAATCAAAATAACAATATAATAAATTTTTTTCTTAATGATTTCCTCTTTCTCTTAAAGCACTCAAAACTGCTCCCACCTTTAGGTTCAGTAAGTATTGAGTGCCTATCATATGCCAAGCACTGTATGGGGCATCTTCTCTTGCATTATCTCATTTAAGTGTCACAGAGACATTGTGGAGTAGATATTATCTTAATTTTACAGAGGAAGAGCTAGGGTGACTGAAGTTAGTGACTGGTGCAAGCCGAAGGCTACTGAGTGGGAGGAACTGGGGATCCGGTCAAGTCCTCATTCTTTCTTCAAAAGAGTATAGATGGTGAGATCAGTAAGGGGTAATAGTCTCCTTTATAGGGGGAAACTGAGGTCTAGAAAGATTATGTGGCTTGTTCAATTTTACCTGGCAAACAAAAGAAGTTGAAATGTAATCAAGGTAGGCCCCTTATTTATAGCTTTTCTCTTCACCTTATATCCTGCAATCATCCTCTGTGATTTCACATAGTTTTACAGGGTTTCTCAACCTTAGAACTGAATTAGACAGTTATTTGTTGTGGGTTCAATTCTGTGCGATGGAGAATGTTTAGCAGTACCCTTGGCCTCAATCCATTTGATGCCAGTATCACCCCTCCAATTGTGACAACCAAAAAAATCTCCAGACATTGCCAAATGTCCCCTGGGAGTAAAAATCAGCTGCTGTTGAGAACCACTGCTATAGATGGATAACAAAATAGCCTCCCATCCTTCACCTTTTATCAACTCCTTACTTTCCAAAGAGCCACTCATATCTCCACTCTCTATCTCCTATCATCTCTTGGACCCACTCCAATCACAAAAGACCACTCAAAACTGTTCTACCTCTGAAACGTTAAACTCTAATATCTTGTCTTGGAAAATCCTAACCCATTCCTCTTATATTTCAATTTTTTCCATCCTATTATTAAGCTTTTTTTTCGATCAACACTATCTATTATTGGTTGCCTTCTATGGGTCAGGCACTGAGGTCATCAGCTGGTGCCTGTAATATACCAGGTGCTTAATAAATGTTTGTTGCTTTGAATTGAGTTGAATAAAATAATAAAGACTAAGATAAATAAAATGATGATACTGCAAGCCCTATAGGGCTTTTCAGCTTTTATAAATTTATTAATATAATAAAACTACTGGTCTCCCAGAAACCTTATGGGGTAATGAAAGGCAACTGTGAGTGTGCTTATCTAATTGGTTAGAAAACTAAAGCAGACATAAAAATGTATACTGGAGGTAAAAAAGATGATAGAGTCTGAACAGGACTTTAAAATAAACATTTGAATATTCAGAGACATAAAGGAATGTGTTACATCCATGCAATAAGGAAAATGACAGGCAGTTGTAAAAAGAAGTTGGAGAATTTATAAATTAAAGACATTTATTGTTGAGAAAAAACTTCAATAGCAGACTGGACTCCACTGAAGAATGAATTAATTGGAAGTTAAGCTGGAATTCCCAAAAAGATAAAATTGATAGAAAATGTAAAAGACAAGGAGGAAAACCCAGAAGTTCCACCATCCAATAAAAGGATAAATCAATAAAAAAAATAATAGTTGAGGGTATATTCAATTCAGCAAATACAGACTCAGTGTCTGCTGTGCATTAGGTGTGGTTATGGTTCACTGGGCATACAGCGGTGAACAAGATTAGATTAATTCCCTGCTTGCATGGAGCTTGTATTCTAGTGAAAGGGGGAAGGTAAGACACAAAGCAAATAAGTTATTTTAAGAAGAGTGGTTGTTGATAAGAAAATAAAACCAGGTGATGTGGTAAAAATCACTTTGTGTTGTCAGGGGCTTCCTTTGGATCAAGTGGGAGAAAGGCTAAGGAATACCATTTCCACTGGGCCCTGAATGAGAAGGAATATCCTCCAGGCAGACATGTGGGTGCAGAACTTTCTAGGAAAAGAAGTGGGAGTAAAAACCTGAGGTGGAATTAAGTAGTGTAGTTGAGGAAATCCCAGAAGGCCTATGTAGGTGATGAGTAGTTAAGAGAGAGAGAGAGAGAGAGAGAGAGAGAGAGAGAGAGAGTGTGTGTGTGTGTGTGTGTGGTGAGGGGGGCAGGAGATGAGATGACAGATCAGTCCAGACCCACACTTTTAGGGTCTTCCAATGTAAGGAATTTTGATTTTATTAAGAAAGTAATCAGAAACCAGATTATAGTCCTTTAGATTGTTAATGACAATGATAAAACAAAACCCTACCTGAACATAGCCTTGTGTTATGAATTATAAAGAGAAAACTCTAATAGCTGCCAGAAAGAAAAAAATCAGATTATCTACAAAGAAAAAAGTATCAGATTGACATGAGATTTCTCAGCAACATTAGAAGAAAGAAGACAACAAAGCAATGCCATCAAAATACTTTTCCATTCAGATTGACTAGGCTCTAAGGCAGTTTCTGAGACTTACACTTGGACAAGTTACTTAACCTTTTTATGCCTCAGTTTCCTTATTTGTACAATGGGGAATAAAAATAGTTTCTGCTTCATAGGGTTGTTCTAAGAATTAAGTGAGTTTATTTATAATAACTCTTTTCAAAAACATATAGAAAACTCATGAGAATTGACCACATACCTCAGGTCACACAGGAAGCTCAGGAAATTTAAAAACATTTTTTAACATGCAGACCATGTTTACTGACCATAATGCAATAAAACTAGGAATTGACAATAAACAATGGAAATGAAAATAAAAGATTTAGAACGGAACAGATTGAAAGCATCAAGATGCAGCCCAAGAAATACTCAAAGGGAAATGTGTAGCCTTAAGTAAAGCAAAAAGCCTGAAAATAAAAGAAGTAAGCTTTTGATTAAAATGAAATGCAGAATAAACTCAGAAAGAAAGAAATAATAAAGAGAAATGAAGAAATGAAACAGAAAGTAGAAAGGAGTTGATCAAGGAAGCAAAATGCTAGTTCTTTGAAAAGACCAATACAATAGATACACCATTGACAACCATGATCAAGAAGAGAGAGGGGACAAATAAATAACACCAGTCATAGAAAAGGAGAATAACCAGATGCCAAACAAATTTTAAAATGCATATAAGTGAATAAAGAACTTTATACGATATTGAAAACACAAATAAAATTGGCATATTTATTAAAAAATGCTAATGACTAAAATTGTCCTCAGGAAGAGAAAAATCTGATTAAATCTACAAGTATAAAAGAAATTTTAAAGATAACGACCATCAACCACCCATCCACCTGGCTACCTCCACTTTCTTGTCCGTTAAAATTACACCAGACACAGTTTGAAGGATATGCCTCACGAAACTTCAGGGAATGTGAGATCAATTGTTCCAGAGTGTAGCAAAAGAAAGGGGATTAAAGCAGATGATCAAAGTAAATCTAGTTTTATCTAGTGTTCCATAATCTTTGTAAAGGAGGATACACTCAGGGATTATGTGTGTAGTTTAAAATAGTCAAAACCAAAAGCAAAGAGAGATGAAGTGATGGACTCAAGGTTACCCCTCTGGGAAAGAATCTTCGCCATGTACCCACCTACCTGTTCCAGCATACAATGCAGTATCAGGGGCACAGAGATGAATTCTTCTGGAATCGGATTCAGCAAGTCATTGTAATATCTCATGTCTACTTCGGTTGTGCAGACAAAAGCCACTGTAAAATATACAATATATCACTGCTTGAATAAGATGCGTTCTCCATTTCCTCCATCAAAATTTTATCCATAAATTCAAACTGTCACCGTGTACTAATGAAAGCGGGACATGTAGGTGGAGGGATGTCTGAAGGCAAGATGGAAGACAGCCGGTAGTCCTTAATGTACCAGCTCACCGTGTTGGTCTTCGGGTTTCATACGTGCCTGATGGGGGCGCGTGTGGTTCCTCATTCTGTGCTTTCTTCTTGCCAGGGGTTGGAGCAACAGGTTGTGGTGCCTAAAAGTAGAAGAATTCAAAAGAAACAACTGAGATATCCAGCTGAGAGATGCTTTCGTCAGATGCGGGTATGATGGGGTCTGACAGGATTCTGAGATTGTATGATGTTCACACCACAGAATCATTGGCTAATATTAGGAGCAAACGAAGGGTTTTGTGTGAGGAAGGGAAGAAGTTAAAGGGTATGGACACTTTTCAGTTTTCCCTAACAGAGCCTATTGAGCAATTGCCAGGAAAGGGATGGGAAGATGGGGCACTGGTCCCTGGGTGACTCAGAATCACACCATTCTCCCTCTTTGAGTTCTTCAATGGTTCCCCATCACCTTCCAGGTACAACCCAAACTCTTTAACTCAGCACCAAAGGACATCGGCTTCCATTTTCCAGCAGGAGTTTGTGTTGTTGTTCTCCATTTTGCACTACTACCTGGGAGCACACACTTATCCTGTGGTCTGGGCTTGTGCCTTAATACTTCTTTCCTTTGACTGCATGTCTGTGTACATCCACCTTTGCCCCTTTCTTGAGAATACCTTTCTGTCCCTTCTTCCACTAGGCTTTCCTGTAGGCAAATCACACGCTGCCTTCACCACATCACTTACCCTGTTGGGTGAGGCTCTCCTGACTCCTCCCTCTCCCCTGCTGCTCCTCTTCAGGTCAGGTTATGTACCATGTTTTCAGTGTTTCTACTGCAGCCTGAGCTAACTGTTCTTACCATGCTATGTTAAAACCACCGTTGACATGACTGCCATTCTCTTTAAAAGTTAACCTCAACAAGGGGGACAGGGGAGGAGTCTTGTTCATTATTGCCAGCACCTTGTGCAAGGCTAGCACATGGTAGGTGCTAAATAAATACCATGATTAATTTATCAATAGCCCTCTCCTTGCTCCAGGTGCTGAATGTGGCTTCTAGCATCAACTCTCCATGTGGCAGGTAGTTAGGGAGTTTTAGTGTTGTGCCTGGGGGCCTCTCCTGGTTCCCACCCTCACGACTTTAATCCCAGCAGGCAGAATCTCCTTCCTACGAGTATTTATGTAATTTTTCCTTCGTGTGTTTTACAAAGGTGAAAATCAATTTGTTCAGTTGATCATTCAGCCCACTAAAGACATCCCAGAATGTGCTACCTCAGTAATTGACATGGCTTCCAAGGTAAGTTTCTCATTAACCACTTGTGGGATATTGATAAGGTGCATGCTTTCCAAATAGTGTTGGTGCTGCCTCTTCCAATCCAGGGTGTCATACATCAAACAGGCAATGTTTTCAAAAATATCGGTACCCAATTCCAGCTACAGGTGAGAAAATTAATGACAGTTAGTTATTAGTGTTTTGTTGTTGGAATCAGCTGTATGGTTCGTTTCCCTCTTAACAGCTAAACCAAGCACTTCCCCAAATCACTGCATCCCAGCCATGGTGAGTGAGTTTTCATTTGTTGAACCCTTCTGGACCATCTTGTTCACCACAATGCAAACTGTTCCCTTCGGAGGGTCGTATGGCTGCATTATACTGTAAGAGTCTAATGAATGCTTCAACTAAGTGAAAAACACCCTGTCCATTAATTTCAGCAACATGGCCTATATTCTGATGTCTCAATTTCTAAAACAACATATTAGGTAGGTAATTTCAATATCTCTTCTGTGCTACCGTCAGAGGAAAAAACTCCTAAGATATAGTCTACTGCTTTTGTATCTAATACCCACAGTTTTATTATCTAGCAAGCAAATTGTAGATCAGATACCCCTATTACCTTGGCTTTCATTTCCAGAACTGGAAAAGTACTGTTATCACTAGGTCTGCCTGCCTGAAAGCAAAGAAGCGTTAAGTAAGCTTATCCTAGATCTGAGTTACAGAGGTAAGGTAGAATGAGATAGCTTCTTGGGGGGCCAGTGAATCACAGGCTGGCAGGAGTCCAGGGAAGTGTGAGCTCTGCCCACCTGAAAGGCACAGCTACCAGTCTGGGCTTCATGTGCCTACACTAGGACTGAGCATTCTTCAGTTAAGTTTCAACCTGCTAGTCGTCCACCCAAATTCTGGCACAGAAACACGTTTTTGTTTGTATTTGTAAGAAATATGGTAGGACTTCTGCTCTTTCTGATCCCTTAGCTTAACTAGTTTATTCATTTTTAAAATCAAACAGCAAATCACATGCTAAAAGCCAGAAAATTATTTCAGCAACCAAGGTCTTAACTTGAGATGTTGCAGATGTCTTACATGAGCAGTTAGCACTTCTTGATGGGCATTTATTTGATGTAAACCTTTCGTTACCTTTTGTTCAGCAAAAATATAGCCTGCTTGTTTGCAGACAAAGTACAAAGGTACTAATGCTTTCCTTCTTCCACAGAGGAAGAGGACTCCTTGGCTGGCTTCTGCTTTGGATATGAGGCTATACCAACTTACATATATAGCTGAGTGTGTGACATCATGTATCCACACCATGTAGTTAGTCTATATCTACGAGAAGTAGATTTATTACTTTTATGTTTCTCAGGTGATCTAAACTTCAATGTGAACTTTGTTCTTCAATATTAAACCCAATGGCTTTTCTTTTCAAATCCAGCTCCATGACTGAACTGTTTTCAAGACTCTCTTTCCCCATCATCTTCAATGCTGGGTTGTTCACCCACAAATCATACCTTATATAGGCATGCTCGGGCTCTAAAAAAAATACTACAATTGGATCCAGACCAATTGGTCTGGCATGAAGAAGATATTCAATAAAAACTTGCAAATTGATTGATAGGAGATCAATGTGCCCAGCTGGGCAGCACAGCCATAAATGGCTCCCCAGACGACTGAATGTTGTCATTTCTGATGGTTACTTTCATGGCCCAACTAGATGCCCTTGATGGTAACTTTCTACTTTGGAGGTCAGGAATATTGTACCATAACTAGTATTTCCACTGAGATGATAATATTTTTTCAACATAAAATTTTCTGAACTTTAATTGCCATTTAAATTCTTCTACTCTATATTTAAAAAAAGTAAAATAGTCAATTCACTTTCTTTAAAAATGGAATGATTAAAATCTTCTAATGAACACAAAATTGTGGACACTGGAGGAGGAGCTGGGTGCTGGGAATGGTGCTGGGTCTTTCGAAGCTGTGATTATGTGCCTTGGTGTTATGACATCTGTGTACTGAAGGTGCAATGGGATGTACTCAGCTCTTGTCAGTCCATGCCTGGGGGGTAAATAAAATACAAAGAAGAGAGCCCTAGCTAGAGCAAGAGCAAAAGATACTTGGCCTGAGGCTGCCTTTGAAGACTCTTTTTATTGTTTCCTCTGAATTATGGTTCAGGAATTATATGGCTGTGATCTCCTATGCCCTCTTGAACCAAAAATGTATGCAAGTTCTTGAGATGGTATGACATGAAACAGTAAAGGACAGAAGGTCGTGCCTTCTTTTCTGAACTCAGGTTGAGGAGGCAGAGGAGTGAAAGACAAAACAGGAAAAATGAAGATCTCTAGATTGAAGGGGTGGAAAGAGGCCAAGCCAAGGGAGCTTGGAGTAACAAGTTTTGCTTAAACCAAGCTCTGCCTTCAGCCACAGCTTCTTTATGCTTAGCTTCTTCTCCATGTATAGGACAAGGCTAATATTTATTCTTACTTTTGGCAAGCTATCAGGCTTCAGTGTTCTGTTTCTACATAGTGACATCTAATGCTTTATGTTGACAGTCTTAAAAACTCAAACTGATCTGTATATTGTTACTTATTCAAATCCTGTCCATCCTTCAAGGTTCAAATCTGGGTCTCCCTCTCCTCAGAGTTTTCCTTACTTCACCATGTGCACATCCACCTCAAGGTTATGCAGTCAGGGACTCTGATTGTGAGAAATGTTCACGCTCCAACCCTGGGGCCTCTGTTTGTTGGAACGGGGGGTCAACCAGAAAGAGACCTGAGAAGTTTTGTGTAACAGCGATGCCTGGATATCTTCCACAACATCCCTGAGAAGTAGTCACTCAACCTTCTTTTTAAAAAACACCCTTGTGTATCAAATATTTGCTATTACGTTGTGATGCATCCCATTTCTTCTTTTTCTGAATTAGTAGGAAATTTAGGGTGTGTTTCACATAACTGAGCACAGAGGTGTATGGCACCTTGAACACTGCTTCTCTGTTTCATGGTTTTGGGCATGCCTTTCTGTAAGATCCTCAGTAGCAGGGACCAGTAAATGCTCCCAGAAAACACCTGTTAATTGTTGGGGTGGGGCCAAGGCATCCTATTAGATAGACCTTGCCTGCCAAATATATTAAAAATACAATTTTGGCAATAAAATCAAGGACCTAGAAAAACAATATTTTGAACTGATATATTAAAAAAAAGAAAGACAACGTAATTTGAAAAACTGTAAAATTTACTATTTTATGTTATATATTAAGATTACTGCCAAGAACATGGTTGATGTATGACTCAAAGCCACCTGCCACCAAATAAAAGATTTACCATCCTTCATTTCCATTTCCATCTTATTCTTTGCCATTAATTCATACACTAAAAGCTAAAGAACCAGGCTGTAACCATCACTGGGCTTTCAGTGTTGTCACTGTCTTGAAGAAAAAGGAGTTGAGCACAAAGCTATGTATATAGTCAGTGCTCAATAAATGTCTGTGGAATGAATGAGTATGATAAATGAAACCACACTACCACATGTCCAAACCACTCTCACAAATCCATGTACTAACCATCATTTTGCCGTCTGCCCAGTCAGAAGGGAAGTTATTTGCCTTGACCATGTATTCAAGTCGAGCAACATCAAAGAGGTTTGTTTCCGGTTTCTCATTATTCAGAATTGGTTCCAGGTACTTCCAGAAAATTTCAAGTTCTCTTTTGGCATCCTCTTTCTTCACTTTCTCTGCCTCTATGTCTAATTATAGCAACATGTTAATACAACAAAATGAGAATGTTGAATTTCTTCCCACTTTAAATTGACATGGTGAGTTATATGCATTGCAAGATGTCTGTGCAGTAGCAGGAGAGGCAAATAAAGAAATATAATTTTGAGAAGTTTTCAAACTTGGGCTATACAAGTATGAAACCAGAGGATTTTACTTCCGAAATTGATATTAAACATGAGCTTATCCCACCCCTTCATTTTACACTTGAAGCCCAGAAACATTATGATAAGGTTGCACATTTGCGGAGCTAAATATGTTCGATATTTCCATCCTCCTTAGATTGCATATATGCGGGAGCAGTTTTGCTGCCAAATCACTTTTTGACCATCTCAGTGTGTTTTTTTTCATAATTGGTTGGAACTGCTGTTGATCCAGTTCTCCATCCCAGATGGCTAAAAATAGACCGGATCAATGATTGATGCCTCAGTTAACCATTGGTCACATTCAAATAGCTACAGGCTTCTCTGGGCATTTGTGCTCTGACTAAAATCATGACAGATTCCCATAAAGTTACACGTGCAATTTTGCCTAAAATATTAATGTTTATTAGATCTATAACTAAATAGTTTCTACTACTAAGACCTCAGGATTCTATTATAAAGTCTGTTTCTCTGTGATTTTATTTCTATATATTAAATATTTTTTACAGAGAGGCTATGCACTTATGGAACATTTTCTCACTGGCTTCAATAAGTTATTTAGTGTTACAACTATCCTTTGAGATAGTCAGGAGCAGCTGGGTCTGAATCTCAACTCCTTTACTTAATAGCTGCCTCTAGGCTGAGTGTCCTTTTGGTAAAATGGAAAAACAGATCTTTCTCAACTTACAGTGGGGATGGAGTTATATCCCAATAAATGCATTGTAAATTGAACATTTGAAAGTGATATAATACACCTAACCTACTGAGCATCATAGCTTAGTCTAGCCTACCTTAAACATGCTCAGAACATTTACCTTAGCCTACAGTTGGACAAAATCATCTAACACAAAGCCTATTCTATAATACAGGGTTGCATATCTCATGTAATTTGTTGAACACTCTACTAAAAGTGAGAAACAGATTGGCTGTGTGGGTACAGAATGTTGTCAGTGTACTGGTAGTTTTCCCTCGTGATCACGTGTGTGACTGGGAGCTGCCACCATCCAGAATCACAAGAGAGGATCATACAGCATGTTGTTAGTCTGGGGAGAAAATCAAAATTCAAACTTCAAAGTATGGTTTCTACTGAACGTGTATCTCTTTCACACCATCATAAAGTTGAAAAATTAAGTCATCGTGAGTTGGGGACTGTCTGTAATAAAACACACTTCCAAGGATGGTAGTGGAAACAACATAAATCAATGCACTCAAAGCCCTTAGCACTAAGTCTAGTCCCAAGGCATCTGCCCAATAAATGGTAGCTTTTACTATCATCAGTGGTAGTAATTTCTAACTTGGAAGAGCAAATTTTTTTTTAAGATCTTATTTATTTATTTGAGAGTGAGGGAGAGAGAGCATGAGCAGGGGGAGGGGCAGAGGGCGAAGCAGACTCCCCACTGAGCAGGGAGCCCGACGCGGGGCTCTATCCCAGGACCCTGGGATCATGACCTGAGCCGAAGGCAGACGCTTAACTGACTGAGCCACCCAGGAGCACCCTGGAACAGCAGATTTTTAAAATGCAGTGTTATAGAAATTGGGATGTGGTTGTGTAGATTACAAAACACTGTGCAAATGATATTATTAATAAATAACAATAAAAGCAACAGTGTATGGCAGAAAATCTTGGACTTCCAGGTCACACAGGCTTACACCGAATCCCTTTCTATCACCTAAAGTATGTAGTAACTTTCAGTTCCCTTCCCACAGTGGTATTCTAGCACAACTCCCTTAGATGAAGACTCTGTGGCCCCAAATGGCTGAAAGCTCGTGTGGATGGGACTTCACCCCACAGCTTCCTAGTCTAAAGTTGGGAAGACAGAGTGCCCTCTCTGATTTATCACAATAAGCCAGAAGCAAAGCAGAGCAAGAATCCAAGGCTATGTCCTCCCTTGGGCCACGTGGTGACTGTGGCTTCTGGAAGAACACATTATATACAGTTGACCTATCCAGCCCACACATTCAGTAAAACTTATCAGTTAAATGTTCCTGAGAAATATAGTTAGATAACCAAGTCTTCTGACCCATAGTCCATGTTTTCTGGGACTGCACAGGGATATAAACAGAGTATGATTTTAATTTGCAAAATTTACAGCACCTGGCTAGTGCAAGCAGAATAAAGAGCAAATCAAAGTCTTAAAAGGATTTAATAATGAATGTATTGTATGACTCTTTTTTGGACAGAAAATTCATTCTATTTGTACTTTACAGACCATGGATAATATTGAGAGATTTGGTAAGTTGTGTAGCAGACTGCATACCTTCTGGCTGAAGAAGAACTTCCTGCTGCAGGCTAACTGCTGCCAGGTGTGTCTGCAGAGGTTCATAATTCTCTGAAGATATTTTAATCACGCTGCTTATGGGAATGCCAAGCTCAGTCATAATCGCTAATAGCTGAGGATTATTGAAGCCCACAACTAAAATGTAATGCTGGGCACCATCATCTGGCTCATCGTCTGTTCAAAATAAAGAAGAGCAGCCGTCATTTTAAAAGAGACCAGGTTGCACCCAGCCAGTTCGATGGCTACATACATTATGCATGTGTTTATAATACCTCTGGCTCGCCAAAAACAGTCCAGTTGGCTGGAATGTGGGTCTTTTGACTGGTTTTCATTATTACCCTTCCAGTAAGAAGGCTGTGACCATTTTACAAAATATTAAATCACTTTTGTAAATGAGATAGAGTCATAATAGAAGGACAAACATACATGGGGCCTGCGCTCATGGAAAATGTGTGCTTGGGTTTTTGTAAAAAGAAAAAGGCTTAGGCTGTGATTTTTTTTTTTTTTTTTTTGGTTCAATCTCTTTTGAGCAACATCTGGCTTTACTCCTGAATTACGAGTAGCTGCAGCTTTTTGTGGTATTTTATAAGTAGAGGTGTTTACAGGAGAGGGAAATATCGAATATGGACGTGCCCCCTACCAAAGTATTCTGTGTATTTACGTCAATAGGTGTGAATGCTGAGTGTGGGTTATGGAGCAATGATATATTTCTTGCATTAAATTTTTAAGATATATATTGTGCACTTTCCCAACATTTTTCCCCTCTATTTAGCCCTGGCTACCCTGTTTTATTAATGTTAAAACATTGAGTTTCTCCCAGACTGTGAGATTCAGAGAGATAAAAATAATTGTTATACTTTCATAGTCATGCTAGATAGTACATGAAAACATTAAACCCCACAATAGCCCATTAAGATAAATTTACAAATAATGCAATATGCGCAAACTTTTAATTTTTAAGTAATACTTTTTCTTCTATCCCTAAACAAATCTGTGTTGATATTGCCTATGGAAACCAAAATATCATGGCTTCTGAGTCTCGGGGATTGGGGGTGCAGCTACGTCCGGGGAGTCCAAGTGACAAGGGGTGTGAAAGGCCTGACAACTCATTTAAACGGGATGCAAATAATAAGAGGAAGCTCCATTTGTGTCCAAGGGTAGATGGTAATGAATTACTCACAGGCTGCACAGGTTAAACCAGTTTTACATCAATAATCAAAAATGAAAGGAAATTCTAGTTGCTCTAAGAGAAGCTAATAGTGGGAGAATTTGAGGTCAGGTCAGGAGGCTGTGTGCTCTGTGTGAGTCCCAAATTAACTGGTCTGATTTTATCACCATCGTATTTCATGCATTACAATCATCACTTTCTAGTGGCCTCATAATTATGTCTGACTTTTTAAAACGTTCCAAACAAAGTAGTAAGCTACTTGGTGGCACAATCAGCTCGTTATTTCATCCTTCATTTGCATTATGAAAATGTGCCCACAGCAAGACACAAGCTAAATAAATATTTGCTGAAAACATAAATGGATTGCAAAAAGCAATATTTTCCTATTAGGGTATCATGGGTGGTATGTGACTTCTGGTTTTATAAAGAGCCAAACGCCTGGGAAAGATTAAGCGTCATTATTGGAATGATTTCTCAAGTTACTTTGTAGATTGGAAGGCAAGAAGTGAAAGGTAACCCACAGGAAGAGCATCTCACTGACCGATGTAATGTTTAGTGTCATCATCTTCTCCCCTCCGTTTTAACAGCGTGGTTTTTTTCACTGTTGTGTTTGCCTCAGGCTGATCCTTTCCCTTTCCTTTGGCAACCTTGGCACTTGAGATCTTCTTCTCCTTGGGAGATTTTGCTTTCCCTTTATCCTTTTCTACCTTGAATCTATCTTCTATTACCTGGAAAGAGAGAATATTTTTCTCCAAATCATACAGTGAGTGAACAACAGCTTTTCTACTGTTGGGCAAATTAATTCTTTATTTTGTTCAATTGCTTGTTTACTCATTTATTTTTCAGGTAGTCATTCTTCAAGCCAGGATAGTGGAGATCCCAGGTTGGGCCCACATTATGATAAGGCACATCTATGCATGAGGACTGAGGGGTGAGTACTAGGAGACCTTTTACACAAGTGGCTTTCTAGAAGAGAATTCATCCTATAAGAAAGTCAAGCATGGGCCAATAAACTACCTCAGTTTTTGGGCGTAGGGTGAGTGGGGGATTCTGAGTACCTTGTGATAGCAGGAACTTAGGTTTATCTTGCAGCCTAACCCTGGGGAGTCTCGGTCTGAGTCTTAGAGAGAGGTTGGCTTGTTCATTAAAAACAAAAGTTTAAAAAAAACACATGGTGCAGCCCCTCTGGAAAACAGTATGGAGGTTCTTCAAAAAGTTAAAAATAGTGCTACCCTACAACCCAGCAATTACACTATGAGGTATTTATCCAAAGGATACAAACAGTGATTCGAAGGGGCACATGCACCCAATGTTTATAGCAGCAATCTCCACAATAGCCAAAATATGGAAAGACAGAAAAAGCCCAGATGTCCACCAACAGATGAATGGATAAAGAAGAGGTGATATATACACACACACTTGTATATCTGTGGTGTGTATATATATATATATATACATATATATATATATATATATATAATGGAATATTACTCAGCCATCAAAAAGAATGAAATCTTGCCGTTTGCAATGACATGGATGGAACTAGAGGGTATTATGCTAAGCAAAATAAGTCAGTCAGAGAAAGACAAATACCATATGATTTCACTCATACACGGAATTTAAGAAACATATCAGATGAACATAGGGGAAGGGAAGGAAAAATAAAATAAGATGAAAATTGAGAGAAAGGCAAACCATAAGAGATGCTAACTCTAGGAAACAAATTGAGGGCTGCTAGAAGGGAAGTGGCTGGGGGGAGGGGGTAATTGGGTGATGGGCATTAAAGAGGGAACTTGATGTAATTAGCACTGGGTGTTATATGCCACTGATGAATCACTAAATTCTACTTCTGGAACTAATAAAAAAAAAAGTTAAAAAAGCCCAGAAAGAATAGTTTTCTCTAAAATCTCCTTGACAAAGTTTTTCAAAGTTTAAGTAGTGTATTAAGTTTTAAAGGTTAAAAGATTCTTTGGGTAACCTAACACCAACAAATTATTTTTATTATAATGCTAATTAAAAATGTATAGACATAATCAATGGTTGCTATTTGATACATTCAAAGATGGGATTAACACAAAACATCAGTGGGAAGAGCAAACTCTTTACACATTGTTCTGGAGCATATTTAGACTGCCATATGCCATGTAAAGACCCAATTTTCCCACCATTTTTTTCCGTTCACACAATTGCTGAAACCTTTGCGCATTATTTCATAATGTAATACACTTTCAATGCATTTGTTTATAAATACAAATAGGTTGTGTTCATTAAAATTATGTGTCAGTATTGGATCATAAGGTGGCCATACAGAAGATCCAGAATATGCTTATATTATTTGCTTTTTCCATACTCCACACAACTGGAACAACAAAATAAAAAAGAAATTATTGTAGCAACATCCGGGTTCTGTATTTTCCTGAGGTCAAGAAATCATATTTGAAAAATTCCATTGTAATACATTAGAGACAAGGAGAGTAGAAGATATGTTGCTTTGGCACCCAGCTAACAGAATGTACCACAGAAGGGAAGAGAAGCATTTCTTTACTCCATGTATCTTCTGGATGTTGAGGGCTCCAGAGAACAGTTTAGCTTTGGCACCCAGAAGTGTCAGAGGTACAAATGCATTCTCCACGTGGGCCTAGCGCCTGTGGCTCTTGTGGTGGGGAAACTCTGTCTCCTCAGCAGCAGCAGAAAGCATCCAGGGAGGATGCCGATGTCACTACCAGCTTTGGGTGGAGGCAGCAAGGAGTGCACAAGGTAAGGTGCAGAGGTCTGAAAAGCCCCAGCATTTCTTTCTGCGCCAGATATAAACTGGTGCATAAGCTACAGCTGGGCTTGTCCCCTTGAGCTCCTAGCCTACTGGGGAGGAAAGAGGCAAAAAAAGCACATATGCAAACTGGCAAAAATATAACTACGAAGTTTCATGACTTTATGAAGAGTAAAACCCAATGATAGGCACACAATTGAGGAAACCTCTCTAATGGGTTGGTGATGGAGGGCCTCTCTGAGGCGGTGACATTTGAATGAAGACCTGAAAGATGAGGAGTCATCCGTGGGAGAAGCGAGGAAAAGACAAAGTGTGTGCATGAAGGCCCTGAGTCATAAAGGAGATAGGTATGTTCAAGGGACTGACAAGAGGTGAGGATAGCAGGAGAATAGTGGGCAAGGGAGAGAGTGGCCCAAGCTGAGGTCGGGGAGGCAGGGCATGGGCCAGGTCTTTGGAGGTGGGGCTAACAAGTTTGTATGTTATTAAAAATGCAATGGGAAGACCATAAAGAGTTTTAGGTGGAGAACTAACTGTGATTTTGCAAGATAAGAAACAAGAAGGCTAGGAAGGAAGCTCTCTGGTAATGGTCTAGAAAGGACCTAATAGTGACTCAGATTACAGAGATAGAGAAGCTGGGGTGAGAGATAGCTTTTACTTAAGGTGAGCCGATGGACTCTTCAGAGGACTATGTTAACTTTGAGATGCCACAAAATATCAGGAGGCAGTCAAGTACACATGTTGTCTTCTGAGAAGAGAGATTGGCTGGAGTTACAAATTTGGGTGTGTGTCACCTGTAGATAGTGACTGACTGACTGGAAGAGAGGAGATGCCCTAGGTGAGAGTTCTCAAGATGTCAGTGGATGAGTGCATGGCAGGGGCGTCTAAGGTCCAGGCAGGAGATGTGTTCACCGTCTGATGGAATGGCCCAGCAGAGAGGGAGACATTGAAGATGGCGGGGGGTGGGGGGGTGGGGGGGAGATCAAGTCCTTGAGGAGGCAAGACGGGACTAGATCAAGAGAATGCGTCCATTTCCTTTGCTAGGAGGAAAGGCCCTTTCTCAGTTTAATAAGAGGAGCAAGAAGGGGGGTGGCTGGGTTCAAGAAAGAGATAGGTCTTGATGGTGTTAAGGGAATGGTTCAATTTTGTCAAGTGAAGGATTGAGGTGCAGTTATTGGCTGAGTAAAGGAAGTACTAGGTAAGAGGTTTTGAACAGAGATGGTAACGTGAGTCATGTCAGAAAGTGGGAGGGCAAGCTTAGTGAAGAAATATGGTAGAACTTTCTGCCAGTGTTGAGAGTTTGTTGGAAATTTTGAGATTGTTAATTTAAAATGAAACCAGAACACACATCAGTGCCCCTGAGTCCAATTAGCTTGGAGGCATTGGCAAGACTCGTGCAGGCACTCCAACAGCCACACTTGGATCATGGTAAATCCACTGAAGTGGAACACTCCCACGTAGCTCCTTGGTAGACAGCTAGCCTTGCCACAGAGAAGTCCTAACTCTGCCATCAAAAGCTTCCAGAAACTTCTACAGCTGTGATTTTATATAAAATCTCAGGGTGATCTTTAGAACTGAAAAGGAGAAATTGTTTCAGATTAAATTATTCTCAAGTTCACCCAGAAGAATAAACATGGATATAGTCATATATCATTCACTTACTCTTTCTTTTCAAAAAATACTTCCTAGTACAGAGGACGTTTAAAACTAGTTTCTTTATCCTTTTCCTGATATGACCGTTCAAGGGCCCTTTAGCCCTGCTGGCTCTCCTAGGTGGGGTATGAACACCTGTGCGGCCACATAGCTCCCATCCTTTTGGAGCCTCTTTGGCAAGGTTGGGGTTCTATAAGGTAAGGAACTCCCTGAATCCTTGATTCTGCAAGGTTTCTTGGGACCCCACAGAGAGCAGGGCTGATCACAACCGAAATGTAAAATTAGCAATAATTACAGAGACGCAGCTCTGTAGTACGACCGGTGCTTTCTAGACATCATCATCTTTCATTTGTTCTCCAAATGCAACCTGCGAGATGGGTAGTTTTGTTCACATTGTATAAATGACGACACACACTTTGCCCTCAGACAACCCACCACGGTAGAGACACAAGCGGGTTTGACCTCAAAGCCTAAACTCATTTTATTTCTCTGCTTCTGTTAATCTCCGTCTTTGATTTCGTCCCACCTTCTTTCCCAGGCCTTCTGCCCTCCGTTTACTCTGTCCTTCCAGGGGCTAAATAACACTATTCGCTGGATGCTCTTTTCTTTCTCCATAGCTTCACCTCCCTCATCTCTTCTTTCTGTTGAGTGTCCTCCTCTTTTTCTCTATTTCGTTTTGCTTTTGTGTTCCCTTAACAAGGTGAAGCTTGGTTTCGTGGAGAAAAGCATCTTTTAAACTCATTTCCATTGACACTGAAATGATCAATATTTACCTCCTTCCTTTCATGAAAGTATCTTAAAAATACCTATAAATCCTGATTCATTTAAGTAGCTTTTTTAAATTATAAAAATAATAATCACTATTGAAAAATCTGAAAGCATATAAAGCTGACACAAAACCACCAGAGAAGATGAGTGAAGAAGATATTTAGTGCGTTCTTTCAAATTACGTTTACGCACCATTTTAACATCATTGTTACTGTTCTCGCTACACAATTTAGTGTTCTGCATTTTCCATTTAACAATGATGTTATCTTCAATGGGTAGAATTTCAAGAAGATTACATAGTAATCTATGTAAAGAATTTCCTTAGGTAGAGCGACTCTGTATGTACTTTCCTGGTGCAGAGACATCATACTGCGGAGAAACAGAAGTGAATGGAAGTACCTAGGTTATTCTGGGCCCCAGATCCAGGCAGAGAAGTCCTTGGTGGATTTCTGAACATGTTGCCCCACCCAGTCGCTTTTGCTCTCCTGTGTCTAACTCTAGTTGAGGTCCCCCACTTCTCCTATATTCCATCTATTCCTCATGCCTTCAAGCCTCCATACTTGAACTGAACCAGGACAGTCCCTTTGTCCCTGAGGTTCTTGACAATGATGACTGGCCCCTATTTTGGTCGAAAAGTGACACATCGCTTTTCTACCAAGACCCGATCATAGCAAAATCACCTCCTGTCTTCTTCCTTCCCCTCTATTCTCTCATATTCGGAATAAGCCCCTCCCCCTATGAGTTTATATCTTGAGAATTGGAGATGGGGGTTGGTGGCAGGGATTGAACCAGATTAGCTGAGCATTCACCAAATTTGACCCCTTCCTAAATCATAAACTAAAATTTGTTCACACCAACTTTTCTTCTGGCTGGGTAGCATGTTCTCATTCTACAGTCATCTGCACAAAACAACTCAGGGGGATCCTGCCAATTCAAGACAAAAATTTAGGAGGGGTGTATCCTAAAGGGCCCTCTTTCCACCATGTTTGGGGAACACTTGTTCCCCAGCATATGAAGGCAGAGTCAAACTCCTTACAGAGTGCATTTTCTTTAAAACACACTGCTACAAAAAGCATCTGGATGCCCCCTACTGTGAGAAGGCTGTGGCTAGGCAAAGAGATTTTTTACCCAGTTAAGCTACATAGCAGATGTGGGCCTCTTATTTTAGCCACAACCAAAAGAAGTATTAGCATGTCACATACTTAATTGAGTATCAAGCGACACTTACCTAGAATCCTCAGTCTTGTTATTCTCACTTTTTTTTAAAGGGAAAAATACAAAATTTTCCTTCTCTCTAACAGGCAACCTAGTTATTTGACACTTCAAAAGATTTTAGATTGTATTTTATTTTCTAAATGGTTCTTGATGCCAACATTTGAATGCCTTCAACTACCTTCAAAAACCTTGACAAATATTTGTTATGTTATCAAAATAAAAGGGAGGCAAACAGTAAAAGTGGAACTGCCAGTAAATAGCTCTACTTTGTCATTTTTTTTATAGATAACAGCGCATCTGCATTTTTGTGTAGTATGTTGTGATTTCACATATCTTCTGTCATAAGATTCCCACAATAATATTATTAAGGATATAGATAAGAAAACATGTTCATGGCGGTTAAGTAACTAAGTCAATATTATTATGTGGCTTATGAGAAACTAGGTCTGTCTTCTTTCAGATCTCTTTCAAGAGATTACTCTGCCTCACGAACGATCTATTCTTATGGTCACAGATGATATGAGGGAAATAGATGGGCTGAAAGAAATGTATGCGTCAAGTATGGTTGAGAGTAGATTAAACAATATTAAACAGATTTATTTTCATGAAACTCCTCCATCTTTAATAAGTTAATATGCTGTTAAACCTCCAAGAGTTGTGCATATGGTGGTTTCCAAGTTCATTTGACGGGCCGGAAGGGCTTTTTTTTTTTAATGAAGAACTGGGTCTAAACGCTTCTAGAACCTACTTTGGAAACAGGTTATGGGAACATTCTGAGGCCCAATTAATCCATTTCTATAAACCAATGCTAAAGAAATTATCCAAAATATGAAGAATTCTATACTATAAAGGTGTTGATAACAACATTGCTTATTATAAAAAATATGGAAATAACTGAAACGTTTAATAATAGAGGAATGGTTAAGATAATTATGGTAGTCATAGAATATCCTACAACCAACAATAATGATAGATGTGGATGCTGAGGTAATGAGTAAAATTATGACATATTTTAATTTACAATGATTATGTAAAGAAACAAATTCACAGAAAGAAACATGATCAGAATGTTAACATTAATTGTAATGGCATCATGGCATTATGAACACGTTGTTTTTCCTTTTCTATCTTTTCTATTTGTTCATTCCCCTCTGCTCTCCTCCCTGCTCCCCTGCCAAACAGAAAACCTAATGCACTTGAGTTAGGAGCTTGCCCTTCCAGACAGCTGCTGTTGTGTAGAAAATGTAAGTCTAGGCATGTGTGGGCTCCCTTGACCCAATGATGCAATCTTCAGAACCCTGTGGAACATCCTGGGGTGCCATACTGCCGTCTTCAGGTGCCATTCCTAACCCACCGAATCAAAACATGGCCATGACTGTGGTTGGTGATGGGGGGGGGGGGGGTCTGATGTCTATCTGCTGTCTCTCTCCTGCAGGATTCTATGTGACTCAGAGGTTTTAACAGTGGATCAGCCAGTGTAGTCCTACCTCAACATGCAGAAGGGTAGAGAGAGGGGTGAGGCTGTTTGGAATAATCTCAGGAAGTCTAGTTCTAAGAGATAGCCCAAAGACCAGGTGATTTTTGGACAGGGGAATGCGACCAGAAATGAAGTCAGAATTCCCCTGGGAACCAGTGGTTGCTTAGCTCTGTGGGTTTTGTTTTTGGAGAGCTTTGTTCCTTTCCTTGACTTGTCCCCACACTTTCCCTCAGGATGTTGTAGGCAGTGTAATTAGTGGGACCAGATGACTGATGATAGATCACTGAGCAAAGCCATGCCTCCTACAGGGAAACATCTCTGGGCAGGCACTCTACTGAGTGTGAGCCAAGAGTGCCATTGTGCACAATTCCTGAGACACATTCGGAAGGCGTCTGTACAGTGGTTAGGAACATGATCTTTAGTGTCTGACAGTTTTGGATGTGATTCCCAGCTACACCTATGAGTAGCTCTTTAACCTTGGGGAAGTTGCTTAACTTTTCACACCTTCAGTTTCCCCATCTGCAAATCAAGAATAATACTCTGTACCTCATAAAGTCATTTGAAAGATTAAATGATATAACATGTGTAAAGAGCTTAGTATAATGCCAAAGAGTCAATAACGGTACCTAATATTATCCTTAGCTGTTGTAACTAGCTATTTGTATTTAAAAATACTACTCTATGGGCGCCTGGGTGGCTCAGTCATTAAGCGTCTGCCTTCGGCTCAGGTCATGATTCCAGGGTCCTGGGATCGAGTCCCACATTGGGCTCCCTCCTTGGGGGGGAGGACCGTTTCTCCCTCTCCCACTCCCCCTGCTTGTGTTCCCTCTCTCGCTTTCTCTGTCTCCATCAAATAAATGAATAAAATCTTTAAAAAAATAAAAATAAAAATACTACTCTCTTTTAAATACGGGTGTTTCTTTATATTTTTTCCTGAAGTCCATAAAAAAGTTTTCATTAATTAAAAGCATCCCAATTAGGAAAACACTTCTCTTCTACAGACCAGTTCGCCAGGGAGTCATTGATTATTTACCCTGAATTGCCGACTTGTGTAGCTCTTTAGATCCAATGGTTTTGTTGGTAGTATCCTCATTTTGATAATTCAGCTTCAAAGAATTCCATCTAGTTAGTGAGGCAAGTTATTCCTTTCCTGAAGCCACACGGGTCCCTCTAAACTGAGTTTCTGCTCTTCCTCTGTTTGATTTCTTAAAATAGTTTTTGAAGATTTTAACCACAACTGAATCAAAACTAACCAGCCTGTAATTTCCTGGTATGTCCCAATGGCCTTTCTTTTAAAACAAAACACACACACAAAATGGCATTACATTGGCTGGTTTCCAGTATTTGGGGGTATCAACTGGAGTAAGCTCTAAAACGTCTGTGAAAGTTACCCTCATTTCTCTTCGTCCCTCCTTTGGAGCAGGCTTTGGGTTGTTTGTGGCTTCAGGATGATGTCTTGCCACATTTACGTACTTTTAATTTGGGGTTGTTTTAAGAAAAGTTTGCCAATACCATCTCTGCATAGTTCTCGACTGCCGACCTTCCTTCTCTCCGATTCTAGTACTTTGGAAAATAAGGCAACGTGTACTAAGTATATGAGCCCGAAAGAGACAGCACTGTTCTGCTTTTACAAGAAAGATATGCTAAACCAATATTCAAGAAACTATGGACTGGTTATTTGAATTCACAAATTAAAAGCACAGTTAGAATATATTTGGATCTTTTCCTAAAACCTATGCAAATTTTCTGAACTGGACGCAGAGGCATAGGAAGACTAGATTTAGTTTGGCTGATTATTTAAAGGGTTAATTTTTTTTTATAGCCATTTTACATCTCTTTTTTTTATGATTGTGTTTCCTTTAGTTGAATTCTCAATATATTTTAAATATATTCACAATAAAGTGCTTTGGCTTTAAGTAAATGTTTAAGTTAATATATATTGTGGAAGTTGGAGTGAAACAGAAGCAAAAATGTGAACTATGCTATAATATTTAGATAATGACTACATTAAAACATTCAGAATAGAAACCAAATAGTTTTTTTAAAATTATAATGAACGTTATGAAAATATATGTGCCTAGTATGTTGTTTCTCTAAATGCTTGTTTCAATAAATGTTTGTTAATAATTAACAACAGATTGACAATGATAGAACTAAAAATGCACAATAAATGTTGCGATAATGATATGCGCAAGGAAGGAAAAGTCATTTCTAAACAAAACACTCTCATTCAGATTTTAAGATATAACAAAATCTAATTTGGGATTAACGGTATGAAAGAGTCATTCAGAATTTCTGAAATTCTAAAATATATTTATAGCAATGGAATATGTTTTCTTCATGTATATTTAGGAGGAACCAATAAGGTGTTTCCAAATAGATCAGAGTTTTCAAATATTTTCAACTTAATTGCAATTAGAGGCAGGCATTTGCCTTTCAGAAATTCATGTGATAAAGGCTTCAAAACTCTTCTTCTAAAAAATATCTTCGCTTGTATTATTTTTTATAATATGAATTAGCCAGCAAACTTTCCTCATGGACAAAGCAAATGTAATGGTACACAGAGCCCACACTAAAGTGCTACAGATTATTAAAATCAGGTGGAATCTAAAAAAATGATATTTTTACTGTGTTTGGCAATTGGAGCTATATTATTCACCACTTATTTTTCTTTTTCGCCACCTATTTTTAAGAAAAATTTTGGTTGATTAAAACAGGATCAAACATATAATGATCTATTTATTTCACTGGGGGTAAAGGAAAGGGACCTAATTATATTAGCTACTTTTGTCCACATCTTCTCCCTAGTCTTTTCGGTAATTACCTGCTATGGATATTTTTTAAGCACTCATTTTTAAAAATATAATTCCGAAAATTCAGCAAAGGAGATAACAAAACACGATTTGGGTTGCACAGTTGTCAGCAACATAATTAACATTTGAAAGAAAACATCTACATACATTTCCGGTTGCTGTTAAAAGTTGAAGAGACAGTCAGTGCCTTTGTAGGAATCTCAAAATCCGATCCTGGGTTCAGGGAAAGGAAGAAACTGGGTCAAGTCCTCTTTTCTTTTTCACATTTTCTAATCCACAGCATGGGTCAGTTTTCCATACTTTATACTTATTTTGTTTTATGCCAAACTCACTGGCTGACAAGCATTAACTTCAATCGTTCTAACTGGTTGGGTGGTGGTGTTGAAATGAACAGAGATTATATCATCTCTCCAACAACTCTCTTCGTCTTGCCTTTACCATGAGTATTTTTGGAGAGTACTCCGTTCCAATCAGTTTTCATCAGTTTACGTAGCACTTACTCATATGGTTGCAACTGAGAGATTTGGGGCTGGTGTTTTGGGAGCCCAATCTAAGGAAGACATCAAATTAGACTATGTAATTGTTGGCTCTTGATTGCTCAGAGTTCTCTTAGGCATCTATTACATATATATATATGTATATATATATGCATAAATATAAATCTAAAATTCAAGCCCCAATTCCTTTGGATTTTTGAATTTTCAAAAATGAACTAAGATTATTTCCATATCTTCAGAATCTCAGAACTGTATTACTATAGTTCACATTTCAGAGAAATGCTGAGCAAAATCACTGCAGAAATATTTTTATATTGTCGCTAGCTTTAAAAACTTTTCCTGAGCTGCCAGGATATTCCATGTACTGTTACTTAAAATTTGGGAACTGAAATCTAAAACTTATTCCCTGGGTGGCTCAGATGGTTAAGCGTCTGCCTTCGGCTCAGGTCATGATCCCAGAATCCTGGGATCGAGTCCCGCATCGGGCTCCCTGCTCCTTGGGAGCCTGCTTCTCCCTCTGCCTCTCTCTCTCTCTCTCTCTCTCTGTGTATCTCTCATGAATAAATACATAAAAATCTTTAAAAAAAAAAGACTCTGCTAAAAAAAAAAAAAAAAACTTATTCCTATTACAAACAATTGCTGACTTAAAATAGTTGGCAAACAAGTAAACTGATACTCTGTAGCATGTATATTTGCCCCTGCGGTGGGAAAGCCCAGAGTAAACAGAAGGTGCAGAGATTTTCACAGGACTCACAGTCTACTTCTTATAATTCAGATTCCCATGTCACATTGGAATTTAAAAACGCAAGAAAAGATGTTTCTATACTAGTTTCAATTTTTCCGATTTTTCTTCTGCTAAGTCTTAATGTCCCCAAGTATTTCTTGAGGTACAAATCTCCCGAACATGATGAAAAGAGCTTCGATAGATGGAAAACTAGACCATCATTTGTGTTCGTATGAGTAGAATTTTCCCCAGGAACAATACGTGCCTCCCTAGTAAGATGCTATATGGGGAATCTCTTTGAAAAACATAAAGCTCTCTACTGCAAATCTAAGGTGGCATTATTATTTTGTCCTACAATTATCCTGTCAAGAGTCCAATTCAAATAGGAAACCTCAATTTGGGGGTCTCGAAAAGGTATTACTGGAACATGTTCCCTTTTCTCTTTCTTCTTCCAAGAACTGATTTTACCTCTTCTACCGAAAGGCATAAAGAAACAGCTTACTTGGAAATCCATCTCATATACACATGTGCGCACACACACATTACACATGTACATACAAAAGCATTTGGCTTTCCAAAAACATTTCAGCATGACTGGGAAAATAAGAAAAACCTCTCTTATTTTGAGTAATGATAATAACAAATGGGTTTGAACCTGGCATCATTTTGCTAAAGGTATTTTAGGCTATTTTATTTTTTCAGATGAAAATATGAATCTTTGGAAAACACACAGATTGATTTCCATCGGCAAATGAAAAATCTACATGTGAAGAAATAAGAAACAATCAGGTGTGTGATATGGGAGTAGAAGTGATGGATTGCTGCTGAAATATTCAGATTATGATGAAGGTATGGATATAGCCTGCTAGTTTAATGGAACTCCTACTGAATATCAGATAAAATATTTTAAATAGAGCCTGACTTTGCGGGTTTTTTCACATGACATTTACTTCTCCTGACTCCGTCTCTCCTTGAGTCCCTTCTTTGCCACTAGCATGGAAATAGACTACTAGGAAAACAACCTCAGGCACATGCTCTGACTGTTGTCCTATTTCTGCACAAGGGAATTTATTTTTAATGCGTCTGCCTTTGAGAAAACAGAATTCCTCCAATGGATCTTTGCATGGCCTTTTCCCTGTTGTCGAGGCGACAGCTGATTGTGCCAGGTAACACTTAATGGAAGGCTTACGAAGAGAGGAAGTGACCTGGAGAAACCTGGCTCCCGTTTTCTCCCCTGTTTGCCCTCTTTAGAAGACCCACCATCATACAGTACCTTCTTTTCATTTTCCCGTCGCTGCTGGTCCTTCATTTTAATCTGGAGAAGCTGAAATTTCAAGAGTTTCCCTATCAGTGGTAGAGTTAATTTCTCTCCACTGTCCATAATTGCCTTTGCTGCTATTAACACCTATGGAAAAACACAATTAATAGGAAAAGTGGCATTTTGTAACCTTTGGCTCAGGTGTTGGTGATGAAAAGATGAAATGGTATTTCAGTTTTGTAATATTTGTCTTACTGCAAAGGTACCTCACTGCTGGCCAAAAGAATTAGAGAAAAATGCCCCATTGCCATAGAAGGGGGTATTTATCTTCTACTTTACAGAAATTGGGTTGTGTGAAAATGAACTTATTTTTCCAATGAGGCAGAGAGTGCTTCCCACCATGGGGCTAGACTCAGACTCCCAAAAAAGGGGTAAGGAAAGATATGCCGGGGCTCCCTATAGGATGACTGATAGGTCAGTTTCGTGCTACAGAAAGTCTATTGTTTGGCATAGCCAATCTTCTAAGCTGTCAAACTTTGACTTATTACGACAGCATAAATTAAATAGTGTTTTATAATAATGGAAATAGCCATGTTAGCAATCTTTTACTTCTTGGTGACCAAATTCAAATGAAAGATAAAAACTGCTTGACACAGAGGCGCCATAGGAATGTTTCTTCCCCGCCCCCTTGCAATTTAATGTTGATCCTGTTGGTATGCAGCCTAATTGGGGTGAAATGAGGTTATTGAGTTTTCTTTGGGTGACGACAGCCACTAGGAACATACAGCTATATTGTCCAGATGTGTGGCACTGACAGCCTGTTTTATGACTGTGCTTTTTACAGCTTGTTTCCCCTAAATTTCACACAACTCTCTAACATCTGGGCCCTTTTCCTTGGAGCCCTATAACCACTTTATTTACTGCAAAAAAATAAAATCATGTAAAATATACCATAAAACGTTGTTATGCGTTTCTCTGTATTCATGTCCTCTCCCTAATAAAGTTCACCTCTGCCGGAAGCACTGTCACAAAAGTAATCTGGTCAAAGTATTTTTCGACTTTTGTTTTTAAGCAAGCATTACGATTTATTTATAACCTCGAGATGAATTAGGTGTTACTAAAATGTTCTGACATGTTGCTTTTCTACCCACCCCCCCCCAGCCCCTTGGAGCAATTACTCCTCGGGGCGCATATGGTGTCAATTTCAGACCCTCTGTCTCAGACAATGACTGTGCACACGCATCTCATCAGGCTGTGTCTTGTCTGAGGTTCATACCAGCTCTTGGTCAGGGCTTTCCTGACCGATCCGGTTCCTGATGACTTTCCACTTTGCCAAAGGAAATAGTGGAAAGAAGGGGAGATGGCTATTTTGCTTCTAACTGCGGAAGGCCCTGTGGATTATTCCAAGCCAAAATGTAACTGGACCTCTTAGAGACCGTATTGCATTGCAGAAGGGGAAGGGCCAGGGAAAAGGGACTCCTTTAAAGCTGCTGTTTCTGAAAACCAAAGGGACAAACCAAGTGTCAGAAAGCTTTGCGTGTGTCTAAGCAAACACCCTCCCTGGAACAAAGCGCTTGGCTTTTTATAGCGGTTCTGCTTCTGCTTCCACGATTTAGGGAAAGGGACATGACGGCTGTGATTTCTGGGAGCAGGAAAGCATGAGGGTACACCTGCAGAGCCTCACCATTTAATGATGACCAGATTCAAGAGGGGAGTCCTAAGGGAACAGATGGTCACACGTTAAATGAAAGCTGTCCAATTGGGTCCAGCCCCAAGGGTAGATGTATTTGGTTTGCAATGACATTTTTCAATACCAGTTCAACAGTGTGCTGACAGTCAGGCTGTTTTGTGACATCTGGTTCAAAATACACAGATTTGGGTTTTAAGAAACTTAACAGCAGTCTAGTACGGGGCGTTTCCCGGTAATACAAATATAATGACATCGTTGAAGGGAAGTCAACACTGGAATGGGTTACCCAAGAGTGGTGTGGAGTCTCTTTTCCTGATGACCTGTGAACACAGGATATTTACCTTTGTCTGGGATGGTTTGGGTGAAGGCTGCCTGGCGTCATGGTGATGGATGGGATGTCTGTGGAATTGCTTTCTAATCCCGTGTCTCTGTGAGTCTACAAATGTTACCTCACTGTGTTAAAATGTATTCAAAGCACAACAAAATGTCCCGAGAGAAAGGTATTTTGCAGGCCATAAAAGTTATTTCTGGTCCATCTGAAACTGTCTGTGCAGAGCTTCTTTAAAACAAAAATCTGGCATAGCATCAAAATAATCGTGATATCCTACTGTGAAATGGGGAGATTAGTGATGGGAAGTGTCACTGGAATCGCTGGTACCTGTGTTCTTCTGATGTATGGACACACAGTGAGTCAGAGAAGTGGCGGGGCGAGGCAGCATTGGGGAGGGCCTGATGGACGCTCCCTCCTCCCTGAACAGCCCCCGGGGCAGCCCATGCAGAGGCAGGCTCCATGCCAATAAGGCACAGCAGTGCACGTGGCACCACGAGCAGGGGCAGAAACCGGGCATGCCTGTCCTTCTTCAGGGCTGCTCAGAGGATACTTGACTCCCGCACATGCCATTTTCCCTGTGTGCTTCCCCCAAAGGGAATGACGGGGTGAATCCTCCGGATAATTTTTTTTTAAGATTTTCTGTATTTATTTGAGAGAGAGACAGAGGTAGTGAGAGCACAAGTGGGGAGGAGAGGGAGAAGCAGGCTTCCCGCTGAGCAGGGAGCCCAATGTGGGGCTCGATCCCAGGACCCTGGGGTCACAACCTGAACGGAAGGCAGATGCTTAACCAACTGAGCCACCCAGGCGCCCCAATCCTTGGGATAATTCATGAAAATGAAAGTCTCTACTGAACTCAAAATCTGAGACTGAAAATTTTTATGGTTTGTGGGTCACCCTTAGGAGAGGCAGAGAAAGAAAGATATTTACAAATTCATTTCTACTAAAAAGTCTTTCTTCTCACGCTCCATGATTCACAATTCTTCCCCATCAGGAGTCAGTGGTTTGGTCTCAGATGAAAAACAATTCCTTAGAGGGCCTTTATTCAAAAGATGAGTCTTTGAGGGAAGAAGAAAAAACTGCATTTAGAAGGAAGTGCAACTCCTCACGGAACATTCCAGAAAGACTTTCCTTCCTCACCTTACTTGAAGTAATTGACATAATAAACAAGCTTTTAACCTTCCATCATTGTCAAGGCTACTCGTCCAGTATCTAGTAAATGTGCGTGCATGCGCACGTGCATGTGTGTGTGCGTGCTGAGGAGACACACTGACAAGGGTGGTAGTTATTGGGATGATAAGGGACACAAGAGAAAATGGGAACAATCAGCTGGTCAGGGTTGGGGAATAATCAGACAAAAACCGGAGTTTCTAGAGTGAGGCAGAAAAACAGTTCTAAGTGGGTTAAAACCTGGGTACTCATCAAGCCTAAATACCAAATAAATGAGCCTGGCACGAGCCAGAAACTTAAAAACAAGTCTTATGGGCAAATGAGACTCATTAAAATGGAGTAAAACTGTTGCCAGGTGAGGCCTGCATGTGTCTCCTGGATCTATTCAGGCCGGGCCCTGGGGCCTGCCAGGGCTGGGTGGGTGGGTGCGGGGGAAGTCCAGGCCAATCAACCAGAGGTGTTTTGTTCTGGGAAAGCCTGCTGTAAGAGGAAACTTAGCTTGGGAGTGCAGCTGAGGAAAGAGGACACATCTGCATTTTCACATCTGTGAAGATCTTATTTTGAGGATAGATGCCCTTTGTCTGTTAGAAAACGTGTGATTCTGAGCATACTAAGAAATAAAAACGTTTCCCTCTTTATCACTGACCTGGCTCAAAGACTTATGTCATATTTACTATCTAATGAGCTGGTCCAACAAAAATATATCAAATGAGCCAAATTCTTTCCTTGCCTGGGGATCAGGCCCACCCACAGACACTTCTCTTTCCCTCTCCCAACCCTCCTCTCTGTGCTTCCTCCCACGTTAGCAGTAAGCACAGCATCTGCCTGGACAACAGTTAGAACTGCTTCACAGATGCCCATGGAAACCAGATGTATGCTTGTGTGCAAGTGTGTGCACATGCAAACACATAGGCATACATGCATATGTTTGTGTACATGTATATGTGACAGATGGTACATAGGTAGACAGATGGATAGATAGATGATAGCTAGGACTTCATGAGGTCTGCTGCCTGGTTTCCCCCATGAGCTTACGAGGAGGCATACAGAGCATACAGAACAGCTTGAATCAGTGCCAGCTTGGTCATGCTCAATACAGGTGAGTTCTGAGGAAGGATAAAGATTTTGGATCTGCGTTTCTCCTGCTTGGAGCAGGCCGCAGAAGAAGGTGGTGGAGGGGAGGGAAAAGTGTGGTTATGAGGGGCAGAGGATGGTGGGGTGATGGGAGAGGGGTGAGCAGAGGGAAGATATCCCTCTAGGAACTCCAAGTAGCCACCAGTTCTAAAAAAAAATCTTTTCATTTCAGGGCCCTCCTTGGGGGGGGGTCCATGAGGTTTGTTACAGCAGCAGAAATAATGCTCGAGGGTATGATTTCACATTCTACCTATTATCCTTGAGTCATGATGTAGGGTTCATTTGCATATGCAAAGACCCCTTGAACAGGAGCACAATCCAGTGCCTTGACTCCATCCAACTAGCACAGGACTGAGCAAACAGGTTTTTGACGCACAGATCTAACTCTTCTAGGGATGTATGTATTCTTTCATTCGTTATCACATAGCTTTGAGCAGTTCATTTCCTTAATATATGACTGGTTAAGTGTGATAGTTCATCGTCACTGTGAAAAGTCCAAACAGTACCAGAAGGATGTACAATGAAAAGAAAACGCTTCCTCAACCCACTTCACCATGCCCTCTTTCCAGAAGGAAACCCTTGTGTATCCTTATGTAATTTCCTGTACATAAATAAACATACGTATGTATATCCTGTATGTTTTAATACAACTGGGATCATGCTTTCACATGGCCAAGTGGCTTGCATTTTTACATACAAAGTTATAGGACAGCTTTCCGTGCTGACATGTATTGTTTATGTTTATATTTTTAAATTATTTTCATAGTCTCTTATTGTATGGACATTTGGGGCATGTATTTTACCAGTATCCTAATGATGGACATGTTGGCCATTTCAGGTTTTTCCTTTGATTGAGTGCACGTGTATTTTAAATATTTATGTCTCCTTCCAAATTGACATTTGAAAAGTTCACAGCATTTTTGTTCCTACCACCACTCTGTGAAGGGATGTGTTTCCCCACCCCCCTCCTTAGCACTGAGTGTTCTCCAGCTTTTCTGTCTTTGTCTAGATCAATGCCAACAGATCTTTTTGTGATGCTGGAAATCTTCTGTGTGCCGTACAAAATGATAGCCACCAGCCACATGTGGTTATCGAGCACTTGAATATTGCTCATCTGAGTGAGGAACTGAATTTTTTGTTTTATTTTTTAGTTGATTCAAATTAAAATTTAGGGCGCCTGGGTGGCTCAGTTGGTTAAGTGATTGCTATCGGCTCAGGTCATGATCCCAGGGTCCCAGGATCGAGTCCCACATCAGGCTCCCTGCTCAGCAGGGAGTCTGCTTCTCCCTCTGACCCTCCCCCCTCTCGTGCTCTCTATCTCTCATTCTCTCTCTCCTCTCAAATAAATAAATAAAATTAAAATTTAAATAGCCACATGTAGCTAGTGGCTACTGTTTTGGTCAGAGGAGGTCTGTGTGAGAGCAAAAGGTAGACAAAAAGTAGTATTTCATTTAAATTATGTTTCATTATCCCATCACTCTGTCCCTTTCCTCCAAAACTGAAAAGAAAGATATCCTACCTGGCACCATCTCTGCAAATTTTATTAATGTGGGCAATGCTTAAATGCACTTATTAAATAATAATGGTATATTCAGATTTACACAGTGCTCAGGGTGAAAGGTAACGGAAATCTATGACTCCCAGGCCAAGGTGTTTGTTTCTGGCCACCAGGGAAATTTGCCCCAGTAAAGGTGAAGATGAACAGGGCTGGCATGGGGCAAAAATGGGAAGATACAGTTTGCTTCTGGCTTCCTCGCGCTATCCTTTTCTTCTCTGCTGTGCTCTTCCTCCTTCTAAGTCCCCGATGCCTGATGCCTTCCAAATCCCTCTTGCCACCGAAATAGAAAAGCTTTCACTTGGTAACTCACTTTGAATGGAGTTCATTCATTCCAGCGAGTTAGCTGTATTTTAAGATTTTATCCCTTAGTTACAGGATGAAAGGGACTAGAAACTGTGAAATAATTTCAAATAATAAGTAATAGGTGCGGCTGTTTAGCATTTAGGGTGGGAGGTGGCTGTTCTTGCCAACCTGAAAGCTGGCAGTGCCTACGGCTGGCTTGAAGGTGAATACGGGTTCTGTGTTCCTGGTGCTCTCTCCTGGGAGGCCCAGAGTGACCCCAGCATTAGGGCCTTGACAGATTTCCCAGGCACCCGCCCTCGGGGCTCACTGCTTGGAGTTGCTGATGGATTCCAGGACTGGGTCATACAGAGGAAAGGATCTGAAGGGAAAATGGAAATCTCCCTCGGATCAGGATCCAGGGAGCATCAGAGAGGGCGAGTGAATGGGTGGGTGGAACAGAAAAAGAGTAAGGGGGCAGCTGGGTACCATGTTGAAGAATAAAGACAAAGGAAACGGCGCCGGGAATAAGACCGGGGACTTGTCTGTGTGTGCGTGAGTCTGCACGTGTGTGTCTGTGCACACACGTGTCCATGCCCAGGTGTGCACAAGACTATGTGTGTTTGTGTGCACAGCTGCCTTGGGGATGATTATGATGACTAAGATACTCTGTATCTAAAAACAATGTCAAAACTGAGATTGTGGAGATTCAAGAATCAATAGAAAAGAAAAATACTAACACTTTTGATTGGCACTTTAAAAAGAAATGCTGTTGACTATTACCATTTCTATCTAATTATCCTGCAGAACACAGGGTATTACGTTTATTATTAAACACATGTCAGATTAAAGAAGTATAATTTATTCATCGAAGTGGACTATGTAACTGTTATGTGCCATCTTCAAAATTTGCTGCTTAGTAGCATCATTATTTGCTTGTGCATTCTGCTTTAATCTTATATGTTACAGCCGTTTAAAACATTAAAAAGTCAGAGGAACTATTATTGCCCTAGTTTGTGTTTTCTCGTGAGCGTGTGTTTGCATGTATGTGCATGTGCACACGTGTGTGTGTTTTACAAAACTTCCAATGTTTAGATGGGCCTGATTCTGCACATTTGATGAAAAGGATGGATGAGGAAGGGATTTGCAAATGACTGAAAGGCCCCACTTATTTGGAGATGCCCTCCCATGAAACAATCCTATTGGGAATTTTAGCTCCTACGGTACAAGGGCTGAGAAACCAGCCGCTGGAAGTGATCATGACTTAAGGTGCAACATAATGAGAAAACACAGGCTGTGCTTGCATTCCGGTCTTCTCAGACACCACTGGGCGGCCCTGGGCAAGTGAATGAATCTCCCTTAAACCTCAGCTTTTTAATCTACAGCAGGGTTTCTCAACAGTGGCACCATGGACATTTGGCGCCAGGTAATTCTTTGTTGTCGGAGGTTTTCCTGCGCCTTGCAGGATGTTTAGGTGCAACCCTGGCTTCTACCCAGCTGCAACAACCAGAGGTCTCTCCAGACATGGCTAAATGTTCCCTCGGGGACAAATTGTCCCTGGTTGAGAACCACTGATTTACGGAAATAGAACATAACTAGAATTGAACGAAATGACGCCTAAAAAGACATAGATAGCATGGTGAGCGACATTCGCAAGGTAAACCCTCGCTAAAATCGGCTCTTACTGTGATTATGCTTATCACCAGGAAAAAAAAAAAAATTGGAATTCTTGAAGGCCTTACAGCCCAGGTTGGGAAAAAAGAGAAAAGGAATGGGGTGAAGCACGTTTAGGCTCCTGGATTGACAGTGACCTAAATTTATTATCAGCTGGTGATAACCTGGCTTCTCCTTTCATTTAACCCTTTCTCTGCTCCGATGAAAACAAATCAAGATCCATCCAAGATAAAGGGTGGTGCAGTGTCTAATGGCAAGGGGTGGGAGAAGGAGGAGGAAGGTTGCTGTTCTTAATTTCTTCTAAAATTTGAGCTGGAGGAATCCTACAAAGAGCATGCTGCAGTCCCCCAGTGCCTGTTTCCTGCTCCCTTGGCTCCGCTCCCTCCCCCATTCCTTCTGCATTTACTGAGTGCCCAGCTATATTGCAGTCACTGCACTACTTGATCCTCTACACGACTGGTCTACCCAATTCACATTCTTTAAGTAATGAATAATTTCCAATGAGACATAATTGGAAAAACAGCTGGAAGGGTAAGGGTTTCGGCAAGAGGAGGCAGTGGAGAGAGACAGAAAAAGAGGAAAGGGAAAGAATGGGTATGGCTGAAACATACTTTCTCACTTTGAGCAGAGGAAAAGAAAATAATCAAGCAATATTAAGCTGTCCATACATAGGTTTAAAGGTGACGGAAGAGGTAGGCTCCGTACAGATCGCACTGCCTGTCTAATGCAAATGGAACGTCATGAGGGTGCTCAGACCACAGCCTGGTGAGAAGTTCATAATGATGATAAATATCCATAGCAGGTGACTCCCAGATCATTTTCAGCTGTCCATAATTAAACTGGTATCCATCTCTCGACAATGTCAGGGCTGTAAAATAATTCCAGTCATTGGACCCCTTACATCTGTGCTGAAATGAAATAATATTTGGCAGTAACAAGAAGTCACTGAAACTAAATAAACAACCCCTTTCAAGACTCCATAAAAGTCAGTAACATAATAACATTTGACAGGGATTAAGACTTCTTTGGGGCTGTAAGGAAGTTTCAGAAGCAGCAATAACAAATACATGGAAGGTAGAACAGATCTGTGCTTTCATGGGCATGTACAATTTGAAATGTGATGGATTTCCCAAAGGAGATGTGCATTTCGAACATCTAATACGCACATGTCAAAAAGCACAGGACTCTATTTCAGAAACCTTTGTTGGGATTACTCTTCCAAAGAAGGGTAGTGCAAAGCTTCCCTCTTTTTATTAAGGAGTGTTTTGGTTTTTGTATTTCTACAACACATGTAAAGGCACGTGAAGCTGCGTGTGATAATGTTTGGGAGAATGACAGAGAAAGTTCAGATGCGCGTTAACCTTAGGTGTGTGTTAGTAACACATGGTTCCAGAATCATGGTGATCAATTTTTTTTTTTTTTTTTTTTTTTTTTTTGTAGATCAAGATCTTTTCCTTAGTACCCAAATGCTCCCACCCCTCTGAAGTCATTCTTGGTTCTTTCAGCTTGTAATGAAAGCTACAACTGAATAATCCTACAATGATTTCGAATCTTTTCTAGGGGGGTTAGCTCTCTTATACTGGAATTATTGGCTTCCAGGGTTTGTCTCCTTGAGGAGCTCAGAGGTCAGATCCTTATCCTTAACTAATTCATCTTTCTCAATGCCCTCACAGAAGAGGTAGGTTGTAGACATGTAGTATGTCCACTCTTTCAATTGGCGTGAAGATGTTGTCTTCTGAGTTATTATTTTCAAATGTCTTTAGCTACCATTACAAAGCTGTAGGAATAGATTGTAGGTAGGTTCTCAATCTAACACACAGATGGTCATATAGCACACACTATATACAGGGCAAGGATCGTTCTAACAACCGCACTAATTTTATTTTAATCTAAGAGCTGCACTTCAGGTATTCTAACTCATTTCTCGCCTTGCCTTTCAAGTGGATACTCTTATCACCCCATTTTATTGATAAAGAAAGTGAGGCCTGGTGATCACACAGCTAGTGGTAGAAATGGAATTAGAAGCCAGATGATCTTGCTCCAGCCCTGCTCCCCATCATCATATTCTGTGGCCTTACAGTTGAGCTTCTCACCCCTTAGCTGGAGCTGCTGGGCTCCCGTCTAGTGCCTCAGCCCCTCCCCAGTCTCCACACCCAATCCTCATCTTAGCTGGAGGGATGAAGGCCTTCTTATTTTTTTTTTTAAGATTTTATTTATTTGGGAGAGAGAGAGCAAGGGGAGAGGCAGAGGGAGAGAGAGAATCTCAAGCAGACTGTGCACCGAGTAGAGAGCCCCTTGGGGCTCGATCTCATGACCCTGAGATCATGACCTGACCTGAAACCAAGAGTCAGATGCTTCACCAACTGAGCCACCCAGGCGCCCCTGAAAGGCTTCTTAGACCAAGATTTTATGTTTAAATACTCTTGACACTCTTACTAGTTTGGCTCTAACCTGGTTCCTCCACTCTGAATAGCTGATTTGCTTTTTTTTTTCCTAACACCTAGAGGGGACCTGAGACTCAGAACTCTTGGTCCTAATGGCTCTGAAGGAGGGCAGAATACACCGCCCCCAAATATGCCACTTTGGCATAAGGATTATTTTGAGCTAAAATACTTAAAAAACAGCAGGCACAAGAAGGGCCTTCTGATCTCCCCTTTTCTTAATGAAAACAGGAGATAAAATCTTCCATGTGAAAGATGCCTTCCCCACACCAGAGGAAATTAATTATTATCATCATCAAGGATGAGAAGTTGAGACAGAGAATGCTATACAAACAGGCCTTGTTAACAGAATTCTTACTTTCCTTTAGCTTCCCCATAGAGTTTACCTGCTTTTCCACATTGCCTCTCTGTTCAACTTAATATAAAGGCCTGTAGGTTTTGCCATTTTTCTTGAGGATCTTCATTTCCTTATGAGGGCTCTCTCATCACATAAAACTTATGTCAGTGTGTATGTTTTTTTTTTTTTTCCTCCTGTCAGGCCCAGCTAAAAGAGAACTCCAAGAGGGTAAAACTCGACAGTTAACCTTCCTAAGGCTCACTCTGTGTCTTGTCCTAGGGCCTGAGGACTAACTTAGAAATGCAGAAACTCAGGCTGTCAGCTGCCTCCATTTCCTAGCCTCCTCCTCCTCTTTAAATCCTAAGTCATTCTCCTAAGACCCTGCCTCAGTCTGAGTCCCGTACCTGAGACCCTGCTAGTCATCAACAGACCGACCTGTCTAAATATGGCTGCTCCCTGCACTTCCGGCCCCTGGACACCAGAGCATTAGATCCATCGTTTGCCATTTGGCTTGGGTACCACATTCCACCTCCCAGACTGGAGGTGCTGGGTGCCCACCTGTCATCCTTGCTTTCTTCCTAGGAGAATCCAACTTTGTTTCAGGCATTCACCCTTCTCCCATTTGGCTCATGTGCCTCAGGGCAACCATGGCTCCATGGGTGGACCTGTTTGTATGGGATCCTAGCCCTTGCCCCCTGCCCCCTGCCCCCCCGCCCAGGATTGGTTCAGGATGAGCGCATGATCTAGTTCAGTTTTACTTGCTTAAGTTAGAAGGTAGAAGTAAGGTAACCAGGTTGATATCGATATGGTGAGCTCCATACTTTCAAATTAATGGAGACCTTAAAACACACACACACACACAAACAGAGATAATCCGGGTACGTTTCACCGATCAGCAGCACCAGCATCACCTGGGAACCCGTTGGGACATGCAGATTCATGGGTTCCACCCCGGACCTACCCAAGCCGCAACTCCGCGGCTCCAACTCTGTCTCAACAAGCTCTCTGGTGATTTGGACGTACTTTAGGTTTGGGAGCCAAAGAACCTCATACCTGGTTTCTTTTGTAGCCTTTCATGCTAGTGTACTGAACCCACATGCTGTCCGTTTCACCCAGAATCCCTTGCTAACTCTCAGTTATTGCCTCAGTTGTTTTTTTGTTTTGTTTTGTTTTGTTTTAAATATAGAGTCCCCATGTTGCGCATTTCAGAAGACAGCCTGCAGTGGGATTTCTGCTAATGTCCTGCTGGGTGAAGAATGTTTTCAATGTGTCAGCACTCTCTGCCTTTTCCCAGCGTACTTTGTTCCTCCACCATGAAGGCAAAGTTGTAGTGTTTCTCTAGCTTGATTGCGGGTGGTGTTCTTGAGGGCTGGTGTTGCCCCCTAGCTTTCAATCGATCACAAACCTGTCCCACAGAGAGAGCTTGTTTTCCAGTTCCCCTGTCCCTTCCTCATCTCCTCGGCTCATTAGTTAGAGAGGAGGCATATGAAATATGGGTATCTCCTGGCTGGTCTCTGGCGGCACCCTTTATGAGCAGATGGATACCACACCGTTCCCCATAAGTCTTTCTCTGGTGTGCCCACCCCAGAATCCCTGGGACCCTCATTAAAGATACAGATGGCCAGGATCTACCCCCAAAACTACCAAATCAACCTCTGGAGGTGAGGGCCTGTGAGTATGAAATTGTAACAAGCATTCTAGGAATTCGTAAATACCCCGGAGTTTAAGAATGAGGACAAAGGTCATTTATGTTCTAACACTAGAATGGCCAACAGAGGAGTTCCCCAGGATGCGGTACTTTCAGAGCTATAACAAAAAGTCCCTGGCAGGCGGAACGGTTGGTCAGCCTGAGAAAGCAAGTTCAAGGTGAGCCATCCTGAGACTGTCTGCTACAGAGTTAGAGGGTCATGAGTCTGGCTTTCTCCTTTGATCTGCTTTCCCCCTCCCGGCTCATCAACCGATGGCCTTCTCAGAGCCTCATGTTCACCCCAAATCCTGAGTCGGTCTATCTGAGGCAGCAAGGGTATTGACTCTCCCCTCGGGCAGTATCATTTGACAAGGTTATTCATCTCAGAGTCAGGACCCAGTAACCTAGCAACAAATATTCATGCGGCACCAGGATGTAGTAACTTGCCCGCGGGCACAGGGGTTAAATGGTGGTACTGACGGTGAAATATAATACCTTCTAATCAGATATCTGCTTCTAACTTCTAGAATTGGCTAGTATTTTCTCCAGGGAACTCCAGAAGAGTCTGAAATGCAACACCAAGGAGTTTTGAGTCAGACCACCAGTTTAGACACTCCCTTAAGATTTCCATTCCGTAGGCTCAAACTCTGGACCCCACACTCCTACTGCCGGGTGAAGGTTTTGCTCTAAATCCTCTCAGTAGCTCCAGACTAGTTCCTCTATCTGAACCCACCTCGTGTTGCTTTCCTTTTCTAGCACTCCCTGCCAGCACACTGTCTTCTTGGTCATGGACCAAATACACATCAGAGCCTTCTCGCACACAGCCTTCTCCTGCTTGGGAGGCTCTTCCTCAGATATCCACATAACTCCGTCACCTCCCTCAGGTTTTTATTTAGATGTTTCCTTCTCAATTTTACCCTCTCTGACCACCATATTTAAGTGAGAAACCCGCCCCCTACTGCCCATACTCCCAACACTCTATGCTTCTTTTCCTCCATAGCATTTATTAACAGTTAATATAGTACATACTTTATCTTCTCTGTTATTTCTCCTTCCTGTAAGGGCATCAGTTTTTATCTATTTTTTCCTCACTGATTTGAATTCAAAGCCCAGAACATAATAAACACTTAGTAAATAATTACTGGACCAATTAAATCAGATGGCCATTGTGAATCATGTTTTATAATGCTTAATCACAAATTTCACCACGATCCGGAGGCCCCACTGTCATGATTCACCCCTGCTTGGATTTTCCTGTTGGCCTGGATCCTATCTGACTTAACTGGGGCCTTCTGGCAGGTGAACTGTCAATGCTGTTTACCCTTCCTCAGAGACTTGTTCTAGAGACCGATTGTTCTTGTGGTACAATCCTGGTGATGTTTCTTTTTTGACCATCTTGTCATTCATTCATCTTCTGTTTTACAGAGCACCCACTACATTCCCCATGCTGGAGATCTACAGACAAAAGCTGCAGCCTCTGCCCATAACAGGCTCTCAGTCGGGATGGGAGGCTGACCACAGTGTGCACAGAGCATGTTCTACTGTATCCTGTGCCCTGCCTGGGGACAGAGGTGACAGGGCTCTGGTGGCCATGGGAGGGCATCTCCTCCAAACTGGGAGAGGCAGCAAAGGTTTCCTGCAGGTGTCACTCCCGAGGGAGTCTGGAAGGATCAATGGGAGCGACTATGATTGAGGCTAGGTGGTGGGTGATGGGAGGAGGGGCGGGGTCCCAGGCAAAAGGCCTGAGGCCGGAGAGAGAGTCATATTCAGAAAACCAGAAAGTGGCTGGGGGTGTGGTACAGGTTACTGGAGGATGGAAGTGGCAGAGGGGCGGGGAATGGGGGGAGGCCTGAGGGGAAGTTGAAATTGAAGAGGCCACCAGGGGCTTGAATGACATATTAAAAGAATTTGGATTTTATCCTGAAAGTAATGAGACACAGAGAGTTTTACGCAGGTGAGAGACATGCTCAGGTGTATAGAGGTCTCCTTGTGAGTCTTGGCATTTTATCTTCAGTGCCTACTCATATGGAGTCCAAAACCCCAGGCCTTATGGGAGGTCGTGGTAACCCATGGCAGACTTCAAAACGCTTGAGTGTGTATCTCAGAGTTTACATTCTGTACCTTTCTCCTTCAGCTTTGACTGCCATCTGTTCCTAGTGCTAGAGGCATATATATTTACCAGAGGTATTCTAATTTGCCCAGAAGCTATAGACAAAGCTGTGGGCAGGCAGGCAGCACCATCGACCTTGAAGAGCAGGGAAATGAGCGAAACCTGAATACTTTCTGGCTCTCCTCCCATCAGTTACATCAGCAAAACCCAACAGGTTGGCCTTTGGGTATCCTGACCTTTGGATACTTAACGAACTCTCCAGGTGGTTTTGAGGCATGCCGCTTTGAGCACCACTGACCCAAGGAGACAATAAGAGGGTGGAAATCGGATTGGCTCACACCAAATAGACTCCTCCGTCAACTCTTCCCAGACTTCTTATCTGAGATCACGCTCCCTGGGTCCCAGTGCCCCAGCCCTCAGGCTAATTTCTGTGGAGGCCCCTCCCGTGCCTTTATTAGCAGTCCTGTGTCTGTGTCCTTCTCCTGCGGGGCACTGTTGAGGTTGTGCCCGGTTTGGGTGATGGCTTCTCCCTTTCATCCCTCACAGCACCTAAAATCTGTTTGGAAATCACTTAAAGCAAACATTCCCCATTCTGCATTTGGACAATAGAGGGTCCCTCCCATTATCAGAAGAAATCTGAAAATGGAATTACATAATCATTTCACTTTAATGAACTCCATACTCACAAAATATAGCCGATAAAAATGCGACAACTGTTTGACCTTACAACTTTTGCTTATCGAATTGACTAAGATAAAAAAATACGGTGTTGAAGAGGGTGTGGTTAAATTGGAACTGTTAGAAGGAATGTAAATTGGCACAAATTGTCTCAAATGCATTTTGACAATATGTGTCAAGAGCTTTAAAAAGACTTACATGTTTTGACTCAGTAATTCCACTTATTGAAATTTTTCATAAGGAAACAATCAGCGTCATAACTGTTGGTAAACAGTCTAAATTTAGCAAAAGGGGGAGTGGTTAAGTGAATTATTGAATAGAGATATGCTTTGTATTATGTAGACACTGAATACGGATTTAGAAAGAGGTTAATGTCATAATATGTGGCATATATATATATATACATATATGGCATATATAATATCATTCCCATTTTTAAAAAGAAGCACACATCTCTGAATGATGGAATATTCTACGGATACTTCTGACTTCCAGTCTGACTGATACTTCCAGTACTTCTTCCCTACTGCTATATGGACTATGCTTTTCCTACATTCTCCACATTTTCTACAATTAAAGTGTATTGCTTTTATAATAAAACAGCTAACAAATTATATACATGATGTAAATGCTATACACCACCCATCCCGCACACTGATGCCAACGTCTCTACCTCTCATATTGCTTCTCAGCTCAGAATCCCTCAGCAGCCCCCACACCTCCAAGATAAACTGTACACTTCTCTGCAGGGCATGCCAAGTGCTTTATGGCCTGGCCTTGATGCACCTGTCCAGTCTCACTCCTGGCTCCTCCTTCCACGTCATTTATAGCTCCTCGGTCGTGCCACGCCCTCTTAGGTCTGCATGATTTTGAATGAGCTGATTCCATTGCCTGGCATTCCCACTGTTTCGATACTTTGTCAAGTCCCCATTCACCTCTCAAGGTTTTTTCCCTAAAGCCTTTCCCTCAAAACTTTAGGAAGGTTTAGGCATGGTTCTGTGCACTCATTGCACCTTTTAAAACTTCTTTGATATTATATGGTAATAGAATTGCTCATTTCTGTGTCTGTTTTCCAGGTGGAAGGCTGGAATTAACTTTGTGACTGGCATGTGGTAAACCACTGATACAGCGCCGGCTGAATGAAAGGATCAGCACGCAAATCACGCAGAACTTCACATTGTGCAGGCTGTGCCTTGTCAAAGGGCACCCTGCAGTGGGTGAGTGTGCACTAACCCCCAGCCAGACCGCCTTCCCCAAGCCAGGGCACTCCAAGACTGGGAAAGCAAATGGTGCTAAGTTGCTTATTTATTTTAAAGATTTATTTATTTATTTATTTTAGAGAAAGAGAGAGAGAGAGAGAGAGAATGAGCACAAGGGGGAGTGGGGGAGCGGCGGAGGGGGAGGGAGCGGGAATCTCAAGCAAACTCCACACTCAGAGGATCCCAAATGGGGCTCGATCTCACCACCCTGAGGTCATGACCCGCACCTAAATGAAGAGTCAGATGCTTAACCGACTGTGCCACCCAGGCGCCCCTTTCATATGTTTGTCTTAGACACTTCTGTCTGTCTCTCTCTCTCTGTGTGTGTACACATACACACAATGTGCATGGAATAAATGCTCAGTTTTTTTTAAACTGGTGGGATATGTGATCACAATGGTTTAGGATTGCTGGCCTAGAGCACTGGGGTTTTAGTGATGAGTAACACAGGGCTTCTAATGCTGATGCCATTCACTACAGAGTAGGGGCATTCCAGACAGACAAACCACCACGATATAATATACAAAGAGCAAGATGAATTTTGCCTGGGAGAATCCAAGAAGATTTCATACAAGAGATGGCATCCGAACAGGGCTATTTGGCTGATAAATGGAAACATCTAAGTTTAACTGTACATAATTCTCTTCAACTCAGTGCACTTTACACTCACCAGCGAAGGAGTATAAAGTGAATTGAGTGTTGTAAATGACAGAAAATGGATGAACCCGAGTTTGTTCAAAACTGTAAAGAAATGGAGCCACGTGTGTTCCGTTATGGGGCCCGGTAGAAATCCTAGATTTCACAGTCACATCATAATGCCTGATCAGATTCTACCCCACTTTCTATCTATTCTCAAAACACCCCTGAATCCCAAGGGCTTCTAGAGAAAATTCTAAGTTAATTTTCACTAATTCATGTTATCATTTTCCCTATCTAATTTGGCTTATTGTTGCATTTTGCAACTTTGTACAAAGTGGTCAGTACTCTGGGGGGCGGGGGGGGGGGGGGCGGCAGGATGTTTGTTGCCTGGGGAATGATGTGAATGATAAAACCTAACCCCGATTTCTGAGGCCAAATGTGTGCCTGCAGAAGCCTGCGTTTGGCCCAGTTCTTTCGAAACTTTAAGACAAGGGGAAACATTTCCTCAGTAATAGCACTAGAAAAACCTCCCGGAGCTTGCTCTTTTGCTTAGGTGAATCCCTAAGTGGGTTAAATGTAACCATTAGCTCCTTTACCGTAGGGACTGTATCTCCGGGAAGTGACAGCGTGAACCTGGAGTCTGGAGTCAGAATGTCTGGGTTCCAACCTGGGGCTCTGCCACGATTAGCCGCGGGCAGTGGGGCAAACCACTTAACATCTTTGAGACGCTCCGCATTTGCCACCTGAGGATAGTAAGACGTAGGAGGCTGTGGTTGGGATCGGATTCGACGTTGGGTGTGAAACTATTTTGTACTCAAAAGACTCATTTTCCGAATGTGAGCTGTGGGTATTACTCTTGTTTTCCTTAAGGGTCCCAGCGAGGAGAATTGCCTGCAAGGGAAAATGTCATCTTCTGCACCACAGCGGTTCAAAAACGACCGGCTGCCTGACCCATGAATTTGGAAGAGGTCTAGTTCCAACAAGCTCACTCACGGTCAGACAGAAATTGCTTCTGGTGACCGTGACTTGCGCCATTACCCGCAGTGTTGGACCTTGCTGACCCCTTCCCACCTCTCCCCGTACCAAGGACATTCCCCCGGCGGCCAGCTTTTATCTCCAATAAATGCCGATAGGGTAATGAATATAATGGGTTAACATTCTGAAAATGCAGTTTCATTTCATTTAAACCAGGGTTTTATGGACACTGTGCCTGAACTCCACAGGCGGCTGTGGGGGCTATTTTTGGACAAGCAGGACTTCCAGCACCTCTTAAATCACATAACACGGCAATTGCCTACTCCACCTACACACAGGGCGGGCCTGCATACATAAAATAGGACGCTGGCCGTGGGTGAGACCGAAAAACTCTTTTCCCTCATCATCTGATGACTAATACTTGTCTCTGCTTTCAGAAAGGGAAAGCACCATACAGAGCTTACAAATGCAATACATTTTCCTTTGCTTGCTCCAAAAAAGGGGGAAAAGAAGTGTGTGTGTGTCTGTGTGTGTGTGTGTGTGTGTGTGTGTGTATTCCTCCAATGATTGAGGAGGAATCCTGAAATGAACTTCTATAGGAAACCTCTGACAATGTTCTGCAGATGGTTTTGCACAGGGAATTGAAACAAGTTGGCAGGAGGAAGAATTCTTTCTTTATAATTCAAAGCAGACATTTTACTGGGGGAAAAGCAAATCAGAAATTTGCTGTCAGTCCTTGAAATTTTATTTGTTACAAAAAGTAATATATTAGCTCTTTGCATTAAGTCCAGATAGGATCTGTCCTTTTTTTTTCTCTTTCTCAGTGAGAGCCCTAAAATGAATCTTTGAGAATGCAGTATAAGACTAGCTCCTCATAAAGGGTGTAGGACCCCGCAGTGGTCACATGCCATGTGTTATTAGACTCTGCTCTGCTTCTCTGTGGCTCCAGAGATAAATAAATACGATAACATCGTAAGACTTCAAATAACTAAAATAATTAGCTATTCCTTCTAATAGGATAATCTAATGAAAGATTTCGTGATGAATGAGTGAGGCCAGAGTGAATCTGTCTTTTCCACATAAATTCTTGATAAAGGCTGATTAGGATAACGATAAACTTAGTTTGGGGGTGTCTGGGGTAGTACAGGACACCATGTTGGGCATTCCGTTGGGCTTGCTCTCCATCAGAGTTCTGTAGATTTCAAATGGTTATGCACATTATGATGCAAATAAGTATGAAGTTGAAATATGAAATTTTAAAGGCAGGGGTTTGTTGAACAATTTCACTTTTTCTCGGTAAGAATTTTTGTAAGATTGGTTTTTTATGTTTCAACATACTAAATTTGTAATTACATGCATTTTATATATTTCTCGAAGCAATGTAGTAGTCATATTTTAGCTAGCTTACATTATAGTGCTCCTTAACAAGGTTTGAGGGTTGTTTTTGGTCAATCATGTTTGTGAAATAGAAGAATTGATGCATTTTTAATATAAAAATATCTACCTGGAATTCATTCATTCAAATTAATATTCATTGAGTATTTAATACACACAGTAGCTTTTCAATAAATAAGAATGCATTTCTAATAGTCAACTCTTTCACCTCGAGTTGGCATTTCTTCTTTCCTTTCCTTGCAACCAAAGATGGAGAAAGAGTTAGAATTTCAGAAATAAAAGTCGTATTAAAAACATGTAGAAGCATGAAAATTGTTACCATACTTCAATTCCAGCAATACTTTCTCTCCCTCTAAGGAAGCAGGCTTTCTGTGTAGTTGGTGGCATCTTTGACTGTTTTGGTGTCTCCTGCCCTCCTGCTCCCTTCTTTCCAATATACCTTGTCTGGGGGACCATTATGCTTTCTGCTGGAAGTTGTGAACAGTAAGTGAGGTCAGCCGCAGGACTTGATGAAGAGCAGGCTCAATTGTAACTGGGGATTTAAGCTATAACTCTTCCATCAGACTTGCTTCAAGGTATTAAAACGAAATAGCAGGAAACAAATACATTGTTTACAAAATTATCCACTAAGAGCTCCTGGGGTTCAATTCAATCTTGCGCCCATTATCCAGCATACAACAGAAACTCAGTCAACACCTGCTGAGTGGGGAGGTGGCTAGGATGGGGATCTGCTATATCCATTAGCACAGGGTTATGTGAGAGACTGAGGGAGGAAAATTCGAGAGGATTCTGGGCTGTGGTTTTGCAAACATTTTTGGACCTGTATTTATAGCAAACAAATATTTGCATCACAAATCACACACATACAAACACAGCTGCAGCCAACTAAATGTCTTTGCGAACCACAGGGTTATCAGCCACAGTTAGGAAGTCGCTATGTAGGACATGTAGTCCACCTAGGGAAGATGGAAGGGACCGAAACTGCTAGTATGTCAGAGGTGCCGCCGAGCCACTCTTGCCGGAGGGGGCCGTGCTTTCCTCCCTGCTGCCCCTGTAGGGACTCTCACCAGCCCTGCACTAATAAGCGAGGTCTTTTAGACAACAAGCACCTCTTCCATGCTTACTTTGCACCAGCATTGAGCCAGGCATGCAAAGATACGAAAAGGGAAAAAGACGAAAATATCTGATTTCCGGTTTGATATCTCCTCTTAGATGTCTCTCATACCTATCAGAGTTACCTTATCCCAAACTGTACTTTCAAACTTCCCCCAAATTTAGACTCCAATATTCTCTATATCAGAAGATAAAGAGTTTCTCACGCCACTTTGGAGTCTCTTCTGACGCCGACGTCTCCCCCACCCCTCACATTTCACATTGGCACCATTCTGCTGAGGCTTCCCCTTATATACACTGGAATCTGTCTGCACTCTCCGTCTCACCCTGGGTACTCCTAGGGCCTCCTAACCGGTCTGCTCACTCCCATGTGTCCCTCCTGCCCTACCCTGATTTGGTCTTCACTTAGCAGCAGGAGAACATTAAACAAAAGAACGCAGATTGTGTCATTCTCCTCCTTTAAAGGGTTTTATGGCTTCCTATTTCCTACGAAGTAAAAACGCAAACTCTTTCCTAACAAGGACCCACTTAGTAGGTCTGGCCTCTGCCCCTTTCTACCTTGATTTCTGTGTCCCAGGCTCGGTGGCCTCTTGTTCCTCTAACAAACCCACATCTTTCCTTTCCTGACTCATGTTCTTTGCACCTGCTGTTCCCTCTGCCTGAATAGTCTCCCCTACCCTTTTCAGTTGGCTCCTTTTTGTCATCCAGCTCATCTCCACTCCGTCTAAAGCATTCTCTCTGATCTAAAGCAATTATGCCAATTCATAATTATGTGTACATTTGTTTGCTTGTTTGATTTTTGCATAACGCCTGCCTTCCCTATTCAGATGTAAACTCTGCGAGGGCAGGGAATTCTATCTGTTTTATTCACCAAAATAAACTCAGTCATAGATTTGGTACATAGTAAACACTCAAATATTTGTGGGATGCATGAAAATGAAGCATTTCCTAAACCTTAGTCATTGAGCATTCCTTGATGATTCAGCCAAAGCTGTGTACCACCTGTACTATGTGGGTAATATTTTTCTCTAAACTTATTGTAAAGCAAGTTAAAAAAAATAATTTGGCTCGATCCTAAGCCATGGAGTTGGGGACATTGCACGTCAGTATTCCATTTTTTTTTTAATGCACATTAAAATATATGTTTAACAAAATATAAATTTTGTATCTATAAAATGTCTAAAATTATCTTGTGGGAAATGCAAGAATAAACAAGAAATTTTTAATGAGTGAGGCTTGCTTTCTGTTAGGTGTAGAGTAGAACCCTGGACTATGAGTCAGGAGGACTGACATTCATTTTAACTCTGGCTGCTGACAGGGAACAAATCATTTGAGATTCTTAGGTTTCCATTTTCCCATTCACACTACAGAGATACTACCAGCTTTTCAGCTGAGCTTACATGAAGGTGTGAAGATATAATGAGAGAGTGGTCGCAAAATCCTTTTTATCTAAATGTAAGATTTTATTATTATAATTATTACTTGAGAAATGGTACTACTGTGTTTATTCCTTAGGGTGTTCAGTCATATTTATTCCTCATGTGACATAACAAAGAAGATAAATGTATATTAGTTTCCATCATGGCAATGAACACTCGTATAATAGAATAACCCAAATACCCTTTGACCCTCAGTTTGCCTTTTTTTCCCCTTACTCACCTAGCAATTAACTTATCTTTCATTAGTTGTATGCCACTTAGTGAAAAACCTGCTCATAGTTTGCATACCAATGTTCATAACAGCATAATTCACAATAGCCAAGAGATGGAAGCAACCCAAGGGTTCATCAGTGGTTGAATGGATAAATAAAATTTTACACATACATACCACGGAGTGTTATTCAGCTTGAAAAGGAAGGAAATTCTGACATATCCTACAATATGGATGGACTTTGAAGACATCACATTAAGTGAAATAAGCCAGACATAAAAAGACAAATACTGTATGCTTCTACTTCTGTGAGGTATCTAGAGTTGTCCAATTCATAGGGAGAAAAAAGTAGAGTGATGGTCATCAGGGGCTAGGGGAAGGGGAAATGGGCAGTTGTTTACTGGATATAAAGTTTCAGTTCTGTGAGATGAAAAGTTGTGGTGACTGGTTGTACAACAATGCAAATATATTTAGCACTACTAAACTGTACCCTTGGAAATAATGAAAATGGCAAATGTGATGTTATGTGTTTTTTACTATCATAAAAAATTAAAAATAAAATACCCTGCTCATAGATGTTTCTAGTTCTTTCATGCATCCTAAAGTACAAAACTCCAACACTCACTATGACTGAGAATAGAAATTTAAAAAATGGTAATAAACTATAATAACTGAACTTTAATGGACACTTACTGACTGTATGACAAGAACCATGCTAAGTGCTTTATATTTACTATCTCATTTAATCATCACTACAGCTTGATGAGGCAGATACCACCATCAACACTGACTTTACAAAAAGAAAACAGGTAAACAGAGTTATGGAACTCCCCCCGAAGTCAGATGGCTAGTAGGTAGTGGAATTAGAGCAGGAGCCCAGGCAGACTGGTTTGGATCAGTGCATCTAACCATTGAGGGTATGTCTCACCAAGCTAGCAGAAGGCACTCTGGAGATGAAATTCACTCTCACTAATTCGCTTAGGTCTCTTTCTTTTCACACCTGCATCTCTAATGCATATGTATTAACTGCCCTCTCATTTCCCATCCTTCCCTCTTCCCTCTCCCAGAGACTTAGTCACCTTAACCATATAAACTTAAACTGTTAGAATTAAAAGTTCCAGGTGATCCAAACACTTGGGCAGAAGCCCCTCATCAAGGTGGCTCAAAAATAGGACTAAAATCGTTTGGCACCTTCCTCATGTGCAGATACACCATTGCCTTTGCCAGAGTAGTAGGAAAAGCAATAAACATATCACAGAACTACTGTGAGGCTTAAGGCTTAATTCTAATTACCAGCAGTAGCTTGTATTCAAGAAATGTTAAACCACAACAACCACTTGCAGAATCGCAACTATCTACTCTCAATTTTTATGTGATGCCAGCAGAAGGAAGAGAGGCTTCTGAGTCATTGAGTTACTTAACCTGTCTGAGGCTCCACTTTCGTCATTTGTAAGTATCTCTTGGCAGGCTGTTGAGAGGATTAAGTTAGCTAATATATATGAAGTACCATGCACACAAGACCTGCAATAAACTAAGCCGTCAATAAATCCTATTATTATTACCCTGTATAAAGGCAGATTATTCACAGTCTTAGAGAGAGAAATAGAATGGTAGAGTCTTCCTGATTCCTTCCCTGACTTCCTTCCAATCATAATGGATGTGGAGCGTAGAATGTTGGAGAAGCTCCAGGATCCACCCTGGCCAAGACTGATGGTGGTTCTTCACGAGCTGAACCTTCTTGTGGCTACTCCTCCACTGATAGCTTTGTCCTGGGATTCTCGACTAGATTCTCGTCTTGTCTGGCAGTTCTCCCCTGGACTGAAGGTCCGACCAGCGCCCCTATCACCAGCACTTGGATGGTGTGGTTTCCTGGGACTGAGTCCCAGAGGCCTCAGCTTCTGATTCCACTCCTCACCAGTGACTACTTGCCTCCTCCTGAAATGCATGGGCTTGGCCAGCTGCCTGTGCCCCAGGGTGGGAAAGAGCTGGGGGGCATGATTGGGATGCTCTTCAGTGCCTTTGCTTGAGTTATGCTTTTCTTTGAAAACAGAACCCCAGGTTTCTGATCTGAGAGGCAAACATATTTGCTCCCTAGGAGTCCATTCCTAAAGCAACGGAGGCCTGACCTTCCACCCCCTCACTGACTTGCCTGGACTAAGCTTTCTCTGCCAGGCTGCTCTGGCCTTCTCCAGGACCGGAGAGGCTCAGGGTTGTTAACACGTCTGACTGCTCCTTTTCCCATATTGACAAAATTCATTCGGTTGCAACTCTTCATAACTCTTTACCCTACAACCATTTCTAGCACTGTCATTTCTCCTTATTTTCCCTTCGTTGGGTGAGAAATGCCTCCAAAGCCCAGATTTTGGCACAATAACTCCCAGATTGTTTTTATAGTCCCAGTGTAGTACTTCTTTGTTACAGCTCAATATTCCTAAATTTTGTTCCAAGTCTTTATTTTACATTTATAAATATCAGGTTGTATTAATTGGTTCCAGCTTTAAAAATGTTCCATCAGAGGTTATTTTCTGCTATTTTGATAGTGGTTTCGAAACCCGGAACACCAAGGCCCTGATGTGGGCCATGTTCTGCAAGCATCCCTCAAGGACTGGTGTGGAACGGAAAAGATATGCAGATCCTGGGCCTCGCTGTGTTCTTTGAAGACTGTACTGGCCATAATAGCTTCAAAGAATTTCAACAAGTTCCTAAGACATGACCTTCCCTTTCCGAAAACCACGTTGGCCAGGCTTGCCTTAATCAAGCTGTGCTTTTCTAAGCATCCTTTTACTTGATCTCCTGCAGCAGTTTTTAATACTTTCCCTACAAGTGAAGTTAAACTAACTGGCCTGTAATTTCCTGGTGTGTCCCTAAGCTCTATGAAATAACAGCATTAGGTTGGCTTCTTTCCAATTCTTCCTGAATTTTTTTGTTTTGTTTTAAAACGCAGGATTGAAAAGGCCAGAGAATGCTTCCTGTCTCCCTTTTCCTTCGTTTCTTCCATGACATACTGCTTTCTGGTCCCAGTAGATCTGCCATTTTAATAACTTCAAACCTCTTAAATGTTTTCACATATTATTTGTTTCTATCTCTGAAGCATGAGTTTTCCATTTTTCATTTTGACAAGCCTCCCCCCTCAACCCACCCCAAATAAAGGCTTACAATTCCATTGAATAGACTGTTAATTTGAGGCACTGTGAAAAAAAAAATGAGTTTCATATTAGAAATGTGGACAAGGGAGGCAACTAGATTATAATTAAGTCTGTGGTCTTACTTGTGAGTTATTATGAATACATGGTGGGGAAGGAGCCGAAGAATATATCTACATGCATAGGAATAGGAACCAACAAAATGAAATGATTATATCTGGGGATAAACTAATCCAATGTAGCAGCAAAGTATCTTAAGAATGTGATGAAACTAATTAGATCTTTATATACAAAATTTGCAACCTGTATGTTTTTAAACTGCATTTGATTCATTACTTTCAAATCCAACATCAGAAGAATCTTTCCATATTTAATGATCTCCCAGAATGATCTCCCAATGAAAAAGAAATTCATTTATCTTAATTAAAATATACTAGTTATTTCTTTACTGGTAGGAGTAAAGAGAAAAATTAATAATTATTTGTATTCATAAAACTACACTATATCACATCATCTTTCAGATTTTCCAGGTTGTTTGTATAGAATTGATCCATTTTTAAAATAAGTGAGTCACCAACTAGGGCATACAAACGTTTATTCCTTATAGATGTTTTTTGTTCCAGCAAACTTTTGTGTTTTTAAAAGTTTTTTTGTGGTGACCTAATTTGTCTTTTCTGACTAAATCACAGATAGGCAAACCATGGCCCGTGTCTGGATGGTTGCTTATTTCTGGGTTAGAAGTTACGATGATCACCATCATGAAGCAAAGTCAAACATAGAGTGGAGTCTAAAACTTTTAGGACAGTTGACCGTGACTTCAGAGAAGTTGAATTAACAAACCCCTGTCCAATGGGTAGTCTTTTCTTTCTAATTTATCAAAGTCACAAAGTCCAAAATTTGTACATCTCCTAATAAGGCACACATACTGCGTATCAGATTTAATCACAGGTGGGAGAACATTTGCATGTATGGAACATGTAGACCTCTCTCATGGGGAACATTTCAATCAGCTTTGAGTGATCCTTAATATTTTCCTTTTTGGTTTTGGACAGGACTGAATAAACCTACAAATGAACAAGTCAGATTCTCTCTGTGGGCCATCAGACACACGCAGCCAAATATTTGTGCGTATTTAGCAAATAAATGTCAATCTTAAGGCATGGATTTTATTGAGTGCTTGAAATATTTTCTCATAGATATCTGTCTTCAGGATTTTAAGGTTGTAATTAAAGTACATATAGAATTTACCTTTCCTATTGAGTATATCTTATACCATGCAATTATAAATTTAGTACATATTCACTCTTCTCCCAAACCTATGCCTTTGCTTGAGCTGTTCCTTTTTCTTGGAATGCCCTCTCCCACATTTGAATGTCAAGACTGCCAAGACCTACTCATCCAAGGGTGGACAGCTTAGAGCCCAGTGGAAAAGTACTGGGTTTGAGGTAAAGAAGAACAACTTGAGTCTATGGATCTAACTATGGCTAAACCCAAGTTCTTCAGTATTCTAATTCATAAACTTCCTACCTTCTTTATGCCTCCATCTCCCTATATGTAAAATGGCGATATTTATATCTTCTTTTATAATTATGACATGGGTTAATTGGAATTATTTATTCACTTACTTACCAGAGAGAGAGAGAGTTGAGGAGGGGCAGAGAGAGAGGGAGGGAAAGAATCCTAAGCAGTCTCCATACTCAGCAGCATGGAGCCTGATGTGGGGCCAGATCCCACAACCCTGAGATCCTGACCTGAGCCAAAATCAAGAGTCAGACTTTCAAACGACTAAGCCAACCAGGCGTCCCCGGAATAATATATAAAAGATCAAAATTAGCTACCCTTCCTTTCCCTCCCAATGCCACCTTCTCCACAAGGCTTCTTTAGATCCTACCCACAACCCCACTCTAATGGTAAACTCATCTTCCTCTGAATGCCCATAACACTTCATCTGCCCCTCATGGACTTCAGTGCGTTATGTTGTTCACTTCTTTTATTTTTTTAAGACTTTATTTATTTGAGAGAGAGAGAGAGAGAGAACAAGTTGAAGGAGGGGCAGAGGGAGAGGGAGGAGCAAACTCCCCACTGAGCAGGGAGCCTGATGTGGGGTTCTATCTCGGGACCCTGGGATCATGACCTGAGCTGAAGGCAGACACTTAACCAACTGAGCCACCCCGGAGCCCCTTCATTCCCTTAACAAACATTTTTTTGACCATTTACTCCTTGTTAGTATATATTTTTTCCTTCCCCCCCCCAACTAATCCTTAAGCTTCTTGAGGATAGAGTCTTTATAATATTCATATCTCCCCCATTGTCTATAAGGTAAACAAGAATGTACTTGTTAATTGTTTGGTATTTGGTAAAATACCACTATTTGGTAAAAACTGGTGACTGTATAATGCAGACAATATCTGTGTATACATTTTCATATAAGTCCACATCCTCAAATAGGATTACAAGCTGGAAATTATGTTCATATGTAAGGCCAGTGCATGGGATCATCATCATTTTCATCCTCATTATTATATACTACAACTACTGATAATAATATAATAAAGTAATAGCTAACATCCCTGAGAACATGCATAAAGGAGAATATTCTCTTCCCATTCCCATATGAGTCCTTAGAGTAGTTCCTGCTAGAGCAGAACACAACTCTTTTTTCCAAAAAGAGATGGTGAATGAACAAACGGGCTGTAGCTGTGTCTCTGTGGAATTACATTAGCACAAATCTAAGCACATTTTCAAAGAACTGTGGTCTATAGATAAAGACTCTTTCTCGTATATACAATCCTATGGCTAGATGGACTCTAATGTTTCAGGGGGAAATTACACAATTTCAAAATGAGGCTGTGTGTATACAACACCGAGCCATCCAAGTGAAAGCCTGAGCAAATCACTCAGGAATGTGGTCTTTGCTAGCCCAGACATTTCAAGTCATTATTGGAAATATGTAATGTGGTTCTGACGCTATTTTACTACTCATGGATGAACTGCACTATGGTGACATTTCCCTTTAATTTGTTGTTCCTAATTGACTGCAGGCAAGGAAACCAGAACGCCAAACTGTTTAGAACTATGTTTAAAGTGAGAACGACTAGGCTCTGATTTAAGGCCAATGAGAGTAGCTTACAAATAGAAGTAAATGTAAGGGTATGGCCTTCACAGTTCTTGGTTCTTGAGTTCTCCCTCCAAAATGGAGGATACAGAACTCTATGAATTTCGCATGCAACATAAACAACTTTCTTAGATTACCTTTTCTTCCCCAGTGCAGAGTTTCCTTTGAGAAAGAAAATATAAGACTTTGCAAAGAGGCTCCTGAGGAGTTTAACTGTGGCAAGTGTCCTAGACTGTGCAAGACTTCAAGCAGAAATAGACTCATGAGTCTTAGAAGTTCACGAGTCCCAAAAGTGTTTGGGTCTGGGCCTCTCTCCTGGTCACCACTCACAATCACAACCACCTTGGGCTTCTGAGTAGGCACTGCCTGCAGCTTTCCAATTCACCTGGGAAGATGAGGTACCAAGTGACGGAGTTCCCGAACAGGTCCTAAGTGTGAAGGGACTGAGATCGGAAATGTACCCTCTTCTCCAAATGTGCCTTCTGTCCTTGGCTAATGCTGATCAGGAGCCTGAATTTGTTTTATGTTCTATGTCTGTTTTTACCAAAGCAAATTGATGTTGATGCCTGTCTGGTATACCCAAGGTCCAATCTCTGTGGTGCTCATCCTGCCTTCCCCCTTTTTTCTGGAACCATTCAGGAAAGGGTGTGTGAGTGGGTGTGGGAGGCTTATTGCCCAAATGCTCCCCTGGAAGAATGTGGTAGAGCCAGATGTGAAATGGACCTCCCCTGAGTGAAGGATTCACAACCCAAAGTCACAGCACATATTGGAAAGGAATGGCTTTCTAACTGAACTCTGGATTTGTAACATTGTGCTATCCCACATCCAAGTCAAAATGTCTGTCCAGATTAGACATCAAAACTGGCCTGTTATCATCTCTGATTTTTACTGAGCATCTTTGAAGAAGAAAGAGTTCTTTGGGGGGCTAATTGGTCCCAGGCCCGAGAATTGGACAGGGATTTCTATGGCTACTTCAGAAGAAAACTTCCAGTATTTTAAATCCAGGTATCACATAATGTTTCAACTGGAGCACACACGTTTAGCACATCACAACAAAAGCTAGAAGGTATGTTATTTGACTCCAAAAGCACAGAATCAGTTTTTCGTGATAGTGAGAGTAGCGTAGCAAGAGTTAATGCTGTAAAATCCACACTATTGTCAAGCGTAAATAAATCCAATGAAACTTGTTCAGATAGTACTCAGGCAATACTAAAGAGCCCATTAAGAAATCATCCAAGACCTGAGACACATAAAAACTTTATTAGATCACTGAAATACAGTGCAAACAAGTTTGTCTTAGAAAGATCCAAAAATCTTTATGCTTTCAGTCTGAAGAGCCATAAAACAGTGCCTGACAAATTTTAAGTGATATTCTAATTAATCAGTGGATTTTTATAGCTTCTTGTGAGCTGTAAGTTAGATATTAACAAGGCAGTATGAGAGGCAATCCCCCTGTACTGAGCATGAGTTCTAAGTCTTTGCATAAACCCAGTGGTCAGCCAGGCCAGACTCTTGTGTTAAGCATCTGCCAGAAACGGAATGGACCATTAACCTAAAAATTGTCCTTATTTTCATCTTGGTTAAAGTAGGATAGAAAATGTGCCCAAATCTTGCTGACTGATGGAAAATTATAACAGCTGTGTCTCTGTCTTGTACAGGAAACACTTTCTACGGCATTTTTACATTGTTCCTTTGGTGAAACTAACACTTCATAATACACTAATCATGCAGCTCCCTTTAATACCATCACTCACTCAATAATTACCATGAGAAAGTATGACCCAACTCTTTTGTATATAAAAATTTCTGATTTATAGTCTTTAATTGGATACAGTGATGGTGTAGACAATCTAGGACAATTTTATTCCTAGAGAGGGATTTTGTTAGAAGAGAGGCAGATTTTTTAAGTGCCTGTCATCAGGCAGCTCCAATGAGGAGTAAAGCAAGAATTTGCTTTCAAAGAATGAATTAAAAAAAATTTTTAACGTGAATATAAGATTATTATTTCAATTCTCATTTTCTAAAAATAACAAAAATCTCTTCAATAAAGATGTTCACCTACCTCATAATATAAGGGAGCACTACTGCCTAGAGGTTTCTTTGCCTTTTTAGATGGAGTTTCAAGAAATGCATTTGATTCATCGATCTGTAAGAAATTAAATTCATCTATAAGGAAAAAGAGAGGCATACTTAAGGAACACTTAGATATATGTAACTTTCAAATACCTGGGTGGCTTGAAAGGTTGGGAAACCTAGCAAGGAAGAGATATTCATCAACTAGGCAAAATATTTATAGTCACTTTGGTAAGCTGTTAGTAATCGTGTGAGTACGGGCCACCCGACAGGTTTTTCTATGTGGTCAGTCCTCTCTGTTCTCTGACAGCTAGGTTTCTCTGTAGACTTAATTTTTCTTGCTATGGACTTCCCTGGAAGTCCAGGGAAGTTTAGTTAATAGTTTAGTCTTTTATTATTATTAAATCTTTTATTGAATAAATAATTCCTCAGAGAGCCTAGCATGGAGCCTGGTATGGCCACAGGAATTTTGTTAAATGAATGAGTCCTGAAAGGGCCTAAAATGGGCCTAAATAATGGGCCAAAATAATTCTTCCAGATTAAACAATGCAAATTTATTCTAGCTAAGTTTTGTTTAAAATAATCCACCCCAATTTACCAAACAGCCCAAGAATATGATAGGTGTATTTATCTTATTATTTTATCCTATTATTTTAAGCACAAAAGTCTTCACGGGGCCTCGAGATGGGAAAGGACAGATACCTGCTGGAGAATGTCTTGCCAGGACACGATACTGAAGAATTTCCGCTGAGGGACCTGGACAGCAAGGGTGAGGGCTCGGATGAGAAGATCATCTTCAATCCGGTTTCCAACTACGAAAGCGACGGAGCCCTTCCAATCATTCTGTTAAAAAAAAGCAGAAGGAATTAAATTCTAAATATTCCTGGGTAGGTAATTTTGTGTCAAAGGCTTCCACTAAAACAAGATAATTTTCCCTTTAAACTTTACCTTAAAAGACAAGAGTTGACCACATAGTGCATGTAAGTTCCTGATTCACGTAGCCGCAAGGCGGCAGTGTTGTGCCAAATTTCATGCAACCAGACCAAAAAACCATTTTCTTGGGAACCTAGGCCTTTCATTTTAAGGAAGACAGTGTTTAAAAAATGACATGCTTTCACTAGAATGCTGTCCAAGAATAATTTGGTACTGGGAAGAAATAGTTCATTCATATGTTACAAATATATACTAAGATATAATCTTGAAAGCAGAAATCTTTATTTTTGTTCCCTGATACAGTCTAAGACTCTAAATCATGCTAGAGGTATAGGAGGAGCTTGATCAATTCTTGCTGAATGTTGGGTAATATTGAATGAGTTGCCAAATGGGCCTATATGGGGTAAAAATGTAATCCCTGAAGTTTTTTTAAAGCACAGAACTAGGACTTATCTTTTCCTCCTCGTGTAACACAGGAGTCTCATTGCTAATTCACAAATGAGTCCTTTCCCTTCCCAGGACATAGGCTAAAAAATTACACTTGGACACGAAATGTTGCATCAAATAATTTAAAAGAAATGTTACCAAAGACAATATTCTTATTCAGTAATCCCTTTCTCTATTATAATGATAATTTCCCTTGGGAAGAAGCAGTTCCCCAGAGATTAAGAATGGAGTTTAGTGAATTACCCGCTGTGTGGTGCTGAGAGTCAAACTCAGCATACCAGGGTCTATGACTTTCGCACACTAACAATCCTATGGGGAAATGGAATAAGCAAACATGATAAAGACACTCGGAAAGAGAAATAAATAATAAAGGAGGGCACTCTAGCCCTGTGACCTCTCCAGCCCTTACCCACCCCATTTATAGCATTAAAGGGGTTGGACAGGGCAAAATCTAATGTTCCTCTGAAGATCTGATTCAAATAGAGTAAAACTGCCTGTCCGTGGATCCCGAAACAATGTCTAAGATGATATGAAGAGATTTTACACAAATGTAATGAAATGCATAATTTTCTGTGGTTCTTTCTGTTTTCTGTCCAGTCCATGGTCAGGGTGATGACAGAACTAGGGTATAGGTGGGAGAAAAGAGCTTAGTGCAAATTCCTCCTTACCATCCAATAATCAGTATCCTTAAATGTCTCTTTACTTCTCTCCATGGAAACCTACTACCTAACAAAACCTGCCCAATTTTCAATTCAAAACAAAAACCACCCATGAAAGCATAAAAATGTGTATCTTACCTACAAAGTGTGTGTGTGTGTGTGTGTGTGTGTGTGTGTGCATGTCGGCGTGGCTTGATGTGTTTCCCTGTTACATTGAGTTTAAGACCTTTTTTGTTTGTTTGCTGATTCACCATAAGAAGACTGAGCATCTGTGTTTTTGTTTTTTTTTTTTAATATTCTGACTCTGAAAAGTAAGTATGACATTTATAATGTATTCCTTTGGAAAAAAAAATGCCACTATCACAAAATGACCTTTCCCACATTGGATGCCTTTCTTTTCTTTGGTCTGCTCCCATAGTGAAAACTGCAACTATAATCATCGGAAGAGGAAAATCTCTTATATTCTCATAATAAAGTACACATGGTTCCTAACCAGGCACAACCCCAGACTTCCCATCAGTTACACTTTCCCACACTGAAGATTTTATTGACCGCCTCTACCTCCCTGCCTCTCTGCTGCAAATGTCCTTGCCCAGATTTGAAAGCTAATGGTGACAAGGAAGGGCTGCCTGTCCACTCTTTGGGGGGACACATCAGAAAGAGGACATTCTAGTCCACCACCTACCCATTAGTATCTGGTGTCAAAGGCAGGTGTTGACTATTTCACACCAGAAGAAAATAAGGGAGGAGGAAGAAGGAACTGACAATTATTGAAATCTGCCATGTGCCAGGCATATGTTATCTCACTGAATCCCCGAGTAATCCCTTAAAATAGGTGCACTCATACTTTATAGATGGAAAAACAGAGGCCCAGCAAAGTCCAACAACTTGTTCAAAGTCATTTCGGCAGAACCTCATGGAGACCAAATTCGTGGCTTACAATTTTGTGATCGTTTTAGAACAGTTTTGAGAGCAAGTCTTTGGGGTCAGAACGCCTTTCCATAATCCTTAAATTGCAGTTCATGGCTATCTCATTCACAGTAAACATAATAGATGAAGATATGTATCACATGTTAAAATGTATAAAACCTTCAAACATAGATTATGTAGTAAAGCCTTAAGACATCTTAAGGTTACCTTTTTTTTTTTTTTTTAAATCAATGACAGTTTTACGAAGGCTCAAAGACTTTAAGGAAATTTCCTAAGCTTGTCTCTCTCCAAGCAGTGTGTTCTTGTTACTTTGGTCTGGATGCACCTTAACACAAGATCTGTCCCTCCAATTCATGGTACTATACTGAAAATTCTGGGCCTGATTTCTCCACTGGAAGGGGTCTGGAGAGTAGAGTCCAGCTGAGACTCCGTTTCCCATCTGTACTCGCTTGCCCCCAAAACTCCTGCTCCTGGAATAGGATCTACTTGGCAAAAGTAGTAGTAGTCCATGAAGGACTTGGTTTGAGTCATGGATTAGTGTCAAATCACATTGCCAGAAGCCAGGTAAGCATGAAATGGACTGATCAGACAGTAATAATGCAAATCAAGAATGTCTGCAGAGAATGATGCACTCACTAGTGTGCTGCACTAGGGGGCAGTGAGATGTCAGGAAATACATAATATTCGACTAAAGAAGAGTGAGCCATTGCCCTGGGGTCTACTTAGGAAGAATCGTTAAATGAACAATGCTCTGCAAATATAATTTCTGAATCTTTCTCTTACTACTTCAGGATAACTGTAGATTCCAAATTTCCACTAATTGGTAGCAGTTTTAGAAAGAGGAAATTGTTTTGGAAAAACTGGGACACAAAGTAGATTTGGTAAAAAACTATTAAGAACACCCCTCCGCCATGTATCCCATCCTGACATGCAGTTAAACACAGTCTTTAAATCTGGGTTCACAGGGCAGCCAGAGAAACTGAGTATAGAGAATACAAATGTGGACCATGGGTGACAGATGAACGTACAACGTGTACATTTGAGTCATCATACTTGTGAGTCCTGAGGCGCTAGCTACCTGTGGGTGAGTGTCACACAGCTCAAGAAGTTTGAATTAACTCTTAGCATAAGCCTAGACAAAGAAAACATTGATCATTTTAGAAAAACTACACTTGATGCACCTGATGGTGAAGGATACAGGGTTTTAGTCTGGGCACACCACAAAAAGCCTTAGGAAATGAGGTCGGCTCTCTGCTGGCTGGAGGTATATGCTGGACACAGTTATTGCTGAGTCTTGCTTTCTAGCAGTTATTGATAAAGTCATTCAAAGGATGGAATGAAGTCATGTATGGACACAATCCATTACCTTTTATTTACTTTACCAGCCTCACCTAATTGAAGCTTGGCAGGAGGGCGTCTTAACCCAAACACAGACATACTAGTCTTCCAAAGCAAGAAAGTATTCATGTAAATGCAAAGACCCTGGCTGTCTCACACACACCTACTGTCCCAGAGACACAGGGTAGATTTATGACTCTTTTCTTTCATATATTGCAAACTCTCCAGATTTTACTTAGGCACTTCTGTATTCTAAGATAACTATAACAACCTTTTAAGACAAGTGAGAAGTAGCTTTTGGACAATGGGAAGGTGATTGCTTCCTTCTATTAGCACAAGGCATCAGCTGGGAGGGGAATGGCAGGACACACATACTGTCTTCCCCTGCCTTTGCTGGCATGTGGCAGGGGGCCTGCTGCCCTCAAAGACCTGAAAGGAGATTCCCACAGTCCGCTCCCCAGGCTGATCGGATCCCAAGGAGCTTGGGAACCAACAGTGGTCCCAACTTTTATTTGGAGAAGATGTATACAAGCCCCAAGTCAAATCAGCGTAACATTAAAAAAGTCAAATTGTGTGCAGAGTTATTTAACAACTGTCCCGATATGCAAACGTATACTTTATGTCGCTCCTCTGCTGCAAGGATGACCTTCTTGTCGAGTAGACGTACTGCCAAATGGAGAGGGATTAGTGACTGCCTCTCTCATACCAGGTTTTCCCTTCAAAAGGGGTCTTGGATCTCCATCAGCCAAACAGTGTTAGTGTGGGGGGTTGGCCAGCAGAATATTTTTATTACATAGAACTGGCTGCTATAATCGTATCTGTTAAAAAGGGGTTATAACTATAAAATAAGTTGGGAATAGCAATTACAAATGGGTGCACATTGTTATCTAATAAACAGGAACAATACAACCGCCCAGGATGTGCAGTCCTCTAGCTCCTTTGACTGCCTTTACTGAACAAATTCTTATTATAGATTCTTCTCTACTTATAGATACCTCACAATTTGTTATAAATACTATAGCTTGACACATTGTCATCATACTATTAGAACTGCTCCTTATTTAGGAATTAGTTCATGTGGCTGTCACATTTTCTCAACTAGATGTTGAGAAACATTATAAGCTCTTTAGGTCAGAAATTCCGTTTCATCGCTTTTGTACCTCATGGTGCCCAGCAGAGAAATGGGAAATAAAGCAGGGCTCTCTCTATAAATAACAGCTGTTCAGTATTTTAAAGCAATAGAGAATGTGCTTGGACACTGAGGATTTTGACCCTGAGAATCATAAAGCCCTAGAAGGTAAACGTATCAGGAAACTGTGCAGCGCGTATACAGAGTCCACAGCCCTGAAGTCTTTTGGGAGGAAAACGGGCTGCCTCTGATCCAACATGATTTCTGCCAGGCGTCAGTGACAAGGGTTTGAAGAGTTAGGTCCTGCAGCCGTTCCTCTACCAAGACAGGTTTCCTGGGAGTGGCCCGACAAGCAGCCAGATGGTAGGGAAAGGAGGCAGCTCGGGCAGATAGGAGGGGAAAAGCCCAAGACTCACACACAAACACACATTGGCTGTAAAGCCATCCCTCCTTCTCCTTCTTTCCTACTGTCTCCCGTCACCCAGTGAGAGGGACCGCGATGGCCTGCTCCTTCTTCCCCTCCACCTAACCGCCGACAGGCTGCAAGTTCTGTGATTCCTTTCTCCTTCCAGGCGCCTCTGAAACTCTTATGAGTCGGACTTTACGGCGGGGTGGGGTAGGGAGAGAGGAAAGACAGAAGCTGCACACGGTATCAGGGCTCTCCATCCAGACTCTGCCAGATGTGCAGAATCTGGACCTGGCCCTGCCTCCCGCCGCGGTGTCACCGCCCCACCCATCCTAATGTTCCTCTCCATCAGGAGTGGGCTGGGTCTGATTGCCCCCACGCTTCCTGCCTCCGGCCGGTGCGGTTGCGCTGACACCGTGAAATTCACCATGGTGGAAGTGTGGAAACTATAGCAATGCCAAGTGCCACGAATCAGAGCTTCACCCTGGAGAACAGGTTGTTAAAACGTTTAGCAGCACATCACGGCTCCCTTCCCAGGAAGGCCTGTGCGTCTAAGACTGACTTAGAAATGATTTTGATTGAAACGGTGAAGACTGTCTCTGGGAAAATACTGAGGGCAGAGCAGATTCTCTCCACCTATCACAGTCCCCACCCCAATCCGCATCCTGCAGTGTGTGCTGTGTGGAGTGACACTGTCTGCCGAGGGATGCTGCTTCAGGTGGGACCCAGCCTCACTATCCTTCAAAATGGACTCTATGAAACGCAAGTGACAAGGTAAGGACAGAGAGGCCACTATGGGAGGAGCAGGGCCAACCAACTCCAAGGCTCTCCTTTCCTCCTGAACATCTCGGGGCTACTGTCCCACTCAGGCATCCGAGTCACTGGGACCACTGCCCGGGGAGGGGGTCCCCAAGCACCCACAGATAGTGAGACCCCCTCACACTTCCAGGACCCCCTGGAGGAGGTCATTGTGGCATAGTGATTAAGAGCCTGGGCTCAGGAGGCAGACTCCCTGGATTTCAATGCATCATCTGTGTGTCCTTGGCAAGTTACTTAACTTCTCTGTGCCTCATGGATACATGAGGATAACGACAGTACCTGCCTCACAGGGTTGTTTTGAAGATAGAATGAGAAAACCTATAGAAAGCCCTTCTGCGCACAGCACCTAGGAATGATCACAGCCATTGTGGATATTTTTTTTTTTATTTTTTATTTTTTGGCGGGGGGAGCTTCTGCTCTTGGTACTTATCAAAACAAAAATGATTATTCCATATATGCTGTTCCAAGTGTGGAGAACTTGTGAGTGAGTCAAGGAAAAAAATCAAACAGAATATCAACCATTGTATCATGAAAAAGAAAGTCTTTATTTGAATGATAGTCAGTTTGCAGAATAACTTGCTCTTCAATAATGATAAACTTATTAACTGATATATTTCTAAAATATTTAGGTGCTTGGAAGAAAGGGCAAAAGTCATGAACATACTATGTTTACAATTCTAAAGGTATATAATTTTCAGAGCTATGGGGAAAAAAATGTGAGTGTGGCAGAAGGGAGCTGTAAGTGATTTTGTGCTCAGTAGAGTCCAGGCAGAGACACCGACCCACCTCCAACGGTGAAAGAGACATGGGTTGGAGTCAGGGGAAAAGTGTGGAGCTGACTAAGAAGACAGTGAGCTCCAAGGTGGCCATGCAAAGGGCTGGGGATGGACAACTGCACTGCACTAACTCTTATTAGAGACAGAGACCAGCTCACTGGCTTAAATAAATAAGAACATGGATCACACGCTTGGTATTTCACTTGCAAATATTAATCTGATTAATTTTATGGATGCAGCCCTAAAACACAGATACCAGGCAGGGCTGGTTCTTAAAAACAAAAGCCAAGCGAGTAAAGTTTATTTTTGGTACAGAGTGTTTGGGCACCTCTTTCTCCAGATAGGACAGGCTTCCTGGCCTGCTGTTGTATTCTGGCTCCCCTGGGCCCTTTATAGGGCTCTCCAGAATTCAGCATCCCCTTCTCCTGGATAGAATACAATTAATCCACATCACCTCCTATTCAGCTCAGGGCCTTAATACTTGATTTGTTAACTAGGTAAATAAACATACCCTGCAGCATTAGTGACTGGGACTGTCTTAAAGTATTTTTCCCCTCGGTGCTATCTGCATTTTCAAAAAAGAATCTAAGCAACTCCTGGACTAACTCAAAGGGATGCCCTGCTAATGGGGGTATGTTAGCAGTGGTCTGGGCCAGTGGGAAAGGCTCCCCTAGAATCATACCACCTAGACAACTTCCTACTTTGCCCATGGGCCTGGCATATAGTAGCATTCAATAAATGTCTCTTGAACTTAGCAGTCAAAACTACACACTAATTTTTACACACGTTTAGTGTGGGAATGACAACTAAGTATGTGACATTTTATTAGGTACACTCAGCACTTCGGAAGGAACTATGCCTCTGAATCACTGAGTGTTTGAATTAAAGAAAGAGCATATTCCTTTGAGACATAGACAACACTCTAATATCTTCTATTCACTGATGAGAACTCAGCAGTCCAGAAACATCTTTACTGTGCAAGCACATGCTATCTGGCTGGTTTTCCTTGTCTTCATAAGTATTAAATGTGATCACTAACTAAAATTATTGAAGTTCCGGAGCAAAAGACACAGAGCTCTGAAGTAGTTGTCAAATTCTGCCTCTGTGGTTTCTTAGACAAATGATCTTGGGCCTACTTTGTGACTCAGTTTCTCACTTGTTAAAATCGATCTAATAATATAACCTTCCAAAGGTTTTTGCAGGGTTCTAATAAACAAATACACCTAGGATCATTTTGCACATTGTAAAGTACTGCACAAAGGTAAAATATTAATGTATGCAAGGGAACTATTATTTCCCTTCGAAAGTTCTGTAAAAATGGGTTAAAAGTGGTGATCACTTCTTCAATTTTGGATTTGGCTATGTCCTGAGGATCTTCTTTGGATGGTTTAGCCTCGGAGCTTGGCTGTTTGATTGTTTTTCTTTCGTTTGTCAGAGTACTTGGCCTATTCCACCAATCTAGCACATGAGCCTAATTCAGTTTTGCTCCATACATCAGAGAGTTTTAAGACAGCTATTAAAACACCACATGGAAAAGCTTTGCAGGGAATTCTACTCCACAGAGAAACCACAGAAACCACTACACACCTTAACTCTCTCCCCACCCCCAACAGTTGGCTAAAATTACGGCTCCATTATGTTCGTACAATCCAACCAGTTTTATTGCTTGGAGCAAAATCTGAGGTCCAAAATGAACTTCAGAACATAAAAAGTAAGGCAAACCTCAAAAGGAAACAAGCTTCTTTGGGTTTTCAAACAAATATTACATATCAGAGGCATTCTTCTAACGGAGGAGACCAAGAAAAGCTAAGAGGAGTCCTGCTAATTGCTCCACGAATGTAAAATTGGAATCAGGGACTCACCCCAAAGAGAGGAGATCTCTTTTCATCATCAGATATTAAAGGCCACAACCTTTCATCAAACAACTCCATCCTCAGACATGAAACCCTCTCATCCCTCCCTCAAGTCTCTTCAGTATTGAGTTACTATCGCCCACATTAAAAATTAAGACATATTTTCAAGACTCAATATTAGCTCATTATTACCCTAATGTAGCCCTTTTCTTTGGTTTTTGGTTTTTTTCCCCACCTTCATTTCTCTATTTTAAATGTCATTTATCCACTGGACATTGTGGTATGTTCCAAAATTTGTATAGCCTTGGCACTGGGACTACTCAGACGAAACAAATAACCAGCCAATACTCTTTTTAATGAATCATCTATGCCCTATAGCTGCTTTTTGGTTAATTACATGCCATGGACAACTCATTTCCTTGCAGTTAATACAAATGTCCTCATTTACCATTTGTTTGCTACACAACCACTGATGGAGTTTTTTGTTTGTTTTGTTTTGGTTTGTTTTTTTTTTTAGCCACTGATGGAGTTTAATTTCTACATCCATCTAGAGTGAGTACAGAATCCCCAAGACACTTCTGACTACTACAAGGATACAAGACTGTCTTGATTATAAACACTGTACCTTATTCTCCCCTCAATTCAATGAAATACCCAAGAAATGCCAATATCTTGGCCACAAAATGATGATGCAGGGAAGAAGGGGCATCTAAGGATGGTCCTTGGGCAATGCCACATCTTCTAGATACCCAAGGTCGATCATGCTCCTAGAGAAGTATGGGTCAATCTGAAAACTCCCAGAAGGTGTCTCAGAAAAGCTATGAGGGTCTGCTTGGGAATCTGTGCTCTGCCTTAATTCAACAAGAAATGAGCAGCAGTTCCATTCAACACACATTAATTAAATTAGTGTGATTAAATGTCTCTGATGTAAGAAACTATAGTGGTTACACAAAAATGACTAAGATAAGAGTTTGAAAAGTAAGCAAACAATGTTTATGTTTCACAATAAGTTTCTTAAGAGACCTTTTCTTTGTTTAGGCTCATTAACGACACCAGTTGCTCTGACGGGCCCATCAAGGGAGTTAGGATTTGCAGCCTTCCAGAGCTGGCATTATACAATGATCCTGACTTTTCCAGCCTCCCAGGAATCAGGAGTTTCTCAACGAAGGCAAGAGGTAGTGGAGATCTGTCTCTGGTGAGAAAACCGGGGTAAGACCACCAAACTGACAAAGGATAAAAAAGATTCAGCAATATCAATCTGTCCCGACAGGAGGGCAGATTAGAGCATGGGTGGCTGTCTGAGGCAGTTCTTGAGATCTGTTTCCTAGAATGCTCATGACTTTCTTCAGATCTTCACTGTTTTAGTGATGAGTTTCTTGGAGGCTGACAAGAAAGTGGAGTGGAGGAGAGTCGGGAAGGAAGGTGTCACTGAAGTCGGGGGAGGAGTGGTATATGTCGTCAAAGGCAATTAGAAGGTTACCAGTGACCTTAGCAAGAGCAGTTCTATTTGAGTAAAACCGCTTCCTGCTCATTCCTTCATTCCTGCAATACCATACGCCCTCATAATTCACATATCTCCTTTACCATATGAACCTCGTGTAAGGACCATGTGACTAAATATTCCAAGTTAATGATTATGATAAATTTCAAGCCCTCGATCTGGATATGGTTATTAATTTTCTCCAATTACACAGGTACATGGAGTCTATTTATTGGTTACATCAGGGCAGTAATTCATTATAATTATTCCTCTCCTATTGATTTCCTAATATAGTCCTTACAATAGCTCTTTCAATGGTGTAATAAAAAGAGCACTGGTTTTAGTATCAGAAAACCTGGTTATTAGTCCTGATTCCAACCACATGGGCTTGGAAAAACATTCAGGTACTCAGAATCTGGACTGTAGTATTACAATGCTTATAGTAGAGAGTCATTCATTCATTCAACCAATATTTACTGAGGAGTTACTAAGTGCCAACATTGAAGTGGGCATTAGGGAGAGAATGCATAGGCATGGGGCATAATCACTATCCTTAAACCACATCAGCCTTGGAAAGGCAATACACAAATAAAAGTGAAAAGAGATTTATCAAAGTATTTCATAGCTATTAAGCACTGTACAGTGTATTCATTTTAATTACTATATTGTTCATCCAATTAACATTTACTATGTGGGTACCTATGCTGTATGTGCTGCCCTGGAAATGGAGGATACAAATTTGAATAAGAACAGTTAGAAGAAATGAACAACATGGTAGACTTCAAAACACAATGTGGAATAAAAAAATTGCAGGATTGGTAAATTGAAAAGTGTTTTTTAAGTGTATACTTAAAAAAAGGAACTAGCAAACTAGCAATTGTCAATTTTTCATGATACAATTTTCCATGGTACAAATGTGCTTGTTATGTTATGCTTTGAGCTTGTCTGATTTTTAGAAAATCTGGAAAGACGTCTGCTCTCAAAAGACCCACAGTCCAGCAGGGGAGACAGATGTATGAAAGTCACAATGTAAGGTGATATGCATTTTACTAGACCACATCTCTCCCTGTATCTTAGAAAAAGTTTCATGGGCAGATGCCACTTGAAGAAATAGTGGAAGGAATTCTTTGACTAGGTCTCCTGCTTGTCCACTTTCTGTCTACACAGTGGCCTCACTTCTACCACCTCAGAGAAGCAAGACTTTCTTGCTTAGGTTTCCTCCCCTGTTCACATTTCATCTCAATACATCCTTTGCGAGTCTCAAGAACTTGCTCCTTTTGCTTGGGCTGAGGAAGATTTTGATCCCTTCTCTGCTGTTCTAGAGCCAATGACCCACTTTCCTTTGACCTTGGCTATAACTTTGTTCCTTCAATTCTCCCATCTCTCCCTCTCCAGTTTTCTGGTCCTTCCTCCCCTTTCCTTTCTACAGTATTTCACACATAGGTATCTTTACCTAATTCCAGTCTTCCTGCTAACTATTTCCCATCTGATCTTCTTTTCTCCATAATTGAACTCCCCAGAACATGTGACCTATACTTGAGGCTCCCATATCCTGATAAGCCCCATGTTCTTAAAATCCTGTAGTCGTTTCCAACTCCCTCCTTGATCGCCATTACCACCACCACCTACCCTATTGAAATTGCATTTTTGAATGTCACTAATAATGTCCTCATCACCAAATATGGTTGTCTTGCCCTATTCTCCCTACATCTCCATAGGTGGGAGAATTTACCCTTCTCCCTGATCTACCTTCCAGGACTCCACCCTGTCCTCATTCTGTCTTTACTCCTTTAGATGTTCCAAATCCGACCATCAGGCTTTCTTTTCTTTCTGTTTCTTACATGAGGATCTTTTAGATATTCCACATAATTCTGTTCTTAACATGTTCTTCTCCTGGCATGTACTCTCTATTGAATATTTTAGCTGCTGCCATGGCATCCACTACCATCTCTCTACTGACAACCCCTAAGTTTGTGTTTTTAACATGGACTGTAAGCCTAGTTTTGACCTCCTGATGAACAGTTCTACTTTGATGTTCTACCATCATCTCAAACTCAGCATGTCTAAAAGCTGAGCTCTTTGCCTCTTTATATCCTAAAAACAAACCAAACCAAACAAAATCTCCCCTATCACAACCAGTGAAAATCATCCAAGTTCATTCTGCTAAATTTGTCTGTTTCTGAGACTTTCCATTTCCATTTCTCCTAACCATCATAACTTCAAATCCTCTCCCATTCTCCTCTTGGATAGGCAACCACAGTTACTTTGTTCCCAGAGTTTCTTGAATCTGCCCCTTCCGTTTTATTCTCATAGTTATTCCCCCAGTTCAATCTGTAACTACCTTGAGTCTGGACTATTGAGAACACCTTCTACAGAGTCTATTCAAGCCTCCAGCGTCTTCTATCTCCAACCTATTAATTTTCCTAAGACATCAAATTCATCATTTCACTTTTCCTTTGAAGAAAGTATTTTAATTGTCTAATTCTTGGACTCTAATGGGATATAATACGGTCCAGACTCCAAGGACTGGAACTCAAAGCTCTTTACATTCCTTCCTCACATATTTTTAATACCATACCAACCATTACTTTTCTAAATTCTCATAATTGAGGCAAATTGGTTCTGTGTAAATTCTTGAGCTTCAACTTTCTGATGTAAATAGGAATAGTATTTTTAGGGTTTTTGTGAGGATTAACCATAATGGTGTGTGTAAAGAACCTAATAGTGTCTCACTGGTGGTTAACTGTGTATCACAAATATGCTATTTGTTTTCTCAGTTCTCTGCTCACCTGGTCTTTTTATACAGAATGCCTTCCTTCTAGGGAATGCTTCATTTGTCCCAGCCCAACAGTGACCTTTATGTCCCCTCCCTGCCTATGAAAACTCCCTGTCAGTACTATTTAGTACTATGCTAGTAATATTGTTACATACATTGTGATCACTATATTAGTGTATGTCTTAAACATTAAACATGCATCAGACTCCTGCTTGATAAAGCACAAATTACTGGGCTCCACCCCAAATCTCTGATTCAGTAAGTCTAGGGTGGGACCTGAGAATCTGTATTTCTTATAAGTTGCCTGCTATTGCTGTGTCTTCTGGTCCGGGGATCACATTTTCATTTATTTATCTTTTTAGATTTTTTTTCAAAGGGGGAGGGGCAAAGGGAAAAGAAGGGAGAGAGAGAATCTTAAACAAACTCCACAATCAGCACAGAGCCCATTGTGGGGCTCGATCTCATGACTCTGAGATCATGGCCTGAGCCAAAAGTAAGAGTTGGTCACTTAACCGACTGAGCCACCCAGGTGCCCCAATGGGATCACACTTTTAGAATGACTGGTGTATGTATATTTTCAGATTGTAAGCTCCTGTGTAACAGGAATGCTGTATTGTTCTTTTTTCCACTGACTCACCCTCCCCTTTCTATATTCTCCAGGTAGTACACAGGACAGTAGTTTAACATGGAAGAAAGAAATGTTTTTCAACTGAATTTAATTCAAATTCTATATTCACTAGCTGGTGTAATCAGTCTGAAACCATTTCCAATATTTAAAAATTTACTGAAAAGGAATGACTTAGTGAATGGCAGGTAAACATACTATTTATTTATAAAGAAAAACCCGTTAGATATAAATACAGGCAGACAAACCTCAATTCTTCATGTTAGTGAAGAGGTAGGTATAAGAACTCCAGGAATTTAAAAAAGGAAAATTAAGGGTGCCTGGGTGGCTTAATCAGTTAAGCAACTGACTGATTTCGGCTTGGGTCATGATCTCAGGGTTGTGAGATTAAGCCCCAAGTGAGGCTCCATGTTGGGTGTGAAGCCTGCTTAAGATTCTCTCTCTCCTTCTCCCTCTGCCTTATCCCTCTCTCTTCCTTTCTCCTCTCTAAAAAAAAAAAAAAAAAAAAAAAAGAGAGAGAGAGAGAGAGAGAAAAAGAAAGAAAAATAAAATTATTTATATTTTCCTCTGGAATGCTTTTTAAAAGTTATATTTTGGGATGGGCTTATCTTACATTTTGGAAATTCACAATGCTCTAAGTAATTCCCCCATGAAGGGATGTTTTTGTGTCAAGGACCACGCCCTGCCTTCTCTGAAGCAGATGATGGATGGAGGAAGGGGGATTAAGAGGAAGATGTCAATAGCAAAATAGGATAAGGAATGAACATGGGGAAAACTTTCAGAAGATAATGAAAGGATAATCTGTCCCCAGACCTGGGGAAGATAATGGCTGGCCACTCAATAATGGCCTACTCTCCCCATAGCCTACTCATATCTCAGCTACTTCTGGACTGAAGGCATATTATGTAAAGAGGCTCCTGCTCCATAACCGAAATTTTCAATTTTCAAATTGACTTGTGGGCAAGGTCTATAAAGACTGACTGACATAAGAAAGATCTGGAAAGGCATTCACTGTACCTAGCTTGGCTTTGTTTTAATCCTATCTTTTCCAATCCAAGCTAGGGTATACAGTATTTTCTGCTGAATTAATTTAAAACAATATGCCAATGGAATCATTTCTCTAATTTCTCTTTCTACAGTTGCATTGTTAGTGTATAAGAAAGCAACGGATTTCTGTGCATTGATTTTTTATCCTGCCACATTACTGAATTGCTGTATGAGTTCTAGTAATTTGGGGGTGGAGTCTTTCGGATTTTCCACATAAAGTATCATGTCATCTGCGAAAAGAGAGTTTGACTTCTTCTTTGCCAATTTGAATACCTTTTATTTCTTTTTGTTGTCTGATTGCTGTTGCTAGGACTTCTAGTACTATGTTGAACAACAGTGGTGAGAGTGGGGATCCTTGACGTGTTCCTGATCTTAAGGGAAAGGCTCTCATCTTTTCCCCATTGAGGATGATATTCACTGTGGGTTTTTCATAGATGGATTTTATGAACTTGAGGAATGTTCCCTCTATCCCTATACTCTGAAGAGTTTTAATTAGGAAAAGATGCTGTATTTTGTCAAATGCTTTTTCTGCATCAATTGAGAGGACCATATCGTTCTTCCCTCTCCTCTTATTAATGTGTTCTATCACATTGATTGATTTGCGAATGTTGAACCACCCTTGCATCCTGGGGATAAATCCAACTTGGTCATGGTGGATGATCCTTTTAATGTATTGTTGGATTCTATTAGCTGAGATTTTGTTGAGAATTTTGGAATCCATATTCATCAGGGATATCTGTCTGAAATTCTCCTTTTTGATGGGGTCTTGGCCTGGTTTGGGGATTAAGGCAATGCTGGCCTCAGAGAATGAGTCTGGAAGTTTTCCTTCTGTTTCTATTTTTTTGAAACAGCTTCAGGAGAATAGGTACTATTTCTTCTTTGAATGTTTGGTAGAATTCCCCAGGGAATCCATCAGGAATGATTCCATTTACAATAGCATCAAAACCCATAAGATACTTTGGAATAAACCTAACCAAAGAGGTAAGGGATCTATACTCTAGGAACTACAGAACACCCATGGAAGAAATTGAAGAAGACACAAAAAGATGGAAAAACATTCCATGCTCATGGATCAGAAGAATAAACATTGTTAAAATGTCTATGCTACCCAGAACAATCTATACCTTCAACGCCATCCTGATCAAAGTTCCAACAACATTTTTCAAAGTGCTGGAACAAACAATCCTAAAATTTGTATGGAATCAGAAAGGACCCCGAATCGCCAAGGAAATGTTGAAAAAGAAAAACAAAGCTGGGGGCATCACGTTCCCGGATTTCAAGATGTATTACAAAGCAGTGATCACCAAGACAGCATGGTACTGGCACAAAAACAGACATATAGACCAATGGAACAGAATAGAGAACCCAGATATGGACCCTCAACTCTATGGTCAAATAATCTTTGACAAAGCAGGAAAAAGTAGGCAATGGAAAAAAGATAGTCTCTTCAATAAATGGTGCTGGGAAAATTGGACAGCTATATACAGAAGAATGAAACTCGACCTTTCCCTAACACCATACACAAATATAAACTCAAAATGGATGAAGGACCTCAATGTAGGACAGGAATCCATCAAAATCCTAGAGAAGAACATAGGCAGTAACCTCCTCGACATCGGCCACAGGAAGTTCTTTCAAGATACATCTCCAAAGGCTAGTGAAACAAAAGCAAAAATGAACTTTTGGGACTTCATCAAGATAAAAAGCTTCTGCATAGCAAAGGAAACCGTCAACAAAACAAAGAGGCAACCCACAGAATGGGAGAAGATATTTGCAAATGACACTACAGACAAAGCACTGATTTCCAAGATCTATAAAGAACTTCTCAAACTCAACACCCAAAAAACAAATAAATCAAAAAATGGGCAGAAGACATGAACAGACACTTCTCAAAAGAAGATATACAAATCGCTAGCAGCCACATGAAAAATGTTCATCATCATTAGCCATCAGGGAAATTCAAATCAAAACCACATTGAGATGCCACCTTACACCAGTTAGAATGGCAAAAATTGACAAGGCAAGAAACAACAAATGTTGGAGAGGTTGTGGAGAAAGGGGAACCCTCTTACACTGTTGGTAGGAATGCAAGTTGGTACAGCCACTTTGGAAAACAGTGTGGAGGTGCCTCAAAAAATTAAAAATAGAGCTACCCTATGACCCAGCAATTGCACTCCTGGGTATTTACCCCAAAGAAAAGATGTGAAAAGAGGGCCATATGCACCCCAATGTTCATAGCAGCAATGTCTGCAATAGCCAAACTGTGGCAAGAGCCGTGATGCCCTTCAACAGATGCATGGATAAAGAAGATGTGGTCCATATATACAATGGAATATTACTCAGCCATCAGAAAGGATGAATACCCAACTTTTACATCAACATGGATGGGACTGGAGGAGATTATGCTAAGTGAAATAAGTCAAGCAGAGAAAGCCAATTATCATATGGTTTCACTTATTTGTGGAACATAAGGAACAGCACGGAGGACATTAGGAGAAGGAAGGGGAAAATGAAGGGGAAGAAATTGGAGGGGGAGAGGAACCATGAGAAACTATGGACTCCGAGAACCAAACTGAGGATTTTAGAGGAGAGGGGTGTGGGGGGAATGGGTTAGCCCGGCCATGAAGGAGGGCACATACTGCATGGAGTACTGGGTGTTATACGAAAACAATGAATTGTGGATCACTACATCAAAAACTAATGATGTATTGTATGGTGACTAATAATATAATTATAATAATATAATAATAAAATTAAATTAAATTAAAAAAATAAAACAATACATCAGGCACAACTGTTTTGTTTCTACATGTTTATTTGTTTAACTGAAAACTTTCATTCACCAAATTAAATTGGATGATTTTAAAGACTTTTTAGTAGCTGAAATTCAAAGGAGAGAGGAAACTTTCAATCTTGCTTTTGCTGGAACACTGGCTTCTATAATATAAGAATAATTAGAGATGGTGATGAGGCCAAGAAACAGATAAAGCAAAAGGAAGAATCCTAAAGAAGTTGAAAGCAAACTTTTAGTGAAGCTGCAATTGGATAAGTGAAGTGACTCTGTGGTTTGTGCCATGGAGGATGAGCTGGTTTCCTCAGCTGTTTTGGTGATGGTGCTAATGAGGCTATAACCAGAAGTCCAGTTCCCATATGGACTTCACATGACCAGAAATTCTGCTCCACATGACCAAAACCTTTGGTCTCTAGACAAGATTGATCATTATTGAACATAAGAGGGACTAAGCAAAAATCTTCTGAAGCAAAACAGGTCATCATTACTTTAAATATAATTTAAAGCATATACACTTCTGACCTAAAGTGTAGTCTTCATCACAAAAAGTAATACAGTGTAATACATCTATAGTTATTTCCATAGCAAAGGTTGAAAATATGGTCATAGTAAACCATTTTCCCACAAACATTTTCCTAGGTTGGTGGTAAATGTATAAGATATGCAAGACAAGATAAACAACAGACATTCTTTAATGCTTTACTTTATAATTACAATAACAAGTGTAAATAAAGAAACCATTTTTATTCTTGCTCTACCTTCTAGATATCTGATGTGAAGATAGAAGTGGTTGAACTCAATATTCCTAAACTTAAACTAGTTTAATCAAAACTCAAATATTATATACATATATGGAGTCATGCACATTTTTAGAGATCATATGTTTTTTCATTGATGTTTATATAATTTTGGGGGTTCTTTCTCCACTTCTATTCAATCTATGCTGCCTGAGAAACTGTTATATTTGCCCGTGCCACCCATAGCCACACACTAGAACCATATTTAGCAGAAGACGCAATAAGAACAACACAAAGAATAATGATTGTGAGGGGTGAGAACAAGGGGAGTCCAGGAAACAGAATTTATTTGATTTTAGAAAGCATTTCACAAGTTTTCATACCCCAAATATTGGGTTACCATGGAAGTAGAGGAAATGTTTTGTCATTGTTAGAGAACTGGCTTAAAAACAAAGGTAAGTTTAAGCAGGCACTTCTCTGGATGAAGCGGTATTAACAGTGGGGAGCCCTAGGGATTGTTCTTGGAAAGGTCTTATTTAACTGCTTTTATACCAAATATGAAAATAGATTACAATGAAATCTAAAATTGTGAAGTCTAATGCTGGGAGATATCCTTCATTGTCATTTAGTCTAATTCCTTTATTTTGCAGAGAGGAAGAAAAATCTATGACATCTTGGTGAAGGTGACACAGAAGCAAGAAACACGTTCTGATTTCCAGACAATGGGCCTTCCTCTGCCACCCTGTCTTGCCTTCATTATCAGATGTGACAATGACACGGTGCCATTAAGCACTGCAAGGAGATTTCACAAAGCTCTCTGAGCTGAGCAAGCACATATGTCTGATGAGATCCAGTGTGGGAAGTCTAAGTGAATGCTTTGAGGAAAATAGAAATTAGTCACAAGTTTAGAGGCTTTGATGATCATGATAGTAAATGTGTCGACATGTAATGCTTCCCATAACCATCAGCTTAATGTGCTAGAGGTCTATTGAAAGGCCTTTGCTCATCATATCTGGGAAAAATGGTAAGAATTAATTAGAAAATATTACCCTACCATTGCACAAAAGCAGAGTGTCTTTATTCTTGGCAAGCTGTGTTGAGTTTTAGGCATAAAACCTAAAAAAGGATTGAATAGCTGGAAAGATTCACCTAGAATGGCAAATAAACTAGTCATGGGGAAGAAGGGACTTCAGTGGGAGAACTGACTAAAACAAACTTAGGGTAGAGAGGTAGAAACTTACAGTTCCAGAGCCTGGGAAGTCCAAGATCAAGGAACCTGCAGATTCAGTCAGGTGAGAACTCACTTTCTGGTGTATAGATGCTTATCTTCTTACTGAAACCTCATATAGCAGAAGGGGTGAGGGATCTCTCTGGGGTTTCTTTAATTAGGGCACTAATCCCACTCATGAGGGCTCCACTCTCATGACCTAATCACCACCTACAGTCCTACCTCCAAATACCATCACATTAGGGATTCAGTTTAAACATACGAATTTGGGGGTGGGGGAAACAAGGCATGGTTAAAAAAATAATGCAATTAAAAAGATCGATAAGTGGCTTGTACTCTCATATTACTGATAGGGGTGTAAATTGCTGTAAACCCTTTGGAAAACTCTATGGTAGTAGCTACTAAAGCTAAACCCATGCCTAGCCTATGATCCAGCATTTCCATTCCTAAGTATATGCCCAAGAGAAATGAGTACATATGTCCAAAGAAAAATTTGTACAAGACTTTTATAGCAGCATTGTTTGTACTATTTCAAATTAGGGATGAGCCAAATGTCAATCAGTGGGAGAATGCATAAATCAATCATGGTACATTTACACAATGGAATACTACAATGCCATAAAAAAGAATGAACCATTTATATTGCAACAGTATGTATGAATTTCACGGACATTATATTGAACAAAAAGGGTACATTGTGTATTAGTTCATTTCTATAAAATTTATGTGAAGTTCATTTATATAAAATTAGTTCACTTATATAAAATTATTTAAAAGCAAAACAACTGATGATGATAGAAGTCAGAGTAATGTAAACTCCCTGGGTTGTAAGTATTGACAAGGGAAGCCTTGCGGAAACCAAATGTAGGGCCTGGGCATGTTCTACATCTTCACCTCGATGGTGGGTTACGGGGGTGTATACATATGTCAATATATACTGGACTGCACACTTACTATTACTGTTTGCTGGGTTTCCGGCAATAAAAAAAGAAGAAAAATGATGGACGGTGGGAAGAACATGATTTAAAGGAGGGTAGTTTTAGTACAAATAACAGGAAAAACTACTGCATTTGTTTTATCATTTCTCCAATTCAGATTGACAGAGTATGTTCCAGGCTCTATGTTCAGAGAAGATACCCAAAGATAATATGACTCAATTCTTGTCCTTGAGAATTTCACAGTCATGTGAGAGAACAGACCCATGGCTAAAATGAACAAGTCAGGAAAACAACAGATGTTGGCGAGGATGCGGAGAAAGGAGAACCCTCTTACACTCTTGGTGGGAATGAAAATTGGTGCAGCCACTCTGGAAAACAGTATGGAGTTTCCTCAAAAAGTTAAAAATAAAGCTATCCTATGACCCAGCAATTGCACTACTAAGTATTTATCCAAATGATACAAACATAGTGATTCGAAGGGGCACCTGCACCCCAATGTTTATAGCAGCAATGTCCACAATAGCCAAAATATGGAAAGAGCCTAGATGTCCATTGACTGATGAATGGATAAAAGAGAGGTGGTATATATACAATGGAATATTGTATTACTCAGCCATCAAAAAAGAATGAAATTTTGCCATTTGCAATGACATGGATGGAACTAGAGAGTATTATGCTAAATGAAATAAGTCAGTCAGAGAAAGACAAATACCATATGATCTCACTCATATGTGAAATTTAAGAAACAAAGCAGATGAGGGGAAGGGAAGGAGAAATAAAATAAGATGGAAACAGAGGGGGAGATAAAACGTAAAAGACTCTTAACTCTAGGAAACAAAAGAAGGTTGCTGGAGGGGAGGTGGGTGGGGTGAATGGGGTAACTGGGTGGTGGACATTAAGGAGGGCACCTGATGGAATGAACACTAGGTGTTATATGCAAATGATGAATCACTAAATTCAACCCCTGAAACTAATAATACTAGTACATTAACTAACTTGAATTTAAATAAAATCCAAAAAAATAACTCTGATAACATGGTAAGTACCATCATCATGGTATTAATAAGAACCATGGAAACATGGTGAATTGAATGTGGGAATGGGAAGTCAGGGATAGTTGCATGGAGGAAGCACATTTGAATTGTGATTTTAAGAAAGAGAAGAAGCTCAACAAGTGATGTAGGGGAAGGAAGGGTAAAACAAAAAATCCTATGTGTATGAAAGCACAAAATTACCCAGCAGGTGTGAGTTATCTAGTTGTCAGGAATGACAGGGAGTCTGGATAGGGGAGGGTAGATGAAGCTGGACTAGAGCTAGGAAGATTAAGAAGGGCCAGTAAGTAATTGAGACTGAAGCAGGAAGTGACACGGTCATATTGGTATTACAAAAGGACAACCCAGGAGTCCGCAAAGGGTACACAGAGGGGAGAAGAGGAGGTGGTGCCAATAGTCACTGAACACACACAGATGTGCCAACCTGCTGGTTGAACTGGAATGCATGCTGGTTGGTAGATAGAATAAAAGTAACTGTGCTAAGTGGTAAAATTAAGAATGCAAAATCTAATAAACTCTTAGTACAAACTGCTCATTACAAGATGTTGCTATGATCATTGATAACTGGGCTTGCTGACATTGTGACATCAAGGGAACTTCTGCAGCAGGGTCTGTGGATCTGGGCTGTGTCACGGTAGACAGCAAGGCTACATTGCACAGCCTTTAGTAAGCATTCTGGGCTTCCAGAGGATCCCAGTTAATCATCACCCTCAAGCTCAAACTATTGCTTCTGACTCGTTTAGTTTTTACTTTTATTTTTATTTTTTAATTTTTAATTTTTTAAAATTTTTATTATTTTTTTTAAGTAGGCTCTATGCCCAATGTGGGGCTTGAACTCACAACCCTGAGATCAAGACCTGAGCTGAGATCAAGAGTCGGACACTCAACTGACAGCCACCCAGGTGCCCCCATTTTTACTTTTATTTTGATTATAGTGCAATGCAATTCTCTGTGTGTAGTTTTTGATATAACATATACATTCATGATAAATATTTTAAGTGGAAATCCACAATAAAGAAACTTCAAAGCCTGGATATGTTTCCAAAATTTTAAGTATCATGAACAGGTAAATATTCTGGATTTTCCTGAGATCAAAGAAGAAAACAGTAATCACCACAGCCTGAGGCATGTTCTAATACTGTGTAAAAATCATTACGACATTAAAAATGTTTGTATTTCTAAAATGAAAACAACTTGGTTCTTTCAACATAAAAATCTGATTATCGTATTATTACAAGTGATATAAATGTTGGATGGAAATAGAGCTCAAAGGTTATGGTGTTAAAAGTTGAACAGGTGAGACGCTTTTTAAAACCAAACTGCCTATCATGTTTTGTTAAAGGTCATGATTCAATGAGAAAAATATGCAATCATTAATGAAGGAAAATTTAAAGAACACAGGAAGTTAGTTTCGTGCACTAATGAGCTTAAAATAAAAATTTTTTTAATCAAAGTGTGTCAATAGGTAATTACAAAGCATTTTTAAACATATCATCAGAACTTTTAACAATCTATTATGTAGTTAAACATAAGCGAATGTTTTGAGACATGAAATACTTAGGCGAAATTAGAAAAATAATTAGTATGGGTATATCACAGCAATGTAGCCTGACTGTGGCAAAGTTATCTACTGAAATGATAAAGGAACCTTTTGGAAAACATAGAAATCAAACCAGTAAAATTTTAATCACTATCGATAGAGCTTTAAGAGTTTCATGTAAAAGGGTTCTGATAGTACCTAATATACAAAATTCAAGATGCTAAAGGTGGTTAGATATTTTTTTGTCGATCTGCTGGTGCAAGATGAGAAAGTATCTGTGATGCCTCAAACTATTTCAGTGGATACCAAGAAAAATGGTTTCACTGAGAAGTAGTCACATGAAAACAGTGCCAGAGTGGTAACATGGAGAACGTCTGGCGTTTCAGTCCACAATTTCGAAGAAAGTTCCAGATGTTTTGTTTTCATCCCAGCTCAATACATTCAATATATTCAGCTGATGCAATAAAAGATGCATACCAAATAAATCAGTATTAGTATCTTCTTTGTGAATTTTCTATATATTACCATATATTAAACAAACACCAGAGATAATTAAATACTATATCTGAAGAGAGTTCAGGATTGGACATTAGAGAAATACTAGGACCCCAATGGGCAATCCATAGAGCTAGAGCTGCAACCACTGAGACGAAATCATGCCAAGCCTTTGTGTTTGTTTAATGTAAATCATGAAGTGGGAGTATTTAAACATTTGAAAAGTGCAATTAACTCTTAGGGATTTGGTTTTAATGAAATATTCTACTAGAAATTTCAATACGTTCTTTAGCTTTATAAGAGACAAATGAAAATATGGTGCCCATATAAAAGTAATAAAGTAAATTATAAAGAAGCAGAAGATACAGAGAAACAAATGAACAAAGGGTACAATCTGAAACAAAACGAAATTATTATAAGAGAAAAACTATTATATTGTCTAATAAATTACACAGAAATGGGTTTATTATTTTATGACAAAAATGAAAAGTATGATGAATTAATAACCTCTTTCAATTTATTTAATCCTAAACTTTAGCTACATTATGTATAGGGTGATCAAAAACTTATAAAATTAAGGCAACTGATTAAATATGATAGTCCATGATGGTTTTGTAACTTAATTGATAATAAAGAAATTAAATATATAAAAACCCAGACAGTATTATGAAGGCTAGAAAAAAATTTCAACATAATAATTAGAAGTTCAAAAGCTGGAATTATAAAAAGTGCAAAAGTATAATTGATTAATTTTAGTATGATGAATGATATTGTTGATATTAAGAGACATTGTCTATATACAGAGAACTACAGATTACATAATGACTACCAATGTAAAAGGAAAGTTATAGGAAGAGCCTATGTACATTGTTCATGTCACCTCATGGCTCAGATGAAGGCAAATTTTAGGACGTGAACCCCATCAACCAAAGGCTGTACCAACACTTCTGAAAACCAACAAATGATTTTGAAATCATTAGAAAAATGTGATGACTGATAAGTACTAAAAATTATACCATGTGGCAAGAAGTTTCATAAGGTACACATAGTTTAGTTTTTATAGAGAATAAAAAGTGATTTTTAATTTTTAAAATTTATATGTTGATTTATATATAATTGTGAGAGTTAACATATTTTTAAATTTTCACCCCTGAATGAAGGCAGGCGAGAAGGAAGTTTAGAAGGCTATTGTAATAGTGTTGGAAGTTATGAGGGGTGAAAAAGAAGGAACTGAAATAGAGAGGTAATAGTAATAGTGCTTGCTGACCAATTTGATATTAGAAGAAGAGGTGCTAGGGTGTTTCTAACTTCAATGAACAGGACAGTACCAGTTTTGAACATACTGAATTTGAAGAACTTGTATAAACATCCATATGAAAATTTATAAAAGAGTAATAAAAACAATAATAATTATGTTATCATAAGATAATATTTATAAATATTTATATTGGGGTACATAATGTTCCATATTCTTTCAGATACTTTATTTGATTTTCATACCACTCCGGTAAATATAGTAATACGATTATTACTAGGAGCTCCTTCTTACTGAGCCTCTACTATTCCTCCACTCTGCAGTGTTATTTGAACCCCTCTGTATGTCGGCAGGATAAATCCCTGCCTTTGTGGAGCTGACGTTTTCATGGAGGAAAACAGACAATAATGAAATATATGCAAAGTAGAAGCTCAGGAACAGAGTTAGGGTTAAGTGGGTGGAATGTGATGGTGTAGTTTAAATACATGATGGTCAGGGAAGGAGATATTTGAACAGAATCCTGAAGGAAGGGAAGGAGTGACTCACATGCTTATCTTGGGAGGGGTCATTCTCGGCAGAGGGCACAGCAAGGGCAAAGATGGCAATGTGCTTTCTGATGGATCTGAAGATCAGCAAAAAGGCCAGTGTAGTTACCACAGAACTGAGTGAAGGGGTGAGTCATAGAAAATTCGAAATCGAGTCAAAGTAGTTGGCAGAGGACACACATACACACACACACACAGAGTCTTTTAAGGACATGGTAGAACATTTGGATTTTTCTCTATGTCTTACATATTAAAAGAACCACTCTGGGTCTGTATGGTGACAAGACTAGGTCAGCAAGAATGGGAGAAAGAGACCAAGTACTGAAGCTCTTGAGCTACTTGTAGCTGAGGCAAGAGATGATGATGGCTTGGATTAGGATGTACCAGTGGGGGTGGTACCAACAGGATAGATTTTAGATACATTTCCAAGGTAGAACCAATAGGATTTACTAAAAGTTAATTGTTAATTGTGGGTTGCATAAGAGGGGGAGAAAACTTATGAATGCAAGATATTTGGCCCTAGTGACTCACTGGGTGAATGGTGGGACCACTCAATGGGAAAGTAACGAGCAGGTTTGAAGGGGAAAATCTGGGGTTTGGGTTTGGACATGTGAAGTCTGAGATACTATGTGCTAGATGCCTTTAAATCCTTTTAACAATTGATCTAATATCTGCAAGGGAGGTATGACCGTTGTCCCTGTTTTATGGTTGCAAAAACTAAGGCTTTGAGATTTTCTTCAATTTAAGTTCTTTTAACCAATGGGTTGGGAGTAATCTTAGAGCTGTCAGGAGGCTGAGACAGTATAATATACTCAATGTATTTAATTCAAAAGTATTTCTTGAAGATCACTATGTACTTCTTTATCACTCTTACGTGCTGTGACCAGGAAGAAAGGAATTAAACATGTTAACCTTTTGCTACCTTCCAGGAATTTGCAGTGTTGAAAAAGAATGTAGATATAGTAGATGACACTGAAATTGTTGGGCCACAGCTCAAAGTAGGATAGCAGTAAAGATAACAATCCCTGGAGTAATTTAGTAGAAGGAGAAAAGTCAGTGAGGGACAGAACTGTGTGACTTGAGGTCCTTTCTGGAAGTTATGAAGGAGGATTTTAATGAGAAGGAGTTAGATGGTCTTCAGGCCAAGAACCTGCATGGGTATAGTCAGTATGTGCCTGGGGATACCACGGAGACCATTCAACCGAAGTAGTGAGAGAAAAAGATGGATGGGCAGAGAAAGGCCAAATTAGGCAGGGCTGTGAAAGCCAGGCAGAGCATCTTGGTTTTTATCCCATAGGTAACTGGGAGCCCATGATAGTTTCTAAGGCTAGAGCTGAAACATGGTCAACATTCACCATTTCTTAACTAACATTTTCCTAGAGGGTTGCCAAACTCTTATTGGCAACACTTATATTTTACTTACATTTAATATTTTTCATTTGCAATAAAAGTGATCACATATAACATCTAGGTAGATATTTTGACATGCTAATTCCTTTTGGTTCCAAACTCATTCAAATAATACATTTTTGTTCAAAAAGGAGAAATTATAATGTGAGGTTATGAAAAGTCCATTTCCCTCTTAACATTCTTCCTAGCAACTCAGTTGTTTTCATTGGCTTTTATTAAAACAACCTTTGTGTGAACTGGCAATTTGTTTTGTAAATATCAATGAAAGCATATTTCAGAAAATATAGTAATAAAAACCAACCCAATTTCAGAAATATGCTTGCTGCCAGACATCAGTCTTCAGCTCATATTATGAGTATTTCCAGTAAGTCTTAAATACACATTAACATGAGAAATAGCTCACTGTTTAAGATCAAAAAAGTTGAAAAATCCTTCACTGCCTCTCAAATACTGTTTAAGGATTCTGCCCAATAAAATGTATTTCCCTTTTTGATAGAATATATTTCTAATGGTTCAAGCAGTTCATTTAATTGAACATTTTCCCCCTGAAAAAACTGACTTAAACTCAGTTTATTATCATTTTAATATCTACATGTTTTATAACTTTGTTTAACAGGTTTGGGATATTAACATTTCAGCAATACCTATCTTGAACCCTTATCCACCTTATTAAAACTTTACAAGAATTAAAAACTTTGTCCAAGACTCGAAGGAACTCTATTACTATTTTTCAAACGTGCACATCTCAGCTATTGTCACTGAGCTACATTTAATAAGAGAAAAATATTATTCCTCAACTGAAGTACAGTAAAGAGAGACTACTAGCTAAATGTTCTGAAGAACTTTCACTTGAATGCCTCCTGGCTGGCAGATGAAACATCTGAGAAGTGAAACTGTATCATTGCATAGTTGTTTTCTAGGCACTGTCATAGTCATACTATGTATCTGCTGTGATGCTTTTTTATGTAAATGTTTTCTGTCCCTTCCTTTTCTCTTAGAACACATCTCCACAGTCTACTAACTGTCCTGGTTTCCACAATATAGATTTCTTCATGTTTCAAAGTAAATCAGTGAATTAATTCCATTAATATGGTTTGAGTGTGATACCTTGTGCCTACAATCATGCTAGTCACTCACATTATACTTGTGCTCTATAAAACATGAATCCATAGCACATAATTCAAGGCATTCTGTAACTAAGTACTGAGTTATAAGATAAAGCCTAGAGCCAAAGTGAGAGAAGATAAAGAACTGCATGTCTAAGAGCCAGACCTTGATGTGCTTAGATTGTCAGTAGTGTGAAAAGGGGCAGGTTAGCCCAGATACCCTGGGAGTCTCCACCTCTAAGTAAGCATAGTAAAGAAGGGCATTACCATGTAGAGCAGCAATTTGTGTCTTTGTAATCAAGAAGTAAAATCTTAGTGATAAATGTAAAGCAAATGACAACAAGTGTCTAGTCCTTTACGTTGGGTATTAGGGACATAAAATCATAATTACAAAATGAAATCAGTGAATTAGAATAACGAAGCTGACTGGGTTAAGGGGTATGTGGATTGCATAAACTTTTTTGCTGTTTTTTTTTTTTTAATTTTTTTGTGGTGAGTCACAGTAAGCAAATGGAATAGTTGCTATGCCTAAAGATGGTCTCATGAGTTATGGCTGCCTTTTTGCTACACATAAAAATGAGACCTAAAACCAGGAACAAATGAAAAGAAATAACTATCCTCAGACAGTCTGAAAATATGAAAGGATTTAACAAAATTAACAAAATCCCCAAAACTCTGCCTGTGAGAAATCTAAATCAACCCGAACAAACTTTTGGGGAACCTGGAATTGTGAAGAACACATTTGAGAAAAAAGTCCATATCATCTTTTTTTCACCTTCTTTTTTATTATTATTAATTTTTATTAACATATAATGTATTAGTTGTTTCAGGGGTACAGGTCTGTGATTCATCAGTCTTACACAGTTCACAGCGCTCACCATAGCACATACTCTCCCCAATGCCCATCACCCAGCCACCCCATCCCTCCCACCCCCACCACTCCAGCAACCCTCAGTTTGTTCCCTGAGATTAAGAGCCTCTCATGGTTTGTAAAAGTCCATAATATCTTAAAGAAAAAAAAAAAAAGAATTTGTATCTGACTTCTGAATATTTTCTATAGTGTTATCATGCTGTCACTTACCATAGAAAACATTGTGAGGTTCTTTTACCCTGTGTTGACACAAAAGCTCTGACCATAACACAAAATTCCGATTGAAACATATAGCTCAGTCATTTTGAAGCTATGTGACGTTACCCAGAGACAGGCCTTGTGTAATCTGTAAGCTCCTAGAGAGAATGGCTACATTGTTTGGATAATTGAGGAAAATTTTCCTAAATAGTCATGAGCAAAGCTTCTACTAATCTCCACTTTCTCAGCATCATCTGTCATATAATGGGCTCGGAAGAAATGGAAAGATCAGAATTGATTACAAATTCTCTTAGACCACAGTGATATCAACAAAACGGCAGACTAGGCAGTTACGTGCCCTCTGTACCCCCTGGAAACATTAGAAGAACAACTAGAGACTGACTAAAATAACTTTATAGGAGCTCTGAAGCCAGTCAAAAATCTAAAGCAACCAAGCGAATGCCCAATCGAGAAAAAGCCACATTCGATATGGTAGGAAATTTTGTGGTACTTGTACTCTCCCTTGTCCCACCCTTTCTCCATGAGAAGGGACAGCCTTTTCAACAAGTGGTGCTGGGAAAACTGGATATTCCATGCAAAAAAATTATTAAGTTGGACCCTTACCTCACACCACGTACAAAAATTAACTCAAAATGGACCACACATCTAAATTCAAGATTAAAACCATAACAATCTTAGAGGAAAAACTTCATGACACTGGATTTGGTAGTGATTTCTTGGATATGACACCGATTACACAGTCAACAAAAGAAAAATTAGATAAATTGAACATCGTCGAAATTAAAAACTTTGTCATCAAAGGACACTGTCAACAGAGTGAAGAGGAAACCCGTGGAAAAGAAGAAAATATTTGCAAATCATACATCTCATAAAGGTTTAATATCCAGAATATATAAATTAGTTCTACAGTTCAACAGTAAAAAAACCAACAACTCCATTAAAAACATGGGCAAAAGGGAGCGCCTGGGTGGCCCAGTCAGGTAAGTGTCTGACTTTGGTTTAGGTCATGATCTTGGGGTCATGGGATCGAGCCCCATATTGGGTTCCCTGCTTGTGGGGGAGTCTGCTTCTCCCTCTCCTTCTGCCCCTCCCCCACACTCGTGCATGCACGTGTGCACGCTCTCTCTCTCAAATAAATAAGTAAATAAATAAATAAAATCTTAAAAAAATATATGGGCAAAAGAATATATACAATTGGGGCGCCTGGGTGGCTCAGTCTGTTAAGTGTTTGCCTTCGGCTCAGGTCATGATCCCAGGGTCCTGGGATCGAGGTCCACATCGGGCTCCCTGCTCAGCGAAGAGCCTGCTTCTACCTCTCCCTGTGTCTACCACTCTGACTACTTGTGTTCTCTCTCTCTCTCTCTCAAACAAATAAATAAAATCTTTATTTTATTTTATTTTTTGAGATTTTATTTATTATTTGAGAGAGAGAGAGAGAGAGAGTGAAAGAGAGCATAAGCAGGGTGGTGGGGAGCTGAGCCGGGAGCCCAATGTGGGGTTCGATACCAGGACCCTGGGATCATGACCTGAGCCAAAGGCAGACACTTAACTGACGGAGCCACCCAGGCGCCCCAATAAATAAAATCTTTAAAAAAATAAATAAAAAAATAAAAATGGTTGAAATGGTAAATTTCATGTTATTATATTTTATTCCCCCCTAAAATAGAAATAAAAATATCTTAGACCAGGATTTCTCCAGACAGCGCCTTCAGTCACCGGGTGCTTAGGTTAACACCTCTTCCTCTCGCTGTGGCCAATAGAAGCTGCCTTGACAGGTGCATGAAAAGATTTTAATTTATATTTAAAAGCATCTTTAACTCCCTAATGCTGCTGGAGATGATAAATATAATGTCTATGTCACGTACAAGCTCACACTAAGATGTATTTTTATTTTTTAATTTTATTTAATTTTAATTTTAAAAATTTATTTATTTGTCAGACAGAGAGAGAGAGAACACAAGCAGGGGGAGCAGCAGAGGGAAAGGGAGAAGGCTTCCAGCAGGGAGCCTGATGTGGGACTGATCCCAGGACCCTGGGATCATGACCTGAGCCAAAGGCAGAGGCTTAACCAACTGAGCCACCCAGGCGCCCCTAAGACGTATTTTTATATTCTTATTGTCATTGTGCCTAAATATTTTCTTTTTAACTAATTTGAGGTGTGATATTTCATGTATATTAATAAGATAAGTGTTTTGATACATAGATAGCAAAGTTAGAAAATGACTATTTGATTGGTGGAATTAATTCAGGAGTAATATACACTAGAAGCAATCTAATCTACATCTCTCTTGCTCAATTTAAATGCCCCAGAAAGAGCCAAGATGTCCATCAACAGATGAATGGATAAAGAAGATGTGGTAGATATATACAATGGAATATTATGCAGCCATCAAAGGAATGAAAACTTGCCATTTGCAACGACATGGATGCAACTGGAGGGTATCATGCTAAGCGAAATAAGTCAGTCAGAGAAAGACATGTATCACATGACCTCACTGATATGAGGAATTCTTAATCTCAGGAAACAAACTGAGGGTTGCTGGAGTGATGGGGGGTGGGAGGGATGGGGTGGCTGGGTGATAGACATTGGGGAGGGTATGTGCTATGGTGAGCACTGTGAATTGTGTAAGACTGATGAATCACACATCTGTACGTCTGAAACAAATAATACATTATATGTTTAAAAAAAAGAAGAAGATAGCAGGAGGGGAAGAATGAAAGGGATGGAATCAGAGGGGGAGACGAACCTTGAGAGATTAGGGACTCTGAGAAACAAACTGAGGGTTCTAGACGGGACGGGGTTGGGGGATGGGTTAGCCTGGTGATGGGTATTAAAGAGGGCACGTTCTGCATGGAGCACTGGGTGTTATTCGCAAACAATGAATCCTGGAACACTACATCAAAAACTAATGATGTAATGTATGGTGATTAACATAACATAATAATAAAAAAAGAAAAGAAAAAAAAAAAATAAATGCCCCAGATTTATTTGAGGCATATATTGGCCTCCTTACCCAAAATAATCATCCTCCTTCATTCTACCTGCTCGAATTCTACCCATTCTTTAGGGCCTAGCTAAAGGCAAGTTATTTTACAAAACATTTCCTGACAATCCCAGCACACACTTGTCTTCCTAACTTCTAGTCTCTATCTAGTCATTTACTGCTTTGTATTATTTGCCATCACTTTGTATTTTAGAACCAACTAAAATGTACTAAAAAATTAGCAATGGGGGGGTCTGGGTGGCTCAGTCCGTTGAGTGTCCGATTCTTGGTTTCGGCCCAGGTCATGATCTCAGGGTCGTGAGATCGAGGCCCACCCCGGGCTCTGCACTCAGCATGGAGTCTGCTTGAGATTCTTTTCTCTCTCTCTCAATAAACAAACAAACAAATCAATAAATAAAAATCTTTTAAGAAATTAGCAATTAGTCCAACTTGAAAGGACAGCCCAAAATACTGATACAAGGTGGATTCACTGAAACCAAATTGTAAACTTGTTGGTCTCTTTCGAGTCTAGTGCAGCTCCATGTGAACACACGAGTTCAAAATTACTACTGATGTGGATTCTTTAATCAGTTAATTCTAAAAACTGGCTTATGGAAGACTGAAAGACTTCCCGTTCTCTCACCCCCAGTACACACACACACACACACACACACACACACACACACACACACACAACTATACATACTGGCACACAATATTTCCCTGAGTACCAACTGTACAGAAAGCAACTTTGGGTGCCAAGGCAAAACTATTTTTTGAGTACCCACTAGGTGCAAAGCACTTTGCTAAACCCCGTGAATAAGGGATTCACTCCTCTCTAGTCATCTTTAACCCAAATTCAGAGTCTGTTACATTGGTGGGTAAGGCATGACTCTGGGCATTGGACTGCTGGGTTAATCCAGGAATTTTCCTCTTGGAGCAGACCAGAAATCAAACTGAGAAAAAAAAAAATACGAGAGGAGGTGGAGGGTCATTGTCTTCCCCTACTATTAAAAAACACGAACTCAACAAACTGAAGAAGTTCAGCCTTTGTAGTTAAGACTACATATTACTGTGAGTTCAAATTCTTTCTTTTACTATATAAGATTTATTGAAATGATACTGTTTGAGCAGAACTGAGAAAGCTGAGTATTATTTCAGGTTTTCAAGCCGTAAGGAAAAATAGTTCCTTTAGGTTTTCCATTCAGCTAGGAAAATTATAGCTTCATATTTGCCACACTAAAGCTAATGCAGTGTCAGCACCTCCATCAAATTCTGTTGTTCAGCAGTTTATAATTCAAGCAGAAAGTTTCACTTCAAGCCCAAACTTGGCCTACACAATCTCAAAGCAAATGGAGAAAAAATTATTTTGGCTAGGGCTGATTTATAAAAGCAAAAGAGAGGGTGCTTATACAGAGTATTTTGAAAAACATCTTTCAGAATTTGAGAATGTAACCGAGAATTACTGAGCTGACATCCTTCATTCTTAAAGTTATAGAAATAACCCCAAATTCCATGACGTCATGTCAGCATCAGCAGAATCTTAACTACTTTCATGAAATTCTTCATCAGGTAGAATTCCACATCAGACAGAATTACCGTTCTTAGAGAAAAAACAAGTACAGTAGAACATAAGGACAAATAAGACTTTGGATATGTTTTTCCTTTAAGTGCTGATTCTCTAGTGCACTGTCCACACACACAGAAAAGGAAAACAAATTTTTTTCCCAGTTTTTAACATACATTGGAATGGCAGGCTGGAATTCCCAGAATCAACCTTTCTCCATCCATATGTTATCTTGGAACTAGATAGAAACAACTAAATGTAGAAGTGGGTTCCCAGCAACAGGTGACCAGAGCTATTGGGCTCCCCAGTGAACTAAATGTTGGTGTGTGTGAGTGGGATGGGGAGCTAGTCCGGTGGGGATGCTGTGCAATTTGAAGTCACCTGGCAGGTGGGTTATAGATCGCCTGGTGCCTTTTTGCTACCCTATGGATGCATCTAGCAGCCAATCTGTCAGTACTCTGATCTCTTACAGTACCTTCAAAATATATCAAAAGTTTGATATCGTGGTATCAGGGCATTGCATAAGAATTTCATCTTTTCCTATAGGCAGAAGGCTCACTTGTATTAAATATGTTGATAGCTACTCCACGTCTCTTTTCCTACAGCATTCAGTGAAGCCCTACTAAACGTCAGGCTAAGGATGAATCAACAGGATTTCTGTCCTTCAGGAGATGTCAGGAGGAAGCGAACAGTTCATAAAGACAACTTCAGTATAATTTTGGAGTGCCATCTGGGTGACTTCACTGAAAAGGATCCTGAGGTGTCAGAGCTACACCTCTGTTCCCCATCACTCAGCTTTCTCCACCCTTTGAAATCGCACTGATTCACCCGGTGTCCCCTTCCTTCTTCCTTTAACACCCATTCTCCGCGGATGGGACCCTGGGTCGTTTAGTGGGAGGAACGACCGGGCTTGGGAGAACGGAATCAAGAACTGTTTTCGGAAGGGGCGATGGTGGGGTCTGGAAGGGAGGGCGAGCCTGGCGGCGGCGTCTGTAACTCTAGCGGGGCTTTGGCACTGCCGGGGTCAGGGAGGACTTACAGGGCTCCGGGCTCACCTGATCGAAGTGTGCACCGATGAGCGAGGGTTCCCATATCTTTGAACTGTTGCTCGCAGTCCCGCCTTTCTCTTTCTTGGGTGCCATGCAAAGGACGGGAGGAGCATTGGCGTCTAGACTGGGCTCAGGCCCGGACTAAGCGTCCCCGCTGCCTTAGTAACCGAAGCCCCGCCCAGTTCCTGAACGACTTCGGTTCCCCTCCCCCAAACCTGCTCTGAAGCCACAGGCCAACGGCTTCCGTCGCCATAGCAACCGAGCTTCCCAGCCCGCGGCAACCCCGAGGCGGGACTCCCAGACCCCCTGATTACATTTTAGGATTTTCCAGCGGTACAACTGTGCAAATGGGAGAGGTCAGGCCGAGGCCGGCTTCGCTTCGCCCCTCTGCTGCTACTTGGAGCCTCTCCCGCCCGAGGCATTGTCTAGAAACTTAAAATCCCTGGAATTCCGTCCATGACTTCGACACCAAAAGTTTTTCGACCCTGGGCAACCTCGAATGGAGAACTGATTCCCTCAGGAGACATCCCATGTCACTTTCTCACCCATTCTAATCTGCCCCAACTGCTTCCTTATGTACAAGTTTATCTCCCTGAACGTCTTCCTTGGCTTCGGTCTTGGGTTCTCCTCCCAGGGACTTCCTAAACAAGTGGGATCGCTTCTCCAGGAGATCCTTTGTATAACTGTAGTTGTGATTAAGATCTTTCTAGGTCTTTTTCTCTGCCTAATCAGCGCCAGTTCTCTCAAACCGTCCTCCACTGATAAGTAGTCTTTCTTCCCCTCCCCTCCAACACTCACCACTACCTAAAAGATGGTGGTCAGAGTCCCCCAAATAATAATGACAGTAATAATAGTAATGGTAATAACAACAGCTCCTGTTTCATGATCACGGCTATATCCTGCACATAGTTCTATCATTTAATTCTTACAACCACCTTCTTGCAAGTCCCACGGTGTGTGAGTGACGGCACTAGGGTTAGAATCCAGGATTGTCAGGGTTCCCAAATCCAGTGCGCTCAATTAACCTCTACAACAACTGTTTTAGGACTGCCAATTTGAGAGATGCCCGCCTTTGGGGGACTAGACTTACTTTATTTATTTTTTATAAATAAATAAGACTGATTTAAGGACAGACAGGGGCAGAACTCGACCAAAGGTGTTTTGCTTTTAGTACCTCTAAAATGCAATGTTTAACTATTCGCCTGAACCCTGCGCTTGCCGGGAGGTGAGATGCTTCAACAATCCTAATGGACCAGGGATGGCTAAGGAGACGTATGTGACCTGCGGCTTAATTTCATTCAGCACAACCTGCCAGCTGACCTTCTACGGGGTAAGGTGTTGTAATGCTTTTTATTGCTTTCTTTGAGGAATACATTTATGTGTGAGGGCCATGGTGATATCCAGCCACTACTATCTTACTTCATGGGGGGGGGGGGTTAAAGATGCCACAGCTTCTCAAGTCCTATTCATAATTTGGACCAACAAAGGGAAATTTCCCCTCCCACCCCAGTTCTTTAATACAGATTATTAAAGAGAAAGCAAAATTTCTAGAAACAGTCTTTTCATAGGAAATTTACAAAAAAAATCGACTTTTCCTTTCTTGCTGCAATATGTGTATTTATCTTCTGGGAGGGACTAGATCCATGTAGCCTAGTCACAAGTCCTATCTCGAAGCCCTCTCTTGCCATGAGAATAAAATGTCTGATGCCTAGTGAGCCCAGAGGAATCATGCCAGAAAGAGATTTTCCCGAGGGTCTCCATTGCAACCACGTAGGCTGCCACTGATCCATTATCATAGAAATTTCTCCAAAATTGTGTTCGTCATTAAAATTTTCTTTTCTTTTTTTAATTTAATTTAATTTTGTTATGTTATGTTAGTCACCATAAAATACATCATTAGTTTTTGATGTAGTGATCCATGATTCATTGCTTTCATATTAGATGAAAACTGTCTTTGGGTTGCAGTTTCGATATAAAGATGAATCGCTGACAGACAAAAAATGTAAGTAATCATTGATTACACATCATTCTTCATTTTGACCATAACTCTTCCCAGGGGTTTAAACCGTCTGGGAAAAAGGTCTTGCATTTTCATTAGAGAAGTGGTAAAAAGTTTGTTGGCCTTCCAGTTAGATTTTATAAAAAATTTAACTAGATGTTTATGTGTGTCATACTATGTTACTAATTTTCTTTCTTCTTGAATGTGAATGCATATTTCAATATAAAACATTATGGACAATCGGTTCAGCCAAATTGCTAGCAGATAATTAATAAAATAGATTGCAAATAAGAAAGAGAAATGAAGGAAAAAAATGGAACGAGGAGAAAAAAGGAAAATTAAGTGTTCTTTAAAATTGCAGAGAAAGTGTCACTAGCTTTGTCTTATAAGTGCCAGCTGTCTAACCCCAATTTTTGCAGCAACAAAATTTTGGTGACATATACTGTGGTAAAAACTGACTAGCTCTTCATCAAACATTTCATTCTCTTTCCCCCTACTGTGAGAGTCAGACAACATTTTTCAGCCTTCCTTATTCTTCGATGGGGACATGTGACTGAGTTCTAGCCAGGGGACACAAGTAGAATGATATAGCGGCACATCGAAGCCTGGCCCTTAAAAATATCTCCTGAGCATGATTCATGCTCTGCCTGATATTGGGGTGACACTGAAAGCCTTGCATTTCTGAATGATCGCTGTGGCACAGAGGTTCCAAAGTCTCCCTTACCCCTGAGCTCCACCCTGTTTTCTCCAGCAAAGGCATTGCTTGGGACCACTAAGTGCATGAGAAATAGACTTTTATTTTCTTATGCTGCTGAAATATTGGCGTTTGCTATAGCAGCTAGAGTTACCCTAACTACTCTAATGTTTTTGGTAGTTTTCATCTGAGAGTCAGCTTTTAATAAATCTAACAGTAGCCAGCCTTCTCACAATGGCCTGAGAAAATGAGCTGGTGACTTTCAAGTAGGCGGGATGCAGTGCTCGCCACTGTGGGAGGCTAAAAAAATCCAATCCTTGCCCTTCCAGCTACTGCAGCTGGTGGTTCCTGCTCTCTTGCCCCCTTTACCTTGCCCTCCACCTGCTTCTACAGTACATTCTTTCACTTCTTTATCAAGTTAATAAATTCCTTACTTTAAAGAAGGGGTTTGCATATTAGAGTAATATAATGAATGAGTCTGCTTATGTCACGTACACCAATGGAGATTTTTGCTCATTTTTCAGAAAACGAACTGAGGCCCTTCACTAAGACATCTGTGAATATAAATTATGATCTAGCAAATGATTTAGAGGAATTGAACATTTTAAATGTCAAAAATAAAGATTTCAGGATGGAAGAATGTACTTTCAATATAATCTTTTATAGTTTCCTTTGTAGAAGTCCTAACATAATAGAAGATTTTTTATGTAGATTTTTTTTCAAAACCTATTTAGAGAATTTGAAATGAAAGTTTTATGCTTCTTTCCTACTTTTGGCCTATTTCATTATTCTAGGGAAAGTGGCACTGTGGATAATTTATGATACAAAAGGGGAAGACATTATATAGTAACCAAATTTATGGGAGGTTTCATGATAGAATTGGTCTGTTTAATTTCAGAAAATAGGTGTGAATGACAATGTTCATAGTTTTAAGAAGTGAAAGCCATTCAGCTGAAAAGGGACACTGCCAAGAAGAGAAAAAAAAAAAGCATTGCCATCTGTCACACATTTATGCTTTTTTGGTATAATAAATTGTTTCCCCAACTAAATATAAGTTGAAACTTTATAAGCATATACTTTACTACATAAATTTTCCCATATGTCAGTGGCTAAAACAAAACTAGACTATTTGGAGGATTTTCTTTCACATTGGCAGGGTTACCCCTGGCTTGTTTCAAATAATTTTTGCATTTAATATTGTTTCGTTCACCAAGGACTGTCTACTTTTAGGGATGCACTGTTTCTTAAGGGTACTATGATTATGGAGTAAGTTGTTTTTAAAAGTTTTATACTTCAATCTTACAGTGTTCAGTGAACTCTTATTTAGGCATGAAGTCTAAGCATTATTTCTCATACCTGAAAGGATCGAGCCAGCTCTTGATGCATCCAGTGTCCTTACTAGGTAACATTAGGAGCTATGGACCAATTCACTTCTAGGCCAACATTTCAGGCATTCAAAGAATATTTAGCTAGAACAATCTGCTTGCCTTTGGCTAAGAAGGTCTCACAGATGTGCACTGATTTTTCAGACTGGCATCCTACATCTAAGAACACTGCTCACAATATGTTTGTGTTGTTTACCATCATAATCTTTGTGCTTCCAACCTTCAAAATACAATGTCATAACGCACTATCCTTGAGTTTTTATTGTGTGTGATGCAGAGGGCTTGATCTCTTTCAGCTACAAGTTTCAAAACTTATGGAGAATATTGCACCTGCACTCTATGGTCAGCATTAGCTTCCTATTCAGTTTTGAGTGCAATTTAAAGTGTTGACTTTAATCTTTAAAGCCCATTGTTTAGAAGTCAGATACTCCAGATATCACATCTCTCTCTATGCATCATCATGGCAATTAAAATCAGCTGCAGTGCCTGCAGGTCAGAATCCCCAGTGAATTATGGGGAGCTTGGGAGTAGATCATTTTCTAAGGAAGAACTTCCCTAAGAACCCTCTTGAATGATAAAAACAATATTTGAAGTTTACAGTTTTGGCCTTGAATGTCTTGTCACATATCTGTAGGTCTCTGGAACTGTAATTAAGTGATGCTGATTTAATTTTTATTTTATTTTATGTTATTTGTGGCCAAGAGTTTAGAATACCAAATCTATTTTTTAATGAATCAGAAAAATAACAGTTGTGTATATTAAAAATAGAAAAACTAAAGTTCATCTGTTTCATATTTGTTAGTGTGGGAGTTTTCACTCCAGTATGCTCTCACTCAAGTTTTTCTTTGAATCTAATTTTAAATGTCTTCAGTGAAGGGATTTGCTGTAAATCCTTTGGGGACTGTTTCAAAATCCATAACTCCTGGTAAGTCATTTCTCTAAATGCTTAGCTAAATGTTTGATTTCTTAATGTTTTATCAGATGTCTGTCACTTATAAATTTGTGCTATGTTAAATAACAACTTTCTTTTTACTGTGTACAAGGTTCAAAACCTATGGTTGAGGTGAGCCTACATTAAATCATATGCCAGACCACGGAACAATCTTTTGGGAAGAGAAGATATCATATGTCTATATGTGTCCATATGTATATCTGTATCTCTATATTCTATTGCTCATGTTTCTCTGGAGAACATTTACTAAATACACTGGTCTTTAAGACAGTATTTTATTTATTTTAGAGAGAGAGAGAGAGAGAAAGAGAGAGAGCATGCATGAGTGGGGGTGGGGGCAGAGGGAGAGGAAGAAAGAGAATCTCAAGCAGACTCCCTGCTGAGTGTGGAGCCTGACTTGGGGCTCCATCTCATGACACATGAGATCATGACCTGAGCTGAAATCAAGAGTCAGGGCTTAAGTGACTGAGCCAACCAGGCGTCCCAAGAGTGCATTTTTTTTTACATGTCTTGTAGTTTAATATGTGGTGAATTCTTTGAAAAATCACATTTATTACAACACACAGTTTTTATTATATGTATCTTATTTGATATCTTTTTTTTCGGATACTGATAAGCATTGGCTTCTATGTGAAGTATAAAGAAATATTCACAAAACTGGCATCTTTTATGTTTTTAAGAAATTTAAGAGGAGATTTCATTGAACTGTAGGGTCTTTCTGGTAACAATATAATAGTATGGAAACCTTCTTATTGAAATCTGCTTTCTGTTTTGTGAAGATGTTGGCCTGTAAAAGGAGGAGGGATTTGCTAATATTAAAGAAAAGTTCCTACATTCCATGTCTGTCTCTTTCTGAATACACGTTCTCAGAAAACATCCAATGAAGGCTCTGCCTTATGGCTGATATAAATGGAAATAAGGAAAGAATATGAGGGAAAAGAAAAGATTTCTTCCCAGCATTAGGAAGAAAAGGAAGATTATAAGAAAAGACTCATTCAAACATAAAATAATTTCAGCCAAGGCACAAGTCAATCAGAACAAATACTGCTTCTGAAGGTCATATTAGATAATAGCTGCTTTCTCTGCCTCACACTATTTCTGAATGAATCTATTCAGGTCTTCCACCATTTCCTTTATGGGAGCCAACCCTTTCTAGGTTTGCCTACCAAAATAATGGCTTCATTGACTCTTTCTTAGATTTCAACTCTCTACTATATATTAAACAAAACAAAACCTCATTCTTTGTTATGCTTTGATTGTTGTACTTCACTTTTTCTCTTATGCATAGCAGTGCCTTCTTTATGTTCTTAAAGGTTCCCCCCCCCCTTCTGCTGGCTATAATCTCTAGGCTTCTAATTTTGTTCACAATCAAGTTATACAATTTGACGATCATCCACATTTTAAAACTTTTATGATTATTTTTGTGTCATGGTATGTACTCTACCTGAGCCAGCTGTCTTAATCCTTTAGAGTGTGGCCATTTTCCCTACTATACTTTTCTGGGTAATAACCATTGCCAATTTATCCCACTAAGTAAATTCCTCATTTTATTGAAATTGTTTTTATAAAGCTTAAGTTACTCACATTTATACCCATCATCTCTCTCCCTCTTAATCTATTTGTTACCATAGTTTCCAAAATGCCTCAATATTAGCTTTTTAACTTGCCATATACTCCACCCTCAACACAACAGGATCTATTAAAAAGCAGAGAATCAAATCATGATGCTAAGAGACACTTCTTGAGATCATCTTCTACTAAGAAGGAAAAAATTATTTCTCCTAGGCTCTGTTCCCTGCTCCAGCACTTGCTGGCTGTGTGACAGCCTTGGACAAATTATTTAACCCCTCTTTGTTTCAGTTCCTTTATGAAATGGGATAATCATGTTTGCATTATAGGGTTGTTGTGAAGATTAAAGTACTTAGTAGATATAACTGCTTAAAAGAGTTGGTGTGTACTATGCCCTCAGTAAATGTTACCTAATATTTTTTGAATAAAGTTTTTACCTTAGAGTAGTTTTAGATTTACAGAAAAGTTGCAAAATTAGTGCCTGGAATCCCAATTTACTCCATCCAGTTTCTCCTATTGTTAACATCTTAAATTAGTATGTTACAACTAATGAACCAATATCTATGTGCTATTGTTAACTAACAGTTTTTACCTAATGTCCCTTTTCTGTTCCAAGATTCCATCCAGGATATTACATTTCATTTAGATCTTCTGTCACCTTAGGTTCCTCTAAACTGTTATAATTTCTCAAACTCTCCTTGTTTTTCAGGACTTTGATAGTTTGAAATAATAAGATATTTTATAGAAAGTCTCTCAGTTTTGGTCTGTCTGATGTTTTCCTTATGCTTAGACTGGGGTTATAGGATTGGGGAGAAAGAATGAAGACATAAAGTGCCATGAATATGATATCACATGATACCAAGGGTACATGCTATCAACATGACTTATTGAGGGTGTTAACCTTGAACACCTGGCTAAGGTAGTGGTTGGTAGTGTTCTCCACTATAAAGTAGTGCCCTCCACCACCAATTTTTGATGCTATATTGTTTGAAAGGAAGCCACTATGTGCAGCCCACACTTCAGATATGGGGAGTTGTGCTCCGCCTCCCTGAGGGAGGCAGTGTCTACTTAAGTATGTGGAATTCTTCTGTATCAGAAATCTTTTACTCCCTCCCACTTATTTATTCAATCATTTATTTCTATCAGTAAGGATTCATGAATATTTAATTTATTCTTCAGGCTATAATCCAATACTACTTTATTTATTTGGTGCTTAGCTTAATTGTTCTAGCTTTGACCGTAGGGAATTCTTTCACTTGACTCCTGGGTCTTCTTGATGTATTCTTCCCTCTGTTTTTTTCTATCTCTTTCTCTTTTTTAACCCCTTCTTTATATTCCAGCACTACCAGATGTCCCAGGCTCATATTGCATATTCCCTGCCCCAACCCTAGAATCAGCCATTTCTCCAAAGAGCCCTGGTTCTTTTCATTGGAGAGTGGAATTAAAGATCTGGGTGTTGGGAATGTTTGTAGCTACCAGAGTGTTGTTTGTTTCTAGGTGCTTTCACTAGGCAGAATTAAGAAATAACCCATGAATATACACATATACACACAATTCTCTCTATATGCCCATTTATGTAGCATAAATTCATACTGATGTTTATCACTCTAATCCAATACCACATGGTTCCTTCTACCCTGCTCATATTTTATCAGCTATGCATTCATTCACTCATTCATTCATGTTGAGTGTCTTTTATATGCCAGGACCTATGCTCAGAACATGGTGGATGGTCTCCCTACTCTCATGAGGCTTAGAATTCAGTTAACAACTTAAATTTTTACTTTAGTGTTTTGGTACTACCAAGGATTGACAGCACTCACACTCACAATAGTCTCTTTTCATATCTGTTTTTTCCCACCATACTCCATTCCCCCACTTTCAAAACTGTACTGTCTCTATTGACCATCCATTTCCTTCTCTACCTTCGTTTCTCTTCCTTCAACTCCTTGTCCTCTGGGTTTTTTTTATTCTCCTTAAAACACACTCCAGCATAAAAGTGACTGGGACACTTGATAAGCATATTAGTACTTCCTGCTTGTGTGGCACATTCTTAACTTCTTTCACATCGCATTTTGACTACAGAGTTACTTAATGATCAGGTTATTACTACATCTCCAGAGGCAAGGGAAACAAAAGCAAAAATGAACTATTGGGACTTCATCAGGATAAAGAACTTTTGCTCAGTGAAGGAAACAATGAACAAAACTAAAAAGCAACCTATGGAATGGGAGAAGATATTTACAAATGACATATTAGATAAAGGGCTAGTATCCAAAATCTATAACTTATCAAACACCCAAAAAATAAAAAAATGCAGTCAAGAAATGGGCAGAAGACATGAACAGACATTTAGACATACAAATAGCCAACAGACTCATGAAAAAATGCTCAACATCACTTGGCATCAGGGAAATACAAATCAAAACCACAATGAGACACCACCTTACACCAGTCAGAACGGCTAATATTAACAACTCAGGAAACAACAAATGTTGGTGAGGATGCGGAGAAAGGAGAACCCTCTTACACTTTTGGTGGGAATGCAAACTGGTGCAGCCATTTTGGAAAACAGTATGGAGGTGCCTCAGAAAGTTAAAAATAGAACTACCCTATGACCCAGTAATTGCACTACTAGGTATTTACCTAAAGGATACAAAAATACTGATTCGAAAGGGCACATGCACCCCAATGTTTATAGCAGCAATGTCCATGATAGCCAAAATATGGAAAGCCCAGATGTCCATTGACTGATGAATGGATAAAGAAGATGTGATACACACACACACATACACACACACACACACACACACACACACACTGGAATATTAGTCAGCCATAAAAAGAATGAAATCTTGCCATTTACAATGACGTGGATAGGACTAGAAGGTATTATGATAAGTGAAATAAGTCAGTCGGAGAAAGACAAATACCATATGATTTCACTCATATGTGGAATTTAAGAAACAAAACAAATGAACATAGGGGAAGGGAAGGAAAAATAAAATAAGAGGAAGACTGAGAGGGAGACAAACCATAAGAGACTCTTAACTATAGGAAACAAACTGAGGGTTGCTGCAGGGGAACGTGGGTGGGGGGATGGTGTAACTGGGTGATGGGCATTAAGGAGGGCACTTGATGGAATGAGCATTGGGTGTTATATGCAACTGACGAATCACTTAATTCTAGCCCTGAAACTAGTAATACACTATATGTTAACTAAATTGTATTTAAATAAAAAATTTAAATATAAATAAATAAAAAATAAAAACCCATTTTACTATTTAAAAAAAGAATGATCAGGTTATTACTAAGGTGTTTGTCCTTAGTGGCATCTTATGATTGCTACACACATGTATGAATTTGTATGGGATGCATCATAGAGGAGGTCCCACCTGGTCTATTCATTCACCTGACTCCTGCTATCAGGAATTGAAGGCCATGAGTCATTCTCCCATGCATATAGGGAATAATCTCTACTCTATGGTCTCCAATTTTAGTGCTTTTGTTTGCTGCTTGCTGAAAAGAAAATTTCTTGGCATTTTCATATATCGTTACAATTAGTAAATATTTAAGTCTTGTAAGTTAAATTCAACTCAATCCTTCTCATTGTCCGATGGGGAATTAAAATTATCTCTGTTCACAAAGGAAATTCACTTGTAATTCTCTTTTTCATACTGTCCTAGTTTTGTTTTGATAACAAAATTATATTAGTCTATCAAATGGATTGGGAAGTATATCTTCTTTTTCTGTTTGCTGATAGAGTTCGAATAAGATTAGAATTATCAGTTCCTAGAGTTTTTGGAAAAGATTTATTATAGGTATAAAACTGTATGGGCCTGGTAAGGTTTTTCTGTTTTTGTTTGTTCGTTTTAAAGATTTTTATTTATTTATTTGAGACAGAGAGAAGCAGAGAGAACGAGAGAGAATGAGCATGAGGCAGGGGTGCGGGAAGGGCAGAGGGAGAGGGAGAAGCAGACTCCCTGCTGAGCAGAGAACCTGACGTGGGCCTCCATCCCAGGACTCTGGGATCATGACCTGAGCTGAAGGCAGATGCTTAACCAACTGAGCCAGCCAAGCGTGCCATTTGTTTGTTTTTTGAAAAAAATATTTAAAGTCTGATTTGGTGTTAATCAAATTTGATGTTCCTTAATGGCTTTAACATGATTTAGGTTTCCTCGTTATTCTTAAGTTAGTTTTAAGCAGTTACACTTTTCTTAAAAAACTTACATTTTTGTTTTAAAGTTAATTGTATGAAGTTATAGTATTCTCCCATTATTTTTTTTTGAGCTTTACTTTCTTTTTTTTAATTTTTTATTGTTATGTTAATCACCATATATTACATCATTAGTTTTTGGTGCAGTGTTCCATGATTCATTGTTTGTTCATAACACCCAGTGCTCCATGCAGAACGTGCCCTCCTCAATACCCATCACCAGGCTAACCCATCCCCCCACCCCTCCCCTCTAGAACCCTCAGTTTGTTTTTCAGAGTCCATCATCTCTCATGATTCGTCTCCCCCTCTGACATACTCCCCTTTTCTTCCTCTCCTGTTATCTTCTTCTTTTTCTTTTTTCTTAAAATATGTTGCGTTATTTGTTTCAGAAGTACAGATCTGTGATTCAACAGTCTTGCACAATTCACAGCGCTCACCGTAGCACATACCCTCCCCAATGTCCATCACCCAGCCACCCCATCCCTCCCACCCCCAACCACTCCAGTAACACTCAGTTTGTTTCCTGAGATTAAGAATTCCTCATATCAGTGAGGTCATATGATACATGTCTTTCTCTGATTGACTTATTTCACTAAGCATAAGACCCTCCAGTTCCATCCACGTCGTTGCAAATGGCAAGATCTCATTCCTTTTGATGGCTGCATAATATTCCATTGTGTATATATACCATTTCTTCTTTATCCATTCATCTGTCGATGGGCATCTTGGCTCTTTCCACAGTTTGGCTATTGTGGACATTGCTGCTATAAACATTGGGGTACACGTATCCCTTCGGGTCCCTACATCTGTATCTTTGTGGTAAATACCCAGTAGTGCAATTGCTGGATCGAACGGTAGCTCTAATTTCAACTGTTTGAGGAACCTCCATACTGTTTTCCAGAGGGGTTGCACCAGCTTGCATTCCCACCAACAGTGTAGGAGGGTTCCCCTTTCTCCACATCCCCGCCAACATCTGTCGTTCCCTGACTTGTTAATTTTAGCCATTCTGACGGGTGTGAGGTGGCATCTCATTGAGGTTTTGATTTGGATTTCCCTGATGCCGAGCGATGTTGAGCACTTTTTCATGTGCCTGTTGGCCATTTGGATGTCTTCTTTGGAGAAATGTCTGTTCATGTCTTCTGCCCATTTCTTGATTGGATTATTTGTTCTTTGGGTGTTGAGTTTGATAAGTTCTTTATAGATTTTGGATACTAGCCCTTTATCTGATATGTCGTTTGCAAATATTTTCTCCCATTCTGTCGGTTGTCTTTTGGTTTTGTGGACTGTTTCTTTTGCTGTGCAGAAGCTTTTTATCTTGATGAAATCCCAATAGTTCATTTTTGCCCTGGCTCCCGTGCCTTTGGCGATGTTTCTAGGAAGAAGTTGCTGCGGCTAAGGTCAAAAAGGTTGCTACCTGTGTTCTCCTTTAGGATTTGGATGGACTCCTGTCTCACGTTTAGGTCTTTCACCCATTTGGAGTCTATTTTTGTGTGTGGTGTCAGGAAATGGTCCAGTGTCATTCTTCTGCATGGGGCTGTCTAATTTTCCCATCACCAGTTGTTGAAGAGACTCCCTTTTTGCCATCGGACATTCCTTCCTGCTCTGTCAAAGATAAGTTGACCATAGAGTTGAGGGTCCCTTTCTGGGCTCTCGATTCTGTTCCCTGGATCTATCTGTCTGTTTTTGTGCCAGTACCATACTTTCTTAATGATGACAGCTTTGTCATAGAGCTGGAAGTCCAGAATTGTGATGCCCCCAGCTTTGCTTTTCTTTTTCAGTATTCCTCTGGCTATTCTGGGTCTCTTCTGGTTCCATACAAATTTTAGGATTATTTGTTCCATTTCTTTGAAAAAAGTGGATGGTATTTTGATGGGGATTGCATTGAATGTGTAGATTGCTCTAGGTAGCATTGACATCTTTACAATGTTGATTCTCCCAATCCATGAGCATGGAACGTTTTTCCATTTCTTTGTGTCTTCTTCAATTTCTTTCATGAGTATTTTATAGTTTTCTGAGTACAGATCCTTTGCCTCTTTGGTTAGATTTATTCCTAGGTATCTAATGGTTTTGGGTGCAATTGTAAATGGGATAGACTCCTTGATTTGTCTCTCTTCTGTCTTGTTGTTGGTGTATAGGAATGCCACTGATTTCTGTGCATTGATTTTATATCCTGCTACTTTACTGAATTCCTGTATGAGTTCTAGCAGTTTTGGGGTGGAGTCTTTTGGGTTTTCCACATACAGTATCATATCATCTGCAAAGAGTGAGAGTTTGACTTCCTCTTTGCCGATTTGGATGCCTTTGATTTCTTTTTGTTGTCTGATTGCTGTGGCTAGGACTTCTAATACTATGTTGAATAGCAGTGGTGAGAGTGGACATCCCTGCCGCGTTCCTGATCTTAGGGGAAAAGCTCTCAGCCTTTCCCCATTGAGAATGATATTCACTGTAGGTTTTTCATAGATGGCTTTTATGATATCGAGGTATGTACCCTCTATCCCTATACTCTGAAGAGTTTTGATCAAGAAAGGATGTTGTACTTTGTCAAATGCTTTTTCTGCATCTATTGAGAGGATCATATGATTCTTGCTCTTTCTTTTGTTAATGTATTGTATCACGTTGATTGATTTGCGGATGTTGAACCAGCCTTGCAGCCCAGGAATAAATCCCACTTGGTCATGGTGAATAATCCTTTTAATATACTGTTGGATCCTATTGGCTAGTATTTTGGTGAGAATTTTTGCATCCATGTTCATCAAGGATATTGGTCTGTAATTCTCCTTTTTGATGGGGTCTTTGTCTGTTTTTGGGATCAAGGTAATGCTGGCCTCATAAAATGAGTTTGGAAGTTTCCCTTCCATTTCTATTTTTTGGAACAGTTTCAGGAGAATAGGTATTAATTCTTCTTGAAATGTCTGGTGGAATTCCCCTGGGAAGCCATCTGGCCCTGGGCTTTTGTTTCTTGGGAGATTTTTGATGACTGCTTCAATTTCCTTAGTGGTTATAGGTCTGTTCAGGTTTTCTATTTCTTCCTGGTTCAGTTTTGGTAGTTGATACATCTCTAGGAATGCACCCATTTCTTCCAGGTTATCTAATTTGCTGGCATAGAGTTGCTCATAATATGTTCTTATAATTGTTTGTATTTCTTTGGTGTTGGTTGTGATCTCTCCTCTTTCATTCATGATTTTGTTGATTTGGGTCATTTCTCTTTTCTTTTTGATCAGTCTGGCCAGGGGTTTATCAATCTTGTTAATTCTTTCAAAGAACCAGTTCCTAGTTTCGTTGATCTGTTCTACTGTTCTTTTGGTTTCTAGTTCATTGATTTCTGCTCTGATCTTTATGATTTCTCTTCTCCTGCTGGGTTTAGGCTTTATTTGCTGTTCTTTCTCCAGCTCCTTTAGGTGTAGGGTTAGGTTGTGTATTTGAGACCTTTCTTGTTTCTTGAGAAGAGCTTGTATTGCTATATACTTTCCTCTCAGGACTGCCTTTGCTGTATCCCAAAGATTTTGAACAGTTGTGTTTTCATTTTCATTGGTTTCCATGAATTTTTTTAATTCTTCTTTAATTTCTTGGTTGACCTATTCATTCTTTAGTAGGATGCTCTTTAGCCTCCATGTATTTGAGTTCTTTCTGACTTTCCTCTTGTGGTTGAGTTCTAGTTTCAAAGCATTGTGGTCTGAAAATATGCAGGGAATGATCCCAATCTTTTGGTACCGATTGAGACCTGATTTGTGACCTAGGATGTGATCAATTCTGGAGAATGTTCCATGGGCACTAGAGAAGAATGTGTATTCCGTTGCTTTGGGATGGAATGTTCTGAATATGTCTGTGAAGTCCGTTTGGTCCAGTGTGTCATTTAAAGTCTTTATTTCCTTGTTGATCTTTTGCTTAGATGATCTGTCCATTTCAGTCAGGGGGGTGTTAAAGTCCCCCACTATTATTGTATTGTTGTCAATGTGTTTCTTTGCTTTTGTTATTAATTGCCTTATATAATTGGCTGCTCCCATGTTCGGGGCATAGATATTTACAATTGTTAAATCTTCTTGTTGGATAGACCCTTTAAGTAGGATATAGTGTCCTTCCTCATCTCTTATTACAGTCTTTGTTTTAAAATCTAGTTTGTCTGATATAAGGATTGCCCCCAGCTTTCTTTTGGTGTCCATTAGCATGGTCAATGGTTTTCCACCCCCTCACTTTCAATCTGGGGGTGTCTTTGGGTCTAAAATGAGTCTCTTGCAGACAGCATATGGATGGGTCTTGTTTTTTAATCCAATCTGATAGCCTGTGTCTTTTGATTGGGGCATTGAGCCCATTTACATTCAGGGTAACTATTGAAAGGTATGAATTTAGTGCCATTGTATTACCTGTAAGGTGACTGTTAACTGTCTGTTGTCTGTGTTCGTTTCTGCTCTTTGCTGCTTTTAGGTTCTCTCTTTGCTTAGAGGACCCCTCTCAATATTTCTTGGAGGGCTGGTTTCGTGTTTGCTAATTCCTTTAGTTTTTGTTTGTTCTGGAAGCTTTTTATCTCTCCTTCTATTTTCAGTGATAGCCTAGCTGGATATAGTATTCTTGGCTGCATATTTTTCTCGTTTAGTGCTCTGAAGATATCTTGCCAGTCCTTTCTGGCCTGCCAGGTCTCTGTGGATAGGTCTGTTGCCAATCTAATGTTTCTACCATTGTAGGTTACATATCTCTTCTCCCGAGCTGCTTTCAGGATTTTCTCTTTGTCTCTGAGACTCGTAAGTTTTACTATTAGATGTCGGGGTGTTGACCTATTATTATTGATTTTGAGAGGGGTTCTCTGTGCCTCCTGGATTTTAATGTCTGTTTCCTTCCTCACATTAGGGAAGTTCTCTGCTATAATTTGCTCCAATATACCTTCTGCCCCTCTCTCTCTCTCTTCTTCTTCTGGGATCCCAATTATTCTAATGTTGTTTCGTCTTATCGTATCACTTATCTCTCAAATTCTGCCCTCGTGATCCTGTAGCTGTTTCTCTCTCTTTTTCTCAGCCTCTTTATTTTCCATCATTTGGTCTTCTATATCGCTGATTCTCTCTTCTGCCTCATTTATCCTAGCATTTAGTGCCCCCATTTTTGATTGCACCTCATCCATAGCCTTTTGGATTTCGATTTGGTTAGATTTTAGTTCTTTTATTTCTCCAGAAAGGGTTTCTCTAATAACTTCCACGCTTTTTTCAAGCCCAGCTAGTATCTTTAAAGTCATGATTCTGAACTCTAGGTCCGACATCATACTAATGTCCGTATTGAGTAGGTCCCTGGCTGACGGTACTACCTCTTGTTCTTTTTGCTGAGGTGATTTCTTTCGTCTTGTCATTTTGTCCAGAGGAGAATAGATGAATGAGAGAACAAAATGCTAACAGGTTTACAACGTCCCCAGCAAATATACTGTATACAAATCAGAAAAGACCTGAAACCAGGGGAAAAGAAAGGGAAAGAAAGACAAAAGAAAAGAGAAAAAAAAAAAAAAAAAAAAAAAAAAAAAAAAAATAAACAAAAAAAAAAAAAAAAAAAAAAGATAAAAACAAAAACAAAACAATACAAAAAAAGCAGAATATGATCAAATATGATCAGGCTAGTGCATAGATCAGTGCCACACACTAGATTTTGGGCATATTTTGGTCTGTTACAAAAAAGTGCCTCCTAAAATTTTAAAGGAAGAAAGACATATATGTACAAAATAAGGGTTGATACAATGAAGGGATGGAAGATGACTGTAAAGATGAAAATTATAAAAGATTTTATAAAAGGACTTGGTAAGATAAGTTGTTTGAAAAAAGAAAGAAGATTTAAGAAAAAAAAGAGAAAAAAAAGGAAAAAGGGAGAGAATGTGATCAGGCAGGAGACTAGAACAAAGCCATACACTAGTGATTTAGGGTATATTTTGATCTGTTAGAAGAAACTGTACCTCAAAATTTTAAAGAGAGAACAACTTATATATATATGCCAAAAATAAGGGTAACTACTATGAAGGGATAAAATATGACTCTAAAAATGAAAAATAAAAAATGTTTTTTTTTTTTTTTAAAAAAGGGATTGATAAGATGTTGGTTGAAAAAGGGAAGAAAAAAAACAGTCAACAAAAATTAACTTTGATGAAATAATGAATCATGATAAAAAAAAAAAAAAAAGCCATGAATCTATGTGCAGTATTCCCTAGCGCTGGAGTTCTCCCATTCTCCTTGATCGATCAACTTGGTCTTGGCTTGCTGGCTGTTTGTGCTTATCTTCTGGGGGAGGGGCCTGTTGCTGTGGTTTCCAAATGTCTTTGCCGGAGGCGGAATTGCCCCGCCCTTGTCGGTCCGGGCTAAGGAAGCTGCTCCGGTTTGCTCTCAGGAGCTTTTGTTCCCTGCAAGCTCTTGGTACAGCTTTGGAGGACCAGGGCAGAAATGGTGGCCTCCCAATCTCCACTCAGTGGAGCTGAGAACTCGGGGCCCCACTCCTCAGTGCGCCCGCAGAGAAAAGCAGTCACTCCCGTCTCCCCGGTCTCCGGCCGCACTCCGTGCTCACCCGGCCTGTGATCGAGCGTTGCTATCTCTGGCACCCGACCCCGCACGGAGTCTCCAAACCCAGCAGATCCCTGCAGTGCGTTCCCGCACCGCTCCTCCCCGGGAAGGAAGGGGAGTCTCCCCGGATCTGCTGCTTGTTGGGTCCCTGCTGGGGGAGCCGTGCCCCGACTGGGCCGCAGATCACAGTTTATGGCAACCCCGAGCTGAGAGCCCGCGACTCTGCTCCGTCTCTGCAGCCGGCTTCCCCGCTCCGATACCTGGGAGCTCTGGCGCACTCAGGCACCCCCGGTCTCTCTGTGACCCCAAGGGTCCTGAGACCACACTGTCCCGGGAGGATTCCACCCCCCGCTTAGCCACTGCAGCGACGTCCCTCCGCCGAGCCAACTTCTAAAAGGTCCGATTTTGTGCTCCTCGGCTCTATCACTTGCCAGAAGCGGCCGGCGGAGGCCCCAGAGAGTTGTTGCTACTCTCCTGTTCGATCTCCTGTTGAGTTCGTAGGTGTTCAGAATGGTTTGATCCCTATTCAGCTGAATTCCTGAGACCAGACGAAATCTAGGTCTCCTACTCCTCCGCCATCTTGCTCCGCCCCCCTCTCCCATTATTTTTAATTATTGATTGATTGATTGATTGATTGATTTGACAGAGAGAGAGACAGCGAGAGCAGGAACACAAGCAGGGGGAGTGGGAAAGGGAGAAACAGGCTTCCCGCCAAGCAGGGAGCCCTATGTGGGGCTCGATCCCAGGACCCTGGGATCATGACCTGAGCCGAAGGCAGACGCTTAACAACTGAGCCACCCAGGCGCCCCTCTCCCATTATTTTTATAATTGAAGTTATGTAACTGTATCTCTTCCTTCATTCTGAAGGTTGTGTGTGTGTGCTTTTATTCTTTTTTCTTGAGTAAACTTCCCAGAGATTTGCTAATTTTATTAGTCTTTTCTAAAAACAACTTTGGGGGGTGCTTCGGTGGCTCAGGCGGTTAAGTGTCCAACTCTTGATTTTGGCTCAGGTCATGATCTCAGGGTCATGAGATTGGGCCTCAAGTCTGGCTTCGCACTGAGCGTGGAGTCTGCTTGGGATTCTCTCTCTCCCTCTCCCTCTGCTCACCACCCCCCAACTCTCTCTCTAAAAAATAAAAATAAAAAGTAAAACAACTTTGGGCTTTTTGATTCTCTCTATTGTATGTTTGTTTCTTATTTTATTATTTTTTACTCTGTTATTTTCTTCTACTTACTACATTGTATTCTATTATTTTCAACTTTATAAAGGTGGATGCTTAGTACCTTAATTTTAGTGTTTTTTTTTTTTTCTTTGCTAATATAATCATTTAAGGGGCGCCTGGGTGGCTCAGTCGTTAAGTGTCTGCCTTTGGCTCAGGTCATGATCCCCAGGTGCTGGGATCGAGCCCCGCATCGGGCTCCCTGCTCGGCGGGAAGCCTGCTTCTCCCTCTCCCACTCCCCCTGCTTGTGTTTCCTCTCTCGCTGTCTCTCTCTCTCTGTCAAAAAATAAATAAAATCTTTAAAAATATACATATATATATATATAATCATTTAAGACAAAGTATTTCCTGTAAGTACTATTTTAGCTTTATATCACAAGTTTTGGTAAGTACTATTGTATTATTGGTATTGCTTTATATTTCTAAGTTTCATTGTAATTTCTTTTTAACCCGTAAATTATTAGAAATGCAATTCTATGTTTCCAAATGTGGGGATTTTTTCCAGTTATCCCTTTAATATTCATTTTTGACTTAATCATATTATGATTAATTTATTCTGAATGATGTTTATTCTTTGAAATTTGTTGATATATATTTTATGCACACATCTGTGCTCAATTTTTGTAAATGTTTTATGTGTACTTAAAATAAATGAGTATTCCTTATTGATGGAAGTAGTGGCCTCTATAAAGAGCTAAGATTGAGTTTATATTATTCATTTTTTCAATATTCTTACTGATTTATTGTCCAGTTAATTATCATTTATTTAGAAAGGTATTAAAATCTCTTTCCTTAAAGGTAGATTTTTAAATTCATTCTTGAAGTTTATCAAGTTTTGTTCTATATTTGTTGAAGCTGTGTCATTTGATTCATACAAGTTTAGAATTATTGTGTCTTATTAGTAATATGCAACTTTCTATCATTGTGTAGTGATTCTCTCGCTTCTAAAGAATGATTTTTGCCTTAAGGTCTATTATTTTTATATACTGATTACTATGACTGTCAATTGATCTGAATTTATTTCTACTATGTTATTTTGTACTTTCTCTTTGTTCTGCTTTTCTAGCTGTCTGTGTTTTTGACTGCTTTCTTGTCATTTTATTATTTTTTTATTTGCTGAGGCTTTTGTTTACTATTTCATTTATATCCTGTACTAGATACAAGTTAAACACTCCATGTACATTCTTTTAATTACCTTAGAAATTTTAACATACATACTTAAATTATCAAAGTCTCCTCTGAAACAAAACAAGAACTTTAGACCGCTTTAAATTCTACCAACCCCTTCTCATTTGCGCAGTACCATTGGCCAGCAATTCATTCGATTTTGTCCTCTCCCCAAAAAGATAGTCAATGTTCGCTAAGATGCTTAGATTTGCCCACAATTTGGGTTATTCTCTACCCATCATTTCTTCTTTCATCTCACACCTTTCCTCCTGTATAATTTCCCTTCCTTGTGCAGTTCAACCTTTCTAATTTATTTTAATGATAATCTGTTGGTGATAAAGTATTTTAGAGTTCATATGTATGAAAAAGTATTCATGTTGCTAAGTTGTTAAAAGATAATTTTATTTGACATACAATTCTAAGCTGATAATTGCTTTCTTTCAGAATGTTGAAGAAGTTATTTCCCAATTTTCTGGCTTCCATGGTTGCTGACAATCCAGCAATAAGTTTAGTTGTTGTTTCTTTATGTAGCCATTATGTTGTCTCTGGTTTTATCAGGACCTTCTCTTCACCTTTGGTTTTTTTATAGTTTCACTATGATGTACCTAGTTATGGATTGCTTTCTATTTATCCAGCTTGGGATTCCTTCTGCTTCCTGAATCTGTCAATTAATATCTCTAATAAATTCTGGGAATTTTCTCAGCACTTATGTCTTCACATATATCCTGTCTTTCATTTTTTTCTATTGTTCTCATTTGAAACTTCAGGATGTATGTTTGATCTTCTTACTCTATTCCTCACATTTATTGATTCTCTTATATTTTCCATATCCTTGTTTCTCTGTACTGAGTTTTCTGTAATTCATTCAGATTTATCTTCTAATTCACTAATGCTCTCATCTATGTCTAACTTATTGTTTAACAATTGCTTTGTTTCTTTCCGCTTAATTTCAGCCCTAGTATGTCTATGTGACTTTTTTTCATATCTGCCTGGTCATATTCTTTCTTTCTTTCTCTCTTTTTTTTTTTGAGTTTCTTATTCCTTGACCTATTTGATATTCTCATTTTTTCTAAAGATTTTATTTATTTAGTTATTTGAGAGATTGAGAGCAAGAGAGCGAGCCCAGGAGCAGAGGAGGGGGAGGGGAAGAGGGAGAAGCAGACTCTCCGCTGAGCAGGGAGCCAGATGAGGGGCTCAATCCCAGGACCCTGAGATCATGACCTGAGCCGAAGGCAGATGCTTAACCACTGAGCTACCCAGGCGCCCGATATTCTCATTTTTTCTATTAACATAGTAAGCATACTTATTTTATATTCTTATTTGATTGTTCTATGATTTGAAGTGTTAAGTGTGTCTGAATAGATCTTTGCTGTTTCTGGTCTTATTCATGGAGCACTGTTTTTTTGTACATTTTTATTATTATTATTTTCTCTGAATTATATTAATGAAATACTTAGGGCTTGAATTGAACGTGTCTTTCTCTCAGAGGTACATGTATGCTAATTCTAGACTTGAAGTTTTGTGGTCACAAACCTACAAACCTATGAGCGTGGGCCTATAGTTTTGCAGTCTCAGGAGAGATTTATTTTTTACCCACTACCTAAGGCTTTGACAAACAAACTTCTTTGCCATCACCCTTTCTGGAGTGGGATTTATATATGTATACATTTAAGCTATTTCACTAAAGGTGTACTGCTCCGTAGTTTCAGTTTTATTTGTGGGGGTCCCTACTGATGACCTACCTTGGGTAGGCCCCAGATATTATTTCTAGCCCCTTCCCAACTGGCAGAATTGATAGAATGAAAGTTCATGGTCACTTTGGTGTTTCCTTACTTTTCTGGTTTCCTGAATTTACTTTATCTCTGAGATTTTCCTTACATTCTTGTCAGCTCTATAGTATATTTTAATATTTTTTCAAATATAATTTTATTCAGAATGTTAAAGTTTTTTGTAAGGAGAAAGTTGTTCATTGTATTTAGTGTCAGAAACATAAGTATTATAATCTTTTTTTTAAGATTTTATTTATTTGTTCATGAGAGACAGAGAAAGAGAGAGAGAGGCAGAGGGAGAAGCAGGCTCCCAAGGAGCAGGGAGCCCGATGCGGGACTCGATCCCAGGACCCTGGGATCCTGACCTGAGCCGAAGGCAGACGCTTAACCATCTGAGCCACCCAGGCATCCATATAAGTATTATAATCTGTTTTCAACTAATGTCCATCCTAGACAAGGCAACTTTCAAATTGAAACAACAAAATGATGGAGCAAGAGGTAACCTTTTTCCTTTTAAATTGATTATACCCACATTTAAGAATGCCTGTCTGACCAGTTGGTGGACATCCAGTAATTCTGCTTCCACATATGCAGCCTCCTGTGTATTTCTGTCTTTTAGGAAGAATCATTTTTTATGTGTGAATAAGATTTATGAATTGATTTCCCTGAAACTGATATTTTTTCTTTGCTTATATATACTGAGAATGAAGTAAACTTGTCCAATGATAGAAATACTTGAATGTGAGAGAGAGAACCCATGTAAGGTGGTAAAATCCCTTAAAAAATATGACCACAGGAATATTCTCAGGAAGAGTCAAAGGTAATGTCCTTTATTCTAATCCCCCCAAAAGACTTTGAAAAACCAAAAAATGCAACAGAAGGATCTTCCGAGAGTGAGACTGAATAAATCTTCCAAGCATGGAGTAAGTGTCGTTGCAATCAAAGACATTACCTACCACAAGAGAGGGATACTGAGCACATATGCAGTGCATAGGAAATCCTCCAGTCAAAGGTCACATGTTAATAGGCAACAAACTATACAAAATCACTTACTGGGGAAACAGCATAGATATAAAATGCAGATTTGAATGAAACCACACCCTGTATTTACTCCTTTTTCCTGGTGTACTGGGCCCTATATTGCCCTTGGGAAATGAACAATGCACTAAGAAATATTAAGGAGGAGCTTGGTGGATGGAAACAGATGGAGTGGGCAGCTGTCAGTATAATGACTCTGTGAATTGCATTTCTTGAGCATTTTGAAGTGGGAAAGAGCAGAAGAGGAAGGCATGAAGAACAAGAGGTACGGGGGCTTAAGTTTGCAGAACAGAAAGGCTAGCTGTGGCAACCAGATGGAGAGACGTCTGGGGAACTTGTTTGAATATTCTCTGGTTCAATAAGGAAAATGATTTTGGCTTGATTGAGAGCCCCTTTATAATTGCAATTCCCTCCCGCCCCCGCCCACCCCCCACACACATTTATTTCCAGTGACAATATGGGATAATGGAAGATTTTTCTGTTCAACTTCCTGTTAAACTTCCTTAAACAAAAAATATCTGATTTGTCTAAATAAGTTTCATTTCCAACTCTGAAATGCTGGTATGAAGGGATCTGCTCTAAAATTAATCTACCTGAAACCCACAACTATAATAAGGCTAGTTTTATACCCACTAAATTCTCCTTAGCAATCCAGGAAAAGAGAAGGGACAGATATCTTCCAAACCTCCCAAGTTAAAATTCAGAATGTTTCCAGGATTACATGAAGTAGAATATGCTTTTTTACTTTACTTACCTCTTTCATTCTCACTGGAGCCTTCATATAGTTATTTGTCTGAAAAGAGGACATGTACTTTACATAACCTAATCCTTGCTGATTGGAATTCAAGCTGAGGTGAATATGTGTGCTCAAACTTTGCTTTGCAGAAATTCAGTAGACTGAAGTTCAGCTCAAATGTCCGATCCAGAATGTTGTGCCTCTGAAGTCAAGAGTTAATCATCCCTTTCCCATGCATTGTTTATTGTCACCATAATCCTAATTAAAATAATAATTCTGATCATGGTTGATAGTTACAATGAGAAGACTTTTATGTAAGTTTGCAGAGAGATACCATCATCAAAAATGAGACAAAATTACCGATTCTTGCTTCTATAATTATTCTCGCAAGTACTCTGAAAAATATCATGTACTCCATGGCATTAGCAGCAGAGTTTAAAAATCCTCTATAAAATCAACATTATCATAGTGTCTGGCACATATAAACATCAATAAATGATAGCCATTATGGATTTAATTTTTATTATGATTATTATTGGCTTTATAAATAGGTTTCACCAGTAACTTGTAACCTGTTTGTGCTCACAGTCTCTGATAAACAAACACCAACTCACATATATAAAACACCCATTTTTTTTCTTTTTTCTTTTATTCTGGCCACTAATGCCTCTGGTTTATCTGCCATTTTATTTCTTTAATTTATTTTTTATTTTTTTATTGTATTATGTCATGTTAATCACCATACATTACATCATTAGTTTAATGTAGTGTTCCATGATTCATTGTTTGTGCATAACACCCAGTGCTCCACGCAGAACGTGCCCTCTTTAATACCCATCACCAGGCTAACCCATCCCCTCACCCCCTCCCTCTAGAACCCTCAGTGTGTTTCTCAGAGTCCATCGTCTCTCATGGTTCGTCTCCCCCTCCGATTATCTGTCATAGGATAGATATCTGTTAGGAAACAGAATTCTGTCCCTTCTTCAACCCAGGAAAAGGGAAGGGATGAATATTTTCCAAATCTCCCAAAGTTGAAAATCTGAATTAATTTCCTTAGAAACAAAGTCTAGCAGAGGTAACCAAAATGAGTAAGTGACGTTCAGGCCTATAAAATGTTCCCCATGCCATGACAATAAAGAAGCTAATCAATGAGAGGATCAGATGAAGCTGTGCTCTGATTCAGAGAAAGGAGCCCTCGAACCCTGCAATTTCAGAGAAGAGCTGAAAAGGACTTGGATGAGGAAAGAGAACATTACTGGTAAGAGAGTTGGTACAGGTGAAACCTCAACCACAACAAAAGCGTGTGTGTGTATACATGCGCGCGCGTGTGTGTGTGCATGTGCACGTGCATGATGTGTTGATCAGTTGGGGTGGGTTGGGGGGGTACAGTGATGGGACCAGGATGATTGGAATTAAGAGTGTGTTAAAATAAAGACAGGCAGGATAGAAGGTTGTAGCCAGTGTAAGGTCAGATTATAGAGGCTCCCCTCAGAAAATTTCAGAGATTGGGGTGCCTGGGTGGCTCAGTTGGTTAAGTGGACTGACTTGTGATTTTGGCTCAGGTCATGAACTCATGGGTCTTGAGATCAGCCTCCTGTCTGGCTCCCTGCTCAGCAGGGAGTCTGCTTGGGATTCTTCCCTCCTCTCCCCCTGCCCCCACTTGTGTGCAAGCTCTCTCTCAAATAAGTAAGTAAATAAATAAATCTTAAGAAGAAAAGAAAATTTCAGACACACATCGTGATGAGTTTGACTCCTGGACCTTGAATCACGTTAGGTTTTCCAGTAGGTCAGCCTAATCTCCATCCATACGCTCAGCCCTAACCCAGGTCAAGAAAAGACAGTCCTGTTTTGGGGACTTAGAATGACTTTGTATTCTGATTTTAATAATCAAGCTTTTGTCTTATTCCTGGGTCTGAGACCTGCCTCTGTGCCATGATCCTAGTGTGTGGGTTTCTATCTTGTTTCCTCATTCCTGGGGCCTTACCTTGTCTGGATTATAGAAAACAATGCCTTCCTCTTGCGCTGGGATTCTTCTTCCCTGTTGAGCTTCTCCTGCCCCTTTCCCTTTTACCCCCTCACACTTACCCCCTTTTATCTCTGTATATATTGGCTTCTTTTCATGAAAACTAGTTCCTGTCACTCACACCAGAACCCCTTCAGATTCAAACAGATTCTTCTTGAAAAGACCACCTGTAACCTGCCCTATAGACTCTCCTAATAATGGGTGGGTCTGTAACATTTCTGTTGCCTCTTTGTTTCTTCTCTGCCGGTTAGGAGATTATAGCAATGTGGAGACAAATTTTTCCTTTTGTCATCCCCTACTCAAGAATCTTTCATAACTCTCTATCACTTCCAAAATGGAATTCAAGTTCCCAAGACTGGGAATGACTTCCTTTTGAAGAGAAGATAACATGCTTTGTTCCTATTTGTGCCTAGAACTTGGCACATAGAAGGCACTCAGTAAGTCTGTTGAAAGGATGGATCTTGTTTGCTTTCTAAGTCTTTCTCTATAATCTGGTCTCATCCTACCTGCTCCCCCCTCCCCGCCATCTTCTTCTTTTTGACACATACATTATATTCCATTTAAACTTGTCTTTGAATAGCTCTTCCCACCTTCCCCTTCTTCCCCTCACAACATCATGGCTACCATTATTTCCATGCCTTTGCTCATTACAATCAGCCACTAAATTATCCCTTCTCTGTAAATTTTTCTCAGATTAGGCCTTGCGTCCTTTAAGAAAGCTTTGTTCATTATTCTTGTCAACATTAACAACTTCATTTTTTTCATAATTGTTTTATGTGTCTTAATAGAGTACATGCTTAGGGAAAGGATTCCTCCGACATATTTTATTTCTCTTTTTTTTCCCACCATGCTCAGGTCAGCATTGGGCACATATAGTAGAACTCTGGGTTTGTAGTCTGGTTAGTGATTGCTGGAGGCCTTGGTCCCAAACACAGAAAAGGCAGTTTCCTCCCCACTCGAGTTTCATGCCCTCTCTCTAAGGGCTCTGGTATTTCATATCTCCCTTGCTGACTGGGTCTTGTGCTTAGTAGGTGCCAGAGGCAAGAGGGCCATGTTCAAATTCTGGCTGTAGCTATGTGTATTAGTTAACGTTCTCCACAGAAACAGAACCAATAGTATACAATCTGCTTTACTCAGTCTACCAATTCAAAGGCTAACCTTTTTTGGAAACACCCTCACAGACACTTCCAGAAATAATGTCTAACCAAATATCTGGGCACCCGTGACCTAATCAAGTTGACATAAAATTAATCATCACACTGTACAATTTTGGGTAAGCTGTTTAGGTTTGTTAGCCTCAGTTAACTTGCAAATAATAAGTAATAATAGTAATTGCCCCATAGTGTTCAAAGGAAGATAAGATGTGATAATGTGTATGAACAGAGTTTTATAAACTATAAAGTGATTGGTAAATATTAGGTAGTTTTAGGGGCTCAATAAAACTTACTTGAATGAACATATCAGAGAATTACCCATCATTCCACGTGTGGTGTCCAGATGAGGAGGCTCTGAAATTTTTGACAAAATGGTTTGACAGAAAACTCACAAGACACTAGCCATCTCATCTGTATTTACGGTGCTCTTTTAAAGGTCTTTCTTGATGTGTTGTTTTCTAAATTTTCTTCTTCATATTAATTAGTTTATAAAGGGTTTTCCAGCTACCCTCACCATCTCAATAAATACTTACCACATACTTCACTGTTTATCTTTATTTTTTCTCACTTGGGTCATTTTACATGGTCATTTCTTATTTGGGTCGTCCTCAGTGGAGTTCACCACCTTCTAAGGAGAGGCTTTGCTTAGCCCCTCTCTGGAATCCTCCATGGAGATGCTATGATGGTTACCAGGGCAGGTTAGCTATTAGGGATCCCCTCACACGTTTCCTCCAGGAACTTTCTGCACCTCCTCTTCCCTGCTGTCATTCCCATAGTAGAAATACCAAATGGAAAGGGCCCCCATGTTGGTGAGACCAACTGCTGAACTGCAAATGATAACTCATTCTGATGTGGCGTTGACAGAGGAGAAGGGCTGAGGGAGGCATGCACCCGAGAGGCAGGTGGTGGCGCTGGTCCAAGGAGAAGTATCTGGACAATCTTTGACAACAGCACATGCCTGGCTGAGGATATTTTTTTCTCCATTTGTTATGGCCAGCTCTAAGAATAGGGAAGAACTTGGCAGAAAAGCCCCAGAGGGAAGGCTGTTCTACTCAGCATTTCTAACAATCAACTACTGAGATATAGTCCCTTCACGTGCAGCCACACTGGAGGGTGCGGATGGTGCGTATGTGTACATGTCTTATCTTTTGGCACAGTAATTTCAATCCTAAGCTGTAAACAAAAAAATTAGTTACAACGTAGTTCATCACAGTGTGTCTATAGCAGATAGAAGATAATCTACATTTCTATCCAAAGGAAATTGATTAATTTCATCAATTTCATTGATTACATCAATATGAAGAAATATTATGCACTGATCAAAATGATGTCTCAGAAGAGTATTAAATTACACAAAAACTCTTCAAGGTGTTTTAACTATAAAAAAGCAAGTTACTAACATGGTTGGTTTTGTACAGTCTGCTCCCAAGTGTATATATGCGTGAGAAGCAGTGTATCTTAGGGGCTAAAAGCACACTCTCAGGAGTTAGGCTGCTTTGGTTCAAATGTCAGCTCTACCACTTGATATGTGTGTGGCCATGGGCAAGTCTCCATGTCTCTCCATGCCTCAGTTTCCTCATCTCTTAAATGGAAAGAGTAATTTTGTCAATCTCATGAGACTGTTCTGAAGGGTAAAATTAATCCACAGAGTGCCTACAACATCAACTCACAGCATCATAAATATCTACTCCATAAGAGTAGATATTAGCTATTTTTACATAATATATATGCACAGAAAAAAGGGAAAGATACATATCAAAACAAGAGTGATTGTCTCTACATGGTATGATTATGGGTTACTTTTATTTTCTTCATTTTGTATATTTATACCTATAAAACTTCTATAATAAATATATAATACTTTTATAATTTGAAAACATAGTGAAAATGATTTCAACGGGGAGATTATTAAAATACAGAACACTGGTTTTGCTTTTTACAAGGAGGATTCTACAGACTGTATAAAAATACATCCTGCAAATAAATTAATCTGAAGTGCAAAAAGTTCTATTAGGTCATTTTTCTGGATTCAAAATCCTGTTCAACCCTAAATATTTATTTGGAGAGGGCATTGTAAGCTATTGTCCTTTAGTAATACCAGACTCCAATTTTTTGTTTGTTTTTATTAGATGAATTCCATGGCTTATAAAGATTCAAACAGACAGATATACAGAGAGAAGTCTTATGGAGAACTCTGGTGCAGAAACAGATGGATTGAGAGCCAGAGCAGAGAATTAGGATCTTGTGCCTGAGTAAAAAAAAAAAGGGAGAATGAGCATAGAATCACATCTCTGTTAGAGTAGGGAGCATCTTGTGTTGAGTATAGTATAGAAGTGTTGTCTATTTTGGAATCAGAAAGACCTGGGTTCAGTCCTTCACATCTCCCCTTGTTATCCTCACTCCTCTCCTCACTTCCTCTTTTTTCCTTTCCATTTTTCATTCCTTCATTCATTCAACAAACTTTCTTTAATTTGTTGTAGGTATTTTGTAAGCTTTAGGAATAAGAGTTATGGGTTCCATATCTCAAGGAGGGCAGGGGTCTTGTGGAGGCTTTAATTTGATAGACAATGACAGCATGGTGTGTTCTGTGTTTCGGTTTAGACAGTCATAGATGTTGCAAGAGCAACAGGACCATTACTCACACCTGGTTTGGTGACAAAGTGGTTGGTAGTGGGCATGTGGGAACAGAGCGCTTCCCAGAAAAGGGGTCACGAACTGAGTGGCAGGAAGTTAAAAGTGGATGAAAATGGAAGCGGGGACAGCACATTGGATACACACAGGATTGTTAGACAGTAGTTCCAGGACCAAAAAGCGCTCCAAAGGATAGAAAAGATCGGGGTCAGTGGGGGAGCAGAAAGAAAGGTGGGCAGAAACCAGATTGTGATGGGCCTGGTGTGTTAAGATGAGGATTTGCTTTTATTCTGAAAGCATGGAAAGCTTGGAGCAGCTTTTTATTCTTGAAAATTAATGGAAAGTAACCGATAGATTTGGGGCAGAAAGCATCAAGATCATTTCTGCATTTGGCCATGTGATCTTGGGCAACATAACCTTTATGAGTTCCATTTCCATAAAATCTGTAAGCTGACTAAACTAGAACCCACTTTGCTGGGCTATTGTAAAAAGGTGACAGTGTCTAGAGGTCACCTAGTGCAGTACCTGGGTTTATAGTGATGATAGGGTGGTTATCTCCAAAAACAAAGAGCTATGGCTTGGTAAGCAGGGAGAATGTCGAACTTGAAATAAGGTCTGTCTTTAAATCTCGATTCCGCCACTTCCTGGCTCTGCGACCTTGAGCAGGTTCCTTGACTCCTCTGAGCAAATGACAACTTCGCAAGAGTAAGTCAGGATAGTGCTTGCCAAACAAAAATTCTCTCTCTCTGTTCTTCTCCTTTGGAGGCTGCAGGCTTTTGGAAGAAGAGCATCCCGGGGTGGGAGATCATGCTCTGAGGCGTAATCCCTGGAGCCCTGAATAGTAAACCAGCCTGTGTGGAGCCACATATGGAGGTGCCCGCACACCTGGGGAAAGGAGAGGTGCCGGCGTGCCTGCAAGGGAGTGAGCGCGAGTGTGTGCACAGAGCCCTTCTGGAGCACGACCTCGCCGAAACGCTTGCTGGGCCATTACTTAAGGGCCTACACAGGTGTAGACCAAATTCCAGGCCTAAATCAAGGAAAAGTATTTCCACATGTTCTCATGCAGAGACCGGCAGAGAGCGAAAGCCGCTCAGAGCAAGGGAGGAGGGTAGAGGCGGAAGTGAGGAACCAGCGGAGGAAGGCAGAAAAACAGAAGGGCTGCCAATGTAAAGAATTCATTAGAGGAAAGTCATGTTGTGACCTCCCAGATGAAGATGAGTGAAAATTCTTGTATGATTTAAGAGTCTATGGAAAGAGTCCAAACCACACGCTCTCTGTGCCGGCTGAGGTCTGCTACCTTCACTTCGGGGGAGTCCTACTGCCCATTACTCTGCATACTGCTGTCTTGGTCCGGGGCACTCTCTAACGTGCTGGCAGGGTCAGGTGGAGAGGCTTGACTCGGGCTGCACTCGTGGAAGCCTGGGCAGGGCGAGTGTTCTTCTTCCAGGAAGAACTGGAAGCTTGGCTAGCCGTCTGCCTGAGGAAGGGCAGCATCCCGGCAGAGTGGCCCGCGGGCCACCGGGCAGCCTTACTCCCTGGGACGCAAGTGTCAGCCATGTTCATTCCTCCAGCGCGCTCCTGCACTCGGGTTAGTCCAGGGCTTTTTAAAATTAAAATATAGTATGGGAAACATCTTCTTAAGAACCCGGATGAAGCAATGACACCCCTTTGAAAAATAACAAAAATCTGCTCTAAAATAATAATAATGGGGGCACCTGGGTGGCCCAGTGGTTAAGTCTCTGCCTTCGGCTCAGGTCGTGATCCCGGGTTCCTGGGATCGAGCCCCGCATCAGGCTCCCTGCTCCGTGGGAAGCCTGCTTCTCCCTCTCCCATTCCCCTTGCTTGTGTTCCTGCTCTTGTTATCTCTCTCACTGTCAAATAAATAAATAAAATCTAAAAAAAAAAAAAACCCAAAACAATAATAATGGGGAAGGGAGGGAAAACTGAACGGGAAGAAATCAGAGAGGGAGACAAACCATGAGAGACTCTGGACTCTGGGAACCAAACTGAGGGTTACAGAAGGGAGGAGGTGGAGGGATGGGGTGACCTGGTGATGGGCATTAAGGAGGACGTATGTGGTGATGAGCACTGGGTATTATACACAACTATGAATTCACTTCACACTACAACAAAAACTAATGATGTACTATATGCTGGCTAATTGAACATAATAATAAAAAAATAAAAAATAATTTTTAAAAAATAGGCCCTGGTTGGAAGTTAGAATGGTGTCGTGGGGCCTTACCCCCAAGCTTCTCTCTGCTTATGCAGATCTATGCCTGAAGGGCTTCACAGAGAAAGTGTGAAAACTATAGGTCTAGCCCAACTCCCCCAGTTTGTAGATGAGGAAATGGAGACACAAGAGGTTAAGAGATTGTCCAAGTGCCAGTGATGAATTAGGGGTTGAGTGAGGACTGCAATCACATTCCTCTGGTACCTTTCTGAGGGCATTTTCCTAGCCCTGGGCTCATAGCCCTTTGCTTTCAGAAGAGAGGTGGTTACAGTGATGTCGTGTCTAATGAGCTAGGATTTGCAAGAAACAGTGGAAGAATTTGAGGAACCTCATGCCCTCTCTTCTGTAGGAGCCTTAGAGGAAGCCTCCACACCTGGTCCTCACTGGGTGCAAAATACACATCTGTTGAATTGAAATGAAAGGCTGTAGTTTCAGGCAAGAGTCCCTGGGAGCCCACAACCCCCCCATCTCCAGTCTTAGACATTCCCTGGATCTAAGGGACTCTGAGGAGCTGCCTCCTCCCAGGAATGCTCTATGCTGCAGGAAATGGGCCCTGGGCTTCAGACTCAAGCAGAAAAACCTCAGATTGCTACTTTATTGTTTAGACAAGCAAATTCATAATCAGGTGCTGCATCTCTCAAGTGTGAAAGAGAACCAGAGTAAAGCCTGCTTGGCACTCTTGCTGAGCTGGAAGTCTCCTTCCCAGTCAAAGAACAACTGGTTTGACACATGAATATTTATTAGCAGTAAAAAAAAAAAAAAATCATCCCTTGAAGATTCTTGCTGAACTTCTGACTTTCCCAAGGTATTGAGTCAGGTCCTTGGTTTCTTCTTCAGCTGACTGGATCCCCTCCATGTGGTGTGTCCTGGACCATCCAGAAACAAGGTTGCCTGCTGAAATCATCACGGCTCTGATGAGACAGTGGTACTCACCAAACATTCCATCTGTTCCCTCGCCCTTGCCAAATCCCTTGCATTTAGGTGGGGCCATGAGACTAGTTCTGACTAATGAAATGTGAGCTGAGATGGTGAAAAGCCCATGTGCAAATCTCCAGGCTCTCCTTCTCTGCCACCAGCACTTTCCAGATGGTGAAGCCCCCAGCAGTTGAAGACCTGAGTAATTTTGATAAGCAAAGTACCATCCCACAATGGACCCATGCTGGACATAGATCATGAATGAAGTGTAAACCCTTGCTGTTTTAAGCCACTGAGATTTCACGGCTAATTTGTTATGTGGCATAACCTAGCTAATCATGACTAATACTGAGGAATTTGGGTTCGAAGCAAGGAAGTCTGCAAACTTGCTCTGGCAGGAGCTACACTGGTCAGTCCCAGGCTTTCAAGCAGCGGTGTGCTGGAGTGGGCTCGGAGCAGCTTTGGACCACTGATTGTGCGCCCTTTCCCCCCACTTTGCATTCAGTGATGTTGCTTTGGTAACTTGTGGTTTACTCTGGTGGGAGTATGCACTCCACAGAAACTGGCCAAGGCTGATAATCGTGTCATTCTACCCCCCAGCCCTGGCAAACTGGCGGCTAAACATTTGCCAGCGTGCCCCTGGTTTCAAGTCTCTGCAGAGAGATTCAAGGTGGGGAGTAGGAAATGGGAAAGGAGGGCCTTTAGTAAATAAGAACCCCTTACAGCCCTAATTCTTTCCCATTTTCTGTGAGGAGAAAATTTGGTAGAGAGACACTCTGCTAGATACGGTTTTCTCTAAATCATATAATAAAGCAGTAAAATATGTTTCTGACAGCATCCCCTAAACAAGAATCCGGAGCTCATTTTATCTCAGCTATTACCTTTGAACAGGATAACAATGCCAGAGGCATCTTCGACAAGTAGTCCATCACACCTTGAAGGCCTCTGTGCTTTTCAGATTTTCAAGGGAGCTGCTGATAAGGAAGCTTTTATTCTGACTTTGCTACTTGCCTGAATGTAACCTGGGGAAGGTACTCAATTCAGTATCCTTCTCCCCAAAAAACTGTTTTATTATTTTATTATTACTATTTAAGATTTTATTTATTTGACACACACACACACAGAGAGCACGCAAGTGCACAAGCAGGGGGAGTGGCAGGCAGAGGGAGGGGGAGAAGCAGGCTCCCTGCTGAGCGGGGGGGGAGGGGTTCAATCCCAGGACCCTGAGATCATGACCTGAGCTGAGGGCAGACGCTTAACGACTGAGCCACGCAGGAGCCCCCTGTTTTATTTTTTTTAAAGAATATTTTCCACGTATTTCTTTCCCCTTTCTCACCACTATCCTTCTTCATGAATATGAAGCGAAGAGATTCAAAGTTGATTTGCTAGGAGTTTGATGTCAAATTTAAAAGCCTAATGAATTACCATTTTATTGAATATTTAGTATAATTGAGGGCCCTAAATATGAAGGATTTAATTCCTTAATATATTACCTATATTTCCACATACAAAAATAAGTACCATTTATAAGAAACTCCTCGCCTTGACTGCACACTCATGACAATCCCCGCTTCTCACAATAGTCATAAGCTCTAAGAACTTCACGGAGGAGAAGTTTCCAAGAGACTAGAAACACCAACGGTCCCCTCTTCTCCACAAGTTGAAGGAGAGGGCTCATTTAGCTACATAGTATCACAAATTCGTAGACGCTCTTCTTTCTAGTTGCATTTCTACTCGTTCTTTCTGGCATTTTCTCAGTTGTTTCAACTGTGAAATGTGGGTGGTATAGGGGGGAGGTGCTTACATACTGACTTAAAACTATTTCATAAAAACTTATTTTATTTTATAAGGAGTTATAAAGTCATTTTCGTTGACATATTACATTATTTGGCTTGAATATTAAATATCATTGGTGAATAGCTTATGTTTCATTGCACTGGCAACTGATATCTGCTAAAAATAAGATACTGGGATGCTTTTCCAGCTTATGTCATTCTGAGAAATGGTCTTGCCCTGACCTTCTTGACCTCAATTTCTTCATTTGTAAAATAAGGGGTTTGGCCCGATGATTTATGGGGTCCCTCCCAAGTCAAATTTTCTTTAATTCTACGGGAATGTCATCATATATTCATTTATGCAATGCACATTAACTGCCTACTACATATCAAGCACTATGACAAGGACAGTAAATATAAGGTCCCTGCCCTCAAAGAACTTACTGCTTAAAGGAAAGACAAACAATTAAAAAGGCAACTACAATACACGAAAATAAATGCTACAGTGGCGGGGGGGGGAGGTGAGTACAAATGGAGGACATGGGATAGGCACCGAATCCATTTTTGAGGAAGAAAGATAACAGGGCTCAGGAAGAAAGAGCTATTGAGTATCTGTGGGGCTGAACGAGGGTGGTGAGCAAGAGGGGCAGAGTTAAGCAGAGGTGTGCAGGGCTGTGCACAGACACTTACCCTCATCCAGGATCATGAGTGTGTAATCTGGGAGTAGGTTTGAACTTAGCCATAAGGAAGACAATAGAAACTGTTCTAGGCAAAGAGAACAGCAGGAGCAAAGGCTTAGGGGCAAGAGACAGAACTTTAGGAACCTTCAAGTGCCTTAGTGTGTCTAGATTTGGGAGCAGAGTTAAGGTCACAGATGGGAAAGGTGAGAGGTAAATAGGGCTGGTTTGTGAAATGTCTTATAAAAATAAAATATTTGAACTTGCTACTTAGGCTAACAGGTATCCGTTAGGGATTATTTTTCGTGAAAAGGAGTGGTATGACTAGACATGCTTTTAGAATATTCCCTCTAGCAGCCATGTGGAGATAGGGATAGGGAATTATATAGAGAAAGAGACGGGGGGCCGACAGACCAGTTGGGTGGTGGTGGAAATGGGGATGGGGAGAAGTGAACCAAACAGCCTCTAGAAATGTTGAAGAGTCAGAACAACCTGGAAACTGGGTGACTCCTGAGTGAGTTGGGTGTTCAGAGAGAGAACTAGTATGCTCAGGGATCCTGGTCAGAGAAAGTGAGTGGGAAATGGTGCCGGTTCCTGAAATGTGGAACACTCCAGATTGAACAGGGTTGAGAGGCGAGGCGATGAGCTCAGTTTTTGACTTGTGGTGTGTGAACTCTGAGGGGACAAGTCTGTTAGATGGCTGCTGTATGGGTTGGTGCTCTTCAGAGAGACATGGGTGTGGCTATGGATGGGCCGGTCAGGCACCTTCCCCGCAAGGGATACAGTGATACAGAAGAGCCAGGAGAATGGATGAAATTGATGGGGTTGGGGGGAGGGGCTGGTATAGTGAGAAAAGAAGGCCGAGGGGACACTGAGAGTCCCCTGCCCCTCTTTAGTAAAACCATTACAAGAAAAAAAGCACATCTTTGGACCCATCACTGGGATGTGATGGAGGCTGGGATAGTGAGCAGCTGTGTTGCCGTGCCTTTGCTGCAGTGGATTTCCAAAGTCACTAAAGAACTTGTGTTAGTCTGTGGTTACAGAGTCTGTTTGCTGCAGCTGGAGACTATGGACTCTGACTGCCGAGAAGGAGCACCAGGGGCCCTCTCTGCCTTGCGGTTTTTGAGAGCGTATCAGTGCTCATTCCTGAGGAGAGGGGGAAAATGGGCAGATTTAAATTTCTCTTTCTAAGTTACAAAAGTAAAAAAATTAGTGACTTTTTGGATTCCCCCCATCTCAATGTTCACACTGAGAGAAATTGCTTTCTCCGGGAAGTAAGTAATAAATCTCTCTCACCAATGGAAGTCACTACATCCTGAAACAACAGTCATCAGCTGAAAAGGAGAAAAAAATAAGATAAAGAAAAAATAAAACATTCCTTCCCTCCATGAAATGCTCTTTCTCCTAACATGTGACCCCATCGGACTATAGAGAGCCCCATTATGCAGACAGCTCAGACTTCTTCAGGCCTTGCCCAGAAACATAATTGGCTGTGACCAAATGACCATGGCAATCTGCCCAGAGTGTGAAAATGTTTAGTTAGGGTCATTGCTGGAGGGGCTCTGCGGTGTAAGGCAGGTTAAATGAGCAAACCAGGCCAAGCACACACAGATGTGGCCAAGGTTTAGTGTTGAAGAGGAAGAGGGAGTGGGGGGTAAGTGAATGAGATATTTGGACATGTGCCCTTTAAATCTTTTACATCTTCATTTTTCAAGTTGTGTGTGTGTGTGTGTGTGTGTGTGTGTGTGTGTGTGTGTGTGTGTGTGTGTATGAGAGAGAGAGAGAGAGAGAGAAATGGCCAAGTATGTTGCTTTTTGCCCTTATATTCAGGCTCTCTAACTTTTCCTCTGCTTCTGGTCTTGCTTCCTTCATATCCATCTTCCAAACTGTCACTAGAATGAAATGCACCCCAGAACCTGCTTCAGACTTTTCAAGGGCGTCCCTGCTCCTACAGCTGTGGGTCTATACACCCTGAGCAGAGGGAGGAAGTGCCTGACTCCCAGGAGACCTGGAGCAATTCTCCCAGAAAGAGGAAGCTTCTGGAAATCTCACTTTTAATTTAAAAATTAAAGCACATTTGTCTTGATTTGTTCCATAACATATCCATTGTTTTAATAAAAATTAATGGTTTTAAACTACTTATTGTTGAGGAAAGATTAATGCTCCAGGAAGATGCAGTGCTTTGTCCCAAAAGTATGTGTCATAAGCTTGAGAACTGGGCCCTGGGGAACCAGTCCATTGTCCTATCCAAGTCTCCATCAGCTGGCCTCCCTCCACCTGAAATTCTACACAGCCCAAGGAAAGTTCTTACATGGAGGTGTAGCAAGGTATTTATTTTCTGATTGTATCTATTAACATAAATCTGATTTGTGGATAAAATCATTCTCTTTGATATGATAGCACAGAAGTTAGGAGAGAGCTAGGCAGTTCTAGGCTTGATTCCTTGTTCTGTCAAACCAAAAATATAATCTCATGGAGCCTCAGTGTTCTCATCTGTAAGATAGGGATTATAACTGCAATTGTCTTGTGGGGTTGTTGTGAGGATGTGATGAGAGGTTCATAAAGAAGACAGCATGTGCCTGTCACAATACATATAAACTATTGGAATTATTTGCTATGGAAATAATTTTAGAGGTGATTCAGATAGTTATAGGTACTAAATGATCACAGATAGTTAGGACTGAGTAAGTTATATTAGACAATTTGCAGAAAAGAAACAATTAAAAAAGACGACTGTGCATTCTGCCAGTGAATACTTCGGTAACACTAAGATCTAAAATATGAATTAAGAAAGGATTTGAGAGTTCATCATAAGTGTGCACTCAAAATTCTAGAATCATATCACTTTTGGTTGACTGAGGTAGTTATGTTTAATTCTGGTGACCACACTATCTTGACATTCTGTATAAGATAGTTTATTGTACTAATATGTCTTTCCCCAGAGCAGAAGTATCTTGAAAACTTAAGCAAAGAATATAAATAAATACGAACATCTGGTAGAGGAGCTGAAGCAGATGTGCAGACTGAGGCACATCAAAGAAATGCGCATTATTATCTTGGTGACTGCCTATGCTGCATATTATAAACAACTTATAGAAATGGAAATTAATTGTCCAGAGGTGTTGGTGCTTATAAAAAATACCCTGAAAGTAAGAGATACTATTTAAACAATAACTCATTACAATGTATATATTTAATGCTCATATGGATAAAAAGAATCAATAGATGAGGGACTTAAGACACAGAAATACCAAGTGTTTGGCTCTGTTTACTGGAGAATGATTTCCTTAAATGTGGAGATAAGAACATCTCTCTGCAATTTTCTCACACAGCACTGCACACGGTGGACAGATCATTGTTCCTGGACTGATAGGTTATGTGGTGATAAACTGACACTAATGTATACTCACAGCTATATGCTCATGGGACTGCAGAGTTAGAATGATCATGTGACATGACATTTTTAATGTAGGGAGCAGTGAAATGGCCTTATTCCCAGAATGATTCTATCTGATGTCATGTAAGTTATAGTTACAGACCTTCAAGTTTGAGGTCAAGAATAGGGCAGAAAAATAACAGGACTTTAGATTTATTGGTAATAAATCCAAATATATCAGTTTCCTTTGACATAGTGCAAGACAGAAAAGGGTAGTGTACCTGCTGCTGCAAGTAATTTCTCTAATATCTTATTGATGACTTATAGATTCTTTCTGGAGTCCTCATAGGCAAGTTCTGCAATAAGTATGTAGCTGTGATGTCTTTCGTCTCATGATTTTAAAGGTCCAAACCCTGAACTTTGGGTAGGTCGAGAATTACCTTCAAATGCAGTGAGTCTTCACTAGTGGAAAACCAAAAAAACAGGGGCACCTGGATGGCTCAGTTGGTTTAAGTATCTGACTAGGCTCAGGTCAAGATCTCAGAGTCCTGAGATTTAGCCGCATGGGGCTCTGAACTTGCAGAGTCTACTTGTCTCTTTCCCTTCTCCGCACCCCCTCAGCTTCTCCACACCTCCCCCCACCCCCCGCCGCTATCCACTCTCAAGCTCTCTCTCTCTCTCATAAATACATACATACACACATAAATAAAAACAAAACAAAACAAAAAAAACAGCCCTTCAGTGTGTCCTGCAAGCTGAGGATCATGAATTTAGCAAAAATAGTCCAAAACATCTTTTCAAATGTACAATCTGACTGGGAAGACTAAGTGTAGTCCTAGGACGTATTAAATAATACAGTTGTAATGCAAGTAAATCTGGGTGCCTAAAGGCACTGTGCAATATCTCTAAATGTCACAAATATGACTCTATAAAGCACTGAAATATAATAAAAAGCTCCTACTGAATGTCTCTTGAACCAGTAGCAAAAGAGAATTTTTTTTTTTTTTTAATTCAGAAAACTTCCCGAAATTTCTCTCTACAAAACTCTAGACCAACTGGCTCTCCTATTTAATTCATCACTGGCCCCTTTCTCACTCTCTTTTTTCCACTTTCTGGATCTTTTCTGTATTCTCAGGCTAACATAATGCTTTTTCTCATGTAGCATGACCTACACAGCATTCTCTGCTTCTTAAGTTCTGCATCTGGGCTTGTGACTGTGCTTGGGACCATAAGGGCTCAACTGTCAAGCAATGCAACATAGGATCCTCCTTGGAAGGTGGGAGGAGAAAAAACTGTTGGCTTGTCACTTCTGCTCTAGAGGGTAGAATGCTAAATCAAAAAATTTTAAACAAGTTGCAAATGTCTTAAATATGAGGGTTGAATTTCACTCGAAGTCATTGAATTTCCTCATGTATCTTCAATTTCTTCTCTCTTCAAGCATATTAGCAAAATTGAAGGACCTGGACCTTTTAATAAATTGAAATGACTATATGAATTTAAAATGAGATGCACAGATCCGTTTATCCAATTAAAAAAGCTACCCACTGACAACTTTCCCATTCAGTGGGGGGTGTGTGTGTATGTTTTTGTTGTCACTATTGTCCTTATTTTGTTTGAAAATATTTGAAATTTCAATATTTGACTTTTTCCTTATGATATGAAAATATCTCTCCTTTCTTTAATGTTCAGTTAGCTCTATACATGATCTTAAATTCTGCTTTCTTGCCCCACATCGACACCCAGAGACTGGTTTTTATTTTGCACAGAAATAAATTTTAAGTTAAAATAATTTCTACACCTACTTTGTTTAAAGAAGAGCCATGAAACATTAAATTTAATTTATGAAGCCCTCTATTTGTGTTCCAGTCCTCTGCACATACGCACTGTGGTAATGCTGTGTCTCTATATGCCAATGACATTAGAGTTCTGGCAAAATTCAATGTGTAATCAATTATCACCTGTCATGAATGACTTTTAAGATCCAGCCAGATATTTTAAAAATACCGCTTAGCTCCACTGAGAAGGGAAATCTCCCTCTCAAAGTGGGATGGCCCTCATCCTTAAATCTCTTATTCAAAGGAATTTGGACAACTTTCAGCTTAGTCAATATGAAATAGAGGCCAGCAACTTATATCTTAAAAAACACAGAATTTTAGCTATTTCAAAACTGCTTCAAGAGTATGCTTGTTGCTTAGAGAAGAAATGATAACAAATCTTTAATCTTTTTTTTTTTCTCTGTAGGGGAGCAAGAATCTCATACGTACCAGTTACAAGCCCACACCTCTCTTTCCCCTCGCTTTTATGCTTGTTTTGATTGCAAACCACCAATTGAGAAGGACCAGGATTCCAGTAAGTATTGTACTTTCTTTTTCTTTTGTTTTTCTTCATTTTCTCAGAGGAAATAAAAATCAATCATTATCCTCCCAGACAGAGAACATCCTAGTCTCCCAACATGCCAGCTTTTCTGGGCTTAGACACATAATTTTGTCTTCTCAACTATTATCAGATGGCTTTGTGATCTGCTTTTCCCCTAATTAATAACATATCGTGATCACTCTTTATATCATATTTGGTTGACTTTTCACTGTATCAAGAGAAGGAAGCTGTAAGGCGGTCCCCCCAAACTGTACAGAGTTTCAGGTGCAGTGAGATAATTCAGGGTGGTCCATGCTCATCAACATTTACTCTTTCAGCCTCGTACACTCATTCCTACATGTTCAGCAAGTGCCCAGCCCAGTGAGGATCACACCTGGTTTGACCCCAGAGTGTAGAGTCTGGGGAAGCAAGCCAGTGCTAAGGGATTGAAATTGATTATGTAGAGGCACAGAGAACATAGCCCGTCACTTGGCGACACCAGCATTTGCCTGCTTAAAGAGAGGTCGGAGCGCTGTTACTTTCAAACACAATCATTGTCCTAGCACCAGAAAGCTGAGAAGCTACTTCAGATCATTTATTTCCAGAATGTAGGCATATTGGTATTAACGGGTTAGCAAATGCCTAGTGGATAATGCTAAGCTCATTGTCTTATCCACAGGAGGTGTGCAATTATTGCCATCAAGACATGATCTGCCTGAACCATCTGCATATTGATAAACATAAAGCCATTTTTTTTCCCAGTCTCAGCTGCAGTAAGTTCCCTGGTGAGGAATTCCCTATGGATCCCACTGTCTGGCATTGCTGGGCAGACTCTCTGAAAGTGACTGCATCTGTGCGGGTTGATTCCATTGCAATGTTGAGGACTCACTCTTCTCCTTTGTGAGGGGTCTGGACTAGATGGTCAGATGACCTGTTCCAGATTTGGTATCTGCACTGCCTCTGGTTAGATCCTCTGGCCTGCCTTTAAAGCAACAGGCTTTCTTAGACCTCCAGGGGGCAGCCCCATACCAGCTGTTATGAGGGACAGGGTCGGATTGTTGGGAGGAGGATAGGATTTCTATCCCTTGCTCAGGCAGACGGCGGCACCAAACTGACGAATTTGCTGACGAAGACACCAGCACAGCACCCTTCAGGACAGGCATGGGGTGGGGCAGAGATGAGCCATCTTTTTTTATTATTATTATTATGTTATGTTAATCACCATACATTACACCATTAGTTTTTTGTTGTTTTTTTTTTTTTTACATCATTAGTTTTTGATGTAGTGTTCCATGATTCATTGTTTGTGCATAACACCCAGTGCTCCACGCAGAACGTGCCCTCTTTAATACCCACCACCGGGCTAACCTATCCCCCCACCCCCCTCCCCTCTAGAACCCTCAGTGTGTTTCTCAGAGTCCATCGTCTCTCATGGTTCGTCTCCCCCTCCGATCTCACTGCACCCCCCTTCATTCTTCCCCTCCTGCTATCTTCTTCTTCTTCTTCTTCTTCTTCTTCTTCTTCTTCTTCTTCTTCTTCTTCTTCTTCTTCTTCTTCTTCTTCTTCTTCACATATAATGTATTATTTGTTTCAGAGGTACAGGTCTGTGATTCAATAGTCATCTTTATTGGTGGCTAAATAACCAAGGCGCATAGTTGTGAGTCTCAGTTCTGACATTTTTAGAGATTTTCAGTGAGTTCTAGGGACGTGCAGGAGCTTGTGTCTACAAAGTGACCACCAGCAAGTGAGCTTGTCATAGGACCCTGTTTCCCAGGGTTTGAGGGCATAAAAAGCATGCATATTCATGGTATATTCATGCTGAATAGCCATAGTTTTTCAAGAGCAGATTCTAGAATCTACAGGAGCCAGAGGTTTGTGAGAACTTAACCCTTGGTTTGGTCCATTTTTAGCTCTATAGATTTGCACTCCTTTCTTTAGGGAGACAAGATCAGAAATGATCCTCTATTGATAGATCACATTTTAAAGTGAATTAAATGGCAGAAATATTTGTTAAGCATTCCCTATGGGAATTTGAACAACGCAGTCTCTTTTGCTTTCAATGAATTTATATTTTAGCAGGATATCCAAGAACGCAAAATAAGCATCACTGAATCACTCCCCCTTTTGGGGGAGAAGTGTTGGATGCCTATAGGCTTGCACGATAGAGCTACACTAAAAGAGACCTGTTCTAATGTTGGAGAAAAATTGGAAGTTTTCTCTAGTTCCCAGTTATAGGAGAAAAATACCAAGTGGAATATCAAAAAGGTGGATAGTAATCACTACAAACCCAGCTCTCTATGGAAGTAACGCTGTGCTGGGCTGATGATTTAAGGTGAGGCAAAAGTTAAATTATCATCATTTGCCCACCATTTCCCTGAGATGTGCTTCTTAGAGTTATGCTCTCATTTATGAGTTCCCAGTCCTGGCAGGGCTGCTTGAGCCCAAGTCGTGTGTATGTATGTTTCACATGGACACACTCAAACACATACCCGCACACACACATGCACAACAAATTGCTAAGGTGATCCCACTCAAGGAATTCAACTGCAGGGAAGCACCTGGTTGATGTTACCTTTTAAAAAACCAATTAAGATGTCATTATTGCACATAGCAAGAAGTCTAGAGACAAGTCAGTTCTTAGTGGAGACCTCTCTTGGAAGATGCTGCAGAAGAGCAACTTAAATTCTCATCTTAATAAATTCCAAGGTACTTAACATGTACGCCTCATGACTGCCACTTCCCAGATGGAAGCAGATCCAACTAGTCTTGGAGGTCTCCCCAGCCAGGGGACTTAGAAATGGGTTCCCAGGCTGAGCAAAGTGAGGCTTAAAATCTCAATTATTATGTCCATTTCATTTTTTAAAAAGGTTTATTTATGTGTGAGAGAGGGAGAGAATGAAAGTGGTAGGAGGCAGAAGAGGGATAGAGAGAATCCTTAAGAGGGACAAACTCCCTGCTAAGCGTGGAGCCCGACACAGGGCTCTATCTCAGGACCCTGAGATCTGACCTGAGCCGAAATCAAGTCGGCTGCTTAACCGACTGAGCCACCCAGCGCCCCCCCCTTTTGTTTCCCTGTGGACATATCTAGGATCTATTTTTTTCTTTAAATTTTTATTATTATGTTAATCACCATGCATTACGTCATTAGTTTTTGATGTAGTGTTCCATGATTCATTGTTTGTGCATAACACCCAGTGCTCCATGCAGAATGTGCCCTCTTTAATACCCATCACCAGGCTAACCCATCCCCCCACCCCTCACCCCTCTAGAATCCTGTTTGTTTTTCAGAGTCCATCGTCTCTCATGGTTCGTCTCCCCCTCCAATTTACTCCCCTTCATTCTTCCCCTCCTGCTATCTTCTTCTTTTTTTTTTCTTAACATATATTGCATTATTTGTTTCAGAAGTACAGGTCCGTGATTCACCAGACTTGTACAATTCACAGCACTCACCATAGCACGTACCCTCCCCAGTGTCTATCACCCAGCCACCCCATCCCTCCCACCCCCCACCACTCCAGCAACCCTCAGTTTGTTTCCTGAGATTAAGAATTCCTCATATCAGTGAGGTCATATGATACATGTCTTTCTCTGATTGACTTATTTCACTCAGCATAACACCCTCCAGTTGCATCCACGTCGTTGCAAATGGCAAGATCTCATTCCTTTTGATGGCTGTATAATATTCCATTGTGTATATATACCACATCTTCTTTATCCATTCATCTGTCGATGGACATCTTGGCTCTTTCCACAGTTTGGCTATTGTGGACATTGCTGCTATAAACATCGGGGTGCACGTACCCCTTCGGATCCCTACATTTGTATCTTTGTGGTAAATACCCAGTAGTGCAATTGCTGGATCGTATGGTAGCTCTATTTTCAACTTTTTGAGGAACCTCCATACTGTTTTCCAGAGTGGTTGCACCAGCTTGCATTCCCACCAACACTGTAGGAGGGTTCCCAGGGGCCCCTTTTATGTCTATTTCTAAGCGAAAAGCTTATGCATCTATGATCTTGCTTCATAACATCATTTTAGTAACAATACTTAATATTTAGCATTTTGATACCCATTATATGAATTAACCCTCACAACCAACCCTCACAACCACCCACAACGATGATACTACTAACTCTATTTTCCAGAATATTAAACTGGATCTCAGAGTATTTAGATAGTTTGCCCTATGCCTGAAAGGGGGACAGGGACAAAACCTGACCTTGAGCACAGGTACTTTTCACAATAAATCTCATGTTTCTTCTCCAGCATCATCCTAAATGCCCATAGTTCTGTCTTGGGTATGATTTCCTGGTAGGACTTCATAATGTGTACTTAAACATCAGACAAAGGATGCCCATAAAATATGATTGATCAAACAATGCACATTAAAAATTATCCTCACCACTGTATTGTCACACCTCTACACACACTCAGCTGATGCTTTGGAGCCAGTATCTATGCTCAGGAGGATTGCAGTTCCATGTTAGTGTACTGAATACAGTGGTTCCATGAGGATTAAGATAGAACATGCCCTGTCTCCTCCCACTTCGTCTGCCATAGGTTCTCTGCCCTTAATGGCAGGACTTTCTTTATATCTCCAGTACCTGACTCTCCCCCCCCCCACCCCTTCTCCCAAGTTGGCACTGTTATTAGGAAAGCAGCCAGGTGGCAATTGCCACATCACCCTTAGCCTACCTGAACAGCCTGTCCCCATGAAAGGCTCCTGTCTCCCACCTCAAACATGGCCACCCCAACCTGGGCATTAGAGAGTGTCAAGATTTATCCCTTCTCCCCCTACACCACTGTATCTCAGGCAGTCAGGAAGTCTCCCAGCTCATTCCTTGCCACCAGACTCTCCTCCCCCAAACTGGCCTGGAGGCACAGGTCCCTTCAATCCCTGACAAGTTCACCATGCCCTCTGGAACTCACTGTCTACAGCAAAATTCCCCTGATCTTCAACCCCCTCACTCTCTTATCTTAACCCAAACCTGGCTCTTCTCTGAGGACACTTTTCCATAGCTCTCTCAGGCAGTGTGTGTTTCCTTTCCTACACCCAGGGTGCCTGAGTTGGCCTCCCCACTCTTCATGCATAACTCTTCACGGGTTCTTCTGGACCATTCTCCTTCCCCCGTCCCCCACCCAGCTCTTTGGAAGTTCATGCTCTCAGGCTCTGATGTCTACTACTGTTTCCTGTGTATTCAGGTCACTTGGTCACTTTAGGTCACTCCCTTTATCCCCTAAATATTTTAGCACCTTGCTGATGCCCCACTCTTTAAAACTACTCCTGTAATAATTCACAACATTTTCAAATCCTTTGGGGCAATTCATGCCCTGAACAACCGGTTCTTTGACTCCTCTTACTCTTACTAAACCACTCATTCTTTTTTCTTTTTTCTTTTTTTTTTTTTAGATTTTATTTATTTATTTGAGAGAGAGAGAGTACGAGTGGGGTGAGGGGCGGAGGGAGAAGCAGACTCCCTGCTGAGCAGGGAGCCCAACGGGGGCGCCCGATCCTGGAACTCTGGGATCATGACCTGAGCTGAAAGCAGACGCTTAACCAACTGAGCCCCCCAGGTGCCCCAACCACTCATTGTTATAGTTCTACCCCAGCTTAGTCACTACCAGTAACTGCAGCTCCTCCAGATCTCACTTCAAGTATTCCTCCTGATGACGGGCACTTCCCATCTATTTAAATCATTCCAGCTAGTCTCCCGTCTCCAACAGTCCCCACTCCACAGGAAGCTATAAGCTATTGGTTATACTCCATTTTCACTGTCAGTCATCTTTTCTTATCTCCACTTTTCCTACTGCCTTGGATTCTGTTGTTCATCATTACAGTCCCGGCCTTATACACACATTCAGCTCACTGGTTCCTCTCTCCCTCTATGATACTCGTCTAGCAAAACCACAACTCTAATTAATTCAAAACTGTCTACTCCATATCATTCCCCAAAAGCTGAACATAGCTGGGAGAAAAACATGCAACCGTATGGGCTGATGTCACATTTAAGGCATGAGCACAGGCTGCAGGTGGGCCTCAGTGCTGCCCAGCAAATCTGTAGTCCATTTCCCTTTACCATTCACTCCACTCCTCTCCCCCGTAACTGCATCACCTCTTCACCATTCTTTCTGAAACCTCCAGGATCTCCTCCCACTTCCCTCTTGGCCATTACCTGGCTTCTCATTTCATGAAGAAAACATGAAACCTAGGAAAATATGTATATCTGTTTCCATATTCTCCTTCTTCTGTGCTATTATTATGGATGTCCTAAAACCATCTACTTATGCACTTGAGCTCATTCCCTCTCTTCTATCCCAGGGCATCTCTTATGGGATGAACTGTGCCCCTCCAAAGTTCATATGTTGAAGTCCTAACCCCCAGTATCTCAGAATGTGACTGTATTTGGAAATAAGGTCTTTAAAGATGCAATAGTGATGGGTATTAAGGAGGGCACATATTGCAATGAGCACTGGGTATTATACACAAACAATGAATCATGGAACACTACATCAAAAACTAATCAAGTACTGTATGGTGACTAGCATAACATAATAAAAAAATAAAGATGCAATTAAGATGAAATGATGTCCTATGGGAGGGCTCTAATCCAGTATGACTGGTGTCCTTATAACAGGAGAAGATTAGGACACAGGCACACGGGGAAGGTCACATGAAGACAGAAGACAGCTATCTACAAGCCAAGAAGAAAGGCCCTCAGCAAGAACAACACTGCTGACACCTGATCCAACTAATAGGAGGCTGCCTTCTAGCCTCCAGAACACACAAAATAAATTTCTGTTGTTTCAGCCACCCAGTCTGTGGCACTTCGTTATAGCAGCCCCAGAAAACTAATATAGCTTCTTTCCTCAAATCTTTCATTTTTCTCCAATATCATCAAATTTTTCCTTTCAACTGAACTATTGATGTCAGCGTACAAACAAGCTATTTACCTACTGTATTCCATTGTTAAAACAAAACTCTGCCTTGGCCTCACACTGCCTTCCAGCTCTGCTCCCTTTACAGGAAAACTCCTCCTCAAAGGAGTGGTCTCTATTCCCTGTCTCCATTTATTCTCCTCTCAGACTCCTCTGAATCAACTCTAGTGGGGCCTTCAGTGCTACCACTCCATCAAAACAACCTTTTCTAAATTCAGCAGTGACCTCACAAAAGTGGGCTTTTCTCAATGCTCTTCTTACTCAGTATATCTGATATGGTTTCTTTTGAAGGACTTCTTTTGTCTTCTGGGCTTCCTCTTTCTGGTTTGGTTACTCTGAACTCTGTCTAGCCACTCATTTTCTGTTTTTTTTTTTTTTTTTTCCTATTTCTCCCAATTTTTGCTACCTCTTTTAATGGTAGGGTTTCCAGGACTCAGTCCTTAGACTTCTTCTCTGACTGCACTCTCTCTTAGGTAATCTCATTCCAGTTTCTTGGCCTCGAAAACCATCTCTAAACTGATGACTCCCAAATTTGTAGCTTTAATTCTGATTATCCCCTGAACTCTAGAGTTCTCTATTTGCAGGTCCATAAAGATTTTGAGCTTGACTTGCTCAAAACCCAGTTCTTGATTTTTTAACTGCCCTCCAACCTTGCTTGTCCTATATTCTTCCTTATTGCATTAAGATTGTTTCAGTTTCTCAGGGTAAAGCTTTGGAATCAAGGTTATCCCTTCTCTTCCTATCACATCTCACGTCCAATTCAAAGCAGTCCCCTGATGATTCTTCCTTCAATATAGCTAGAATCCAATCACACCTCAGAACCTCCATGGCATCCCCTCTGGTCCAAGCCATCATCCTTTGTCCCTTGGACTAGTGCAATAGCCTTCTAGCAGCTTGCTTCTCCTATCCTTGCCCTGAATATCAATTCTGCAGCCAAAATGATACTTTTCAAACTTGACAAATCCAAGTCTTCCCTGATGTCCACAAATCCTTAACTAGCACCCCATCTCACTCAGAGAAAATCCCAACTCTTTACCACAACCCAAAAAGGTGATGTGATCCAACCTCCTGACACCTCTCTGACCTCCCTGTCTCCCATGTCCCCTTGCTTAATCTGTCCCCTTTGCCCAGGCCTCTCTTGGCTCCTACAACATGCCATATGCCCTCTTGCCATGGGGCCTTTGGATGTGCCACTTCCTCTCTCTCTCTCATGCTTTTTCAGGGATTATCTTCATTGTTCTTTCTCTCATGTTTTTCAGGTCTTTTTTCCTCAGCTGTCTCCTTAGAAGAGACCTTCCCAGTACTCTTTGTCTCTAATTGCTCCTCTCTCCTCTCCACCTTCTCTCCTGCCCTGCCCCCCTCAACTGTGCTCTGTCTTCACAGGGCTCATCATCCTCTTTTTATATTTGTTCAATGGATGACAAGAAAAATATAGGTATGTGCATAAAGAATTTTGGTATGTTTCAGATGATTTTATTAAAAAAACAAAATTTTCTTGCAATTTCATTTCTCTGAATGATGGTTGAGAATTTTGTTGCTTAGACAAATGGCCTTTGATATAGTCCCCAACTTTGGTAAAAACATTATTTTGAAATATAAAGGGGACACAGCCCCTTCTTTATGAGGAAAACTCCTACATACTTAACACCATCTTCAGTGACAAGGAATCCAAATAAAAAAGGCTTATGTTCTTACAGAAATCAGGCTAAGCCTAATGACATTCAGGAAACAACTGAAAATATTTAGACTTTTGTTTAGACTATAGTGAAAAGGGACTATATCAGTTAATGTCTTCTAGACCTTATCCTGCTGCTCAAAGTTTTCTATGCTACTTTCTAGTTATTTATGGATTTATTTTACTATGACTTTATGATTATAGGGAATGTTTTGTAGGTGGATGCTTGCTTTTATTAGATTCTCAATTTTAAAAATGTGGAAACAGAAGTAGAAATTCGTAGTAGTAATGAGAAAGTGGCAATGTAAGCAAGGCCAAAACAAAATTTGTGGCGTGAACATCATTTTTGCAGGCATGGTGAAAACTCTCTGCAAAGCAGACTTGCAAGAACATTTTATTCTATTTACTTTATTTTTTTAAATATTTATTTATTTGAGAGAAAGAGTGGGTGTGCGTGTGCGTGTGCGTGTGCATGCGTGGGGGGGGAAGGGCAGAGGTAGAGAATCTTCAAGCAGACTCCCCGATGAGTGGGGCTCAATCCCATGACCTGGGGCTCAATCCCATGGGGCTCAATCCCATGACCCATGAGATCATGACCTGAAATGAAACCAAGAGTCAGTTGCTTAACAGACTGAGCCACCCAGGGTGCCCCAAGAACATTTTAAATTAGAGAGTTGATAACAAGATGAAGAAATTATTAAGTAAGGAAGCAAAATACTTGTTGAAGAAATTAGACATCATTTTCTAAGAGACATCTCTCAAAAACTACTGTTAATGGAAACAGTCAATATAGATTTGTCAACTTTAAAAAAAATGTGCATTCTGTATGTATTTCATAAATACTGGTGATGAAAAAACCCAGGGAGGGGTGTCTGGGTGGCTCAGTTGGAAGTTACCAACTCTTGGTTTCAACTCAGGTCATAGTCTCAGGGTCCTGGGATCAAGCCCCACGTGGGGCTCTGTGCTCAGCGGGAAGTCTGCTTGAGGATTCTCCCTCTCCCTTCCCCTCTGCTCCACCCCCCCCACTTGCACTCTCCCTCTCGAATAAATAAATAAATCCTAAAAAAAAAAAAGCCCAGGTAGTTAACCGCCATCAGTCATTGTTACTGTCTTTTTATTACAAAACCAAATTGAACTCTCTTCTACTGAGCATTTATTTCCTAAAGTTGTACATACATGTCGAAGCACATCAAATTGTATACATTAAATATGTACGGTTTTTTGTATATTAATTATATTTCAATGAGGCTGTATTTAACATGAAAAAACCTGGGGTTGCCTGTTCTTTGTTGTTAAAAGGTCTCTGCTTTAAAAATTTAGAATTTGAAGTCATCTTTTCCTTGTGAATAACAAGCTTTTAAAATTTTTATTATAATGCATAAATAATGTTTTCTCCATCACTTCACCAACAATACAAAAATATTTTCTCTCTCTTCCTCTAAATGTTTACCAGATCAAAGAAAATGATTGGTTTTACCTGGTTCCTCTGAGCACTGCGGGAACTGTGGTAGTCCCTAACTCTTTCTTGGATGTAGTAATAATACTAGAAACTTGGAAAAAAGAAACATATTCCTTAAAAAAATACTCTCTTAGAAGTCTTCTGCATAACAAATAATAATCATAAATAGCTATAATAATATAATATATAATAAATTATATTATTTATTTACATATATTATATATTTATTATATTAAGTTATGAATTGTATAACTTCATAATTTACAAAGCCCATCATTAATTTTTTGTCAATTAATCCTGCTAATAATTATGTAATGTATGGCTTAGATACACTTTATAGATGACAATATTTAAGTTCAGCAAGCTGAAGCTACTTCTTAGGGATACACAACTAAGCAGGACAAAGTTCAAGTCCATACTTGCTCTGTTTATCTGTAGAGTTTGTACCCCTTTAATTTCCCCACCTATAATGAAGTAATTTAAGGAGATAGAAGACCTAAACGTGTGCTGCCATCACTGTTTTCATGGTAGGCAGGAAGTGGAAGGAGAAGAAAGCCTGTATTCCTGAGACCAGCAGCCCAGACGGGAACTGCAAATCCTGGGGTGGCAGCAGCATGCGTGAGAGCCTACGGAGTTGGGCAGAGAAGACATTTAAAGACAGGTATTTTCTCCCTGAAATGTTTGATATTTAGCCCTGACCTCAAAAGCAGTGGAAAACCATTGCTCAAAGCCCGTCTTTCATCAAGTTTCTAGTCTCTGAGATCAACAACAGCAAGGCTCTTTCTACTGGTTTGAGGGATTGCATAAATATTCGTTTAGAACTGCCACCTCTCCTTGACAAAGTCTCACAGATGAAGTGTAAAACTGAGACTCCGGCCATTTGTGCTTATTAAAGGCCCCGTGGTACCTTTTACAGGAATTGGGTGATTAACATTCACAGTCTTGGCCTATTTCCAACCAGGAGAAAGGAACTGAGCTCCCACACTGCCCGTGTGCCCCTGTCGTTGTCACTGGGTGGATGGCGGCACGCACACAGTATAGGATCGGAGACCTGGAAGACTGGTCGGGGTAGACTTGGGAAAATCCTATTCTCACTGTGTTTTGACTTAGGACATCTGAAGACCACCTGGGTGCAGGAAAGCAAATTGACTCCTATCTTCAAAGGAGTGGAGAAGCAAGGTTTTCGGAGTAATTTCCTTCAATCAATTTCAGCTTCACTTCCCGGGGCTGTTTTGTGGAACCAACACTTTTCTTCTCACAGTGAAAGAACTGGCCTGAGGCAAGGAGCAGATGCATTTTCGAGAACACCTGGTAGATACCCACTGACAGTGGTGGCTTTGCTCTAGGTTCTGAATGGCAGCTTTAGGGCTCAAATATCACACCCATATTGTAACTTGGGGGTAGGTGGCACAAAATAAACAGCTTCATAATTCTAAGTTATTGCTGCAAGTGTGGGGGAGGGGAAGAGTAAGAGGAGCAGGAGAGAAATTTTGCAGAGTATGGAACCCATTCAGATGTTATATGTTTTGAATATCAAAACTTCTGGTATTCTGGTTTGCATATCCTCGGCAAAAGGGCCAATTACTCTTAATGAGATATATAAAATGGCTCGGTGGGCATCAACTTGTACTTATTGAGTGACTTATGAGGTAAGTATAAATGAGTCTGAGACACTGAAACTTTCAAATAATCTAAGGTTCACAAATGGAAGGGAAAACAATATGCAGAACATGGAAAGGACCTAAAATATTCCTAGAACAAAGCAACCCCTTGGCTGTAAATAGAGTGTTAACAAAAAACGCACAGGTAACCCTAAGGTTTTGACTTTGGAAAATAAGTGGTCACTGGAAGGGATTTTAATTTGGTGGACGATAACAGGAAGGACTGATGGCCGTTAGTCATGGGATTAACTTCCCGGGCTTTTTCATCACTAATATTGATAAAGTACATACAGAATGCACATTTCTTCTCGAAAGATAAAGGAAGGTGACAAACCTACGTTGCATAAAGTTTTAAAACATGTTTGGGTCTGAGGCTACAGAAAGAAGGCAGAGGCAAATGTTTGGAAACTTAAGTGAAATAAAAGGGGGAGAACAGGTTTGAGGATTAAGCTGTTGCCACCCATGTTTCTTTGGCCTATTTATTTTAGGATGAGGCCTAGCTATTCTTGATTCTCTGGGGGGATTCTGTTTCCTTTTATTTTCCAATCACAGGGGCTGCTTAACACCACTTAAGCCAATAACTCTCTAGATCTTACCCCATGGGCCCAACTTCTGGCAAAGTCCAATCGTGCCTCTCTTCTGCTAGTCCATGGGTCACTTTAGCGATTTCAAAGGCCAGAAGAGGTTGTAAATGTGTGACAAGTCATTAATTATTCAGGAATTGGTTGTCATTATAGAAGCAAAAAACTCAAAACAAAACAGACCCCCCTCCAAAAGTTGATTTGGTCAAGGAATGTGCATGGGAGAATTTGAATAGATGTAGATATACGCTGGACAAAAAATGTTTTTCACACTACTTCTTTCCTCATGTTCCTGTATTCTGGCAAAAGGGCCAAGGGAAACGTTGCTTGAAAGAGTGAAGGGGGGGCCGCCTGGGTGGCTCAGTCATTAAGTGTCTGCCTTTGGCTCAGGTCATGATCCCAGGATCCTGGGATCGAGCCCCGCATCGGGCTCCCTGCTCAGCAGTAAGCCTGCTTCTCCCTCTCCTACTCCCTCTGCTTGTGTTCCTGCTCTCACTATCTCTCTCTCTGTGTCAAATAAATAAATAAAATCTTAAAAAAAAAAAGAAAAGAAAGAAAGAGTGAAGGGGCATCTCTCTTGTGTGCCAGAGAATGACCATTTTCTATTAAAGCTCTACTTTTGGGGGCTTAACAAATTTATCAAACAGATATTTACCAAGCAAGTACCAGGCACTATGTTAAGTGCTAGGGATATAATGAAAAGCAAAGACAAGACAGAAGGCACTAAATAAAGAACCTCTTGAGATAGGCATGGACACCAGGCGGATCAGAAACAATCTCAAACAAGGTCAGCAGAAAGTTGAAAGTAAGAAAACAGGATTTTATCCTGCTCTTTCCTGCAACAACAGCTGTGGCCTCTTGCAAAGCAATTAAGCCTGTGGGTAGGATTCCTCTCCCATCTCATCTCAGCAGCCTTGCAGTCTTGGAAGGTTCTTGAAGAGAGACTTAATCGATTGCATTCCTTTGTTTTTGCCTTGGCATCTCAGATGGTGGCATTCCCAAGGCTGATTAGCTTGAAGTTCCTTCCCTGTGAAGCCAAAGCCACCATGTAATTTCCATTAGACCTGAAAATGATCCTGATTTAAAGCATAGATGGAGTCCATAAGCCATCGTCTAATCATACTTAAAAATTATCTGGCCTGGGCTATATGTTCTTCCTTTCTTTAGTAGTGAAATCGTTCTTAAAAATATGTCACTCTTTGTGGACACTCAAATAAGCATGATGACAGCTTAGTTTAGAATTGAGTGGTTCACTAAATGTCGGAGCTCTGATGCTGAATTGTATGACTTTGGGTGAACCACTTGAGTTTCCTCCTTTCATTTTTTTCTTTTGTGTTCTTCCAGTATCTTTGATGGGCCGGTCTTTGAAACTGGATTTAGAATGGGGTAGAGAGTAGGTGGATGGGGAGGGGAAGGGTCGACAGAGATAAAGAAAACTTGCCCCCTGCTCTGAGAAAAGCACAGTCTACTGAGGAAATAGACTGTTAAAGCCAATGATTAGAACACCACCAGGCAGGACTGTCACGGAGGGGTGTGTAGGGTGCTGTGGGAGCACACAGAAGGGAGACTCATTGCTTCCAGGAGACTATGTAGGGAATTTGACAAGGCATCCTAGAGGTAGTTAGCCATGAGATGAATTTTGGGGAATGAAGAATTCCCTGGGTGGAGGAGAAAGACACACCTAGTTGTTCAATCCTTAAAAAGGTATAGTCTTTCATTCTATTTACCTCTCAGAAATATACTGAGAACAGATACATAAAACATGGTAGACTTGGGAGTCCAAGTCCTCTGTGAATGCCAAAGCACTCAAGCCCCACAAGAAAAATGATGCCACATTAGTCTTAGAACTTCTGATGGCTTCTCCACCCCATGCCAGGGAATGCTTGTTAATCTTTTTTCCCTTGGCAAATGAGAGGAGAAGACCCGCTCACAGCTGGCCTCTTTATCCCAGCCTGGCTCACGCTGATGCCCGGACTGCACAGCTTGTGGCAAAATGATGGCTCTCGGAGCTGCTGTGGGATAGACCAGTGCAGTGTCCAAGGAATGAGCAGCTCCCTCCCCGGAGCAAGACGGGGGTCCTCTTTGTCCCACCATTTCTGTGGGAGGCCTTTCCTACTCAGCTGTCTAGAAGACATGAGCTCAGCTACTCAGTTAGCTCTGACCAGTCTTACAAGTAAGATTCTCCTTCTAGTCCCTGTGAGCTTATAGCCACCAAAACATTCATTACCTTTGTATAGGTAGGGCTGCCCTCAGGATGGAGGGCAGAGAATGGGCCGACATGTCTAAGGCAGCCCAGAGCCTCAGAGTTAATGGGACTTTGTGTCTAATGAGTCAATAGGACAAATATCAGCTAACACCAGCTGGTGCTCGGTTATTCGGAGGGCAGAATTTAGATTCCATGGTTCTTCACAGCTAGATCTCTGAGCCTGTGATCCTCTGACTTCAAATGTGTATAACACCCTCACTCAAACTGGGAGCCTACATTTATTATACGGGAGTGGGGATTTTAAAGGGTGATTTAATAGTATGCATTTCTAAGAAAGCATTATATAATAAGATAGTTGTTACATTTACTAAGCTGCATTTGTGAATACTCTAGTCATCTTCATAGATAGTAGCATCGATATTAATAACTTTATTGTATAAAAATAGAAAAAAGAGTCAGAGGTAGGTTAAGTACAATGCGCATTATTCAAAATGGTGTAGTCTTCCTTCTTGCCCATTACAAAAACCACAGGAGTTTCAAGAATAAACATCAAAGGAAAAAAAAATACAGGAAACAGCTGGGTTAGGAGATATAGTTGGTTTATGAGGCAGGATGGCCAGTTGTTAGCCTTTTTCTCCCCCTTTTTGTTTTGTGACCTACAGCATGTTGACATTATTTTTAGGACCTTAATTTCTATGTCTCTCAAATTAGGGGTAGCGATGCTTGTCTCATATTGATGTCATAGAGACAATTCAAGAATAATGACAGGTGTGCATTAAAGACTTTCCTGAGGTAAGACGTGCAAAAAGGTGGCCCATGCTCAAAGCCAAACGGCTGGTGGCATCTACCTGTTCGGCTGTGATGACATTTTTTCCTACATGAGACCTGTGTGAGTGCATTCAGGGCTTAGTGCTTGTGTAAGATCCACAGTCTTCCACTATTGTTTTCAATCCAAATGGAGAACAACCTCCCCTCTTTCTTGTCTGCCACCCCAACTCATGCTGCCTTAGGATCCTAAAACAGAAACTGGGCTCACCTTGGCTCAGTTATTCGCCAGGACAGGCATTCTGAACCTCCTTTTTCCTTCCCTATCTCCCTTCAATTCACCTATTCATCCAACAGATATTTATTAAGCACCTCCTGTGTGCTAGGTACTGTTCTGAGCAGGTAGTCCCTATTCCTTTGGAACGTATAGTAGCATGGGGAAGACAGGAAATAACTAAACGGATGTAATATTTTCAGATAACAGGTTTATGTGCAAAGGAGAAAATCAATGGGATTTTGACTGAGAGAGAGAGAGACTGCGGAGCTGAACTACCCTAGCTTCAGACTCTGGAGGCCCGGGGTGGGGTCCAGGAATCTCTGTTGTTAACCAGAAGGTCAGCAGATTCCACTGCAGCTGGCCGGACGATCCATCTAGCACCACTGCTCTAGGGAATGTTCTAAGTGTGTGACCCTCAGGCCTGTGGTCTCCTTTGTGAGTGGTGGGAGTGGAGTGGGGTGTGTTTCAGGGTGAAGGTTAATTGCTGTGTGCAGATTCACACCTGAAGCTCCCTCTTCCTGGCTCCCTTTCTCATCTCCAGCCGCTGCCTTCTGTGTGGGGATGGGCCTTGCCACCTGTTGGCTAGAGCCTCAAATTCAGAGGGTTATTATGTCCTTATCTGAAACGACACAAAGAGGAGGAAGGGGAAATGAGATTGTTAACGTGGTTCTCCTTATCTCTCCTCTCCCAGATCCTTTTCTGACCCCTCCCTTCCCCGGATCCTCCCCCCGACCCTCTCAAATCCGCCGTGAGCAGCTGCTCACCTCCTGGCCCTTGGGCCTCCTAGCCAGCTGTCTGACGTCACACATCAATCCTCCATCTTTACTGCAAATCTCTTCTGATCCCATTTCACATTTCCAGGACTCTGGCCATAAAGCCCCTTTCTCTGGTGTAATTAGTAATTAGAGGAAAAATGTTAGCTAACAGACACTCAATCCCCATCTGTCAAGTGAGGAAATTCCCATTCAAGAGGAGGCCTGAACGCTCTATCCAGGTGACAGAGCACTTGTGGTGTCCTCTTCTGCACTAAGTGGTTCTAATGGAATGTGAGAGTTTTGTTTTCAAGTGTCTATTTGGCTGAACGCATGTCCCTCTGTATCTGTATAATCTAATTCATAATTTAAAGAATCACTTCTTCCTTTCCCTTATCTTCTCTCCCACACTGCTGCTAATATTAAGTCAATGGGAACATCATTGAAAGAAGTTCCTCTTGCTAAAGCGTACTTCCTGGGCCGTCCCTGGTACCTCCTCATGATTACCTCCTGAGAAGGCTGGCTACAGCTGCTAGCTGACTGATGAAGGGTCACAACTGTGAAGACGGGAGGTAAGAAATGGCCTCTGCAACACTTGCAGATTTGCCTAATTGGGGACATCTATAGTTGAGGGCAGTCTTTGCTTCTTGTTTCTGTCACTTATAAAAGGGTCTCATGAAATATTCTTCAAACCCATACTTTGTAGAGATTTAGTTATTATTCAGCTAAACATGGGCCAATGGCAGAGTATGGATACCCCAAACAAACACACAAATGAAGCTCCCCAAATCCAGTGTGTCTCTAGAGAGGTGACAGTTTACTGTTTTTAGTGTGGGTCGAACCACATCAGGCTGGCTAGATTGCTCCCAAGACCTAAACTCAATGAGAACATAGAAACCCCAAAGTGATTCAGAGGCCAACCATCAAGAAGGTAAAAGAATTTTAGACCTTGCATTTGAAGAGCAGTTGAAGAACTGGAAGATTCAGAGAAGACAGGCTTTGGAAAGAATGTTAGCTGCTTTCAAATAAAGGGTTCACATGCTGTAAGAGGTTGGACTCATTTCGTAGCATGCAGAGGTCCACGTGGGATGACAATTACAGGGAGGGGGCTTTTAGCTTGATATGTGGGAACTGGAGTCAGAAGGTCTGGGGCTGAATTCTGCTTCTGCCACTTATTAGCTGTCTGATGATGGGCAAATTTCTTAACCTTTCTAAACATCAGTTTTCTCATCTGTAAATGGATAATAATTGTACTTTAAGAGGTTGTAAGAATTAAATGAGTTGATACATATAAAGTGTTGCAACAATGTCTGACCCACAGTAAGCACTGGCTATTCATATTACTACAAGAAGATGTGGCATGATCACCTGCTAGGAAGCTCAACGTATCTTGAAGTATTTTCCATAAAAAATGCCTTCCTGAAGATGCCACATGAGAAAAGCGTTCTGATATCAAATTGGTTGATCCGCAGCCATGAGATGCATGATACACAGAACAGTAAAAGAATGCAAGTTACTTTTGTTTGACCAACTATTTCCCATTTCTCCCACCATAGAATCCTCCTTTAGTGGAGAAATATATTGCTAAATATAGTGTCATACAAAATGTACCTGAGTAAGAGCCAAATGATAAAACTGGCCAATCAGTTGTGCTGGCTGGAGAGTGGTTACATCTGAGGGTGGGGGGTTGCTAAGATTTGATTTCTGGAAGGGACTTCTGCCGATATAGGGGAAAGTATGTGAGGGGAGCCAGTGATGCTGCTCTTAAACACCAACAGTAAGTGCATTACTTCCCCGATCTCTCTGCCTTGAAACAAAAGTGTAGGAAGGAAGCGATGGAGAGAACACAGAACATTTCATTCACTTAACATTGACAGGAAAGATATTTGTTTATGTCAGGCCTTGGGATAAACAATGGAGACACAAGACAAGGGAGACCCTGTCCCCCTGCTCAGAGGTAGAGCTATGAAAGCATGAGCTGAACACACAGGCTTGCAATGCATTGTGATCACTGTCCTCGTGGAAGTTGAAAAATCAAAGGCCTGAGAGAATAGGCAGGTGGGAAAACTAATAATTCTGACTGAAGTAGAGAGGTTTATGAAGGAGAAGGTGGGTTCATCTCAGATCTTCCCTGTGGGATGAAGAAGGCATACTTATTTACAGGTGGAAAAATAAATGGGGAGGAGGTACTCATTAGAGAAGGGTAGACCAGGGAGAGGGACCTGAGAGAAAGGTGCCAGAACAGACAGATTGAATTTTTTGCTCAAAGACAAGAAGACACAGAAGTGATGTCCCATTTAGAGATTACCCAGTTAAGGGCTTAATAACCAAGAGGCCCTGACATTTCATATTTGCTTCTATTGCTTGAGACAACACTTTAATCAACTATTCCCTTTTTTGAACTATTTGAGTCTTTTCATTTGCAAAATGGAGGAGGGATGGAGTCAGTTTCTAAGACCACCTCCTTCTCTTAATAGTCTCTGATCCCATGACAGATAAACTGGGATTCGTGATGCTCTGTGCTCCTACCATAGTCTGATACCAGCCAGCCCATTCTGTGAAATTGTAAAAACTTCCCCTCAAATCAACCACCTTTAACTACCTAATTATTGGTTTTGCACTTTCCTGACCTCTTCATTTTTCTTTTTCATCCCTTACTTTCCAAGGGAGAGATTTGAACTCAGAATTCCAAGTGTGGCCTCCCCTAGGGGTGCAGAGATCATCCATCTTCTATTCACTGGCATGATGACTATGTCTCCAGCTAATTCTGTTGCCACAAAACATTGCAAGCGCATATGTTTTTGGTTACTTGCTCCCAAATGCATTACTTTGCATTTTTCCAAGTTGAATCCTGTTTCATTCTTTTCCACCCATACTTCTATAATCTCTTAATATCATTCATGTGTTCAATGCTTGCCCACACTGGGGTCTGCTTCTTCTAGCCTGGTTCCATTTGCATGCTCCATTAATCTTTTTTAAAGAACACTGTGTCTAGTACTTCTCCCCATGTCTCTTTGCCTGTTGCCTCACAGCCCAATGCCTGGTCTTAAGGATGGCACTCAGATCCTAGTGCTTAGTAAGAAATATCACTTTGCGAATGCATTTAAACATCCCAAATGCTGCTGCTTTATCTAATAATTGCTTAGTTCTTATGGATTTTAACATCCTGCAGTTGGATGCTGTCATAAAGGTAATACTACCTAATACGCCCATTTTACAGAGGAAGAAGCAGGCCTAGAGAAGTTAAGTGTACAATTGGCAGGGTGGGGTATGGAAGAAACCAACACTTAAGGTTCCCATCTTCCAGACCAGGAGTGGAGAGGGTACATAAGAACTTCACTAACTTGCAGGTGGTATAGGAAAGACCAGGAGAGGGGAGAAATGAAGAAGGGATAATGTTATAGATTTCCTTGCTCTGAGCAGAGCTTCACAACTGTGGTACCAATTAAATTGTCAAGCCCTAAGAGTCTCCTTTGCCCTGAGATGCATTCACCACACACATCCTATACCCTTTCCCTTTTCATGAGCCCCTAAGAGGCCTGCAAGGAGGTGGAGCTCATCTCTCCTCAATAGCTAAGGAGCCACGTTCTAATGAAAAATACTGTTCAGAATCCTTTTCCTCCTTTCTCCACTTGGTCTTATGGTATTTATTATTACCTAGATTCCTGGGATTCTCCTCCAGTCTTCATCAGCCTTCAAAAAGATAAGTGGTTTCTTCCATACACTTTTTCATGCTCCACAACATAGTTTATTGTTTTCTGTTAATATTGGTGCATTCGGGATTTCCAAGTATATCTGCTAAAATGATTCACAGTTCATCGTACATTGTACCATTTTAATGGCTTCCTAATTTACCAGTCATTCACCTGAGTTGTGTAAGAGGTCTAAAAGCTTAGTTCATTATTTTCTGTTGCCTGGGCATTATTCACTGACTCATTTAGAAGAATTTTTTCCCAATGTCTTCTCACATCAGAACAACTGTAAACAAAAAATCTTTATTCTTTTTAGACTGTTATGCTAGCATTAAGTCATTCTGGGTTTTTTTTCTGCCAAGTTTTCCTCCAAGTCTTGACTGAGGCTGGGCCTACATGACACCAAAACATCCAAGTGAAAAAGAAAAATTCAGTTGAACCACTCAGATGTTTCTCCACCAAATCCAGATGTTTGGCAAGTATGGACAATACTTCTGGATAATGAATGATTCCCCCTGCAGTCAACATTTTCATCTTACTGCTTTAATTAATAAAGACACAGCTCAACTCTATGCACTCTATAAAGAATGGTAGTTTCTGGTAGATTCAACCCCTGTGTGAAAGGAACCTTTGACTCACTAGCCTGACCAAGGTTGGGGTGCAGTCATTTGTCCTGGGTGGATGTGATGGGTTTGTTACCATGAAGAATTGTGGGTTAGGAAGTGGGTATCATTCTCAGCATAAATAAATCCAGATGCAAAAAGTTCAAGGGAATAAGAATCAGGAACTTGAATCTTCCTTGGCTGCAGAATTGTGGTAAATATTTCAAAATATCCACACTATCCAATTCATTCAGTTTGCATAATTTGCTTAACTCACCCCTTAATATAATTAAATGGAAAACACATATTTTGCATGTAGACACTAAGTGTCATTCTGAAAGATTTGAAGGACTACACATATGGTGCCTTTTATGTTCTCTCAATATTCCAGTGAAAAGAGTTTTTATTATCTTAATTTATCAAATAACTAGAGTGAGGTAGGCAGTTTCGCATAAAAGGTAGAAAACATTTAAAAAGTAGACCTGAGTCTAGAATTATAGGTTTGAGGGACTTGAAAGGTCTTTTAAGGAAAATCCTCATCCCGATCCCCATTTAGCACATTTGTTGAGTGGTTATCCAAGCAGTTCTGGAGACAGGGAATGACCGTATTCTTTTTTACATTTACCCAAGAATCTGCCTCTCTGTGGTTTGCACTGGCCACACCCTGACCTCCTCCTTGGCCCCACAGAACAAGTCAGGCTGTCTTTTGGTATTTGAAATAATTTTTCCCACCCCACTTGTCCTGTAATTTCAGCCAAGACTTCTCTTCTCTAGCCACTTCTTCCTTCCTGTCATAAGGTCTGAACTTCTTCCCCAGATGTGTTCCAGTTTGTTTCTCTTAAAGCACTAGACTCAAGGAGGGCCGTGCTTCCTTGAGGCTGCCCCCTGCCGCCCGCTAGCCTCTGATTCCACCTGGGGTAGGCCAAATTGAGATGATTCTACCGTAGGCTCTGCTGTACCTCTGAGTCATCCTCACCTAGAGGCCTGATTTTCCGACCATGAATAGAAACCTGAGTAATGCCTCCTTCTAACACAGCAAACTGCTTCTCCTGGCAGGAGCAGCTACCACCCAGCTTCCCCTGGCAGAGCTCCAGGATGAGGTGAGGGCTCTGAAACTTTCACACAGCACTAAAGAGGGCAGGGCCTCTGACAGGTACCCTGGACCACCTAATGATGGAAAGTTTGACCTAGCAGGCAGTTGGTTAATCAACAGCAGTGATTCTGGTGCTTAGGGCAGAGGTGAGGAGCAAAAGGACATGCCCCCTCTTTGTGCCAAGGGATTGCCCCCTTTTCTCACCTGGGCTCTGCTGAGGCTCCCACACATCTGTAGTCTCTTTACAGCTTTGGACAGCCATGCTCGAGGCCCCAGAGGTGAGTGCCCTGGGAAGAACAACTGAATTTTCCTCCCACCTTTTTCTTTCTCCCAGATACAATGTAACATTGCCTGGTCCAGAATTTTAACTCCCTTGAAATGTGGTTTGTACCACCAGCACCTTGGGTTTATAAAAGAAGGGTAAAATTTCTGCCTTGTATTGTGACTATAAAAACCCTTAACCTAATTTTCCAGCTGAGCCAATTTCAAATTAAATAACTTCGTGTCAGGAACATCTGGTCAAGATTCTAACAGATTCTGCGATAAATCAGCAGCTGCTGTGGGCGAAAGGTCACTCTAATTCCAGATTCTCTGCCTAGAAAACACCGAGGCAATAAATAAAATTACTACACAGATTCTGTAAAAGCCACAGGGGCTCACACAGGAGAGAGAGAGGAGGCAAGCAGGATGGCCTTGGGTGGCAAAGTTGGCAAGCCCTGTGAAGTTGCTGTTAGCCTGAACGAGTTGATGGTGGTACAAACCAGAGGGAACTGGTCAGTCTCTGTGCCCCCTCACTGCACAGTCCAGCACATCACTGCAATCCCCAAAGCAGATCCCATAGGTTGTATAGGTAAAAAATTGATAGGGGAGGTGGCAGGGAAGAGGGTAAACATCACAGACTACCTGACAAAACTTCATAAAATCCTATTGCAACATCTCTGCCTATGCCCAAGAGTCCTTTTATGGGCCTTTGCCACTTCATCTTTCTTGTCTCCCCGGTTCTCCTGCTCAAGACCAACCTTTCCATCTTCCTTTCCTCCGGGTGCTGACTCCCCTCCCCCAGCACCATCCCAGGCTCCTCGCCATCCTTTTTTTTTTTTTTTTTTTAAGATTTTATTTATTTATTTGAGGGGGGGAGGGAGAGAATCTCAAGCAGACTCCATGCTGAGTGCAGGCCCGATTTGACACTTGACTCAGGGCTCCATGCTGGCTCCATCTTGTGACCCTGAGATCATGACCTGAGCCAAAACCAAAAGTCAGATGTTTAACCAACTGAGCCACCCAGGTGCCCCTCTCCAGCCATTTCTTATACAGAGCCTTGTCCTTGTCACAACTTCTCAGCTTCTGATCAGCAACTCCACACGCATGGCTCCACTCAACAGGATAAAGACTCTTCTAGGGTCCCCTTGTCTTAGATGGCCGGAGGTGGGGGTGGGTTGGTGGGTTTATCACTAGCAAAACATTTCCCTAGTCATAAACCATTTTTCCCTGACACACAGGTAAATTATTTAGGACTGTGTCTAGCACATAAAACTGTACAAAAAACTGTAGCTTCTAGCACACTCCCATTAAATAATGTTATTTTAAAGGGAATAAAAAAGCTCTGATATTCATATACTGTTCTCTTTAAACTTGAAATTTCCATCAGTAGACACTGTTGATTTTCAATTTTAGGGACTTCAGTCCTTTGTGGTTCCCAAACTTTGGTGTTCAAAATAACCTAGTGAGGGCCTCACAATGGCTCCTGCAAGATTCTAATTCTATAGATTTGGTCAGGGGCCCAGGAATCTGTATTTTAACAGACTCTGCCTATGACTCAAATGTAAGTGGTCTATGGCTCACCTTTGAGAATACTGTCCCAGGACTCCAATTTCTTCCTACTATCCATACACTCCTTCTTCTCATCCCTACTGCCAGATCAATTTTCTTGAAGCCCTGTTCCAATCATTTTCATGCCCTGTGTGCCATTCCTTATCACTATGCCCTGCCCTAGCCACCCAAACCTCTCTCTGAGTCTTACCTGAATTTTCCCAAGTCACTCAACCACCCTCCCTGCTCCTTCCTTTAACTCGCGACAATGAATACTCAAAATAGTAGCCTCAGATGCCACAGAGGCATCCTTTAGTAATAAAATCCAGAATTTCTCCTCTGCTCAAAACTCTCCAACGGCTTTCCATCTCGCTCACAGTGAATGTCTTTATAATTACTCCCAAGGCCCCTGAGATCTGACCCCAGTCATCACTCTGACCTCATTTCTTACCACTCTTTCTCCTTCACTCTGTCCCAGACACAAAGGCCATGTCAAGACTGCCATGTTTTCTGTTCCCTCTTTCTCCATGAACATGTGGGTGGGCTTTGCCAACACGAATGAGATTCTTGGGTGTGGAGCATCAGGTGGGTGTCTGAGAAAGCCATGGGAGGGAAGGCCATGTCAAGTCAAAGCCTCACCCCAGACGCAGTTGCCCTGATGGCTCTGGCTGAGTTTTTTCACTGCCCTTGCTGGACTGTGAGCTTTCTAGCACTGCCACCCTCACCCCATTATTTTGTCCACAATTACCTTCCTCTTCTCAGCTTATGCACAATGTAAGAGCTCACTAAATGTTTTTCGAAGAAGTAATGATTTTATTGCTGTATAAGGAGACTGCCTTTGTCTGTCTACCCTTGATAGATACAGAATCTGTCTACACACGGACCAATTGTTTTTTTCCTGTCCTTTGGACTTCAGCTTTTGTTTTCATGCCTTAGGGCCCATCAGGCTCCAGAAGTCAGAGACAGGGAGTGTGACTGGGGATTAACACAAGCCCATTCCAACTAAAATAGGAAATACAGATGGAAACAAATTTCCTTTTGATAACTGGGTGGTAGCATCCCACTTTTCATAGAATCATTGAATAGCACCCTTAAAATGGTATCCAGGTTTATTTTTTTTTACTGATGCATAATTTCCTGGCAAATGGTTGACCAGCCTCTGCTCAGACATCCCCTCCTTCTAAAGCAGCCCTTTGGCAGCTTGAATTAATTTTTAAAATACCCCTTATACTAACTCAGATCTACTTCCTGCCACTCAGGGTTCTAGTCCTACTGTCTAAAATTATACATTTCTTCAATTATATAACATACCCTTTGCATAGGTGCTAGCACATACTAAATACTCAATGATATTTTTCCCCCATATGGTGGTCTCCACTCTCATAATCATTAAATAAAGCTATCATTTCTCTGTGGGAAGGTAATTCATAAAATAATTTCCTTTTAATAAGAGCCTTTCCTAATTCTGGATCCTACCATTTGGAGACTACTGAATGTGGCTCAGAGGATAACAGCCATCACCAGTTTATTTCCACTACACCAACATGGTACCCCTTTTCCTCTAGGTGACAAGAATGTACCCCTGTCTGGTGAAAAGGCCAGAGTACTTTGTTGAGGTGGTAGTTATGGGTTCCCAGGATAACTTTAAGGGACTCAGCACCAACCAGAGTATGTCTGCCCTAACTGTAGGAGTTTAAGAATCAGCTATTATTAAGACTTACCCACTCACCTGTTCAAGTTGTGAATTTGGATTTCACTCACTTTCTGGTTCCAGTGATATTAACCAAGTTTTGACTAAGCTTCCCTCCTCTTTTGGTATCAGATGAACAACTACCATAGCCTTGCTAGGTTTCAGTGTATTCTGCTGTAGTCTGGCCCCTTGAAACCTTTACTCCTGGATGACACTGAGTATCAGCTATTTAATTTCAAATAGAAATATTTGTGGGATTGAAGATATAAGGAGCAGGAGAAAAATCACTGGTCTCTACAGCAGTTCTTTCTCATGGGGATATTTGGTCTATCATCAGATATATGTCCGACCTAGACTCTGCTGCTGTGTTTCAGTGTTCTTAAAGACATTGTTGTCTGTATCACTGTATCATGAAGCACACTTTTCCATACAATGTACAGAATAACATTTCTTAGGGCAGAGGAAGAGAGATGCCCCACTTGAACAGTTGGTTTGTTCTTGTCTTACAGACACTGTGATTCCTGTAATTGAGTATCTTTCCCTCTTTTTTTTTTTTTTTTTCTGGTTTCTAGGAAGCTTAGAGTCTGATTTGCAGTAAACCTGTAATATATATACAGGGTCTTATGACCTTCATGTTCTATCTCAATCATTTTCTATGTTAATCATTAATCATCTTAATGTTCAAGGTCTATTCTTCCTTTACATTAATTTTTTTCACTTTAAAAAACATGTTTGTGCTATGTCTCTCTCTCTCTCTCTCTCTCTCTCTCTCTCTGGTAATCTTCCTAAAGTTCTTTGAGAAAAGGGCAGAGTTAAAGTAAATAATAATCCTTTGCCGTAACAGGTGTTCCCACTAGGCTCATCACAACACCAGCCACTATGTGCAGAGAATCCAAAAAAATCCAAGGGCCTAGAAATGCAGGACTTCCCTTACTGAGGGAACAAAGAAATAAGACCAAAGCACTTATGCAGACTGTAGCTAACAAGTGGTACTAATGCCCAGAAGCCCACCCTGAAAGAAGCCTGAGAAATGTGGATAGATTTCCCAGGGACACAACTACTTAAGACAAACTTAGTCATCGGTAAGACAAGTCTCACCCCTGTATGAGTGTTTTCATCCTGTGGATGCAGCTAGAAGCTCAGCTGGTCCCAACTGGTACAGCTGTCTGCAGCTGGGGACTTTAGTACCCCATAAGCCAGCAGCTGGGGAGAGAGAGGCACAGTTTGACACTCTCTGCTCAGAAATGCCATCAACTTTACACACCTCTTTGGCAGAGGAAGGTCCCCACACACCGTGAGTTCATTCATTCATTCATTGGCTTCCCACCATGAGTCAGGCATTGTGATAGAAGTCTAAGGAATACAAATATGGGTGAGGCACAGACTTCAAGGAAAGGTCTACAAAATAAGCCTGGTATATAAATAGCCCTAATATAAGGTGAAAAGTGTTAAGCACCAAAAGGAAGCATAGGTAAACTGATATGGGAGTTGAGAAGAGGAAGAGTTCCTTTTAGCTAAAAGATCAGAGAGACTTTCAAAGAGTTTGAACTGTATCCAGAAGTGAGCACTGCAGGCAGAGAGAACTATAAGAGCAAAGATATAGAAGTGGTTAAGTGCAGGATATATTTGGAGAAAAATAATTAGGTCAGTCTGGCTGGGGGGAAGTTGAGTGAGTAAGAGGTAGTGGGACATGAGGCTGAAGTGGCATTAATAGTGAGATTGTAGGGGCGCCTGGCTTGCTCATTCGGTCAAGCGTCTGCCTTCTGCTCAGGTCATGATCCCAGGGTCCTGGGATCCAGCCCCACATCAGGCTCCCTGTTCAGCAGCGAGTCTGCTTCTCCCTTTCCCTATGTGATCTCTCTTGCTCTCACTCTCTCCCAAATAAATAAATAAAATCTTTTAAAAAATAGTGAGATTGTAATTTATGGGAATTGATCCCCTAACAATGGCTAGACACCAGAGATGGAAATTCTAACAAGGGAACTGCTAGAATATTCTCAGCAAGAGATGACACCAGGAAAAAAATGCTAGATATTTCAGAAGTAGTGCGGACAAAGTAAGTCACTGTCAAAAAGACAGAGGTTCTCAGTCTCTGTGTTATGCTACCTCCTCCCCATCTCTTCCACACCGATATACTCTTTCACACGAAGTCATAAGAAATTCCCACTGCTTGCAATCACCAGTGAAGCTAGTTGTTCCCAGCCTGCCAAACGTTCTTCCTTGGGAGGGATGGAAATGCTCAAACTGGAAAGTCAAGGCAATTTGCAGGGAATATGTTGGAAAAGCAAATCTAAAGAGTTCAGACCCATTTTTATTACTTTTTGATTTAAGTAGTTAATTACTTCAATTATTTACTTCTTTACAGGGAGAGGTTGAGTACTTGAAAGCAGGCTCTCCACCACTGCTGACCCAAAAGTAACAGGAGCGCTGAGATGAATGAGCCTTTGGACTCCTGTAAAAGGTCTGCTACCATTGGACTTGAGAAGGGGCTGATCCCTTTCTTTCCAAGAGTTAATAGCCAAGTTGATTCTGGATTCCTCTCTTGATTACATCACTATTCTTTAGGACCAGGGACTCTTGGGTATAACTGGAGCTTCAGATCCTCAGAAAAGCAATTTAAATCTGAGTGGCATCCCACAACAACTGTGATTTCCTCATGACTACAGTTGATCCAGATTCCCGAGCTTTAGCCAGCCCCACCCGCAGCCTCATTTCCTGCCATGCCACCACCTTGTTGCCACATTATTCAGAATAACTTCCCCAAGCATCTGCTGTTTCTTGTGTCTGTGCATTCACACACATCATTCGCCCTGTGTGGAAGGCACCTTCCTGCCCTTCCCAACTTGCTGAGTCCTCCTTGCCCTTCGAGTTCAGCTCATTTGTTCCTTACTTGAGTAGCCATCTCCGAGCTCCTATCTCATTTATGCCTATCCTCTGTGATGCCAAGTCACCCAGGTTTACCTCTAATGTAGCACTTCATTCAATTCTTAAAGTGACACCAGGTACTAGGCTGGGTCCTTCATATATCAGAAGTAATGAGAGAGAAACACTCTGCCAGTGTAAATATATGGGGAGGACAACCTACTAATAAGTGGTGACAGGGCAGAACAGTGAGCAGTACTCTAATTGTTGGCTTTTTTCCTGATTCTCCTGCTGTACTGTGAGTTCCTTGAAGGCAAGGAATTAGTTCAGTAATCTCTTATTCATCAGGTGCTTAATAAATATTAAAAGAACAAATGGAAGTTGACTATCAATGAGGAAGACTCCAGTCATTTCAGGACTCAACCACTCTAAACATCAGGTCTTGAAATTACAGGGAGATGAGCAGTTGTCTCACTCATTTAGCATCATGTTGGAATCACTTGGGATTGTAAGGGGCTTTAAAGGGAATCTGACTATTCACCTGGGTTGCACAGAATAATCCCAGTTGACACCTGTTGTTCCAGCATCCGGTCTGGGTTAGTATTTATTCCAGATTTTTTTTTTCAATGACACTTAGTTATTTTATTAAAGTAAGCTAGGATGAGTTTGGTAGACCTCCACTTCTTATTCCTAGATTTTTCTCATTTAGTAATATGTGAGAAATATAGTTAAAAAACAGAGTCCTCACCTTAATACATATTAAAATCTAAAAGACACTAGTGATGACCTATCTCTCTTTTCCTGAGCGTCCTTGGTACAATGTGACTAACACTCCCTTTTCCTAGGACAGCATACAAGGTGTTTGTTGATAGACCCCAGTGCCTTTGCCATGACTTAAGAGATGCTCAAGACTACTAGAAAATGACAGAAAGTCATCTTGAGTGAGGTCAGTAGAAACATGGAAAATTATTAAGTAGGTGAACCTGAAATATGTGCAAGAAATATAGGCCTGACAGTCTTGTCATAGAGTAGAGAGAGCAGTCTGAGTTCTCTTGTTATAGTGGTTTTATTATTTACAGTATGGCAGTAGTCTACAACTATTTTATTGTTTGGCAATACTTTCTTATTTTGTACTAAATCCATCAGTAGCAGTTAAGTTAAAAAATGGAAGTGCAAGTGTAATAAAATATTAAAACTGAATTTGTTTCTCAAGAAAATTGATGACAAAATAGAACTTGCAAAACAGTCTGTAAACATTTACTCACCACCATAGGGGATGGCAACCCATGAAAATCAGAAAACACAAATCTGCTTAAGAAGCACCAGCATCTACCTTGGAAGTCTGTTGTTATTTTAAGACTGTACCCAAAGATGACAATTTAACATTGATTTACAAGTGAAATTATATAGCACTCTGGTAGAGAGCTAAGTGAGATCAATATAGACATTATAATCTGCACTTGCAACTAAGTCAGACCCAAGCAAAATACAGTCAGCCAACAGAGCAGGTGAGAATAATGCAGTCATTCCCACTCTAGTTGTATGTGTAGGATTTCCACTCTTTGCTTAGTGTTTCTTTTCTTTTAAAAAAAAAAATGTTTATTTAAATTTAATTAGCCAACATATAGTACATCATTAGTTTCAGAGGTAGAATTCAATAATTCCTCAGTTGCGTATAACACCCAGTGCCTATCACATCATGTGCCCTCCCTAATGCCTGTTACCGAATTACTACCTCCCCCCCTACCTCCCCTCCAGCAACCCTCAGTTTGTTTCCTGTAGTTAAGAGTCTCTCATTCTTAGCGTTTCTTGCATAGTAAATATGTCTCCCAGACACTTAGATCGAGCAAGGGTGCTGTGATATTGTGATTTATAATAAGAAATACATATTTGATCTTTGTCCCTTCTGCAGGCATGTAGCTCCTAAAACCCTTGGAATTCCCTGTGAAGAGAGCAATAAAAGTGTCTTTTGTTATGTTAATGAGTAACCTTTGGAAAGCACCTAAGGATGGGAGCAGGTTGCCCCTAGAGCCAACTATGTGATTAGAGGGTTGGAACTTTCAGTCCCTCTGACCTCTGGGGCAGTGGAGAGGAGCTAGAGATGGAGTTCAATCACCGAGAGCCACTGGATTTAATCAATCATGCTTCTGTAATGAAACCTCCATAAAAACTGCAAAGGACAGGGTTTGGAAGAGCTTCAGGACTGGTGAATATGTGGAGGTACTGGGAAAGTGGTGCCCAGAGAGAAAGCATGGAAGCCCATGCCCCTTCCCTCATATCTTGTTCTATGTATCTTTTCCATCTTCCTGAGTTATATCCCTTTTATAATAAACCAAGAATCTTGTGAGTAAAATGTGTCTCTGTGTTCTGTGAGTCGCTCTAGTAAATTAATCAAACATAAGAAGGGGTCCTTGGAACCTCCACTTTGTAACTGGTGGGTCAGAAGCACAAATGATAAGTGTACAAGACAGAAGCAGTCTTGTAGAACTGATCCCTTAACCTGTGGAATCTGATGCTACCTCCAGGCAGACAGTGTGACAGTTGAGTTGAATTGTAGGATATCCTGCTGGTGTTGGAGAATTGGCTGGTGTGGGGAAAAACTCTCACACACCAAAAACAGTACCAGAACTCTAAGTGCCAATATAAAAAAAAACAAAACAAAACTTAACTATTAGTGAAGACTTAAAAGATAAATAACAATTATTTAATAATAAAAGGATAAATATTTAGTGATAAGTAATAATTAAGTAATTCACTATGTTTTTTCACCTGTAACACAGGAATAATAATAGGCATCTATCTTATTAGCATTTTTATGAGGCTTTAATGAGGTAAGCATTGAGAAGGGTCCCTGGAACCTGATAAGCAGTCAGGTTTGTATTTGTTCTTCTAGTTGCTATTGTTACAATTATTATTGTTATTTAGCATATGTTTACCAAACTATCTGTGCCAAGTCCTACAATTTTTGTGCCAACAGATTTTAGGATGATGACTAAGATTCCATGAAAAGACAGTCTTTTCCCATTGGATATTATTTCCTGCTTTGTTGAAGATTAGTTGACCATAAAGTTGTGGGTTCATTTTTGGGTTTTCTGTTCTGTTCCATTGATCTATGCGTCTATTTTTGTGCCAGTACCATGCTATTCTGTTTACTGCAGCTTTGTAATATAACTTGAAGTACGGAGTTGTGATGTCTCCAGCTTTGCTTTTCATTTTTAAGGTTGCTTTGGTGATTTGGAGTCTTTTGTGGTTCCATACAAATTTTAGGATTGTTTGTTCTAGCTCTGTGAAAAATGCTGGTGGTATTTTGATGGGATTGCATTAAATGTAGATTGCTTTGTGTAGTATAGACATTTTAACAATATTTGTTCTTCCAATCCATGAGCATGGAATGTCTTTCTATTTCTTTGTGTTATCTTCAATTTCTTTCATCAGTGTTTTATGGTTTTCAGAGTACAGATCTTTCACCTCTTTGGTTAGGTTTATTCCTAGGAATCTTACTGTTTTTGGTGCAATTGTAAATGGGACTGTTGCCTTAATTTCTCTTTCTGCTGCTTCATAATTGGTGTATAGAGATGCAACAGATTTCTGTATGTTGATTTTGTATCCTGCGACTTTACTGAATCCCTTTATCAGTTCTAGCAGTTTTTTTTTTTTTTTTTTTGGTAGAGTGTTTTGGGTTTTCTATATAAAGTATCATTTCATCTGCAAGAAAGACTATCCAATGGGAAAAAGACAGTCTCTTCGACAAATGGTGTTGGGAAACCTGGACAGTAACATGCAGAAGAATGAAACTCACCACTTTCTTACACCACACACAAAAAATAAATTCAAAATTGATTAAAGACCTAAATGTGAGTCCTGAAACCATAAAACTCCTAGAAGAGAACAGGCAGTAATTTCTTTGACATCAGCTGTAGCAACATCTTTCTAGATATGTCTCCGGAGGGAAGGGAAACAAGCAAAAATAAACTATTGGGACTACATCAAAATAAAAAGGTTCTGCACCGTGAAGGAAACAATGAACAAAACTAAAAGGTAACCTTCGGAATAGAGGAAGGTATTTGCAAATGACATATCTGATAAAGGGATAGTATCTAAAATATATAAAGAACTTCTAAAACTCACCTTAAAAATTAATAATCCAATTTAAAAATGTGCAAAAGAAGATGAGCTGGTGGTCGCTTAGTGGAGGGTTAGGGCAAGACATTAGGAAAACTGGAGATAAAAAAGCAGTTAGCAGCAAAATGGTGGAAGCAGATAGACCTGCAAAGCTGTTTATAGGAGGTCTCAATATCGAGACTAATGAAAAGACTCTTGAAGCAGTATTTGGGAAATATGGTCACATTGTGGAAGTTCTTTTGATGAAGGATCGAGAAACAAACAAGTCCAGAGGCTTTGCTTTTATTACATTTGAGAGCCCAGCTGATGCTAAAGATGCTGCCAAGGATATGAATGGGAAGTCTTTGGATGGAAAAGCAATTAAAGTGGAGCAAGCCAACAAACCATCTTTTGGAAGTGGTGGAAGATGGAAGCCACCACCTCATCCAAGACACAGAGGCCATCCAAGAAGTGTGAGATGTGGAAGAGGAGGAAGTGGAGGAGCAAGGGGGCGTTCCTCAGATGGAGGACACTTGGATGATGGAGAATATACTCTTACCCTCAACATGAGTTCTTCCAGGGGGCCCTTTCCAGTTAAAAGAGGCCCATCTTCCAGAAGTGGAAGTCCTCCTCCTAAAAGATCTGCTCCTTCTGCTCCCGGGTGTAGCAATAAAGGGATTGGAGGAAGAGGGCCACCATCAGGTGGGAGAGAAAATTATAGAGGTCCTTCGCACAAAAAGCCAGTGTCTTCCCAGAGAGATGACTATATTTCACCAAGAGATGATGGTTACAATACCAAAGACAGTTATTTGAGCAGAGATTACCCAAGTTCCCAAGACACCAAGGATTATGTTCCACCATCTAGAGACTATGCATACCGTTACTATGGCCATTCGAGTTCTCGGGATGAACAGTACTCTAGAGGATATAGTGATCATGATGGCTATGGTGGTGGTTGTGATAGAGATTATTCTGAACATTCAAGTGGAGGCTCTTACAGAGAATCATATGAGAGTTATGGTAGCTCCCGTGGTGCACATCTAGCACGTGGGCCCCCTCTGAGTTATGATGGAAGCAGTGGCTATGATGATTATAGCAGCACACGTGATGGATATGGTGGAGGTCGGGAAAGTTACTCAAGCAGCTGGAGTGATCTCTACATAAGTCGTGAGCATGGTGGCAGACAAGAACGAGGGTTTCCATCCTCTATGGATATGGCGTACCCTTCTGGTGGATCATATTGTAGCTCAAGTTGTGGGGCTTCCGGAGGAGGTCGTGGGGGAAACCGATCGGAAAGAGGAGGCCATAGCAGATATTAAAAATAAGTTCTGTACCAATTTTTTATCAAAGAGGAAATTTAACTACTTCTTTTCTGTTACTTTAGTACTAATAAAAGAAAAATATTACTTTAATGGGGAAAGGCGTATGTTAACTTGCCCTCCATTAATTTTTGAATAAGATGGATAAGATGAAAAAAAAGTATTCAAAGTAATTTCATAATTGCTAATGTTAATTGATGAAAACTAGATAAGTCATTTGAATGTAATGTCTGCATTGTTAAAATTTTCGGAGTAAAAATTTCCATGAAATGGGAAAAAAATGGGCAGACAACATAAATAGACATTTTTCCAAAGAAGACATATAAATGGCCAACTGGCACATGAAAAGATGCTCAACATCAGGAAATGCAAATCAAAACTACAATAAGATATCACCTCACACCTGTCAGAATGGCTAAAATCAACACAAGAAACAAGTGTTGGCAAGCATGTGGAGAAAGGGAAACCCTCTTGCACTACTGGTGGGAACACAATTGTGCAGCCACTCTGGAAAATAGTATGGAGGTTCCTCAAGAAGGTAAAAAAAGAACTACCCTATGATCCAGCTATTGCCCTACTAGGTATTTACCCAAAGAAAACAAAAATGCTAATTCAAAACATGCACCCTGATGTTTATAGCAGCATTATCTATAATAGCCAAATTATGAAAATAGCCCAAGTGTCCATCTACTGATGAATGGATAAGGAAGATGTGGTTGTATATGTATATGTATATGCATATGTATATGTATATATACAATGGAATATTACCCAGCCATAAAAAAGAATGAAATCTTGCCATTTGCAACAACATGAATGGAACTGGAGAGTATTATGCTAAGTGAAGTCAGTCAGTCAGAGAAAGACAAATACCATATGATTTCACTCATATGTGGAATTTAAGAAACAAAACAAATGAACAAAGGGGAAAAAAAGAGAGAGAGGCAAACCAAGAAACATATTCTTAACTACAGAGAACAAACTGATGGTTACCAGAGAGGAGGTGAGTAGGGGGATGGGTCAAACAAGTGATGAGGATTAAGGAGTGCACTTGTGATGAGCACGGGATATTGTATGGAAATGCTCATTACTATATTGTACACCTGAATCTAATATTATACTGTAAGTTAACTAACAGGAATTTAAATAAAAAAAACTTAAAAAAAGATACCACGAATAAAAGAAAAACCTATAAAGAAATGACTACAATATCCTCTGGCTATGTGGCTATGTGGCTACCTTTCACAGTTTGCATAAGCCTGGGCTGAGCAGTGTGAATGGAAAAGCTCTGGGCCCTGTGAATTCTGCAGAACTAGGTACTGTTCCTGGCTCAGCCACATACTAAGCCAAATCTACTCATCCAATAAAACAGAGATAACGGTACCCACTTTGCAAGATGATTAGGAGGGGATTACATCAGACCATAGTTGTAAAGAGGTCAACATAGTGCCCAGGAAATGTAGATGCAAAGACATTTAAAGTACTTTTGAACCCATGAAGTCCACTTGTCTCCCACCTAGACAAAACTAGTGTGGTCATTTTTGACAAGGTCAGGCTGTTGGCAGGAATAGCTGAGAGAACAGTAAGGACAAAGGTATTGTTCTCGATGGGCTCATGGTGGAGGCCATTCTAGGCAGATTTCTCCAGTCACTGCAGCACCATGGGTTAAGGAGGAAGGAAAATATTGATGTTTTATTGAATTACTCCTATAGGTCAGATCATGTATCACCACTGTGATCTAAACAATGAGGCGGTGCAGGAGGAATGCACAGCTGAGACTGATGAGATAAGCCTTCCCCAGCTCTGACTTCTCCAAGACCCAGTAAATTGCTTCCTTTATTTAATTACAAATTAATTGAAAACACTCTCATGCTGATAAAACAATACCAGTCCTCGATTTGTTGATAATAGCCTAATCCTCCTGTAATAGTCCCATAGACACCATCACATGATTATGTCATCAATTTTACACTTGCAGGGTCTGGATAAACATGGCTGCCTGAGGTTCAAGAAAAGGATAAACAGAGAGAGAGGAGTGCTTTACGAAAGCCAACTTATAGGTAAGTTTGGTGTCAGATGGTTCTGGGTCAGTTCCCAGCTCTGCCAGTCACTATCTAGGAGGCATTTTAGTGCCCTTGGACCTCTTGAAAATTAATAAGTACATGAAAAAGGCTAACACTGTGCTTGTCACAAAGTGTAGGATTCATTAATGTTAGTTGTGTGCTTTTTTTCCCTCTCTTCCTCTGTGCAGTTAGGAGAATGCATGATTTGTTTATCAGTCCAGAGGGTCATCTTAGTCCCTGGAGGTCAGAAACTATGATACTCTCTCCAGCATCCAGATCCCCAGATCTGGTCTTCTATATCCACCAGAGCAGTTTGCAACCCATGGTCACTCCTTCCTGCTTGGTATATGCTTGCTTATGCCTGATCACCAGACTATCACACCTTTCCAGAGTAGGGAAAGGGTCCTGTCGTGCGAGGTGGGCGCCAACACTACTGGCTAGCAAAGATCATGTACTGGGGAGACTGGTCATTCCTGGCTAAGGCAGCTGGGAAAATGTTACTGCAATTAAGGGCAGGTACACATAATAGAAAGTGAAGCAACATCCCAAAGCACAGAACTCATTTTAAAAGAGCTAGTAAGAATGAGTTAATGTTAAAGCTCAAAGGACTCTGGAGGCTGGGCCCCATTGACTAGGACAAGATATATGGTCCTTTTTAAAATAAGACTCATCACTCCATTAAGACTATCAGAATAAGATTTTACCAGGAAAAGTAACTTGCTTTCATACATTTTTATATAAAACAGGAAGTGGGATATTGTATCTTTATTATTTCAGCGGCTGAATCTTTGAAAACAGGGCAGAAGAAAATCAGACGCTGGTTTTACCTATATTAAGAGAGAGGATAGACTGGCTTCTCACAGTTTTCATCTTCAAGAAGGAAAAAGGGACAGAACATGAGCATGTCCATAAAGCAGAGAGGGACATTTCTATGAGACTAGTCCAGGAAACACAAAGGATTAATAGTTTCACAGTTCTCAGACCCCTTTCTACTCTCCTACAAACCCCCGCGACTCCCAACCTCTGGAAGAAGGCCAAAGGGAGCAAGGAACGTCTTTTTCAAGATACAATTGCAATCCTTATTAAGTGTTCATGTCATTTTTGTAGGAGTCTATTTTTTTTTTTTTTTTTTTTTTTGAGAGAGAGAGAGAGAGCACGCTGGGGGGGAGGGAAGGTCAGAGGGAGAGGGAGAGAGAATCTTAAGCAGGCTCGTACCCAGCTTGGATCCCACATGGGCTAAATCTCATGACCCTCAGATCATGACCTGAGCTGAAATCAAGAGTTGGATGCTAAACCGACTTAGCCACCCAGGCATTCTTACTTTTGATATTGTCTAAAAGAAACCAAGCTCAGTTTAATGGATATGGTGTGGGAAGATGGACAGTATTTAAATAAAACCTCAGTCAAAATAAAAAAAGATATTAAAGCAAGAATGAAGGGATTTATGGAATGTGTATCCCATGAGGTCAGGAAGAATTACTTGCTCTCTCCTCTGCAGCATGTGGCTTATACCCCTTCACTGTGCTTTCACATGGCATGTCTGACTTTCCTCTAGGCACAAGAGTTTTGAGGGCTGGTTATGGGTCATATTCATGTTGATTTCCTTCACCCACTGAATGTCTGACACAGCAGAAAATCTGTAACTATTTGATTTATGAAATAAACTAGAGAGAGAGGTGGCAAAAAAAAACATAGGAAAAGAAACAAAAGAACCAAAAATTCTTTCAATCATAAAAAAATATGTTTGCTTCAAATTTAATCAGAAAATAAAAGCTGATTTTGCATGTATTATAAGAAAAGACATAATGTTTTTGGATCTGAAAGTAGATAAGTCAGCATCACCTCATACAACTATTTAAGCTACACAAAGACATCATTGGAATCAGAGCCACAAGGACTTGCACCATAGTGCAAACAACGGTTTCACCAAGGTGAAGATAAAGTAAACTTCTGAAACTCAAAGCACCTTTAGGCCAAGCCTATCACCCTGAGTGACTAATTTGCTCTATTGAATCAGATCATCTAATTGGCGAGACCAAGATTAAATACTGATGGCAGATTCTGGCAATCCAGATGTCTGCTAGATCCCATCTTGCTAAAACCAGAGAAGGCATCAGATACATTTTTGATTTGTTTTGCTGATAATTTCAAATGTTTTAATGTATAGGAAAAAATGATGGGACTCAGTCCAAAATTTCATTCTGACCAGCAAAAATAATGGGTTTATATCAGACAGAATGTGTTCAGCCACAAGTATCTTAATATCTGTGTATTGTTTAAGGAAGTACATTAGCTCACATGAATGAAAGAACAATGATAGGGCAGATTTCTGAGGTGGTTCACCCAATGGCTCAATGTGTCCTTCAGAATTCTGGGCGTTCTATTCTGCTGAACCATTTATCGGCCATGTCAATTTCACCTTAAGTCAAGTTTCTTTCATGTCAATGGGATGACAGCTGGTAGCAGTTGGTTCTACTTTCCTTTTTGCATCTAATGGCAGAGAGAAAGACCTCCATTGGCTTTCTTTTAAAACAGAAGAAAAAAAATTTTACCAAACCTTCAGTAAATCCCCTTTCACATCTTATTGGCTAGAATTAAGTAATATGTTAATTTCTGAATCCATCACTGGCAAGAGGGATGGGATTTCTCTAAGACCAATCAGGTACATCCTTGAAGCTGAGGGTAGGAACTGCCTCTTCTGAGTCTTATGAACAGCATGGGAGAAGGGAAAGGCTTCAACTTAGGGATATGTTTTTTAGGAATAAAGAGAAGAGAGTGAGGAAAATGAATGCTGAGATGGCAAACGGGGCATAAAAGGCAGAGCTGTACCCATTACACATTCTGACAGAATGCCAAATGGTCAGGAGTTAAAATTGAATATCCGGCTAAAATCAAGGCTTAAGTCAATTGTTGCCATTATGAAACTGACTTTTGGGATAAGGATAAATTGAAAAAACTAAAAAACTTTTATTATAAAAATTATTATTTATAACATTGTTGGTTCATACCCACAAGATGAAGGGAGCATTATATTTGTTAGAAAGATAAGTGCAGAAGGATTGCCTCTCACTCTCCAAGTAGTGGAATGGAAGCAGGAGAAGTCTCCAAATTCTTGGAGTAGGTGACAGAAAATTCAAAGTAACAAGATGATGGATGGTATAACCATCTCATGCATGGATCAGGGCTGTCACTAAGGCATCAAACACCAAATTGTCAGATACTTCTTGCTGACTAAACTGAAGAGCATCATCAAGCATTCTTTTATATATACTCTTGATGGCACCGTAGATGACACTGTCTGGAAAAATGTGGACAAAAAGTGATTTAGAGGAATCTGACTCAAAGTCATGGGTGGCAATTTGTTTTGCTTATATTTTCCTTTTTATATACATAAGTGTGATTGTGATAAAACTTTGTCTAAATTTCTCTAAAATTGATTTTAATAAGTATAAATAAACATTCTAAGTGGTAAGAAAAAATAGTAGTAGTAGTTAAATTTAAAAGTCTGACATTATAATATAAGAACAATCCATTCTTGGATGTATTAACTATTAGATTACTCCCATTTGTGGTACTATATAGATACATGCTATTAACTAAGGTCAGTGGAAAAACAAAAATTTTTTTGGCAAGCTCATGTTAGAAAGATTTTCTATCTTTTTAATAGTAACTAAGATAAAAATTTACTTTTTTCATTATCTTTTGAACTTGGAGATTTGGCCAATGATTATGACATAGTTTTTTTTTTTTACATTAATGCATAGTTGACATACAATGTTATATTAGTCTCAGGTGTACAGCATAGTTTGTCAACAATTCTGTACATTATGTGATGCTCACCATAATAAGTGTATACATTATTACAATATTATTGGCTACATTCCCCATGCTCTACTTTTCATCCCAGTGACTTATTTATTTTATAACTGGAAGTTTGTGCCTCTTAATGCCCTTCACCTATTTTGCCCAACCACCTGCCCCCCTCCCCTAGGACAACCAGTAGTTTGTTCTCTATATTTATGAGTCTATTTCTGTTTTTGTTTGTTTATGTTTTTTTATTTGTGTGTGTTTTGTTTTTAGATTTCACATATAAGTGAAATCACAAGTGGTATTTGTCTTTCTCTGTCTGATTTATTTCACTTAGTGTGATACCCTCTAGCGCCATCCATGTTGTCACAAAAGGCAAGATTTCAATCTTCTTTATGGCTGAGTAATATTTCATTCCATATATATATATACCACATCTTCTTTATCCATTCATCTATCAATGGACACTTAAGTTGCATCCATATCTTGGTATTGTAAATAATGCTGCAGTGAATATAGAGAGGCATATAGCTTTTCAAATTAATGTTTTTGTTTTCTTTGGGTAAATACCCAGCAATGGAATTACTGGATCATATGGTATTTCTATGTTTAATTTTTAATTTTTTGAGAACCCTCCCTATTGTTTTCCATAGTGTCTGCACCAATTTACACTCACATTCTTACTAACAGTGCATGAGGGTTCCCTCTCCTCCAAGCCTTACCAACACTTATTATTTCTTGTCTTGTTGATACTACCTATTCTGATTGGGGTGAGGTGATATATCATTGTGGTTTTGATTTGCATTTCCTTGATGACTAGTGATGTTGAGCATGTTATCATGTGTCTGTTGGCCATCTGCATGTCTTCTTTGGGAAAATGTCTATTCAGGTCCTCTGCCCATTTTAAATAGGATTATTATTATTATTATTATTTGCTGTTGAGTTTTATGAGTTCTTTATATATTTTGGATTAACCCCTTATCGGATATATGATTGCAAATATCTTCTTCCATTCAGTAGGATACCTTTTGTTTTGTTGATGGTTTCCTTCCCTGTTTGCAAGTTTTTTAGATGTCCTTTTGAAGCAATCACCAACAGAAGTTTTGTGTACTGCTTGAAGACATGTTCCGAATATTTTGAGAAGTAGACTTAATTTTTTCTTCTCATTTATAAATTTATTTCTAATACTTTTGCAATCACTATTTTTCCCAATTGCTTGAGATGTTTTTCTTTTGGTCTATTAATAAAGCAGTGGAGCTGTGTAATTGGATTTCAAGATAAATAAATTGCTTCTGCCTTTTCATCTATACCTGCTTTCTTTGCATGCACACAAGTGTCAAAACCAGAGCAATAGTTGAGTGATAGGAAGCTCTGTACCACATGATTCATGAAATACTGAACCTTCAAGGCACTTTAGTCGACCACTTTGCAACAGGCTCCAGCAAACTACTTTGGTTAATCAACTGTTGTGCTTGCTAAGTTCTGCTGTGTAAATATTATCATTTGCAAATTACAAAGCTCAGGCTTTTGTTGTTGTTGTTAGAAAAAACTTTTAAATTATGCTAGCTGGGATTTCATTTTATTTTAACAATTTTTTTTTAATATTACAAGGTACTTATCAAATCAAGTCACTGGTAACAGTGGCCCACTGTCTTTCTGGGTCAGTCTGTGATTCTGTTATGCTATGCCATGTTGTAATTTCTTTCTGAACACCTTGTTGAAGGGTAAGAATAAAACATCTCATGCTTGTGACTGCTAAATTGTTTCACTCAATTGTTCCATTGTTAATGATAATTGTATGATATTTTCCCAATCTATAACTATTTCTTCAATTAAATTTACTATGTTGTTAGCTGTATGAGACCCAGAAATTTCTTGGCAGAAGAATAAAGCAATAGCATGGCTTAGTTCATCTTTAACCTACCATTCTGTCAAAAGTTAAACAAGACCTGTGTTTGCTTTTGCAAACTGTCTATAGCAGTGTGGACAGTTACTATTAAAAGTGCTACTACTTTATCATGTAATTAGATTTTTGTTTGACTAATATGTCAGATTTTCCTGAACATTAGTGACATATGAAATAACAAACATATATCATATTATCCCTAAACATAATTTAAAATACTATAGTATGTGTTGATTTGCTTCACCATTTCTACATTAAATTGTAATCATTCCCAGGATTGAGAGAGTACTTTCACTATGATGAGGAACAGTTTTTCTGTCTTAAGCAAGCTGAGGCTTCATATCTGGGAAAGATCCATGACAAGAATATGGGACCTGGGGCTGTAAATATCTGTGATTCTACTACTTCCACACATGTAGTCAAGAACAGACTACAGGACACTGTTTTACCATTTTGGGAGACTGGAAGTGACTGCATGAAAAGATATGAGACCAAGTGATAGTCACATTTTAGGCAGAAATGAGACTAGGACATAGGGTATCTATACTACTTCATGCAAGATGATACTACCACAGGCTCTGATAGGCTGTTGGGCCTTTTTTATGGCCCCTAAGTCAACAGAGACTCCGTCTACACCCTTAGATGGGCTAGATTTCACATCTTGTATCCCTAGGTTCAATTTATTCTTCTCTGTAATTCCTTTGCAACTGTATTCAAAGTTTATTACCTGATTTAGGTAAATAGAATTCTAAAAACCCCACCCGGACTGTTTCCAATTAATTACTTCTTTAAAGTATACTTGAATTCTGCATTCTTTTTGTCTTTTCAACCAGTTTTGGTCATAATTCCTAAGACATTTACATTTAGCTCTGGCCTAAACTCTAATATCATTCCATTGAATCATGAGGTCTTGTACTTTGTTTAGCTCTCCAGCCACAACTTTAAAGACAGAAACCTTAAAAATCAAGAAAGCATAATTTCTAAGCAAGAGAATATTGCCAAAAAAAATGATATATTCTCTTCTCCTTTTGCAAATTCATAGTCTGTCTTCTATAAGGGACACACAGATTCTTAGTGTACATTATGTAAAAAAAATTCTCTTTTTTAGCAATCTGTTTCCCTTGATAAAGGAAGGACATTGATGTCAGGCAGGCAGCTCTTTGTCAATCTACCAAAAGACAATTCCCTGAAAACCAATTTGCCAAATGACTAATTCGCAAATTTCCTAATTAATTAGATTTACTTGTCTTTAAAAAGCTATTTATAATGTGTATAGTAATTCATAACAGCTTTTGAAAATTTCTGTGATGATGTTTTGATTGATTTTTATTTTGCATTTAAAGCAGCTTGCTGAGGACTGTTCAATTTGTTCCTGTCCCTGTCCCTGATGCTGTAGCTGGAGGGAGCTAGGGTATATTAAGGAGTCCTTTGCCATGAAAAAGGTGGGGAAGAGAACTTGCACACAGCTCAGACTGGACTGGCAATCCTACAGAAAATGATACCTGAGGGAGAGATTATAGGGTAGGGAAAGAAGATGACAGAGGAATTCGTGTTGAAAGTACCTTTAGATATATTCTACCCCCGCACCCATTTTTCAGCTTTATTAAGGTACAACTGATACAATAAGATGCACATATTTAAAATGTTCATTTTTTAAAATTTTGGTATATATATATATGCCCCTGAAAACATCACTGCAATCAAGAGCATGAGCACAGCCATCACTCCCTCAGTTTCCGATGTTATTTCTTTCTCTATCTATATGAAGCCATTTGAAGAAGCCATTTGTCCTACAGATCACTGATATTCTATTCATTTGTCTAATCTTTTTTCTCTCTGGGTTTCATTCTGGATAGAATGAGCAGAATATATCGCCTGTGGCAATCACAGGGTTAAAAATGAGATACATAGATGAGCCTAAGATAATTCCTAACTTTTCAGTCTAGAAGAATAAGAAAATGGTGGTAGTGTTAAAAGAAATTAGAAGTCAGGGTGCCTGGCTGGCTCAGTCAAAGTGTCTGCCTCTGGCTCAGGTCATGACCCCAGGGTCCTGGGATCCAGCCCTGTATCAGGCTCCCTGCTCAGTGGGGAGCCTGCTTCTCCTTCTCTCTCTACCCCCCAGTCATGCTTGTGTATTCTGTCTCTGTCTCTCTCTCTTTCTCCATGAAATAAATAAATACAATCTTAATAAAAAAGAAATTAGAAGTCAAGAGAAGCAGGTACAGATGATGACCTAACTCCTAAAGGATAAGATTCTTTTCAGAAAGGCTGAATCAGGGAAGTAGCCTGGCAGATACAGTCATCATGAGAGGTCAGACTAGAGTCTGACTTGGGACACCATCAGCTCAAGAGTGTCACGGAGATTAATCGGGATGGACTGGTCATTGAGTCTTGGGGAGAGCTCATACATTTAGGGGGCATAAAATTTATGGAAGGTGTTTCATACCTTGTGACCCATCTGAAAATGAGAATGATGCACACAGAAGGGGGTGTAGCACAATGAAGCCAGGTGGACAAGAGGGCTTGCACCAACCAGCTGGCCGTCACCAGTAGTTCAGGCTCTTTCCTTGTTTCAGCCACACTTGCCTACTGTGTTACCTTAGGCAAGTTTCTTAACCTCTCATGTTCAGTTTCTTCACTTTATAATAGAGATTATAATAGCGAATCATAAAGTTATTGTGAATATTAACAAGATAACCAAGTATAACCATGAACAAACCTTGCTTTGTGGAATACAAAATCAGAAAGCAACCTATTCCACCACCACCCCTTTTTCCCTCTTGTTCCTTTAATTTTAGTCAGTGAGGCAAATTTTCCTCCTGCCCCTTTCATGAAACCTTTAATAAATCCTATGTATTAGTCTGCTAATAGATTGCTGCTATAATAAATTACCTCCAACTTTGTGGCTTAAAACACTACACATGTATTATCTTTTTTTTTAAGATTTTATTTATTTATTAGAATGAGAGAGAAAGAGAGGTTGAGAGGGGGGAGGGTCAGAGGGAGAAGCAGACTCCCCGCTGAGCAGGGAGCCCGACACGGGACTTGATCCTGGGACTCCAGGATCATGACCTGAGCGGAAAGCAGTCGCTTAACCAACTGAGCCACCCAGGCGCCCTACACATGTATTATCTTATAGCTCTGGAGGTCAGAAGTTCTAAAATGAGCTAGCAGGGCTGAGTTCCTTCTGGAAGCTCTAAGGGAAAAATCTCTTTCCTCACTTTTTCTAGCTTCTAGAAGCCTCTTGAATTCCTTGGCCCCTGGCCCTATCTTCTATCTTCAAAGCCAGCCTTGTAGCATCTTCCAATATCTGTCTGTCCCTCTACGTCTATAGTCACATTGCTTTCTGGGTCTGTGACCCTCCTACCTCCCTCTTATAAGGACCCTTGTGATTAGATAGGACCAATCTGGAAACTCCAAGATAATCTCCCCATTTCAAGATTCTTAACTCAAACAAACCTATAAAGGCCCTTTTGTCATTTCAGGTAACATATCTATAGGTTCCAGGGATTAGGATGTCATCATTTTTTAGGAGTGGGTGTTAGGAGGCTATTACTCACTATATCATATCCCTATCATGTCCCATATATGTATATCCTTTAAAGTAACAAGTTTAGTTTCAATTCAGGAATTAAAAATTGTACAGCTCCATGTAACAAGCAAAGCCAAAATTTATTTAAACTTAGTGCTTCTACCCTTCTGCATCTAGTGCCTCTTTGAGCAGGAAATGTGCAGTCAGTCCTGGAAAGAAGGTACAATTGGCAACTTTTGTCTTTCCTCGGTAGACTTCTCCTTTTCTAACTAGTGCTTCTGATTTCCCCAGGATTAGAGCAGAGGGGAGGAGGCAGAGGTAAGGGGAATGGGAAATCTGAGGTGTTCTAAAGTCAGCAGTCTGTGGACCTGACAGATATTTAAATGATTCTTCTTTTCCAGGGTTCTTCTGGGACTTCTTTGGTGAACCCACCCTCAGCCATCATAGGGTGCTCTTACCTAAAGCTCATGTCCCAGACATTGACATTCAACTTCTTTCATAGTTTCTTAGCATCCAACGGAGGTCCACCTCCAGCTTCTCAGCTGCCGCCATCCTCTTGCCCCCCCCTCCCCCAGGAAGTTCTCTCCAACCATATGGTTCACAGGAAATGACCAAAGCTATGTCAGCCCTCTACTCTGTTTCACCCAGCCTCTGTCTGTTTACATTCCTCAGCTGTGTCTCAAACACCAAACCATTATGTCCTCCAAAGTTCATAGGACTTATATTAAGAGCTCATATTGGTCTCTTCAGGTAGATTCAGGTTTAGGAGATGGTACTCTTACTCCTCTCTCCCTTGGAGGGGCAGGGTGGGAGACACACAGTACTGCTCTCTCCAAAGAAAATCTCTTCAAATATATGCCCATTGACCTTCTATATTCTTGATGTAGGTAAGTGAGTGAGTCCTGTGAGAGTTTCTGAATATCTCCTTTGTCAATGATACAAACTGGAATTGGCTGTTTCTTGGTACCTCAGCATCAAGTTCTATTTTAGCATCCTGTTACACTTGTCACACAGCTACCACAATGTTTGGCATGAGGTAAGCGCTCAATAAATGTTCATTTCTTTCTCTCCATGAAACATAGTGCAAAACATAATTACAGGGTGTATAATTAAATTAGTCAAATGTTTTGAGATTTTCCAGATGGAAATGCTAAAGAAGGTGTAAAGCACTATTCTTAGAGAAATTTTCATCCTCTCTCTTCATTCTGGGCGGCTGACAGTCCTCTTGCATGGGGTACTGACACATTCTGGTATGCCTTTCTCTGGGACCAATTCCGATGACAGGCAAATACAATTTCACATTATTCAGAGCTATAAAATTTCTCTTTTGTCAGGCAATGTGCACATCAAACTGATCATCTTGGCTTCTCTGTGCCTTTTAAAATTTTAGAAGTACAGCAGGTAAGCTGAATTCTTGGTATGTGTCATCAATGTTACTTAACTGGAAATATAACCTATCATTACACCTACGGTGTGCCATTGACCCCAGATGAGTAAATAATATCATTTTACAAATCCTCTGTGATGGGCAGTCACAGAGCAATAAATGGTTGGATGGCTGATCCAAGTTTACTGGTAAGATGGCTAACACATAGTTTAAGATCTGGTTATCTCATTCACCTGATGCTCAAATTGCATGGGTCAGCCAGCGTGTGGTTTGATCTTTTTTAAATGTCGATCTATTAGTTTTCCAGGCATTCAAGAGCAACTGAAACTTATGGGCTTCTGCTTCTATCAAAAGCTTTCAATAGTCACTCCAAAGCTTTCCATGCCTCCACACCAAATAGGGTGCACAAAAGAAAAGACTGAATAATGGTCGACTAACTACACCTTCCGTACACAAGGGTTATTTCTCCACACAGATTGATGAAATTTCTTCTACAGAATTCCAGCAGTTGTTTACCAAGATTTTAACAAACCTTCAGCATCAGAGTCATAATTTACATGTGCATATAATTCTGGAAGTTTATTAGTGGGGAGACTGCATTTTCTTCTCCAATTTATCTTCTGTCATCATTCCCATAAATTCAATCTCCATGCTGAAGATCCTTTATTTCAATGGTTGGATATAGAATAACAGGATCAAGGAGTATATACATTTTTAATGCTTTTGAAATATTCTGCCCAGTTATCCTCCAAGATGGTTGATACTAAGCTATACCTCCTCTAGTAGGGTATAAGAGTACCTAGTTTCTCAGGTTTTTATTAACACTGGCAAATTCTGCTAACTCTTGATTTTGGGAGCTCCCATGTACTCTTACATTTGTGCTTTGTTCCTTCTGCTACGATGGGTCAGGAACTGACATTAACCATTGCTTTCCATACCCAAGACTTTGTTTTTTTTTTTTTTTCCAAGACTTTGTTTTTTGATTCATGTATTAAGGTTTGGCATCACATTCAGATTTTACTTTTGTTTGGGATCACCAGTCTAACCCTGGTTTCATGTAGTCACTCCTATCTCCTCTGCACACTACTGTAACTGATGTATACCTCATGGCCAAGACAGGTTAGAACTGAGATTGTGGGAAGAATACCATAGAGGATGAGGCCCTGAGGAACAAGGCAGAGACCCACTTCTCAGTCCTGGTTTATTTCTTGGATCAACTGCAGAGATGAATGAAAACTAAGAGAGGATCCAGAGCTCCTTAAATTTCCGTAAGGCCAAAAGTGGCACGAGAGCTGGGAGAAGGCCTGAACCTATCTGAAATAGGAGGAAGGGAGCAATTGGCTCTATCTATGGAGATGAAGGGCAAGAATTCGGAAAGTCCAAAGTCCCCAGGTTTCTTCCTTGCCCTTCTCTTCTCTCTCTAAAATCTCACCTTCACTTACCTTATCCATCCTTATCATTTTAAATATCAGCATGTACAAATGACGCTTAAATGTTTATCTCTAGTCCTGACCTTCTCTAAATTCCAAGTGGTTTAACAATTGCCTGATGAGTATTCTCATCAGGATAGATGGATGATAGCTAGACAGGTATAGATAATATGGACATAGATATCAGGATATATTCTCATCAGTGTGGGTACATATATGTCTCATATCTCTTGAAGCTTTCAATTTCAACATGCATAAAAATAAAATTTTCTATTTGTTTCCTTTGCTTTCTTCCACAGTGAAAAAAAGGAAGGACATACAGAGATCAGTAAGCACAAATCTTGCCCACAAGAGTCTCACAGGTTGGTGAGGACAACCGACATTACATAAAGACTCCAGTACAGTGTGGCAAATGCTCTGACGGGCTAAGGCCATAGGGCCACATTGGAAGAAGTGCTTGTGGTGAACTCTGCATGAGCAGATTAGGATAGCCTCATAGAGGGGTTGACACAGAGTAGGCCCTTGTTTCCAAGAGGTTTAGGAGTTTGTTGTCCACAAGAAGAATGAGTAACCAGACATATTTAATATAAGGGAAATCTTTAGGGAAAACTGGAAGTTGGGAAGGTAAATTACTCCAACTCCTTTCCAGGAAAGGCACAGGGTTGAAGTGAAAGTCACAATTCTGTGTGTGTGTTGGAGGGTATCTTAGTCCTTTTCTCTAGTGACAATACTATCAACAACAATGACAGCAATCACAATAGTAGTGATGACTAACAGGTCATAGCATTTACCACGTGGCAGGAGCTGTTCTAAGTGCTTTTTATACGTAAGCTCTCATAGGTAAAATAGATGGTTGTGGGATGGGGCCCAGATGACATTTCCTTCATTTGGTCATGGCCTTGCCTGGCTTGAACCTCCTGCCCACTGCTGCCAAAGGAGGAACCACCCATGCTTTGTGATCCACTTGCCCAGATGTGAGACACAGGAGGAGAGGTTAGGGGTAAGATTTGAAAGCTGTCAGCAGTCAAACATCACAAAATAGAGGCACACTCTTTATTACAATTACCCCTGATGTTTGGTGACTGAAATGTGCCATTTTTCATTTAATTGAATTTGAATTTAAGTAAGCCATTATTGTACTGTATGAGGCCGGTGGCCTGAAGCCAACAAATGAATCAAAAGTTCTATTGAACATCCTATTCGAGAACCCCACACTGTATATTCTAAGAGATGAAATGAATGCCTTGGTCATTCCCAGTCATGTCTAGAATGGATAAAGAGCATCTCAATGAGACCTGGTGTTATGGTTGGTAACTGCCACTCAGCTGCATACAGCATGTGACTTTCTTAAGAACACCTAGCAATTTTCCTCAGAGCTGTTCTTCTATCAAACACACTCTGGGCAAGATCATTATAACAAATATTCACAGCAATCTTTAAAAAGATCCTTTGCACAGCATCCAGCTTTTCGTAGGCATGTGATAATTACATAAGGAGAAAATACCGAGATTCAAGTTAATGTTTAGTGGCAGACACTTCTTTAGGATACAGAAAGCATTACTAATAATATTCGGTACTAACTACATGTAACCAATGTGAATAAATTGGTAAATGTGACCTTAAGGCCTCTTTCTGCCTCTCTCCTTCTTCCTCCCACCCAGAGAATCCCACTAGGCCTTGAACTTCTCTTACAGTTCAGTTTCTTTCTCTGTTAGTGTGTGTACTGGAGACAATTTCAAGCTGAAGTCAGTGAAGTGAAGCAGAATTGGTTTTGTTTTAAATAGCTTGCAGTTGTAAGATTTTTCCAGAGAAGAACCATGCCTTATATCATTGTATCCCCTGCTCCTAACACTTTGTTTTATGCTCAGAGGGCGCTCAATAATATGAGAGGATTGCAGCCATTGAAACTCACTCTTTGGAGGTGAGCCTGTCAATCAAGCTGCCCCAGCAGATGAACGCAGGGCTCTTGCCCTTGAGCCGGTGGCCTTGGGCCAGGAAGGTTCTACTGTGCTGCTGTCAAGTTTTCCACTGTGTCCTCAGTTGGGCCCCACATAGCTGGTATTGCTGTCCTCACACTATTTTTAGTCATAGATCAGTTATCCCTGACACGTAGTGATGGGGATTAACAAAATGCACCCATATGCATCTCTGAAGGCTGAGCATGTGTGTCCCCAGACCAAAGTAGTCTTGGGTAGTTCTGGGTAGGATTAGCAGGCTTTTTTTTTTTTTTTTTTTTTTTTTTTATTGTCTCCCTCTACTGCTCCTGACAGAGAGAGAGATTGAGGCCAGAAACACTCCTAATTTGTTTAAGGAATTTGTTAGGAGGCTATTCTAAATCATACATCAGACCTTGTGTTTTGCCTCATTCAGTACCTTGCAGCTTCTGTGGCAGCTGGGTGGGGCTATCCTTCTGCTTATGGGAAGGGGCCTATTGAATCCCATCCTGATTTTATGAGAACACAGAGTAATAGGTCAAGCTGTGGGGATGTCCCCACCAATCTCCCATGTGGCAAAGGTTCCACATGCCTGGGGTAGGGAATTTCATAATGCCCAATGCCAGCTGGGAAGGCTGTACATGACAGGGTGAACACCATCGTAATCACATCATGTTCTGAAACTTCAGCCCCAAATACTCTGATCTTTATCCTCTTCTGACCTGAGAGGAATGCAAGGAATGGTCTTTAAATGACCCCGTTGTTTTCAGACTCTAGTACAGTGTTTGACTTGGACTTCCCCAGTGGCAGCAAATCACACCAGCTGACTCAAGCTTGCTTCACTTATTTATTTAATTATTTTAATTGTTTGGATCTCTTCATTTCATCAAATGACCCTCGGTTCTTGTAACAGGGAGGTAAACTTAGGACATTGGAGACTTGATCTAAGTTTCTGTCCAATCAGTTTTCTTCCTTGAGAAATCCTTTCCTGTTTGGTGCTACACATCTGTGTTTATTTCACAGTTCTCTTGTTCTCTACAGAGACTCTGTGGTCAGCTTAGAAACACTGGGCTGGGGGACAAGAACTTGACATTACTATCTCAGATCTAGCAAGTTAACACCAACATTATTTTAGGGTCCTTATTCAGAAGGTGAGAATCTCTTGGTAGATCTCAAAAACTAGCCTGCCATATTCCTGTCTAAGCAACTCCTTATTTGCTGTGGTTGTGTAGGGTCCCAGCAGGAAAATAACTAGAGCATTGGTTTTAGGTCTACTTAAGAATTTTTCTTTTATCATCCTTTCCACTACTGCATTCTTGCCTCCTTTCTTAACTGTCCCTGTTATGATTTCAAGGCTCTAGGGAAATGGTTCTCATCATAATGTAAACGACTACAACTATAACAAAAAAAATAAATAAAAAGCAAAAAAAGAAAGGAATAACAAAAAAATACCAAAATTTCTTTTTATTTGTTAATTAGGAAGCAATTGTTTATTTTATTTTTTATTTTTATTTATTTAATTTATTTGTTATTATTTTGTTTTTATTTTTATTATTTATTTTTATTATTATGTTATGTTAATCACCATACATTACATCATTAGTTTTTGATGTAGTGTTCCATGATTCATTGTTTGCATATAACACCCAGTGCTCCACGCGTTTATTGAGTACCTAGCTCATGAATAGCAATAATGGGCTTGCCTGCCTCCCTTCCATGAAAATTCTCTAAATGTAAGTTTTCCTACTTAGATTTATCTGTAGATGAGACCTTGCTCCATACTTGGGTTAAATTCTGGCTGGGAATGAAGGGAGTACTAGAACTTGCTTTAGCAATTTTCTCTTTTATCATTAAATAAGGAAAAGGTGTCCCTAACATCTAGTGGAAAAGCTTCTGTTGAGTGACTACCCCCAAGTAAGCCAGGGCACTTCTTGGACAGTTTCTCAATTCAGTCTTAGCCTGGCCATATGCTGCTCTTATCTTGCAGGTGTCCAGGGTCTAACATCCTGATAGGAGGCTATTAGCCATGGCCATGGAAATACTTGGTGTATTTTCCTCAGTTTCCTGCTACCTCCTATCAAATCTCTCTAACCGCTCCTGTCTGTTCACTTACCCCTCCCATGTCTCCCCTGCTTGCAGAGGCTTGCAGAGGTCCTGTCTCTCTTCTTCCTTCTGGTCTCCTTACTTCCGGAGAAATGGTCTCCCATTTGTATGTCCCTGGATTAAGAGATCCTTGGTCTCACACATCATCAGACTCACCGTTATCTGGTCTTCACAACCTATCAAATTCCCAGTTGTATCATACCACAGTAGCTGTGGGGTTTATAAAGATGTTAAGGTAAGGTTCTTTATCTTAAGGTGCTTTGACCCAGCTAGAGAGGTAAGACGATCCTATATGAAGATTACAGAGGACAACTGAATACAAAATTTGGATTTTCTGCTTTTAATAAGAGTTCAAAGAGTCAAGATTTTGGTGAGGACTAGTGGTAGAAACATACTCACGGAGTTGCATAGAAAGCAAGTTGGAACCTAAAGAATGGAGAGGTAGGGAGTAGAGGGAGAGGTATTCCAGACAGAGAAGAGCATAAGCGAAGGTACAGAGAGGTAGGAATAGGAATGGTATGTTCAACATATATAAAGAGCCTGACCTGATTAGAATTTGGGGTGAGTATTGCAGTCATTGGTGAAAGGTCTTAGTGCTTTCACTTGGAAATTGAGATGAGAGAGGCTTCCTTTGCTTTTCTCATCAGACTCTCCAAGCAGAAAGAAATGCTGCACAACGACAGTCTCCTTTCCAGTCCTTATATCTGTTTTCTATGAACAGATGTCCACGGAACACATTGTTTTAGGGGACGGTCTATGAAAGCTGGGAGCAAGTGAAAGCCAAAGCTTTGGCCAGAGATAAGCCCCTCAAAGACTACACGGAGGTCCTCATGTGCTTTCCTCTTTTACCTTTTCCTGGCTTAAAGTAATCATTTTGTTAAATATATTAGAGAAAAAAAAAAGAAAGGAAAGCAACTTAGATATTTAGCAGTGAGAAACATGGAGATTTTGATCCTTCTCGGGATGCAACATTATACTGCCATAAAAATAAAAAAAAAATGCCAAAAAATGTTAAAGATGCCAGATGCTTCCTACATTAAATAAAAAAAAGTAGGACTCAAATTTATACATGCATTGTGATTTCAGCTTTGTGAATATTTATATAAACAGATACGCAGCAGGATAGATGAAAAGCAACTGAGCCTGGCACAGCCCTTTTGGAGGGAATCAGAGATGGGGAGGGCAGATCTCAGAAACGGTATACCTATGCACGGACTCTAGAGACCTCAGCGGACAGGAGAACAGGCAGAGACTGTCTTCATGGCTCAAGGACTTGGGTGGACCAACAATGCTTGGAGTCGAGGATCTGTTGCTGTGTACTTGGCTAGGTGTGATAAGAGAAGCTACCAGTTTTAAACACACAGATTGACAAAATGCAGCAGAACAAAGTATCTGGCTGGAACTGGGAACGTTTAAATTACTACTCAAGGAGCATGCAGAGCTGATTTGCTTTCTGAAATGTCACTGTACAGAAAAACTTCACCAACACTCTCAGCCAGGTATGCCTGGACTGGAGATCGCCCTCGGGTTCTGGACAGCCCGCAAGTTCCGTAAATCAATGCTAAGTCAAGTAATCAGATGTCTCCATGGTGCTTGCACGATACTGTCCCAGGAATCTGGGGCTTTCATTGACTTCATGTCCAGCCCAGGATTTCCCTCTAGGCTGCAAGAGGTTTGCTTTGCCAGGTAACGTGGTGTTCTCTCTGCTCCTCCCTTGTGGGTATCAGAGATATCATCACCGTCTTGTCTTTTATTGAGTGCCTACTACGTGTGAGGTGCTTTACAGATATTATTTTTAATCTTCTCCACAATCCTATCAGATAGGCATTATTATCCCAATTTTATAGATGATGGAATTGAGACACAGTGCAATCCAATCACTGGCCGAGAGGAATAAAATTAGTAAGCTTGAAACTAGATGTCCTCCTCTGTCCTGCCTGTGACTGATACTTTTCAACTGCTCATTTGCCACTGTGTGTGTGTGCATGCGTGTGCACACGTGAGAGAGAGAGTGAGTTTGAGTGTTTCTTAATTGCACCTATTTCCTCGCACTGGTTTATTTCTCAAGTGTCTCTCTCCAACAACATCCAAATATATTATCTCTTAGTTCTTGTCTTTGTCAAAAGTTAGTCTTAACCACAAGTGGAAATTTAATTGAAAAAATAATGATAATTTTTTGAGGCTAAAATTTTGGCTAGAATTTAAAATAATACTTCTAGTCTCAGGATGACAGAAAAGCTCCTATGTAAGTTAGGAGCCACCTAAGATTAATGCTAAAGATACAACAAACAAACAAACTTCAAACATTCCTCACTTCATGTCTAGTGGAGGCCATGCTCAGACACTTTGATTCACGTGCCTCTCTGACACACAGGCCAGCACTTGGTATTAGCATACCAGGCCCTGAAGAAGTTGTTGACTTTGTTTTTATCTAGGCCAGGTCACTGTGTATCCAGTAAGACTGAATCCTTCTTCCTCTCTCTTCCTTTTTCCAGTAAATATAATTGAAAGCCAGGCACCATCCTAGGGAGCAGCAGTAAATAATGAATATGACAAGCATGGTGTCTGCTATCCCTGGGGGAAGGAGACAAAAAGAAACTAAGACATAGTGTGGTTAGTGCTCTGATGCGGGAAAGCAGGGGCGCTCAAGGGTACAGTGAAGTCTTCCTCAACCAAAATACATCAAAGCTGAGACTTGATGGATGAGGTAACATTAGCCAGGTGGGAGTGGAGAGTGTGAAAAGCAAGAGGGATGGTCCATAAAAGGCCCGAGAGGGAGGCATGCTATGCAAAGCTCAGCTGTCGGTCTCATTCCATCTGTCCAACTCATACATGAGTGCAGCAAAGGATCTACTAGGTTTGTTTTTAACTTTTTAAATTAAGAAGTAACAGAATTGAAGGAATACCAGAATTCCTATGGTCTCTAAGAATTTCACATAAACACTGAAATAAACAGAAATTCCACAGAGGAATCATAAATCTCTGCTGGAATGGCTACTTGTGGGGGGAATGGAACACCAGTTTTCTGGAAGGGGCTTAGGGCCCACTGAGAGATTGCATGGTGAGATTTTATTCTGTAACACATTAAGCGACTTTTTTTGCTGCAGTAAAACCACTGAGACCATGTTAGGCTGAGTCTAATTCAGGGCTGTGACTATGACCTCTGTCATGGGAGAGGACTAGAAAAATAGTCCCGGCTTGACCTTGGTGATAGGAGCAGCAAAGATTCGGGCATGGAATCAGATTTAGCTCATGACAGCTCGTTTTAGCTACTTAACTTATCAAGAAATTCCAGTTCAGGATAAACAGTCTTCAAAGACAGCACCTGAGATTGAGACACACTAAATGTTTGAGCCTACTTAGTCTAATTCCTGGGTCAGTGTCAGGATGAGGTGGCCCAACTTCAGGTTTTCTCAAGATTTCAAACACACAGCCTGTTGCTATGGGTCTAATTATAAAGAAACCCAATATTAGCATAAGGCTCAAGGTTAATTGGCAGAGCTTCAAAAACAATGTTATTAAGAACTCTTTCCTAGTATGCAAGTGCACCATTTCATGAATTTCCTTTCCTTCCTCTTTCTCTCCCTACCTTCTCCTTTTTAATAATAATACATAAAGATGCACTCCTAAGTCGAATGCTTAGTATTGGCCACACGTTATAACAAGAGCTAAGGTACATTCTATTACCTAATTCACATAACTCCTCTGTGCAGTAGATATGAGTTCACTGATTTTGGAGGTGAGAAAAATGGGGTTTAGAGGATAATGAATATGTTCATAACAAATGGACAAATAGTCACAAAATTGCAAAGTGTCTGAACTGGGATTTAAACCCTTTTTGTCTGAATTTGAGTCTGTGCTATTCCTATCTGTAGCTCAGCAACTAAAGTACACATGCTGGGGACATAGTCGCCTGTTGTCCCATGTGCCTTCCTGCCAGAAGACAGGGACCAGCTCCCTGGTTCTTCTATTTGCTGATAGCACCGAGCATAGCACGTAGCATGTGTTGGGACATCAATACATGAGGGAAGGCCTGGTCTAAATTTATCCTCGCCACACAAATTGCAGGATTTTTGCATCACTCTTCAGCTCGTTTTAGAAGGATAGGTCTTGCTCCAGCCTGAGGCCTGAGTCCCCACAAGAGAGCCCGCCTGGGTCACTGTGACAATGGGAAGCAAGGGGAAGGAAAGCCATAAATTAGGCCAGGGGAGGGAGGCAGAGGAAAACAGATACAGACTGCTGACAAGATTAATATGCAGTTGACGGAGAGTGCTTTCACACCAAAGCGCCAACAAATAAACACAATTCAGAAACTCATCCCTGCCTTACCAGAGGAGGCAGATTCTTGAGCCAAAGAAAGGGAGCGAATGAGCAAGAGAAAGGAAAAGAGAGGCCTGCGTGTGCACTGGGCCTTGTTTGCCAGAAATTCCTCTAGCTGGGTCAGATAACTGAGGGATGACGACATCAGCAGCAGGCCTGGGCGTTAGACGTTTTCTGACCAAAACTGGGGAAAGAAAAAGCAGACCAGGCACAACAGGGGAGGTGGGCTTGAGGACACCGAGTGGAAGCTGAAGATCAGTGCCTTCCCTGGGCATGGCCTGTCCTTTGCAGCCAGCTAAGGCAGGTGTCATCTTCTGACAGGAGTCAGCAAACCTGTCCCATCCTTGGCCAGACTCCTGATGGGCTCTCTCCTATTCCCTGGTGTAATGAATGGGACCTCAGCAGACTTCCGTGGAATACCTCAGAGCTAAGAGCCAATTCTTCTATTTTGTATTACGTTGAACCACATGAAATTGCCATTTGTGAAGGTCAAAAGCAGTTGAGTATTGGTAATTTCCCATGACTCAAGTAATGACAGATAGTTTTCAATCCAGGACCTGATTTTAAAATCAGGGCTCTTAATCACTCTTCTATACGGTTTGGCCAAGTAATTCTCCTTGCTTGAGCATAAAATCCAGACATTGAGCTTGGCCTAAAAGAATTTTCCTGATCTGATCTTTGTTTAGCTGGCTAGCTTCTCTCTGCAGCAAGATTGAACTTCTGGCCATTCAGCTGTTACTTCAGGTTGTTGATCTTTTACATATATTCTTTCAACTCTTTCTGAACACTCACATCCATCTCTTTTCTCCCAGATGTATCATTCCATCCTCAGGCCTTTACACACACATACACACATTATGGCAGACTCACTATTCCAAATTAAACTGTCTCATCTCATGGATGTCCAGTTTCAGAAAAACCTCTTGACTTGGGCTAGCATTCTGCTACAGAGCTCAGTGATGCATACATTGGAAGGCAAGATCACAAGTCAGAAAATTCAAGAACATTCAAACACACCCCGAGGAACTAGTTCAGTTCCTGGTTTTCCACACACTATAGTAAGTTTCTCATTTTTGCCTGCCTTTTCTCACGGATAGCCTGCTTTTCCCTGGTAGAATTTTCCAGAAGCACCACTAATATAAACAAAGCCTTTTGGAGGCAGTTATCAGCATTAGTTACAGATTCCAATGCTGGTTATAGATGTTGGGGCTGTTAGTGCTGGTGATTGGGAGCAGTTCAAATTATAAGTTTATAAGCTTTATTTAGTTGGATTTATGTAACATTTTTCCCTTCTGGAGAAAGTTATGGAAGAAAATGGCTTCTTAGCACTGAATCTTTTCTAAGGATCAAATTTGCCCCCTCCTTTTTCTATTAAAGCAAGTTGACATGGGTCTGTGCTGGGTGGACAGAAGATTTTGTAAACTACATGTGCTGTACAAAAATTCATTGAAACTGGGCAGAGGATGTGTTAATGAGCTCCATGACAGTAGAAGCCCTAGAAAGATGCTGGATATTATCTCTCAGGGATGTTGGGACTGGTGCTTGTGAACTAAATCCCTCCCAACCACGAGATTTTATGATTCTATAGTTATAACTTCTACACCCCTCCCCATTTTTGTTGTTAGCTTAGTATATAATGTATAATATACATATATATTTAAATAGAATATTTATATGATATTTTAAAACTATTTTTCCAAGTTTATATTTAAATTCCAGTTAGTTAACATACAGTGTAATATTAATAACATTAAAACTATTTTAATTACATTATATCGTGAATGAATTTCCATGTCAATCTATTTTTTCCATAACTTTGTTTTTAATGAATTTATAAGATTCCAGGGTATTTCATAATTTAAAACAAACCCTGATTTTTCACAGAAGGGGGTTTCCCGGTAATTTTTGACATTATTAAACAGAATCGGTGAATATCTCTACTTAAATTTCTGTCAATGTCCTTACTTATCTTATTTAGATAAATTGTGAAGTCAAAGGGTGTCACATTTTTCAGGATTTTGATGAATATTGAGAGACTGCCTTCCAGAAAGACTGTATAATTTAAATCCCACCAGAAGTCATGCTATGACTTTGAAAGCCCTCTCTTGACAACTTTCTTTCTTTTTCTTTTTTTCTTTCTTTCTTTCTTTCTTTCTTTCTTTCTTTCTTTCTTTCTTTCTTTCTTTCTTTCTTTCTTTCTTTCTTTCTTTTTCTTTCTTTCTTTCTTTCTTTCTTTCTTTCTTTCTTTCTTTCTTTCTTTCTTTCTTTTTCTTTCTTTCTTTCTTTCTTTTCTTTCTTTCTTTCTTCTTCTTTCTTTCTTCTTTCTTTCTTTCTTTCTTTCTTCTCTTTCTTTCTTTCTTTCTTTCTTCTTCTTTCTTTCTTTCTTTCTTCTTTCTCTTTCTTTCTTTCTTTCTTTCTTTCTTCTTCTTTCTTTCTTTCTGTCTGTCTTTCTTTTTCTTTCGATTTGAAGATAGAGGTAAAGAGAGAGAGAGCATGAGCAGGGGAGTGGGGAGAGGGAGAGGGAGCCCAATGCAGGGCTGAATCCCAGTACCCAGGGATCATGACCTGAGCCCAAGAGAGATGCTTGCTTAACCAACTGAGCTACCCAGGTGCCCCAACCACAACTTTCTGGTAATAGAAATCTGCCACGTTAGAAACCCAAGAAGATGGGGTTGTCTATGTCAGAGCCTCTCTAGGAGGTTCTTCCTACAGTGGAAGAGAATTAAAGAAAGGCAGAAGGCATACAGATTAAATGTACGGACTTAGGAATTAGAATTTGACTCAAATTCTGACTCCACTGTCTGTTAGTTCAACAACTTTGAGTGAGTTCCTTAAGCTCTTCTAACTGGTTTCCTCATTGGTAAAATGACAGAATCTATCTCACAGGTGTTTTGTTTTTTGTTTTGTTCATAAAGGTGATTTACAGAGAGGCCTTAACATCATGTCAGACATACAGTAACTGTTTTTGTTTTTTTTAACCATCAGCTGATATTTGTGCTATACTAAGCCTAGTCATTTACTCCTCATCATAACTATTTTTCCTAACTATGAATGGAAGCACGAGGTGAGGCAAGAAGGAAGAATGCAAGATGAAGCGCTTAGGCTGTTCCAGGGGAGAGATTTTAGGGTGAGGAAATATGTCTTTATCTTGTTGGGCAGCCTCCACCCTTGGCCTTATCTTTCCCTCTAGAATTTGCAGCAATTGGGGAAGGCTCTCCACCTGTCAGTGTCCCTTGGAGTTTCACTGGTCTCGTGGGCTCTCTGCTTGTTGCCTCTGCTTGCTCTGAAGGAGGCTCTGCTGACCTTGAGGGTCCAGGACAGAGTGTTGATCCCAGGAAAGACAGTAATAGTTTTGTTGACAGATACTTTTCAACAGCTGTATGGTATCTGGGAGGCTGAGAAAAGAGGTGGGAGGAGAATGACTTGGGGTTAACCCTTTCTTCTCCCCAACAGTATTCTCTTAAAGAAACCCTTGTATTGACGTCATTTTCACGGCCTTACTTAGACAGCTGATTGTTTGTTTGTTTGTTTTAACAGACCTGCTTAATCATTTTCCTACAAAAGCAATTTAACATTTAAGGTTCAGAAACACACTACACAAAATTTCAAACCATTTCAAAGCATTGTACTTGGGAGGATAACAGAGCAAGGGCCCACATTCAGAATGAGACAACCCTCAGATGCCCTGGGATTCTATCATCTTTCACCTTCAAAGGCACATTGGATTTGCAGAAGAGGAGATAGGGGTCCTTAATTTGGAAGAGAGAATCTAATTTATTTTGTTAAACTTCATTCCAATTTTTTTAGTACATAATATTGACATGTGGTTTATATAGTTATTTTCCTATTTATTAATCATAATATATGTGGTATCATAGCCAAAGCCTCTTATAAAAAATTATTAAAGTGCTTTAAATGCATGACATTTTGAGCACTAATCCCGTGGGACTTTTTATAATGCTGGTGTTGAGGGATAAGACTAACAAGCGCTTGTAAGCTGACTCTGGTGTCAGACTTTGCCTTTTGGCTTTGTTATATTTTAAGGGCAAATACATCTGCAGTATCTGAGTCATTGAAACATGACATAAAATAATGAGTGTATTTCATGGCAAAAATTCATCAGTGAGAACACAACTATATTCATCTTATTTTTCTATACATTCACTAAGGACTTACTGAAATGCAAAACCTAAACATTCTAGGGAATGTTAAGCACTAATTACCCGTTAGGATCGCTGCCCTGGAGAAACTGCTCCCCAGAGATGAGACCCAATTCACTTAGAATCAGCTGTAACACAAGGCAGAATGTGATGACTCTCAAATAATATACAAGCAATGGAAGGTCTTAGGGGACTGAGGTAGTAAAGAGAATATATTATTATAGGTCGGGCTTTGTTGTTAGATTTGGGTTGGGTGCCATGCTCTGTCTTTGGTAGCTAGGCAAACTTACATGCTCTGTTTAACCCCTCTGAGCTTTATTTGCCTTATCTGAAGAACGGGCACACCTAACTCACGGTTGTTTGTGAAACTGCAGGTATAAAACATTTGGCAGAGTGCCCATCACAGAGAGTACTTAATAAGTGATGGCTAGCAATGGTAGGGACAATTGGAGGGGGATGGTAGAGAGGCTTTTGGCTTTGGAGAGAGGTGTGAGTGGAGCTGGACTAGATGTGGGGTGAGGGTACTCCGGGTAGCAAAGATGGCTTTCTCAATGGCGTGGAGTGGAACGAGAGTGTGCTGAGAACCTTTAGGAAGTGAGATTGAGACTGAGGGTCTGGGAGGTAGGGTATACAGTTTGAAAAGGAAAACTCACCCAACTGATTCGTCATTGTAAGATAGAAAGGTGGTTAGTCTGGGGAGAGCCAAGCACCTTGATTGTCATGTTAAGAAGGTGGGGGGTTTATTTGGTTGGCACTGGGGAGACCATCTGTGTTTTAGGGAGCACTCTCATGACCTGGAGACTGGATTGTAGGGGAAGGGAAGAAATTAAAGGCAGGTAATTTCAATAACCCAGGCAGAAGGTATGCTCAGGGCTCCTTCTACTAATCCCAGCAAAATAAGATGTATCACCTTTGGTTGGAAAGAGGCTTTTTCGAAGGTAACTGTTAAAAGCCTTGTGCAATTTGTTCTTTATTCTGATGCGATCAATCGTTCCCTCTCGGTGAGGCTGATTTCCCCCTTATTCCCTTCACTTATCTGCCTACAGACAACTGCCTGTTTATATTCCTGCTTTATTCCTTTGTCGTCCTGAGAGAACACCACCAAGAAGCAAACTCTAGGCCACTGGTTCCTGAGCCTGGCTTACCTCAGGTAGCTTGTGAGAAATACAAAAGCCTGCAATTTCTGATTTGGCAGGTCTGAGGTGAACCCAGGAAGCTTCTTTTTTGAAAGGTCCCCAGATGAGCCTATGATCAGCCAGGTTGGTGAACCACTGTGCTAGATTTAAACTTGCTGAGCAAGCCTGTATCTGATTCATTTTTGAGGCTATGAGGGCTTGTCACATTATCTAGCTCCAAATAGGTGTCTCATGAATATTCAGCACACAGAACTAAAGTGTTATAACCAGTGCAGAGAGACGCCAAACGTTAGGAAAATAATGGCTGTGGAATGCCTAGCTGGGAACCCAGGGCAATTCTTGCGAAGAACAATTTCTGTTTCTGTGCTGGCAGGGGGCAGGGCTGGAAGCCTCGCACAGAGCTTTCCTTGATTGATTGCCCTGTAACTTGAGGCCTGCCTTTGACCTGAGGGTCACAGCATCGGGTCTACCAACTTGCAAATCATTAAAATATTGTTCAGGGCAAAGCAGACATTATCGGAGAACTGCGTAGTTTTCAGTGAGAAGGTTAGGACCTGATTTTATTAGTAATCAAAGAAATGCAAACAAAGATCCTTTTGAGTTCATAGAAACATTTCCCAAGTGTGAAGAACTAAGGTTCTTCACGTTGTGGTGAGATGGCAATGACCCAACCATTTCAGAGAGAAATTTAGTATTTTCTAATAAGCCCTCTAAATAGTCCATTTCATCTGACTCATTGATTTTCATGCCCATGAATGTATCTTGTAAATTATTCAAACTATTAAAAAAAGACAACTGCACAAAGATGTTTACCACAGCGTCATTTATAAATTTGAAGCAACTGCAAGTCCTCCAATAAAGGAATAGGGGACTAAATAAATTGGTGAAATTTTAGATAGCCATTAAAAAATAATGTGAGGCTTGGTACCCTTATGGGGAAAAGCTTTTAATACAGTGTAAATGAAATAAGTTAAATGAAAAAAAATTATACATTAGAATTACAACTATATAACTTATAAACATATTTATAACAGATTGGAGAGATGTATATAAAAATAATTCTAGGGTTCAGAGGGTGGCATTATGAGTGGTTTGTTCCTTTTTCCTAACATTTGCAGGTTGAGTTTGTGGTACTTTCCTACTTTTATTTATTTATTTTTTTAGAGATTTTATTTATTTATTTGTCAGAGAGAGAGAGAGACAGAGGCAGGGAGAGGGAGAAGCAGGCTCCTCACTGAGCAAGGAGCCCAATGTGGGACTCGATCCCAGGACCCCGGGATCATGACCTGAGCCGAAGGCAGCCGTTTAACTGACTGAGCCACCCAGGCGTCCCTACTTTCCTACTTTTAAAAATGAAAACATGCAGCTATTCACAAACACACACTAAAATAGGGGATTGGATCACAGTCACCAATGAGCCAGTAGTAAAATTTAGGCAAGAATCTAGATATGCCAGCAGGGTGTAACCCCCCTTCCTTCACCCCGCAGAGACCACCATACTATTTTATGAAAGAATGGCCTTTCATTTTGGTTATACAAACTCCTCCAGAGTTTAAAAACACAAGGAGACAAAACAGAAAACAAATTCACAACAAAAATTCCCCTGAAAACCCTGTTTCTCCTCCCCACCTTCTTCTACAGGCCTTATATTGGGAGAAATTTGTTGTTATTGTTTTCTTTTGAAAAGCCCCTTTCCCTGCCTTCCTTGAAAATGACTCAGATCTAGATCTTGGTGGGCTTTTCAAAGACATCTAGGAGAAAGAAGCTTATGGGACAAGCATGTGATGTTAAATAAGGTCATGCTTGCTGTTGGTGGTGATCTCTCCCACATGATACGGTCCTATTTTTAACTGAGACAATTGGTGAATGACTCAGGAAGACCTCTGAAGCCAAATGGCAGCTTGGAGGATAGAACTTGCTATTAACTGAGGAGAAAATAACTAATGCTGTCAGCTAAAACTGCCCATTTTCTGCTTTCAGTACATCTGGAGACCAAAGAATGCTGCAATAAACCCAGTTTAAAAAGCTTCATCCTAGGGCACACATAGGTATGCTGCTGGTTGAATACTTTTTTTCTTCTTTGTTCAGAAAATAATTTTGAGGGAAGAGAGTTTTTGAAAATGCTGACCAATAAATATTCCTTTTGGATGTTCACAAGATAAATTTGTGCCACGGAGACTGCTTTCAAATGGATTTCACCAGAGCTCGCTCATTTTTGTGGAGGTGGAAATGAGTGGGGGGAGGGGAGCAAACAGTATAGAACGCTTCAAGGAACACACTGGGGGAAATGCTGATGTCGTCTGATACACTCATTTTACAGATGAGAAAAGTGGAGACCTCGGGCATTCTACTACCTTGCTCCAGAGCCCCTGGCTGTTGAATGCCAGAACTGACTAGAGAATTCTATTGTGTCTCCCATGCCACCAGATTGTGTCTGTCCCTCACAGTTACACAGAACCTACAACAGATGTGCCGATTAATATTGTTAATGTTATTCTTATGTTTAATTTTCTAGTTGAAATCATTAGTCTGGAGTTCTCAAAAGACTTACAGGCCACAAATATATCTATTAGCCTTTGTCTGGGAGGTGCTTTAGATAAACGAGTCATTTTAATATTATTCAGGTCCTATGGCTGGTAAATGGTAGAACTGGGACTTGAGACAGAACTTTTACTGTTACATTAAGCTGTCTTTCTGAGCTGATTTCAAAAGCAGTGAACTCCTTTGTGATAATTAAGGGAATTTCAGGCTGGCCTTGGCCCGCAGAGGAGACCTGTCTGTCCTCACGAAAACCTAAGTGAGGTGATCTTAAAAAGTGAGAAAGAAGGGACGGGGCCATACTTCCCGCTGCAGTGATAGTAACCAAGATGTGTGAGCTCTGAAAAGTATTTCACCTTGTCTTATCGCAATGACTGCTTTAAATACCTGAGGTGTAGCTGGACCCCAGTGAGCCAGGTGCGGTCCTTTGTCTAGAAAACTGTCATCTTCTAGCTGCGTTAAATCCATAGTGTGCATCCTTTCCTTCAAAATCCCAGCCCATGCATCAGAGCTCACAGGTCTGAGGGTGTAGTTTAGAATATGCAGCATGTCAATTTCACATTGTCTTTGCTTTGGTAAGAACCAGCCTCAAGGACAAACTCAATGGCACGGAGTTTCCACGAGGGTTCTGGGTTAGGGGCTTAGAAAGGTCACGTGTCTGACTTTCGGAGAGGAAAAAAAAACTGAAAAGCAGGTCAAGAACTCTAGCTGTTAAGAAGCGTGGCTGCTTCTAGGCAGTCAGTTGTAGGCGCTGGGCTGCATGGGGGTGGGGAGCACTCTTAATTTAGCTCTAGAGTCATCATTATGTATTAAGTGCCTGTAGACTTTTGTCTAAATTTTAATAAGCTACCTATATGTTTGGCTGGGTTGATTGAATCCACCTGAATAATTTCCTGCCTATTTCAGCAGCATTAATCATATGTACTGTTTCCTGACACTTTTACTAATGTGGTATAAGACATGGACAAAAGCTGTAGTTTCATTCTTTTTGCTGTGCCTAAAATACCCACATCTACTCATATAGAATGATTGGCACTGGAAATAGGGAAGAGTTTATATACTTTTATATTTTAAATGGCCAGGATATGTTGATGAACTCTACTATGAAGCATGTTTTTTAAAAAGGATTAATTAAGTAATTTAATCAAATGAGAACACTCAAAAGATGTCTCGGTTCTCATAAAAACATGACGAGGAAACAGATAAAGCTCTAAAGGACTGGATAACTTTTCTCAAGGTCATATAAATAATAACAATGACTTCGTAATTCAAATCCAGGTCTGAATTCTTTCCACTACACCAGGCTGTGTTAGAGTAAAACTCCCCTGAACGTGGGCTCTTCTCTTTCAGGGAAGACCCTACAGACACTTTAGAAATGGTCGGGGCCTCAGATGGTTGCTCCAAATATCAAGTATTGTATTATAGATGTATTCATGTATATATCTCTCTATATACTATGTGCTATATTATTTTGAATTTCTAGACTCAAAGTGCCCGTTGCTGGTTTCATTAATAGAACTTTGTATTACACAGCATGTTCAGCATGGATAAAATTCTAGATTCCTCACCCCAGAATGAAGGTGCAATACTAACTCAGAATTTGACAGCCTTTAAAAGTCACTGAGAGACCCTTGCCTTCATCTGTAAGGTTAGGATAACGATATTTGATCCTACTTGTGACGTCCATAGTGAGGGATGTTATGAAAGTACTTTGGGCTCACATGAAAACAAAACAAACCTGTTGTGGTAAAAAGTACCCCATGACTTTGTCAAGGGACCAGTTTTTGCAAATTTCCCAACCTGGTAAACTTCTTAGGAGTCATGGAAAATGCATATAAAAATAGGGATTAACATTTTGAATGTGCCTGTAGAAATACTTCATATGGGAAAACGTCTTAGTGGTTTTATTGTGCTGAATAAAGCCAAAGAAGGATTATTTTTACATAAAATCTCTCACCTAACTAGGACCACCTGGTGTACAATTGTGTCCCATAACCCAGTGATGTTCCAAATTCCCTTCCAGAACACAAGTCACACTGCTGAGGTTAATTCCCTGCTAATTAGAAGGCACGTCAGTTCTCCTTTCATACTCTGGGGGGCTGCATGTTGCAATTTTAAAACGCACCAGCCCAGCCACTGCTTGGCAACTAGCTCTCCACTATCTTTCTTTCCTTTCTCTGGCTTGTAAAGTGATTATTTAAATATCTTACCAATGTGTTGAGCTTCTTAAGGAGCAGTCCCTATACATGTTGACAACTAATGTGTGTAGCTGGTGAAAAGACTTGAATTTTACTGAAGGACTTCTACTAGCTACTGTGAATTTCTTGGTATAAAGTGCTACAGGCATTATTAACAATGACAAACTAGAGGTTTGTCTGAGGTTTCTCTTAATAAAGGAAATACCCAATTAGAAACTTCTTAAAGCAGTTTAAAAAATCTCTTAAAATTTCCTTCATACATCTGATGAAAATTATATACACTTTACCAGGAAGAAATGTATGTACACATATTTTCAGGTGGTCCTTAGACTTTTGATAGCCCATCAGTCCATTAACCACTGAGAATCCCTCTCTCACAATGCCTACTTGTACATAAAGCAACAACACTCATTTATAATATGATTGATAATGAACATTTACACATATTGAACTTGGCACTGTGGTGAAACAGTCAACCTCAAAGATCTAAGTGTTTATACTAAAAAAAAAAAAGGGCAAACGGACTTCTGGTTTGAGATGGATTTGTACAAATTTGCAGAGAGGAGTCTCCTACATATGTCCTGTGTGTGGGTAGGTGCGTACATGTAGAGTTGTGGGTGTGGGTGTATGTGTGTGGGCGTGGGGGTATGCAGATTTATCAAGTGTTAACATTTTGCTATATTTACTCTCTCATATATATGTACAAATGTGTGTGTGTGTATATATATGAATGCAAACACTTCTATATAATCAAATCATTTTCATACCCAAGAAATGTAACATATTCAAATTTCTCCAACTGTCTCAGATGGGCATTATAGGTATTTTTCTAAACTCCAGAATCCAATTAACATATTGCATTTAGTTGTCACATCTCTTTAAGTTCCTTTAATCTAGAAAAGTTCCCTGATAGCTTTTATTTGACATTTTTGAAGAGTCCAGAGAAGCTGTCTTGTAGAATGTTCCACAATCTCCTTATGATTAGATTCAGGTTAGACGTTTTTGGCAAGAAGGCTCCGTAAGTGATGTGGGAACTCACTCTTAAGCACAGCCCTTGCTGTTTTTGGAGGACTCACAATGAACATACTATCAAGTTCCTTACCCTTTAGGCACTCTTGAGTTAAGACAATATTAATCACACATTAGATATCACACACATACAAACTACCCACTTAAAAAGATCAGATTTTTTAGATGTACCTATTTTTAAGTCTGGCCACAGATCCCATGAGGGTATTTTGGAAGGTGGTATGAATCCATTATTTTACTGGCTCTAGCCTTGGAAGGTATTTATTAAGGGGGAGGGATTCAGCAAGAGGATAAAAGTGTCTGCGGGCCTGTGGACTTTGGTGATAGCAAAACTGCAATCTGTAGTGGGTCAATGTGAGCAAAGAACCTGGTCAAAGGGACAAAGAAGTCAAGGAAGCCAGAGAATAGATAGAGAGGTAACGTGGACCAGGCTACGTTGACAGAAGGCTTGCAAACTCAAAGAGCTCTAGCTGCAGTGTTTAGTAAACGTTTTCGTACTTGACTAGGGTTTGCTCTTGGCAAATTATATCTTTTTGTTTCTAAGAAATAAAAAAGGAGGAGAGGGCTTGAGAAGCCTTTTGAATAGAAAATAGCACCGAGAGAAACAATATTTTGATGAGTTAGTGCTAAATGAATTAGAAACATGTGGACTGAATTTCCCTTGAAATACAAATGGATTGAATAATTAATGGAAAAAGCACTTGGCAAAATGTACTTGAGGTTTTTATTGAACCCAAACCAAAACATTTGAAAATATTTTGAAATATGTGAAAAGTACAATATACATCTGGATTTGCCCAACCCTAGTAAGGATACAGGAAATATTATTTTTATTTAACATTTATATGATAGCTGCAGTGTACCTCAATCCTGAGGTATTTCTTACAACGGCCCTGTGGTCTAGGTTGTAATTATTATTTTCGTTAGGGGCAAGAAATATACCAGCACTCATATAGTGAGTTCCAAGTAGAAGATTCTATTGGTCTATATTCTTTAGAGGTTTTTAGTAGGAACCTTAAGCCAGCAGACCCAAAACTTGAGACCAAGTCCTGGCTTTAATTCTTATTGGACCAATCTCACTATATATCTTCTTGTAGATTTCATCAGTATATAGTTTCTCCCTTTTCCCTACTAATATATTTTTACTTAAAGACTATTATGCAAGATGTTACTATCACTACATCAGCTTTCTTTGGTGACAACTTGCCAAATATATCTGTGGTAGGCAGAATAATGATCTCCCAAAAATATCCACATCCTAATTCCTGGAACCTGTGAATATGTTATATTAGGCAAAAGGAAATTAAAGTAGCAGATGGAACTGAGGTTGCTAATTAGATGACCTTAAAAAAAGGAAATTATCCTAGGTACTGTAATCATAGTGATGCTTAAGAGTAGAAGAGGGAAGTTGGGAAAGTCAGAGAAGGAGATGTAATGATAGCAGGAAGGTCAGAATGATGTGATATGAGAAGGACTCAACCCTGCACGGCTGTCTTTGAAGATGGAGGAAGGGTAATGGCCCCAGACATGTGGGCCATTAATAATAAATAATATTATTTATAATAATATTATTTAATAATACATAAAATATTTTATTTTATTTTTATTCTTTTTATTTCTTCTTCTCCACCTTGTGTTGTTAAATCACATTTTTAAAATTACTTTTCTTCCTCTACTGGGTTTTGAAGTTATACAACTGATATCATTTTGGTGATAACCTTACATTAAAAAATAAACTATTTTTTATTGAAGTGTAACATGTATACAGAAAAGTGTACATGACATAATTATATAGCTATAGGAATTATAATAAAATGAATATAGCCAAATGACAGGTAACCATCATCCAGGTCAAGGACTAGAATATTACTCGTACCCCAGAAGCCCCCTGGGGCCCTTCCCAATCACTAACCCTTCCTCCTCAAAGGTAAACACTGTTGTGACTTTTAACAAACCAATAAACTAGTTTTCTTAATTTTAGCACTTCTTAAAAAATGGTATCAGAGAGCATGTATATATTCTTTCTTGTGAGAATAATCTATGCTGTGAATTGCTGTATATTATTCATTTCCACCACCATATAGCATCATATGTGCATCCACAGAGATGTGCAAGAATGTTCACAGCAATATTATTCATAACAGCTCCAAACTGGACACATCCTAAATGTCTAGCAACAGTAGAATGGGTATATATATTCTGGTACATTCGTGCCTTTACATTTTTAACATGCATAATTAAAGTTAACCAGTATCTTCATGTGTTCCTAAACAATAGAAGGACTTTAGGACAGCTTAACTCTTCCATGTTATTATTGCTTAGAATTTTATCTCCAAATTCATCTAAACCCCATCCCCATTGGTCATTACCTTTTCTTTAAAACAACAAAAACAAATCCTTAGATTTAACAGCATGTTTACTAATTTCTTTGCTTACTTGCAGATCTAGATTTTCTAATCTTTCTCTCCTTCAACATTAAATTTTCATCTTGCTAAAGTACATCTTTCTAAAATTCTTTTAGCAGGGATCTGGAATAGTAAATGCAGTCTTTAAAGATATTTTAGTTGTTTATAGAATTCTCAGTAGACTTACTCTCCCTTAGCTCTTTTTTTTTTTAATAAAGATTTTATTTATTTATTCATTAGGGACAGAGGGGGAGAGGGGGAGAGGGAGAGAGAGAGAGAGAAGCAGAGGGAGAAGCAGGCTCCCAAGGAGCAGGGAGCCCGATGCGGGACTCGATCCCAGGACCCTGGGATCATGACCTGAGCCAAAGGCAGACGCTTAACCATCTGAGCCACCCAGGCGCCCTCTCCCTTAGCTCTTTAAAGATAATTTATTCCACTTTAAAGTTGCATCTACTGTTGTTGATGAGCATTCCTTTGTAAGTAACCTGTTGTTTTCCTCTGATAGTTTTTGAGGGTTTTAATGATCTGTATTGTCCCTATACAATATTTCTAGGTTTGGATTTATCTTTATCCTGCTCAAAACTCAGTGTGATTCTTCAATCTACAGAATCACACCTTTCTTCAATTCTGGAAAATCATACACATGATCTTTTCCAAAGTTCTCTATTCTCTTTCTTCTTTCCTTCTGTAATAACAAATAAATAAACAAAATAAAATTTCAATTCTTTCTTTTTTGTCTCTTACTTCTTTTATATCTTCCATCCCATCAATCTTTCCTTGATGATTTTCTGTGTGATTCCGTTAGATTTGATTTCTAATTCTCCAATTCTACCTTCAGCTGTATCTAGTTATTATTTAAGTCATACACTTGGCTTTTCACATCAGTGACTATATTTTCTGTTTCTAGAATTCTTTTTTTTTTTTATTTTTTTTTTATTTTTTATTGTTATGTTAATCACCATATATTACATCATTAGTTTTTGGTGCAGTGTTCCATGATTCATTGTTTGTTCATAACACCCAGTGCTCCATGCAGAACGTGCCCTCCTCAATACCCATCACCAGGCTAACCCATCCCCCTACCCCCCTCCCCTCTAGAACCCTCAGTTTGTTTTTCAGAGTCCATCATCTCTCATGGTTCGTCTCCCCCTCTGACATACTCCCCTTTTCTTCCTCTCCTGTTATCTTCTTCTTTTTCTTTTTTCTTAAAATATGTTGCATTATTTGTTTCAGAAGTACAGATCTGTGATTCAACAGTCTTGCACAATTCACAGCGCTCACCGTAGCACATACCCTCCCCAATATCTATCATCCAGCCACCCCATCCCTCCCACCCCCAACCACTCCAGTAACACTCAGTTTCTTTCCTGAGATTAAGAATTCCTCATATCAGTGAGGTCATGTGATACATGTCTTTCTCTGATTGACTTATTTCACTCAGCATAACACCCTCCAGTTCCATCCACGTCGTTGCAAATGGCAAGATCTCATTCCTTTTGATGGCTGCATAATATTCCATTGTGTATATATACCACATCTTCTTTATCCATTCATCTGTCGATGGGCATCTTGGCTCTTTCCACAGTTTGGCTATGGTGGACATTGCTGCTATAAACATTGGGGTACATGTACCCCTTCGGGTCCCTACATTTGTATCTTTGTGGTAAATACCCAGTAGTGCAATTGCTGGATCGAACGGTAGCTCTAATTTCAACTGTTTGAGGAACCTCCATACTGTTTTCCAGAGGGGTTGCACCAGCTTGCATTCCCACCAACAGTGTAGGAGGGTTCCCCTTTCTCCACATCCCCGCCAACATCTGTCGTTCCCTGACTTGTTAATTTTAGCCATTCTGACGGGTGTGAGGTGGTATCTCATTGAGGTTTTGATTTGGATTTCCCTGATGCCAAGCGATGTTGAGCACTTTTTCATGTGCCTGTTGGCCATTTGGATGTCTTCTTTGGAGAAATGTCTGTTCATGTCTTCTGCCCATTTCTTGATTGGATTATTTGTTCTTTGAGTGTTGAGTTTGATAAGTTCTTTATAGATTTTGGATACTAGCCCTTTATCTGATACGTCATTTGCAAATATTTTCTCCCATTCTGTCGGTTGTCTTTTGGTTTTGTGGACTGTTTCTTTTGCTGTGCAGAAGCTTTTTATCTTGATGAAATCCCAATAGTTCATTTTTGCCCTGGCTTCCCGTGCCTTTGGCGATGTTTCTAGGAAGAAGTTGCTGCGGCTAAGGTCGAAAAGGTTGCTACCTGTGTTCTCCTTTAGGATTTGGATGGACTCCTGTCTCACGTTTAAGTCTTTCAACCATTTGGAGTCTATTTTTGTGTGTGGTGTAAGGAAATGGTCCAGTTTCATTCTTCTGCATGTGGCTGTCCAATTTTCCCAACACCATTTGTTGAAGAGACTGTCTTTTTGCCATTGGACATTCTTTCCTGCTTTGTCAAAAATAAGTTGACCATAGAGTTGAGGGTCCATTTCTGGGCTCTCAATTCTGTTCCATTGATCTATGTGTCTGTTTTTGTGCCAGTACCATACTGTCTTGATGATGACAGCTTTGTAATAGAGCTGGAAGTCCGGAATTGTGATGCCACCAGCTTTGCTTTTCTTTTTCAGTATTCCTCTGGCTATTCTGGGTCTCTTCTGGTTCCATACAAATTTTAGGATTATTTGTTCCATTTCTTTGAAAAAAGTGGATGGTATTTTGATGGGGATTGCATTGAATGTGTAGATTGCTCTAGGTAGCATTGACATCTTCACAATGTTGATTCTCCCAATCCATGAGCATGGAACGTTTTTCCATTTCTTTGTGTCTTCTTCAATTTCTTTCCTGAGTATTTTATAGTTTTCTGAGTACAGATCCTTTGCCTCTTTGGTTAGATTTATTCCTAGGTATCTAATGGTTTTGGGTGCAATTGTAAATGGGATAGACTCCTTGATTTGTCTCTCTTCTGTCTTGTTGTTGGTGTATAGGAATGCCACTGATTTCTGTGCATTGATTTTATATCCTGCTACTTTACTGAATTCCTGTATGAGTTCTAGCAGTTTTGGGGTGGAGTCTTTTGGGTTTTCCACATACAGTATCATATCATCTGCAAAGAGTGAGAGTTTGACTTCCTCTTTGCCGATTTGGATGCCTTTGATTTCTTTTTGTTGTCTGATTGCTGTGGCTAGGACTTCTAATACTATGTTGAATAGCAGTGGTGAGAGTGGACATCCCTGTCGCGTTCCTGACCTTAGGGGAAAAGCTCTCAGCCTTTCCCCATTGAGAATGATATTCGCTGTAGGTTTTTCGTAGATGGCTTTTATGATATTGAGGTATGTACCCTCTATCCCTATACTCTGAAGAGTTTTGATCAAGAAAGGATGTTGTACTTTGTCAAATGCTTTTTCTGCATCTATTGAGAGGATCATATGATTCTTGTTCTTTCTTTTGTTAATGTATTGTATCACGTTGATTGATTTGCGGATGTTGAACCAGCCTTGCAGCCCAGGAATAAATCCCACTTGATCGTGGTGAATAATCCTTTTAATGTACTGTTGGATCCTATTGGCTAGTATTTTGGTGAGAATTTTTGCATCCATGTTCATCAAGGATATTGGTCTGTAATTCTCTTTTTTGATGGGGTCTTTGTCTGGTTTTGGGATCAAGGTAATGCTGGCCTCATAAAATGAGTTTGGAAGTTTCCCTTCCATTTCTATTTTTTGGAACAGTTTCAGGAGAATAGGTATTAATTCTTCTTGAAATGTCTGTTAGAATTCCCCTGGGAAGCCATCTGGCCCTGGGCTTTTGTTTCTTGGGAGATTTTTGATGACTGTTTCAATTTCCGTAGTGGTTATAGGTCTGTTCAGGTTTTCTATTTCTTCCTGGTTCAATTTTGGTAGTTGATACATCTCTAGGAATGCACCCATTTCTTCCAGGTTATCTAATTTGCTGGCATAGAGTTGCTCATAATATGTTCTTATAATTGTTTGTATTTCTTTGGTGTTGCTTGTGATCTCTCCTCTTTCATTCATGATTTTGTTGATTTGGGTCATTTCTCTTTTCTTTTTGATCAGTCTGGCCAGGGGTTTATCAATCTTGTTAATTCTTTCAAAGAACCAGCTCCTAGTTTCGTTGATCTGTTCTACTGTTCTTTTGGTTTCTAGTTCATTGATTTCTGCTCTGATCTTTATGATTTCTCTTCTCCTGCTGGGTTTAGGCTTTCTTTGCTGTTCTTTCTCCAGCTCCTTTAGATGTAGGGTTAGGTTGTGTATTTGAGACCTTTCTTGTTTCTTGAGAAAGGCTTGTATTGCTATATACTTTCCTCTCAGGACTGCCTTTGCTGTATCCCAAAGATTTTGAACAGTTGTGTTTTCATTTTCATTGGTTTCCATGAATTTTTTTAATTCTTCTTTAATTTCTTGGTTGACCCATTCATTCTTTAGTAGGATGCTCTTTAGCCTCCATGTATTTGAGTTCTTTCCGACTTTCCTCTTGTGGTTGAGTTCTAGTTTCAAAGCATTGTGGTCTGAAAATATGCAGGGAATGATCCCAATCTTTTGGTACCGATTGAGACCTGATTTGTGACCTAGGATGTGATCAATTCTGGAGAATGTTCCATGGGCACTAGAGAAGAATGTGTATTCCGTTGCTTTGGGATGGAATGTTCTGAATATGTCTGTGAAGTCCATTTGGTCCAGTGTGTCATTTAATATCTTTATTTCCTTGTTGATCTTTTGCTTAGATGATCTGTCCATTTCAGTCAGGGGGGTGTTAAAATCCCCCACTATTATTGTATTGTTGTCAATGTGTTTCTTTGCTTTTGTTATTAATTGGCTTATATAATTGGCTGCTCCCATGTTCGGGGCATAGATATTTACAATTGTTAGATCTTCTTGTTGGATAGACCCTTTAAGTAGGATATAGTGTCCTTCCTCATCTCTTATTACAGTCTTTGTTTTAAAATCTAGTTTGTCTGATATAAGGATTGCCACCCCAGCTTTCTTTTGGTGTCCATTAGCATGGTAAATGGTTTTCCACCCCCTCACTTTCAATCTGGGGGTGTCTTTGGGTGTAAAATGAGTCTCTTGCAGACAGCATATTGACGGGTCTTGTTTTTTAATCCAATCTGATAGCCTGTGTCTTTTGATTGGGGCATTTAGCCCATTTACATTCAGGGTAACTATTGAAAGGTATGAATTTACTGCCATTGTATTACCTGTAAGGTGACTGTTAACTGTCTGTTGTCTGTGTTCGTTTCTGCTCTTTGCTGCTTTTAGGTTCTCTCTTTGCTTAGAGGACCCCTCTCAATATTTCTTGGAGGGCTGGTTTCGTGTTTGCAAATTCTTTTAGTTTTTGTTTGTTCTGGAAGCTTTTGATCTCTCCTTCTATTTTCAATGATAGCCTAGCTGGATATAGTATTCTTGGCTGCATATTTTTCTCGTTTAGTGCTCTGAAGATATCTTGCCAGTCCTTTCTGGCCTGCCAGGTCTCTGTGGATAGGTCTGTTGCCAATCTAATGTTTCTACCATTGTAGGTTACATATCTCTTCTCCCGAGCTGCTTTCAGGATTTTCTCTTTGTCTCTGAGACTCGTAAGTTTTACTATTAGATGTCGGGGTGTTGACCTATTTTTATTGATTTTGAGAGGGGTTCTCTGTGCCTCCTGGATTTTAATGCCTGTTTCCTTCCTCACATTAGGGAAGTTCTCTGCTATAATTTGCTCCAATATACCTTCTGCCCCTCTCTTTCTCTCTTCTTCTTCTGGGATCCCAATTATTCTAATGTTGTTTCGTCTTATCGTATCACTTATCTCTCGAATTCTGCCCTCGTGATCCTGTAGTTGTTTCTCTCTCTTTTTCTCAGCCTCTTTATTTTCTATCATTTGGTCTTCTATATCGCTGATTCTCTCTTCTGCCTCATTTATCCTAGCATTTAGTGCCCCCATTTTTGATTGCACCTCATCAATAGCCTTTTTGATTTCGATTTGGTTAGATTTTAGTTCTTTTATTTCTCCAGAAAGGGTTTCTCTAATAACTTCCACGCTTTTTTCAAGCCCAGCTAGTATCTTTAAAGTCATGATTCTGAACTCTAGGTCCGACATCGTACTAATGTCCGTATTGAGTAGGTCCCTGGCTGACGGTACTACCTCTTGTTCTTTTTGCTGAGGTGATTTCTTTCGTCTTGTCATTTTGTCCAGAGGAGAATAGATGAATGAGAGAACAAAAGGCTAACAGGTTTACTACGTCCCCAGCAAATATACTGTATACAAATCAGAAAAGACCCGAAACCAGGGGAAAAGAAAGGGAAAGAAAGAAAAAAGAAAGAGAAAAAGAAAAAAAAAAAGAAAAAAAAGATAAAAACAAAAACAAAACAATTCAAAAAAGGCAGAATATGATCAAATATGATCAGGCTAGTGCATAGATCAGTGCCACACACTAGATTTTGGGCGTATTTTGGTCTGTTAGAAAAAAGTGCCTCCTAAAATTTTAAAGGAAGAAAGACATATATGTACAAAATAAGGGTTGATACAATGAAGGGATGGAAGATGACTGTAAAGATGAAAATTATAAAAGATTTTATAAAAGGACTTGGTAAGATAAGTTGTTTGAAAAAAGAAAGAAGATTTAAGGAAAAAAAAAAAAAGGAAAAAGGGAGAGAATGTGATCAGGCAGGAGACTAGAACAAAGCCATACACTAGTGATTTAGGGTATATTTTGATCTGTTAGAAGAAACTGTACCTCAAAATTTTAAAGAGAGAACAACTTATATATATATGCCAAAAACAAGGATAACTACTATGAAGGGATAAAATATGACTCTAAAAATGAAAAAAAAAAATGTTTTTTTTTTTTAAAAAAAGGGATTTATAAGATGTTGGTTGAAAAAGGGAAAAAGAAAAATAAAAAAAAGTCAACAAAAATTAACTTTGATGAAATAATGAATCATGGTAAAAAAAAAAAAAAAAAAAAAAAGCCATGAATCTATGTGCAGTATTCCCCTAGCGCTGGAGTTCTCCTATTCTCCTTGATCGATCAACTTGGTCTTGGCTTGCTGGCTGTTTGTGTTGATCTTCTGGGGGAGGGGCCTGTTGCTGTGGTTTCCAAATGTCTTTGCCGGAGGCGGAATTGCCCCGCCCTTGTCGGTCCGGGCTAAGGAAGCTGCTCCAGTTTGCTCTCAGGAGCTTTTGTTCCCTGCAAGCTCTCGGCACAGCTTTGGAGGACCAGGGCGAAAATGGCGGCCTCCCAGTCTCCGCCCGGAGGAGCCGAGAACTCAGGGCCCCACTCCTCAGTGCGCCCCCAGAGAAAAGCAGTCACTCCCGTGTCCCCGGTCTCCGGCCGCTCTCCATGCTCACCCGGCCTGTGATCGAGCGTTGCTATCTCTGGCACCCGACCCCGCTCGGAGTCTCCAAACCCAGCAGATCCCTGCAGTGCGTTCCCGCACCGCTCCTCCCCGGGAAGGAAGGGGAGTCTCCCCGGATCTGCTGCTTGTTGGGTCCTTGCTGGGGGAGCCGTGCCCCGACTGGGCCGCAGATCACAGTTTATGGCAACCCCGAGCTGAGAGCCCGCGACTCTGCTCCGTATCTGCAGCCGGCTTCCCCGCCCCGACACCTGGGAGCTCTGCCGCACTCAGGCACCCCCGGTCTCTCTGTGACCCCAAGGGTCCTGAGACCACACTGTCCCGGGAGGATTCCACCCCCCGCTTAGCCACTGCAGCGACGTCCCTCCGCCGAGCCAACTTTTAAAAGGTCCGATTTTGTGCTCCGCGGCTCTAGCACTTGCCAGAAGCGGCCGGCGGAGGCCCCTCCCCCGCCGTTTATCCTCCCGAATATCGCCTCGGATTCACTTCTCCGCACGTCCTACCTTCCAGTAAGTGGTCGCTTCTCTGTTCAGAGAGTTGTTGCTACTCTCCTGTTCGATCTCCTGTTGAGTTCGTAGGTGTTCAGAATGGTTTGATCCCTATTCAGCTGAATTCCTGAGACCAGACAAAATCTAGGTCTCCTACTCCTCCGCCATCTTGCTCCGCCCCCTGTTTCTAGAATTCTACTTACTTGTTTCTCAAATCTACCTTTTCTTTTTTAAATGTCCTGTTTCAACTTTATGTTATATTCATTCCTTTATATCTGGAAACATTTTAGACACACTTAGAGTTTCATTCAGGTTGCTGGGTTATCTCTAGTCCTTGGTATGTGGATTTTCCTTCTTATCGTGTCTTCAGTCTCTCCTTAATGCTAGTTCATCAATCATGAGATCTGTAATCGTACTTTAACATCATCTTCAACATAAAGTGCTTTCTGTTGGAGTTCTGTGTGTATGGGAATGTGGAAGTACTCCTATATATTATTCCATAAGTGTCCTGTGACTTCCCTGGACTCACTCCAGTTACCAAGGTAATTTCTCAGTTTTGGGGAAGTGGCCCTATGAGTCTGTGAACCTCATAACCACATACTATACAAGGCTGGGTTTCCAGTTCTCATATATTTTCTACTTACAGTTCCAAGTGGATTCTAAACTTCCTTGCTTCTTACCCCTCCCTGAACCAGACTCCTGGACTCTCCTCCACTGTGGGTGTTTCCCTGTATATTTCCCTCTAAGCCCCACAGCATAGCTCAGATTTAAGAAAATAAAAAAATTCCATCATCCTTTCTGGTCACCTGAAGATTTTCAATTTTTGATCTTGGCTCTATATTTAATTGTTCTTGCTTGCTGTATTTGGGGGGCAGAGAATTTGATGGGTTTGATGTAGGAGAGATTTTTCATGTCATCTCTGGTAAGTCTGGGCAAATCACTTAATCTCTCTGGACAACACATTCTTCAAAGTTAAAATAGGGTGGATTCATTGATTTAGGGCAATTTTCAAAGCCTTTTGGTTTTCAAGTAACTAGGTGTTTTTCTAGCATTGTTAATGATCTATTTTTTAAGAGATTGCACATGTTATGATCTTTGGGATTAAATTAAAGCTTAGGTAAAATGGCATATCATTAGTTGGAAATAGATTAAACAATCACTACCCTAGTATGTGATAATATAGGCATAGACTATTAAAGCTAGAGTGGACCTATGGGATCATCTAGTCTAATCATCTCAGGAAGTGAAGGCCCAGAGGGGAGTGGCTTACTGGTCATATTGCTAGTTGGCCAAGATAGGTCTAGAACTCTCTTCTGACTGACAAGATGGTGCTCCATCTATTTGCCAGAGAGATGGTAACTAAAATTCATAAAAACAACTTTGGGATACCACAAGTTCCCAAATTACCTTTGCCATAACAAATAATAAAAATTAGATTTTTCAGTATAGTTTTGGTATTTAAGAGTACTTTGTTATATTGCAATTTCCTGAAAATCAGTGGCCCATATGGTGGATAAGGCAATTTCTTTTAACTAGTACATCTGATTAATTGAAATATTTTGTGTTCTAACTCCAGAAAATAGGGCATTTAATGTAAACATTTTGATTTGGGGAAGCGATGTTAAACGCTGTTAGTGGAGAAGAGATGTTGGTTTTGGATTTTACTGATTTTGATAAGCTATTTAAGAAATTTCACCATCAGCAGCATTTCTTGATTATTTAGAGTAGCTTAAGGCTTTTTCCTGTTAACAGAGGTCTTTTCTTTCAAGGTGGGTGTGAATGTAAAGAATGAAAAATAAATGAGTTATGGTCACTTTTTAAAATTGAGGTGAATTTATAAGATAATAAGCTTAGAGAAAGCCAATGCTTCTTTTTTATTCTCTTGGCAAGTTCACAGAAAATGCAGAAAAAAAAACTTCAGGGAGAAAATTATGCATTATAAATAAAGGGAGGAATACTTTGGTAGTTGTGAAGTATGAGATTATTCAGCTTTGTAGAGTAACAGTTTTGACGTGAAAATGAGAACAAAGACTGGTTGGTATAATGCTTTGCTGCATGGAAAGAAACAGACAAGGAAACAGGCAATAGGAGACTTGGAATCACAGAAAAAAGCCTAGGAGTACATGTGGGAAAAAAATGAAATCAAATGAATGTCTAAATCATTCAAGATGGATGATCCTCCCTTTCCTCCTTGATTATTTATAAAGAATTTAAATCTCTTTAGTACACTCCAGTTTCCATATTGGAATCTTTTTTCCTGTTCCACAAGAATCTCTGGTATCCTAATTATCTCTTACCTCCTATAGTGTTTGGGGGATAAAGTAAACAAAAGAAAAATAGAAATGAAACTTCATAGAAATTAAACTTGCACTTGTTTAAATAGTATGAAAGCAATGCAATCTCTTATCTTGATCACTATGAAAATATATTTGTAAAATCACCCTATCTCTCTGTCTCTTCCTTTTACTTGTCCCTTCATTGTCAAAACTTTTAAGAATTAAAACATTCATAGGCTAAGCTAGCTATTCTCTTGAAGCAACTGTAGCAAGCTGCCTCTGGAAAGCTTTTTTTTTTTTTTTTTTACTGGAAGAGAAGCAAGGTTCAAAGCTCAATGCTCACCTTGTGAAAATTATTCTCTGAGGGTTCTGGACTTTGTAGTCAGTGGAAATCCACATGACTAGGTTGTGTGTGTATTTGAGTGTGTATGTGTGTTGTTTAAAGAGAATCCTAATTGTAGGAATTTAAACCACAGAACACCAGGAAGCATTGACCACCACAACTGGTCCTCTCTTTCCAAAGTCTGTCTGTGCCAATGAATCAGAATTTCTCCTTTTTCAGTCTGAAAGAGTAAACAATATGTGTCTCTCCCCACTCCCAGTCAATCTGGCAGTCATCTGAATTGTCAGAGGGCCATGGTTTACTGCTGGGGAGTCTTCTGGGATGCTCATGGGAGGTTTGCCAACCACTAGATCACACTTTTCAGATGCTGCCTCCGGCAAGACAGGTGGTACTCCTCAGCTACACCTGGAGCTCTGCAGGTACAGAGGCAGCTCAGAGGAGCTGCTAGGAGTGCTCTTGCAAAGGGTAACCCTGGGCACTGTCACTCCAGCCAGAAGTACTCACTCCCAAGCTGCAATTGTTGGCAAGGGACAACAGTAAAAAAGTAAACACAGCGATGGCAACGTATTTGTGCCAAGCATCTGGGTGAGAGACAAACTGAAGCAGAAATACTCCTGTTTGAATTATGAGTCTATCTATTACCATTAGTTTAGGGAATCTGTAGATTTCCTTGTACCACCCAGTCTGGAACACCTCCCTCTACCTATTGGACTAAGGATAGATAGATAAATTTATAAATAGACTTCTATTAATATAGAATGTGTTCCCATTTATCAGATGTGTGATGACCTTGGGCAAGTTACTTAAATTAAGCTACTTCTTTGTTTTAGTTTTCTTTTTCTTTTCTTTTATTATGTTATGTTAATCATACGTTACATCATTAGTTTTTGATGTAGTGTTCCATGATTCATTGTTTGCGTATAACACCCAGTGCTCCATTCAGTACGTGTTTTAGTTTTCTCTTCTGTAAATGGGAATAGTAATAGTGTATACTTTACAGTGTTGTTTCTCTTTGATCCAAGCTAGGGAAGAGTTGATATGTGTAAATTATTTAGAACAGTATCTAGAACATAGTAAGCACTTAATAAATGTTACTTTGTTATGTTCTTTTTATCATTATTTTAAATTCACTGACACTTCCAAGATTTCATAGCATTCTGAGTTCAAAGAGCCATGTTTTACCCAACTGTGTATCCTTAGTAGTGCTATGCTTACTGGATGGTGTGTGCTGAAGATAACAACTTTTTTCTCACAATTTGATCAGGAAAACATTATCTGCCAGAACTAAGGAGTGAGGCACCCCAAGGACAAAAATTAATTTTTTTGGCATTTCTCAACTATACCCCATATTTTCTGAAAATACACCACTTATGTGCTTGGCCCCTTCAAAGCACTTACTTTCTCTGTCAGTCTGATCTCTTTTTTTCCTCCCCATTCAAAGAAAATTTGGAATTCTATCACAGAGATTTCGGTTATATATTGCCCAAATATGGGTTAAATAGATATTTTCTTTTGAAATGCCAGCACTCTTGCAAGTAGTCACACAAAAAAATCAGGAAACATCATGTGAATGAATTTACATCATGGCTAGAAAAGAGTTGTTAGAAAATGTGACTATTGTGTGTGTGTGAGAGAGAGAGAGACAGAGAGATATGTTATGGGAGAGGAAAAGAGAAGGGGGACAAAACTGCAATAAGGCAAAAGGGCACAGAACAAAGAATGAAGGGCACCAAAGCAATAGTACCAGCCTTCTGATTCCAAGGAATGGCAAATCTTCTCCCTTCTGTCATCATTTGCAATAGTGGCTCCCCCAGAGTGGTAAAGCTGGGAGATTTTTCTTTATTGGAAACTGACTATGGATGTTCTGGGGCCCCCTGTCCTTACTAGACTTACAAAGGTAGGTCCTAGTACAAGCTGCAGATTCTAGGGCAGAGGTGAGCTTCCCTGGGTTCTAACCTTGCCATTTTTCCTGTTCTTGAGCAGGGATGTATAGTACACTATACAACGGACAAGAGCCCTGAGGACTGGAGTGTGAGCCAGAGTGCCACGCTCAGTTTATACTCCTATATGCTGATTATGGAAGTGTTTATTTCCCTCCAGTCTTGCTACCACTAGATATCATCAAGTAAGCCTGTTTTTATTAACTTGTTGGGGGAATTTGATACCTTATTATTTTATTTTATTTTATTTTATTTAAATATTTTATTTATTTATTTATTTGAGAGAGAGAGAGAGAAACAGCATGAGAGGGGAGAGGGCCAGAGGGAGAAGCAGGCTGCCTGCTGAGCCGGGAGCCCGATGCGGGACTCGATCCCAGGACTCCGGGATCATGACCTGAGCCAAAGGCAGTCGCTTAACCAACTGAGCCACCCAGGTGTCCCATATACCTGATTATTTTAAATAGCATTTCTTAGACTCATTGTGAGAGTGGACATTTTTCAGATGTCTCTTTGTCATTTTTATTTCTTCTTTTTTTGACCTGTCAAATTCATACACTTAATCCATTTTCATACTGGTATGTCAGTGCTATTTTTATGTTCAAATCTGACTTTGTTATCCTTGCTGGTTTCCTGCATGTTAGATGTAAAGTTCCATTCTTACCAGAAGCTCTGTCAGAAAAATTATCCAACAATTGGGAATAGGTCCCTGATTATAGGATGTTCTTTCAGGGAAGTGCTGGTTGTGACTTGATTATCTATCTAAGGTTACCATGGAAATTTTTGCCCAGTGGAGATGCATATAATTACTCTCTGATAGAACATATAACTAAAGGGTTTATAGACCTGTTGGCATTAATCAGTTTTGTATCTAACCCATCAATTTATTACATTGCTGACATACACTCAGATTCTCAAATAAGCTTAAGATGAGTTTGAATATCTTACTGGTTCCCTCATTAATTAATGAGTTAAATAAAATCTTTGACCTATATTCATTTTATATTTGCTTGAGAGTCATGATTTTACATTTTCAAAAATTATATTTTAACATTATTGGCTTTGAAAATTCCTTTCCAACTCCATTACCATTCACTGCTTTTACAGAATACAAAAGGGTTTTGAAGCTTATATTCCTAGAATTAGGAGAGACAGATGTTGACCCTTGCCATACTCTCCTAAACTCGTCTCACTTTAAGGTTAAAATTTGAAAACTTCAACCAAAATAATCCAGCTCATGTCCCTTCTTTTTACTGAAAGTACAGAGTTCCTTCCCATGAAGCCTGCCAGGACTCACAAACCTAACATTTTCTGTTTCCAGGTGGCTGCGGTGGAGTTTTTACAGCCCCACTTTCCATCTCACTCAGCTTAATTTTAATGGCCGCCTCTTTCCGGGGGTCTTAGTGAACTGTTCCAGGAAGGGTTACAACCTACATTAAATAATAATCATTAAAAAAGAAAGATAGAGAAAATAAATTCCTTCTGTTTACACATCCAAACCAAAGGTCATTGTGAACAGGACTTGAGAAAGACGTTATCCTCATCATTTCTCGCCTGGATTTCTGCAACTGTTCTCCACCCACATTCTACTCCTTCCTACCCTTCATAACCACCAGCAGATACATGTGCCATATACCACTAATTTGATTCTATTTAGAAGTAAATGTAATCATTTCATTCCCCTGATTAAAATAGTTCAGGGGCTCCTCTCACTGCTGTGGGGATATAATCAAAGCCCCTCTGAATGACTAACCCGGCCCCTCAGCTCCGATCTCGGTAATGTTCCAGACTTTGTATGTGTGGCATCTGCACACATTCCTTTCCTTCTACCTGTTCTGACTTACACATGGCCCTTGGACGTCTGAAACTTCTATACCATACAGTATGCTTTACCTCTGTCTAGGATAGCTTACCCTCTTTTCCAGTTAATTGGACTTGTCTCCCAAGACTTAACTCCATCTCTACCTTCTCTTGTACGCATGTCCGGATATCCCCTCCAGGGCTGAGTTAAGCACTTTTTGAGCTCCTCTCAACAGCCCCATTGTAGCACTTCATATGCTGCTTTATAATCATTGCTTTTATTCTGTGTCATTCTCAGGAAACTAAGTTTTACCCCTTTTTGTATCCCTAGGATTTACCCCACTGCATTATTTCAGGGAATGCTCAACAAATGTTAAATTAATGACCTCATGTTATGACTCACACCTTTTAGCAACAAAGAAGTTCCTTAAGATTATATGGGAAATTTTAAACATCTTTAACATGCCCTAAATTATTATCAAACTGAGATTTTATTTAACTGTGAAAGAATTTCAATCACCTCTGTCATTAAAATCCTATTCTATGAATATTGACTGAACCTCGCGGTGTGTGCGGTGCTTCAAGTGAAGTCATAGGAAAGAGGTACAGAATATTTAACAAATCTTGTGCAAAGTACTTCGAGAAAGAGTGAGTATCTTGGGTTGCTCTTAAATCCCTTATAGGACCTAATATATATCTAGACATTTACCAAAACCTCAGTAAATATTTGTTGTTTGACTGACTGGTTGAAATATATAGTCAGAGCTGCCAAGAAACTCCCAATCTAATTTATTAAGTGGTGACAAGTTAGTGATGCAACAGGGAAATTTGGGGATTATATCATAGCAGTGTAGCATGATAATTTGGGAAGCATCGTATTGGTGGTCATCTTGTCCATAACCTCTGCATTTGAGAGAATGGGCCAATTTTCTTGCCTCGTTTACACAACAGCATTCACTGCTAAAGTTTTAAACCCCCCTCACCCCTCCCCCCCTTTTTTTTTTTTTGGTCTTTTTCTTCCTGACACTATCGCTTTGGCATTTAGTTATGCCACAATGACTCACACCACCAGTTTTACTCTGTCTCTTAAACTACAGACTATATTTCTAACTACAAAACATTTGGACTTAGATGTTCAACAAGCACCTGTATACCACATGCCCAGACACAAGCTCATTGTCTGATCCTTCTCTATCCCCTCTCTAGGTTATCGGCCACTAGGCTCTTTATCATCTACTAATTTGTGACTGTGAATAAATTACTTAAATTCTCCAAACCTTGGTTTTTCTGACCTGTAAAATTGTATAATATTAAATTTTTACCTCCTAAAAGTTGTTGTGAGGGTTAAATTTGTTACTACGTGGAAAACATGTAGAATGGTTCCTAGCACATTCTACCTCTCAAGGAGTATTTGCTAGAATTATTTTTCTTTCTCAATGTCACTACTTTGAAGTATCAGAGTTGTCCTCACTGTCACCCTCTCCTTTACCTCCATATCTATGGTCATTAATCCCTGTACATTGTCCTTTGTATCAATTTCCTCCTTTGTATTAGTTCTCCTATTGTCCATTAGGAAAATAGACACCTCTTCAAGTGTATCTAACAGAGAGGCTATAATTCAGGAAATTGGTTTAAGTAGGTAATGAAAGAGCTGAGACAAGACATTTCGCAAAAGCAGGAGGCCACTATTACTCTTGGGGCTAGAAGGACAATGGGACAAACTTGGTGTCTTTCCTCCTCTCAATCTCCAGTTTTTCTCCAGTGCCTCTTCTTGGCCAAGCATATGGAAGCCAGTCAGCACCTGAGAACAGGAAAGTAAGTTAGTTCCTTGTAGCATAAAGCAGAGCAGAGGAAGGAACTGTTACTTGAACCCCATTAGCAGACTCTCTGTTTCTCTCCTGCCCCTCCTCAGGCTGTTTTTACCTCATGCCTGGACTATTTATACAGCCTCCTCACTGGCCTTCCTGCTACCAGCTTCTTCCTGCTGCTCCATATTTCCTCCAGAGTTCTCTTACTACAAGACAATTCCATGCATGTCATTCTGACCTTAAAACCTCAATGTACTCCGCATTTCCCACGGGATATAGTCTAGCTTCTATAGAATGGCCCTACCAGATCCTTCATCTCAGAATCCAGGTTACTGTTGGTCAAAAATGGTTGAACAGAAGCTGTTTCTTATGGTATAACATAAAATCTCTCCTGCTACACGTGCCATCACTTCCAAGCCATAGGCAACTAAAAATTTAGACCAGTCTTTTTCATGCTCCTTAATCTGCCTGGAAAACTTATATTTTTCTTTTAAGAAATATCACTGTTGACCCTTTTCCATGGACCTCTGGAGTCAGTTGTCCCTTCCCTCAATGCTCCTTCTGCATCACTCCCTCACTTTGCTCTAGAACCTTTGCTGTCACATCAAACTGTCTGCTTCCCTGCCTGTTTATCCTGTTTCCTCCATGCATGTTCTTCCTGAGCACTCTGAACAGAAACTTTGTGGTCTCTCTATCAATGTTAAATACATTATTAACACTTCATATATTCGCCGAGCTAGGATTTGCCTGACTGAATGATTTTTGTGTGGGTTCCAACTGGGGTCCTGTGAAAACTGCCGTGTGAACAACAGTATCCTTTCTGTTTCATCAGGCCACATGGACTGGTAGGCTGATTTATTTCACCAAATCTTCTGCACAACCTAGTTGGCACACTGTGAATGGAGATTCAATTTGAAAATTACTTTGTGTCCATCATTTAAGATTGGAGTTTTCTCTTTTGTAGCTTTTCCAACTTTTTCCTGACGTATACATTTTCAAGATACATCTGGCCATGGAATCATGGCTACCACACACTAAGGTATCCTAAACTCTTGGCTGATGAATCTAAAGTATTTTTGGTATGATGTTTTCCAAGGAGTAGAAAATTTCTTTTTTTTTTTTTTTTTTTTTTTTAATTTTTTATTGTTATGTTAATCACCATATATTACATCATTAGTTTTTGGTGCAGTGTTCCATGATTCATTGTTTGTTCATAACACCCAGTGCTCCATGCAGAACGTGCCCTCCTCAATACCCATCACCAGGCTAACCCATCCCCCTACCCCCCTCCCCTCTAGAACCCTCAGTTTGTTTTTCAGAGTCCATCATCTCTCATGGTTCGTCTCCCCCTCTGACATACTCCCCTTTTCTTCCTCTCCTGTTATCTTCTTCTTTTTCTTTTTTCTTAAAATATGTTGCATTATTTGTTTCAGAAGTACAGATCTGTGATTCAACAGTCTTGCACAATTCACAGCGCTCACCGTAGCACATACGAAAATTTCTTTGATATGATAAATGCAACCTAAAATCAGTTCCATTTCTTTGGCTTGTATCATTTTGCCAGAGTTGTCTGAAGTAAGAAAGTTCATGCTGTTATATCATTGACAGCTGACTTTTCATTTTCAAAAGAGGAGTTGTCATCTGTCTCAAAGGAATAAGGAGTATGTTTCAATAGTTTTGTTCTAGTTTACTGTGCCTAGTTTGGATGCAATTCCCAGAGCTGGTAGCATGGCTTTGGGTAATCTTTTCATTTATTTTAAGTTGCAAATCATCTCAGCAGATCCATAGGGTTCCCTGTGCCTTTGAAGTTGGAGTTGTCATTTGAAAGTGGGTTAAAAGTTGATTGACTCACAAAGAATAACTTACCTAGGCCTTTAATAAATGAATGCATGGAAGTTTTGGGCACAGAAGGGAAAATCCTACCTTTGAAACCAAGTCTAAAAGCAGATCTCACTTTGTTCCTATTGCTGACCTGTGACCACAGGTTTATAATACTATGTAGTAAGTGCTACAATGGAAGCACAATCAAGCACAAAGTAAGAGCAGTTTGACTAGGTGAAGTGGAGTTGGGGATGGAAGACACAGGATACATATCAAATAAGACAACAATTAAGATCTAAGATAAGAAGACATGCATTATACAAAGAATTTGGAAAATGATACCCTCTTTCAGTTGGGACATTAGGGTTAATGAGGTGATTCTACCAGGGATATGCCTGGTTTGGCTGCTTTCTTTGTTTGCCCTGCCTGAAAATATCCTAACTAGAAAATGGAAATGGATATTGGTAGCAGTGATCCCACTTTTAAAAATACACATTTAGATTATGAAGACCCTGAAGGAAATAATTAGCACTAGTTACTCAAGTGTCTTCTTTTCCTTTGCAATATAGTCATTTTTTATACATGTTTCTATCCTCAATAATTTAAATGATTTTCAGGGCAAGAACAGCATATTATTCACTTCTGTACTGTATCTGGCTCAGTGCTTGACACATGTTGGCACTCAAAAAATGCTTATGGAATAAATTACTGGACGTATGGAAATGTATGAAAATCATACACATGGGGTGAATTCTAAGAAAATTTCTTCCATGTTCGAATTTCTGGTATGAAAAATAAATGAATGAAGAGAAGAAAAGTTTCTTGGATTCTTCCTTGAGAACTGGCCATGACCCCAGTTATTTCTTGCAGGACAAATAGAGGTAAAGAATGTCTAAATTGTGTAAAGTGCACATTTAGCTAAGAATGGGGGTACCAAGAACTCAAGACTTCAAAATGCAGCATTCAAGAGAAACTGGTTTGACAGCAACAAACAGATTCAGAGGATAAAAGCAAAAGTGCTAGGGACAGAGCTGGCCACATACATAAAGCCCATGTTTTTTTCTAGGCCACACTGAATTTTCTCTTCCAATAAAATGAAATTTTTAATTTGATTAATTCACTTAACACCCAACAGATGGTGGGTGCTAAGCATCTAATATATACAAGATACCATGATAAACAGGAGTAGTTCAGGAGTTTAAAAAGGTCAGATTTCCACTGAGGTCAATCATTCACACACAACCTGGCAGCAGGTACTCTTAGGGGTCAAAAGAGACCAGACAGAAAAGTGAAAACTGAGCACTAACTCACAGTAAATTAGGCGTCTATCTAGACAGGTGCCTCTCAGTGCCCCAAGAAACACATAGAAAATGATAATGAAAGTACCAGCACACTTGTAATGCATAACTAGAAATGGTTGGAAATTCTGTTCTAGTCAGTTACTCCATGTAGTTTGGTTCTTTGGAGTCCTATCTATGGCCATACCACCCTGAGCATGCCTGATCTCGTCTGATTCTTTGGAGTCCTGCATGTATTACCCAAGTTAAGCTGCTAGGTTTAGGGAGAATAATTTGTTTGAACATGTATTTCTCTGAAATATTATTTGTGGAAGAAACTGTATAAATACAGTTAATGATGACAGAACAAATTCTAATCACTATTAAATGCAACCATCCGTTTAAAACATGGAGTGTGGCTTGGTTGATATTGTAATAAGCCTACATGGATTGAGCTTTTACCCATGATTTTCTGTTAATCTCTAAGCTTATCACAATCACCAGTTTGTATTTATTAAACTTTCATGGTATGCAAGTTCTATCCTTGGGATTAACTGAGAACACACTGAGAAAACCACAACCCCACTATCTGAGTACTTTCTAAATGATGCATACCCAGTCAAGTAGAAAAAAAAAAAGCACTCCTTTTTAATTAGAAATATTATACTATGATAATTGAAGCCATCTTACAAGTCTCAACATTTGATATAAAATATTCAGTTATTTGGTTAATCCTTTTCCAATATAAATACATTCTAACATTTATTGAGTCCTTTAAACCCAAAGGCTAAGAGAATCATTAAGAGTATTTCTATGAGCTAAATACTATTGTTACCCTCATTTTGCAACTAAGGCTAAAAAATTTCTCAAAAGTCACATAGCCAGGAAGTGGCAGAGCCTGGACACAAATTCATATTTCTCTAGTTCCAAAGCCAATGTTTTTTCCTAGGCCACAATGAATTTTCTCTTCCAATAAAATGAAATTTTTAATTTGATTAATTCACTTAACATGCAACAGATGGTGGGTGCTAAGCATCTAATATATACAAGATACCATGTTAGCAAATTTGGGTACAAAGATGAAAAAAGATATGGACCCTGTCAGGTTTCGTGGGGTCTGAACCTTGTATAATTGGAGGGCCTCCTTAAGAGAAAAACAATAGATAAAGAAATAGCATTCATCTTAAAGGGTAACTATTTTGATGGAGATATAAAAATGTATGATGGCGAGTTAGGAGAAGGAGGCCCTTGGAGGAGTCCAGAAGGTTTCACACAAGAGCTGATCATGAAGACTGATTACAGCTTGGTTAGTTGTAGAATGGTAGAAGGCCATTCTGGCAGAGGAAGTAACATGCCAAACCTTAAGTGATGTGACAGAGACAGAAGACATCGCTGGAGGACTACAGGTAATTCACTATGTCTGAAGCTGAAAATGTGTATCTGAAAAAGGTGGTGGAAAAATGAAAAACCAGGCCAAGCAAAGATGCGACAGAAGCTAGACAAGGGGAAGGTGATACTGTATTAAGGAGTTTAGATATGGTCTTTTAGGCATTGAGTGTTTATATGTATTCTTTTAAGCATTCTGGTATGACTAAATGTTTTTGATCAAGGCATCAGGTTTTTATTTTAAGGTTTTCTGTTAGTCTTGTCAAGGATGGAAAAGAGTGGGATGGGCTGGAGCAAGAGTGATAAGTAAGAGAGAAATGAAGAATGACTCAAGGATGGAAAAGAGAACTGAAAAGAGAAAATTGTTTTATATAAGAATAACAGAAAAGAGGAGATAATCAATAATACCCTAAGTGCCCACTTTAATGAATGAACTAAATGATCATATATTTAATCATACATTGAAAGCTATATAAATGAGCATTTTTAAAGAGAAAAATAACAAATATAAAATGTGCTTTTCATATAACTTACCATGCAAATTCACAAGACATTTAAAGGAAAATACCAAGAAAAGAAAAAAAGAAAGAAAGAAAAGAAAGTTGAGAGGATAAATATAATTTTGGGGTTGATTAGCTAAGCAGGTAAGGGAGAGGAATGGATCTAGGTTGAGTCTCACATTTCTGTCTTAGGTGGATACCTGGATGCCAGAGCCATAGCAGAGGAAGGGAGATTTGGGGGGAAAGAACATATGATCAGTCCTGACTGCTAAATATGAGGACCTGGAGGACATCCAGATACAGAAGTCTAGTTGGATATGTGATTCCAGAGATCGAGGGAAAGATTTTGCCTGGAGGTTTAGATTTGGTAACATCAGCTTGCCTTTGGTATTTGAAAGAGCATGAATACTCATGCCAGGCAGACTCTTGTCTGTGGAGTGTGAAGAGAAGAGGGGTAGAGGGCAGAGCCTTGGGAGAAATATGTATGGGAGGATGGGGAAGCAAAGAAGTCTGCAGAATAGTCAAGGAAGAGAACACTTTCCGGGAGGGCGGAGCAAGATGCCGGAGGAGTAGGAGACCTGGATTTCATCTGGTCTCAGGAATTCAGCTGAATAGGGATCAAACCATTCCGAACACCTACGAACTCAACAGGAGATCGAAGATAAGAAGTGTAACAACACTCTGAACAGAAAAGCGACCACTTTCTGGAAGTTCTCCTCTGGACAAAATGACAAGACGAAAAAAATCACCTCAGCAAAAAGAACAAGAGGTAGTACCAACTGCCAGGCACCTGCTCAATACTGACATTAGTACGATGTCAGACCTAGAGTTCAGAATCATGATTTTAAAGATACTAGCTGGGCTTGAAAAAAGTGTGGAAGTTATTAGAGAAACCCTTTCTGGAGAAATAAAAGAACTAAAATCTAACCAAGTCGAAATCAAAAAGGCTATTAGTGAGGTGCAATCAAAAATGGGGGTACTAACTGCTAGGATAAATGAGGCAGAAGAGAGAATCAGCGATATAGAAGACCAAATGATGGAAAATAAAGAGGCTGAGAAAAAGAGATAAACAACTACAGGATCACGAGGGCAGAATTCGAGAGATAAGCGATACGATAAGATGAAACAACATTAGAATAATTGGGATCCCAGAAGAAGAAGAAAGAGAGAGAGGAGCAGAAGGTATATTGGAGCAAATAATAGCAGAGAATTTCCCTAATGTGGGAAAGGAAACAGGCATCAAAACCCAGGAGGCACAGAGAACCCCTCTCAAAATCAATAAAAATAGGTCAACACCCGACATCTAATAGTAAAACTTACGAGTCTCAGAGACAAAGAGAAAATCCTGAAACCAGCTTGGGAGAAGAGATAATGTAACCTACAATGGTAGAAACATTAGATTGGCAACAGACCTATCCACAGAGATCTGGCAGTCCAGAAAGGACTGGCATGATATCTTCAGAGCACTAAACGAGAAAAATATGCAGCCAAAAACACTATATCCAGCTAGGCTATCATTGAAAATAGAAGGAGAGATAAAAAGGTTCCAGGACAAACAAAAATAAGAGGAATTTGCAAACACAAAACCAGCCCTAAAAGAAATATTGAAAGAGGTCCTCTAAGCAAAAAGAGAGCCTAAAAGCAGCATAGATCACAAAGGAGCACAGACAATATACAGTAACAGTCACCTTACAGGCAATACAATGGCACTAAATTCATACCTTTCAATAGTTACCCTGAATGTAAATGGGCTCAATGCCCCAATCAAAAGACACAGGCTATCAGATTGGATTAAAAAACAAGACCCATCAATATGCTGTCTGCAAGAGACTCATTTAAGACCCAAAGACACCCCCAGATTGAAAGTGAGGGGGTGGAAAACCATTGACCATGCTAATGGACACCAAAAGAAAGCTGGGGTGGCAATCCTTATATCAGACAAATTAGATTTTAAACCAAAGACTGTAATAAGAGATGAAGAAGGACACTATATCCTACTTAAAGGGTCTATCCACCAAGAAGATCTAACAATTGTAAATATCTATGCCCCTAACGAGGGAGCAGCCAGTTATATAAGGCAATTAATAACAAAAGCAAAGAAACACATTGACAACAATACAATAATATTGGGGGACTTTAACACCCCCCTGACTGAAATGGACAGATCATCTAAGCAAAAGATCAACAAGGAAATAAAGACTTTAAATGAAACACTGGACCAAATGGACTTTACAGACATATTCAGAACATTCCATCCCAAAGCAACGGAATACACATTCTTCTCTAGTGCCCATGGAACATTCTCCATAATTGATCACATCCTAGGTCACAAATCAGGTCTCAACTGGTACCAAAGATTGGGATTATTCCCTGCATATTTTCAGACCACAATGTTTTGAAACTAGAACTCAATCACAAGAGGAAAGTCCGAAAGAACTCAAATACATGGAGACTAAAGAGCATCCTATTAAATAAGGAATGGGTTAACCAGGAAATTAAAGAAGAATTAAAAACATTCATGGAAACCAATGAAAATGAAAACACAACTGTTCAAAATCTTTGGGATACAGCAAAGGCAGTCCTGAGAGAAAAGTATATAGCAATACAAGCCTTTCTCAAGAAACAAGAAAGTCTCAAATACACAACCAAACTCTACACCTAAAGGAGCTGGAGAAAGAACAGCAAATAAAGCCTAAACCCAGCAAGAGAAGAGAAATAATAAAGATCAGAGCAGAAATCAATGAAATAGAAACCAAAAGAAGAGTAGAACAGATCAACAAAACTAGGAGCTGGTTCTTTGAAAGAATTAACAAGATTGATAAACCCCTGGCCAGACTTATCAAAAAGAAAAGAGAAATGACCCAAATCCACAAAATCATGAATGAAAGAGGAGAGATCACAACCAACACCAAAGAAATACAAACAATTATAAGAACATATTATGAGCAACTCTATTCCAGCAAATTAGATAACCTGGACGAAATGGATGCATTCCTAAAGATGTATCAACTAACAAAACTGAACCAGGAAGAAATAGAAAACCTGAACAGACATATAACCACTAAGGAAATTGAAGCAGTCATCCAAAACCTCCCAACAAACAAAAGCCCAGGGCCAGATGGCTTCCCAGGGGAATTCTATCAGACATTTAAAGAATTAATACCTATTCTCCTGAAACTGTTCCAAAAAATAGAAATGGAAGGAAAACTTCCAAACTCATTTTATGAGGCCACCATTACCTTGCTCCCCAAACCATACAAAGACCCCATCAAAAAGGAGAATTACAGACCAATATCCTTGATGAACATGGATGCAAAAATTCTCACCAAAATACTAGCCAATAGGATCCAACAGTACATTAAAAGGATTATTCACCATGACCAGTGGGATTTATCCCTGGGCTGCAAGGCCTGTTCAACATCCGCAAATCAATCAACGTGATACAATACATTAACAAAAGAAAGAACAAGAATCGTATGATCCTCTCAATAGATGCAGAAAAAGCATTTGACAAAGTACAGATCCTTTCTTGATCAAAACTCTTCAGAGTATAGGGATAGAGGCTACATACCCCAATATCATAAAAGCCATCTATGAAAAACCTAGAGCAAATATCATTCTCAATGGGGAAAACCTGAGAGCTTTTCCCCTAAAGTCAGGAACACGGCAGGGATGTCCACTATCACCACTGCTATTCAACGTAGTATTAGAAGTCCCAGCCACAGCAATCAGACAACAAAAAGAAATCAAAGGCATCCAAACCGGCAAAGAGGAAGTCAAACTCTCACTCTTTGCAGATGATATGATACTGTATGTGGAAAACCCCAAAGACTCCACCCCAAAACTGCTAGAACTCATACAGGAATTCAGTAAAGTGGCAGCCTATAAAATCAATGCACAGAAATCAGTGGCATTCCTATACACCAACAACAAGAGAGAAGAGAGACAAATCAAGGAGTCGATCCCATTGACAATTGCACCTCAAATCTGTTGCTCCCGCAGTGCTTCCCATCTCAATAAATAGCATCATTTGCCCACTCAGACCCTGAACCTAGGAGTCACACTTAAGCCCCCTTTTCCCCTCATATTCCATTTTTTTAAATTTTTTATTTTTATGTTAATCACCATACATTACATCAATAGTTTTTGATATAGTTTTCCATGATTCATTGTTTGTGTATAACACCCAGTGCTCCACACAGAACGTGCCCTCTTTAATATCCATCACCAGGCTAACCCATCCTCCCACCCCCCTCCCATCTAGAACCCTCAGTTTGTTTTTCAGAGTCCATCGTCTCTCATGGTTCATCTCCCCCTCCGATTTCCCCCCCTTCATTCTTCGCCTTCTGCTATCTTCTCCTTTTTTTTCTTAACATATATTGCATTAATTGTTTCAGAGGTACAAATCTGTGATTCAACAGACTTGCACAACTCACAGCGCTCACCATAGCACGTACCCTCCCCAATGTCTATCACCCAGCCACCCCATCCCTCCCAACCCTCACCACTCCAGCAACCCTCAGTTTGTTTCTTGACATTAAGAATTCCTCATATCGGTGAGGTCATATGATACATGTCTTTCTCTGATTGACTTATTTCACTCAGCATAACACCCTCCAGTTCCATGAACGTTGTTGCAAATGGCAAGAGCTCATTCCTTTTAATGGCTGCATAATATTCCTTTGTGTATATATACCACTTCTTCTTTATCTATTCATCTGTCGATGGACATCTTGGCTCTTTCCACAGTTTGGCTATTGTGGACATTGCTGCTATAAACATTGGGGTGCACGTAACCCTTCGGATCCCTCCATTTGTATCCTTGGGATAAATACCCAGTAGTACAATTTCTGGATCATATGGTAGTTCTGTTTTCAACTGTTTGAGGAACCTCCATACTGTTTTCCAGAGGGGTTGCACCAGCTTGCATTCCCACCAACAGTGTGGGAGGGTTCCCCTTTCTCTGCATCTCTGCCAACATCTGTCGTCCTGACTTGTTAATTTTAGCCATTCTGACGGGTGTGAGGTTGTATCTCATTGAGGTTTTGATTTGGATTTCCCTGATGCCGAGCGATGTGGAGCACTTTTCCATGTGTCTGTTGGCCATTTGGATGTCTTCTTTGGAAAAATGTCTGCTTATGTCTTCTGCCCATTTCTTGATTGGATCATTTGTTCTTTGGGTGTTGCGTTTGATAGGTTCTTTATAGATTTTGGATAGTAGCCCTTTATCTGATATGTCATTTGCAAATATTTTCTCCCATTCTGTCAGTTGTCTTTTGGTTTTGTGGACTGTTTCTTTTGCTGTGCAAAAGCTTTTTATCTTGATGAAATCCCAATAGTTCACTTTTGCCCTGGCTTCCCTTGCCTTTGGCGATGTTTCTAGGAAGAAGTTGCTGTGGCTGAGGTCGAAGAGGTTGCTGCCTGTGTTCTCCTTTAGGATTTTGATGGACTCCTGTCTCACGTTTAGGTCTTTCAACCATTTGGAGTCTCTTTTTGTGTGTGGTGTAAGGAAATGGTCCAGTTTCATTCTTCTGCATGTGGCTGTCCAATTTTCCCAACACCATTTGTTGAAGAGACTGTCTTTTTGCCATTGGACATTCTTTCCTGCTTTGTCAAAGATGAGTTGACCATAGAGTTGAGGGTCCATTTCTGGGCTCTCGATTCTGTTCCATTGATCTATGTGTCTGTTTTTGTGCCAGTACCATACTGTCTTGATGATGACAGCTTTGTAACAGAGCTGGAAGTCCGGAATTGTGATGCCACCAGCTTTGCTTTTCTTTTTCAATATTCCTCTGGCTATTCGGGGTCTCTTCTGAAGCTTCCATACAAATTTTAGGATTCTTTGTTCCATTTCTTTGAAAAAGGTGGATGGTATTTTGATGGGGATTGCATTGAATGTGTAGATTGCTCTAGGTAGCGCTGACATCTTCACAATGTTTGTTCTTCCAATCCATGAGCATGGAACGTTTTTCCATTTCTTTGTGTCTTCTTCAATTTCTTTCATGAGTATTTTAGAGTTTTCTGAGTACAGATCCTTTGCCTCTTTGGTTAGATTTATTCCTAGGTATCTTATGGTTTTGGGTGCAATTGTAAATGGGATCGACTCCTTAATTTCTCTTTCTTCTGTCTTGTTGTTGGTGTATAGGAATGCCACTGATTTCTGTGCATTGATTTTATAGGCTGCCACTTTACTGAATTCCTGTATGAGTTCTAGCAGTTTTGGGGTGGAGTCTTTTGGGTTTTCCACATAAAATATCATATCATCTGCAAAGAGTGAGAGTTTGACTTCCTCTTTGCCGGTTTGGATGCCTTTGATTTCTTTTTGTTGTCTGATTGCTGTGGCTAGGACTTCTGATACTATGTTGAATAGCAGTGGTGATAGTGGACATCCCTGCCGCTTTCCTGACCTTAGGGGGAAAGCTCTGTTTTTCCCTATTGAGAATGATATTCGCTGTAGGTTTTTTTAGATGGCTTTTATGATATTGGGGTATGTAGCCTCTATCCCTATACTCTGAAGAGTTTTGATCAAGAAAGGATGCTGTACTTTGTCAAATGCTTTTTCTGCACCAATTGAGAGGATCATATGATTCTTTTTCATTCTTTTGTTAATGTATTGTATCACGTTGATTGATTTGTGGTTGTTGAACCAACCTTGCAGCCCAGAGATAAGTCCCACTTGATCATGGTGAATAATCTTTTAATGTACTGTTGGACCCTATTGGCTAGTATTTTGGTGAGAATTTTTGCGTCCATGTTCATCAGGCATATTGGTCTGTAATTCTCCTTTTTGATGGGGTCTTTGTCTGGTTTGGGGAGCAAGGTATTGGTGGCCTCATAAAACGAGTTTGGAAATTTTCCCACCATTTCTATTTTTTGGAACAGTTTCAGGAGAATAGGTATTAATTCTTCTTTAAATGTGTGGTAGAATTCCCCTGGGAAGCCATCTGGTGTTGCGGTTTTTTTGTTGGGAGATTTTGGATGACTGCTTCAATTTCCTTAGTGGTTATATGTCTGTTCAGGTTTTCTATTTCTTCCTGGTTCAGTTTTGTTAGTTGATACATCTCTAGGAATGCATCCATTTCTTCCAGGTTATCTAATTTGCTGGAATAGAGTTGCTCATAATATGTTCTTATAATTGTTTGTATTTCTTTGGTGTTGGTTGTGATCTCTCCTCTTTCATTCATGATTTTGTGGATTTGGGTCATTTCTCTTTTCTTTTTGATAAGTCTGGCCAGGGGTTTATCAATCTTGTTAATTCTTTCAAAGAACCAGCTCCTAGTTTCGTTGATCTGTTCTACTCTTCTTTTGGTTTCTATTTCATTGATTTCTGCTCTGATCATTATTATTTCTCTTCTCCTGCTGGGTTTAGGCTTTATTTGTTGTTTTTTTTCTCTAGCTCCTTTAGGTGTAGAGTTAGGTTGTGTATTTGAGACTTTCTTGTTTCTTGAGAAAGGCTTGTATTGCTATATACTTTCCTCTCAGGACTGCCTTTGCTGTATCCCAAAGATTTTGAACAGTTGTGTTTTCATTTTCATTGGTTTCCATGAATTTTTTAAATTCTTCTTTAATTTCCTGGTTGATCCATTCATTCTTTGGTAGGATGCTCTTTAGCCTCCATGTGTTTGAGTTCTTTCTGACTTTCCTTTTGTGATTGAGTTCTAGTTTCAAAGCATTGTTGTCTAAAAATATGCAGGGAATTATCCCAATCTTTTGGTACCAGTTGATACCTGATTTGTGACCTAGGATGTGATCAATTATGGAGAATGTTCCATGGGCACTAGAGAAGAATGTGTATTCTGTTGCTTTGGGATGGAACGTTCTGAATATGTCTGCGAAGTCCGTTTGGTCCAGTATGTCATTTAAAGTCTTAATTTCCTTGTTGATCTTTTGCTTAGATGATCTGTCCATTTCAGCGAGGGGGGTGTTAAAGTCCCCCAGTATTATTGTATTGTTGTCAATGTGTTTCTCTGCTTTTGTTATTAATTGCCTTATATAATTGGCTGCTCCCATGTTAGGGGCATAGATATTTACAATTGTTAGATCTTCTTGTTGGATAGACCCTTTAAGTAGGATATAGTGTCCTCCCTCATCTCTTATTACAGTCTTTGTTTTAAAATCTATTTTGTCAGATATAAGGATTGCCACCTCTGCTTTCTTTTGGTGTCCATCAGCATGGTAATTTGTTTTCCACCGCCTCACTTTCAATCTGGGGGTGTCTTTGGGTCTAAAATGAGTCTCTTGCAGACAGCATATCGATGGGTCTTGTTTTTTTATCCAATCTGATAGCCTGTGTCTTTTGATTGGGGCATTGAGCCCATTTACATTCAGGGTAACTATTGAAAGATATGAATTTAGTGCTATTGTATTGTATGTAAGGTGACTGTTACTGTACATTGTCTGTGTTCCTTTCTGGTCTATGCTGCTTTTAGGCTCTCTCATTGCTTACAGGACCCCTCCAATATTTCTTCTAGGGCTGGTTTTGTGTTGGCAAATTCCTTTAGTTTTTGTTTGTCCTGGAAGATTTTTATCTCTCCTTCTATTTTCAATGACAGCCTAGCTGGATATAGTATTCTTGGCTGCATATTTGTCTCATTTATTGTTCTGAATATATCATGCCAGTCCTTTCTGGACTGCCAGGTTTCTGTGGCTAGGTCTGTTGCCAGTCTAATATTTCTACCATTATAGGTTACATATCTCTTCTCCCGAGCTGCTCTCAGGATTTTCTCTTTGTCTCTGAGACTCGTAAGTTTTACTATTAGATGTCGGGTGTTGACCTATTTTTATTGATTTTGAGAGGGGTTCTCTGTGCCTCCTGAATTTTGATGCCTGTTTCCTTCCCCACATTAAGGAAGTTCTTTGTTATAATTTGTTCCAATATACCTTCTGCTCCTCTCTCTCTTCTTCTTCTGGGATCTCAATTATTTTAATGTTTCATCTTATGGTATCACTTATCTCTCGAATTCTGCCCTCGTGATCCAGTAGTTGTTTATCTCTCTTTTTCTCAGCTTCTTTATTTTCCATCATTTGGTCTTCTATATCGCTGATTCTCTCTTCTGCCTCATTTATCCTAGCAGTTAGTGCCCCATTTTTTATTTCACCTCATTAATAGCCTTTTTGATTTCGACTTGGTTAGATTTTAGTTCTTTTATTTCTCCAGAAAGCGTTTCTCTAATAACTTCCACACTTTTTTCAAGCCCAGCTAGTATCTTTAAAACCATGATTCTGAACTCTAGGTCTGACATCGGACTAATGTCTGTATTGAGTAGGTCCCTGGCAGAGGGTACTACCTCTTGTTCTTTTTGTTGAGGTGATTTTTTTCATCTTGTCATTTTGTCCAGAGGAGAATAGATGAATGAGAGAACAAAATGCCAACAGGGTAACAACGTCCCCAGGAAATATACTCTAAACAAATAGAAAAGACCTGAAACCAGGGGAAAAGAAAGGGAAAGAAAGAGAAAAAATAAAAGAAAATGTTAAAAACAAACAAAAACAGAACAAAACAAAAAAACAGAATATGATCAAATATGATCAGGCTGGTGCATAGATCAGTGCCACACACTAGATTTTGTGTGTGTTTTGATCTGTTAGAAGAAAGTGCCTCCCAAAATTTTAAAGAAAGAAAGACTTATATATGTACAAAATAAGGGTTGATACAATGAAGTTATGGAATATGAGTGTAAAGATGAAAATTATAAAAAATTTTATAAAAGGAATTGATAAGAAGTTGTTTGAAAAAAGAAAGAAGATGAGTTAAAAAAAAAAGAAAGAAACAAAAAGGGGGGGGGAGAATGTGATCAGGCAGGAGACTGGAACAAAGCCATATACTAGAGATCTAGGGTATATTTTGATCTGTTAGAAGAAACTGTATCTCAAAATTTTAAAGAGAGAACAACTTATATATACATATGCCAAAAATAAGGGTAACTACTATGAAGGGATAGAATATGACTCTAAAAATGAAAAATAAAAATGTTTTTTTAAAAAAGGGATTTATAAGATGTTGGTTGAAAAAGGGAAAAAGAAAAATTCAAAAAAAAAAAACAGTTAAAAAAATTAACTTTGAAAGACTGAAGAATCATTCCCCTAGCGCTGGAGTTCTGCCATTCTCACGGATCGGTAAACTTGGTCTTGGCTGGCTGTTCTTGCTGGTCTTCTGGGGGAGGGGCCTGTTGCCGTGGTTCCCAAATGTCTTTGCAGGAGGCAGAATTGCCCCACCCTTGCTGGATCGGGCTAAGTATTCTGCTCGGCTTTGCTCTTGGGAGCTTTTTTTCCCTGCAAGCTTTCCATACAGCTTTGGAGGACTGGGTGAAAATGGTGGCCTCCCAATCTCCGCCCCAGAGGAGCCAAGAACTCGGGGCCCCTCTCCTTAGTGGGCACCCAGAAAAAAGTAGTCAGTCACTCCCGTCTCCCCGGTCTCCGGCCACACTCCATGCTCACCCGGCCTGTGACCGAGTGTTTCTCTCTGTGGCCCCCGACCCCGTGTGGAGTCTCCAAACCCAGCAGATCCCTGCGGTGCGCTCCCGCGCCGCTCCTCCCGGGGGAGGAAGGGGAGTCTCCCCGGCTCTGCCGCTTGTTGGGTCCCTGCTGGAGGAGCAGTGGCCCGACTGTGTCGCTGATCACAGTTTATGGCAACCCTGAGCTGAGAGCCCGCGCGCCTCGGCTCCGTCTCTGCAGCCGGCTTCCCCGCTCCGATACCTGGGAGCTCTGCCGCACTCAGGCAGCCCCGGTCTTTCTGTGACCCCGAGGGTCCTGAGACCACACTGTCCCACAAGGGATCACCCCCCTCCCCGTTAGCCACTGGAGCGACGTCCCTCAGCAGAGCCGACTTCTAAAACTTCCGATTTTGTGCTCCACTGCTCTATCACTTGCCAGAAGGGGCTGACGAAGGCCCCCTCCCCTGCCATCTATCCTCCCGAATATCGCCTCAGATTCACTTCTCCGCACATCCTACGTTCCAGAAAGTGGTTGCTTTTCTGTTCAGAGAGTTGTTGCTATTCTTTTCTTCGATCTCCTGTTGAGTTCGTAGGTGTTCAGAATGGTTTGATCTCTATCCAGCTGAATTCCTGGAACGAGACGAAATCCAAGTCCCCTACTCCACCGTCTTGCTCCGCCCTCCTCACATTCCATTTCTAATTCATCAACAAGTCTGACTGCTTTACCTTCCATATATTTCCTGAATTCATCTACTCCTCACCATCTCAAACATTATAGCCCAATTCTAAGTCACCATCTGTCCTTGTCTAGATGACTGCAGTAGCTCCTAAATGATCTTGCTTTCACTCTTTTTCCCTTAGAGTTGCACTTATTGCTGCTAAAGTGTGGTGGTTCTAGTTATGACTCAGTTTGAAAACCATTGGCTACAAATAAGAGATGTAAGGTGGCAGCAGAAAAAGTTCATCTTCATGCACTCAAGGGATTGAGGCCTTACCTTGGCCTACACTTGACACTTCTTCCAGCCTGCTTCATCTCATAGTGCCTTCAAAGTTAGCCTCATAGTCTGATACCCAACCCATTCCCCATCTCCCAGTTCCAAACTGCCCACTGCTCACTCATATTTGGACCTGCCTCCAATACTCTTAAAGCCCTGAAATAGGACTTGAGATTTCTACACACCTTGGGACTTGCTTAAACTAGTGGTCCCTCAGTTGTTTCTAATACTTCCTTCTAGCTTCTACCTAGCCTCAGAGTACATCAAGGTCAACTTGACAAAACTGTGCAGAAGCCTAAAGTAAATAATCTAAGAGTCATTCGGTAAGGCCAAATTGAATGTGTGTTCTTGGTCAACTTGCTCTGCTGGTTAAAATTCTTACACAAAGTCTTTTTGGGAGAGGTGGAAGGGAGGGGGACAGTTAGTGGATAATCACTGAACATTATGTCAAAAACCAATGATATACTATACCTTGGCTGACTGAATTTAAATAAATAAAAAAATTAAAAATAAATAAATAAAACTAAAAAAAAAATAAGGTGTATTGGTCAGGCTTCTGCAGAAAAACAGAACCAGTAGGGGATATGTGTGCATACAAAAAAAGAGAAAGAGAGACAGAAATAAAGAAACAGAGATAGAGAGACACATATAGAGAGACAGAGAGATTTAAGGAATTGGCTTACATCACTGTGGAGGCTGGCAAGTCCAAGATATACAAGGTAGCCTGGAGAACCAGAGCAGAGTTGATGTTGTAGCTGAAGTCCATAGGCAGTCTGCTGGAAAACTTCCTTCTACCCTGGGAGGTCGATCTTTTTCTATGAAGGCCTTAAACCGATTGGATGAGGTCTTTCCATATTATGGAGGATAATCACTTTATTTCAAATCTACTGATTTGAATGTCAATCTCATCTAAAAAATACTTTCAAAGACATCTTGAACAATGTTTGACCAAATATCTGGGTACTTGCGGCCTATCCAAGTTGACATATAAAATTAACCATCACAAAAGGCAAGTGTCATTTGGAAGAGGTAACCAATCCATCAACCAAATATGTGTGTTTCTATACAAGTTATATTGCTCCCATCCCAGTCAGTACATGCTCTTCAAGTACTTTCCCATGTTACTTTTAATTTCCTTCAAAGATGCTCTTTGAAGTATTGCATAATAGATACATTATAAAGAGCCTTGATAAAAGTAATTTGTGGTTCCTAAGTGAATAACTGAGTAGACAATTCAAAGTTGAACTGAAAATTCCATTCTAGAAATTGCTTTTTTAATTATTATGGTAAGTCTACTTCAAAAGGTGCCCAGAAAGTAATTGCTGAAGGATGTGGGAGACACCCCCCATGTGGGGACAATATGGATGCCCACTAACCTTTAAGTGCTAACAAACCCAGACCATGTCTATCTTATTCACCATTATTTCTAGCATAGCATCAGGTACATTGTGGATGTTCAATAAATATTTGTGGAGGGATAAATGGCCCTATATGTTCCCAATTAAAGCTGTTTTTATCTTTCATGTTCTGTATTTGGTGCCTCTCTAGGACCACAAAGTGCATGACTCTTGCGATGTTACATGGATCTTTTTTTTTTTCTTTTTAATCAACAGGGTGATGAGGGAGGACACTAAAGGGTATGGTGACAGCACACATAGTGATTGGATTGCCTGAAGTCACATCTCCATGCCACTACTTACTATCTGTGTGATCTTGGACAAATCACTTAACTTCTTTGTTTACTCATGTGTAAAATGGGGATAATGATAATACTTATCTTAGAGAGTTATTGGGAGGACTACAGGAGAATGCATGTGAAGTGCTTGATAGAGGACCTCACAATAGTAATATTGTTTATTATTGTTGTTGTTATTATAGTAGTAGTAATTGCTGTTATTGTTACAGTACTTTTATTGTTATCTAACTGAACATTTTTTCAAAGAGGCCACCTGTAAAGACTTATGTCATTCCTTTTGGGTAAAATCAATGGTTTGGTGCATTACTTATTTCTCACTTAAACAGAATCTTCAAAGCTGACATCATGGTCCAATAACCACCTTTCTGGGTCTGATCCATACCCTCAACTCCAAACACTGGACACTTCCTTAGATTTGGATGTCCCTCTAATGTCATGAAGGAGACAAGACTAGATACTCTGGTCACTTTTCATACTTTCACTGTACCTCAGTGATGTTTCTATTCCTTCTAAGGTGATATTAGCTAACCTCAGCAGGTGTGAGATGAGATGACCTTAGTCTTTACAATATTTTACTGTTATTCCCTCAGGTTATTCAGAGTTTACAGATAGTCTTAGAAGGACATGGCTTGGTGTCTGGGGGCCAGTGGAGCTTAGAGTGAGGCTGTTGGTGGTCCCTAGTACCATGCTTTCTGGGGAGAGGAAGGGTGTTAACCAGGTGTCCTGGCCAGCCTCCAAGTTTGGCTCAGTGAGTTTTACCTCCTGAAATTCCCTCCTGTCCTTTCAATTGGATATGGTATTCTTCTTGGCTTCCTGTCCTGAACTGAGGTCCATGGGACTGTGGTGCGGCTGCAGAACAGCTGCTGCATTCCACCACTGAGGTGCTGTGCATGGCTTACAGTTGTGGATGAAGCAAGAGGCTTATGCACAGCTTGGGCAAGGTATCGGCTTGCAAAATATTTGGGGACCCTCTGGGATGAAGGACTCTGGGCACAGCAGAGATGCTGTAGTGGTGACGTGCATTGATTCATTGCTATCTCCAGGAATGTCATGGGCCTTAGCATGGACCAGAGCCCATGTTGTTACTTGTTCTGCCAGCCTGAGAGCTGGTGTGAGAGGAATGGCTACATGGTGTTCACAGCAGGATGGAGTGATTGACAGGAGTGAGAAGCCCCAGGGGTGAATTTCAGCTGCTAGGTCTGGCCAGATGGGAGAGGCCTCCCATGTGTGCTGGGATGGGGATAAGGGCTTCTAGGATATCTAGCCCATTGAATTACCTTGCATTTCAGAATTTATATTTTTTGGTGGAATGCTAATGGCCCATAACTGGGAGGAATGTGATAAACATAGTAATGACAACAATGAAATCCTACACACTGACAGCGAAATCAAAATACTTGCCTGGTGTGAGCCTCCCATGACTACATATAGGGAAGAATAAAGAGAAAAGCAAAATATTTGAAATATCTAATTTTATGACAACTTATCAAAAATATACCTGAAAAATCAGTTTCAGGTCATGGGAATAATAGAGCTTATTCTGTACCTTCTGGGAAATCTCAGAACTTGAAATTGTGCAGAGAACCTCCCTTCCCCCACTGTTTCACACATTTATGAGCCTTGCCTAGGATTTCAAGATTAATGCCCTAGTGGCTGTGGAAGAAATGATCCAGTGATTACTTATCATTCATATTACACGGAGACTGGGTTTGGGAAACTGGACCTAATTTGTTCCAGTGAAGTCAGGCAATGACTTGAACTTGAACCACAAATGTATGAAAAGACCTGGAACTATGTATGTTCTCTCTTCTCTTTCAGCATCCTTTTCTTTTCCCCACAGTCGTTCCCAGCTTCCTTTGTTTTCTCTAAAATTTTTTTTCCAAAATTTTATTTAAATTCAAATTAGTTCACCTATAGTGTAGTATTAGTTTCAGAGGTAGAATTTGGTGATTCGTCAGTTGCATTTAACACCCAGTGCCCTCCTTAATGCCCATCTCCCAGTTAACCCATCCCCCCACCCACCGCCTCTCCAGCAACCCTCCGTTTGTTCCTTCTATGCACTTGTTTTCACCCCAATCCCATTGCTGAGGAAACTGAAAACAGCAATTCAGGTACATAATGAACTAGAAAAGGCTCTGCTCTTTGCCCCTAAATCAACTCTATAGAAATCACAGAAACCACAAGGAAGATGGATTTTAGGAACTAACTTAAAAACTGTTAGAAATCCCTGAGGGGACTGCCCTGAGGGCAGAAACCTTAGGAAGAGGGGCCAAAACAGAGCACTGGGGAGCAAGTTAGACCTGTCCCCTGTGTTATTTGAAGAAAATGTCTGCCCTACCCCTTCTGAATCAGTCAATCCTGAATCAACGAAGACATTGAGGTGAGTGCCCAAAGCCTTATTGGTGAGAGAGGCTGCTGAGAGTACATATTTGCTCCTGTTTATAAAATGGTGGATAATATCTGTTGTAGAGACATGATTTGTTTTAGAATTCTGGGAGTCTGCCCTAAATTGCTAGAGGCTCCATATAGCATCCTTATCTAATACCCTAACTACCTCAAATACCTCTCTAGGTATTATCTCTGCTGGGTCATATGACCCACCCTCCATAAAGAGGACCTGTTATGAAGCCTTTTCTTGCTCTGGCCATACTCATCACTAATATCTTTTGAGTTAACTGATAAATGGATTAAAACACCATTCCCAAGTATGATATATGCTACTTTCCAATTTGAAAGAGGACTACCACTGTGTCTCTTTCTTAGTGGCGGGGGTTCAAGATGCAATAACTTGTACTTTTCCATAGAGAAGATATCTCAGCATGCCCCATATCATTGCACCCCTAAAAACTTCACTAATGCAGAAGGTTCCTGAATTTTCATGACGTTATCTCCTACCCTCTGGGTTATGTGTGTCTAATGAGATCATCTACATCTTGCCCACCACATCCAATGTTTACCCTCGTGGTGATTAACAAAAAGCAAACAAAATGAAGCTTTCCTAACTATAATGTCGGCAAAATTTACAAAATGATTTAATGATTTACATTTCTTGAGTTTTCCAGGATTTGGGTGGTTGTCGCTCCTAAACATTGATAGTGAGAATATATGTCTCGGTACATTTCTGTAGGCAGTATAGCAATATCTTTATTTGATGTCTATAATGTATATACATATTTATATGCATATATACACATATGTGATTTAGAAATTATAATGTGTGTTTGTATATATACACACATAAAACCTAATATAAAATCTGCATAACTTTTGATCCAATGATCTCATTTCTCTGTCTTTATCCTAGAGAAATGTAAGGGCAAAGAAATGCATACAAAACAACTTCCATTGTAGCATTGTATATAAGAAATTTAAAAAGGGGGACAAACTGAATGCCTATTAAGACTTGTAAATAAATTATAATACACATATAATTTCATACAATGAAATATTATGCCACCACTGAAAATTATGTTGTGGTTATTTTGACATGCTGTAGAGCAAAATAAAAATTTTATAAAAAACCTACTTCCTCAGGAAGTCATCCCTTATTCCTTAGGTTAGGTAAAGTTCCTTGCAATATGCATACCTTCCTGGATTTTCCATATTACAACATGAACTTCTCTTGGAATTCTTGTTGAATATCTATCTTTATACCTAGACAGTAAGATTCAGGACAGGGGTTACTTATACCTACATCTCAGTTCTTAGAACTATGCATATTGGATTCAATTACATAAATGTGACTTCAATAGCATATTCCCGTTTATGTAAAACATGTGCGCACAGTGGTATATATGCATAGAGAGACGCCTGGAGGGAAGTTCACTGAAATGTAAGCAAGGTTATTCTGGGTGGTGGGTTTTGAGTAATTGCTATTTTCTTCTTTGTACTCTTCTGTGCTATATTAGCCTTTAAAATTAGTACTAACCATTTTCCACAAAATAGTTAAGATCACTTCATTGTCTTTTACATAATGCTCAGTCAGTATTTTTGGTGCTATAGATGATAGTGCTTTTCTCATTATAAAATATATTTTGTGTGATCCAACATTTAGTACAATCCAACATATTGTCCTTATTTTTCCTCTACCACGCAGGTAGCTAGCTACCTGATATCAGATCAAAACAATGACTCCAGGAAACAGTAAGTCCTGCTAAGTCACTCATCCTCCTCTGTCATTATCATAGCCCGCTGAGTTTAAGTGATTCTCTGGGTTGGCTGCTGAGCCAATGAGGGGGTGGGCAGACCACCATGTGTTACTTCTTGAAAGTACACTGTCTTAAGATTCCAACAAAAACCCAAACTGAGAAAGTCTACCTCTTTCTCCTACCTGTTCTACACTCATGCCTGCAAAATAGAATTTAAGTAGCTATGTCAGTCAGGACAAGCTAGATTATGCTGCAATAATAACTCCAAAATTCAAATGACTTAAAACAACAAAATGCTCTTTGTATTCTCCTCACTCCAGGACAAGAATGATGGAGCAATGGTTATCTGGAGCATTGCTATTCACCCATGAGGGAGGGAAAGATAGAGGTGACATATTGTACTCAGTTCTTAAAAATCCTCCCCAGAAGTAGCATTACTCTACTCAAATTTTACTACTCAAAATTTTCTATGTGCTGAGGAGAACCAGAAATATTTGTCTTCTGACAATAACTATCACAGTAGCATTGCTTTTATACGCTCAAGCTAATTTTAATTCAACAACCTTATTTCTAGGTCATGTTAACCACACATTCATTAAAGTGATTTTCTAAATGCCTACTATATGGTTCAAGGCTATGCTAGCTACTAAGCATATGGGGCTTGATAGCTTCACAGACTTTAATAATGCTTGCTTTATCACATGTGATCAAAAAACTGCATACACCTTTTCAAAGCAGTTGACAACACAGGATAAACACAGAGCTGTAAAAGAACCCTAAAAGCCTTTCTTTAAAGTAAAACAGACAAGTGAATGGACCAAAATGTACAACAAAGAGGTCTGAGTTGGAATTACACATAATGAATGTAGAGAGCGAAAAGTGCCAAGTGCCAAAAGGTCCATTTCCGGCAGATGTGTGCAATGGAACAATAGCTGTGCCATCCTTTGTGGTGGCCCCACATTTGCACTTGAGCTGGGAACCAGCCTGAACATCCGCTGTACATCTGGTGGAGGGTGGGGAACCATGTCCTAATTGTAGTCTTGAGGAATAAGAGCTAAAAGACCGTTGGACATTTCCTTCTGGCTCCAGATCAGGCCCATATCCCAGACCTGGGTGCACCCTGTCATGGTCATTGCCTCAGGCTGGAAGGCCCATTACAAATTGGAGCAGCCACATTTTTTTTTAAGGCTCTAAAACTTGGGCTGTCCAATAGAACCTTCTGCCAGGATAATGAATAAATCCTTGCGTGTGCCTGGGAGGCCACTTTCCAAAAGGCTGGTACACATTTTCTGTTAGAAATGTGGTGGGTAGGAGGCTTTTGGGTAGCATTATCTGTGGTAAGAATGTTATGGTTTTGTCAAGGATGTAATGAGATATGTTGAGTCAATTTACAGTTTATTCATGTACTTGATTACATGGCCAGTTCTACCCGGTATTTATGTACCCTGTGAGAGATTGCAGTGGAAGCCGTGTGGCACAAAAGTGGCGATTACACCCTGGTTTTTGGCCCCAGTTCACTGTGTGGGTAATGTTGCTCCCTCTGTCACCATCAGAAGACTTGCTTCTAAATTCACAAATGGTTACATAGCTTCACGACTTGATGAGTACGAACAACTGTCATATCTTAAGGACAGAACGTTCTTCTCTTTCAAATCACATGAGAATGAACTGCTGATGGCTGCTCTGGGATTTTTTTAATGGTGATAGTAAGCCTTGAAATTACTATTCTGGACCACTATCACCTACCATCTCTTTTGCCAAGTTGACTAAAGTTCGCCTAATTTTTCTTCATTAAATCATGAAGCGTCCTGGAAAAATGTGAAATCATTGCTAAATGAAAACCGGTTAAAAAGCTGAGGCCAAAAATTGTTGGCAACCTTTACACTGAATTATGCAGTCTGCATATTGCAGGCAGCCTGTGGGTCCTGAGGCTGTCACAAATAACAGGGGAATGTGACTCTTTCTCCCAAAAAGAAGGGCCTCTGCCCAGTGGTCTGGGCCCCGGGCCATGGTTGAACCTTACTGCTTCTCCCAAGGAAAGCTTTCTGTTTCATCCACAGATGGAACTGTTGCGATGTCGAGAATACATATTTACTTAATTAGTTTTTCTAAGCATGAAACAGCCTGGCTCTTTACAGGTCTGTGAACTATATCTTTGTTCTTCAGGGTTCACAGTGGTGAAGGCTATTGTTCTCAGTGTCATTCCTCTCTCATGGTGCTCCTCCTTGCTTTTCTAGAACTCCTGGGTACTCAGTGTGTACATGCTGTCATGGCTTCCAACAGAGCCTTCCTGTTTCCTTCCATCATTTCTTCCATTTCCAGGTGCCCAGGTCCTGGTCTTATAGCTAAGTGACCTGCCCTGCTGTGTTGAGTCAGATCTTCACTATGCCTCAGGCATTCATCCAAGCTGGTAGCTCAAAGTAAGTAATGACTGACTGACATGATACATTGGCAGTATAACAAAATTCTTTAATATCTTAATCCAAAAAAATGGTGATCAGTGGGAATTCAGAGACTAAGAATGTGGTGATGTCTAGGTTTGGGATTGTGGAGAAGGTTCAAGGCCCTTTTCAATTAAGTCTCACCTAGAAGTTAGGCATTGCACATAGGTGAAGGTGATTAAAGGTGAAGGTGAAGGTGATTAAACAGAACTCAGCTGTTGTTCTTAGGCACAGTTTACCCTATCATGAACATGCTTGCTGAAAAGGGATGCTTTGCTTTACTTAGTTGCTTCATGTACCATACTATACACTGTCTCAGAGTGGCTATTTAGATTGTATTACAGATCTTTCCCTGCACTGACTACTGTGAAAGAGGTATTCAAATTTTATACAGTTTAAGGAGGGAATTAGACATTTCCTGTATTGTGTTCATTGTGTGTCTATCTATAAACTTCCTTTTGGTCTATACAATGCCCAGCCCAATGAACTTGACTCAGGAATGTCTTGTCTTGATGTTTTCTGATAGAGTTATAGAGATATGGGACAATCTCTATTACACCTGGGAGAGTCTATTGCTTTTTTGTTTTGTTTTGTTTTGTTTTGCTTTAAAGTGATTTGAGACCTATAGCTTAGTCTTGGGACCAATTTAATATAAGGACCCAAGTCAACATGTGAAAATGTAAAAAATCAAAACCAAAAATTCCAAATTCACTGGATGCAAAACCTTCCAAATTCATTGGATGCAAAATTTCATTATATATAGAATGACTTCAACAACTTAAAAATGATATAGATAGATTAAAAATTCCTAAATACTAGCAACGGTTATCATTGGGATAGTGAGGGTAGAGGTGATTTAGAACTTCTTCTTATTAATCCTATTTCCTTATGTTCCAGGACAGGTTAACATTAAGGAAGAAAATAAATGTTGCTTTAAAATAAAAAGCATGATTCTGGAGTGATGAGGGCTTTATTCTAGTCCTGGCTCCATTAAAAATGGATTTCAAATGTAAAATATGTTCATTCCAATGAGACTATTCTGAGAGTCAAATGAGAATTGAGTACAAAAGCACTGAAAAAAATCTAAAGGGACTAAAAGGACCTCTCAAACATCCCCAAAAGCACATGGCAGCAAAGCCAGAAGTGACTCCTGTGCTTACCTACCTGTCCCTGATCAAGTGGGTCTCAAAGTAAAGCAGAAGTTGAGTTGCTAGAACTAGACTGTAAGGTCAGAGCAGGAAATGCAAAGTTTACATGCTGCCAAATTTCCTAAGCTTACTTACTCTCCCCCTACCCTTGACAGGTTTGGTCTCAAAGAATGGGGCCGGACAGAGAATTGTGGGCAAAAGGCAACCAGTAGATCACTACAGAATTTAAAAAAAAAATGTTTTAAGTTTTTAAAAATTTATTTTAGAGAGAGAGAAAGAGAGAGGGGGAGAGAGAGCGAGAGAGTGAGAGAGCGAGGGAGCGAGATCGCGCACGCCCTGGGGTGGAGGGAGGGGCAGAAGGAGAGAGAGGTTTTTTTTCTGGTGCTTATTTATTTATTTATTTATGTTCAATTAGCCAACATATAGTACATCATTAGTTTTCAGTGTAGTATTCAACGATTCATTAGTTGCATATAACACCTAGTGCTGAGCGTGGAGTGGAGGGGAGCTCCATCTCAGGATCCTGAGATCATGACCTCAGCCTAAACCAAGAGCCAGACACTTAACTGACTGCCTTACCCAGGTGCCCCAGAATTTTTTTTAAATAATGAAATGTTGGGGACAGATTCCATAAATGTTTTCTAGCTTCGCAGGACTCTTAAAATTAGTTTCAATAGTTATGTTTTAAGACATGGACCTGCCTTTAGTTTGTGTGATAATGACCCATGCTATGATAAATGTACCTTGGCAGTCCTCTTAGACAGTGGAATCCCAGTGGCAAGTACCAGCAGGAACAGCAGGTGTACAAATGATCCAGGGATCAAGCAAAGCAAGGGATTCATCTGGCAGTTTTTCATCATGCAGGTGAAAAAAAAATTACTGATGAGAAGGGGGGTGTGAAATATGAGGGTCAAGGAAAGAAAGAAAAGCTGTAGGGCCATGATTCATGAAGGAGGATTGCCTAAAAGCCCAGCTTGAGAAGCAATGCAGTCTTTACTGGACACAGTAAGGAAAGTAAAACAGCCCCCTCATTGGTACAGCCTACACCCCTATATGCTTGGTGATGCCATTAACAGCAGCAATACCACACTCAGTCCATTGAGCATTTTTACTTTCATCTCCCTCCTTTCCACGGGAGTGTGCTTCCTCAGACGCATCTGGCCATGAAGAACTAGGAGGTATTCAAACCGTTCCAAGCAAAGGCAGTTTTCTGGTAAAACTTCAATGTGGAACTCCCAAGAAGCTAACAACTACAGTAGAGTAAAACTTCATGGAAAATCTAATCAGAACTAAAGCAAACTGTTCTCTCAGTTGATCATGGCATCCATATTTCTTTCTAAGCCCATTTTACTTCCTATACTCTGACCTCTCATTATGCTAACAAGCTTTCATGGCTTATTCATTGCTCCTGGGTCCTCAAATTTTGTCGTACACATAGCTCCACCTTGTCATAGCCAGCTGGGATGTGGGTAGGACATATTTATTTAAAAGGGATGTGACCAGGATGGTCAATAACTAGTGCACACTATATTCATCAAAAATTGCAATGCAGTGGGGGAAACAGTCAGGAAAGGATAAACTCCATAAGGACAAGGACTATTCCATCTTATTCATCCTGGAATCCATAGTGACTAAAATAGTGTCGAGTACATAGCAGCTAAGTGATTAAGTGAAGACTTTCAGAAAGCATTTAGTGCTCATCCTTGTAAGCAGAATGTTGTACTTGGTAATAGAGAGAAGGGATAAAAGAGAATTTTAAGAATTAGAATCCCTGTTTTCCAAAGTGGCTGTACCAACTTGCATTCCCACCAACAGTGTAAGAGGAAAAACAGCGTGGAGGTGCCTCAAAAAATTAAAAATAGAGCTACCCTATGACCCAGCAATTGCACTCCTGGGTATTTACCCCAAAGACACAGATGTAGTGAAAAGAAGGGCCACATGCACCCCAATGTTGTAGCAGCAATGTCCGCAATAGCCAAACTGTAGAAAAAGCCGAGATGCCCTTCAACAGATGAATGGATAAAGAAGATGTGGTCTGTATATACAATGGAATATTACTCAGCCATCAGAAAGGATGAATACCCAACTTTTGCATCAACATGGATGGGACTGGAGGAGATTATGCTAAGTGAAATAAGTCAAGCAGAGAAAGTCAATTATCATATTGTTTCACTTATTGGTGGAACATAAGGACATTATGAGATGAAGGACATTAGGAGAAGGAAGGGAAAAATGAAGCGGGGGAAATTAGAGGGAGAGATGAACCATGAGAGACTCTGGATTCTGAGAAACAAACTGAGGGTTTTAGAGGGGAGGAAGGTGGGGGGATGGGTTAGCCTGGTGATGGGTATTAAGGAGGGCATGTACTGCATGGAGCACTGGGTGTTATATGAAAACAATGAATCGTTGATCACTACATCAAAAACTAATGATGTATTGTATGGTGACTAACATAACATAATAAAATAAAATAAAATAAAATAAAATAAAATAAAATAAAATAAACAGAATTAGAATCCCTGCCTTTAAGTTCTAATCTAATTGAAAAAATAAGTCATGAAGATAAAATCATACAGGTATAATGGATTTATCAGTAATGGTCCCAAGAGAAGTAAATCATATTTAATGGGACAATTGAGGAGAGTTTAATTAAGGGACTGTATATAAAAGGTTAAGGGACACAAATAAGGGTTGGTATATCATTGGAGAGTTAGCAGGAGATCAGAGATGTTATCATCCCTCGATCTGAAGATACAAAGAGAAGGAGAAGTTACTAGAATGGTAAGAGGGAACTGTGACTGTGTAAGCAGGCTGCTGGACAGGAGCTGTGGCCTTTGGTAGGGGTAGTTGGGAAGCTGGGAGAATAAAAACTCTGACTTATTCACCTCCAACCCTCAAACCTGTGCATCCCACCAACTAACCCACCATCTAAAGAAAAAAGGCAGTGGAGCTCAAGGCAGTATATAAAGTTAACTCTTCTGGGCAGAGAAGGATGAAGAAAAAAATGAAACTATCTTGGCAAAGTAGTGGCTATTATTCTTTTGGTGTTCTGAGACTCAATTTCCAACTTGGGGGGTCCACTCCACACCAACAAGCAATTCTCAGACACCAGCAGGGTATCCTCCAACTCAGGATGCCAGTCATAAGCCCAGGTTACCTGTGCTTCTGACTGACCTGCTACAGATAAGAGGTTCCCATATCATCTCATTAACACAACAAAAAACACAATTATCACTCCCTAAATTTAGGAAATTCCAAGGGTTTTGGGAGCTGTATGCCAAGAACTGTGGATTAACACCATATATATATGAGAAATATATTTTGGTCATCTGAATGACCAAATATGTCTTTCTTATAAATCATATCACAATTCTTAATGTCATTTTTATCTTTTCCATCTTATTGCACATGATTAATTCCTTTTCCAGCCAGGAGCAGATTGTCAAAGCAGAGAAGCAAACAGGAATAGGCTAACTTTCCACTCCCAATCTCAAAGCTGACTCCTGTCTTGTCTATGGGGAGTGAATAATCTTGAAAGTCAGGCTTTGAGAAAAAAAGAGATTCTTAATTCCAAAACTTACATGTATAGTTTGAAAACGAATCTTAGAGGTTGAAATGCTGACTTTTGCCATTATCAATACTATAGAGAAGAACGGAAAAATTTTTCCAATAAAGCCTGGCAGGAGATGGTAGAGGCAGAAACAAAAGAGTTCTCACTTGTTTATCTGCTCCTGCTTAGCTAAACCTTAAGGGAGGACATTGTGGGGAAAACATCCAAATAAATTTGTGAAGAAGTTTCAGAGGTTGACAGAGGGAGGAGGGCTTAGTTTTATACTTCTCAGAGCAGAGGCAGAGCATTTTTTTTCTGTAAGTTCTGTGGCAAAGAGCTGTATTTAGCATAATAACACAGAGAAAACAGGTGGTGCCTAGATAGTGGCTCAGAAATGTGAGATACAGGTGTCCAGGTGGGTGAGCCAGAGGACAGATTCAGGGGGTCCTGCACAATTAAGCATGGTGTAGACAAGTCAGCTGCAATTTTTAGGCCTCTCATGGTGCCCCAAAATCAGAAGAGGCTGAGGATGGAATGAGGGAATGGGCCACCATGACAGGAACCTTATTACTCAAGACTGTGGTAGGAACTGTGGAGCTGAGTATGATGCTCTACAAAAGTTAGATTCAACAAGTTGCACCAGAGAAAATACCAGCATAAGAGGCTCAAGGTCAAGACAATGTCAACCAACTAACTTTAGAGACTAGAGAAGAACACATAGAAGAGCTTATATAAAGATATGAGACCATCCCACCTCTGTGAAAACACATAAACCTTCGTGTGTGTGTGTGTGTGTGTGTGTGTGTGTGTGTGTGTGTGTGTGTGTGTGTGTGTGTGTGTGTGTGTGACAACCAGCAGAGGTGGGGTCAGGGGAGAGGAGAGAAAACATTATTTGTTCCCTGAACAAACTGAGTTACCCAGAAAAATGTTTGTTTTGTTTTAAAGAAGAGTCTAAATTTTTTAATTTCCTGTGGTTTGGCAAGTTTAGAACTCTACCTGTACCACTACTTTCCTTTCCTAGAGAAGGGAAAATAGATTGATAAATATTTAGAAGGTAAAAATAATTGATTAGACTGGGATGATGGAGAAAATGGAGGTAAGATTTCCAACCAGTTTCATCTTTGGTTGAATGATGGAACTACCAAAAAAAGAACATATTTATGTAGAAGAGGATGAGTTTGAACATACCATACATACATCGAGACTGACTGCCTTTGGGACATCTGGGCATCCAGATGGATACAGGCAATCAATCATAAGAAATTAAGGCTTAAAACAGAGGCCTAGGCTATGATTATAGAAATGTTAGCAGTTCAATAGCTGTAAGAGATAGCTGACATCAAAGAGTCTTATTTGGGGGCAAATCTCATGCTAAGCACTCAGCAAATATTGTCCCATTTGATCCTCACTAATAAAATAGGTTATACCAAGGTTCAGAGGTTTGACCTCCTACATAAAGTCAACAGCTAGTAAATGGTATAGCTAAAGTTTAAACTCCATTTTTATTCCAAACTCATGTTATATGCATCTCCCCGGCCCTGAGAAACCCTAAAAGCAGATATGAGAAATAAGGGAACCAGGGGGTAGATACCTGTGAAGCAGGAGCATTTAAGGTGTGGGAAGAGAAACAAGTGTCAACAAATGAGCCAGAGAAAAACAAGCCAAAAGGCCAAAGAAAAATAAGAAAAGTGAGGGGTTAAACAGCAAGATAATGGACTATTTCAAATTGGAAGTCAGATCAAGGTTGTCAAATTCCACATAAGAAATTAGGCAGGCCCAGGAGCAATCCACTGTAAGACAGAAATGATACATCCTAGACGGAGCACAGGTATGACTAGAGGACACAGCAACCTGCTTGAGCAAGAAGGCCAGACCCCCATTTTACCCACTATGGGTGCACCAGTACGGAAGCCATACTCAGCTGCCATGTATGGCTGAAGGATGAGGAGGAAAAAGCCTGAACTTGGCTAATGAGTGGATGGTTTGATATGTGGACGAAAGACAAAACTGGATGACAACTGCACTACAGCTTCACTTGGGGCAGAGAGATTGAGAGACGGTGGCAAGGAAAGCTGCTCAACAGACTTAGCCTTTAGATGATGCAGCTGGTCATCTGCTTTGGTGGAAGGAAAAGTATCCCTACGTTTGAATATATATAAACTACCTAGCAGTAGTGAATGGCCTGATCAGCCTGTTCAGAGGCCTGAAAGAAGAAAGAGTAGAAAATAGAAACAGGGAGGCTTGAGGTGGAGGCACATGGATGGCCATGAAAGAGTGGACATGGCATAAAGATCACTGTGACATGTGTCAACACCCATCAGAAAGCATACACAGTGGAAGAGTCTCCAAATGTAGACAAGTAGGTTTGGCCTGCTGATGTTAGACAGATTTTTTCAACAGCCATCCTCGTGCAGGCATGGTGAGCCCACAAACCAAATGGCCATGGTGGCAAAGATGAAGACAATGTACAAATCAGCACGAACAATCACTTACTGAGGCCAATTTAGTTACATCTGCCTCTAAATTTCCACCTTGCCAGCAATAAAAACCAATACTGAGACCTCAGAATGTCATTATTCCTCAAAGAAACCAAACAACTGCTTGGAGGCAGTTGTTGGCACCAAAGTGGCACCAAAAAAAGTTGGCACCAAAATAAGAGAAAGTTTCAAGTAGTAGGTCAGGATCAGATTGTCAAACTCAGCAAAGAAAAATGAGACCCCTTCTGTCCTAAAAGGGTCATCAGGAATACACACCTATTCAGGTATGAGTTTGGCTGACTCACCCAATAGCAATATGTGGGGCTCGCACTGTGCCTGGTCCATAGGCATAGAATCCCACAGCACATAGCATCTGATCAGGGAAGGCTTCCCACTGAAAGAGGGTTGATAAGGGCCTATAGTGACCATAGTTCCACTGGTCTCTTCATATACTGTACCACCTAGAAACTGCCAACGTGACAGCATGGAATGGCCTGCTAAAGATGCTGCTGATGGGCAAAGTCAGAGGTAACACCCTGAAAGGATGGAATACTATCCTTCAGTATGCAGAATATGCGTAGCTTCAGAGTCTTTTTATGGTGCTCTGTCCCCAGCAGTATACATGATTTCATGAACCAAGCCCCTCCTCCCCCACCTACCATCACCCAATAAGCTACTTTGTGCTTCCCACCTCTGCAACTCTGGGTTGTGCAGGGTCAAATGTCTTGATACTCAAAGAAATTGCAAACTATAGCTGTTACCTGGATACTCTGGGATGCTTGTGTTCAGGGACAAGGAGGCAAGAAGAAGTCACTGTCTTGCCAGGGATTTGGCCCTAATCTGTAGGAGGAGTTAGGATTGTTATTACACAATGAGAACAAAGAAGAATGACATATGTGGGAAGCTCAGATGATGCAGATGGGTGCCCTTTAGTACCCCCATGCTCAATTGTAACTGTGATTAGACTAGTACAATAATGTAGTCTGAGAAGGATATGGTTACCAGGGGCTCAGACTCCTCAGAAGTGAGGAATTTGGTTACACCACCACTTAAACAGAGGTGGCAGTTGAGAGCAAGGGGAATTTGAATGGATAGAGAAATAGGGAGACGGTGAGTGTCATTTGCAGTCCCAAGACTAACTGCAATGGGAGCTTTGGTTTGTTCTGCTGACCACCCTCTTCTAAGTTTCCCCTCAGAGCCCTGGATGGAACAGTAGATCTGCATGGCACAGGGTGTGCACTGTGGCAGATGTGAAGATGAGCTGCTCAAATCCTCTTCTGAGAAAGCACCACACAGCTTCTGGGAGTATGGTAACTGATCACTTCCAGCTCGTATCTTCTTTAGGATCTGCCTCAGTTTTGATGCTGTTTCTGGCGTGGCACCCAGCCAATGACTGATCAAGCTGGCAGTACAAGGGCCTAGCCATTTCTGCTCAAAGCAGCACGTCTCTAATGTTCAAGTTTTGCTCTACATCTCTCTGTTAGACTGGCAGAAACTTTTGTCAGGTTTGCATTGTGGTTAGACCATTCCCTCACGCAATCATCCCTCCTCTTTTTTATTTTCATAAGTTTTACTTTCCCTTAAACTTTCTTTACCCCAAATGCCATCTCAGTGTCTGTTTTCCCAGGGAACTCAACAGACAAGAAGGGCAATAGGCTTTCTTCTGCTTCCTGTCATGGTGTTTAAGCAACCATTAAACATTTGCTTGGAGGGCAGAAGCTCTTTCACAGTCTGTATTTTTCTTGTGTCTGGGTTTGTAAGGCAGGTCGCAATCTTCCTTGGTAAATGAACTCAGAGTCCATTTTGCAGAACTTGCTCTTGCTAAAATAAGTCCCAGTGTCTCAAATGGGGAAGTAGCAGGAAACTACCCTCTTTGTATCACTTTCCAATTAATGTAGAAACCTTCCCTATTATGCTTTCTTTAAAGTAGTCATATACCTTCCAGAATAAAATAATTTGAATATACTTAAAAATTCATTTTGAGGGACACTTGGGTAGCTCAGTCGGTTAAGCATCCGACTCTTGATTTCAGCTCAGGTCATGATCTCAGGGTCCTGTGGTCGAGCCCCAAGACAAGCTCTACACTCAGTGGGGAGCATGCTTGAGGATTCTCTCTCTCCCTTTGCCCCTCTCCCCACTCATGCATGTGCACTCTCTCTCTCTAAACAAACCTTTAAAAAAATCATTTTGAGCAGATTTTAAACTGGTTCAATGACCATATGGAAATTTGTGAAGAGATATTTTGAAGTCCAAATAGACATCATTCATTAGATTACCCTCCTTTAAAGATTTCCACTATCCTTTACCTTGATTCACCAAATACAAAACTTCTTTTCTCTCCATTTCCTTCACATTCTCTCTCCATAGTCAGCAGCAAATTCCCCATTGACCCTTCTAAAATATATTTGGGGTCTAGAGGAGAAGAGGGGGAAGGAAAGCAGGAAATAACTTTGCTTCTGCATTCCATCCATCTGAAGAGCTTCTGCCTGCATCTTTTCTCAGCATTAAAAAAAATTCCACTTACATCTGTGTTCAAAAAATAAAGAAAATATTCTGGACTTGGAGAATTGGAGAAGCTTACTACAGAATGTATGGAGATGAAATAAAGTGTAAAGTTGATCAAATTTTATTGAGTCTTACCCCTTTAGAATTTGGTACCTGAATCAAATATTGTTTACTTTTTTCCACATTACCAAAAAAAAAAAAAAGGCTCAATGAAGGAAAACTTGTGGGAAAAAAACCCCAGAACTATGCATTATAATCATTTAATACTGTTTTGATTTTTATACTTTTTTTCCTTTAAATTTTTTATTGTTATGTTAATCACCATACATTACATCATTAGTTTTTGATATAGTGTTCCATGATTCATTGCTTGTGCATAACACCCAGTGCTCCACGCAGAACGTGCCCTCTTTAATACCCATCACCAGGCTAACCCATTCCCCCAACCCCTCCCCTCTAGAACCCTCAGTTAGTTTTTCAGAGTCCATCGTCTATCATGGTTCGGCTCCCCCTCCGATTTATTCCCCTTCATTCTTCCTCTCTTGCTATCTTCTTCTTCTTTTTTTTTTTTCTTAACATATATTGCAATATTTGTTTCAGAGGTACAGATCTGTGATTCAACAGTCTTGCACAATTCACAGTGATCACCATAGCACATACCCTCCCCAATGTCTATCACCCAGCCACCCGATCCCTCCCACCCGGTCACCACTCCAGCAACCCTCAGTTTGTTTCCTGAGATTAAGAATTCCTCATGTCAGGGGAGCCTGGGTGGCTCAGTCGTTAAGCGTCTGCCTTTGGCTCAGGTCATGATCCCAGGGTCCTGGGATCAAGCCCCACATCGGGCTCCCTGCTCCACGGGAGGCCTGCTTCTCCCTCTCCCACTCCCCCTGCTTGTATTCCTTCTCTCACTGTGTCTCTCTGTCAAATAAATAAATAAAATCTTTAAAAAAAAAGAATTCGTCATATCAGTGAGGTCATATGATGTCTTTCTCTGATTCACTTATTTCACTCAGCATAACACCCTCCAGTTCCATCCATGTTGTTGCAAATGGCAAGAGCTCATTCCTTTTGATGGCTGCATAATATTCCATTGTGTATATATACCACTTCTTCTTTATCTATTCATCTGTCGATGGACATCTTGGCTCTTTCCACAGTTTGGCTATTGTGGACATTGCTGCTATAAACATTGGGGTGCACGTAACCCTTCGGATCGCTACATTTGTATCTTTATGGTAAATACCCAGTAGTTCAATTGCTGGATCGTATGGTAGCTCTATTTTCAACTGTTTGAGGAACCTCCATACTGTTTTCCAGAGGGGTTGCACCAGCTTGCATTCCCACCAACAGTGTAGGAGGGTTCCCCTTTCTCCACATCCCCGCCAACATCTGTCGTTTCCTGACTTGGTAATTTTAGCCATTCTGACGGGTGTGAGGTGGTATCTCATTGAGGTTTTGATTTGGATTTCCCTGATGCCGAGCGATGTTGAGCACTTTTTCATGTGTCTGTTGGCCATTTGGATGTCTTCTTTGGAAAAATGTCTGTTCATGTCTTCTGCCCATTTCTTGATTGGATTATTCATTCTTTGGGTGTTGAGTTGGATAAGTTCTTTATAGATTTTGGATACTAGCCCTTTATCTGATATGTCATTTGCAAATATTTTCTCCCATTCTGTCGGTTGTCTTTTGGTTTTGTGGACTGTTTCTTTTGCTGTGCAAAAGCTTTTTATCTTGATGAAAGCCCAATAGTTCACTTTTGCCCTGGCTTCCCTTGCCTTTGGCGATCTTTCTAGGAAGAAGTTGCTGTGGCTGAGGTCGAAGAGGTTGCTGCCTGTGTTCTCCTTTAGGATTTTGATGGACTCCTGTCTCACGTTTAGGTCTTTCAACCATTTGGAGTCTCTTTTTGTGTGTGGTGTAAGGAAATGGTCCAGTTTCATTCTTCTGCATGTGGCTGTCCAATTTTCCCAACACCATTTGTTGAAGAGACTGTCTTTTTTCCATTGCACATTCTTTCCTGCTTTGTCAAAGATGAGTTGACCATAGAGTTGAGGGTCCATTTCTGGGCTCTCTATTCTGTTCCATTGATCGATGTGTCTGTTTTTGTGCCAGTACCATACTGTCTTGATGATGACAGCTTTGTAATAGAGCTGGAAGTCCAGAATTGTGATGCCGCCAGCTTTGGTTTTCTTTTTCAACATTCCTCTGGCTATTCGGAGTCTCTTCTGGTTCCATACAATTTTAGGATTATTTGTTCCATTTCTTTGAAAAAAGTGGATGGTATTTTGATGGGGATTGCATTGAATGTGTAGGTTGCTCTAGGTAGCATTGACATCTTCACAATATTTGTTCTTCCAATCCATGAGCATGGAACGTTTTTCCATTTCTTTGTTTCTTCCTCAGTTTCTTTTATGAGTATTTTATAGTTTTCTGAGTACAGATCCTTTGCCTCTTTGGCTAGATTTATTCCTAGGTATCTTATGGTTTTGGGTGCAATTGTAAATGGGATTGACTCCTTAATTTCTCTCTCTTCTGTCTTGTTGTTGGTGTATAGGAATGCCACTGATTTCTGCGCATTGATTTTATAGGCTGCCACTTTACTGAATTCCTGTATGAGCTCTAGCAGTTTTGGGATGGAGTCTTTTGGGTTTTCCACATAAAGTATCATATCATCTGCAAAGAGTGAGAGTTTGACTTCCTCTCTGCCAATCTGGATGCCTTTGATTTCTTTCTGTTGTCTGATTGCTGTGGCTAGGATTTCTAATACTATGTTAAATAGCAGTGGTGATAGTGGACACCCTGCCACGTTCCTGACCTTAGGGGGAGAGCTCTCAGCTTTTCCCCATTGAGAATGATATTCACTGTAGGTTTTTCATAGATGGCTTTTATGATATTGAGGTATGTAGCCTCTATCCCTATACTCTGAAGAGTCTTGATGAAGAAAGGATGCTGTACTTTGTCAAATGCTTTTTCTGCACCTATTGAGAGGATCATATGATTCTTGTTCTTTGTTTTGTTAATATATTGTATCACGTTGATTGATTTGTGGATGTTGAACCAACCTTGCAGCCCAGAGATAAATCCCCCTTGGTCATGGTGAATAATTCTTTTAATGTACTGTTGGATCCTATTCACTAGTATTTTGGTGAGAATTTTTGCATCCATATTCATCAAGGATATTGGTCTGTAATTCTCCTTTTTGATGGGGTCTGTCTGGTTTGGGGATCAAGGTATTGGTGGCCTCATAAAATGAGTTTGGAAGTTTTCCTTCTATTTCTATTTTTTGGAACAGTTTCAGGAGAATAGGTAGTAATTCTGTAAATGTTTGGTAGAATTCCCCTGGGAAGCCATCTGGCCCTGGGTTTTTGTTTGTTGGGAGATTTTGGATGACTGCTTCAATTTCCTTAGTGGTTATAGGTCTGTTCAGGTTTTCTACTTCTTCCTGGTTCAATTTTGGTAGTTGATACATCTGTAGGAATACACCCATTTCTTCCAGGTTATCTAATTTGCTGGAATAGAGTTGCTCATAATATGTTCTTATAATTGTTTGTATTTCTTTGGTGTTGGTTGTGATCTCTCATCTTTCATTCCTGGTTTTGTTGATTTGGGTCATTTCTCTTTTCTTTTTGATAAGTCTGCCCAGGGGTTTATCAGTCTTGTTAATTCTTTCAAAGAACCAGCTCCTAGTTTCGTTGATCCGTTCTACTGTTCTTTTGGTTTCTATTTCATTGATTTCTGCTCTGATCTTTATTATTTCTCTTCTGCTGAGTTTAGGCTTTATTTGCTATCTTTTCTCTAGTTCCTTTAGGTGTATGGTTAGGTTGTGTATTTGAGACCTTTCTTGTTTCTTGAGAAAGGCTTGTATTGCTATATACTTTCCTCTTAGGACTGCCTTAGCTGTATCCCAAAGATTTTGAACAGTCGTGTTTTCATTTTCATTGGTTTCCATGAATTTTTTAAATTCTTCTTTAGTTTCCTGGTTGACCCATTCATTCTTGAGTAGGATGCTCTTTAGTCTCCATGGATTTGAGTTCTTTCCGACTTTCCTCCTGTGATTGAGTTCTAGTTTCAAAGCATTGTTGTCTGAAAATATGCAGGGAATAATCCCAATCTTTTGGTACCAGTTGAGACCTGATTTGTGACCTAGGATGTGTATTCTGGAGAATGTTCCCTGGGCACTAGAGAAGAATGTGTATTCCGTTGCTTTGGGATGGAATGTTCTGAATATGTCTGTGAAGTCCATTTGGTCCAGTGTGTCATTTAAAGTCTTTATTTCCTTGTTGATCTTTTGCTTAGATGATCTGTCCATTTCAGCGAGGGGGGTGTTAAAGTCCCCCACTATTATTGTATTGTTGTCGATGTGTTTCTTTGCTTTTGTTATTAATTGCCTTATATAATTGGCTGCTCCCATGTTAGAGGCATAGATATTTACAATTGTTAGATCTTCTTGTTGGATAGACCCTTTAAGTAGGATATAGTGTCCTTCTTCATCTCTTATTATGGTCTTTGGTTTAAAATCTATTTTGTCAGATATAAGGATTGCCACCTCAGCTTTCTTTTGGTGTCCATTAGCATGGTCAATGGTTTTCCACCCCCTCACTTTCAATCTGGGGGTGTCCTGGGTCTAAAATGTGTCTCTTGCAGACAGCACATTGATGGGTCTTGTTTTTTAATCCAATCTGATAGCCTGTGTCTTTTGATTGGGGCATTGAGCCCATTTACATTCAGTGTAACTATTGAAAGATATGAATTTAGTGCCATTGTATTGCCTGTAAGGTGACTGTTACTGTATACTGTCTGTGTTCCTTTCCAGTCTATGCTGCTTTTAGGCTCTCTCTTTGCTTAGAGGACCCCTTTCAATATTTCTTGTAGGGCTGGTTTCGTGTTTGCAAATTCCTCTAGTTTTGTTTGTCCTGGAACCTTTTTATCTCTCCATTTTCAATGAAAGCCTAGCTGGATATATAATTCTTGGCTGCATATTTTTCTCATTTATTGCTCTGAAGATATCATGCCAGTCCTTTCTGGCTTGCCAGGTCTCTGTGGATAGGTCTGTTGCCAGTCTAATGTTTCTACCATTATAGGTTACATATCTCTTCTCCCGAGCTGCTTCAAGATTTTCTCTTTGTCTCTGAGACTCGTAAATTTTACTATTCAATGTCGAGGTGTTGACCTATTTTTATTGATGTTGAGAGGGGTTCTCTGTGCCTCCTGGATTTGATGCCTGTTTCCTTCCCCACATTAGGGAAGTTCTCTGTTATAATTTGCTCCAATATACCTTCTGCCCCTCTCTCTCTTTCTTATTCTTCTGGGATCCCAATTATTCTAATGTTGTTTTGTCTTATTGTATCACTTATCTCTCGAATTCTGCCCTCGTGATCTAGTAGTTGTTTATCTCTCTTTTTCTCACTTCTTTATTTTCTATCATTTGGTCTTCTATATCGCTGATTCTCTCTTCTGCCTCATTTATCCTAGCAGTTAGTGCCCCCATTTTTTATTTCACCTCATGAATAGCCTTTTTGATTTCGACTTGGTGAGATTTTAGTTCTTTTATTTCTCCAGGAAGGGTTTCTCTTATAACCTCCATGCTTTTTTCAAGCCCAGCTAGTATCTTTAAAACCATGATTCTGAACTCTAGGTCCAACATCGTACTAATGTCCGTATTGAGTAGGTCCCTGGCAGACGGTACTACCTCTTGTTCTTTTCGTTGAGGTGAGTTTTTTCATCTTGTCATTTTGTCCAGAGGAGAATAGATGAACGAGAAAACAAAATGGTAACAGGTTAACAACGTCCCTAGGAAATATACTGTAAACAAATCAGAAAAGATCTGAAACCAGGGGAAGAGAAAGGGAGAGAAAGAAAAAAGAGGAAAAAAAAGAAAAAGAGAAAGATAAAAACAAACAAAAACAGAATATGATCAAATATGATCAGGCTAGTACATAGATCAGTGCCACACACTAGATTTTGGGTGTATTTTGGTCTGTTAGAAGGAAGTGCCCTAATATTTTAAAGAAAGAAAGACATATCTGTACAAAATAAGGGTTGATACAATGAAGGGATGGAATATGACTGTAAAGATGAAAATTGTAAAAAAATTTTAAAAAAGGAATTGATAAGGTGATTGAAAAAAGAAAGAAGAGGATTAAAAAAGAAAAAGAAAGAAAGAAAGAAAGAAAAAGAAAGAAAGAAAGAAAGAAAGAAAGAAAGAAAGAAAGAAAGAAAGAAAGAAAGAAAGAAAGAAAGAAAGAAAGAAAGAAAGAAAGAAAGAAAAAAAGGGGAGAGAATGTGATCAGGCAGGAGACTAGAACAAAGCCATACACTAGAGATTTAGGGTATATTCTGATTTGTTAGAAGAAACTGTATCTCAAAATTTTAAAGAGAGAACAACTTATATTATGCCAAAAATAAGGGTAACTACTATGAAGGGATAGAATATGACTCTAAAAATGAAAAATAAGTTTTTTTTAAAAAAGGGATTGATAAGATGTTGTTTGAAAAAGGGAAAAAGAAAAATTAAAAAAAAAAACAGTTAAAAACAATTAACTTTGAAAGACTAATGAATCATGGTAAAAAAGCCATGAATTCTATGTGCAGTATTCCCCTAGCGCTGGAGTGCTCCCATTCTCCCATTCTCATTGATCGGTAAACTTGGTCTTGGCTTGCTGTTCTTGCTGATCTTCTGGGGCAGGGGCCTGTTGCCGTGGTTCCCAAATGTCTTTGGCAGAGGCGGAATTGCCCTGCCCTTGTCGGTCTGGGCTAAGTAATCTGCTCAGGTTTGCTCTAGGGAGCTTTTGTTCCCTGCAAGCTCTCGGCCCAGCCTTGGAGGACGAGAGTGAATATGGCGGCCTCCCAATCTCTGCCCTAGAGGAGCCGAGAACTCAGGGCCCCGCTCCTCAGTGCGCCCCCAGAGAAAAGCAGTCACTCCCATCTCCCTGGTCTCCAGCCGCACTGCGTGCTCACCCGGCCTGTGACCGAGCGTTTCTATGTCTGGCTCACAACCCTGTGTGAAGTCTCCAAACCCAGCGGTTCCCTGCAGTGCACTCCCGCGCTGCTCCTCCCGGGGGAGGAAGGGGTGTCTCCCCGGTTCTGCCGTCTGTTGGGTCCCTGCTGGAGGAGCAGTGGCCCGACTGAGCTGTGGATCATGGTTTATGGCAACCCCTAGCTGAGAGCCCGCACCTCGGCTCCGTCTCTGCAGCCGGCTTCCCCGCTCCGATACTTGGGAGCTCTGCCGCACTCAGGCACCTCTGGTCTTTCTGTGACCCCGAGGGTCCTGGGCCAAACTGTCCCACGAGGGTTCCACCCCCCGCTTAGCCACTGGAGTGACGTCCCTCAGTGGAGCCAACTCCTGAAAGTTCCGATTTTGTGCTCTGCGGCTCTATCACTTGCCAGAAGCGGCCGATGAAGGCCCCCTCCCCCACCGTCTATCCTCCCGAATATCGCCTCGGATTCACTTCTCCGCACGTCCTACCTTCCAGTAAGTGGTCGTTTTTCTGTTCAGAGAGTTGTTGCTATTCTTATCTTCGATCTCCTGTTGAATTCGTAGGTGTTCAAAATGGTTTGATCCCTATTCAGCTGAATTCCTGGGACCAGACGAAATCCAGGTCTCCTACTCCTCCGCCATCTTGCTCTGCCCCTGATTTTTATAATTTTTGTTTCCAAAGTAATATTGGTTTACTAGCAAAATACAGTATAAATGAACCATTTCTTCTTTAACCTCTTAATTTTAATTCTTTTAATTTTTTCTTTTTTGACCTTTTCTTTGATCTAAAACATACATATAGAAAAGTGCATTGCAACATATATACAGACACATACAGGAATATACAGAAAGAGGTACAGCCCAAAGAATTTTCACAAAGTGAACATACCCAGAAAGTTCTGTCATGCCTGCTTCAGTCACTGTCCTCCTCCTCCAAGGATAACTACTATCCTAATATCTAATAACATAGGTTAGTTTTGTCCATTTTAATATTTTATATAAATGAATTCATGCTGTATGAATTCTTTTCTCTTTGGTTTCTTTGACTCAACATCGTGTTTGTGATCTTTGCCCATGTTATTATATACAGTGGATAGTTTATTTTCATTTGTTGGATGTAATGATAATGATGGTATATAATAGTTGATTATACTACATTTATTTTCAAAATTGGGTTTTTACATTCTTGCGTATGTCTTTTGGTGCATATGTGGATAACTATTGGGTGTATTCCTATGAATGTAATTTTTATGAATAAGGTATGTGTATCAGCTCTAAAAGATAATGAAACCCAGTTTTCCTACATGGTTGTACCAATTTACATTCTTACCATCAGTAAGAGATTTTCAGTTATTTCACATCTGAAAATTATAGTCATTTTGGCGAAAACAGGAGAGGAGAGTTTGGGGCAAAAAAAAATACTGAAGTAAATAATGGCTTGATGTTTTTTAATTTCATGAGAACTATAAGCCCACAAATCTAATAATCCCCAAGCAGCAAAAATGCAAGGAAAACCACACTTAGGTACATCAAATCAAATTGCTAAAAACCAACAGGAAAATGTTAAAAGCATTGCCCTAACTGCCCCCCACCCCCAAAAAAGACACTTTAGAAATAGGAGAACAATAATAAGAATGACTGCTAAATTCTTAAAAGAAACACTAACAGCCAAATGCAATGGGAAGTTATCTTTAAAATGGTTAAAACCCCAGAAATCCATGTCTATGTGAAAATATTCTTCAAAAATGGAGGTAGAACAAAGATATATTCAGATAAGCAAATGTTAATAGAATTGTGAGCCAAAGGGCCTATACTATAATAAATACTACAGAAAGTTCTTTGAGGAGAAACAAATGATATTAAATGGCAACTCAAATCTTCATGGCAACAAAGATTTCCCAAATGGTAAACATGTAGGTAAGTCTAAAATAAGGTTATGTTTCTCATTACTGAACTGCTTCAAAATGTACTGATTACAGCAAAAATAATGTATTCTGAAGTTTAAATATGTTAAATGCATGAGAGCAGCTGTACAAAGATGGGAAAAGAGCAAGATATATACTATTATAGGTTCCTACATGATATGTGAAGTGAAATAACATTAACTCAAAATAGACTATTAGATAAAGATGTATATAGTGAATCTTGTATCAAACATTAAAAATAAAAAAGAAGTATAAGTAAAAAGCCAATATAAGATATAAAATGGAGTAGTAAAAATTGATCAATTAATGCAAAAAGTCAGGAAAATAAGGAAAAAGAATAAAGAAAGAAGAGATAAGATATATAAAAAACATATAATGAGACTAGTAGACCTAAGCCCAACAATATAATTACATGAAATGTATGTGAACTAAACACTCCAGTAAAAGGGCAGAGATGCTAAACTGAATAAACAAACAAGAGCCATCTGTATGCTATTCATAAAAGCTGCATTTTATTTTTTTATTTTTAAAAATATTTTATTTATTCATTTGAGACACAGAGATACAGAGAGAGAGAGAGAGAGAGAGCATGAGCAGTGGGAGAGGCAGAGGGAGAGGGAGAAGCAGACTCCCCACTGAGCCAGAAGCCCGATGTGGGGCTTGATCCCAGGATCCTGGGATCATGACCTGAGCCGATGGCAGACACTTAACCATCTGAGCCACCCAGGCGCCCCAATAAAAGCTGCATTTTAAATTAAAAAAAAAACCCACACAGGTTAAAAGTAAAAGGAATAGAAAATGTACACTATGCAAATTCTAATCATTAGCTGGAGTGACTATAGTAATATGAGACAAAGTAGATGTAAGGAGGAGAATTATCAGAAAGAAAGAGAAATTTTTCATAATGATAAAAGTCCATTCATCAAAAGATCAAAAGTGTAAATGTGTAAACAAATAATTATAGAGCTTTGAAATGCATGCAGCAAAAACTGACAGAACCAAAGGTAAAAATACAAAAATCCACAATTAGAGTTAGTGATTTTAGCTCTATTTTCTAAGTAATTGATAGACAAAAAGACAAAATTCACTAAGGATAAAGAAGATTTAAACATTACTACCAACCATTTAATATTTACAAAACATTAGACAACAAAACGCAGAGAATACTTTTAAAGCGCCCGTAGAACATGAACTAAGGCTAGAGCATATGCTAGGTCAAATCTCCGTAAACTCAAAACAACTGAAGCTATGTAGAGTATGTGTTCTGACAAAATGATTTGAAATTACAAATCAATAACAAACAATTATCCAGAAAATGGCCAAACATTATGCAACACATTTCTAGTTAACTCATGAGCTAAAATAAAAACTAACAAGGGAAATTAATCCAGGGGCCCCAGGGTGGCTCAATCAGTTAAGCGTATGCCTTCTGCTCAAGTCATGATCTCAGGGTCCTAGGATGGATCCACATGTTATACTCACCGCTCTGCAGGGAGTCTGCTTCTCTCTCTCTCTCCCTAGGACTCTACCCGCCGCCTTCTCTCAAGTAAATAAATAAAATCTTAAGAAAAAAGAAAATATTTGAATCTGAAGTATATTAAAATACAGCATATCAAAACTTATGTAACTAAAGTAATGCTTAGAAGGAAATTTTATAACTTTAAATACTTGTATAAGGAAAAGAGAAAATATTTTAAATTAAATAATCTAAATTTCTAAGGAAGAAAAAAAGCAAATTAAATTCAGAGTAAATAGAAGGAAGGAAATAAAAAAGATAATAGTAGACATTCATGACATAAAAAATGGACAAACAATAGAGAAAATGAATTTAAGAACCCATATCTTTGTAAAGGCCAATAAAATTGATGAAATATTAGCTAGGCTGGTCACAAAAAGAGAGAGAAAAGACACAAATTACCAATATTAAAGGGAGCTGAAAAAGATAATAAAGGAATATTATCAACAATTTTATGCCAATACAGTTGACAAGTTAAAGGGAGTGACATAGTCTTGTGAAAGATAAATGATCAAAACTAAAAAAGAAACAAAATCTGAACCACCTTATAACTACTCAAAAGTGAATTCATAATTAAATACCTACACACACACACACGTTTAACTAGTGAATTCTGTCAACATTTATTTAAGAAATAACATAATCCTACAATTACTTTCTTAAAGTATGAGAGGAGGGAACACTTCCCAATTCGTTATTCACTCAGTGAAATGAATTATTCATTCAATTTGGCATTACTCTCCTTCAAAAACCAAAAATATTAAAGATTAATAGGCTTCATTAACATATATTCAAAACCTTAACAAAATATTAGAGCAAATATTCAGCAAAATATGAAAAAGATAACATATCATGAATAAGTGAGGCTTATTCCAGGAATGCAAAGTTGGTTTAACATTTGAAAATCATTCAGTGTAATTTACCATATTATCAGAATAAAGGAGAAAAACTTTATGATCCTTCTACAAGATGTAGGGAAAGCATTTGACAGAATTCCACTTCCAGACTTGTTACAGACGAAATCTCCCTCAATGATGATAGATGTCATCTATGAAAAATCTATAGTCAATGTCATATTAATGATAATAGATTAAGCACTTTTCCCTTAATACTAACAAAAAGGCAAGGTTGTGCTTTCTACTTCTTATTCAAAACTTTGCTAGAGGTCCTACTCAGCACAATTAGATGGGGGGGGAGGCAAACATAATGGAAAGAAAGAAGTAAAGCTATATTTATAGATGAGATAATCAGATACACAGAAAATTCTAAGGAATCTATGAGAAAAGCTACTGGAACTAGTAAATGAATTTAGCAAGATCACAAGATACAAGGCCAATAATTAACAATAATTTCCCCCTGTACTATTAATGAAAACTTTGAATATGTAATAAAAAACAATACCATTTATAGTACGTTAGAAGTCAGAAAATATTTAGGATAAACTAACAAAATATATGAAAGACCTATTCATAAATATATATATATATATATATATAGAGAGAGAGAGAGAGAGAGAGAGAGAGAGAGAGAGAGATGAGAGAAATTACAGACGATCTATATTAGTAAAGAAATACACCATGTTCATGTATTGCAAAGTTAAATATTATTAAGATTTCTATTCTCCCCAAATGGTCCACAGATTCAACCCAATTCCAGTAAAAATCTTGATTTTTTTCTGTAGAAATGCCCAAGCTAATTCCAAAATTCATATGTAACACAAATGACCTAGACTAAACAAAATAACCTGCAAAACAAGAACAAAGCTAGAGGACCTATACTACCTGTCTTTTTGTAAAAGTACAATAAGTATTAATAATGCAAAGATAGACAAATAGGTCAGTGAAAAAGAATGGAGAGTCCAGATAGATATTTACAATTATATGGCCTATGATTTTGTCAACAAGAAATTCTGTGTGGAGAGGAAAGGCATTTAATTGGCTATTTATATAAAAAAGAAATCATGCTCTATTTTATGCTACACAAAAATTAATTCAAACTATATCATAGCCCTAAAGATAAAAAAACTGTAACTATAGAGCTTCTAGAAGAAAATATTAGAGAATATTTTCAAGACTTTTGCTTTGGCAAAACGTTCTTAGATTGTCCTTAGAAAGCACAAGAACAAAATTAATAAATTGGGCCCCTTCAAAATTAAAAACTTTTGCTCATCAAAATTCACCATTAAGAAAAATAATAGGCAAGACACAAACCAGGATAGTGTATAAATATAGAACTCTTATACACTGCCAAAGGCAATGGAAAAATGGTACAATCAATTTGGAAAAAGATTGGGCAGTTTCTTATACAGCTCAGCTTATACCTCCCCTGCAACTCAGCAATTCCACTTCTAGGTATTTATCCAGATGAAATGAAAACACATGACCACAAAAAGTCTTGTAGGAGAAAGTCATAGCAGCTTTATTTGTAATAGCCAACTGAAAACTATGCAAATGTCCCTTAAGGGGAGAATGTATAAGCAAACTGTGGTATGTTCATTCAATGGAACACTCAGCAATAAAAAACAAAGGACTGGTACATACAACAAAATGGCTTAATCTCAAAATGACTATTCTGAAGAAGCCAAAGAGTACATAGTGCATATTATATGAAACTAGAAGAGGAAGCTAATACATGGTGAAAGAACTCAGAACATTGCTCGCCTCTAGAAAGGCAGAGTTAACAGAGTGAGACAGGAAGGAACTTAATATGGTGATTGAAATATTACATCTTTTGATAGGGGAGTGGGTTACATGGGTATATGTATTTGTAAACACATAAATTCATGATTTAAGACCTGTGCATTTCACTGGATGCTAATCATACCTTAATAAAAATAATACAAACAAATCTCTCACTTGACTGTGGGTTTTACTATTTCTTTTATTTTTTTCAACATTTGCTTTCTATTTTTTGAAGCTATGATAGTTACACTATATATATGTTTACATATACATACTATAATACATACTGTATATATGGGTGGAAAATGTGTGTGTGTGTGTGTGTGTGTGTGTGTGTGTGTGTGTGTGTAGAGTGTTCCTGATGAACTGATCCTTGTAATCATTATGAAATGTGCCTCTTTATTTCTAATATTCTTACTCTACAAATAAAATATACTTGTCTTATTGTAATAATTTTACAATCTTTCCCTCTGTTAGTATTTACATGTATTTTCCACTCTTTTACTTTTAATCCTTCAGTGTTGTCATTTTAAAGGTATTTTATAAAGAACATACAGTTCATTTTTTAACTTGTCTGATAATCATAATATTTTATTAAGGAATATTTGGCTTATTTGTAATTGTGATTATTGATGTACTTGGGTTTTGATCTATATCTTACAGTTTGTTTTCTACTAGTTCCATAACTTCTGTGTTTCTCTTTCTCTTCTTTCTTATTTTCTTTTGGATTAATCATTTTTATTTTTAATTTTCTTCTCAGTGAAATTATTAATAAAAATCTATAATTATTCTATTTCCTTTATTTGTAATTATAACTTTTATGTTAAGAATAATTTCAAGCATACAGTTGGTAGATGAACACACCTATCAACTTTCTAAGTTCTTAACATTTTGCTATATTTGATTTAAATCTTTATTTTGTATTTCAAAATTATGCATACAACTGAAACCTAGTGTGTTAATTCTCTTTTTAAGTATTTACTGCTGTGACAGTTTACATAAAATTGAAATGACTAGGGAGAGTGTCAATCTAACAAAGAAATATTTCGAACTTCACACATTTTCCAAGAGGGATAATGGTCTCTTTCTTTTCTTCTGATGAGGAGTGCATGTTTTATAAATTACAGGATCTATTTCTCTCCACTGAGTGTGCTTCATTTAGGCTATCAAAAGGAAGGCAATAGAAATTATTATTTCTACCAAAAGGAAGGCAATAGAAATTATTATTCCAGTTACTGGCACAAAACAGCAGAGCACTCATTCATCACTTCCTGCTTACCTCTTTTCACTGAGCCTCCACACTCTCCTTCAATTATTTCCTACCCCATAATGCTCAAGAGATACAACCATTTCCCTACCAAAGACACCTCATTATAAAGAAACAAAGTCAAAGACAATACACTGTCCAAAAATGTGGTCCTCCTGTCCATGAATCTTCAATGTCCAATGCCCCTTTACTTACTAATCTTAGTGAACTCTCAAGACAATTCTGTGAGGTAGGCTGGGTGGATTTTATTCTCCCCATTTTACAGATGTTCCACATAAATCCTTGCTTAATATCACAAGCCCATTAATGAAGAAACTGTGACTGGTAACAAAATCCTTTAAAGCTCTTTTCACTGACCAAATTTTAAGAAGTGAAGTTCTAGAAAGTTAGCAAGTTGTGCCTTCCACGCTGTCCTCCTAAACCTCTCCCAAGCCTAGGTCCTAAGAGTCTCAGACAGACCTCTCCTAGCAGCCACCTGCTCCTTCACCTGGGGCACTTCTCAATGCTTGTTCTTTGTTCAAGCACTCTGGTACTAATAGCCCAGCTTCTCATTACCTGGGGTTTCCTATTTTTGCTAGGTGATGGATATAATTTGATAAAATGATAGTTTTGGGCCTTTTTATTACCACCTTGTTCCCAGAATACACATTGGCATTCTGAAGGCAGAGTAGACAATGTCTTCAGCCAAGTCAGTAACCATGATAGTAGACACTTCAGTGTTCAAAGAACAGAGATGACCATGAACACAGTTCAATCCTCTTGGGTGACAGACCTATTACAAATAGTGGTCAAAGGCATAGATTACACTCAGTGAACTTGGATCCCAAGTTCTTCTTGCCCACATCCTCTATGGCTCCCTATACTGTAAGCTATTTGAAAAGCTGAATGCAGAATGAATGGAATCTGTTTGATAATGATGACCTCTCACTCTCCTCAACCTGCCTGAAATCTGAAGGTTGCCAACCTGAGAAAGATACCACATATTGTCTTTCCAGCCTTTAATTCCATGGATGCTAAAAGATTCCTAGTTACTCCCATAATGCAATGAGATTTCACATCCATGTCTCTGGAGGTGACATTTAATCCCTGGTTTAAAAAAATACACACACACACACATATATGCTAAAGAGAAAGATTATAAATGCATATAAATATATGTATTATATATATATATATATATGCTAAAGGGAAAGATGTGTAAATGCATAAGAGTCCTTGGCTAGTAGGAGGAAAACTTTTTTAGTATCAATTAAGGGGAAAGAATAAATAAGAAAACCAAGAATATGACCTCTGTGTAATGAATAAGCACTATTTCTTCTTTGACAATTGGCTCTCAATCACATATCCTTTTGTATTAAAAGTTCCATTTCATACTGTGACAATAAACTGGAACTGATCTGAAGTTTCTTCTTCCAAAGGTTTTCCTATGCCTCAGCTTCAACATTGGCTTTGTCCTTTGTCCCATCCATTTTGTCTCCTTTTCCATTCTTCACATTGTAAATTTCCTTTGGTAGGCTGTTTTCTATCAGGTCAGATTTTGTTGAATGCCCAAGAGACTGGTGCAATTCTGACCAGTGTTGATGGATTGAATAAAGTCACTAATCATTAAATGAAAGTTATTCCAAAGAAGGAAGGGGGTTGAGAGGAAAGATGAGGCAGGGGGTATAGAGGTGAGTAGGGAGTACTTTTTTGACTCTTGAACTTGGCAGATTTCAGACAAAAACAGCTATATATAAGGTATGGGTATGGTGGAATACATTAACTGCTGTCATCAGGATTTTAGATGCACTTGAGAGTTGGCAGTCCTGGCATTTAGAATTATATCAGGAATCTTCTTTTAAGAAGAAAAGGTAAGCACCGATTATAATGATGCATGAAAGTCAAACCTCAGGGTAGTGCAACAGATGAGTGTATGTGTTGTCCCTTTATCATTGCTATGCATATCATAAACTTCTGGTTCTTTCATTACCCTGTCTTAAGGGAGCACCAGGTCAGGGCGCCTGCCTCTTTACCTCCTTTCTACGTCTCTGGCTTGCTGACTAAGCATCACGTTTGTTGGTGTCATGTAACATTAACCATGATTTAAAATTCAATACTTTGTAATTTTGTAACATTATAAACTATTGAGTTTTTAAATCATGGGCCCTCAGCTTGTTATCCACCCACCCTAGATTAATAGGTTAAATACTGTTGGATTTTATGTACAAATCTAAGTAGATTTTCCATTTTTTAAAAGCACACATAGAACATTTTTAAAAAACTGACTATATACTTGTCCATGAAGTAAGTCTCAATAATTTCCTAGAATAAGTACAACACAGGCCTCACTCTTTAACTGCCATTCAAAGAAGTTAAAAATCAGTGGCATAAAGAACAAAAGAACATTAAAATCCCCCTTCTAAATAACAGATAGGTTGGCAAACATATCATGAGAGAACTTAGAAAATAAGTAGAAGTAAAGGGAAATGACAATACTGCATATAAGAAATTTTGGAATAGAGCTAACACAGTCCTTAGAGGGAAATTTATAGTTACAATGTTAATGCCTAATTAAAAATAAAAATACTAAAAAGTAATATGCTAATATACAACTTAAGAAGTCAATAAGGAATGACAGAATGAAACCAAATATAGAGAAAAAATTAATAAAGAACATAAATCAATGGAATAGAAAACAAACCATAACAAGTAAATAAAACCAAAAGTTCATTCATTAAACAGATTAAAAAATACAAATCTCTGGTGAGACTGATAGACAAGAATGAGGGAAAACACAAATCACATTTAGATGAAAAGGGATATATTACAGATACAACAGAAATTAAATGGATAATGAGAAATTAATCTGATCCTTTCAAGGTTTGATTTTATTATCTTTTAAGAAATATCTAGAGTGGCCTTTATTCAAGGAGTAATTCAGTCCCACTAAGACATTGCTTTTCTGCAATTTCTCCTGAATGTTCCATATATTCAAAGAGATTTTTACACAATTGCTAGGGGAAACCTAAATGATGACCAGACCTGAGGAAGTTCTCAAATGTTAGTCTTACATTTATCTGATACTTTTTCTTTCTTGGGAAGTTGTTCTTTCCCAGTCTTGTGGCATTTCAATCTCTGCAAGCAAAGGTTGGTATTTAGCCAAATACTCAAGGAGATCCCTATGAAGACCTTTAGAACTTTCTCTTAGTAGACCCCTCTCCTTGAGCCTTCTCCCCCCAAATTCTAGCTTCACTGACATCCTTGAACTCTGTTCTCTGTCTCTCCAACTCAACAAGATTGTTGAACTCTACTTGTGTCCCATCCCTGCACTACAATCCAGGAATTATGTGTTCACAAAAAAACCTTTGTGAAGATAAGGCACATCTCTTCTTTTTTTTTCTTTTTTTTCCAGTGGTCCCAGTCATATTGTTCAATGTCTAATATTAGTTCCCTGTATTTTATCCAGTTTTTTCGTTGTTTACAGTGAAAGTAATTCCAGACCATTTTGCTCTCTCTTCACTGGTAGTGAAGTCTACCATAGTTATTTCAAATTTAAAGTTCAAAGAACAGCAATAGGGTTTCAACAGAGACATATAAGTTTGAAAAAATGAAGTATCTCCAAATAAAATTGTTATTTTACCCATTGAATTTATTCAAAAATCCACTGGAAGTATACCATTGTCTAAGTGTGTCAAGCATAAGAACTGGTTTCGAGTTCGAGTAATAGTGGAATAGTTTGTGTCAAACTAACCTTCTTGTCAATAACAATTATAAACTCTGCACAAAATATAAAAATCAACTGTTATAAAGTGTTGGAGAGTTACCAAAAGTAATTAGAATCTGAAAGGGCTTTGCCCTTTGATATAAGGGGACCACATGGGGTGAGATTAGCTTTTCTTTTGAGAGTAATTCCAAATCTATGTGGTATTAAGGGGAAAGAGCTCAGACAAAAGGCTACAGTCTTAATGGCCTGAGACAGAGAACAGATATCTAAAAAATGATTATGCCATAGTGGGAGGAGCCCTCAAATTTACAGATAAACTCTCCTCGAATTTTTTACTGACTCTTGAATGGTGCATGCTTAGGGAAATGCTATAAAGAAGAAAACAATAGCTGGAAGCCTACTAGAGCTGAACAGAGATTTCAGTGGCTTTACACTACAGGGGAGACCAAAGGTTTAGAGTCTGAGTCCAGCTAGAAAGGCTTGGACTTTCCTCTGAAATTATAGAATGACCACACTTTAGGCATGGAGATTATGTTCCATGACTAAAATATTGATTCGAATACTAAGGGAAAAACTGAAAGCAACCAACCCTTATAAAGTCTAAAATCAAGCCATCACAAAATAAAGGTGACTCACCTGTAATTTAACTGATTTTAAGAATAAAATTAACTTATTCAGGAAAAAGAACTGACTCTAGTCTGGACAATGTGACACACAGTTATTGGTATATAATTAAAATTACTAGACATATGAAGAAATGAGAAGATGTTATTTATAATCAATAGAAAAAGCATTACTATGTCTTGCATGAAATATACCCTGATTTAAAAAAAAAAAAACTATTCACCAGATACTGACAAGGGTTTAATAGAAATTATTTTTCTCAATCCTTACAACCTAAAAGGGAGGTAGCATCTAGATCCTCATGTTATAGCTGAAGGCAGCTGAGAGTAAAAAAAATAATAACATGTCCAATGTTACACAGCTTAGAAACTAAAGAAATCTGGGATTTGAACCAAATATTCTGTATATACTCTTGGACATTAGGCTACTGCCTCTTGGCATAATTTTCCCACCAGGAATAATCTCTCTTTTCTTTAAATTCCCTTAGCATACTAAATCCTTTGGCCATTAATCATACCCTGCTTCGTTACTGACGTGCTTCTATTCCTCTATAGGCCTTAGAGTCACACGCCATATCTTATTCAGGACCTGCCATGAATAACAGCCATGGATTCAAATCCCACTCTCTCACTTACTTGTGGACCTTGTACAAAATCGTACATAACCTTCCTAATTTTTTTCTACTCATAGTGTGGAGACTATAGCACTATATATGGCTACTGTGAAAATTAAGTAAGATAATGTATTAGACTCAGAGTAACCATCAGTAAGTGGTAGCCATTATTATTAAAGTTCCTTGGAGGTGTTTTCTCACAACCATGAAGTCATTAGTATCTCCATTTTCCAGAAGGGGAAACTGGTACTTTACAGGGACAGTAGACTTTCTGTAACTGTTTCTGAGTCAATGACTCTCAGCATGGCCTTTAAATGCCTCTCCAGACACACAGATTCTTGCACTAATAAGGAACCCTTGCCCACCTTCCCCCTTACATGGGGGCAAGGTGAAAGGTTGGGTAGCAGCTCTCAAATCAATCTTTGAAAGGGAAAGCAGTTGACCCTTTGCCAGGGTTCTCTGGTCTAATTGACTTCCCGCAGAGAAACCTTTATTTTGAAACAGAACTCCAAAGTCACCACTGGCTAAAAAGACAAAAATAATATCGTTAACTCTGTTTGTTTTGCTTGGGATAAAGTGTCCTGAACTCATAACAAATGTCCTCTTGTTAGCAAATGGAAAAGCATAATTAAGACGGCTTTTCCACCAGTTTTAATGAGCTTTCAGTTTCCTTTCTACCTCACTCTCTCATTTTCTTTTAATGAGATACCAATTTCCTCCTGCCCAGCACTAACAGATACTTTAAGCAATAAAACAGACAGCTTTGATTTTCATCTTAGTGTGAAGTTTTGGTATTAATTTATTCATCTGTGACCTGCGCCACACTCTTTTCGTGCTAAATAGCCTGTTAATCTTTAAAAATTAACAAGGTATCTTAGGCCAAAATGTGAAAGAGAAAAGGGGGGAAAATGAAGGAGGAGTAGGCTAGGGGAAGAAAGAAGGTTTCGACTTAGGGTAGCACGGAAACATTGATATTTTCATCCTGCTGCCTTCAACTGCAGCATCTTCTGGAAACCAAGGCCCACAATGAAGACTTTTTCCTGGTTTCCTGCAACCCCTCTCCAATTAAGATCCAAGTGTAACCCAGTCTGTCCAGACTGGGAAGCTGGTTGAGACCTGGCTGACGTAAATAGAGACCGTGCTGTGGGGCCAGGAGCAGTACGTAGCTCCTGGAACATGTTGTAGGTGGTGAAGGGCAGAGAGAAGGGCTTTTCTAAAGGCTGGAGAATCAGCCCAGCCCAGCCTGCTGCCTGCCATCTGGAGAAAGGCAGCCTTGGCACATCTGAGCAGCAAACTGCTTATTTGTGAAAAGCTATTTTTTTAAAAATTTAATCGTTCTTTAAGACTTTCAGAAATCCTGGAGCTGAGTACAGAGATTAGGTTTGCACTCAGAAAAAAGCTATGGACCTTGTTCTAGGTGTTTAGACCCTTTTGTACTGGCAGTTGGAAACCATATGACTCTATGAAGTTGAGGTTAACAATTTTTCTTTTAAAGATTTTATTTATTTGAGAGAGAGAGCACAAGCCAGGGGGAGGGGCAGAGGGAGAGGGGAAGCTGAATAGGGAGCCCGATGCGGGACTCGATCCCAGGACCCTGAGATCACGACCTGAGCCGAAGGCAGACGCTTAACTGACTGAGCCACCCAGGCACCCCAGGTTAACAATTTCTAACACAAAGTGTACTTCCACCTTTACCTGTGATTGCATTTTTGTTTTTTTTCTCCTGCTGCTTTACTCTATAAAAACTGAATTATACCATAAATTTCATCCACGTAAAGTATACAATTCAATGGTCTTAGAATATTCAGAAAATTGTGCAAATATCACCATGATCTAAGTTTAGAACAGTTTAGGGCATCTTCACCCCAAAAAGAAACCTTGATCCATTAGCAGTCACTTCCCATAAACTCAGCCCTAAACAACACTAATCTTCTGTCTCAAGCCTGTTCTGGACATTTCATATAAATTGAACCATATAATAGGTGTTCTTTTGTCACAGGTTTTTTTCAAATTGCATGATGTTTTCAAGGTTCACCCATGTTGTAGCATATATCAGTACTTCACTCTTTTTTTGTGGCCAAAATATTCCATTGTATGGATATACAACATTTTGTTTATCCGTTCATTAGTTGATGGATATTAGGATTTTTTTCTACTTTTTGGCTATTACAAATAACACTGCTGTGAACATTCAAGTTTTTGTGTGGATGTTTTCAGTTCTTTTGGGAGATGAATTGCTGGATCATTTGGTAACTCTGTTTAACATTTGGAGGAACTGCTTCTCTTCACTTTATATTCCCACCATCAATGTATGAGGGTTCAAACTCCTCCACAGCTCATCAACACTTATGATTATCTGTCTTTGTGATCATAGTTATCCTCGTGGGTGTGAGGTGGTCTAACTATGGCTTTAATTTGCTTTTTCTTAATTGCTAATGAGCAGTTTTTCATGTGCTCATTGACCAACTGTATGTCTTCTTTGGAGAGATGCTTTTTCAAATCCATTGCCCATTTTTTAATTGGGTTACTTATCTCTTTATTATTAAATTGTAAGAGTTCTTTACATAATTGAATATCAGTCCTTTACCAAAAATGTAAGTTGCAATATTTTCTCCCATTCTGTGAGTTGTCTTTTCACTTTCTTAACAGTATCATTTGCAGTACAAAAGTATTTAATTTTGATGAAGTTCAGTCTAATTTTTCTTTTGTCACTTCTGCTTTTGGTATCATTTAAGACCTAATTCAAGTCCATAGAGATTTATTTTTATGTTTTCCTCCAAGAGTTTCACAGTTTTAACTCTCAAATTTGTCTATGATCCGTTTTGAATCAATTTTTTTGTATGTTAAAAGGGTCCAACCTTGTTCTTTTGCATGTGGAAATCTAATTATCCCAGAACCATTTGTTGAAAAGACTGTTCTTTCCTTCAATGGATTGTCTTGGTACCCTTGTAGAAAATCAATTGATTATGAACAGAAGGGTTTATTTCTGTACACTCAATTGTACTCCATTTATCTATATATCCACCCTTATACCAGTACCACACTCTTATGGGTCCTGCAGCTATTTAAAAGTTTTGAAATCAGAAAGTGTGAATCCTCCAACTTTGTTCTCCTTTTTCTATTTTGACTATTCTGGGTTCTTGGAATTTCCTTACAAATTTTGTGATCAGTTTGCCAATTTCTGAAAATATGGAAGCTGAGATTTTAACAGACATCACACTGAATCTATAGAGTTAAGGAGTATTTGCCATTTTAACAATATTAGGTCTTACCAACCCATGAATATAGGATATCTTTCAATTTATTTAGATCTTATAAACTTTCTTCAATTATGTTTTGTAGTTTTCAGAGTATGAGTGTTTAATTTATTTCCTTAAGTTTATTCCTAAGTATTTTCTTCCTTTCGATTCTATTGTAAATGGAATTGTTTTCTTAATTTCATTTTTGGATTGTTTGTTTCTTCTGTATGGAAATACAGTAGATTTTTGTATAATCTAGTAGCTCACAATCTTGCTGAACATGTGTCTTAGTTCTAATAGTTTTTTTTTTAATGAATTCCTTAAGATTTTTTCCTATGTAATCATATCATCTACAGAGATAGTTTTACTTTTTGCTTTCTAATCTGGATGCCTTTCATTTCTTTTTCTTACCTGATTACCCTGACTAGAACTTCCAACATAATGTCGAATAGAAGTGGTGAGAAGAGACTTCTTGACTTGTTCCTGATCTTATTTGTGTGTCTTTCATAGATGCCCTTTATCATGATGAGTGAGTTCGCTTCTATTCCTAGTTTGGCAAGTGATTAAAAAAAATTTTTTTTTGAAGATTTATTTATTTTAAAAATGGGGAAAGGGCACAGGGGGAGAGAGAGAGAGAGAAACTCCAAGCAGACTCTATGCTGAGCAAGGAGCCTGAAGTGGGGCTTGATCACATGACCGAGAGATCACGACTTGGACATCATGACCTGAGCCAAAACCGACAGTCAGATACTTAACCAACTCACCGCCCAGGCACCCCAGCAAGTGATTTTATAATGGAAGTGTTAGATTTTATCAAATGCTTTGTCTGTATCTACTGAGTTGCTTATGTGGTTTTCATCCTTTTTCCATTAACATGATGTATTTTATTATTATTATTATTATTATTATTATATTATTATTATTATTATTTTGTATTCCTGGAATAAATTGTGGTACATAGTCCTTTTTGAAAGATGCCAGATTTGGTTTGCTAGTATTTTGATGGAGACATTTGAATCCATATTTATAAGGGATGTTTGTCTACAGTTTTATCTTCTTGTGATGTTTTTGTGTGCTTTTATTCTCAGGGTAATACTGGCTCCATAAAATGAGTTAGGCAGTGTTCTTTCCTCTTTTATTTTTCAAAGAGTTATGAACACTTGCATTTTTTAAATGTTTGATAGAATTCACCAGTTAAGTGAATATGGGCTTGTACTGTTCTTTGTGGTAAGTTTTAAAATTGCTAATTAAATATCTTCAATATTAATAGGTCTGTTTTTATTTTCTATTTCTTCTTGATTTAGTTTTGGTAATTTATGTTCTTTTAAGAACTGTCCATTTCATCTAGGTTTTCCAATTTGTTGGCAAACATTTATTCATAGTATACCTTTATGTCCTTTTTCATTTCTTTAAATTGGTAGTGATGTCCCTTCTTTCATTCCTGATTTTAGTAATTTGCTTCTTTTTTTTTTCTTGGTCAGTTTAGCTAAGTATTTGTCAATTTTGTTGATATTTTAAAGAACAACCTTTTTGGTTCATTGATTTTCCCTACTGTTTTTATATTATGTATTAATCTTTACTTTTAATATTAATACTCTTTAGTTTAAGACAAATATTCATGGGGCACCTGGGTGGCTCAGTTAGTTAAGTGTCCGACTCAGTTTCAGCTCAAGTCATGATCTTGGGATCATGAGATCAAACCCTGAGTCAGGCTCTGTGCTCAGGTGGAGTCCGCTTGAGACTCTTTCCCTCATCTTCTCCCTCCCCTATTCCTCCCCCTGCTCACACACTCTAAGATAAATAAATAAAATCTTTAAGAAAAAACCACCTCATACCTAGCTACTGCTTACTTTCATGAGACCAAGAGATTGTTCTCATCCCAGATGTCTTCTTTAATCTGTCTCTTCCTTTATATCCTATACTCCAAGTCATCTAGACTTTGTCACTTGGAAAAATGTGCGTTACACTACAATCATGCCCCATTACTATCAGTCTCTCAAAACAATCATACAGCTTGTCTGTACTAACTCAAAGAAAAGAAAGAACTAGTGGACAACTGAGAAAGACAATCTGCATTTGAAAGGAGTGTCAGGGCTCTTATCAGTTCTTTTTGTTTTTGTTTTTTGTGTTTGTGTGGTTTTTGCTCTCTGACTTCCAATACTGTTTCTTGTCTTGCTCCTTAACTTTATACTTGGAACCACTTGTTTGATGAACTGATTCAACTGTTGTCCAATACTGGGGATGCCAAATACTTGGCATGCATACCATCTCTGTCCTCTGCCCATGGAAGAAATTAATAATCTTACTATTTTTTTTCTAAGTTCAGATGTGACCTTACAGTTCTTCTCAACACAGGAGGACTCCACATAACCACTACCAACACCTATGATCCAGCAATTGCAATCCTAGGCAACATACAACATAAATACATGTACTAGAATTTTCAGACCCACGCTATTTGTAATACCGCAAAACAGAAAACTACTAAATACTCATCAACAGTAGACTAGTAGACTGGATACATAAGTACAGTATCTTTACAAAATGAAATACTATACAGCAATGAGAATGAACACTATACCACTACACTGGACAATTTAAATGCTGTTACTAACATGACACTGAACCAAAGAAACCAAACATGAAAGAACACATACAGTAAGATTCTATTTATATATAGTTTAAAACCATGCAGAACTAATCTATGCTACTAGAAGTCAGAATAATAGTTAACCTTTGGAGAAAGTTGGAATGAATCATGACGGTGGCCTGGGGGATGGGTAATGTTCTGTTTCTTGACATGATGCTCTGTGCCAACCAAAGTGTACTGTTTGTGAAAAACCTTCACCCAGTAGCCTTGTTCTCTGTATGTGTATTATATTTTAATAATATGCTTTTTCTTTTTTTTAACAATTTGGCTTACTTACCTCCCTAAGTAGATTGTGAACTCCAATTTGGGGGACCAGGTTTCTATTTCATTGAATAGCCCTTGAATCTAGGCCAGTGATGGAAACATAACAGAAACATGTTTGCTGTGTTTATTTGCTATTCCTGCTCCCATTTCAGTTCCTGCTGAAATCCCACTTCTTGAAGTCTGGCTAGTACCTGATTTTGTAATTACCCTCTATCCACAGGGCATTCTTGGAAAACTTTGCAACTTATCCCAACCCAAGATAACTCCATGGTGTACCTACTCACATTTTGTTCCTGTTTTTGATACTTTTACTCTCTTCCTTTGCTGCCAGACCTTAATAAAGTGTAGGGTTAAGACTACTCTCTTGGCAAGATGGATTGGACAAATGATTTGGAATAGATGAAAAAAGGAAATTTATCAGCACAGAAGCTTGTAGTGTATCTAGAAATCATACCAATTACATGATGTTTAACTCTAAAACAGGAAAAATTTTAAGGACTCTCAAATGCTACAGATACTGCCATTCATATGAGTAGCAGGGACACTCTCAGTATTTTTTTGAATTGGGGCTTCAATGTTTATGAGTTCTATGTGCTCCCTTGGAGGTTGAGTCACATTCAGGGAGGTTGGATCAGGGAATATAGACTGAACTATGTTGTGATATAAATAACCCCCAAATCTCACTAACTTGCAACATGTATTTATTTCTTGCTCAAGCAATAGCCACCGTAGATTACCTATGGTTCTGCCTCACCTTATCTTCTTTCCACAACCCACCTTATCTTCTTTCCACAACCCAGGCTGAATGAATGATACTTTTCAGGGATATTCCCAGTCTATTTTTCTTTAAGATTTTATTTATTTATTTATCTATTTTAGAGGGAGAGAGCATGTGCATGCATGCATGTGGGGGGAGGGGAAGAGAAAGGGAGAGGGAGAGAATCTCAAGCAGACTCCATGCTGAGTGCAGAGCCCTATGTGGGGCTTGATCTCACAACCCTGAGATCATGAACTAAGTCAAAACCAAGAGTCAGACACTTAACAGACTGAACCACCCAGGCACCCCACTCCTACTCTTGAAGTAGAGAGAAAAGAGAATATTGTGTTATGGCTGTTAAAATGTTTCCTTGAAAGTGGCCCATATCACTTCTGCTCATAATTAACTGGCCAAAGCAAGCAACGTAACCAAATCCAATATCAACAGGGCAAAAAAATGTCATCCTTTCACATGGAGAAACACTGAGTGTTTATAACAATAACAATCTACCATAACAGGGAAAGTGAAAGGAAGACAGTGATGTGATCCCTCCCTCCATTAACTTATAAACAAATGGGGATAATAATTCACATTCCATAGTCTTCTACTCACCATTTAAGCTCTGGTATTTTTAGCCTGAAAAATCAAGATGAAGATAAAGACCAGACATTAGTTCAACAAAAACCATCTTTGCTGCAACCTCCCCTTGACCTTTTCAGAGTCATCCCTCCCACACCCCCATATAATGTGGAAAGATGAAGGCAGGTGTCTTCTTCAAAGAATCTGGTTGAAGGGAATGGTGAACTGGAGCCTGGAATGTGTTCACTGATGTACCTGGATCCATTTATAAAACTATCCTCATCTAGCACAGGTATGTGGTCTGAAGAATAAGAATAATAGAAGACAGACCTCTGCCAGGACCATCCATCCTAGACTCCACCCTCAGTTTAGTGAATGGAATGAGACAATGACTACTTTTTGAAAATGTCTAAAGGTTTTCTTTGGAAAAAGATACTGGGGAGGGAGGAATGGAAAGGCAAAGCACAGAGGATTTTTAGGGCAGTGAAACTGCTCCACATGATACTATAATGGTGGAGTAACTATAGAATGTAGATCAGCATAGTTCAACACACAGAACTTCTAATTTGTCCTAGTAGATGAACTGAGCTACTATTGTCCTAAATAAAGAGATCAGGCTCTACCCCAAAGCTGCAGAAACAGCCAGGTGTCTAGGCTGAAGGGTGCTGAGTGAATCAGTTAGATTTCGTTTCCCTTTTGATTTGAAGCACAGGAAAGGTCTGTCATTGCTGGTCACTGTTTGTGGAAGAGAAAGAGAGGGTGGGGTTGAAGAAGGAAAAAGGAGGCAATGCAGCACAAAGCCCATCCTTAAATTCCTCTGAAAGGAGGGTGGCGAATGAAGAGATGAGGAGGAGGGGGAAAATTACAAAAACAAATGTGTGCCCAAGATCCATCTGGAAGCCAGATACTCAGTGTGTGGGCAAAAAACTCTCTTCTGTTCCAGGTGCTGTCTCTGGTGGCTGTGTGGCTCAATCTGCCCCTCCCTTTCACTAAACCACAAGCCGATCCCACTCCTTCACAACTCCTCCAAGACACATAGCTTAATGTCTGAGAAAACACTTCTATGAAAGCCAACTAATATTATGCTCCCCACCAATAGTCTTAAAAAGAAGATTATAGATCATATAATCATGGGTTGTTGGAATGTGAAGGAACTTTAGAGAGTAGCAGTAACAGAAAAAAGATAATGGACAGATGTGAATTTCAATTCTGGCTCCCATCATTAGTTAAGTAAACAAGTTATTCAATTTCTCCAAAACTCAGTTTTCCTAATTCATAAAATGATGATGAAAACCGTATCACCCTCATCTTGTAACCATTCTTTATTCACTTATCCATCTATCTATTCATTTAACAAATATTTATGTAATGTTTACTACATATCAAACACCATGCTAAGAGGTGGGCATATGGTAGAAAACCAAGGAGATACAGTTCTCGGCAGAGCTTATAGTCTCTCCACTGGGGAGGACAAGCATCAATAATCACATGAATAAATAAATATATGTGACAGGAGTAAAAAGACTTCCTGTGATAGCAGCATTTGGACAGACATACGAAGGATGAATTGGAATTAATGGAATGAAGAAAAGGAGGGTAGCAATGGGGTAGGGTGATAGTTTGGGCAGAGGGAACAAACTGATGATGCTGAGGAATGACTGAGTTTCCAGGAACAATAAGAACAACAAAATAATATGAAGAATATGAATCAAATGAAAATAGCACCACTGGGCAGGACTAAAAAGAAGAAAGGGGCTCAATCATGCATAGCCTTGAGGACCACTTAATGGATTTTGTGCCTTATATAAAGTGAATTCAGAAATCAGAGAAGGGTTTCAAGCAGAGGAGTGACTTTAAATAATGTGTGTAAAATACCCCTTTAACAGATATTTAATAACACGTTTTGTGAAAAAACACACAAGTAGTCTAATCTCTTCATTTTTAGGATGAGGAGACATAAAACCCATCACATGATTTCAGAATGGCCAAAGGGAGTAAGAATAAGATAATGCTGAGTCCTGAACAAAACTGTTTACTTGGACTGATTTTATTTATTTATTTAAGATTTTATTTATTTGTCAGAGAGAGCACAAGCAGGGAGAGTGGCAGGCAGAGGGAGAAGCAGGCTCCCCACTGAGCAGAGAGCCCCATGCAGGACTCAATCCCAGGACAGTGGGATCCTGACCTGAGCCGAAGGCAGACGCATAACCAACTGAGCCACCCAGGCATCCCTACTTGGACTGATTTTAAATAAGAAATCTGTGATTTAAATAATTGATGGTGTTTAAGAAAAGATTACCTCTTTGACTTTGGATCCAGGAATATTCTTCTTTGAATAGTCCAGGGTTGTGGCATTAGATCCATGAAGAAACTATAATCCCTGTAAAAATATAATCTTTATAGACCACTTACCAAATAAAACACAAGATACCTACCTAGATTTGAATTTCAGATAAACAACAATCTTTTAGTATGTCTCAAATGTTGCTTGGAACATAGTATAACTAAAAAAGTATTTATTGTTTATTTGAAATTCAAATTTATCTGGGCATCCTGTAATTTTATTTGCTAAATCTGGCAACCCTACAATTATAGGGAGCATCAGTCACATACTCATAATAATATTATTTGTTATTTTTCAACTTTTAGAATTACTTTATAGTTGAAACAATAAAAACTTAATGTTTATAGATCAGAATGTAAATTTTGATAACTTTTCAATGTAAAAGAAAAAGCATATGGGGTGGGGGTGGGCAAAATGGTGAAAGGAATTATAAATAAAAAAGAAAGATATAAGTATTGCTACTCCAGCTTTTTTTTTTTGCTTCTATTTGCATGGTAAATGTTTTTCCATCCCTTCACTTTCAGTCTGCATGTGTCTTTAGGTCTGAGGTGAGTTTCTTACAGACAGCATATCTATGGGAGATATAAGCTTCCAGCTATGGAATAAATAAGTCATGGGAATAAAAGATACAGCACAGGGAATATAGTCAATGGTACTGTAATAGCACTGTGTGATGACAGATGGGAGCTACACTTGTGGTGAGCACAGCATAATGTATAGACTTGTCAAGTCACTATGTTGTACACCTGAAACTAATGTAACATGTGTGTCAACTATACTCAAATAAAATTTAAACAAAGAAAGAAAAGGCATAGATGACAGAAGACGGGATGAAGGACTGAAGGGACCGATGAAAGGTAGAAGTAAGGGCACTGATGTTTTTTTGTCTCCAGTAGAGGACAGTTGAGATACTGGTAAAAGTTGGTATGATTACATATCCATCTAATTCAGTATTATTTTTGCCAGGGAAAAGTGTTAAGAAATGATATTATCATACTGAACATAAGGCATAGATGCCTTCCTTATTGCTTCTGAGTGACCTTTTATTCCATCATCTAATTTTTTTTCAAATACTTTCAAAATCCTGTCTGTACTACCTTAAGAAATGAGGAGGATCCCCTAACATTATTAACTGTTATATCAAGTAGTTCATTTAAAATCATCTTATCTAATGCAGTTGGGACTCATAGTTCCTCTGTTGATTAGAAAAGCCAGTTAAAGTGAAAACTCATAAAAAAGGATACATGCATATCACCTTATGAATTTTATTATAACTTTAAACATGTGAATGATTATTTATAAGCTGATTTTTTGATGCAAGGCCAAAGCTTTTTCTTTGCATATGAATCCCTGAGTATGAATTCAGTGTCATCATAAAGCAGCATCTCTCATTTCCATTTATAGTTTCTAAAATAGGCAGTGAGAATTTAAGGACACTGTTAAAGCAATCTGAGTGCAGAAGCCTTCTGTATTTTTACAAAAATTTCCTCCATCTTTTACGTTGTCTTGCCTACAGCAAGTTTTTTATGACTTAACCTTACTGAATCTTTCCAAAGCATTCAATGTAATTTCTTTTAGGGAAAAAAAAAAAAACAAACCAAACCAAACCTTTTTCCATTGATTTTAATACTCTTTCATCACATTATATAATTATATAACCAATAAGACTGGGATATGCTGGGCCAACTTTTATAGTAGCATAGAAATTCTTTTCAAAAATTAAAGTGAAATTCACATTCTGCTTCCCAAAGGTAGTGGAAATAAAATAAAGTATTTAGGCAATTAAGTCTTCTTAGAGGTGTGAAAATTAGTAATGGGAAACCTCACTAAAATGGAATCAGAAGGTTTTGGCAGGGAGAGGTCTCGTGCGCTGCCACTTGTAGTCAATTGCAGACCCATCGGGAAGAGACAAAGGACCTTACTCGGACATGACCTTGCACAGGGATACTACTCTACTACGCCAGCAGAAGGGAAAAATGCTTTCCTCATCACCCTTGCCCTGCAACAGCTCAGCCAATGAAGAGCCACCACACTTCAAACTCCCAGTTTACTTCAGTGGACTTTTAGTTCATAATAACCTTCCCAACTTACCCGCTTTCTCCTTAAAAAAGTGTGTCTCTCCTTTGTTCCCTGGACTTGCCTATGGTTTTGCCACAGCTTCTTTGTCCAGGATTGTAAAATTCTCCTTTATTCTCGAATAAAGCTGTTTTTTGCTGGTAAAATAACTGGCAGCCTCTATTTTTTAAGGTTAACAGAGGCTTATATTACTGGGAGGCTGGAAACCAGATTGAACAATTTCTGAAGGCCAATTTCACCCAAAATTTGCATCATGATAAGTACACTGATGTCATTACTTAAGTTTCTCAATAAAATGTGAGATTTGTGATTTTTCTAAAATTGTGGTGCCTCCATATAAGTGTTTTATATTTCATTTGCAGCTTGATTATTTCTTTTTTTCTTTATGGGAGAAGAAGAAATAATTTATTTATTTAAGAGCCTAAGAAAGTTCCTAGGAAGTGGCAGGTTATTCTGGGGCTAAATTCTCATTATTATATTCTTAATTCCTGTAATAAATCTATTTTTGTGAATGTGTAATCTTACTTTCTAAGCTGCATCCAGCCAGAATGCTATAAAAAAGACATAACCATATTAATGAAAAAATGTTTCTATTTAGTTTTCTTCACAGAATTGCAGCAATCCTTGCCTTATCCAAATTCTTCCCTTCTCAATCAAGAAGGTCCACATCTTAAAGCAAAAAAGTCCTTTTGGCCTCTAGGATTAAATTCAGTTTCATAGACTAGGTTATAGTCCCAGTTTTGCTTATCCATAATATAAAGCTTTCCATTAATTTCTAGAACTGAAGGTTAAATTGGGTTATTTTCCTTATGACTAATTTTAAGTAAGGCTAGATTTTTGCAAGTAACTGTTCTTGTTTAAGCTTCTTACATGGATTTTCTGTTTTTAAATGTTCCTTTAAACTGAGAAGAGAGATTCATTGTTGGAATGATGGATTTTGCTTCTTGTTTAAAAAGACAGAGCACTCAGGGTGGGGTCTGGCCATTTCCTGCTCAAAAACACAACTGTAAAGATCAGTCACGTTAAAGGTCTAAACAACCTGACAAGATCGCTTTAAAGGCAACAGCAAATAAAGGTGATTCCCAACAGGGGGCTTAGGAAAAGGTGGCTGGATTTAATTCACCCTTAATGAACAGGCAGTTTCTCCTACTGGTAACATTGCTTCAATACAGTAGCCGTCAGAGCAGGCCAGGACACTCCTCAGGAGAGCATGTTTCCTTTACAAAAATAAATGGATCTCGGTACGGATTTAAATGGCTCCAAGTCTATTGAAATCCTACCCTTCCTTACAAACTTAGATTAAAGGCGACCTTCTTCAATTGAACAACCCTGAATTAACTTTCCTTTCTGAAATTCCATTGTATTTGTTTCTATTTATTTTAATTCACTTAAATTATACTTTTTTTTTCAACCAATCTGATCTCCTGACTAGATTATAAACAATCTGAAGAAAGGATCCAGTCTTTATCTGTTATTGTAACTCCAAGGCACTGTGCTAGGAACAATGTGCCAGGGTACAGGATAAGACAAAGATACATCAATTACTGATATCACAGTCTAATGGAGGAGACTAATATATAAATAAATGTTTGCAATGCAATTTGCTAATGGTAATATTAAAAGTGGATACAAGGCAATATAGAAACAAAAAGGAGAAAGAAACTGATCTTATTTGGAGATTTAGTAAAGCATTCAAAAAAATAAACCCAATGATGTATTGTATGGTGACTAAGATAACATAATAAAATTAAATTAAATTTAAAAAAGTAGTATCACACACTCCATCACCTCAGCTAAGCAAATTGCATGAACTTCCTATCTTAAGACATATATCTATATATGGAGTCTGTAGTTGACACGTTTTTGAGTTGTTGGCAGAGCCTTCTGCCATTCTTCTCCGAAAAATACTCTTAAATCTAAATCCCACTTCAGGCCATATATATAACTCTCTGACCACAACCCCTAGCCATAGAAGATTGGAGTTCCCTCAGGTGAGCCAGTCCAATGTCGAGTACTGAATGTTGTGGTGCACTGGATCCATCATACCTACCAACACTTCTCATTTTACGCTACTCTGGGTTTTTAAACCTGTCCTGAATAAAAATCACATCCTGGCAATAAACTGTTAAATAAATCAGTGTTATCAATACCAAAATTTTATTGGGAAAGGTCCTTATTGAATGATTATTTATTGTGTATTAATGGCTGTCAATCAGCCACTAAAGGATAAACAAGATAGAGTCCCTTCCATCTGGGAGGCATGTAAAGAAATAATTACAATACATGGATAACTGCTGAAATACATTCATGAAGCCAGCAACAGGAGCAGAGGAAAGCCCTACTTCTGCTTAGAATGTGATCCTCTGGTTTTATGCTACTCTGAGAACCCTTAACCTCCTCTGGACACAGTCATAAACCAGGAAAATGCTTTAAACAAGATTTTGGTCTCTCCCTGCCCTCCCCCCTCCGCCATCAAAATGCAGTAAGAAATCTGCTTAATGTGAATTCAGGTTGGATTCCACAGTCAAGGTTTTATAACCTTTCTTTGTGGTTTTGTTTTTTCTCTTCTTCATTATGGGTTACTGAGCAGAAGCTGAGAAACTCTGGCCTGTTCTTTCAGTCTGGAAACTATGTCCTTGTAGGTTGCCAGACCTCAGGGACAGATCTCCAACACATAAGCTCTTGAGGGGTGGGGGGTGGGTGGCATCATACACCGAGGGGTCTCCAGTTGGGAATCTCAGGGATGACAGGAATCTTTTTCCGGTCTCTATTCCTCCATTTGCCCTGTTTTATTGGAATATGAGCCTCACTGAGGCAGCTGGGGTATGTGTGTTAGCAGCTAACAGGGGCAAAAGCTGGCCCTGAAAGGAACTACTTCCAGAGAGGAGATCCTGTTTCCACCATTACCACTTTCCTAGGACTTACTCAGCACCCAGGCTCCAGCAAGATTTATGAGCTGCTTAAAACATTCATGTTTGCTTACTGCTGATCATTGGAAATTCAAGGGTGCGAACTGGATTGTTAGCAGTCAGGGAGCCCTCTGTTCCAGGCCCTTGGGCTTCTGGACACCCCCTTAGATTTATCTCTCTATGCCTGCCTTCACAGCTTCCCCTGAGGCATGCCACAGATTGCCTCCTGGGCTTTACTTGAACTTGCCAAAATTCAGTAAGTGTGCAACAGACGGGAGAGCTAGAAAATAACCACATAACCTGTATAAAACTCGTATTTGTGAAGTAGTTTATGGTTTACAAGGTACATTCACATACATTATCACTTGGTTCATTTATTCATTCATCCAATCATGCATTCATATATTTGTTAGACATTTGATAGGTGCCCAGGAACTGAGTCTTATCCTTGTATGTTAAAAATATAGAATACTGCTTAATTTCTGTGGACCTGTGATTAATTCCGTAAAATCTATTTATTTAACATTTTTGAAACAACTTAGGTTATTTCGAAGTTGGCCCAAAAACTTAGGTTGTTTCAAAAAGAAAGAAATGCTCTTCATAAAGAAAAGCATTATGTATGGTACCATGAGCAGAATGTGTGGGATATATCAGAATCAGTAAGTTGGGATAAAGATAACAAAGATATGATCTAGTGAGGGAAATAGATGTGTATATAGGCAAAGCAAGGAAATGAAATGGAGTGGGCAGAGGAAATGGGACTAAATAAGGAATCACAGCTCCTAGGTTTCAAAGTGGAACAAAAGCTAATGTTGAAGTGCTGGATGGGGGCGGGTGACTCTTTTCAGTTCTGATTAGTAATCACAATCAGCATTAATCACATCCAAGTCTAGTGTAAAGGGAGTTATGCAAAAGAGCTTCTTTAAATGTGGAAGTGTTAGAGTACAATAGTGGTTTTAAAACCTGGACTCCAGGTATTTTGCTTTGTTGCTGATAAACACTAGTGCAGCTTTGCTTTTTTCCTTTATTCACATTGAACTTCAAAAGTAAACTTTTATGTGAATAAAGGGCTCTAAGGTTAAAAAAGGAAGGAAGGAAGGAAGGAAGGAAAGAAAAAAAAAGAAAAGAAAAAAACCAAAACAATGGACTAGCCAGTTTCTAACACCTGTGATTCTGTTACTATCACTGTTAGTTCATCTTGGACTATTTGCATTTTGATAAAAGAAAACATCACATAAGCAATAATTCTGTAATAAAATTCTGGATATCATGCTAGAACGGACATGGTAGGGGGAAGATGGCTGCTAACAGCAGCTTCAAATCCCCTCCTCCAACAACCAGCCTTGAGGTCCACATTATTTAATCCTTGCCCCAGTTTTATATACTTAGGTTTTAATGGTATCAAGATACAATAAGATATGCCTTACCTTAGCTCAAAATAGAACTTTGACTCTTCTTAATTTTCAAAGTTCCTTAAGTCATCTTTTCTGGTTAATGCTTTGAGAAATTTGGGAAAGCACAAACCCCTGCTCCTAGTGTTTTTGGAATGGTCCAGTTTCTGCATCTGGGAACTCAGTAACCTAAGACTCATGGGAAGGTGGGTTTATTTCCAAGATGGCAGCCCGCAGAGAGCTGACTTTATTGGGGAGGGCCCCAGTAGTGCTCTAAGCAAGTGCCATGTTTGGGATATTCCACGTGTATGCAGCACCCACCTTTTAAGAGATACTAAGAGGTATGAATGGGGAGCTTTCTCAGATACCTACAGGATATGAATAATTCTTTCACGGGGGTGTCAGGGTCTTTTCCACTTTATGAGCATGGACCCTCACCTCACTGAGCAGTAGCCTCCCAAGCTCAGTGACTGCAGGCTGCGTGCTGAGCATTAGCTGGGATGTGCAGGCCTGACCCTTCTAACCACTACCTAGATGTTTATGTCACCGAAAACAAATACAGATGCAAACACAGCCTTCTTGTTCCTTCTACAAGTATTCTGGGCCAAAGAAGGAGGATCCCCCAAAGATGCTTATTCTCTTATTCAAGAGAAACATTTATTCTCTGGCTTCAAGTTCCCTAGGGTCTGTTTAGCCTCATTTTCTTGTTGTTCTACATGCTTTTTCTGGGGGAACATGTATACTTTCTGGCTTCAGCTTCATTCTGAATCTGTGACAACCAATAGAAATTTTCATCTGGATGCCCCACAAGTATGCAAATTCAAATTTAATATCTGCTCCTCTGCAATGTAAACTGCTTCCCACTGTCATTTAGAGACCAAACAATGGTCTTTAGAGATAGAAATATTTTCTTTCTTCCTCCCAACCCAACCCATCTATTTAGGCACTAAGACTTCTGAAGTCAACCTCAGAAATGTCTCTGAAATCTTCTTCTTTTACTTTATTTTTTACTTCAGTTTGTATTGAGCACCAGAGGGCTTGGATAAGACCCAGGTTTCTTTACTAATGATGTGAGTATGGGGATATGGGATAAAAAAATAACATTTGCAGTCCAGTGTGAGAGATGGTTCAATAGAGTTATGCACAATGTGCTCTGGGAGGGTAGAATCTGGTAGCAGTCCCAGATTATTGTATATGTTCAATAAACCTGTTGAATCAAAACTAAACTGAAGTGGTGATGTACATTCTCATTCCTGAAGAATGAATTTGTCAGACAACCGATGGGATGTTATTCTAGGCCAAAGAAATAATATGTGTAACATAAGCAGGAGACAGTGTGGCATTAGTGAGAAAGAGCAAGATGATTTGATAAAACTGGAAGGGAAGTAGTTAGGAATGGGGCTGGAGAGGCAGGCAGGGTCTTATGTTTCTCATTAATGAGCTTAGACTTTAAAGCAAGGGGACACTATACAATAATTTTAGGCATGGAACAGAACTGACCAAAGGAGTCTGAAATGGTATGTGTTGGGGGTGGGGGGATGTTGAAATAGTCTAGGGTGTCAAAGAGGCAATAAATTTCGGAAGAATTTATGAGGCAGACTCATTAAGACACTGGTAGTATAGAGGATGGGGATGATGGAAGAAGAAAGAATGGGAGTCCAGAGGAGATTCTGGAGTTTCTGACCTGGACATATAAGTGGGTCACTGCTTGAGTATACACACACACACACCCGTCTCTGGTGTCATCACAGTAATCCTCTAACTGGTCTTGCCTTCAGTTTCTCCATCTTCCTTAATGGAGAAAGAGTTCTTCCCTACACTAAAATCTGGCCTGATGACCATCCTGCATAAGGCCCTGTATTGATGCTCATTGCGTGCAGTACCAGAAAGTCTAAACTTAGTTATTGTCTTCTACCTACCATTCCAGTCTCACTCCCCTGCCACACCCTCTGAAACCCTCACCTCATAACCCCAGCCACGCTGAGATTCCCAGGCATGGTCTGCATCCCCCTGCTCTGTGCCTGTACATATGTTGTTTACTCTGCTTACAAAATTTGAAAAGCTATTTGTTTCGAGGCTTTGATATGTGTGTCTGTGTGTATCAGAGAGAGAAAGAGAGAGAGAGGGAAAAAAAAGAAGGAGGAAAGAGAGATGACAGAGAAGTGTGAATAAGCATGTGACTTTTCCATTTTTTGCAGATTTATTTGTGAGTACATTTGCAAATCTCTTTGTGTTTGCATATTATTTCCATGTGTTTATGTGGGTGTGTTTGTTTATGAGGGAGTGAACTGTATAAAAATGTGTGGTTTTCCTGTGTCCAAGTAGTTCAACAGAGTAATGTGTGCATATAGGTAGTAATCCGGTGTACTAGGTCTATCTGTGGGATAGTGTGAATTTTGAAAGCATGCTTATAAACATATATAGGATTCTACCATTATATTAAATTTCGACATGTAGTAACTCTCTCAGTAAGGATTTACAAATGAACAACTGTTTAAATAAGACATTAAACCCATTCAATAATACATGCATATATTTTTAGTTTTATCTTTCAAAATGATAAGTTTTGTGAAAAGCACAGAAAGTGTAGAAGCTGGAAAAGGTGGCAAAAGGATGGTTTTCCGTAGCTTCTTGATTCTTTGGGTAAGGTTTGGGTAGGGTGGTCTGTAAGAACTAATGACTATTGTCCTGCCTTACATGTGCATCAGTGACACAAGCCCATCTCTTTGCTCACTTTGTACTTCTAAAATAAACTAGTGACAGAAGAGAAAGATGTGGGCTAGTGACCATTTAGGACAGAAGGCTGATGTGAGTCTGTATCAGTATCTAAGAGGATGACAGTATGGTGCAAAGGCAGCAGGCTTTGGAGTCATCTGGAACTTACTGAGCCATCTGAATCACAACTTCCCACCTGTGTGGCTTTAAGCACGTTGCTCCAGCTCTTCAAGTCTTAAGTTTCCTCTTCTATTCAACAAAGCTGATAATACTTACCTTACCTTTAAGGGTAGTTGTGAGAAAACTGCCTTGTATGGAGCCTGAAAAGAGGTGGGAGCACAGCAGATATGAATGCCCTTGTCAGAAGGAGCAATCAAAACGTAAAATAATAGTGTAAAGAGACATACCTACTTGCCATCTCTCTAGGATCTACTAGGAAGACAAGTGTGAAGATTGTGAGCTAGACTGGCTGAGAGGTGACTGAAAAATACATTAAGCCAGGTTGGCTGAGAATAATATTTTCAAGGGACTATAGCTCTGTGAATGATGAGGAGTGGAGAGGTACTTTAGTCAGACAGGGCCTACCTCCCTGAAGCTTCCCAGTTCCCAGCCTTCTGCCTCTGTCCCCAAAGCTCAACCCAATCAAGAGCCAGAACAGAAAGAATCTGTGCCCCCTCCCCTCCCTTTAGGGCCCACCTAAAGGAAAAGAGGTCTGAGCAAAGGTATTGCATTATGATCAGGCTGCCCATGTGCTTATCGGAGAGTATATCTTATTTGTGGGGAACAAAACAAAACTAACCTAGGATATAAACAGAAATGTATGCGAGCTGAGTCTGGGAGTTAGCAAGTATCTTGATTCCTGCAAAACGGAGCCAGTGTGAGCTCAGCATGGTGATTAAGGCCAGTATCATATTTAATCAATTGAGTCATTAATTACTTTGAGGAGAATGAACACTTAATTTCTAATTCATGTGCTGTTTAAAAGGGGGAATGCAATCCATATGGTTCTGATTCAATTACACTTATATCATCAAAATAGACTGTCTTTTTTTTTTTTAAGCTATATCTTGGCCAAGAAATTCAATGAGCTTTTTTAACAAGCAGTTTAAGCCTTATTTCTTAAAAACAGGAAGTCATACTTGACTTTGGGTAAGCCAATTCCCTCTGGACAAGTTCTAGGAGTGGCTAAGTTCTGGACACCTGCAAATCCTAAGTTGGTTTCAATCATGTGGAAACCAATTTTTTTGCACTTCTGAGCAAACTATCTCAGACCAGGCAAGTGGTGACCATATTGCTCAATAATTATGCTCTGCAAAATACCTGCCTGCTGTGTATGGTGATACATTCAAAAATAGTTCTGTTTTCTGTAGGCATTCTTGCCTACCTACTGTGTGAGCTCAGGCAAATAAATCCCTTACAGTGGGTCATTTAGAATCCACCAATCACTTCAATTCTAGGAGACTCAGAGTTTCAAAACTCTGCTCTCTAAGGTTCTTTCCAGTTTGAAAATGTAGTGGTCTGTGATTCAATGATCAGCAGACATTTAGAAAACACTGTACTTTGGTGCTGTTATAAATCTAGATGAAAATTCTGTACTCAGACTTACTATTTGACCTTGGGAAAATTATTAAAGCTCTGGGCCTCAATTTTATTAACTGTATTTGAGAAGATATGTATTAAAAGATCTACCACAGCACCTAGTTCAAAGTAATTACGTGTATCTTTGCTCCTTTGTTTTGCCCTCCCTGCTTCCTTTCTCTTCCTTTCCTCCTTCACTTCTCTCTCTTTTTCTCTATCTCTTGTCTTTCTGTCGTATTTTTACCCTTTTCTAATATGGTGAAGGCTCTTAATGGCTTACACAGTTCCTTCTCAAAAGACTCATCTGTGTGATTGCAACTCGGGTACTTGGTGACCTGTTAGAGAATTGAGCAATTACTTCTGTTTGAAACCTACCAGTGATGCTCATTGTCTCACCAAGGGTCGCCTGAATGGGCATTCCTAGGTTAATGCTATGGCTGCACTGGTCTCAGTGTTTTGATAACTCTGTATGATTATAGAGAGATTCTGTAAAAGGACCTTTTTACCCCCTTGAGGTTCACCTTGTAGCTTTAAAGTTATCACATCATCTTAAATATAAAACATGGATTTTCGGTGCTGCTTAAATTGTGTACTTATTCTTCTTTGGGTAATTTTATATTACTTGAGAAAAAGTCATGCAAAAGGCCTTATACCTTTCTAACTATAACACTGCTAATGAAATTTAAATCCTAGAGAAAGGAAATTCAGAGTCAGACATGAGACCAATGAAGCAAAACTTACTGCCCTTCCATGAATACTCTACAAGTCATGTTGAGACTATATCTGGGCTGTAAAATTTAGAGCTTCTGATGCCTCAACCAATTAAAGGTGTGTTGATCCTTACAACGTGAACCAAGACATTTTTCAGGGACTATATTTGCTAAAAATGCCCTTTTAGCAGTTCCTATACTTATAAAAACAATTTCAGCTGCACTTTTTTGTCAAATAACCTGTCTCCTTAAGAATCCAGCATTTTAGACTCTTCATGTACAACTGTCCCTTAGAGTAATGTCTTCCAAACTTTAATGTACATGTAAATAAACTGGGGATCTTGTGGAAATATAGATTCTGATTCAGCGGGTCTGGAGTAGGGCCTGAAATTCTGCATTTCTAGTAAGTTCCCAGGCAAGGCTGAGGCTGCTGGTCCACAGACAACACTATAAGTAATAAGGTTTCCGGTAACTAAGCATTTGAATCAGCGTGGATCCCAAATCACATACTGCATGACAAGTGTGAACTTGAGCTTTCACAACAACATTGGCCCTAGTATCTCCCTGCATAGATTGGAGAGGTGATGACCTATGATCTTCCTTGTTTCAGGATTTGTTGATAATCTATAAGATCAGCAGCAGCCCATGAAACCCTTCTATTTGAAATTTAGTAAGTTTCTCCCTGGCCTTTGCTCATGTGAGTTAGAGAGAGAGAGCAGATATAGTATTTCTGTATATTTGGCGCTTAGGAGAAAGTCACAGTTGCCAAAGTGTTCCCACCTCCTTCTCTACTGCACTTTTGCTGAGCCAAGATAGTGCGGCTGAGGGCCCCTCAGCTTCTCTGAGGGTGATAAAGTGAGAGTCTATACCATATGTTAGTTTGTCATCTCTACCTAATCCTTGTACACAAATCCTATTAGATTATGTTTGTATTCAGAAAATTTGAGTAGGGGGTGTAGAGAGTGCTATAGAAGGAGGTATGGCTCCCCAGTTTACTAGCTGTATGACTTTGATCAAGGAACTTTACATCTCTTTGTTTCAGTTCCCTCTCTGTAAATTGGTTAATACCAATCTGCAGTGTTGTTGTGAGAAGTCAAGATAATTTTTAAGTGCCTGTCCAAATAATTGGTAGATAGTACTATTGGCATAATTACATTTGTCATTAAGTGCACTCTGATATAGTTGTTTAAGGCAACTGGGGACAATGGATGAAGCCATTTTGTTATTCAGACCAATTCACTGTATAGATTTGGCCAGAATAAAGATAATTAGTCAATTCTCGTATTAAGACTTATAAATACGTCATTGTGTCAGTGTTCTCATTAAAGTTTTTCATTTAAGCTTATCCAGTACAATATATTAGTTTCATAATTGGTAAATGTGCTTCTAATAAGCTGATCAGGTAAGCGTAGGTAAGGGCTATGTGGTTTACACTTCAGCCCCTTCCCAACACACACCTTAAAGTAGGGAATAAGCAGAAATCTGAGGCATTTAACAAAATGCTTCCTAACCGGGTTTGGAGTGCAGTCTGCAAAAGTGCCTGCCCCATTAACTCTGTCTTACTGTTTCCCCAAAAGTCCTCGGTAAGGGACATCCTAGTGCCTTCCTTAGAATCCCAATGCAGTCATACTAGAAACACTTCAACTTGGTCCACTTATTATCATTTGTTTCTCTTCCTGCTTCCTCCATAACTTTCCTCTCTTTTCTTCATCTGACGTTGGAAAGGAGTGAATGCTCCCTCATTGATCAATGTTGGTACAAAGGCCCCTAGCTTCACTTTAAAGAGAGTAAGAGGCAATAAATAGACGAAGTGGGCTGTGCATTAAGCTAGCTGGTGCCGAGCAGAAGCAGATGCACTAGAGGACTAGACTGGGGAGTGGGGGCCTCTGTGTTTGTGTCCAGGAAACCACTCAATACCCTCTACCCTGTGTTAATGACAGTTGTAATCAGGGAAAGGCTCTCCTGATCTTGGCCCCTTCCCCTTCTTCCTCCTGTGTTTTCATAAGTACAGTGATATTTCTGAGAAATAAAGCATACTTTTCCATGTCTTGCACTTACCCAACCACCTAACTTTTCTCTCATTTTTTCCAAAGGACTATATTATTTAGGGACCCCTCATCATTTATTCAGTTCAACAAAGCAAAGAAAGAAAAGGGCTGTAAAAATGACTATTTCCTTTTTAGTTTTAGGAATTAACAAATCACTTAAGCTACAGCATGAAGGCTCCCAGGCTCTTTAGTCACCCTGGCTCGTCTGTATGCACACCTTTGTATACAAACAAGTGCATTTATGCAAATGTGCATAAATGGCTTCTGTGCTTGTTTGTTCTGTTTAACTGAGGCACTAAAGCTAAGCACATATATGGTATAAACTTGTAAATGGCTTGATGCACACATTTGCAGGTAGTATATGTCTGTGCTATCAACTTAGCATGTGCTGCTGACTGGAGAATTCATAGACTATGTAATTTCAGAGTGGAAGAGTCCTCAAAGACAGTATTTTAAAATGACTCATCTAATGCTTGAACCCTCTGTATGACTTCCTCATTTTACAGTCTACCAGCTGAGGCTTGACTACCTCAGTTATCAAGAAACTTCCTACCTCTCCAAACGGTCTGGATCATCTTTGATTGCATTTCTTCATGTAGATTATATGTTACACAGGTGGATCTATTTCACAGCTGCCTATACCTGTGGTGGGGCGCCTATCTATAATATGCAGAGTTGATGTCAAGTCAGAGTTCTGCCTCTGGAAGTCTGGGCACCCACAAGGACACTGAACACAGGGCAGTCATCCATACCCATGAAGACAACCTTTTTGAGGAGTGTGTGCCCAGTGTGTGTGGAGCCGTGACTCTGAAGACTGCCAGTGCCTATGGATTTCTCTCAGCTCCTCTCTTAACTGCACACTTGGACCAGTTCCTGCTCACCTGCAGCACTCTGTCAACAAGCGAGGAAAGCTTTAGGGCAAAAGCCTAGGACAAAGCCAGGCTCTTGAAATCCCTCACTGGGCCTCAGGGTGAACCCACATTCACAGATGGGATGGCTTCCAAACATTAACTAAAATACTCACACTTGTTTTTGACAACAGTGTTCAGGTTAAGTTTCACCAGTTGCTATTTTGGGTAGGGAGCTATGGCAGAAATGCCAGATTCCGGGTGGCTGTAATGCCTCTGTAAAGCCACCTTTCAACATGCTCCATTTGCTGTGCTTTCAAGGACTCATCTGTATTGTTGCCTTCATAAGATTCAGCCCCAAAAGGTGAGTGGGGAGACCTGGGAAGGGCTTCTGAGGAGAGGGAGCCCCTGGGACAGGCTATTCCAGGGGTCTCCCTGCCTGAGTTGACTCATTCTTTGATATGTGGAAGCAACAGCAAGGGATGGCTTCCAAGGGCCTGTCTATGATGATGGATGTGTTTGGCCCTGCAGCCTGGGGAACAGATAGGAGTCAGCAGAACACAGATGTTGCAAGGAAGCCAAATTAATCTTTAGTGAGAATGTACAAGTTGGGCCCTCATTAGAATATCTAATGGCTTAACCTCATTGCAAAGCAAGAGCTAACCTAACAGAATGGACTCTGGCCTAGAAGCTTCTAGGACTTGTCAAGGTTGAGGCAGCAACTGAATCATGTGTGTCAGAATTTCTTAAAAATCTCTCAACCGTGGGGGAAAGATTTCACAGCCAAGAAGAGCATAATTTGAAATGCACACTTTCTGCAGTCCTTCTGGGGGAGTTGAAGCTCTGGGTTGTGGACACTTGAGCTTTATCTGATCAGACAGGATCAGGTACAAAACAAAGTAAGACTCTAATCCTATGGGAGTCCCTGGGTGAGAAGTACCCTGTTCTTTAGAAATATTTACAGAGAAACATGTATTTAATGGGTAGGGAACTCTTTTTTTTCTATAAATAAAAATTATATGATAATTGACCTAGATTAAAGTGGCCACTTGGCTGTGTAGAAATGTGTGGAAAGTGTTGTTGACACCAGAGACTAAATGCATCTTAGGTAGTTTTTATTCCCCCAAATTAGAAAGAAGGTGGTATATTGATCTCTGAATTTATTTTTAAAATTATAAAACTTTCAGGGAATTTATTTCTAATTCTAAGGGTGCCATGGAGAAGTGGACAGTCTGGTGAATAAATTCTCTTTTGGTAGAATTTATAAATAAAGAAGAAAGGTAAATTAGGAAAGAGATATTTGCCATAAAAGGGATTTAAAAAAAGTATGTAAAAAGAGAGATTACATCAGATACTGGCAAGTCCGAAAGAAATTAAGGTACCATGCTTATGAGATACCCAACTTGCAAAGCCACTGGGAGGATTTCAGATCTAATTTTTTAAAGTGCTTACAAGAGTAGGCATATTCTTGTCAAGTATAATGATAAATAATACCAATGGTTGCTTCTATAGCTCATTATTATGGAGAAAAGTTTAGGTTTAAGGAGCTTTTGGCATCAGGGCCTGGTAGTAATCTAAACTTTCATTCCTCTCTCCCAGAAAAATAGGAGATAGAAGCACCGTCCATATCAGGAATTTGGTAGAGAATTTGACCCATCTCTTCTGGAGATGATCCATCCTTGTCTGATGCAGCCATTTCTTGTACTTTCACAAATAGAGTTAAAATTAGCACTCTCTAGAAGAAAAAAACAATAAAGAGAGAGAATTGATGAAATTAACACATGGAGACTAAATATCTATTATAAACATGCACATGGATTTAAAAGAAAAACTTTATCATAAATAGGAAACAAATAAGAATCTAAATAGAGAAAAGGGGACTAAAAAATAACCAAATGGAAATTTTAGAACTAGAAAATATAATATCTAAAATGAAAATTTTGCTGAATGGGTTTACTATAATATTAGATACTACAGAAGAAAATATTAGTGAACTTGAAGACATTGCAATGGAAACTAGGCAAATCAAAACACACAGAGAAAAAAAGGCTGATAAGAAAATGAACGATGATCCTCTAGAGCCTTTAGTGACTTGTGGGACAAAATGAAACAGTTTAGCATATCTGTAATTAGAGAGCCAGAAGAATAAGAAAGAGAGATTGACACAGGAAAAAAATATTTTTAAAACATAATAGTTGAATATTTTTCAAAATTGTTGAAAACATAAATCCATAGATCCAAGGAGGTCAATGGACTTCAAGTAGTATAAAGAGTCATATAGAAAGAAACACATTACAAAGTTATTAAACCAATGATAAAGAGAAGATCCTAAAAGCAACCAGAGAAAAAGACACATATAACAGAAGAACAATAAGACTTACTAATAACTTCTCATCAAAAATGATGGAAGCCAGAAGATAATGTAATGAGATCTTTAAAGTACTGGAAAAAGGAATCAACCCAGAATTTCAACTCTAGTGAAAATATTCCTCAAAATTAAAGCAAAGTAAAGATATTTTTGGTTAAAGAGAGTGGAGGGAGTTTTTCCAGGAGACTTGCACTATTAGAGTTATTAATAGAAGTTCCTCAGAGTGAAGAAAAATGAAACTAAATGGAAACTGAGATCTGTAGAATACTGAGAATGGCAAATATGTGGATGAATAAGAGATATTTTTTCACTTCCTAATTTGTCAGAAGAGTATTCTCTGGTTAAAGCAAAAATAATAATGTTTTGTGAGATTTAATACATTAAAACATAAAATGTAAAATAAGAATAGCACAGGTAATGGGAGGAGGATAATTATAGAATACTGTTGTAAGGGTCTTACATTATACATGAGTTACACAATATTAATTCAGAGTTGATTGTGATTGCTTCAAAACTCTACAGAAATCACTTTAAAAAATAAAACATAAAGATATAGTTCAAAGCCAGTAGAGGAGATACTAAATATTTTTTTTAAATGCCCAATCCATACAAGATCGAAAAGGAGAGAAAAGTTTGAAAAGGAGAGAAAAGAAATAACAGTAGCAACCAACAAATGCTGTAACTTAAAAAAATAAATAGCAATATGGCAGACACAAACCAACCATACTTATAACTGTATTAGAAAGTAAGACAGACTATATCTTTACAAGTAAGACACTTTAAGCATGACAGAAATAGTTTGAAAGTAATACAATGGAAGAATATGTATCATTTAATCAATACACATAAAAAATATGGCCTGTATGTATTAATATCATACAAAATACAATTAAAAACAAGTAGTATTACTAGAAATAAAGAGAAATCTCATAATGGCAAAAGGGTGAATTTATCAGGAAAAAGAAAACAAGTCCAACAAAGTAGGTAAAATTCCTGGTTGATATTAGTCTACTGCTTTAGTTTAGTATAAAGAAATAATGGGCCATAAGAAAAGTGTAACTATAAGATGTATAGAATAAGATGTACAGAGAACGCCAAACAGTACTATAGGGCTAAGGGAAACTTCCTAAATAAGAACACACTTTGAGGGGAGAATCACTGGGCAAAGCCAGAGTTCAGATCTCACTGGAGAAGGTACAGTTGCAGCTCAATGAATGGCAAGGAAATTTCCTGTGCTAACCAGACCATTGTTGGAACAATTGGATATCAGTATGCAAAAACATGAACATAGACCATTACCTTATACCATATATTTTAAAAATTAGCTCAAAATGGATCAGTGACCAAAATGTAACAGCTAAAACTATAACACTGCTAGAAGAGAACATAAAAGAAAATCCTTATGATCTTTGGTTAAGTAAAGATTTCTTAGATAGGATACAAAAGCACCAACTGTAAAAGAAAAAAAAATTGATGAATTGGATTTCATCAAAATTCAAACTACAAATACAATGCAAAGGTAAGCCACAGAGGAAGACAATATTTGCAAAATAGAAAAACTAGTAATTCTCTTGTATCCAGAATATATAAAGAATTCTTACAGCTAAATAATAAGACAACCCAACTGAAGAAATGGACAAGAAATTTGAATAGACATTTAAAGAAGATAAATTAATGACATAAAAGCACATATAAAATTTTTATTGTCATTAATTATTAAGAAAGTACAAATTAAAATCACAATGACACACTGCATACCTACTATAATTGCTAAAGTTAACAAAACAAACAATATTAAATGTTAGTAAGGATGTGTTGGAACAGCTTGAACCCTCATATGTTTCCGGAGCGATTACAGAGTGGTATGGTCAATTTAGAAAACAATTTTATGGTTTCTTAAAAAGTTAAACATTCACCTACCATGCAACCTACCAGTCTCACTGAAGAATTTACCCAAGAGAAAACAAAAACATATGTTCACACAAAGACTTATATTTATATAGTCATTGCAGCTTTATTTATAACACTCAAAACTTTGAAACAACTCAAATGTCTATTTCATACTTAATGTATAAACAAACTACCAAGGAATGATCTATTGACACAAAAACAATGAGGGTGAATATCAAAATCATTATGCTAAATTAATTATAATTCCATTTATACCAATTTCTATAAAAGGCAAAAATATAGTGTTAGAAATTATATCAATGGTTCCAGAAGCAAGGGTTGGCAGGAAGGGGGATGAGTGCAAAAGGGCATGACAGAACTCTTTGAGGTAATGGAATTGTTCTGTTTCACGACTGTTGTGGTGGTTACATGATTGTATATATTTATCAAAACTCATTGAAATGTACATTTTAAATTGTTGGATTATATTTTATGCCAGTTGTATTTCAATAAAGCTGTTTTTAAAAATACATATATCAAAAAGGAAAAATTCTCTTGTACCTGTAACTCAATATCTGTGTATTCTATTGTATGAAAATGATATTTAAATTAGAAAATTAAAAGGCAAAAATATGGTTATAATTATTATATTATAATTATATAATTATGTTTGTAATTATTGTGAAAATACAGATAACTGCCCAACAACATGCAATAATTTTAGAAGAATAAGTTTGATATATTTATATAATGCACAGTGTGGAAAACTGGTTTGGCTTTTGGAGAAAAGGTTGACAAGGTAATTGTGGGGCTTGATTCCATTCCCAGACTGAGAGAAGAAACAGGATCCTTGGAGACATTACTCTAACTTCCCACTTAAAGGACTGGGCCTGTGACCCTGAATTCACAGCTTAGCCCCAGTAGGTAACAAAAGGAAGTCCCCAAATATGTCATTAGGGAATGAAAGACATAGCCCGATGATGTTCAGAACTGAGACATTTTCTGGTGAGAAGCAAGGATGACAGGATCATTGGGACAGATGTGTAAAGAAAACTGTTTCTTAAGAAACAAAATGTCCAGACTTAACGCCTAAGTCACTGGAAATGCTAAATATTACACAGAAGTTCCTTCATACTGCTAGTCCAATTAGGCCGAGTCAGCCAGCCCTAAATATTCCAAAATGTGAGAAAAAAAATCCCCAACAGTCAGTTTGCAGCAAGTTTTTGCTGCACATATTTTGTTTGTTGGCTCAGTAGTTTATACTTCAGTGAAATCCAGAGTATTGAATTTGTTGTGGGCATCAGAACCTTATTTTCCTTTAGAATCTTTGCTTGCCCTGATCAGGACTGGAGTTTCAACTTCTCCCTAGCAGCCACAGGAAGCCACTAAATACAGATCCTGATGGGAAAGGCTCCAGGAATGCAAAACCTGGTATAGTGCTTAAGAATGATATCTCCAGGAGTGCACAGAAACAATCAATAACAATACTGAAGTTCAATCTCTTGAGGGAATTTGTATTTGATCTAGAAGCAGGCACTGTATGAATATTCTGGTTTTTTTCCAAGAAGGATGTTATGAGAGGTAAAACAGTGATTTTAAAATCTAGGAGGTAAATAATCTCTCTGTAAATGGTTCATCATGTATTCACTTATTCAACAAATAATTAGCATATCCTATGCAAATACAATACTGTAAAAGTAAAAAAAATATATATAAGACAATGTCCCTGTTCTCAAAGGGCTAAGAATTTTTTCAGTAAAATAAGAAATGCATTCATGAGAAATTCAGTAGCCATACATGATAAAAATAATAATAGCAACTATTGAATTGAATGCCATCTTTTGCTGAGTAACATAGTATATTTACTATGAGAATGTATATAGGCTCTGGAGCCTAACTGAGTTTAAATCCTGGATCTCCTTTTGACTATAGAACAATGTGTAGCACAAAGTAAATTCTGTTTAATTGTATTATTATGTTTTGTTTTAAAAGTATAATCTGTAATCTGGGGTAGCTAAATGGCTCAGTAGGTTAAGCATACAACTCATGATCTTATGGTTTTTAAGATTGAGCCTGCCTCTGCTCAGAGCTCAGTGGGGAGTCTGCTTAGGATTTCTCCCTCTGCCCCTCCCCAACATGAATGGGGGGGTGGGGGGCACTCTCTTTCTCTCTCAAATAAATCAATAAATCTTTTAAAAGTATTATCTGTAATCCTTAAAGCACTCCTATAAACTAGGGATAATAATACCTCTTTTTGAAGACCTGAGGTTCATAGAGGTAGTAAATGATGGAACTGAAGTATATTTCACTGTGGACGGAAGTAATCAGAGAAACACAATGGCTGATGTAGGATTTTATCTGAACTATGAAGGATGAAGTAGGATTGCCAGTAGATAGAGAATATAAAGAAGAGTATTAGAGACTAAAGATACAGTAATAAGCAAAGGGATAGAGGCAGGAGTAAACCTGAGGGATGACTATGCCAGATTAGTTTGAGTTTTTCTGTGGGGTAGGAGTAATTGTAGTAAAGATATGAAAAGTGATTGGAATTTAATTTTTAGAAAAATTTAAATGATAAGCTCAAGGAGCTTAAAACTAGTACTGTGGAAAGCAAAAATCCATTGAATCTCAATAATTTAAAATTGTAATAACCTTAAATGTTACCTAGTTATTACCACCACCAGTGTCATTCAATAGATCAAGGGTTCTTCTGGCTTTATCCACCAGAGCAGGGCTTCTGAACTCTTGTTTGAATTTGGCACTATCAGCGCTTAATGCCTCATGGTATCTCGCTCATATTTTGGAAAAACTGTTCAAACTAACATCACAGAACTGAGATTATTTAAGTTGCCACTCATCACAGGGAGACAGTTTCCAATATAAGTCCAGTAAAGTCAAGTATCTGCTAAAACACACACACACACACACACACACACACACACACACACACACACACACACACACACACACCAAATCAGCACTCTTCAGAGGAATATAAAAGAATCTAGTGTCTACAGCATATTATTCACAATGTCCATGATATAATATAAAATTTGTTAACGTGGAAAAAAAATTTTTTTTAAATGTGTTAATATGGAAAGAAATAGGAAAACCTGACCAACTCTCAAGGAGAAAGACAATCAGTGGAGACCAATCCTGAGATGACTTAGATGTCAGAATAGACAAGAATTTTAAAGGAACTTTTATAATTATGCTTAACAAAGTAAATGAAATATTCTCATAATGGATAAAATGGCAAAATTCTTAGAAGAGAAATAAAAAAGGAAGGGAGTAGTACTTAAAGATACAATACTTGAAATGTAGGAAATGTACTAGTTGGGCTTAATTACAAAATGGAGATGATGAAAGAGTCAGTGAGCTTGAAGATGAAGCATCCAAGTTGAAGAGCAGAAATAAAAAATTTTCTGGGAGATGAATAGACCCTTGGTGACCTGTGGAACTATATCAAGAAGTCTAACATATGTGTACCTGGAGTCCTCCATGGGTAAGAGAGAGACCAGGGACAGAAAATAATATGTGAAGAAATAGAGACATGAATCCAGTAAGTGGTTAAAGTATTATTCATTAATAGTGGCCTATCTGAGATGGGGCATTGAAAGCAGTCCTTGTTGGGCAACCAAGAGGGGGTACTCTTTTTGAGGATAATTATAAACAAAATAAAACTGAGTCAAAGTTCATCTTTTTTTTTATTATCACTATGTGCTGGAAATTTTAAAAAACATCAGTGATAAAATACATCTTCCCCCAGAATTCTTTGTTGGTCTAAGTTCTAAACAATTGCTACAGTTAATATTGATTTTTTGTAATGAATATTTAAGCTTCTAATAAGCACATATTTTACTTAATTTTTAATAAATACTGTATTCCACAAAGAAGTTAATTTGGATTACTCCCAGTTGCATACTTGGTCCCCAACACAGTTAGACTCAAGTATATATATGCATTCATTCCAAGCATAAGTTAATGAAATTCAGAATAATTTGAGTGCACTTTGTGTACAATTTCATCTATAATTCTTATAATGCTATATATACCTGCACTTAAACTGTAGATTTGAAGTAAACAGTGATAGCATTGTGATTGTGGTAATGAAAATACAGAACTTGAATTACTTCCATTTTGTCATTCTATATGGCCACATGGAATTATTATTTGTGTTTAAAATTTAAACAGTGGAACAAAGTGAAAACTGTGAGGTGTAATATTTTTCTTTGGAAAGTGCAAATTTTATTTCATACATAAAATTTTTAAATGATCTTGGAAAACAGTTAAAAACTTTAAGTGTATTCCCTTTTAAATTGTTCACTATTTGTTTTTTTTTAGGCCAAAAAACAAATCTAGAAAATAAAACATTGCTCTAGTGGTACAATTCAGTCATTATATAAATTGACCCTTTTGAAGATATTCTGGTTGTATTAAAATTCATTCATAGTTTTTAGATAATTATTTCCATAAAAATATTTTACATAAGATATTGACAAAAACACCTAAGTTAAAACTGCCAGATTGATATAAAAGCTATCAAATTCTTCACTCTTGTCCTATAGAAACTTGAAGGACCTTTCAGCCATTTGGAATATTGTTCTGAAACCAGAAAGTATTTAATAATTTTTCTGTATTTGGTAAAGAAATGTGAAGTGAAAGACCCATACAAACATGAAAGGGCAACAACCCAGTGGAGCCCAACAAAGAAAATTTTTTAAAAAGCAAAAGAGGCAATTGTATCAATGTCTGGATCCATTTTGAAATATGTAATGCCTTCAACATTGCATAGAGTTTATGAAAATTGTGAAGAGTGCAAGTTGACACATCCAAAGCATGGATCCTAGAAACAACACAAGATTCAGACAACACGAGGATGAAAGACAACAATGAATCATTCTCTATAAGCATTGACACCAAGGAAGAGAAAGGAAATGTTAGCATAGACACTGACAGGATTAAAAAAAATAAAAAGGAGAAGAAAATAGCACGGGTAAAGCCAAGACTTTGATGAAGATAAGACAGTGAATGATATTTTAATCTATTTTGATATTCCTGCTTGGTCAATACTATTTCCAGATGAAAAAAGTTAATCTGGTAAAGAAAGGAAGTGAACCTTTTCAGAATAAATACGGACTATTCTCTGCAGTTCAAAGACAAGGAAAAAAGAGCATAGGAAGCAGTCAACACTTGACAACTTCATGATTTTATAAATCTTTACCAAACGCTGAAAAAAAAGCCAGTTTTTTCAAGACTGAAATAATTATTTTGTTTTGGCTGTAGACTGTGGATATTGGGACAAAAAATGAATATCCAACCTTACAACTGCTTTAAACCTGGTAGAAATGAAATCGTAAGGTCTGTAAGATATCTGAAAAAAAAAATCTCTCCTGTTTTTTTTTTTACCATTATTATTCATTTTACTTAATGACTATTACTGACAATTTGTTATATAGAGGATGGTGTGTCAAGCATACTGGGTATGCCATTATTCATTAATAATAATAATAATACATTCAGTAATTCTTCTAAAGTGATCATCTTGATGATAGATACATGAATGACTTGTTGAAGCCATATTATTTTTTGGTGACTCTTTTTTCTTAGACTTCCAAATTTCCACAGATGAGCACAAATAGAAAACAAATATACAAATTGCTTATCCTTTATATTAACTAGAGTAGTGTAAATCAAAGCAAACTGATGGTGTCATTTTACATATATGAAGCTAGATTCTTCAAATTATCATTATAATACTCAATACTGGTAAGATTAGCACATCTATATATATATAGTACTGATAGCAGAAAAATATGGACAGTGACATGGCAACAAATAGAAAAGCTAGTGAAACATTTGTACACTAGGTCCAGAATCTTAAATCTTATGTGTGGGAAAATACCTTCCCCCATATATATATGTTATATAAAACATTGCATGTATAAGTTATAATGTATAATATGCAGATATACCATAGTTTATTCTACTACTCTCCTGTATTTAGGAATTTAGAGTATATCCAACATTTTGCAATTATAAACAAAGTTCTAATGTGCAAATTTATCTTGATATTGTTGGAGGGAAACTTTAAGGTAAATTTCTAGACATGAAATTATTGAGTCAAAAGATAAACACATAACTTAGTTGTGTTAGTTATTTCTAAACTTCCTGCCAAAAAGGTAAATGCCAATTTGCATTCCTATCCACAATATGTAATTATTCTTGTTTCCCCAAAGCCTTGAGAACAGAATGTATTGTCATGCTTTTTTCATTTTTGACAATGCTATAGGTGAGAAATGATATCTCAGGTTATAATTTTGGTTTTATTTTACCTTTGGGCCACTACAAATTTTATTAGCTTAACTATATTCATAAAAATTTTTTATGTGGTAAAATACATAAAATATACAGTCTTAACTGTTTTTAAATGTACAGTTCAGTAGTGTTAAGTATCTTCACACTGTTGTGCAACCAATTTCCAGAACTTTTTCACCATACAAAACTGACACTCTATACTAATTAAACAACTACCCATTCCTCTCTTCCAGGAGCCCCTGATAAACATCATTCTACCCTCTGATTCTATGAATTTGACTACTTTAGATACTTCATATAAATGGAATCACACAGTATTTGTTTTTTTTTTTGTGATTAGCTTATTTCACTTAGTATAATGTCTTTAAGGCTTATCCATGTTGTATCATGTGTCAGTTTCCTTCCTTTTTAATATTCCATCATATTATATGTGCTACATTTTGTTTATCCATTTATCTGTGCATGGATATTTGGTTATTGTAAATAATACTGCTATATGAACATGAGTGTTCAGATATCTATTTGGGAAACTGCTTTCAATTCTTTTGGATATATACTGAAGAAGTGAAATTTCTGGATTACATGGCAATTCTATTTTTAATTTTTTGAGGAACTGCCTTACTGTTTTCCATAGTGGCTGCACCATCTTACATTCCTACCAATGATGCACAAGAGTTGCAATTTCTCCATATCCTCACCAACCCTTGTTATTTTCTTTTTTTTTTTAATAGTACCTATTCTAATGGATGTGAGACAAAATCACATTGTGATTTTGATTTACATTTTCCTAATGATTAGTAATGTTAAGTATCTTTTCATATGCTCGTTGGCCATATGTATATATCCTTTAGAGAAATGTCTATTTAGGTCCTTTGCCCATTTTTAATCAGAATATATATAGTATTTGATTTGTAGATGTTCTTTATATGTTGTGGGTATTAACTCTCTATAGATGACAGATAAATAGATAGAGATAGAGATAGCTGTGATCTGCAAATATTTTCTCCCTTTCTGTTGGTTGCATTTTCACTTTGTTGATTGTGTCATTTGATGTACAGTTTTTAATTTTGATGTAGTCTAATTATCTATTTTTACTTTTATTGACTGTGCTTTGGATAGCATACCCAAGAAATCACTACCAAATCCAATGTCATAGAACTTTCCCCCTATTTTTTTACTGAGTTTTACAGTTTTAGCTCTTAAGTCTTTGATCCATTTTTGTATATGGTATAAGTAGGGGTCCAACTTCATAATTTGGCATATGGATATCCAGTTTTCCCAAAAGTTTTTTGAAGAGAGAGTCTTTTCTCCACTGAATCATTTAGCACCCTTGTCAAGAATCATATGACCATCTATTCAAGGATTTATTTTGGTGCTCTCTAACCTATTTCATTAGTCTATATTTTTGTCTTTATGCCATTACTACACTGTTTTGATTACTGTAGCTTTGTGATGAGTCTTAAATTCAGGAAGTGTGAGACTTTTAACTGTTCTTTTAAAAGATTCTTTTGACTATTACAGGTTCCTTGAGATTCTAAGTGAATTTTAGGATGATTTTTCTATTTCTGCCAAAAATGCAACTGGGATTTTGATAAAGATTGCATTAAATCTGTACATCACTTTGGATATTGATATTTTAATAATATTAAGTTTTCCAATCCATGAACACAGATGTTTTTCCATTTATTTGCTTTTTCTCTAATTTCCTTTAGCAATATTTTGTAGTTTTCAGTGTACAAGTCTTTCATCTCATGGGTTAAATTTATTCCAAAGTATTTTATACTTTTTAATGCTATTGTAAATGGAACTGTTTTCTTAATTTTCTTTAAAGATTGTTCATTGTTAATGTATAGAAAAAAAAACAACTGATTTTGTGTGTGTGTGTGTGTGTATTAGTGGTTATATTATTTATTTGAAAATAGTTTTAAAATGTAACTTAAAATTTATTTTTATTTTTCATTTATTTTAAAATTTCCCAGTAGGAGGACTCTTTTTTGTTTGTTTTCAGATTAGACCTTTAAAAAAAAAGATTTACTTATTTATTTGAGAGAGAGAGCCCATGTGCAGGGGGAGGGCCAGAGAGAGAGGGAGGAAGAGAATCCTCAAGCAGACTCCCCACTGGGCATAGACCCTGATCAGAGGCTCATCCAGTGCTGCAGGGTTGCAGGGTTCTTGTCTCACAGAGTCGAAGAATGAATCTTGCAGACACAAAAGGATGAAGTGAAGTGAAAGTTTATTAAGTGAAGGTGAGAACAGAAAGGAAAGGAAAAAAGCTCTCTAGAGTTAGAGGGGTCCCGAATGGGTGGCAACTGAAGGCTATTATGGTTGGTCTTTTATAGAAAACTGACCAGGGAATGTAAATCTTCTTGATGTCACCACTGGTAGCACCATGTTTACTTTATCCTTTAGAGTTTGGCAACTTTCAGTGGTCAATTTATAACTTTCATGAAAACACCTTGTCTATAACATTTAAGACAAACCAGGTGGTCTTCTTATGTTCCCTTATCTCTGGTTTTGTTTGTAACTATCATGAAAATATCTCATCTATAACATTTTTCCACATCTGGGATTTCTGTGAGCCTGGTCACATAGCCCCCTACCTATCACTCCCTATCTAACCCTGCCTGCCCCTTACTCACCAAGACCCTGAGATCATGACCTGAGCCAAAATCAAGAGTTGGACGCTTAACTGAGTGAGCCACCCAGGAACCCCCACATTAGAATTTTTAAACCACACTTTTATACAACCTAACAGATCAACAAAGAAATCATAATGGAAATTATTAGAACTATGCATGAAGAAAAACAGCATTTGTAAAAATTTGTGGGATATAGCTAACATGGTGGTTTAAAAAATTTATAGATTTGCCTACTAATACTAGAAGAGAAAAAAGTCTGAAAATTGATGTACTATGCATACAACTTAGTGAGAAAAGAGAACAACAGAATACACCTGTAAAGTAGAAGAAAATAAATAAGCTTGCTAAGAAAAACAGAGAGAGAGAAGGCACAAATATTAGATTTTAAAAGAATATAATATAACCACAATTGTAGCAGGGATGAAAAGATAATAAAATGAAATTATGAATAACTGTATGTAACACATTTAACAACTTATGAAATATTTAATTCCTAGAAGAAATATAAATTATTAATTGTGTTCAATAAGAAACAGAAAACCTGAATAGTTCTATAACCACTGAGGAAATTAAATAGTAGTTTTAAAAACATCTTACAATGAAAATAATAGGCACAAATTTTTGTAGGAAACTTTAACAAAACATTTATGGGTTAGAAAATACAAATAACACAAAACTTCTTCCAGATCATGCGGGACTGGGGAAAGGGAGGAAATAATCATGGTCTAGTATACTCTTGATATCAAAACCAGACAAGAATGGTTTAAAAAATGAGAAAGAAATGTTATAGGTCAAACTCATTTATAAACATGTATGCCAAAATCCTAAATAAAATATTAGCAACTGAATTTAACAGTACATGGGGAAACAGTACTATGACCAAGTAGTGAATATTTCAGAATTCAGTTTAGTTCAAGCAATGGGAAAATAATATATTGATGTAATCCATCTCAAGATAAGCAAGAAAAATTACATGACTCTTTTCAATAGATACAGACAAAACACACACACACACACACACACACACACACACACACACACACACAAAGACAAAGCCCAGCAACCACTCATGATTAGAACTTCTGTCAAACCAGGACTTAACGAGAAATTTCTTAACATAATAAAGGATATTTGTAAAACTTAAATATCATATTTGTAAAATATTAAAAGAATTCCACTAAATTATGTCTGACATCATCAATTGTATTCAACATCATACTGGAGATCCTTATCAATGGAAAAATGTAAGAAAAAGAAAATAAAAGCATAACAAATGGTAAAAAAGACAAAAAGTATTGGTAATAGCAGATAATATAACTCATATAGGAAAAAATATAATCTAGATATGTTAGGAGAAAACAAATAGAGTGGCTTGTCTGATATAAAATCAACATAAAAAGTTATTTGCACTACTGTATAATATACCCTTTAAAACAACAACAGCAAATATAAGGTGCTTTTGCTAGATATACAAGTCCTATATTGAAAAAAATTATATTAAAATTTATTAAAGAAGGTTTAAATAAATAGAGAGATATACTAAGTTCATGGAGGAGGAGACTGAAATTATGAAGAAGTAAATTTTCATCAAATTTAGTGAAGATCTGATTAAAATCCCAACAGTGTTGTTGTTGTTTGTTTAAAGATTTTATTTATTTATTTGAGAGAGGGAGAGAGATAGCGAAAGAAGAGAGCACGAGCAGGAGGGACAGGGAGAAGTAGGCTCCCTGCCAAGCAGAGAGCCCAACTCTAGGCTTGATCCCAGGAGCCCAGGACCACAACCCGAGCCTAAGGCAGACACCCAACTGACTGAGCCACACAGGCGCCTGCCCCCCGCAACAGTGTTTTTATGGAACTTACTAGCAGCTTGATTCTATAATTTATAAATTAAAATTTATACTTTATGGTGTAGTAAACAGTCAAGAATAGCCAAGTCTCACTTGAAGAACAGAGTAGTAAATTTGCCCTACATATAAAAAGACAAATTATAGGCCTAGAGTAATTAAAAACACATGATTTTGATACAGATATAGACAAATAGACCAGTGAAACAGATTAGAGAGCCAAGAAACAGAACCATATATTCATGGGTCCTTGGTGCATGAGCAATGATGGTCTTTTCAAAAAATGGTACTTGGTCATTTATCTAACCATATTATGGAAAAATAAATCCTCCCTCAAACTATATATAAAAATTAGTTTTATGTGTATTATAAATCTAAATGTGAAGAATAAAAATAAAACTACAAATAGGGGCTCCTGGGGGGGCTCAGTTGGTTAAGTGTCTGCCTTCAGCTCAGGTCATGAACCCAGGGTCCTGGGATCAAGCCCCATGTCAGGCTCCCTGCTCAGCGGGGAGCCTGCTTCTCCCTCTCCCTCTGCAGCTCCCCCTGTTGTGCTTGTGTGCTCTCACTCTCTGTCAAATAAATAAATAAATAAATAAATAAAAAAACAGAAAATAAACAGGGGGATGGGTGAAATAAGTGAAGGCGGTTAAGAGTACACATACAATGAGCACCGAGTAATGTATAGAATTGTTGAATCACTGTATTATAAAACTGGAACTAATATAACACTGTATAGTTAACAGTTGTTAGTAATACTAGAATTAAAATAAAAAATAAAATTTTCTAAAAAAGAAATAATGTAGGAGCACCAACCATAAAGGAAAATACTGATAATCTGAATAATATTAAATTTAAGAACTTCTGATATTCAAAAGATAGCATTACGAGAATAAAAAGGCAAGCCATATATATATACACACACACAACACGTACAACTAACAAAGGAGTTGTATCTATTTGAAATATATAACCCAGAGCAGGTATCCAATATACATAAATTTCAGTAAGAATTTCAGACAATTCATAGAAAACTAGACAAAAGACTTGAATAGATACTTCACAAAAGAGGATATCCAGTAGATCAATACACATATGAAGAGGTGCTCATATTTACTAATAATTAGGAAATTGCAGATTAAAACCAAACAAGGTATCACTACATATCCATCAGAATGGCTAAATTTAAAGACGAACAATGTCATTTATTAGCATAGATGTGGCACACCCACAACCCTCACACACTGCAGGCAGAATTGTAAATGGCTTTGACTGTTTCAGAAATCCCAAAGTATCTACTAAAGTTGTGCATCCCCATACTTTATTACCCAGGAATTCTACTCCTAGGTATATACCCAACAGAAATAATGGCATGTTTTCCAACAGACATGCACAAGAATGTTCATATTGATAAGTATTATTGGTAACAATGCAAACTGGAAACAATAACTGTCATCAACAGTAGAGTGGATAAATTGTACTATAATTCATTCAGTAATGTATTTCATATCTCAATGAAAATCAACAAACTAGTGTTAAATGCCACAATACAGATGAACATCAAAAACATACTATTGAATGAAAGAAGAAGCTGAACACAGAACATCACATACATTTTCATTCTGTTTACATGAACTTTGAAAACAGGCAAAACCAAACTATTGGGTTAGAAGCTAAAATAGTAGCTATACTTGGTGGTAGACATGGAATAGTAACTGGGAGAGAATATGGGAGAACACTGAAGGACTGGCATATCTTCTATTTCTTGACCTGGGAGGTGGTTACACAGGTGATCATTTTGTGATAATTAATTTATTTACATTTTATCAACTTTTCTATATATGAATACACTTTGTAATAAAAAATGTTTTTAAAATATTCAGAGGGCACCTGGGTGTCTCAGTCAGTTGATCAGCCTTCAGCTCAGGTCATGATCCCAGGGTCCTGAGATTGAGCCCTGCATCAGGCTCCCTGCTCAGTGGGGAGCCTACTTCTCCCTCTCCCACTCCCCCTGCTTGTGCTCTCTCTCTCTGTCAAATAAATAAATAAATCTTTTTAAAAAATATTCAGATAGAATAAATTTGGGATGCAAAACTTAAAACTTTTTAGAATCAATATAGTAGAATTCTTTATGACTTTAGGATAGGAAAAGATTTGTTGTACAAGACTCAAAATATGTAAACCATAAAGGAAAATAGCTGATAAATTTTACATTAAAATTAAGTTATTTTTCATCAAAAGATATCACAAATAAAATGGATAAGCCACACACCCAACAAAGATACTTGTAACATATAACACATAAAAGAATTAGCATTCAGAAGATATAAACCAGAAAACAACCCAATATAAAAATAGACCACATTAGCAGGTAATTCATAAAGGAAGACACATGAATGACCAATAATCATATCTGAATATATTCACCCTCATTAATAATCAGGAAATGCAAATTAAAACTAACAAATTGGCCAGAACTATAAAATATGACCAACTGCTTGTACGGATATGGAACAAGAGGAGCTCATACACTTTTGGTGAAATCGTAAATTGGTATAATCTCTCCATTGGTAGACACTTCTGTATAATCTGTTAAAGTCGAAGATGTATGTGTACCTAATGACCAGCAATTCCACTCCTGGAGATAATACTTGACAAACTCTGAAATGTGTACTAGAGAAGGTACACAAGCAAAACACTGGAATAACCCCTATGTCTATCAATAGAAGAAGGTATTATAAATTATGTTTAGCTATACAGTGGAATATTATACAACTGTAAAATTTAAAGGACCATATGCATCAATATGGGTGAATTTTGGGAATTCTACACTGAACAAGAAAAACCAAGTAAGAAAAGAATACTTAGTATGATTCCATTAAATGAAGCTTAATAAAGAGGCAAAACTAATCAATTTATTTAAGGACACATACTTTTGTGGTAATGATACAAAGAAAAGCAAACAAATGATAAAACAAAATATAGCATTGTAGTTAGCTTTCAGGAAAAAGGAGGGGAACATAGTCAGAAAGGGACCCACAGGAAGTTGTAGGTATTGGTGGTAATCTATTTATTAAGCAAAATGTTTGTTTATTGTTATTCTTAAACTCTACAACTCTATTATTCATGCTCTTTTGTATGCATGATATATTTAATAATAAGTTGTTTACAGTCCTTATGTATCCTGTATAGAAAATGCATTATTGGAGACCAATAACAGAAGCCAGGAAATCAGCAAGTTCCAAGTGTCCAGCAGTGGCTGATATCGAAACAGAGCATTGACAGAGAAGAGAAGAGGTAGTTAATAGGTGCAGTTCTCAATGTTGTCACTAAGATTTTATTTTGCTCAATATCTTCTTAGATTCTTTATAGGAATGAGAACACATCACAAGTTGATGGCCAGATGCCATTTCATAGTGGATTATGACTACAATTTTCTTAGCAATCCTATGCTGTTGGAATTGGGGCAGATGCTGTCCATTTTATTTGATAGATCAAGAAACTGAGTTGAGAGAGCTTAAAGCAAATTGCTTCAGGGCACACTAATAAAGGTGAAAACACTCTTGACTTCTCTTTACACCCACCAGCTTTCCTCAGTTGTCTATGCACAGAACTGTCAGTAACATCCAGCATTGCCAGCACTCAAGCTTGGAAGCACTCAGCCTGCCTCCATCTCTTTGGGGCCATCTCTGGGCTGTGAGGGAGGTGTGATATACTGGGTATGGTGGAGGTTAAGTATCCATTTCCTCTGACTCTCTGCTTATTAGTAGTGGCTGTCCCTGAGCAGCCTTTTGACTTAAGCCCTCTGCTCTCCTGAAAGCTGAGGCACTGGGACTACACAGGACCTTGATATTTAAAGGTACATTTGCAGAGAGGAGACACTTTGCTGATCTAAGGAACAGCATGTGAGAGTGGGACGAGTGAGGGGGGCCAAAGCTGGAGCATGTGAATGATAGCTTCATCAACTTGACATTCCCTCAGGTCCCACCACCTACATAGGGGTTCTTTCCTGGCTATTTCCCCACCAGATGTAAAAATTATTAAGCATATTTGGCTAGAGTTTCTTGGGGACTCTTCTTTCTCAATTTTTTCTTCATGTTATTTCCCTCTCTGCCCCCAGTTTTTATCTCCATTTTTATTTTCTCCTTTCACATATGCTATAGCCAAATGGTTCCTAAATTTGCTCAAGTACTAAGGTACGGAGAAGGAGCTCCAAAGAATTCCCAGTACTAGTGCTGGGCCCTGAGGTATTTTCCCAGGATCCTACAGAATTCTGGGGTGAATGAGACCCAATAACAGGGGTGTTTCTTTCCCCAACAATTCAGTAGTCCAGTAACCCTAGACTTAGAAAAGACTTAGAGCTGGCTTGGAAAATTCTCTACAGCTTAAAAGAATTCAAGAAGCAGTTGACTAATAAGCAGATGGGTTTACAAAACAAAGAGGAAATGCTGTCACAGTATTTTTTCATCAATTTTCACTTAAGTGTAAGGACCTCAGGAGAAAGTAATGAGTGAGTCCAGGTCATAGAAGATACTGGGGCCTTGAACTACTGGTTCTACAGATAGGGAATTAGTCATATACACTGCATAGGTATGGCTGTATACATATATGCATATGCATAAGTATGTATATGTTAGTAATATATACTCCTAATCTACACAGTGAGATTTGGAGACCCTAGATAGCCCCTTGCTTGTTCTAAAATCTATTTATTAGTGGCTCTAAAATCTCTCTGTAAATTTCTATTCAAAACTTGTTTCTATGGCTTAACTTTTAGAATGTTCAGGATCCCAGTGTTAAAATGCATTTGGCTCTGAGAGAGTCATATTAACCACAACAAAACTATTTGTTGAGCATGTTACAATTTATAAGCACATTTACAACATAGTGCCTCACTCAAAACAACAAACTTGTTTTTTACTCACCATCTTGAAGAGCAGGAATCTCAGAAAATTATGCATTTCCAGGCCTTTGGTATAGGAGTTAGAACTGAATCTGATATTTGACTTTTATTCTGCTCACTATTCTTTAGTCCTGATGCTAACTATTAATGTCTTAGCATAATTTTATCATGTATGAGCTGGAAAGTCAGCTTGATCTGGCCTGAACCTCGGACTGTTAGCAACCAGTCCCCAGACATCATTCAGGGCAATTTCCCCCCCTTGAACTTTGGTATGCAGATCAACTGGAATACAATTATTCTGGGGGAGAGGGGTTTGTTAAAATTTCAGGTTCTTGAGATCTGTTCCAGGCCTACTGACTCAATTTTCAGAGATGGGAACCTGTCTTTGTAAGACAAGCACCCAGGTAAATTTTACATGCCCTAGGCTTTGAGAAGCAGTGATTTAGCAACCACGTGGTCCTTTCTAAACCCACTGGCCACATACCTCGTATGAGTTTCTGGGGCTCTGATTGCTTTTGGGGGAAATAGGTCACAGTCAATATAGATCCCTGAAAATTCCTGGTTAAAATTTGATTCATTCACCAAAAATTCCTTCCCCATCCTACCCAAAAATGCAGGATTTTTTTTTTCCAGGTTGGCCCAGAAGAAAGGCTAATCATTGTTCTCATTCTGACTAATTGGAGACAGTCTGGCCACAAATATCCCCCTTTGTGCCTTTTCTCTTCTACAGGGCTTGGGCAGGGCTACAGAGAAGCTGTTGGAAGGCGGCCTGGGTGGGACCCAGAGGAGAGTAATTACAACTGCAATGCCTTCTGTCATTAAGTCCTGAGTGGAATGCTGAGTTGAACAATGGAAAAGGTCTCTGCTGTCCTTGGGAACATTTTTGTTATAGTCCCAAGCCAAGGACTTGAGTGTCGAATGGGATTCTTTTATGTCTGTATTTTTTCACAATTTTTTGGAATTTCCTATGGTCTGCGAAGTAATGACAATTTGCTTACAGACTTGCAATCGGCTATCCTCAATTTGTTAGAGTTGGTCTGGGAGTCTTTGGGTAAACTGAGTGGGCTACAATTAGGAAAGACTATTTCCTTTTGAATTCTTGGAGAAGGAAAGAGGGTAAATCATTGTCTCTAATATATGGGAAGGAACCTCAAATTTTCTACCAGCAGCAAGACCTTCTTGTATGGTATAATACTGCTTTGAAAACTTTCGTCAAATATAAATCCTATGCACAAATAGTAGCAGTAGTGGTAGTAGTAAACATTTATAGAGTATTTATTTTACTGCAGTTCCTGTGCTAAGAGTTCTTTGCACTTTTTTCATTCAATCCCTCAGTAGCTCTGTAATTTAGAACTGTTATTATTCTTCTCACTTTAGAGATGAGAAAATGGAGTCTTAGAAAGTTGAAATAAGTTTTCTAAGGTCAAATAGATAAGCATTGGAATGGCGATTTGTACCAGAGAAGTCTAGCCCCAGAGCCATATTCCTTTTTGCTACAGCCTTTGTCCCTCCCTGGCATGTATAATCTCTCCTATATCACAAAATACCCACATTTTAACCCTTTGCTTAAGATGATGAGAATACTGAGTTTCATTATTGTGGTAGCTATATTTTTTAATTAAAAATTAGGACACTCTGGAGGATATAGGAGTGAAACTTTTGAATTGAATCTGTCCACAAAAAAGACGAAGATGAAATCTCTAACATCCCATAGAGACCACACCAAGGATATCAACGGGATCCTTTCCCTTAACCCTTTAATAAAGGACTTTCAAACATACATCCTCCATGTGTGGAACCATTTATAAAACATGTAGTTAGGCATATTTAATAAATATTTATTAAAGGAATGAATATATTCCTATCTTCAAAGAATTTCTAACCTGGTAAGAACAATAAGTCAAACAATTGTAATAACTATGTTAAATGCTATTAAAAAGGTAGCTGGTATCTTATGGGCATGTAATCAGTATTTACTGAGGAAATAAATGGATCCATAGGATGATTAGGGTCCTGAGAAGGCCAGGAAAGAATTCCCAGAGGCACAATCAGCTATGATGGGACCTAAAAGACAAGTAGGCATAGGCCAAGTGAAAAGGAATAGGAAAGCCATACCAGGCAGAGAGGGCTGAATGAAGGAAGTATCAGAGGCAAGAGAAAAAACACAGAGTGTTTACCAAATTCCAGTCTTACGGTATAGCTAGAACATAAATAACAGTGAGGGGATTTGGGGGAAAGATGGTGAGGATGAGGCTGACAGGCTAAGCAGGATCATATCATTAGGGTCTTTCATGCTGTGGAGCTTGGACTTTATCATGCCTTCTATGGGGAACTTTTGAAAGATATGTAGTAGCAAAATGACATAATTGTGGTTTTGTAAGTGTAAGTATAAACATGCATGTTTAGTAATCTATATATAATTCACTCTCCAGCACGGGACCTACTCTTCACAACTAATCTTTTTATAGCTTTGGGGACATAATTGTTGACAAACCAAGAGAGAGCTTAAATACTGTGATAGAACAGGATTTCTCAATCTTTCATGTTCAACGGATTACCTGGGAATTCTGTCTAAAAGTATATTCCAATTCATTAGGTCTGCTGTGGGGCCTTAGATTCTGCATTGCTAGGTAATGCCGATACTGCTGGTAACTACATTAAGTAGCAAGGTAGTAGGAAAGGAGCAAGACACTGTCTCAGGAAAAATGAAGTATGTTAATGGAAACCAAAAGTGAGGATGGGGCATAGAATAATGGAGGAAGCACAGAATAAAAGAGGCAGACTTGGTGAAATAAAATTTAGGCAGATAAGAGAGAACAAGAAAATACCTAAAAAAGGCATATCAAGTAAATAATAAGAGAGTACCCACTCTTGGCTGATGGCAAGGAGACGAGAAAAACATTTCTAAAAGGAAATGAGGATTTGCTGACATCAATGACTAAGCTATAATTGAGGGCAAATCTGTGATAGTGCACCATTTCCCAAATTGTTCTATAAAATGCTAGAACTATAGGAATTTATAAGTGTTTTTGGCTAAAGCTTTTATAGCCAAATAAGTTTGGCAAATGCTCTTAAAGTTAACTAATTTCTACATTTTCGTAAGGAACATCCTTGTCTTAATCTATTCAAGTTGCTGCAACAGAAATACCACAGACTGAGTGGCTTATGAGTAATAGACATTTATTTCTCACAGTTCTGGAGACCGAGAAATCCAAAATTAAGGTGCCCACAGACTTGTCGTCTGCTGATTCTCAGACTACACTATTAAGAAGCAAGGCAACAGAAAAGGAGCAAGACAATATCTCAGAAAAAATAAAATGTTAATGGAAATGAAAAAGGGGATGGGGCATAAAATAAAGGAGGGAGCATATATAACGTGTGGGCAGGCTTTGTGGTTCATAGATGGCCATCTTTGGTCATTTTCTCACTGTGTCTTCACATGGTGGAAGGAGGAGAGGCACTCTCATTGGACTCTTTTATAAGGGCACTAATCCCATTTATGAGCTCTCTACCCTCAAAATCCAACCATGTTCCAAATGCCCCAACTCCAAACACCATCACACTGGGAAGGAGGTTCCAACATTGGAATTTTGGGGGGACACAAACATTAAGTCACAGTAATCCTTTTCACAAGACACCTAACTAACATCTCAAGTCCCAGGATTTTCACAGAGCACAATATTAGAAAACTTGACTGACTAAAAAAATTTGGATTTGGAGTCAGGTCTGGATTGAAGACTCATCTCCTTTACAAGTTACTTAACCTCTCTGAGCTACAGCGGCTTTATGAATAAAATGGGCATCCATTACCAATCTTTCAAAGCTATTACGAATATTGAATAGGAGAGTATAGGAGAAGGAGAGAATAAGAGAAGAATAGGAGAGTATAAACGCCAAAGCATTATGATATTATGCCTCTTTTTGGCTATTTACCACATTATCTTATACAATGTTTCATTCATTGGGTTCAATCCTCAATGAAAGAATAAATTAATTAATTAATTGATGTCAGAGTCCAAGAAATCCTAAAGGGACTTAATAAGAGCACTGGCAGTTGGTTTTCTCTTGAAAAAGGCAAGAATTAGGAAGAGGCCAATGAAGGATATGGCTTGATCTGTTATTTTATTTTTCTCCTCTTTTCTGTGTGCTCTTATATTGCTAAAGGGTAGAAGACAGGATCTAACTTCTAGAAAATAATAATTCTTTGCAATGCAAACGATAGATGCTACTTGAAACAGGAGAAATTTGGAGAACAAAGTCAGCTCCCATGTTCTGGTGGGTGGGCCAGTGTTAATTAATAACAAATGAATGTTAGGATTTTTCATAACCCATTCCATGATGAGCAATACATAGTTTTGGCCATATAAATATCCAGCCAGAAAATTAATACTTTTCATATCTCAGGCTATGAAGGGTCTCCTTGTACCTTACCATACTTAAGCATCTCATGAAAGAGGTTAACTATTACAGGAGGGAAAATGGAAGGAAATAATTCATCCACAATTAGACTACATTTGAAGTTTAAAACATCTGGATATTTACAAAGCATTCAGTTGATTATATATTTGGTAGTCATGTCGCAAAATCTTGAGTCATTTGAAAACATCTGGATGACTGAATGTTTATCCAGATGTTCAGTCTTGAGTAGATGTTTGACAACTGCAAAATATAATTTTCCAGTTGGTCTGAATTTTGCTGAATTTTTTTAAAACAATAAGTCAAATAGTTGTTCTCTATCTGTGCCATTGGCCTGGCTTCAGACTGGTCAACTGAGAACAGGCTTAGGAATAAAACTCATAAGTCAGTGTGGAAACAATCCCACCTTGCCCAATAGTAGGTATTGCTCTTTTTTCGTTTACTTGGGGGTGTTGAGCAAGTATAGATAAGCCTTTGTTAAGGGTTGAGAGAAGACAGTATGTGATAACAGAACACTGTGATTGGGCATCAGAAGACCTGAGTTCAAATTCTGACTGTACCTCTTACGTACTGTTTAAACTTGGGCAGCTATCATGACCTTTTAGGAGCAGTTATTCTATAAAATAAGCAGTTATTCTACAAAAATAAGTGTAATAATAATGATAACTTATCTCCAGCTTTGAGGTTTGTTGCAATAATCAAGTTAAGACAATATCAAGTAAGACAATAATCTAGTAAGACAAGAAATAGGAACTTGTTAATTGCTACATATTATATCTGTGTATGTAGATATTTATGTATATGCTTATGCCTATGTAAGATGTAAATACTCTCATTTCTATTTCGTGACAGTTAAGTACAATTAGTACTGCAAGTGACCAGCTTTGTGTTTATATGAAGAATTTTAAAAAGTGACTGGGAAACACAATACAATTTAAAGCAGAAAAAAAATTAATGTGGCCAAAAATGATGATAAACATTGTCAAAAATTCTGTACGTGGCCTTGAATTTCATCTCCCCACTCTTTTAGTTAATAGGTCCTTTGCCTCTAAGCCTTCTTCATTTTTCTAACTCTGGTTTTCTAAAGCTATTCTCAATACTTGGAATAGTCTTCCTTTATGTTTCCACATGTTTGAGTCCTATGAATGTTTCATGTTCCATCTAAGATGTCAGCATCCCCTATGAATATTGTATTCATCCTTCTACCTAACAGTCATTACTTTAAAGACCTGGATTTGAAACCTGACTCTTCCACTTAATAATTGCATGACATTGGCCACTGCAATTATTCTCTTGAAATTTTGATTTCTTCAGTGGAAAATATCATATATCATAGAATGAACTGAGAATTGAGTGAGATAATACATATCCTTCTAATAGCACCTATCCTTTCCAAGAAGTCCTATTAAACCCTCCATGTCTCTAAAGAAACAATTTAGTTTCCTTCTTTCATTTTTACTTTTATCAATATGTATTCTTTAAAAGATTAAACAGTGCCACATGATTTATCAGAAAAAAGAGGTTCTTTGTATCCCTAATTGCCGTATTTTATTTCCATTGGCAACCACTTCCAACTCTTTCAGTCATTACTTTTATTTGCCTCCAGATTTCTAATTACCATCTTTATACTGCAATTTATTGACTTTTCAATTTTAATTAGTAGGAAAATGAGGATCAACCTCTTCTTCCATGACATGCATACATTTGTCCTCCCCAATTCTCTCAATATATCTCACTGTTTATTATTATAACTGTTGAAATATTATTCACATGTAAGCTAAAAAGAGGACAACAATTTTATTTCCTTTTTTGTACGATTTTTTTATTTTCCCTGGAGTTAATGATTGCTTTATTTTTTAAAATCATAGTTTACATACTATTTACTCTTTTACTTTCTTTTCTAATAATATTTCTTTGAACTGCCTTCAACCTTTTGGACAGTCTTTTTTTTGGTGCAGTGGTAAAATTGAATACAGTAAAATGTGAAATGTACTTTGACTTGCAGCTGTCCTCTTATCAAGCCCATATTACATCGATTCATTGGGTTAGTCCAATGTGATGACACCAATCTAAATATCCTCTCAACAAGAAAAGTAGTCTTGTTGAAATCAAAGTTATCAGCTAAGAATTTTCTTTACTAACAATAGCAAGTTTTTAGGTTTTTAGGAATTAGTTTGCAGCTCTCCAAAAACATACATCCACTTTATATTTATAAGTTTGTTTTGGTAGACCAACTGTCAATCAGGTCCTTTGCACCTATAAATCCATCATATAGTCTATTTGTGATTCTCATGATTTCTGTCACCTGGTGTACAGGCCATGTAAAATCCCCTCATGTTGAGTGTGAGTGTGACTTTGCATAGGATGTAGTTCACTCTTATGATTAAGTTGTGTTATATGACAAAGGCAAATAACTTTGCAGATTAAATTAAGGTCCCTAAGTCAGTTGTTGAGTTAATCAGAAAGGTTATGCTTGGTGGGCCTGACTTGATCAGGGGAGCACTTTAAAAGGCCTTCCTGTAGGAAGAGATTCAAAGTGAGAGAGATATTCTCCTGGTAGCCATGAAGAAGTAAATTGCTATGTTATAGACAGGGCCACCTGGGCTGGTGACAAAGGCCACTAACAGAACTGAGAGCAGTCCCCACACAACAGCCATCAAGAAAGCAGAGACCCATGAGCTTGGATAAGGATCATGAGTTATCTGATACTTTGATTTCAGATCTACGAGATTCTGAATAGAAGATCCAGGTAACACCATGCTTAGACTTCTGATCTACAGAACTGAGAAATAATAAATGACGTTGTTCTAAGGCACTAAGTTTGTGGTCATATGTTATGTAGCAATAGAAAACTAGTGCACTATTTGCATCTAAATTGTCCCTCATTGGCAGACAGTCTCCTTTGCTGTCCTGCCTGCTGCTTCCTTGTAGTGTATTCAATAAAATTTATCTTTTTTTTAAAGATTTTATTTATTTATTTGACAGAGAGAGACACAGCGAGAGAGGGAACACAAGCAAGGGGAGTGGGAGAGAGAGAAGCAGGCAAAGTTTTCTTGGATTGTTTGCTCTTGGCAAGACAATATAAACAAAGGTTGTTTTCTTTTCTTTATCTGCCCAGAAAACCCAAACTTCTATGTTTTGTCTTTATTAGGTCTTTGATTACTTCAGAAAGTTAAAACACCTCAAGTGTTAAAGGAGCTAAGTTTTGCTAACAAATATATAGCTTCCTGTAGAATCCCTTTTTGCCAGGATTATTTACATTTGCCATAGGTTAAATGTAAACAATCCTATTTAGGCATGTGCTTTAAAACTTCTAAGGTTTTCAACAAACTTCTCCAAGATTTGAATTGTAAATGAAGTCTTTTTTTTTTTTTTTTTACTAATTAGGCTTGTTTATTTGGTATATTATGTTCTAGTATAAGGTCATTCTTGATATTCTGATTATTGAAGTGTTATGTGTCATAGAAATAACTGGATTTCCTGAGTTAATATGGTGGAGGAATAGGGGACCCTAAGTTCATCTAGTCCCTGGAATTCAGCTACAGAGTTATCAAATCATTCTGAACACATGCAAAATCACTTGGAGATCTGAGAAAAGAATTGCTGCAATTCTACAAATAGAAAAGCAACCACTTTTTGGAAGGTAGGAGGTGTGGAGACTTGAATTTGGGGCAATATATCAGAGGATACAGAGAGGGGAGGGAGCCAGCTTTAGGAGGGTATTGCAAAGTATTATAAGCAGTGGAGTGCAAAATTAGAACTTTCAGAAGTCTGCTACAGTGGGGGATGTACCTGGCATTTTGTTTCAGGACAAACAAAAACTAAAGGATTTTGTGAACATTAAACCAGCCCTGCAAGAAATATTAAAGAGGATCCTGTGAGTGAAGAGAGAGCCCAAAAGTAACAAAGATCAGAAAGGAACAGAGTTGCAATAGCAACTTTACAGGTAATACAATGGAACTAAATTCATATTTTTCAATAATTACTCTGAATGTAAATGGACTCAATCCACCAATCAAAATACATAGGGTAACAGATTAGATAAAAAAATAAAACCCATCGATAAGCTGTCTACAAGAGACTCATTTTAGACCCAAAGACACCTCCAGATTGAAAGTGAGGGGGTGGAGAACAATTTATCATGCTAATGGATATCAAAAGAAAGCTGGAATAGCAATCCTTATATCAGAAAAATTAGATTTTAAGCCAAAGACTGTAATAAGAGATGAAGAAGGATGCTATATCATAATAAAACGGCCTATCCAACAAGAAGATCTAACAAGTGTAGCTGGGAGCAGCCAGATATATAAACTAATTAATAACAAAATTAAAGAAACACATTGATAATAATGCAATAATAGTAGGGAACTTTAACAGCCCAATGGCAGCAATGGACAGATCATCTAAGCAAAAGCTCAACAAAGAAGCAAGGGCTTTGAATGACACAGTGGACCAGATGGACTTCACAGGTATATTTAGAGCATTTTATCCTAAAGCAACAGAATATACATTCTTCTCAAGTGCACATGGAACATTCTCTAGAATAGATCACATACTGGGTCACAAATCAGGTCTCAACCAGTACCAAAAGATTTAGATTATACCATGCGTGTTTTCAGACCACAGTGCTTTAAAACTTGAACTCAATCACAAGAGGAAATTTGGAAGGAACACAAATACATGGAGGTTAAAGAACATCCTACTAAAGAATGAATGGGTCAACCAGGAAATTAAAGAATTTAAAAAATACATGGAAGCAAATGAAAAAGAAATCATGACAGTTCAGAGCCTTTGGGATGCAGCAAAGGTGGTCCTAAGAGGGTAGTATATAGCAATACAAGCCTTTCTTAAGAAACAAGAAAGGTCTCAAATATACAACCTAACCTTATACTTACAGGAGCTGGAGAAAGAACAGCAAATAAAGCCTAAACCCAGCAGGAGACAAGAAATAATAAAGTTCAGAGCAGAAATCAATGATATAGAAACCAAAAGAACAGGAGAACAGATCAATGAAACTAGGACCTGGTTCTCTGAAAGGATTAATAAAATTGGTAAACCCCTGGCCAGACTTATCAAAAAGAGAAAGGACCCAAATTAATAAAATCATGAATGAAAGAGAAAACAACACCACAGAAATACAATTATAAGAGAATATTATGAACAATTATATGCCAACAAATTAGGCAATGTGGAAGAAATGGATGCATTCCTAGAAACATATAAATTGCCAAAACTGAAACAGGAAGAAATAGAAAACCTGAACAGATCCATAACCAGCAAGGAAATTGAATCAGTAATCAAAAATCTCTCAATAATTTTGAGTCCAGGGCCAGATGGCCTCCCAGCAGAATTCTACCAATCATTTAAAAAAGAACCGATACCTATTCTTCTGAAGCTGTTTCAAAAACTAGAAATGGAAGGAAAACTTCTAAACTCATTCTGCAAGGCCAGCATTATCTTGATCCCACAACCAAAGGCCCCACCAAAAAGGAGAACTGCAGACCAATATCCTGATGAACATGGATGCCAAAATTCTCACCAAGATACTAGCCAATAGGATCCAATATTACATGAAAAGGATTATTCACCATGACCAAGTGGGATTTATTCCTAAACTACAAGTGTTTCTATATCTGCAAATCAACCAATGTGATACACAATATTAATAAAAGAAAGGACAAGAACCATATGATACTCTCAATAGATGCAGAAAAAGCATTTGACAAAATTCATCATCCATTCTTGATAAAAACTCTCCACAGTGTAGGGATAGAGGGAATATACCTCAATATTATAAAAGTCATCTATGAAAAACCCACAGCAAATATCATCCTCAAGAGGGGAAAAACTGAGAGCTTTTCCCCTAAGGTCAGGAACACAACAGGGATGTCCACTCCCACCATTGTTGTTCAACTAGCACTGGAAGTGCTAGCCTCAGCAATCAGACAACAAAAAGAAATAAAAGGCATCCAAATTGGCAAAGAAGAATTTAAACTCTCATTTTTCACAGATAACAAGATATTCTATGTAGAAAACCCAAAAGACTCCACCCAAAAACTGCTAGAACTAATACATGAATTCAGCAAAGTGGCAGGATATAAAATCAATGCACAGAAGTCAATTGCATTTCTATACACTAACAATGAGGCAGAAGAAAGAGAAATCAAGGAATAAATCCCATTTACAATTGCACCCCAAACCATAATATACCTAGGAATAAAACTACCCAAAGAGGTAAAAGGTCTATATTCTGAAAACTATAGAACACTTATGAAAGAAATTGAAGAAGACACCAAGAAATGGAAAAATATTCCATGCTCATAGATTGGAGGAACAAATATTGTTAAAATGTCTCTGCTACCCAAAGCAATCTGCACATTTAATGCAATACTTATCAAAATGCCATCAGCATTTTTCATAGAGCTGGAACAAACAATCCTAAGATTTGTATAGAACCAGAAAAGACCCTGAATAGCCAAAGTAATGTTTAAAAGAAAACCAAAGCTGGAGCCCTCACAATTCTGAACTTCGAGTTGTATTACAAAGCTACAATTATCAAGACAGTATGGTACTGCCACAAAGACAGACACATAGATCAATGGAACAGAATAGAGAACCCAGAAATGGACCCTCAACTCTATGATCAACTAATCTTCAACAAAGCAAGAAAGAATACCCAGTGGAAAAAAAGACAGTCTCTTCAACAAATAGTGTTGGGGAAATTGGACAGCCACATGTAGATGAATGAAACTGGACCACGTTTTTACACTTTACACAAAAATAAATTCAAAATGGATGACCTAAATGTGAGACAGGAATCCATCAAAATCATAGAGGAGAACACAGGCAGCAACCTATTTGACCTTGGCCTCAACAACTTCTTGCTAAAAACATCTCCAAAGGCAAGGGAAACAAAAGCATAAATGAACTATTGGGACTTTGTAAAGATAAAAAGCTTTTGCACAGCAAAGGAAACAGTCAACAAAACTAGAAAGCAACCTACAGAATGGGAGAAGATATTTGCAAATGTCTTATCAGGTAAAGGGCTAGTATCCAAATCTATAAAGAACTTATCAAACTCAAAACCCATAAAACAAAAAATCCAACACCCAAAAAACAAAAATCCAAAAAATCCATGGTCAGAAGACATGAACAGACATTTCCTCAAAGAAGACATACAAATGGCCAAGAGACACATGAAAAAACGTTCATCATCACATGGCATCAGGGTAATACAAATCAAAACCACCATGAGATACCAGCTACCACCAGTGAGGATGTGGAAAAAGGGGAACACTCTTGCAGTGTTGGTGGGAATGCAAACTGGGTCAACCATTCTGGAAAACAGTATGGAGTTTCCTCAAAAAATTAGAAACAGAGCTACCCTATGACCCACAAATTGCACTACTATGTATTTATCTAAAGGATACAAACATAGTGATTTGAAGGGGCACATGCACCCCAATGTTTATCACAGCAATGTCTACAATACCCAAAATATGGAAAGAGCCCAGATGTCCATTGACAGATGAATGGATAAAGAAGATGTGGTATATATATGTATATACACACACACACACACACACACACACAATGGAATATTTCTCAGCCATCAAAATGAAATCTGACAATTTGCAATGATGTGGATGGGACTAGAGGGTATTATGCTAAGTGAAATATGTCAGTCAGAAAAAGACAAATACCATATGATTTCACTCATATGTGGAATTTAAAAAACAAAATAGATGAACATAGGGGAAGGGAAGGGAAAATAAAATAAGATGAAAATTGAGAGGGAGGCAAACCATAAGAGATGTTGAACTCTAGGAAACAAACTGAGGGTTGCTGGAGGGGAGGTGAGTGGGAGGAAGGGATAATTGAGTGATGAGCATTAAGGAGGGCACTTGATGTAATGAGCAGTGGGTGTTATATGCAACTGATGAATCACTAAATTCTACTTCTGAAAGTAATAAAAAAAAGTAATTGTTAAGGATTTATCAATAAAAGAAAGAAAGTTAATTATATTAGTACTTATCTCTCTTCCCTTTTTGAACAGTTTAAATTATTGCATTCATTTTTTATGAATTGAATTCTTGATTGGAAGATATGTCACCCATCTGTATGAAACAAATATCACAAGAAAAAAGGATAATTATATATACACTCTCCCAAAAAGTAAAAATTTAAAAATATGTGTTTTAATAACTAGAATTTAAGTAAAAACTTGATATGTAAAAAAAAAGAGAAATAACTGGATTTCCTTGTCAGCTACATTATAATGAACTCTCATATCAGATCTTTAACCATGTCTATTTCTGAGTTTTTTTTGGTCATTTATAGTTATTGTCCTGATGCTCTTGCAAAATGAGTTTTACCTTCAAGGAGATTCATGAAAAGGATTTTTTTTTTTTTACAAATATAGGTATTTGATATTTTTAAGATCATAAAACTGAACAGACTGACTTTGCGTTTGGTTCATTAACTTCCTGCACGCTTCTGTTATCTTCTTTGTTGCATGGCTTGTCTTCTGTCCTGCTTTGTGTGCTGTGTAAGAAGCCAAGTTTAATCACATGGTGAATTGTCATAGAGTTCAGAATTGTGAACCTGCTTTATAATTGTGATTTAATTTTGCTTTATGATTGAATAAAGCTGACCTTGTGGAAAGACACAACTTGTGTGTGTGCCTTCGTAGTGTGCTCATGACAAGGATATTGTTAAGGCTAGACACCAAAGAGAGCTTCTTGATGGTTTTATCTCATAGCTGTATTTGTCCTAGGAGCAGCCTTTATTGATATAAAATTGTAAAGAGATGCTTTAGCCAAGCATAAAGCAACCACCTTTAACTAAACCCAACATGAATTCACCCACAATTCAAAACGTGGCCCTCCAAAACTGAATGGCCCTTGCTTCATCTAAAGGAGGAACCTATGTTTTCATTAAAACCAAATATTATATATATATATTCCAGATTACTACCATAATGTAACAGGGTTACTAAAAGACATGAATACTCAAATTAGTACTTTAAACCATTTCTCTCTCTCTCTCTCTCTCTCTCTCCTTTAATTGGTTAAACTCCTGGACTGGAGGAGGATTTTGGTCAAATATCAGAGGTCTTTTATTCTGGCTTCTCTTTCTCATCATCATCATCATCATCATCATCTTATTTTGTTGTCTTTTCCAATGTCTTTCTGCCTGCTGCCAAGAGTCCTTCACCGCTACAACTTCAAGCTGACAGATGATCCTTTCTGCCCAGGGAGATTCATATATGCATTCTACCTTGGATTTGGCCCCCTCTGCCTTTTGTAATTCCTACATACAAATTCCCAACTGACCAATGTGGACTCATAGGTGGGGACATCTCTGCACCCCCCATTCAGCAGGAAGAAACTAGTGAAGACGAGACCTCTTGCAGCCAAGAATACTATATCCAGCTAGGCTGTCATTGAAAATAGAAGGAGAGATAAAAAGCTTCCAGGACAAACAAAACTAAAGGAATTTGAAAACACAAAACCAGCCGTACAAGAAATATTGAAAGGGGTCCTCTAAGCAACGAGAAAGCCTAAAAGTAACAAAGACCAGAAAGGAACACAGACAATATACAGTAACAGTCACCTTACAGGCAATAAAATAGCACTAAATTCATATCTTTCAATAGTTACCCTGAAGGTAAATGGGCTCAAGGCCCCAGTCAAAAAACACAGGCTACCAGATTGGATAAAAAAACAAGACCCATCGATATGCTGTCTGCAAGAGACTCATTTTAAACCCAAAGACACCCCCAGATTGAAAGTGAGGGGGTGGAAAACCATTGACCATACTAATGGACACCAAAAGAAAGCTGGGGTGGCAATCCTTATATCCTTATATCAGACAAATTAGATTTTAAACCAAAGACTGTAATAAGACATGAGGAAGGACACTATATCCTACTTAAAGGGATTATCCAACAAGCAGATCTAACAATTGTAAATATCTATGCCCCTAACATGGGATATATAAGGCAATTAATAACAAAAGCAAAGAAACACATCGACAACAATACAATAATAGTGGGGGACTTTAACACCCCCCTGACTGAAATGGACAGATCATGTAAGCAAAAGATAAACAGGGAAATAAAGACTTTAAATGACACACTGGACCAAATGGACTTCACAGACATATTCAGAACATTCCATCCCAAAGCAACAGAATGCACAGTCTTCTCTAGTGCCCGTGGAACATTCTCCAGAATAGATCACATCCTAGGTCAAAAATCAGGTCTCAACTGGTACCAAAAGATTGGGATCATTCCCTGCATATTTTCAGACCACAATACTTTGAAACTAGAACTCAGTCACAAGAGGAAAGTCGGAAAGAACTCAAATATATGGAGGCTAAAGAGCATCCTACTAAAGAAAGAATGGGTCAACCACGAAATTAAAGAAGAATTAAAAATAGTCATGGAAACCAATGAAAATGAAAACACAACTGTTCAAAATCTTTGGGATACAGCAAAGGCAGTCCTGAGAGGAAAGTATAGACCAATACAAGCCTTTCTCAAGAAACAAGAAAGGTCTCAAATACACAACCTAACCCTACACCTAAGGAGCTGGGGAAAGAACAGCAAATAAAGCCTAAACACAGCAGGAGAAGAGAAATAATAAAGATCAGAGCAGAAATCAATGAAATAGAAACCAAAAGAACAGTAGAACAGATCAACGAAACTAGGAGCTGGGTCTTTGAAAGAATTAACAAGATTGATAAGCCCCTGTCCAGACTTATCAAAAAGAAAAGAGAAATGACCCAAATCAACAAAATTATGAATAAAAGAGGAGAGATCACAACCAAACCAAAGACACACAAACAATTATAAGAACATCTTATGAGCAACTATATGCCAGCAAATTAGATAATCTGGAAGAAATGGATGCATTCCTAGAGATGTATCAACTACCAACCTCAACCAGGAAGAAATAGAAAACCTGAACAGACCTATAACCACTAAGGAAATTGAAGCAGTCATCAAAAATCTCCCAACAAAAGCCCAGGGCCAGATGGCTTCCCAGGGGAATTCTACCATACTTTTAAGGAAGAATTAATACTTATTCTTCTGAAACTGTTCCAAAAAATAGAAATGGAAGGAAAACTTCCAAACTTGTTTTATGAGGCCACCATTACCTTGATCCCAAAGCCAAAGACCCCACCAAAAAGGAGAATTACAGACCAATATCCTTGATGAACATGGATGCAAAAATTCTCACCAAAATACTAGGCAATAGGATCCAACAGTACATTAAAAGGATTATTCACCATGACCAAGTGGGATTTATCCCTGGGCTGCAAGGTTGGTTCAACATCCGCAAATCAATGTGATACAATACATGAATAAAAGAACAAGAACCATATGATCCTCTCAATAGATGCAGAAAAAGCATTTGACAAAGTACAGCATCCTTTCTTGATCAAAACTCTTCAGAATATAGGGATAGAGGGTATGTACCTCAATATCATAAAAGCCATCTATGATAAAACCCATAGGAAACAGCATTCTCAATGGGGAAAAAGTGAGGGCTTTCTCCCTAAGGTCAGGAACACAGCGGGGATGTCCACTCTCACCACTGCTATTTAACATAGTATTAGAAGTCCTAGCCACAGCAATTAGACAACAAAAAGAAATCAAAGGCATCCAAATCGGCAAAGAAGTCAAACTCTCACTGTTTGTAGATAATATGATACTTTATGTGGAAAACCCAAAAGACTCCATCCCAAAACTGCTAGAACTCATACAGAAATTCAGTAAAATGGCAGGATATAAAATCAATGCACAGAAATCAGTGGCATTCCTATACACCAACAACAAGACAGAAGAAAAATTAAGGAGTCGATCCCATTTACAATTGCACCCCAAACCGTAAGATACCTAGGAATAAATCTAACCAAAGAGGCAAAGAATCTTACTCAGAAAAGTATAAAATACTCATGAAAGAAATTGAGGAAGACACAAAGAAATGGAAAAACGTTCCATGCTCATGGATTGGAAGAACAAATATTGTGAAGATGTCAATACTACCTGGAGCTATCTACACATTCAAAGCAATCCCTATCAAAATACCATCCACTTTTTTCAAAGAAATACAACAAATAATCCTAAAATTTGTATGGAACCAGAAAAGTCCCCGAATAGCCAGAGGAATGTTGATAAAGAAAAGCAAAGCTGGTGGCACCACAATTCCGGACTTCAAGCTCTATTACAAAGCTGTCATCATCAAGACAGTATGGTACTGGCACAAAAACAGACACGTAGATCAATGGAACAGAATAGAGAGCCCAGAAATGGACCCTCAACTCTCTGCTCAACTCATCTTCGACAACGCAGGAAAGAATGTCCAGTGGAAAAAAAGACAGTCTTTTAAACAAATGGTGTTGGGAAAATTAGACAGCCACATGCGGAAGAATGAAACTGCATCAGTTCCTTACACCACACACAAAAATAGACTCTAAATGGTTGGAAGAGCTAAACGTGAGACAGGAGTCCATCAACATCCTAAAGGAGAACACAGGAAGCAACCTCTTCGGCCTCAGCCGCAGCAACTTCTTCCTAGAAACATCGCCAAAGGCAAGGGAAGCAAGTGCAAAAATGAACTATTGGGACTTCATCAAGATAAAAAGCTTTTGCACAGCAAAAGAAACAGTCAACAAAACCAAAAGACAACCGACAAAATGGGAGAAGATATTTGCAAATTACATATCAGTTAAAGGGCTAGTATCCAAAATCTATAAAGAACTTCTTAAGCTCAACACCCAAAGAACAAAGGATCCAATCAAGAAATGGGCAGAAGACATGAACAGACATTTTTCCAAAGAAGACATCCAAATGGCTAACAGACACATGAAAAAGTGCTCAACATCACTTGGTATCAGGGAAATCCAAATCAAAACCTCAATGAGATACCACCTCACACCAGTCAGAATGGCTAAAATTAACAAGCCAGGAAACAACAGATGTTGGCGGGGATGTGGAGAAAGGGGAACACTCCTGCACGGTTGGTGGGAATGCAAGCTGGTGCAGCCACTCTGGAAAACAGTATGGAGGTTCCTCCAAAAGTTGAAAATAGAGCTGCCCTATGACCCAGCAATTGCACTACTGGGTATTTACCACAAAGATACAAATGTAGGGATCCGAAGGGGTACATGCACCCCGATGTTTATAGCAGCAATGTCCACAATAGCCAAACTATGGAAAGAGCCAAGATGTCCATCGAGAGATGAATGGATAAAGAAGATGTGGTATATATATATACAATGGAATATTATGTGGCCATCAAAAGGAATGAGATCTTGCCATTTGCAATGATGTGGATGGAACTGGAGGGTATTATGCTGAGCAAAATAAGTCAATCAGAGAAAGACATGTATCATATAACCTCACTGATATGAGGAATTCTTTTTTTTAAGATTTTATTTATTTATTTGAGACAGAGAGAATGATAGAGAGAGAGCACATGAGAGGGGGGAGGGTCAGAGGGAGAAGCAGACTCCCTGCTGAGCAGGGAGCCCGATGTGGGGCTCGATCCCAGGACTCCAGGATCATGACCTGAGCCGAAGGCAGTTGCTTAACCAACTGAGCCACCCAGGCGCCCCTATATGAGGAATTCTTAATCAGGAAACAAATTGAGGGTTGCTGGAGTAGTGGGGGGGTAGGGATGGGGTGGCTGGTGATAGGCATTGGGGAGTGTATGTGCTATGGTGAGCACTGTGAATTGTATAAGACTGTTGAATCACAGACCTGTACCTCTGAAACAAATAATACATTATATTTAAAAAAAAAAAAAGAAGATAGCAGGAAGGGAAGAATGAAGGGGGGAAAATAGGAAGGGGAGATGAACCATGAGAGACTATAGTCTCTGAGAAACAAACTGAGGGTTCTAGAGGGGAGGGGGTGGGGGGATGGGTTAGCCTGGTGATGGGTATTAAAGAAGGCACGTACTGTATGGAGCACTGGTGTTATACTCAAACAATGAATCATGGAACACTGCACCAAAAACTAATGATGTAATATATGGTGATTAACATAACAATAAAAAATTAAAAAAAAAAAAAAAAAAAAAAACTAATGATGTAATGTATGGTGATTAACATAACATAATAATAATAAAAATAAACTACACAACAACAACAACAAAGAAAGAAAGTGGATGGCCAAGTGGTAACCAATCAGAGTAGAAGAAACCCAAATGTAATGGGGAAGACAGAAAGAAGCAACAAATAAATTTATACCCTCCAAGTAGGAATTAACAGAAACAAAGTGTGGCTGATTCTTTTTCCAGTAAAGTCCCTCCTGTTTGAACACTCCAACCTGGTACTTTTCCTACCCCTACCCTCTGACAGAACTTTACCAGTATGACCCCAATTCTGCTGATTATTTTAACATAACACCTTAACTTTTTTTCCTCCAGTGGTCTTTTGCTAGCTTTTGAATTGAAGTGGAACCTGCCAGTAAGGTTCTATTTTTTTTTAGACGCTCAGAATGAAGCTTTATCCTAATATGGAAATTATAATCAAGATGCTCATAAACACAGGCTGGCTTATGCAGTACTTAATGGAAAGTAAATTAGCAGGTTGATCATTATAGCCCTTAGTAAACAAATATATGTCAAACGAGAATTGAATGAAGTAAGTGAGAGCTCTATTAAACTCTAAAGTACTATATTATGGTAAACAGACATTTGAATTGTCCATTGAATTCTAAGGAGGTACTATAAAAGGAAATTCATCAAGTTTGGTTAAGAGTTACACGTATCAAATCAATCAATCAATCAATCAATAAAAGCTACACATATCCTTTATACTGTGTTTGGGGTTTCCTTGTTATTTTTCTCTTTCCAGCTTTGCATTCTGTTTCTTAATTCCACGTAACACGTCTACATCTACATGCCCACTCTCTTCCCACTGTTACATGACCGAGGGATGGAGATGGGGTCTTGGCAGGGATTACTACCATGGAGGAACCCACTATGATCTAGTATTACTGGGATGGCCATTTGAGAAAATAATTTGGACTGTGAATTTTGCTAAAAACTTTTTCAATAAATAACAAGGTAAAGATGTCATTCATTTGCCTTACCACTTTGTTTTTATTCCTGATCATCACCATAACTATCCTACTTGTCTTCTTTCTTCAAATATATTTAAGGAACTTCTCTGTAGGTGTCCTGGAGTTTGCAAAGCCTGTTAGGCTGTCTTGTTTTTGGTGTACACCTGACCTGCAATTTTAGCAGACTTCCCTGTTCTCCTTAGAAGTCTCAGGTTCTCCTTTCAATTCCATGCTAACTAGATATTGAGGAAACTACAGACTTTGTGTGTGTATGTGTGTGGCCAATATCCAGTTAGATAATAATATACTCCCAGGCCTGTAAGAGTCTAGGACATTCCACTTACAGATTAGTGTCAGACACTCTAGTTCTAAAATGCATTTTAAAGAGGACAAATAGCGCAATAATTATGATAAATAACAGCAGATGCCCGGGGTAACACAAAAGTAGAAAAGGTGGTTTGTACTGTCATTGGTGGGAAGACATGTTTTAGGGGGCAGGGATTCATGTTGTCTACAAACAGACACATTTTTATTTATTTCCCATCTGTATGCCTTTTACTTTATTTTTCTTGCCTTATTGCACTGGTGAGGACTTCTAGTACAATGTTGAGTAGGAGTGATAACAGCAGGCGTCCTTAACTTGTTCCTGATCTTAGGGGAAAAGTATTCTGTCTTCCACCACTAATTATAATGTTAGCTGTAGGGGTTTTTTGTTGTTGTTTTGGTTTGGTTTGGTGGGGGTTTTTTGGTACATGTTCTTAGGTTGAGCAAGTTCCTTCTGTTCCTAGTTTGCTGAGAGGTTTTGTTATTTTTTTAAATAGATGTCGAATTTTGTAAGGTACTTTTTTTCTGCATGAATTGACATTATCATGTGCTTTTTCTTCTTTAGGTTTCTCAGATGGTGAACAACATTGGTTAACACTAGGATACTAAAACAGCCTTACATTCTTGAGATAAAACCCACTTGGTTGTAGTACATCATTCTCATTATATATTGCTGGTTTAATTTGCTAATATTTCATTGGGTATTCTTGAATCTACGTTAGTGAATGCTATTGATAGTTTTTAGCATACAGATTCTATCTAGGTAGTTTTCTACTTTTTCACTATCTTTGTCCAGTTTTTTATTAAAGTAATTAGTGCTGGCTTTATAAATATGTTGGGAACTATTTTCTCATCTACTGTTTCTTGGAAGAGACTTTGTAGAATCAGTGTTATTTCTTTTATAAATGTTAGACAGTGTTCCACAGTAAAATCATCTGGGCCTGGAGGTTTCTTAATTGAAAAATTTTAAACTACAAATTCCATTTTTAAAATAGTTGTAGGACTATATAGGTTATATATTTCATTTGGGTGAGTTTTAGTAGTTTGTAGTTGTGGCAGACAGACTATAAGGTGGTCCCCAATACTGCTTGCCTCCCAGTGTTCTCACCTTTGTGTAATTCACTCTGTCTGAGTGTGGGTAGGACCCATGTCTTGCATTTAACCAGTAGAATATAGTAAAGGTGAAGAGATGTAACTCCCATGATTAAGTTAGCTTATGTGGCAAAGGTGATGGGTTGTCAGTCCTGTATTACATTGTTATATGACTCCATCTTAGTAGACTTTCTCTGGAGACTCCCTTTGTGGGCTGAAATATATAAGTGCCCATATTGAATAAGTTGATGTGGCAAGGAACTATAGGAACTATACTAGGAACTATAGGAACTATACTAGGAACTGCCATGGTTTCTAAGATCTTACTCCAGCCTCTAGCTAACAGTCATCCAAGGAAAGAGCCCTCAGTCACACAGCCCAAATGAGTATGGAAGCAAATCCTTCCTCGTTCAAGTTTCCAGATAAGAATGTAGCCCACTTGACACTTTGTATAATATATGTGTCCAGTAATTAGCTTTTTAAAAAAATAATATAATGTCAATGCCTAACATTAAATGTTTGATTGCTGAGGCATCCACTTCAAAGACACCAATCTTGAATAAACATATTTTCAGCTAAACAACTAGATAAAAAGCCAGGCCACTTCCCCCATGAAGTTTCCCTTTTTCGAAAGCTCTGGTTAGCCCAGATGACCTTGGAGTTGTTGTTGACTTTTAAAATACAACACCAAGATATTATCCATGAAAAAAAGTAATTAATAAGCTGGAATTTATTAAAATTAAAAATTTCAGCTCTGCAAGAGATACTGTCCAGAGAATGAAAAGACAAGCCACAAGGCCATCTAGATTTTCTCCTATGTTATTTTCTGGGAGTTTTATAATTTTGCATTTTACCTTATAGGCCTGTGATTCATTTTGAGTAATTTTTGTGAAGGATATAAGGTCTGTCTAGATACCTTTTTTTTTTTTTGTATGTGGATGTCCAGTTTTTCTAGCAATGTTTAGTTGAAAAGATTTGTAAAGAAAATACTTGCAAAAGATATATCTGAGAAAGGACTAAAATCCAAAATATACAATAAACTCTTCAAACACAACAATAAGAAAACAAACTCAATTAAAAAATGAGCCATACACCTTAACAGACACCTTACCATCTGTATAGAAATACAGATGACAAGTAAGCATAAGAAAAGACACTTCACATCATATGTCATCAGGAAAATGTAAATTAAAACAAGAAGATACCGCTACACATCTATTAGAGTGACCAAAATCCAGAATACTGACAACACCAAATGCTGGTGACAGGAACTCTCATTCATTGCTAGTGGAATGCTAGTGGTGCTAGCAGAATGCCAAATGCTAGTTTGGCAGTGTCTTATAAAACTAAACATACTCTTACCATACAATCCGGCAATCATGCTATCTGGTATTTACCCCCCAAAGCTGAAAACTTAGGTCCACACAAAACCCTGAGCATGGATGTTTCTAGCAGCTTTATTCATAATTGCCAAAATTTAGAAACAACTAAGATGTGTTTCAGTAAGTGGGTGGATAAACTGTGGTTCATTCAGATAATGGAATATTATTCATAGTTAAAAAGAAATAAGCTATCAAGCCATTAAAAGACATGGAGGGACCTTAAATGCATATTGCTAAGGGAAAGAAGCCAATCTGAAAAGGCTACCTGCTGTACAATTCTCACTGACATTCTGGAAAAGGTAAAACTGTGGAGGCAGTGAAAAGATCAGTGATTGCCAGAAGTTAGTGGGTGAGAGGGATAAAAAGGTGGAACACTGAGGATTTTTAGGGCAGTGAAATTCTGTATGATACTATCATGTTTCATATATGTTATTATACATTTGTCTGAAGTCATACAAGTACAACACTAAGAATGAACCCTATTGTAAACTATGGACTTTGGGTGATGATGGTGTGTCAATGCAAGTTCGCCAACTGTAATAAATATGCCACTCTGGTGGGGGAATATGGATAGTAAGACAGGCCATGCATATGTAGGAACAAGTGTAATACATGTACCACTCTGGTGGGGGATGTTGATAATGGGGGAAGCTATGCATGTGTAGAGGTATGATACTGGAGGAGGCTATGCAAATGCAGGGAAAAGGTATATGAAAAATCTCTGTACCCTCTGCTCAATTTTTCTACGAACCTAAAATTGCTCTAAAATGTAAAATCTATTTTTTTAAAGTACCACTTTTTTCTGGCCTCCATGATTTCTGAGTAATCCATAATCATTCAAATCATTGTAGTCCTATAGGTAATGGATTGTTTTTCTCTGGTTGCTTTCTTTTCTTTTCTTTTTCTATTTTACTTGTAGCTTTAATCAACTTTCTGACTTTAAAATTACAAATTGCATAACACAGATGTACAAATTTGAACATTATCAACATTAATAATATTAGCTCTTTACATTTGTAAAGCATTTTACATTTTACTGAATGCTTTGCCATACTCATTTCTATTTGATCTTTCTCTGGCTGCTTTCAGATATTTCTTTGTGTTCAGTCTTCACTATTTTGATCATGATACATCTAGTCATAGCTTTTTTTTTAGGCTTATTCTGTTCAGAGTTCACTGAAATTGTATCTGTAGACTTAAGTATCTCACCAAATTTGAGAAGTTTTTGGTTTTTATGTCTTCGAATATTTATCAACAAGGTACCTTTCTCCTCTCCTTCTGGATTCCCCCATAAAATGAGTATTAGATTTTTTTAAAACCATCTCACAGGTACCTCAGGTTCTATTGGTCTTTTTTTCTGTTTTCCACATTGGATAATAGCTATTGATCTATCTTCAAGATCACAGATTCTTTACTCTGTCATCTCCATTCTGCTATTGAACCTATCCGGTGAGCTTTTTAAAATTTTGGTTATTGTCTATAATTTTCATAGCATCTTCTTTATAACTTCTATTTCTTTGCTGTAACTTTCTATTATTCTATTTATTTCAAGAGAGTTTTCAATTGCTTGCCTGAAGCATTTTTAAAATAGCAGCTTTAGTGTCCTTATCAAATAATTCTAACATCTGTGTAACCTAAGTGTTGACATCTATTGATTGTCTTTTCTCCTGTCATCTGAGATGTTCTAGGTTCTGATGTTGAGTAATTTTGGATTTTATCCTGCAGATTTTGAGTATTATATTTTGAGACTGGGTCATATTTAAATATTATGAGGTATGTTGATATTTTTGCTTTTGTAGGCGGATGATCTGGTTAGACTTAGGTCACAATTTCTGACCCTTCTATGTACTGTCATTCCAATGACAGTTCAGTTTTTGAAGCCATTGAAGTGTTATGCAGATACATTCTTCATGTGTACCACCTCATAGCCAGTCTGGGACTTGAAATATGGTCTGTTAGTTCAGTTGTTAGTGTCTGATATGTGAAAATGATCAGTTCCATGCATACATGGCAAGAAGGTTAGCCTGAGAATTCATAAATAACTTTGTGGAGGAGCTTTCCTGATTTCCTCTGTCTGAGCAATCTCCTTGGTACTTTTTCCAGTCCTTGGAGCTCCTCTTTTTGGTGCTCTGGTTGGAAACTGGGACTGTAGACTTCCTATTCTCTTACAAACTTCTACAACTGTAACTACATCAGAGGCTAAGCATAATAACAGTGAAGAGAGAAAACATGGAACAAGTGTTGGCCCTATCCTCTTGAAACCACAGCTCCATTGAATGGAAAAGAATAATTCTTCTCTCTGAGTTTTGGCTCCTGTGGGCTCCCATTACCTGCTACTACTATCATGGGATTGCTTAGGGCTTGAAAATTGAGAGAATGGAAAAAAGGGGGGAAAAAGGGAAGGATTTTTTCATTCTCTCTCTGCCTTTCCCTACTTGTTGAGCAAAAATTCCTGGAGCGTTCTTTGTCTGCATTCAGATACCTAATTCTGGGTTCCTAGTACATTGAGTTAGTCTGGAGGATACTAGAGGAAAAATATGGTAAACCAACTGCTGCCTCAGTGATACTTAGAATTCTAGTCTTCCTCTCAAATACATCTGCTGCCATTTACTTTTCAGAGTCCTGAAATAGCTGCTTCATGCATTCTGTCCAGGTTTTATAGCTGTATTCAGAAGAGACAGGGTGCAGTGTGCTTACTCTGTTTTACCCTGAAATGGAAACCTGTCTTCCTCAAAGCTCTTGTTATTACCTTTATTACCTTTATTCTCTTTATCTTCTTTGAATTATTTATTTTGTTATTTCTCCCATTAAAATGGAAGCTCCATGAGAGCAAGGCCCTTGTCTATCTTTACACCACTATATACTCACAGTCTACAACAGTGCCTTAATTTAATAGATATTTGTTGAATGACCAAATAAATGGAAGTAGGCTATGAGTTGGCCCTTAAAGCATGAGATTATGGTTTTGAAAATGTGTAGAGAAAAAAGGAGGAGTTTCTGTCATTCAAGCAAGTGTGTAAGCAGCAAAAGAAGAGTGAAATTATTTTGAAGGATAGAGATTATTTTATCTGAAGCAGAGGGCTCATATAACAGAGGTACTGGTAGTACGCAATGAGACTGGAAAGATAAATTGAATCTACTTATGTAGAGATTTTAGTAACAGGCTTTTAGATATTATACAGTAGGCAAAGGGGAATGATAAAAGTTTTAAACAGGTAAACAGTATGATCAAAGTTGTAATTTAGAATGATTGCTATGGCAAGAGCAGAAAGAGATTGAAGGCAGGGAGACTAGTTAGAAACTTTCCACATCGGGAGGTGATAATTAGAAGAAATGAAGAAGGGGTTGATACATAAACAAAGCCCTCACTGATTGATTGGTTGAGCCAGGGTAGAGTACACAATTGAAGGAAGTGTCCTTCAAAGGTGAATGGATAAAGAAGATGTGGTTCATATATACAATGGAATATTACTCAGACATCAGAAAGGATGAACACCTACCATTTGCATTGACATGGATGGAACTGGAGGGGATTATGCTAAGTGAAATAAGTCAATCAGAGAAAGACAATTGCCATATGGTTTCACTCATATGTGGAATACAAGGAGTAGTACAGAGGACCATAAGGGAAGGGAATGAAAACTGACTGGGAAGAAATCAGAGAGGGAGACAAACCATGAGAGACTCTGGACTCCGGGAAACAAACTGAGGGTTACAGAAGGGAGGGGGTCGGGGACGGGGTAACTGGGTGATGGGTATTAAGGACGGCACATGTGATGAGCGCTGGGTGTTATATGCAACTAATGAATCATTGAACGCTACATCAAAAACCAATGATGTACTATATGTTGGCTAATCGAACATAATAATAAAAAAAATAAAGGAAATGGTAGGACTCTTGTCAAGAGACAAAGTGGGTATCTCCAGAGCACACAGGGAAAGACTTTAGCAATGTTTCTCTCTGAAAGGCAAAACTTCATTTTTTAATATTTTTTGAGATGGAATGTGACCAAATACTGCCCCCCCCCCATTTCTGTTCTTTGGCTCCACAAGCCCTATTGCTCCAGAGGCTCTGACCTTTCCTTAGTTGCCTGGCATCCAGGCAAGTTCTTAGCTGTCAAATTTCTATCCAGGTGGCCTCCATAAATATCTCAACAGAATTTATTTTCTTTAATTTTCTTTGGCCTTGCTTGAGAATTTGCTGATTGGGAGACTGTTTGGGGGCCAGTATGCCCAAAGATGGATAGCCACATCTGCTAGCTATTTGGATTAATTATTACACCTGTGTCATAAAACCTGCATTAATAAAGAGGTGGCAAGGAAACTCATACTGCAGCCTAGACAGGACCCTCATTCCTTCCTAACTTTCCATCCTCATCAATGGCATGCTACCATCCCACTTTCCTGGTACACCACCTGGAGTGTTACAGGTTACTTCCTCCAGAATCCCCATGACTAGTGTGTCTCTAAGTCCTCCTATTTTTTTATCTGAAAGACCTTTCAGAGCCATCCTTTCCTACCTATTTCTAGTCCATGTACTAGTCTGGACCTTCTCTAATCACATGACACCTAAAATATTATAAATCATCCTCCTTGCCAGCTGCCTGCCCCTTCTTTCTGCCATTTATACAGTAGAAAAAATTTTCCTTCTCAAACTTTGATCAAGTTACACTCCAGTGCCTTGACTGGTAAGCATGAATCTCATCTTTGATCTATTGATAGGTTCTCAGGAATTTACATGGTTTTCTGTTGTCTTTGTCTTTTTAATCATATATGAATGTTTCATTCTGGTCTTTAATACTTTCTATCAACATCCCTTAGTATTCTTGTTCTTGTTTATGACTGACCTTTGACCTATAATTTATGCTCTGGCCAAGTAAATCTGCTTGCTCTCTCATGTGCACAAATGTTTGATTCTTGGCTGCTGGGTGGTTCAAACTTAATTGCACACAATACCCCTAACTACCTTCCCCTTTCTTTCCACCAAGCCCCTCTGCAAGATGCTCCCCAGGAGTCATTGCTGACACAGCCTTCAGACCCGAGTAGATGGGGTCCATATTAACAAGAGATCTATAGGCTTATGGGAAGCTGTTGAGAATCCAATACATGAAAGCCCAGAGTAGGTACTGAAGATGAAGAAGGGGAATAGCCTTTGTACCTTTAACATAGGCTGAGGCTGATGAAAAAAAGATGAGCTTTCATAATGTATAAGCTCTTGGCAGAAGTTTTTTCCATGTTGCAGAGCCTTTGACACATGTGGGGAAGTGGTCGAAGCAGTCAGATCTGGAAAATCAACTTTGTCAATAAATGAGATGACAGATGTTACAACCTCACATCCCTCATGATATGATATAGATAAGTATAGATATATCATATATATGCAACATAGCATGCTATATAAACTATATATACAAGAAATAGGGGGCCTGGAGGAAGCAAGAAGAAAGGTTATCAATGTGCCTCTCAATTCCTTGCCCCCCCAATGTATTTAAATTCTTAAATTACAACAATTAATCTACAATTATAGAGAGTGATAATGAAACTTCATTTCTTTTTGAATGAAATGATGACTTCATTTCTTTTTGAATGAACGGATGACTTAAAAACAAAAGTTTTGTATGGGGATAAGGAACCTCTTTTAACTTTCCTTTCCCTTTAGGTTCTCAGTAGAGTGTATTATTTAGATAAGATTGACCTAAATAACTTGACATTCTTATGTAGGGTAGAAGTGGAATCCTTTATATTAGGAGAAAATATACAGTTCTAGCTAATTCTATGAAATATTCTCTATTTAATATTGAAAGATCATTTTCTTTCCACTCCTCCTCTTATATGGTTTCCCTGTTTTTACTTTTGCATCTCTTTTCTCTCCCTCATCCCCCTTCTTCATTCTATTTCTCTCCCTTCCTTTCTAAAACACATTGCTCTTAAACATAAAGGGAAAGAAAAATCATTAATCACCCTGCAGGACACAGTGCTTAGATGGCTATAGTTGCTGAAGGAGGTCTGTTTAGCATCAGCCGATTTTTCATTTCCTTTTGGTGGGGACAGTGGGCTGCTCTGCATCCCTGGGGCCAGCCAGCATGAATGCAGGTATTGAGTGTTCAAGAGGAGACGATTAGGACCAAGTGCGGAAGATAAAATAGCATTTAAATTAATCTAGTACCTGGGCTGGAGTTCTTCAGCCCCTCTTCCTTTCTCTGACTTAAAGATACAGATTTAACAGGCTAGACATCAGTCATTATTAATTCTGCATTATCTGATGGACAATGATTCCTTTCCACAGAATTTATTCTCCTCCTCAGTTGAAACTTGCGTTCCTAAATTCTAAAAACTAAACTCTAGAGTTTGAAAAGGATTGAAATACATGACCAGGTTCTGTTTTCCGAACAAAGCATTTACTAAATTCTGGGACTGCAGAAGAGCCTAGGAAGCTGAAACTTCTAAAAATCAATGAAATCTCCATCATCTTGGGGAACTTAGAAGACAAAGTCCCAACAGAGTGGAAGACTCAAGATTATTGCTATATTTTGAAACTGCATGGGGCAGAAGCCTCAAAACGTAAGTTCAAAATCTCTTCAGGGTAAAACCAAATCTCACATAGTATTTCAGGGCCCAAATTTCTCAGGATGTCAATCACAAGCTAAGATATAAGAAGCATTATACATTATGACTAAGTAGGATTGGTTTAGTCCAAGGCTGGCTTAACAGTCAGAAAAATCAACCAATGCAATTAACCATATTAACAGAATAAAGCAGGGGGAAAAACATGTTTATTTCAATAGATGCAAAGCTTTTGATAAAACTTAACACGTTTATGTTAAAAACTCCCAGCAAACTAGGAATAGAAGAGAATTTTGATCTGATAAAAGTCATCTACAAAAACCCTAAGATAGCATACTCAATGTTGTGACGTTAAAAATTTCCTTGTGAGATCAGAAACAAGGCAAAAATATGTTTTCACTACTTTCATTCACTCCTGTACTCCAGTGTAATAAGAAAAGAAAAAATAAATAAAAGGTATAAAGGTTGGAAAGGAAGAAACAAAACTGCTTTTCTTCATAAATGATGTGGTTTTGTACTTTTAAAAGTCCCACTATCTATAATTTAATAGGTAATTTAGGAAGGCTGCTGTTGATAAATTAACTCATTCAAGATGAATATATAAAAATCAATTGTACTTCTACATCCTAACAGCAATGTGAAAATGAATTATAAAATACCATTTACAAAAGCTTCAAAAATAATAAATACGAGGCTAACAAAATACTAATATCAAAGCTAACAAAACACTGTTAAGGAAAATTAAAGATCCAAATAAATGGAGAGATATCTCATGGTCATGGATTGAAACACTCATGTTGTTAAGATATCAATTCTCATCAAATTTGTCTATAACCAACATTTAATTCTTTGAAAACTTTAATAAAATTGGTAAACCCTAGTGGGGTCAATCAAGAAAAAAATATATATATAGTGACATATATTTATAATCACAGAAAATATAAGTAGCCTTAACTCACCTAAAAAACAGAGATTTTCAAATAGAATGAAAAACAAATAGCTATATTTTATTTACCTGAGATTAACCCACATATGACACAAATAATGAGAGCTGTTTACCACAAAGAAGAAATCCAAAGGGCTAGTGAACATGTGGAAGGTTTTGCAATCTCACTGTTAAAAGAGAAATACAAATTAAAACAGTAATGAAATGCCACCCCTCAAGTGATTCTATAAGTACTGATGAAAGTGAAGGGAAACAGTAAGTCCTTTGCATAATGAATGGAGATATAGATTTGCAAAGCAATATGTCAATATGTAATAAAGTGAAAATATGCATATCTATGGCTTAGAAGTAAAATGTTAGAAAATACTTGCCCTGGGCATCAGGACACATTTTTTAAAATATTCATTGCATCATTGCTTATACTACCTGAAATTCGAAACAATATGTCAGTCAACAGAGATGTGTAAAAATGGTACCATACTCAGGGTGACCCTACCTCCTGATTTGCCTGGGATAGTCCTAAATTATGCCTATTTTATTGATGTAAGTATTAATCGAGCCTATTTTAATTTTCAAAAGAGGCTGCTTTGATAATAAATTATATAGTCATACCATCCTAGATATACCCATATAATGAAATAATGAATAGTTACTTAAATGAAATAAACACATTGGTATAACATGTGTTAACCTGGATAAATTTAGAAAGAAAGCAAAATTTTGAATTATGAAAACAGTCAAGTTGCAAATATGACTTGTTGTTACCATTTATGTAAAATTTACAACAAAAAGCAATACTATATTACACATATACATATGCATATACATAGATATGACATATAATAGGTGTATATGTATATACATACCTGTGTATGTAAAATTTCATTTTTTTGAAGATTTGTCAAAAAAACTTTTGTCAAATCTGGGGTTTGTTATATTATTGAAATTATTTCACAATTAAAAATGTTTTTAATATATTTATTTATTTATTTATTTTTACTATTATGTTCAATTAGCCAGCATATTGTCTTTAATATTTTTAAAACATTGGTGGTCCCATTCATCTTTTGTGCTTTAGAAAATGTTTTGCTATGGCAAGAAGATTGGGTTGGGTGAGCTTTAAGATACTTTTGAATTTCCTTATTTCATAAATATAAAAGCCTTTCTTCATTAGAAGATGAATTGTCTTTGCTTTGAGGTCATACAACAGCCTGACTTTGAACAAGTCTAGGTACTTAAAAAAGGGCTGGATGTGTTGGTCTTGGATAGGTCTTAAGCTTGGAAAATATTTCTTTAACCATTTTCCATTACCCTTTGTACAACAAAAGCAGCTTTCTGTATTTGGCTAGATCTGAGAGCACTCTTTGGTGTCTGGTCTGATCCGACCCATTGATAAAAGGAGGAGGCAATTTTTATTAGAGTGAAAGTTCCATGTTATTACCCATCTGTTTGATAAGTTTATGTCTGGGTTGCTCACAGGTGGGGTCACAAGCCTTCTCATAGATCACAGATCTAAGAATGGCTTTGTGATGAACAAGTTTGTTGCTATGGCAGGTGGGGCTGCATTTTAAAATAAGATGGTTAACAGCTGCACTCTGAACTTGTTTCTTCTTGCTTATTGAGTTACTTCTTTTGATGGAATTTGGAAAAGGTTGAGGCACTCTGAGAACAGGAAATACCTCAGCCTGGTCATGGGCAAGAGAAAATGTCTAGTGTGCCTCCTGCACGGGGTTTTCAGGCCTGAGTGACCAAACAGTGGTGTGAACCTGGGTCCAGGTGTGCTTCTAGGACCTGCATATAGCCTTGGTGAAGCAAGAAATCTGGGCCAGTGCCCCAGGCCTATCTTTTCTCATAGGCCAAGGCTGTTTCCTCTAGCATAAAGCTCAATATGGTAACAAATGCCAGAGTCAATAGGACATTGAAGATAAACTCCCACATAATTCATAAATTATATCACCTCTGTGCAGATCTAGTGCCCAACATCTCTCAAAACATAAATCAAAGGGTGCTTTCCCTAATTATCATCTCATTAAAAACAAAACACAGGAGACACATTGCAGTAGAGTTTGTCTATATTATTTAATATAGTGAAGAGCATAGGAATATTTGGAGTCAGATCTTGGGTTGAATACTAGTTTTATATCTATAGGAAATAGGGTTAAGTCGGCTAACATTTACAATTATTCCATGAGTCATCTTACTCACTATAACAATTTCACTGTACCTGAGTCAGTGTCCTTAGCATACCACCTGCTCTACCTTAGTTTGCCCTCACTTGTGTTTACTTTTCTAAAGCTTTTCTTAGTGTGTAATTTTGATCCCCAGGGAGGCAACTCTGTGAGATAGAGTACATAGCCTGGTTTTACTTATTTCAATTCCTAACCTCCATCATATATAGTACATATTTGGTCTATACTGAATACTCAGTAGATCAGGAAAGTTCTAACCTCAGGGAGTACCTCAATGACAAAGATAAAATGGCTCTGGATCTCCACTTTTGGTGCATCCAGTTTGCTGTGAGTTATTCTCTCCTACATGCGCACACCCAGCTAAGCAAAGTACATCTAGTTTTGTGCTACATTTTTAAAGAAAATATCTTAAAACTGAGACAAAGAGATGGAGTGGTAGAAGCAAATAATTTAAAAATAGTAAGGATGGAGACACATACACACATATACACACTTCAAGGGAGAGAGAAAAATGAACAGAAAGACGAATTCTATAATGTGTCTGCCAAATAGAATCTAGCCCTAAAAATTTTCAGAAATTGTGGAAGTATTTTATTTTAGGTATTTAGATATTTATGTACTTTAACATGAAAAACTCCAGTAGAATATATAATTTTTCAATGGAAAAGATAGTAGTCAGGCCTGCAATACTGATTTATAGGTCATTAATGACACATACTAAAAACTGATTTGCTTTTTGACAAGAAACAAAAAAAAGAAAAAAAGGAAATCACTTAAAGCACTTTATTGTAAATAAAACAGACTAGTAAGGCAAGAATGTTGAGGGTTAGGAGGTAAGATACGGTATGCTTTAATGGTAATGTAAACCAGTTACTCTGATCATTTACCAGTTGAATTATTCTTTTAACCAGCTTCCCGTACTTCTAAATATCCATCCAAACAAAAATAACATGGACAATGCGTCTGGGACCCCTTTCAATTTAAAGGCTGGGGATGGATGGTAGATGATGGATAAGAGGTACCTAATGCCAACAGACCAGTGTGTTATATTGGAATGACCACTGGATTTGGTTTCAGGAGACAAGGATATGCCTCTTATTCCGCCACTGGCTGGCTAGCTAGCCAATAGTCAGATCTATCATGTATGTCTCACACATAGTGGGTAGGCAATATAGAGGGGAAAATGTTTATTTTATTAGGTGTTTTTATAGCATTTAGTTGTACTGTATATTTCTCTACCACATATTCACCACCATTTTTCTTGTTCACTTGCAGAGGAAGAAACTATAGCTGAGTGACTTGTCTAAACTGAGGCAAGTCTAGAGATAAGTCCATTTCCAGAGGTGTTGTTGGGAGACCTGGGTTCTAGCCTTAATTTACTTCTTACTAGCTGGTAGGCTTTAGGTATCTGAAGTCATCTTTTTTGAGCCTTAGCTTGTAGTTCTATAAAATGTTAATTATCAACATAATAATAACACATGACAAGAATAGTGATAGAATTGGCTTTACCAATTACTGACTGAGTACTGACTACAAAGATTAAAGGAGACATACATGATTAAATCTGACACAAGATAGTGAAAAATGCTATCAAACCACGTGCTGTTGGACTATTATGGACATATAAGTAAAGAGATAGGACTTCCAGTTGGGGAAATCTGGAAGGACTTCATGGAAGAGATGGGATTTCCACTGGGTCTTAAAAGAAAACTGTGTTTTGATGGCAAGTAATGAACAGTGAATGGGTAAAGAAGGATCAAACAAAAGGAATTTATATCTTGTAGAAAGGCATAGACCAATGAAAATGTAGAGTTAATTCAGAGAATTTCAAGTATATGATCAGCTCTTTAAGAATTGGGACCATATGTGTATCTTGTTCATTGCTTATCTCTGGGACCAGCACAATGTCTGAAGTGTAGTGATAGCTGAAGTTTACTTGACAGTCACTTTACCTATATTATTTATTTTAATCCTCATAACAATATAAAGTAGAATTATTCTCCCTCATTTGAAATAGGGAAATTGAAGATTAGAGAGATTAATTTACCCAAGGCCATGCAACTAGGAAGAGGTAGAACAAGAATTAGAATCTGGGCTTTTAATCATTACACTCTGCTGCCTCCCCAGGTAGTAGAGAAGGTTTAGTAATAGTCTTTGAATGCTTGCATTAGTGCAAAAATGATATGTCTATATACAGAAAAAATGGGAAAGTGTTTTTAGAAGATGACAAAAATGGGAGCCACACTGTGTGTATGTAGACTTTAAAACCTGTCTGCATACAGTTTCAACCACTCAGAGGAATAAACCCTTCAGCACCTGGTCATAGGTGGAATCATAATGTCCTTTTATTACTTCTTCCTTTCAAAGAAAGCTAGTCTAGAGCCATGAGACTTTAATCAGGACTGTGACATTTAACTAGTTATGTGACCTTGAGAAAGAAAACCTCCTTGGGTCTCAATTTCCTCCTTGGTAAAATTAGGGGACTGGACTTACTTATTTTAAATCCCTTTCAGCTTTCTTATCCTATAACTTTATGATGTTAGGAATTTACTCAGTTTCTGCCATGTGAATTATCTATCTTTAAGGCAGTCCTGGTTGCATAGTCCCTGGAGCTGCCTAATCTAGCTTTCTCCACCCTATCAGTCCAAATCTTCAAGTTTCTTTCTTTCTTTTTTTTTTTCTTTTGGTAAAGGTTTATTTATTTATTTGTCAGAGAGAGAGAGAGAGCGTGCACAAGCAGAGGGAGTGGTAGGCAGAGGGAGAAGCTGGCTCCCTGCTGAGCAAGGATCCTGATGCGGGACTCGATTACAGGACCCTGTGATCATGCCCTGAGCTGAAGGTAGACACTTAACTGACTGAGCCACCCAGGCATCCCTTTGAACTTTCTTTAAGATGTGAATATAAGGCTGACTTTTCTCATCCTTTTTTAGATACATATAAAATATACTAGAAAATGAATGCCCACCAGGGTGCCTGGGTGGCTCAGTCAGTTCAGCAACTGCCTTATGCTCGAGTTAGATCCCACATCAGGGTCTCACATCAGGCTCCCTGCTCAGCTCAGCAGGAGTCTGCTTCTCTCTCCCTCTGCCTCTTGCCTGGTTTGTGAGCATTCTCTCTGTCTCTCTCACACACATGCTCACTGTCTCTCTCAAATAAATAAATAAAATCTTAAAAAAAAAAGAAAATGAATGCCCACCAATATGGGAATGGTTGAGTATTCATATTATGGACTATTATATATATATATCATATAGCTGTTTATAATAATAAGTTAGACATGTGTATATGGATTTTTATGAACAAGAATCTATTTTTCTTAATAAATTTCTATATAGTTTGACTTTTTACAATAAGCATTATCTCTTTTGTAATTAAAATAAGGAGAAAAGAAAATAATAATCTTAACTTTCAAAAAAATTTACTTTCATACCCTCTCTACAAAATACTGATCACCCCTCATCTTCCTTTCTCTGATATTACGACTCTTCCCCTCTCCCCACACAGAATCACTGCTTCCATATATTCTTCATGAACTAAGCAGACTTCTGTAGAGGTTTACTTAATTTTAGCGAAATAAAATGCTTTTCCCCCATTTTTCCAAATAGCAGACTTTTATTGTGCTGTTGAATATGCTTTTGCGAAAAACCTTCCTAGAGACTGAAAGCCCTCCTCAGTAATGAACTCCCACTCCAGGAGAGCAATTTATGACATTTTATGTTGCTTGCAAGGTATCACTAAGATCACATGTGTGTTCATATGTTTCAAAAAAAATGTCTCTCTAACATTCTTAAGAGAACGTTAAACTATCCTTTTTAATGTCTGACCCACAGAGAAAATCTGGGAATGTTATTGCTATCCAAATCAAATCCTTTTGTGGTTCATAGACCAAAAAGGATGCAAGGGAAACAGAACAAAAGAAAAGGAGCCCATCATAATTTTTCTTTGCCAGTAACATTTGATATGTTGAAATCCACAAAGAAATTAGGGGCGATTTAAGTGTCAGAGTATTAGGACGGCAAGGCTAAATGAGAAGTTAGAAACAAATGAATCCAACCCCTATATTTTACAAATAAAGAAACTGGAGCCCAGAGAGATGAGATTATTTTCATAAGATCACACAACAAAGTGGTGGTAGAGTTGGAATTATGCCCTTCATCTCACTTCCCTGTTTATAGGTTTAACATATGCAGAGGCTTGGGATGCAGGTAGACCTGATTTGAGGTCTTGGATCCTCCGCTGAGTAGTTGTGTGACATTTTGATTCATCATCTATAAAAGGGAGAATGTATCTCCAACTCATGAGTTTATTGTAAAGATTAAATGAAATAATGCATATATATGGCTTAGTAAAATGCTTGGGGCTCAGGAGGTATTCATAAAATGTTAGGCTTAGTATCCTTTCAAACGTTCTGTTCACTGTGTCTATTTTCTTTGCATTTCATAGATTGCCTCTACTTCTAGCACATTTTATCTTTTCTTAAATTCATGAGGCAAAACAAGGCCATCCAAAATCATCCTCTTACATCATTGTTCTTATCTTCCCATGTTTATCATGGCCCAGACATTCTTAGTCTTCATCTGATTACATTCTACTGTAAACCTGCCAAGTCACTCTGTCTTAGAAAAAACAAATATAACAGGGTCTTTGGGGTCTAGGCAATGATAGCAGACTGTCTAGAGAGCTTTCTTATCCAAATTATCTCTGAACTGCTACTCTTTAGCCTAGAAATGGCCGAGCATGAAAGGAAAGTAGAATTGTGCTCTCCAATATAGTAGCCATCTCCCATATATGATTAAATAAACTAAAGTTAAGTAATATTAAAAATTAAGTCCTTCAGTCACACAAGCTAATGGCTATCATATTGGACAGTGCAGATTATAGAACATGACCATCATTGCAGCAAATTCTACTGGACAGTGCTGGAATAGAATATAATGCTTGAATAAATGAATGAATGGAGGAAATGTAGTTATTAACCAGAACCTGTGGATTATGGTCATTATAAGCATAGACCAAATCTTAAGCAATTAGGAGATGCAAAATGATTAAGACCAAACTCATGTGACAGAAAAAAGGTGATAAGCCTTGAAATCAAATACAGTTAACAACAAAAAGAGTAAGTCCGTCAACATAAAAATTACTACCAAAAGAGAGTGGGGTTCAAAATCCTCAGAGCTTCAACTGTTTCATGTCCAGTGAGGGTGTTTTTAATGGTCCTTTTCTGATTCCAGCATTCTAGGATTGTAATCTTCAAGGGGCACTCTCAGTAGAAAACAAAGACTGTCAAGAAACAGAGGGTCTTGGGTGCCTGGGTGGCTCAGTCAGTTAAGCTTCTGCCTTCAGCTCAGGTGATCATCCCAGGATCCTCAGATTGAGTCCTGCATCAGGCTCCTGGGAGCCTGTTTCTCCCTCTTCCTCTGCCCTTCCCACCTGCTCATTCTCTCTCTCTCCCCCATTTGGCTCTCTCTCCCTCTCAAATAAATAAATAAAATCTTAAAAAAAAAAAAAAGAAATAGAGGGTCTTGAGATAAGCACCCTAGAAAATTGAAATGTAAGGACAGGAATTTCTTTTGGGCTGAGGGGGAGGGCTGGGGAATGTTCTCCTGGGTGTGTTTTGAAGGTAGCCTGGAAGAAGGCTCAGTAAGCAGTTTGGTATGTCCACATTCAGAGTAGCACATTCCTTTCTAAAATGATCTTAATCATTTTCTTTCTCTTGAAAAAGGCTGAGATGGTGGGAAAGACAGAAGTCAGACTTATCGCTTTGTGCAAATATAGACAGTATCCAGCTGTATCTCAGCCAGTTCAGACCTTCTCCACTCATGTGGGACTCCTATTATAACTCCTTTCTCCCCTCACCAGGGCTTACAATTCCAGGTCTTCATTCAGGGCTGCCTTAGATAAACAAACTCAGTATTATAAACAGTCCATGACAATAGTCTCTGCTGCCTTAATTTGTGGAGTGGCAGAATACACCAAATAACTCAACTAAATTCACTGTGCCTGGTGTTGAGTCTAAAACTGTGAAGACTATGAGATATTCTCCTGCTTGAAAGATAAGAACTTAACCTGTATAGTTACACACACACACACACACACACACACACACACACACACACACACACATTTACAGAAACACAAAATTTCTGAATCAGGGAGAAGACATTTTCTTTATTCACAGAGCAACTTGCATCAGTCTCCCATATCACAGTTTGTTACAGGATGATGTACTGAGAGGCAGATATAAGTGTATGTAAAGCAGGGTTTGTACTACAGAAGAGGAACACTGAAATTATGAAACGTGGAGCTTATATAGGAGCTGCTAACACATGTGACCTTTCTGCCCAGAGCAGCAGGGGGCAGGGGGAGTGGAGAAAGAAAACTGCTCTAGAATATAAACAGATCTCTAAGGAGAAGAGAGATCTCCAGCTTCTTTTCACCATCCTGGCATGTAAACAAAGGGCTCCAGAGGAAAGACGACTTTAAATTTCTCTAGAACAATACATATTTTCCAATTTCCAAGGCTTGTTTGCCATTCAATAATTCTTTAATCCAAGTTTCCAGAAATTTCTGTTCAGTAAGCTTTGACCATGCAGACAGAAGAATATTCATGAAGTGTTTTTTAAATTATTTATAATAATTGTATATGACTATAAGAATGCATGGCCCTTGTTAAAAAAAAACAACTAATCAAACAGTACAGAAGTATATGGAATAAAAAGTTAAATTTTTCTTTGCTACTCCCTCCATTCTCATGCCTGCCCCAGAGATAACAATTATTAAAAGATATCTGTTTATCCTTTCAGAACTCTTTCTTTACCATTACACATATGTAGATTTCTCATAAACAAAGGTAATCATACTAAATACATTTTTCTACAACTTGATTTTTATAACCTTATTATAACTTAGAATCTTTCTATGCCAGTCTATTTTATCAATCCAAAACTTTTAATTAATACGCAGTATTACAGTGTGTGTACATATTACATATATTTATTTATAAATATTAGAAACATTTGTACATTATATATAACACATTATAAATAAATATTATAATCATGTATCATAATCAATAGATTATTATAATTATATATAATATAGTAATTATAACTATATGGATTTAGAGTATTTCCAATTTGTCATTATTACAAACAATACTGGCAGGGAACTTTCTTATTCATATAACTTTGTGTGTGAATATATGTTTGGGAATATTTTCTATAAGACTAATTTCTAATAGTAGAATTTCTGGGTTCAAAGATAGGGCAATTCAATAGATTCTGCTAAACTGGCCTTTTAAAAGGGACAAAAGATGGAGGGGAGGATTCTACACAGATGGCTGAGGAGGAAGCATCAGGAATATGTCTTTCCACCTAGATAACAATTATACTGGCAGATCTGTCTAATGTAACTATGTTGGAATTCTGGAGTCTATTGAAGGCTTGTAGCTTCCAGTGGAAGACTTGGACAGTTAGCTGCAATTTATTTTACCAGTTTTAGGTCTTAGCTCAGAAGAGGCTTCACATTTTTACCCACTTCCTAGCCCCATGGCAGGCAGCTGTGCATGTATTCCTAGAGAAGTTTGCAAGAACTAGAGTGGGTAATAAGGATCCTGGTCTCCAAATATTAGGGATCTGTGTTCTGATTGCTGCTTCTGATCATGGAGGTGATCATAGAGGCAGGTAGCTATTTTGCACCCCCACACACTCATCCATTGTTTCAAGCCCCTCCCTCTCCACCTGAAACAATTTCCAGAGAATTTAAAGAACTAGTATCTTTTTTTCACACTTCTTTTTTTCCACATTTCAGAAATCCAATATTAAAGACTAGGACATTCAAAAGCAATTTTATACATACATGAGAGAAGTTAGAAAGTCACTGCATGTGCCCAGGGAAGGGCACAGCCTCTGAAAAAACCTAAGAAAAACCTAAGTTTACACCTCAGACTGATCCTCACCATGGAGATAGTCTACAACAATAAATCATTTTAAAAAAGGCTAACCAAAACAAAACAAAAACAGCGAAACAGGGGAAGGGAATCTGATTTCCAGAGTTGACACATCATTAAATTAAAATGTACAGTTTCCAACAAAAAATTATGACATACAAAGAGACATGAAAGTGTCTCCCATTTAAAGGAAAAAAAATAAAGCAACAGAAATTGTCCCAGAGAAAGATCAGATGAAGTATCTAGTAAACAAAGACTTCAAAATAACTGTCTTAAAGATCTCAAAATACTAACGGAGGCATGGGAGGTGTGGAGAAAGTTAAGAAAATGATGTATGGACAAAATGGAAATACACATAAAGAAAATAAAGTCTTGAAAGAAACCACAGAGAAATTCTAAAGCTAAAAAACACAATAATTGAAAAGAAAAATTCACTAGAGAGATTCAAAATTAGACTTAAGTAGGCAGAAGAAATGTCACTGAACTTGAAGATAAGACAATTGAAATGATCAAGTCTGAGGACTAGAAATAATGATTGCAGTGAACAGAGCCTAACAAACTTGTAGGACACCACCAAGTGAATCGAGTTCCAAAAGGAGAAGAGACAAAGAGGCAAAGGGATTATTTGAAGAAATAATGGCTAAAAACTTCTCAAGTCTGATGAAAGACATGAACTTAAACATCAAAGAATCCCAATGAACTCTAAAGAGGAAAAGATATCCACACCAGGACACACCATAATAAATCGATCAAAAGCCAAAGACAAAGAGACTCTTAAAAGCAGCAAGAAAGAAGTGTTTCCTCACATACATGGGATCCTCACTAAGACTACCAGCAACTTTCTTATCAGAGACCTTGGTGGCCAGAGAGCAGTGGGCTGATATATTCAAAGTGCTAAAAGGAAAACAAAACAAAACAAAACCTGTCAACTAAGTCCTATATCTGGCAAAACTCTCCTTCATAAGTGAAGGGCAAATTAAGAGATTCCCAGATAAATGAGATGAGAGAGTTCATTATCATTAGACTTGCCCTTCAAATAACACTAAACAGAGCACTGCAGGTTGAAATGAAAGGATACTAGACAGTAACTCAAAGCCATATGAAGAAATAAAGAGCTCAGTAAAAGTGAATATGTAAGTACTTATAAACCCTTGTATTATTGTAAAAATGGTTTGTAACTCCACTTTCTATTTTCTGTGATTTAAAAACTAATACACTAAACAATTATTAGTCTAAAGCTAGTATTATTGTGATTTTCTACATGATTTAAGAGACTAATACATAAAAAATATTAGCTATGTTTTTTGCTACAGTATGTATAAAGATGTTCTGTGACATCAAGAACTGGCAGGGGTATGGACAGAATTGTACAGGAGCAAAGTTTTTATATTATTGAAGTTAAGCTGACATAAATTCATATTAGAGTATCATAACTTTAAGATATTAAATGTATTCCCCATAGTAACCACAAAGGAAATAGTTATATAATATGCACAAAAAGAAAAGGGAATATATTTCACTACCAAAAAATCAACTACATACAAAAGAAGACAGTGATATAGAAAATAAGGACAAGAAAGCTATAAGGCATATACAAAAGAAAGAGCAAAATGACAAAAGTGAGTCCCTCTTTATTGATCATTACTTCAAATGTAAATGGACTAAACTCTCCAAACAAAAGACAGAGACTGGCAGAATGGATTAAAAAAAAAACACATGATTCAACTATATGCTATCTATAAGAAACTCACTTTAGATTCAAAGACACAAATGGGTTGAAAGTGAAAAGATGGAAAATAATATTCCATGCAAATAGTAACCAAAACAGAGGAATAACTATACTATCAGACAAAATAGACTTTATCAAAAAATGTTACATGAGAGACACAGACACTATATATTAATAAAAATTCAATACAGCAAGAAGATGTAATAGTTTTTTTAAAAATTTTTATTTATTTGTCAGAGAAAGAGAGAGAGCACACACAAGCAGGCGGAGTGGCAGGCAGAGGGAAAAGCAGGCTTCCCTCTGCGCAAGGAGCTCATGTGGGACTTGATCCCAGGACTCTGGAATCATGACCTGAGCCAAAGGCAGACACTTAACTGGTTGAGCTACCCAGGCTTCCCAAGAAGATTTAATAGTTATAATCATTTAGATAGCTAATAACAGACCACAAAAATAGACAAAGCAAAAGTTGACATAATAAAGGAAGAAATAGAATAGTTCAAGACTTCAATACCCCATTCTCAATAATAGAAGAACCAGACAGAAATATTGTCATTTGCAACAACATGGATGGAGCTAGAGTATTATGCTAAGCAAAATCAGTCAAGACAAATACCATATGATTTCACTTATATGTGGAATTTAAGAAATAAAACAAATAATCATGGGGGGAAAAAGAGGCAAACCAAGAAACAAATTCTTAACTATAGACAAAAAACTAATGGTTACAAGAGGTGAGGTGGGTGGGGGTATGGGTTAAATGGGTGATGGGGATTAAAGACTGCACTTGTGATAAGCATCAGGTGTTGTATGTAAGTGTCAACTTGTACACCTGAAACTAATGTTACAGTATATGTTAACTAACTGGAATTTAAAAACTTAAAAAAAGAAGATAAGTGAGTAAACCGAATATTTGAACAACACAATAAACCAAGTAGATATAACACATACAGAACACCCTTCACAGCCACAACAGCATACACATTCTTTTCAAGTGCCCATGGGACATTCTCCAATAGACCATGTATGAGACCATAAATTAAGTTTCAATATTTTAAAAGATAGATATCAAAATATCTTCTCCAACAATGAGATGGAGTTAGAAATCATAACATAAATAAAACTAGAAATGCTATGAATTTGTGGAAATTAAATAACACACTCTTAGCAAATGAACCAAAGGAAAAATCACAAAGGAAATTATAAAATACTTAATGATGAATGAAAATGAAAATATAGGATACCAAAACATCTAGAACAGTGATAGTCATGCTACAGAGGAAATTTATACCTACAAGTACACATTAAAGATGAGATCTTAAATGAACAACCTAACTTTACAACTTAAGGCCCTAGACAAAGAAGAACAAATTAAACCCAAAGCTGGCAGAAGGAAAGAAATAATAAAAAAATTAAAGTAGAGATAAATAAAATAGAGAAGATAAAAACAATAGAGAAAATCAACAAATTTAAAAGTTGGTTTTTCAAAAGGATCAACAAAATTGAGAAAACTTTAGCTAGATTAACTAAAGAAAAAGAGACAACCCAAATTACTAAAACCAGAAATGAAAGTGGGGACATGACTCCCTGTTCTAAAGAAAACAGATTATAAGCAAGTGCTGTGAAAATTGTACATCAACAAACTGGATAACTTAGATGAGATGGACAAATTCCTAGAAATACAAAATCTACCAAGACTGAAGCACAAAGAAATAGAAAACTGATAGACCTGTAACCAGTAAGAATATTGAATCAATAATCAAAAATTTCCCAACAAAGAAAAATCCTGAACTTGATGGCTTCACTGTAAGTCATACCCAATATTTAAAGAAGAATTAACACTAAGCCTTCTCAAAGTTTTAAAAAATTTTAAGAAGTGGGACTACTTCCAAACTCATTTTATGAGAACAGCATTACATTGATACCAAATCTAGAAAAAGACACTACAAAAAAAGAAAACTACAGGCCAATATCGCTGATTAACACAAATGCAAAAATGCTCAACAAAATTCTAGTACACCAAATTCAAAAGCACATTAATAGGATCATCATCAAGTAGGATTTATCCCTGGGATATAAGGATGGCTCAACATGAAAATCAATCAATGTATTATGCCACATAAACAGAATGGAGGACCAAAACCTCATCATTATCTCACTGATGTAGAAAAAAGCACTTGGCAAAATTCAACACTGTTTCATGATAAAAAGCACTCAACAAATGAGAATTGGAAGGAAATTACCCTGGGGCACCTGGAGGGCTCAGTCAGTTAAGCGTCTAACTCTCGGATTCAGCTCAGGTCATGATCTCAGGGTCCTTGGATCAATCTCTGCATGGGGTTCCCCACTCAGAAGGGAGTCTGCTTCTATCCCTCTCTCTGTCATTCCCCCTGCTCATGCTCTCTCAATCTCTAAAATAAATAAATCTTTAAAAAATAAATATTTTTTTTAAAAAAGAAAACAACCTCAACATAATAAAAGCCATATATAAAATCTTAGAATGAACATCATATTTAACCATGAAAAACTTAAAGCTTTTCCTTTAAGATCAGAACATGTCACTGATGCTAACTTTTGCCACCTCTATGCAACATTTGGAAGTTTGGGTTTTTTTTTAAAGATTTATTTATTTGAGAGAGAGAGTATATACACGAGTGAGGGGAGGGGCAGAGGGACAGGGAGAGAGAGAATCTCTAGCAGACTCCTTACTGAGCACAGAGCCCAACACAGTGCTTGATCCTATGACCCCAAGCCCATGATTTGAGTCAAAATCAAGAGTTGGATGCTCAACTGACTGAGCCACCCAGGCACCCCTCAACATTTGGAAGTCTTAACCAGAGCAATTAGGCAAGAAAAAAAATATAAAACACATCCAAATTGAAGAGAAGAAAAATTATATCTCTGTGCAGGTAATAGGATCTTATATGAGGAGGACTTTCCAAGGTGGTGGAGGAGTAGGAGACCTTAGTTTTGTCTGGTACCAGGAGTTCAGCTAGATAGCTATCAAATCATTCTGAACACCTGTGAACTCAACCAGAGATCTAAGAAAAGAGTTGCTTCAGTTCTACAAATAGAAAAGCGACCACTTTCTGCAAGGTAGGAGGTGCGGAGAAGTGAATCTGAGCAGATATATTGGAAGATAAGCCACTGAGGGAAAGAGCCTGTGTAAGCCGACTACTGGAAAGTGATAGAGCAGCAGAGCACAAAATCACAACTTTTAGAAGTTTGCTCCTATGAGGGACGTCCCTGCCTGAAAGGTGCTCAGGTGGCAAAGTGGGGCGGAATCCTAGGTGGGACAGTGTGGTCTCAGGATTCCCAGGGTCACAGAAAGAACAAGGAGTGCCTGAGTGCAGCAAAGTTTCCAGGCTTTGAAGCAGGAAAGCCAGCAGCAATCAGCGAGCCCAGGAGTGGCTTTCAGATTGGTGTTGCCATAAACCACAAACCATGGCACAGTTGGGCAACTGCTCGCTGAGCAGGGGCCCAGCAACAGGCAGAACTGTGGTGAGACACCCCCACCTTCCCCCTGGGAGGAGCAGTGTGGGTGTGCTCCGCAGGAGTCTGTAGGTTTTAGACACTCGAGCCTGTGTTGCATGCCTGAGACAGAAATGCTCAGTCCCAGGCTGGGTAAGCACGGAGTGCAGTCCTAGACCAGGGAAACAGGAGTGATTGACTGCTTTTCCCTGAGGGTACACTGAGGAGTGAGGCCCTGAGCTCTTGGCTTCAGGGCTGGAGATTGGGAGGCCACAATTTTCATTCTCATCCTCTAAAGCTCTGTGGAAAGACTTCAGGGAACAAAACTCACATAGAGCAATCCAGAGCCACTTACTTAGCCTGGCCCTCTAGCAAGGGCAGTGCAGTACCGCCCAGGGCAAAGACACCTGAGAATCAGCACAACAGGCCCCTCCCCCAGATGATCATCAAGAACATCCAGTTAAGACCAAGTTTACCGATCACACAGAACTGCAAAATTCCAGTGCTCAGGGAAAACAGTATATAGAATTCATGGATTTTTCCTCATGATATTTTAGTCTTTCAATTTTAATTTTTTTCTCTTTCCTTTTCAGCCAATTTCTTATTTTATCACCTCTTTTTTGAAGTCTTTTTAAATTTTCATTTTTACAGCTACATTTTATCATTTCACTGTATTTAATTTATATATATATATATATAAAGTTTTCCTTCTTTACACTTTCGGAATGTAGTTTCTTCTAACAAGCAAACCAAAATATACCCAGGATATAGTGTATTGCTCTGTTCTGTTCACCTGTCTATATATATTCTTTCTCTTTTATTTGTCTTTTAATTTTCATTGGTACAGTTACATTCTATTCCTTCATTGTGTTTATTTTTAATTTTTCTTTCCCTACAATTTTGGGATCTAGTTTTCTTTTTTAATTTTATTATGTTATGTTAGTCACCATACAATACATCATTAGTTTTTGATGTGGTGATCCACAATCCATTGTTTTCGTATAACACCCTGTGCTCCATGCAGTACGTGCCCTGCTTAATACCCATCACTGGGCTACCCATCCCCCCACCCCCCTCCCCTCTAAAACCCTGTTTGTTTCTCAGAGTCCACAGTCTCTCATCGTTCATCTTTCCCTCCAATTCCCCCCACCTCATTTTTCCCTTCCTTCTCCTAATGTCCTCCCTGCTATTCCTTACGTTCCACAAATAAGTGAAACCATATGATAATTGACTTTCTCTGCTTGACTTATTTCACTTAGCATAATCTCCTCCAGTCCCATCCATGTTGATGTAAAAGTTGGGTATTCATCCTTTCTGATGGCTGAGTAATATTCCATTGTATACATGGACCACATCTTCTTTATCCATTCATCTGTTGAAGGGCATCTTGGGCTCTTTCCACAGTTTGGCTATTGCGGACATTGCTGCTATGAACATTGGAGTGCATATGGCCCTTCTTTTCACTACATCTGTGTCTTTGGGGTAAATACCCAGTAGTGCAATCACTAGGTCATAGGGTAGCTCAATTTGTAAATTTTTGAGGAATTCCCACACTGTTTTCCAAAGTGATTGTACCAACTTGCATTCCCACCAACAGTGTAAGAGGGTTTCCCTTTCTCTGCAACCTCTCCAAAATTTGTTGTTCCTTTCCCTGTCCATTTTTGCCATTCTAACCAGTGTAAGGTGGTATCTCAATGTGGTTTTGATTTGAATTTCCCTGATGGCTAATGATGGTGAACATTTTTTCATATGTCTGTTAGCCATTTGTATGTCTTCTTCAGAGAAGTGTCTTTTCATATCTTCTGCCCACTTTTCGACTTTATTATTTGTTTTTTGGGTGTTGAGTTTGAGAAGTTCTTTATAGATCTTGGATACCAGCCCTTTATCTGTAGTGTCATTTGCAAATATCTTCTGCCATTCTGTGGGTTGCCTCTTTGTTTTGTTGACTGTTTCCTTTGCTGTGCAGAGCTTTTTATCTTGATGAAGTCCCAAAAGTTCATTTTTGCTTTTGTTTCACTAGCTTTTGGAGATGTATCTTGAAAGAAGTTGCTGTGGGCGATGTCAAAGAGGATACTGCCTATGTTCTCCTCTAGGATTTTGATGGATTCCTGTCTCACATTGAGGTCTTTCATCCACTTTGAGTTTATCTTTGTGAATGGTGTTAGAGATGGTCGAGTTTCATTCTTCTGCACATGGCTGTCCAATTTTCCCAGCACCATTTATTGAAGAGACTGTCTTTTTTCCATTGCATGTTTTTTTCTGCTTTGTCAAAGATTATTTGACCATAGAGTTGAGGGTCCATATCTGGGTTCTCTATTCTGTTCCATTGGCCTATATGTCTGTTTTTGTGTCAGTACCATGCTGTCTTGGTGATCACAGCTTTGTAATATAGCTTGAAATCGGGCAACATGATGCCCCCAGCTTTGTTTTTCTTTTTCAACATTTCCTTGGTGATTCGGGGCCTTTTCTGATTCCATACAAATTTTAGGATTGTTTGTTCCAGCACTTTGAAAAATGTCATTGGAATTTTGATCGGGATGGCATTGAAGGTATAGATTGCTCTGGGTAGCATAGACATTTTAACAATGTTTATTCTTCCGATCCATGACCATGGAATGTTTCTCCATCTTTTTGTGTCTTCTTCAATTTCTTTCATGAGTGTTCTGTAGTTCCTAAAGTATAGATCCTTTACCTCTTTGGTTAGGTTTATTCCGAGGTATCTTATGGTTTTTGGTGCTATTGTAAATGGAATCGTTTCTCTAATTTCTCTTTCTACAGTTGCGTTGTTAGTGTATAAGAAAGCAACTGATTTCTGTGCATTGATTTTGTATCCTGCCACATTACTGAATTGCTGTATGAGTTCTAGTAATTTGGGCATGGAGTCTTTTGGGTTTTCCACATAAAGTATCATGTTGTCTGCGAAAAGAGAGAGTTTGACTTCTTCTTTGCCAATTTGAATACATTTTATTTCTTTTTGTTGTCTGATTGCTGTTGCCAGGACTTCTAGTACTATGTTGAACAATAGTGGCAAGAGTGGGTATCCTTGATGTGTTCCTGATCTCAAGGGAAAGGCTCTCAGCTTTTCCCCATTGAGGATGATATTCGCTGTGGGTTTTTCATAGATGGATTTTATGAACTTGAGGAATGTTCCCTCTATCCCTATACTCTGAAGAGTTTTAATCAGGAAAGGATGTTGTATTTTGTCAAATGCTTTTTCTGCATCAACTGAGAGGACCATATGGTTCTTCTCACTCCTCTTATTAATGTGTTCTATCACATTGATTGATTTGCGAATGTTGAACCACCCTTGCATCCCAGGGATAAATCCCACTTGTTCATGGTGGATGATCCTTTTAATGCATTATTGGATCCTATTAGCTAGGATTTTGTTGAGGATTTTGGAATCCATATTCATCAGGGATATCGGTCTGAAATTCTCCTTTTTGATGGAGTCTTCACCTGGTTTGGGGATTAAGGTAATGCTGGCCTCATAGAATGAGTTTGGAAGTTTTCCTTCTGTTTCTATTTTTTGAAACAGCTTCAGTATAATACGTATTATTTCTTCTTTGAATGTTTGGTAGAATTCCCCAGGGAATCCATCAGGCCCTGGACTCTTGTTTTCTGGGAGGTTTTTGATCACTGCTTCAATCTCTTTAGTGGTTATTGGCCTATTCAGGTTGTCAATTTCTTCCTGTTTCAGTCTTGGCAGCTTATAGGCTTCCAGGAAGACCTCCATTTCATCCAGATTGCTCAGTTTATTGGCATATAGTTGTTGCTAATAGTTTCTAATAATTGTTTCTATTGCCTTGGTGTTAGTCATGATCTCTCCCCTTTCATTCATAATTTTATTAATTTGGGTCCTTTCTCTTTTCTTTTGGATAAGTCTGGCCAGTGGTTTATTGATCTTATTAATTCTTTCAAAGAACCAACTTCTAGTTTCGTTGATCTGATCTACTGTGTTTCTGGTTTCTAATTCATTGATCTCTGCTCTAACTTTAATTATTTCTCTTCTAATATGTGGCTTAGGCATTGTTTGTTGCTTTTTCTCTAGTTCTTTAAGGTGTAGAGTTAGTTGGTGAATTCGGGATTTTTCTATTTTTTTGAATGAGACTTGGATGGCTGTGCATTTCCCCCTTAGAACTGCCTTTGCAGTATGCCATAGGTTTTGGACCGATGTGTTTTCGTTCTCATTGATTTCCATGAATTGTTTAAGTTCTTCTTTGATTTCCTGGTTGACCCAAACATTCTTGAGCAGAGTGGTTTTAGCTTTCAAATGTTTGAATTTCTGCCAAATTTTTTCTTGTGATTGAGTTCCAGTTTTAAAGCACTGTGGTCTGAGAATATGCAGGGAATAATCTCAGTCTTTTGGTATCAGTTAAGACCTGATTTGTGAACCACTATGTGGTCTATTCTGGAGAAAGTTCCATGTGCGCTTGAAAAGAATGAGTATTCTGTTGTTTTAAGGTGGAATATTCTGTAAATATCTATGAGGTCCATCTGGTCAAGTGTATCATTCAAAGCTCTTGTTTCCTTGTTGATTTTCTGCTTAGATGATCTGTCCATTGCTGACAGTGGAGTATTGAGGTCTCCTACAATTAATGTATTGTTATCAATATAACTCTTTATTTTGGTTAACAGTTGGCTTATGTAGATGGCTGCTCCCATGTTGGGGGCATCGATATTTACAATTGTTAAATCTTCTTGTTGGATAGGTCCTTTAAGAATGATATGGTGTCCTTCTGTGTCTCTAATTACAGACTTTAGTTTAGAATCTAATTTGTCTGATATAAGAATTGCTACCCCAGCTTTCTTTTGAGGTATGCTGGCATGGAAGATGGATCTCCATCCCTTCACTTTCAGCCTGGATGTATCTTTAGGTTCAAAATGAGTCTCTTGGAGGCAGCATATGGATGGGTCCTGTCTTTTTATCCAATCTGCAACCCTGTGCCATTTTATGGGAGCATTTAGGCCATTCATGTTGAGAGTGATTATTGAAAGATATGAATTGTCATCATGCTGCTTGTGAAGACATTGTTTTTATAGATTGTCCCTGTAAATTTCTGTTGTATATCACTCTTGGGGTCTTTCTCCTTTTATAGGACCCCCCCCTTAATATTTCTTGCAGGGTCGGCTTAGTGGTCATATATTCTTTCAGTTTCTGCCAGTCGTGGAAGCTCTGCATCCCTCCATCCATTCTAAATGACAGCCTTGCCAGGTAAACTATTCTTGGCTGCACGTTCTTCTCATTTACTACCCTCTAGGACGTGAATGTTTGTTTCATTCCCCAGATTAGCAAAGTTCTCAGCTACAATTTGCTCAAATACATCTTCTAGTCCTCTCTCTCTCTCCACTCCCTCTGGTATTCCAATTATTCTGACATTGGAACACTTCATGGTGTCACTTATTTCTCTGATTCTATTTTCATGGATTCTGAGTTGTTTTTCCCTGGACTCCTCTTTTCCCTCTTTATCTATTATATTGTCTTCCAGGTCTCTTATTCATTCTTTTGCCTCACTTACCCTAGCTGTTAGATTATCTAGATTGGATTGGATCTCACTGATAGCATTTTTAAGTTCTGCCAATTCAGCTTTCATTTCTGCCCTTAGAGACTCTATGTTGCCATTAATTGAATTCTCCATTCTAGCCATTGTCTTCACAATTGCTAGCCTGAATTCCATCTCCGACATCTTGGTTATATCTGCATCCATTTGTAAATCTGTGACATAAGTCATAATCTCTGAGTCTTTTCTATTTTGGGGGTTCCTCCTCCTAGTCATTCTGTTGATGGGTGTTTGAGGAAATGTATAGAGTCCAAATTATTGACCAGAATCCAAGCAAGATGCACCTGTTTTCTTGGGACCTTAGGGTTGCTGGCCTCTTGTTTTCCCAGCCTGTCTTCTGGGGGAGGGGCCTGCTGTGCTGTTACTCAGGCAATCCTGTTTGGGCAGAATTACCCTGTCCCCCTGTGGTGGGGGATGGGCTCAGCGGGAATCAGTTTTGGGGGCTTTTGTTCTCTGGTGGCTTTCCGCGTCTCTTCCGTGAGTCAGAACAGAAGAGGCCGTTTCCAACCCTCTGCCTCAGAGCAGAGAGACCGCAGTCCATTCTTCAGTGAGCTCTCCAGGCCACACTGTCTCCGTTTCTGTCCATGCTGCTATAGACTGCAGCGGCCTGGGTTGTGCACCCCTCCGCAGCGCCCCCAGTCCTGCCTCCAGGTCGGGGCACATCTCTGCCCTTTGTGCTTCTAAAACCGCCAGCCACTCCCAGTTCACATGCGCGACCCCACCACTCTGGGTTTCTGCCCCAGGGGCTGCCCTAAAGTCCTTTCCCCGCCGCTACTGTCTGAGAGTCTGTGCCCCATCGCCAGCGCATGAGGCTGTCACTCACCAGCGGTGTAGGATCCCCATGGACAGGCTCCCTCCCGCTGCCATTTATCCTCCTATATCTGCCCACAGAATCAGGGTTCCCCGCTTCATACCTCAAAACTAGCTGCCTGCGATATTCTGTTTGTAGAGATCCAGATCTTCTTATATCTCAGGCTGTTTTCATGGGTGCTCAGAGTGGTCTGGTAGATATCCAGCTCAATTCTTGGGACCAGTTGAAATAGGGTCCCCTACTCCTCCGCCATCTTTCCTTCTTCCCCCGGGATCTAGTTTTCTAACAAACAGACCAAAATACACAGGGAGCCAGTGTGTTGCTCTGTTTTTTTCATCTGTCTGTTTATATTCTCTCTCTCTCTTTTTAAAATTTTTATTTATTTTTTTCAGGTTTTGCGTCTCCTATTTTAGTGTATATTTCTCTGGGGTTGTTGTTGCCATTATAGTATTTTGTTCTCTCATTCATCTGTTCTCTTCTGGAAAGAATGACAAGACCAGGAAAACTCACCTCATAAAAGAGAACAAGAGGAAGTACTGACTACCAGGGAACTAACCAGTATGGATATAAGTAAGATGTCAGAACTAGAGTTCAGAATAACGATTATAAAGATACCAGTTGAGCCTGACAAAAGGATAGAGGACACCAGAGCCTCCCTTTCAGGGGGAATAAAAGAACTAAAATCTAATCAAGTTGAAATCAAATGGCTATTAATGAGATGCAATAAAAAATAAAGGCTCTAACTGCTAGGATAAATGAGGCAGAAGAGGGAATTAGTGATATAGAAGATAAAATGATGGAGCATAAAGAAGCTGAGTAAAAGAGAGATAAGGAACTACTGTACCATAAGGGGAGAATTCAAGAGATAAGTGATACATTAAAGCAAAATGTTATTAGAATAATTGGGATCCCAGAAGAAGAGGAAGGGGGGAAGCATAAGTTATACTGGAGGAAATTATAGCTGAGAACTCCCCTAATCGGAGGAACAAAACAGGCATTCAAGTCCAGGAGGCACAGAGAACCTCCTCAAAATCCATAAAAATAAGTCAACAACTTGACATACAATAGTGAAGCATGCAAATCTCGGAGAAAAAGAGAACATCCTGAAAGCAGCTCGAGACAAGTGGTCTGTAACCTACGAGGGTAGAAATACTAGCTTGGCAGCAGACCTATCCTCAAAGACCTGGCAGGCCAGAAAGGATTGGCATGATATATTCAGGGTGCTAAATGAGAAAAATATACAGGCAAGAATACTTTATCCAGCAAGGCTGTCATTCAGAATAGTAGGAGAGATAAAAAGCTTCCAGGACTAACAAAAACTAAAAGAACTTGTGATCACTAAACCAGTCCTGTAAGAAATATTAAAGGGGATCCTTTAGGTGAAGAGAGAGCCCAAAAGAACAGAGACCAGAAGTGAACAGAGACAATATAAAGAAACAGTGACTTTACAGGTACTACAATGGCATGAAATTCATAACTATCAGTAGTTACTCTGAATGTAAATGGGCTAAATGCCCAAATCAAAAGACACAGGGTATCAGATTGGATAAAAAAGCAAGACCCATCAATGTGCTGTCTGCAAGAGACTCATTTTAGACCCAAAGAAACCTCCAGATCAAAAGTGAGGGGGTGGAGAACCATTTATCATGGTAATGGACATCAAAAGAAAGCTGGAATAGCAATCCTTATATCAGAAAAATTAGATTTTAAGCCAAAGACTATAAGAGATGAAGGACACTATATCATGATAAAAGGGTCTATCCAAAAAGAAGATCTAAAAAGTGTAAATATTTATGCCCCTAACATGGAAGCAACCAGATTTATAAGCTAGTTAATAACAAAATTAAAGAAACACATTGATAATAATACAATAATTGTAGGGTACCTTAACACCCCACTCACTGCAATGGACAGATCATCTAAGCAGAAGATCAACAAGGAAGCAAGGGCTTTGACACACTGGACCAGATAGATTTAACAGATATACTTAGAGCATTTTATCTTAAAGCAACAGAATGCATTCTTCTTGAGTGCACATGGAACATTCTCCAGAATAGGACCCACTATCCTATACTGGGTCACAAATCAAGTCTCAACCGCTATAAACATTGGAATAATTCCCTGCATATTTACAGACCACAAGGCTTTGAAGCTTGAACTCAATCACAAGAGGAAATTTGGAAAGAACTCAAATACATAGAGGTTAAAGAGCATCCTACTAAAGAATGAATAAGTCAACCAGGAAATTAAAGAAGAATTTTAAAAAATACATGGAAGCAAATGAAAAATCATGACAGTTCAGAATGTCTGTCTGGGATGCAGCAAAGGTGATCCTTACAGGGGAGTATATAGCAATACAGGCCTTTCTCAAGAAACAAGAAAGGTCTCAAATACTAAGCTTACACCTAAAGGAACTGGAAAAAGAACAGCAAATAAAGCCTAAACCCAGCAGGAGAAGAGAATAAAGATTAGAACAGAAATCAATGAACTAGAAACCAAAAGAACAGTAGAACAGATCAAAAGAAACTAGGACATGGTTCTTTGAAAGAATTAATAAAATCGATAAACCCCTGGCAATACTTATCAAAAAGAAAAGAGAAAGGACCCAAATAAATAAAATCATGAATGAAAGAGATCACAACCAACACCACAGAAATACAAACAATTAAAAGAACATATTATGAGCAACTATATGTCAACAAATTAGACAATTTGGAAGAAATTGATGCATTCCTAGATATGTATAAATTACCAAACATGAAACAGGAAGAAATAGAAAACCTGAACAGATCCAAGGCAGCAAGGAAATTGAATCAGTAATCAAAAATCTCCCAACAAACAAGAGTCTGGATGGCTTCCCAGGGGAATTCTACCAAACATTTAAAGAAGAATTAAAACCTATTTTTCTGAAGCTGTTTCAAAAACTAGAAATGGAAGGAAAACTTCCAAACTCATTCTGTAAGGCCAGCATTACCTTGATCTTAAAACCAGATGAAGACCCCACCAAAAAGAATTATAAACCAATATCCCTGATGAACATGGATGCCAAAATTCTCACCAAGATACTAGCCAATAGGATCCAACAGTACATGAAAGGGATTATTCGCCATGACCAAGTGGGATTTATTCCTGGACTGCAAGGTTGATTCGACATCTGTAAATCAATCAATGTGACACACTACATAAATAAAAGAAAGGACAAGACCATATGATCGTCTCAATAGATGCAGAGAAAGCATTTGACAAAGTACAGCATCCTTTCTTGATTGAAACTCTTCACAGTGTAGGGATAGAGGGAACATACCTCGATATCATAAAAGCCATCTACGAAAAGCCCACAGCGAATATCATTCCCAGCTTTTCCCCTAAGGTCGGGAACACGGCAGGGATGCCACTATCACCACTGTTGTTCAACATAGTACTAGAATTCCTAGCTTTAGCAATCAGATAACAAAAACAAATAAAAGGCATTCAAATCAGCAAAGAAGAAGTCAAAGTCTCACTCTTCACAGATGACATGATACTCTATGTGGAAAACCCAAAAGACTCCACCCCCAAATTCCTAGACGTCATACAGAAATTCAGCAGCGTGGCAGGATATAAAATCAATTCACAGAAATCAGCTGTATTTCTGTACACTAACAATGAGACAGAAGAAAGAGAAATTAAGGAATCTGTCCCATTTACACAGGTACCAAAAACCATAAGATACCTAGGAATAAACATAACCAAAGAGGCAAAGGATCTGTACTCAGAAAACTATAGAACACTCATGAAAGAAATTGAGGAAGACACAATGAAATGGAAAAAACTTCCACGCTCATGGATTGGAAGGACAAATATCGTTAAAATGTCTACGCTACTTAGCAATAATCGCACCTCAGATAAACATAATTGTCTATGCTACTTAGAGCAATCTATGCAATCCCTATCAAAATACCATCAACTTTTTTCATAGAGATGGAACAAATAATCCTAAAATTTGTTTGGAACCAGAAAAGACCCTGAATAGCCAAAGGAATGTTGAAAAACAAAACCAAAGCTGTAGGCATCACAATTCCAGACTTCAAGCTATATTACAGAGTTGTAATCATTAAGACAGTATGGTACTGGCACAAAAACACACATATAGATCAGTGAAACAGAAGCGAGAACCCAGAAATAGACCTTTAACTCAATGGTCAACTAATTTTTGACAAAGCAGGAAAGAATATCCAGTGGAAAAGAGACAGTCTCTTCAACAAATAGGGTTGGGAAAATTGGACTGCCACATGCAGAAGAATGAAACAGCACCACATTCTTATACCATACACAAAAATACTCAAAATGGATGAAAGACCTAAATGTGAGACAGGAATCCATCAAAATCCTAGAGAAGAAGACAGGCAACAAGCTCTTTGACCTTGGCCACAGCAACTTTTTGCTAGACACATTTTCAAAAGCAAGGAAACAAAGGCAAAAATGAACTATTGGGACTTCATCAAGATAAAAAGCTGTTGCACAGCACAGGAAACAGTTGACAAACCAAAAGATAACTGACAGAATGGGAGAAGATATTTGCACATGTGTTATCAGATAAAGGGCTAGTACCCAAAATCTATAAAGAACTTAACAAACTCAACACCCAGAGAACAAATAATCCAATCAAGAAATGGACAGAAGACATGAATAGACATCTCCCTAAAGACATACAAATGGCCAAGAGACACATGAAAAAAATGCTCAACATCAGTTGGCATCAGGGAAATAGAAATCAAAACCACAATGAGATACCACCTCTCACCTGTCAGAATGGCTAAAATTAACAAATTAGGAACCACAGATGTTGGTGAGGACATGGAAGAGGGGAACCTTCTTACACTATTGGTGGGAATGCAAGCTGGTGCAGTCACTCTGGAAAACAGTATGGAGGTTTCTCAAAAAGTTGAGAATAGAGCTACCCTATCATCCACAAATTGCTCTACTGTGTATTTACCCCAAAGATACAAATGTAGTGATACAAAGGGGCACCTGCACCCCACTTTTTATAGCAACAATGTCCACAATAGTCAAACTATGGAAAGAGCCCAGATGTCCATCACCAGATGAATGAATAAAGAAGATGTGGTATATATATAACAGAATACTACTCAGCCATCAAAAAAATGAAATCTTGCCATTTGCAACAACGTGGATGGAACTAGAGGGTATTATGCTAAGTAAAATAAGTCTATCAGAGAAAGACAATTATCATATGATCTCACTCATATGTGGAATTTAAGAAACAAAACAGAGGACCATAGGCGAAGGGATGGGAAAATAAAACAAGACAAAAACAGTGAGATAAACCGTAAGAGACTCTTAATCACAGGAAACATACTGAGGGTTACTGGAGGGGGGCGGATTGGAGGGATGGGGTAACAGGGTGATGGACATTAAGGACAGAGAGTGATGTAATGAGCACTGGGTATTATATAAGACTGATGAATCACTGAACTCTACCACTGAAACTAATAATACATTATATGTTAATTAATTGAATTTAAATAAAAAAGGAAGAAAAAAATAAAGGAAAAATTTAAAAAGCCATTAGGAAGTATTTAAAAGAATCAAAGTTAAATAAAGCTTATTGCATGGAGAAAAAAGAAAGGATCTTACATGTAAAAAACTCTGAAGTTTCCACAAAAAAGTTAAACAAATTCAGCAAAGTAGTAGGATAAAACATGAAAGTCTATACTCCCCAAACCAATCTACAGATTCAATGGAATCCCTGTCCTAATCCCAATGATTTCTTTTTGTGAAAATAGAAAAATACATTTTAAAATTCATATGAAATCCTAAGGGACTCCAAGAAAAAGAACAAATTTAGAGAACTCAACCTCCTGATTTCAAAACTTATTACCAAGCTTCAGTAACCACAGCAGTGTAGTACTGACATAAAGTTAGACATGCAGACCAATGGACTAGAATAGAGAGCCCTGAAACAAACCTTTATAAATACTGGTCATATGAATTTTGACAAGAGTTCTAAGACCATTCAATGGGAAAAGATGGTCTTTTCAACAAATGGTGCTGGGAAAACTGAATATCCTCATGCAAAAGAATGAAGTTGAACCTCACACCATATACAAACATCTAAGTGTGAGAGCTAAAGCTTTAAAACTCTTAGAAGAAAACGACAAAAGTTTTTAACATTGAATTTAACAATGATTTCTTGGATATGACATCATAGGCATAGGCAACAAAAGAAAAAAAAGACAAAATGGATTTCCTGAAAATTAAAAACTTCTGTACCTCAAAGGACACTATCAACAGAATAAAGAGACAACCCATAGAATGGAAGAAAATATTTACAAAAATATGTGATATGGGATTCGTATCCAGAATATGTAGAGAACTCCTAAAATATTACATCAATCAATCAATCAATAAAATGGGCAAAGGACATGAACAGACATTTCTCCAAACAAGCTATATGAATAGCCAATGAATCCATGAAAAAATGCTCAACATCACTAATCATCAGGGAAATGAGAATCAAAACCACAGTGAGATACCACCTCATACCCATTAGTATGGTTAGTTTCACAACAACAAAATAACCAGGGCTGGTGAAGATGTGGAGAAATTGGGAGCCTTGTGCACTGTTTGTAGGGATGTAAATTGGTACGAGCCACTATGGAAAGCAGTATGGTGGTTCCTCAAAAAATTTAAAATAGATTTATCATATGATCCAGCAATTTTACTTCTGTGTATATACCAAAATGAGTGAAGGCAGGTTCTTGAAGATGTATCTGTACACCTCTGTACATACAGCATTATTCACAGTAGCTAAAATGTGGAAGTGTCCATCCACATACGAATGAATAAACACAATGTGATACACACACACACACACACACACACACACACACACACAATGGAATATTATTCAGGTTAACAAGGAAGGAAAGGACTTTTTTTTTTTTTGAAGGAAAGGAAATTCTAACAAATGCTACAATATGGATGAACCTTGAGGACATTATGTTCAGTGAAATAAGCCAGTCACAAAAAGACAAATACTATATGATTCTACTTACTTGAGGTACCTAGCTAGTCAAACAGAAAGAATGGTGGTTACCAGGAGTTGGGCATGGGGTAAATAAAGTGTTCTTGTTTCATGAGTATAAAATTTCAGTTTTGTAAGATGAAATAGTTCTGGAGGTAAATGTATTTAATACCACTAAACTATACATGGAATAATTATTAAGATGATAAATTTATTTATTTATTTATTTATTTATTTATTTATTTATTTATTTTAAATGACTTTATTTTTTTTAAGATTTTTATTTATTTATTTGAGATAGAGAGCACAAGAGGGAAGAGGGTCAGAGGTAGAAGCAGACTCCCTGCTGAGCAGGGAGCCCGATGTGGGACTTGATCCTGGGACTCCAGGATCATGACCTGAGCCAAAGGCAGTCGCTTAACCAACTGAGCCACCCACGCACCCTATTTATTTATTTTTAAGGATTTTATTTATTTGAGACTAAGCATGCACATATATGTGTATGGGGGGCACAGAGGGAGAGGGACAAGCAGACTCCCCACTGAGTAGAGAGCCTGATGAGGGGCTCAATCCCAGGACCCTGAGATTATGACCTGAGCTGAAGTCAGATGCTTAACCAACTGAGCCACCCAGGTGCCCTGATAAATTTATATGTATTTTGCCATAATAAAAAATGTGGGGGCAACAGATCAAGTGTACATTTTCCCAATAATTTCATTTATACTTCATCTTACTGATTTTTGTCAACTTGATTGGCCCTTTTTCCTATAATCTCTTAAGAGGAAAATATCTCCCTTTGGCCTTCAAAATACTTAATGTTCCTTTCATGGGAACGCTGGCTTCCAGGGATCATTCAGTGAACTCACTGTGTTGTCCCAGCTCCCAGAACACATACAGTTGAATGTACTATGGACTTCCAGTTACAACTTGCTCTTGCCCTTCCTGAGTGCCCTTTTACACAACAAGCCTGAAAGCTGTTAACTTAGATGATTGTGGGCTGGAGTCTTTTCTGGCTTGGGGTTCTAGTCCTTCCTTCCATATCCAGTGATTATTGGACATCAATTAGTCCCCAAATGGTGATTTAATCAAGGGTGAGGAAAAGTCAACACAGATGCTCTCCAAATATATCAAAGGATTAAAGAACTGGAAGCAAGAAACTTTAAGTCATGGGTGCCTGGGTGGCTCAGTTGGTTAAGCGACTGTCTTCGGCTCAGGTCATGATCCTGGAGTACTGGGATCAAGTCCCACATCAGGCTCCCTGCTCAGCAGGGAGTCTGCTTCTCCCTCTGACCCTCTTCCCTCTCATGCTCTCTATCTCTCATTCTCTCTCTCTCTCTCACTCAAATAAATAAATAAAATCTTTAAAAAAAAAGAAACTTTAAGTCATAATTAAAATAATTTAAATTTGCTGAGCAACACTGGACACCAGTCGGTAGTTTGTTTTCTCCCCAAAACTCTTGTATTCTTTTCTATTTCATAGTCAAAGAAATTAAGACTCAGACTTCTTCATGAATATTACCAACAGATCAACTCTCTCTCTCTTAGGATCCTAGTCTTTATGGCTATGTTAGATAATTATAAGCAGAAACTCTCCATCTTAGGTGCTTTTGAATTCATCTCAGAAGTGAGCATACTGTCTAGCACATACTCAGTTTTCAATAAATACTTTTTAAAGGAACAAATATCTTAATAGTCAGGACACATGTCCTGGCTATTTTCTGTTTGAGATCTTTATGTACAAGTTATCTAATTTTCTAAAACCCAATTGACAGGGTTGACTATTTCCTGAGCTTTCTTAGTTTTGCTTCCACCATGAGGAAAAAAAAAAGATAGTAAAATAAACCATTTCTTTAGACAAATAAATTCTTTTTTTTTAGATAACAAGGCATTTGCAGTACTTAAACTGCCATTTCTCCTTTTCTCCAGTTCTGGCTGATTTTATGCATTTTATTGTAAATTCAATTCTGCAAGAGAAAAATGCTGTCGTATTCTTTTTTTAAATCTGCTTTTTACTTTGATCAGCTTCTCAAACACCTGGTGGACTAATGTGGACCACCCAGAGGAACGCTATCTGAAACCTACTAGCAGCTCATGGTAGTGTAAGATCAATGGTTGACACTATGGTCCTGAGATATTATTATTTCATCTCTGCCATTATGTGGCTGTGACATTGAACAGGTCACTTAACTTCTCTGTACCTCTCTTTCCTTGCTAGGGTTATTATGAGGCTCAAAAGAAATAATGGATTTTCAAAAATTTGTACTTTGAAAAATATAAAATGTAATGAAAGTATAAAGCATTGTTACAAACTTTTATAAAGTAGAGTCTTACAAATTAAACAAAATCTTATGGGTCCTTGTGACCACCCACATTGCCATCTGTGGAAGAAAGGAGAAGTTTTTTATTTTGTTTTGGTGCTGCATTCTTTGGCAAAAGGGACAACTTGTCTAGCAGCTAGAACCATAATAGAAGCAACAATAGTAGCAGCAACCTCCATTTGGTAATCAACTATCCATATCCATAAAATCTCTCATACTTCCAGTGACTAGTAGTTAAATTCTCACATTAAAAATCCATGTACTTGGTTCTTCCCCTACTTACTTCAGATTGTGTGCTAAGCTTATGGGACAGCAGATCTGAGTGTTTAAATACATAATTTGGTAAAAAAAAAAAAAAAAAGAACTTTTAGAACAAACGCCACCTTCCTCCAAAATAATCAGGCCTCATGATTATTATAATTTTGCAGGAATTCTCCCTAGGTAACTAATTTTGCGGATATTGCTATATGGCCTATTTCCTCATCTTTAGCCTTCTTGAGAATATCTGAAATACCAGATTTCTTAGATCAATCTCTTTGGGTTATAAATGATGGAAACCTAACTCAAAGTAGCTTAAGCAAATAGGGGAATTTACTAGCTTGTGAAGTTCAGGACTTATTTTAACATTGGCTTATTCCTGTTATATAAATATTTCCCCATAATTAATTTTAAGCTACTGATGTGACATTACAGACTGTGGAGCTGAGAAGAAAGGTACACAATTGGCTCCATTATGAGCCAACTTGAGCACACCTCTGCTTATATGCTGGCATGGTGCTGTGTGTTAGTTACAGAGTTAAACAGAGTAAAACATGGCCCTCTCCTGACACAGGGAATGAGAAGGGAAGAAGGGGACTCTTAACATTTATTACAACATTAAGAACTTGCCAGACGCCTGGCACCCATTTCCATTCTCCATGTGTTATAAGAGCTTAGACTCTGAATCCAGACTGCCTGAGTTTAAACATCAGTGCTACAATTTGTTTAGTGTTTGATTTTGAGCAAGTTACTTAACCTATCTGTGTGTCAGTTCCCTATTCTATAGAAAGAGGATAGTAATAACATCTGCTTTATAAAGTTTTTTGGTAATGAAATGAATTGATACATGTAAGCATTTAGAATAATTTATCATTCATGATGATTACTCATCAGGGGTTCACTGTTCACACATTATTATTGTCATTTTCTAATCCTTTAAAAAGAGCCCTTTGACTGATGTGTACAATTACCTCCAGGGAAGAAACTGAAAGGTAAAGTGGGTTTCTCAAAGACAAATACAATACAGTTAAGTTGGTATTTGATCCTGAGTCTGTATAATTCCAAGTTTCATACTTGCTGTACATAGCACACTAAAAGCAACATCACTATTTATCATATGCCCATTCTGAACCAGTAGCTTTAAATATATTTTCTAATGTATTATTCACAATAGTATAATGGATTGGGATTTTTTTACTTCCACTTCACAGATAAGGAAACTGAGGGTCAGAGGGTTAAGTAATTTTTAAGGGTATACAGCCAGTTGGGATTTAAAGCAAGTATGCCAGATTCATAGAAGTGTAGTTTTAATTCTCTGTTAAATGACTTACAACTATTTTTACCATTATTTAGAGCCATAGTTCTTCATTTTAGTCTTACAAAATACGTGGATCATGGGTAATGTGGAAAGTGCCATATAAGAGATGGGAATCTAATGCATAACGGCAACAGAAAGAAGGGAAAGAGATTTAGTTTTTGTTTTCCTTACTCTAAGGTTGAAAGGACTTCACAGAGGAGGTGGCGTTTTAACTGGGTCTCGTTAGATAAATTTTAACAGGCTGATGCTAGTGGGGTGTGCATTTCTTACATAGGAAACTATCAGAACAAAAGCATAAAGGCTTGAAATTATGTGTATATTTAGTGAGTAACAAACAGACTAGAGAGGCATTATGGAATGGGCAGCTGAAGATAGAAAGGTCACCCTTGATTGTAGAGGGTTTTTCTGAGCACCACACGAGGGAATTTCAGCTTAATTATCTGGCGCTAGGAAGACCCTGAAGGTTTTTGAGAAGGGGAATTACATGAACTGGACTGTACTGAGGAAAATAAGGCTTGTAGCAATGTGTAGGGTAGACTGGAGTGGAAGGAGTCTGGAGCCAGAAGGATGAGTTATATGTTATTGCAATAGCTTATGTAAGAGATTATGAAAGCCAGAATTAGGGTGGAGTTGGATGGCAAGGGATGACTCTGAGAAATACTAAGAAATATCATTAACAGGATCATCCTCACTAATTAAAAAAAAACTGCATGTGTAGGCTACTGGTGGTACCTCAGTAACAACATTTTAATTCACTACATCTATATTGAGCACCTATTAGAGACTGGTGTTATATTAGGCACTATCAGGAATATAAAGATAAATATGAAAGAATTTCTAACCAAATATTTTTTTCATTACTTACTATTTGCCATGTACTATTCCAAGCATTTTGCATGTATTTTCTAAATTAATCCTCGCAACAACCATAACAACATAGTTACCATTATTATCTCCAATTTGCAGACGAGGACACCAAAGATCAGAGAGGCAGAATGACTTGCTGAAGACCACATGGTATTCCCAGTACCTTGCACAATACACAAATAACCATATTATAATAATAACCAAGGCATTCCTCTCTGGCCTGGACATTAGCATTTTAGCTGGTCTTTGTGCTTCTACTCCTCCCTTAATATCTCTTCTTTACTTGGCAACCAGAGTAAAATTTTTAAAAACAAATATAAGTCACTTCCTTGCTTAAAACCTTTCTGTGGTTTCCCACTGTGCTTAGAATATAATCCCAAGTCCTTTCCTGGGACCACCCCACCCTGCATAATTGGCCCTGACCATTGGCCATCATAGTCCAACAACACTCACTTTTTTTTGCAGGCTCTGGACTATTCTAAGCACTGTCCCACCTCAGGGCCTTTGTAAATGCATTTTCTCTACCTGGCCTTATCCCCATTCTTTTTTTTTTTAGGCAGAGGGAGAGAGAGAATCAGAGGCAGGCTCCGTGCCCAGCGCAGAGCCCAAAACAGGGCTCAATCTCATGACCCTGAGATCGTGACCTGAGCTGAGATCAAGAGTCAGACGCTTAACTGACTGAGCCACCCAGGTGCCCCAATGACCTCATATCCATTCTTTATCAGCTAAAATTCTTACATATACTTTTTGTTTTTGTGTGTTTATTTTTTTGTTATCTGAAGCATCACTGAGCCATACTGGAGGCTGGGGGCCAAAGAAAAAAATCAGTAATATTGATCCTAACATTATTTAATATTTTTATTTGTTTCTACATGGGATTTTTGCACTGATTTTTATTTTTTTTAAACATTGCATTAAGATATTATTGATCTTGATTATGGAGTTTTTTAGGTACCCCCTTAAAATTTACACCAGAGGCAAGTGCCTCACTCTCCTTACTCTTGTCCTGGTCTTGGTTATCTGTCTCTCCAACTAACCTGCAAGCTTCAGGATAGAGGCACCATGTCTGTTTTGTTCCTTACTGCATCCACTGTGTGTAGCAGCATGACTGGCATAGAAAGAGCAAAAAAGAAATTTGCTGAACGATTGAATGAGTGTTCAAATGTATCATCATATTTCATCATCATCTAACCCTGTATTTGGGTATTCTCTCCCGTTCATAGATGAAGAAACTGATGCTTAAAGATGTTAAGTAACCTGGCCAAGGTAGGTACACAGTTAATTAGTACACAGGCGAGCTGGAATTGGAATCCAAGCCTCTGACTTCAGACCCAGAGCTTTCCTAGTTCACAAGCCACTACCCGAGGTCCATTCAAACAAAAGCTGAATAGACATTTACCAGGGCTATTGCAGAAGGAGTTTCTGCATTATATGGGAAGTGGACTAGTTGACTTACCAGTTCCCTTCAAATACTTAATGTTCTTTAATTCCATGATAATCTCCTTGTAGTATGACCCACAGTCTCTGGCCTTGAATGGAACTTGGTAAACTCAGTGTATTCATCTGCAAAGTAGGAAAATAGCACCCATCTAACTGACTTGCTGGGAGCATTAAACAATGGTATATGCCAGTTGCCTAATACAGCGTTTGCCATATAACAGATGCCAAATGTCATTAATATCAATAATAATAAAAATAATCAACTTTGGTAAAAGTAAGAACCCCGGAGTTTGAGAGTAAAGTAATGTCTCTTTCCCTTTACTTCCACAGAAATTACCAGTTTTCCAGTTGGAAGAAGAGAATTAGAATCGCTATGTTACTTCTGTACTTGCCTTCCTGATTGGAGGCTGGTCAACCCTGTTTGGAAGTTGAGAGTCTAAGGCTCTGAAAGTAACAGAAATAGAACCAGAAACAAGGTCACCTGGTTTTCACCTAACACTCCTGCCTCCTTACTTTCTCAAGTGGAACCAATTTCCAGTAGCCTGTAACCAAGCCCTCTTTCCTGGCCCTTCTCTTTTAGTCAGCCAGGTGACTCGGTGGTTGAGAGGAACAGAGAGGAGCCTCCACTTTACAGAGACCTTCTCTCCAGTAAAAGCAGCATTATCTATAAAACATCTCCACATGGGAAGGAGGGAGAAGAATGATGTTTTATCTCCTGACAGTAAAGCCAGAATGAGTGTTTCAGGGGTGAGAGTATGGTTTCAATCAGTTGAGGCTGCACGTGGGAGCCTCCTGGCTCCTCTCTTTCACTTTTTCTTATGCCAGAATCTTACTCCATGAGGACTGAACTGGCCAGAGACAGAATCATATCCAGTGCAATACTCACCCTTGGGGTCAACTTCATAACCTCTAGAATGGTGTGGGTCTCTTGGCAGACACCTAATAAACACATGTTGAGTGACTGATTAAACCTAAGTGTATGATAGACAACTTTACACACATTTACAGGCCTCTGGAATGAGGCATCTGTCTTCAGATACCTTCTCCTTTGAATTCCCTTTTATGTTTTTTCTTTAACTTTCTTGGTTCATTTCTTTGCCCCCTCCCATCTTTACATACACTCACACTTATACATGCATGTGTGGGCACACACAAACACATACATGCACACAACCCTTGAGATAAAAAAGATATGGAGGTATAACAGATCAATTTTACTCATACTTAAGCAAACTGCAGACTGACAGTGTGATGTACTGCAGCAAAATTTCCTATTCTGCTGCTAGTTCAATCGTTACAAAAATGAAAGCTAGGTTTGACTGAGTTTGCTTCAATATCTAGAGAATTTAATATTTTATATCATTTTAGAATGAGTTGCTGAGGCATACTGGCTATTCAAATCTAAGTGAAGCACACAAGAGAGCAGATTCTGAGACTAGAAAATAAACAGAAGAGAAAATGGGGTAAGAGTATGTGTTGACAAGATGTAACAAGATAGATCAAGGGCAAAAAAAGCAGAGGCAGAATAGAGAGAGACTAGAAAAGGTAGGGTACTTACCTAGCTCTCATTGCTAAAAACATTGTAATCTGACAGACAACATAAGAGACCCACCATGTATTTTATGTCAGAGTGAAAACAAGTACCCAGTAGCTATGGGAACACAGTGGAGGGTATTAAAGATAATATAAAAGGATATACTATGAGGTAAAAACAAAAAAAAACACAAAACAACAACAAAAACTTTGGAATGGGGAATCCAACGTGTGTAACATAAAGGAGTCCAGATAGGTAGCAAGTTGGAGATCTGCCAGTGGATAAGTGTGCCCCAAGCCACAGGGACTGGCACTTGATGTGGGGCTGACCAATAAGAGCAAGGCATGCCCCAAAGTGACTGGAAGTGCAGTGCAGTTGATTACAAAAATGGCCCCTTTACAATGTAAACCATATAGCTTATCCCTTCAAGAGGTATAATCTATTCTCCATCCATTGATTCTTCACCCATTTGACCATTTAATCTATTTTGTCATGTTGCAAGTGGATGCTTGAAAATAATGTGCTCACTGGGGCTTGCCTCTTCTCTCTTGCTTATCTTGGAACCCTGGCCATCACCACCATGTGAAGATTTCCAGGCTAGTTTATTGAATGACAGAAGCTTTTCCCTGTCACCCTTATCACCCAAGCCAACAGACACCTGCCAACCATCAGTAACAGAATCATCTACCTGACCAGCACATGAGTGAGCCTGGCCAAGACCAGCAAAAGAATCACCCAACCAAGCCAAGTCCAAATTGCCAACCCACAGAATGATACATTAAATTGAAGGTTATTGTTTTGAGCCAGTAAATTTAGGAGTGGTTTGTTTTTGTTATGCATCAAAAACTGATATACAAGGGTATCAGATAGTTCATTAGTCTAGGAATTTGGGAATAAGAATTCAGTAAACAGAAGAACTCAGACTTAGGAGCAAATTAGGAGGCCAGTAACAAGACCTTGAGTAAAAGGGAGGGACAAGATCTCAGAAACAAAAACAAATTTGTTAGATTATGGGAACTTGCAATAGGGTTAGGCAGTCTTAAAAGTGAACATGTTTAACAGCATAATGAGGACTAAAATTTGCTAAGTGCCTCCAAGATCAGGTCAGGATTATTCCCAGAAATCTTGAGTTTTAAAATTTTCCTACCCATTTCTTTTATGATTATTATCCACAGGAGTTATCCCAAATCTTTTCCAAACTCCTCAGGAGCTACATCATACTTCATTTTTCTTACTCTCTTTCCTGAGGACCTTACCTTCCATGTCACAAAGAAAACAAGAGCACCCAAAAAAGGACTCAAAGTTCTACCACAAAAGGTATAGACTTAACCAAGGGCATCCAGATTTGCCTTCATCCCGCCCACATGATGGAAGCAATGTCCTCCTTGTGCCTGACATTTCTCATCTTACCTGTGCTCTAGAGCTACAGAGAGGATTTCTATCACTTATTTCCTTTCTTCCATATCTTCACTCTCTTTCCTTTTACTGTTTTTTTTCCATTAAAATGGAAATATTCCAATAATTTTCATTTTAAAAAGCCTCCCTTATTCCACTTTGTTCTTGTGACCACCCTGTTTCTCTCTTCCCCTTTATTATCAAACTTTGGGGAAAAGTGGTACGCTTATTGCTCCCATGTCCTCCCCTATTTAGCTTCCAACTTTGAATTTTTTTTTTCACTTCTGCCCTCAACACTCCATGAAATTCTCTCACCCAAAGCTGGGGACCAGATTAAGCCTGACATATGCAATGACATTAACCTTGTTCTTCCTGATTACATATGGAAGGTGACAGTAATTTGTCAGACTTTCTAGTTTCCCTTAGGATATTCTCCTGGAAGTGATCTACAATTTCTCCAAACTAGAGGATATCTGATCAATTATTTACTAGGAATTGTCCTCCTTGGTTTAAGAATTAAAAGGGATGGACTACAAGGCTGGAGCTGAATTTTGGTCAATCATGAGGGATGTGTATGATATTGAGGTTCTTTATGACTGAAAAGTCATAGACAGGTCACCTACTTTTAAGAAGGCCATGTTAATACCATTAGTCCAAAAATAGTCACTGGGTCTAAAGTCCAGGAGATCAGTATAGATGAGAATAGAAAGAGTATGTAGTCTAAGTTTTGCATCTGGGAGTTAATCATATCTAGAAAGGACCATGAAATAGGTTTTTCCACTGGAACTTGTAGCCTACAAGTTCAAAACACTCACATGTCTCTGATTTTACTTGGCACCCTGCTGGTACCCTGTCTGGTTTACTCAAGTTTTTATCAATGGCCTCCTGTCACAGTTTTGTTCTAGGAAAAAACTAATTTCCCATCAAACCCAGCAGCAGAAGAGAAAAGAAAATGGAGTTCTTTTGTTCCCAACTTCTGCAATTCAGGAAAATACATAAGTGGGGAATGGAAATCGCCAGAGTGCTAAACAACTACATCCAGAAACAAATCTTCCTAAATATTAAAAGAAGCACTCATAAAAAAGCAAATAGGCAAGACCCTTTAATAGCTATTTAAACAGGGGAAATTCCAGAAATTAATAGGCAACACTGAAAATAAACACCTATGTTAAATAAGTAAATATAATGCACTACTGTTACCTACTAAAAGAAAAAGTCTTTCCAATTGGAGAACAAAGCAAAACTCACATTTATACTAAATACAAGGCACACACCTAAAATAAAGTTACTTAAAAAGATTGATAATCAAAGACTGTGCAAATATACAGAAGGTAGATGCAAATAAAAAGGTGAAGATCTAATCTTAACACAAGACTAAATTCAAGTTTAAAAAATTAGAAAACAAAGAGTACTTGGTAATGTTAAATTTGCTATCAACATTAAATATAAAACAGTTACAGTTAGGGGTGCCTGGGTGTCTCACTCAGTTGGGGGTCCAACTCTTGATTTTGGCTCAGGTCATGATTTCAGGGTCATAGGGTTGAGTCCCATTTGAGCTCTGCACTCGGCAGGGAGTCTGCTTGAGAGTCTCTCTCTCCATCTCCCTTTGCCCCTTCCTCCCACTCATGCTCTCTCTCTCTAAAATAAATAAATAAATCTTTTTAAAAAAAGTACAGTTATAGCAAATAATTTAACATCAACATCATAAAGCAGAAACTATAGGAGATGAAAAGAATTGGTAGAAACAAACTAGTGAAAACAGACTTTAATTACCCCATCTACAATAATTCCCATCTATATTACTCTCTGACCACGATAGATCAAAAGCCCATAAAATATTTCCCACAATTAACCAAAATATTAAAGCACAAAGAAACTTCAAAAATTCCCCAAAGTGGAAACTTCACAGATTATAGTCTTTAGACATAATATAATAAAACTGGAAATTAACACCAGCTCAGAACATAAAGAATATCTCATCACATGGAAATTAAAATTCTTAATGAATTCTTAAATGATAAAGAAAACTGTAATACAAATTACAGTGAATCTAAACAAACAGAAGTTCCTAAAATGCTACATATCAGAACTATGAGATAGCAAGTAAAACAGGCTCCCAAGAAAATTAATAATCTTAAGTATTTATATTAATAAAGAATAAAAATAAGTATTTAACCTAAAATTTTGGGAAAAGAAAAACTAACAAACAGTGGGAAGCAGAAGAAAAGAATAATAGAGAAAAGGCAAGAATTTGTGAGCTAGGTAATGGCTAATAAATAGAAAAGATAATACCAAAAAATTCAAAGCTGATAGTTGGAAAAAAAATGCTTACCACTAGGCAACAAATTGAAGAAAATTACACAAAGAGAGAAAGCACAAAAATCACACACACACAAAATTATTATGAAAAAATAATCATAGACTTAGAGAAAAATAAAAGGTTATAATATTCTTTGCTTAATATTATAAAAACAAATTTTAAAACTTGATTGAAATGGACATTTATCTAGAAAATATAAATTATAAAATCTAACTCTAGAAAAAATGGAAAATCTAACCAATTTCCATGGAAGAAATCAAAGTTGTCAATGAGGTACCCTTTCACGATTTATTGTGATGAGCATTCAGTAATGTACAGAACTGTTGAATCATTATACTGTACACCTGAAACTAAGAGACTACTGTATACTAATTATACTAGGATTTAAAAAATACTCTAGATCCAGAGGTTTTCATAAGGAAATTGTGCCAAATATTTAAGCTCTTAATTGGTCCTGAATGTAGAAAATGCATGCATTTTATTAAGTATTACATTTATATCAAAACATGTAAAAGATTCCCTTAGAAAAGGAAACTACAGACCAAACTAATATATTAATATCAGCACAAAAATCCTAAATGAAATATAAACAAATATAATTCAGGTATTAAAAAATTAATAGCTAGATGAGATTTATTCAAGAAATGCAAAGAGGATTCCATTGGAATAAATCTAATATAATTTACTGTATTAACAGATAGAATGAGAAAAATAATAACAATAATGCTAACACTTCTCTAGTGCTTCCTATGTACTAGTCATTATTCTGAGCACTTTACATATGTTAACTCGCTATTTTTTGCAACATCCATATGAAATAATAAGAATCATTATTCTATTTTATAGATAAGAAATTGTTATTGAGAAGCATTAAGGAACTTACCCAGGATTATATACTAAGTAAGTGACAGAAGGACTTCCCAGAACCCAAGCAATGACTGATTTCAGACTCTATCTTCCAAACGATTATGGTGTGTGCCTCCCTTTTATCATTTTCATAGATTCTAAAACACTGTTCCACATCCCTTCCTGATTTTTAAAATATACTCATAAAAGAGAAAGACATGACTATTTCCTTAATATGATAAAATATATCTATTTGCTTGAAACACAGGTTACGTTTAATAGAGAAACCATTAGAAGCATTCTAAATGAAGTCAAGAATAGAAGAATTCTGTTCTTTTTGTGCTCTTGTAAATGGATTATTTTCTTAATTTACTTTCCAAATAGTTCCTTGTTTGTATGTATAAATGCAACTGATTTTTATATGTTGATTTTGTATCCTGCAACTTTACTGAATTAGTTTATTTGTTCTAACAGTGGTTTTGATGGTTCTTTAGGTTTTTCTATATATAAGATTGTGTCGTTACCAAACATATAATTTTATCTCTTTCTTTCTGATTTGAATTACTCTTATTTCCTTTTCTGGACTAATTGCTCTGGCTAGTACTTCCAGTACTATTTTGTCCTTTTTTTTTTCCCTCTTTAAATTTTTTATTGTTATGTTAATCACCATACATTACATCATCAATTTTTGATGTAGTGTTCCATGATTCACTGTTTGTGCATAACACCCAGTGCTCCATGCAGAACATGCCCTCTTTAATATCCATCACCAGGCTAACCCATCTTCCCACCCCCTCTCCTCTAGAACCCTCAAGGCAAGAGTGGGTATCCTTATTTTGTTCTTGATCTTAGAAGAAAACTTTCACCATTGAGTATTATGTTAGCTGTGGACTTGTCAGAAATGGCCTTTATTATGTTGAGGTACATTCCATCTATGTCTAGTTTGTTGAGCATTTTTATCATGAAAGTTGTTCAATTCTGTCAAATGATTTTTCTTCATCTACTGAGACTGACTTTTATCCTTCATTTTGTTACTGTGGTATACCACATTAACTGATTTGCATATGTTGAAACATCCTTGCATTCCAGGGATAAATCCCACTTGATCATAGTGTATGATCCTATTAATGTGTTGTTGTGTTAGTGTGTGTGTGTGTGTGTGTATGTGTGTTTTGCTTATCAAGACTATTGGCCAGTAGTTTTCTTTTCTTGTAGTGTCTTTGTCTGGCTTTGGTATTAGGGTAATGTTGGATTCATAAAATGAGTTCAGAAGTTTTCCCTCCTCTTCAATTTTTTGAAAGAGCTTGGGAAAGATTGGCATTAATTCTTTTTTAAACGTTTTGTAGAATTCACTAGTGAAGCCATTTGATCCTGGGATTTTCTGTGTTGGGAGGTTTTTGATTACCAAATCAATCTACTATTTATTATTGGTCTATTTAGCTTTTCTATTTCTTCAATATTCAGACTTGGTAGTTCATATGTTTCTAGGAATTTATCTATTTCTTCTAGGTTATCCAACTTGTTGCATATAATTTTTCATAGTGTCCTTTATGATCTTTTATATTTCTGTGGTATCAAATGCAATGCTTCCTCTCTCATTTCTGATTTTATTAACTTGAATATTCTTTTTTTTCTTAGTGTAGATAAAGGTTTATCAATTTTATCTTTTCAAAACACCACCTATTGTTTCATTGCTTTTTTTTACCTATTGTTTTCATAGTCTCAATTTCAATTATTTTCATTTTAAATGTTTTTTAATTTTTAAAATTTTTCCCATTTTTTAAAATTTCAATTCAATTAACATATAATGTATTATTGGTTTCAGAGGTAGAGGTCAGTGATTCACCAATCTTATATAATATCCAGTGATCATTACATCACATGCCCTCCTTAATGTCCATCTACTTTAAATTTTTTAATGATTTTATTTATTATTTGAGAGAGAGAGAAAGTGTATGTGCACTTAAGTGGGGGGAGTAGCAACGGGGGAAGGAGAAGGACAAGCAGACGCTGTGCTGAGTGCTGAGCCCAACACAGGGCTTGATCTCACAACCTTGAGATCATGACCTGAGCTGAAACCAAGAGTCAGACACTCAACCAACTGAGGCACCCAGGCACCCTCTACTCTAATTTTTATTGTTTCCTTCCTTCTGCTAACTTTGGGCTTAGTTTGTGTTCCTAGTTCCTTGAGGCATAATTTTGGGTTATTTATACAAAACATTTTTTTTAAAGTAAGTGTTTATTGCTATCAATCTCCCTTTTAATTCTCCTTTTGTGGCAGGTAAAAGACTTGTACATTGAAAACTATAAAACATAGATGACAGAATTGAAGAAGAAACAAATAAATAGAAAGATATCCTATGTTCATAACTTGGAAGTTAGTATTGCTAAAATGTCTGTGCTACCCAAAGCAATCTACAGATTCAATGATATCCCCATCAAGATTCTAATGGAACTTTTTACAGAAATAGAAAAAACAATCCTAAAACTCATATGGAACTGCAAAAGACCTAGAACAGCCAAAGTGATCTTGAGTAAGAAGAACAAAGCTGGAGGCATCATACTTTCTGATTTCAAAGTATATTACAAGGCTATAGTAATTAAGTAAGTAATATACTGGCATAAAGACAGGCATATGGACTACTAGAATGGAAGAGAGATTCCAGAAATAACCTGACACATATAGTGTCACTGATCTTTAACAGGGGTGCCAACAACACACAATGGGGAAAAGATAGTTTCTTCAACAACTGGTGCTGGAAAGCTGGATATCCACATACAAGAGATGAAATTGGATCCCTACCTTATACCATATATAAATCAGCACAAAATGTAAAGACTTAAACATAAGAACTGAAATTGTAAAACTAGAAAAAAAAGACAGGCTTCTTGATATTGGTCTTGGAAATGATTTCTTGAATATGACACCAAAAGCACAGGCAAAAAAAGCTAAAATAAACAAGTAGGACTACATCAAAATAACAGTCTTCTTCATAGCAAAGAAAACAATGAACAGAATGGAAAGGCAACCTACAGTTGGGGGAAAATATTTGTAAACCATATCTGATAAGGAGTTTTCAAAATATATAAGGTACTCCTACAAATCAATAGTAAAAAATATCCTACTTTTAAAATGGGCAAAAGACTTAAATGGACATTTAGTCAAAGAAGATATGCAAATGACCAACATGTATATCAAAAGATGCTCAACATCATTAATTATTATGGAAACGCAAATCAAAACTACAATGAAATATCACCTCATGTCTGTTAGGGTGGGAAACAGGTTGTGGAGAAATTGGAATACTTGTACATTGTTGGTGGGAATAAAAATTGGTATAGCCACTATAGAAAACACTATGGAGACTCCTTAAAAAATTAAAAATAAAACTACCAAATGATCCGCCAATCCCACTTCTGTGTATATATCCAAAAGAATTGAAATGAGGATCTTGAAGAGATAGCTCCACTCCCATGTTCATTGTAGCACTATTCATAGTAGCCAAAATATAGAAACAACCTAAGTGTTTATTGATAGATGAATGAATAAAGAAAATGAGCAGTATAAATACAGTGGAATATTATTCAGTCTTAAAAAAGGAAATCCTGCAATTTCAATATTGATTCAATATTCAAAGATCAACATTCAATATTCAAAGATGAACCTTGAGGATATTTGCTAAGTGAAATAAGTCAGTCAGAGAAGGATAAATACTGCATGAGTCCAGTTATATGAGATATCTTAAATAGTCAGTCATAGAAGCAGAGAATATAATAATGGTTGTTATGGGCTAGGGAGAGGGAGATTTCGGGAGTTGTTATTCAGTGGGTATAAAGTTTCAGTTATGCTAGATTAATAAATCCTAGAGATCTGCTACATATCAGTGGCTAGAGTTAACAATATAGTATTGTGTACTTCAAAATTTAAAAGGATACATCTCATGTTAAATGTTCCTACCACAAAACTAACAAAGGACACAAGGAAATGCTGGGAGGTTTTGGATATGTCTTATTTCCTTGACAGCAGTGATGGTATCATGGGAGTTTGGATATGTCAAAACTTATTAAATTGTACACATTAAATATGCTCAGTGATTTGTAATAATTTATACCTCAATAAAGCTGTTTAAAAAAAAACAGAGGAAGGACACCTACCATTATTTAACATTATTTGGAAGTACTAGAAAATCCAATGAAACAATAGAAATAAATTTAAAATGTGAAAATTAGTAAGGAGAAAAAAACTATCATTATATGTAGAAAATATAATTGTTCAATGGAAAACCCAATATAATACATTTTCTAAAATTATAAACAATAAAACACATTCGAGGAAGTAGCAGAGACCCCTTTGGCCAACCAATCCCCATCACCTGAGTGACCTGACATGAGAGCAGCAGAACTGCCCAGCTGAGTCCAGTTCAGATTGTTGACATACAGAGATGTGAGAGCAAATAAAATGGTTGTTGTTTTAAGATCCTAAATGTTTGAGTGATTTGTTATGCAGCAGTAGGTAACTGATGGAATATATGACAAATGTACTATATCAGATCAGTGAAGAAAAGACTCAGTATTTAACACACCTATTTGGAGAACTGGGTAGTCATCTAGAAATTAATTAGATATTTATTTAAACCATACCTTAAATTTTAAATCCATACCTTATATTTTACCAGGGTTAATTCCAAATAAAGAATATATTAAAGGGGCACCTGGGTAGCTCAGTCAGTTCAGCATCTGCCTTCAAATCAGGTCATGATCCCAGGGTCCTGGGATCAAGTCCCACATTGGGCTCCCTGCTCAGTGGGGAGTCTACTTTTCCCTCTCCCTCTGCTGCCCCTCAGGCTCACTCTCTCTCTCTCAAATAAATAAATAAAACCTTTAAAAAATATATTAAAATTAGGAATATAAAAACATAAGGTACTATAAGAAATCATGGGAACAGTTTTATAATATTGGGAGCATGAAGAGCATTCTAACTACATATTAAACACAGAAATCAAAAAAATAAAATATTGATATATTTAACAACACAAAAATTAAAACTTCCTGTGTGGCAGAAAATCACGATGGGTAAAAAGAATAAAAAGACCAATTATCTTTAAAGTAGGAGGAAATATTTTCTACACCTATCACAGAAAAAGGACTAATTTCATTACTATATAAAGAACTCTTATAAGATTATTATACAGAATGAATAGATCTAACAGAAAAATAGAAAAAAATGATTTTAATATACAAGTCACAGAAAAGGAAATACAAATACCTCTTAAATATGTAAAGATACATATGGTAAGAAAAATAACATACTAATGGTAAGAAAAATTTTATTTCAAGATTCACTTCTGCACTATTTTTCACTTAAGTTGTACAAAGGGCAAAGTTTGATAACACAGTATATTGGCAAATGTGAAAAAATGGACACTATTTTGTTTCAATTTTTAACTTAAATTCTAGTTAGTTAAATATAGTGTAATATTAATTCCAGGAGTGGAATTTAGCAATGCATCACTTACATATAACACCCAGTGTTCATCACAAGTGCCCTCCTTAACATCCATCACCCCTTTAGCCCATTCCCCTGCACACTTCCGTACAGCAACTCTCATTTTGTTCTCTATAGTTAAGAGTCTGTTTTATGGTTTGCCTCTCTTTTTCCCCTCATATTCATCTACTTCATTTCTCAAATTCCACATATGAATGAAATCATATGGTATTTGTCTTTCTCTGACTGACTTATTTCACTTAGCATAAGATACTCTTCACTTAGCTCCATCCACTTCATTGCAATGGCAAGATTTCATTCTTTTTAATGGCTGAATAATATTCCATTATATCAATGGATTGATCAATAATACAGATATTCCATATCTTCTTTATTCATTCATCAGTCAATGAACATTTGGGCTCTCTCCATAGTTTGGCTACTGTTGATAATGTTGCTATAAACATTGGGGTGCATGTGCCCCTTTGAATCAATATTTTTGTATCCTCTGGGTAAATACCTAGTAGTACAATTGCTGGATCATAGGATAGTCCTATTTTAACTTCTTGAGGAACCTCCAGACTGTTTTTCAGAGTGGCTGCACCAGTTTGCATTCCCACTGTTAAGAGGGTCCCCCATTCTCTGCATCTTCACCAACATCTGTTGTTTCCTGCATTGTTTAGCCATTCTGACAGGTGTGAGGTGATATCTCATTGTGGTTTTGATTTGTATTTCCCTGATGATGAGTGATATTCAGTATCTTTTCATGTGTCTGTTAGTCATCTTTATGTCTTCTTTGGAAAAATGTCTATTCATGTCTTCTGCCCATTTCCTAACTGGATTATTTGGTTTTGGGATGTTAAGTTTGAGTGATGGGTATGTGGTTTTCTTTTATTATTATTATTATTATTATTATTATTATTTATTATTGTCATTTTTTTAAAAATCACATATAGATATACGGTCACAAACCACTTTTTAATTTAAAATAACATTTAATAGAATAAAATTCCCAGGAATTTGTAAATTATTAGAGTTTTGTAATGGTCATGTTCAGGACTTAGACAAATCAAGAAAAGCGAGATAGTAAGTATTCGTACATAAGCTTAGATGGGATAAAGTAATTAGATAGTAAGTTTTATCATCAGCACATAGCTATAATCCTGACATATAACAGACATTCTATAAATGTTTCCTGAATGAATGGGCAAAAAAAAAAGCAGGGATTGAAAATTCTTGGGTTGGGCCTTAAAAACTATAGGCTTCATTTTACAACTAATGGGAGATAAAGCTTTAAAAGAAAATGATAGAATGCTTTTGAAAATGTTCCATATGGGATACAGGCCATTAAAAATGAAGAATAATAAAATGCTTATGGTTAGAGGGAGTCATAGTCATAATAAAAACAACTCATCAATTCATTTAAGCTGTCAGGTTTGTAGCCCTCACACAAACATACAGCTTAATAATTTATTCATATAGCAGATTAATTTTAGGAATATCCTGTGGGAAAATTCAATCTTTATAAGAAAATACTTAATAACATATTCCTAGAAATACAGCTCTCTTATGTAGCATTTAGTGTTTTATATGTATAAAATGCTGTCAAATACTTGTATCAATTACTTATAAAATTTCTATGATCATATTCATATTTCACATAAAAAACAGAAAGACCTAATGTATCAGCTTGTCACACAACTAAGTATATAAATAATTCAGCTGAGCCCACACTGCCCTAACATAGCAGACTTTAAGTGCTCAGAATAAAGCGATATGTGGTTCAGGATACACATATGTAATCTGCTTAAATTTACTTGAAGCTTTAATGCCCAAATGATTCATTTAACTAAAGGGAGTGAACTAGACAAAAGGTGTCTTTGGAATCTGTTACTATGTTGTTTCTGCAGCCATCTCCCATGTTTGTTCTCTCTAGGCTCTTTGTGTTCCTTTGCTGTTTTGATGATTCCCCACCATATATTGTACCAATCTAAAACCAGGCTTTCCTAGCAACACCCCATAAAAAGCAAAACAAAACAAAACAACCTACTATCCTTTTCATCCCAACCTTACCAAAAATTTGCCGATTTCATACCTAATCTCTCAGTAACCTGACTAAATTTTGTCCTAATCAATGATAAACAAACTCATAATTTTGTTTTTGATTTGTACTGATTTAGCATGTCATCTCTCCCCAGAACATCACCATCTTAACAGATGATGGTAGATGATTAGATACTTTATCGTGAGGTATTTGACAAACTCTCTTCCTTCCCTACCACTGCCAAAATCCAATATGCCTCTTTAGCTTCCCTGATTATCACTTTTCCTGATTATCACCTATATGATTCACATTCTAGACAATCTCTCTCAAAAACTACAATTCCAAATACGTGGTACTGCTAGAAGTAGCTATTCTTCTGTAGAGGAAGCACTTAATAGTTGACAAAGTGTACTAACTCTTTTGGTCTGTCAACTCTCATGTTTGCATGATATATTTGCTTACAGTCATACTCCGGAACAAGTCTTTCACGTAGCAGAAAGACTGCTACACACACAATCCCTGATTGCCCTGTCCCCATAAATCCTGAAATGTCATACCATTAGAAATTCATTCCTTTAAACTGAAGGAGAGTTAGACACACTTAAAAAACTTTCTTGGCATTCTTGGAAGAGGTAGCACCTTGTAAGTCCTTAAAATCTAAGTACTCACTAATTGTTTTCCTACAGATCAGTAGTCAAGAAGGTTCCCAAGGGAATATGTTACAATTGAGGGATGATGACCTGGGAGAACCTGAGGCTAAGTTTCATGTATGAGAGCAATGCCCAAGGAAGCCACTCTAGTAAAAGCATTGAGCAGAAAGTTTCAAGACTAACAGAGGAAGCAAGAGATAGTCTGCCGTCCTGAAAGGGTACCAAAGGAAGAGATATACTGCTGAATAACCTAATGGAATAGCCCCAAAGTCTGATGTTATCTACTCTACTATTAGACACAATGCCTTCCTGTTCACCTGCTCAACACTTCCTAGGAGTTTAAGAAAAAGGAAACTACCCAGAGAGTTTCAAAGGGGTCAAATCATAGCCCAAAGAAGATTAAAGGATGATTTTTTAAAAAGTAAAGTGGGGCAAAATCAAGTCTTAATACCAGGAGAAAGGACAGAGAATAAAATGTGAAAGATAACACTGGTACAGTTCATTTCAGAGTTCTTCATTCTGTCAGTTAGCTATTTATGGAGTAAACACTGGTAGACATTACTGTGTCCAGTAATGAGGGGAATCCAAAGAAGAGTAAGACGTGGATGTCTGATAAGGCATGAAAGTCAATCAACAGTGTAGACTGTAGATACTACAGAAATTCGGAGGAAAAAGAATTCCTTTTGGATGCATGTGTTTAAGGGAGGAGTAGACATCTGAGGAGAACTTCAAAAGTGCTTGAAATTATGTTAAAGAAAGGAGGCAAGAAGGCAGTCTGAAAAAAAGGGTAGTGGTCAAGCAAAGGCAGTGAGGCAGTAGAGCACAAGGCAGAGTAAGCTGTTACAAAGTGGTGGCGGTACAGTTTCTAAGAGCCTGTAGGGTCAGAACCCACTGCCTAGGTCAAATTCCAGCTCTTCCATTGGTGATCCTGAGCAAGACACATAGCTTCTTTATGCCTCAATTTCATCATCTGAAAAGAAATAATAATAGTACCTACCTCATGGGAATGCTGTTAAGAACAGAAAGACAAACTATGCATGTAAAATGTTCAGTACAATGATGGACACATACATTTGATAATTTTATTACTATTTAATGCTATTTTTGCTAACACAGAATATTCATATCTGTCACCAGTAGGAAATGGAGCTATAAAAGCAAGATCATTCCTTAAATGCCAGATGACAGTATGTGGATTCTACTCTATGGGAAATGAGGGAGTGATTGGAGCTTTTGGAAGCATGTCATACTTGGGGAAATTTACCCTGGCAGCAAGGTGCTGGGTGTGTCATAAGTGCCGGATGGAATGGGAGCTTAGAGACTAGAGGGAAAGGAATTGAATGGGAAGCAATGGGTGCAGCTGATGCATGAGATAATACAGTCCTGGACTAAGAAATGACAGCAGAAGTGAGAAGGAAGTTATAGACTTGAGGGACAATGTGAAAGAAAGGAGAGTGTGTAGGGTCTATTTGAGTCTGGAAAGGAAACCAAAGTTATAACTGATATTTTGAGCTTTAATGACTAAGCCTACTTAGTCATAATAAAAAGCAGAAAATCAAGATAAAAATGATTTAGGAAAAGGGGAGAATAATTTGTTTAAAAGGTACTATGAAATTTAAATGAAATGTACTATAGACAGCTGGAAATGCAGAATGAGAATTCAGCAGAGGGCTTGGGCTGGAGATGTACTGCCCCTTCCAAGTAACTGAGAGGGGGTTGATGGATGACTTCTCTGCAAGCAAAAATGTCAAGGTAAGAACATCACTAATGTCTGAACCTTGGGGATTATGCAGATTTGGGCTTTGGAAGAATAGCATTGTTTTATTTTCTCTTGCTGTGATTATGCTGTTATAGAGCTATTAGCAATGAGGCGTAAATCCATGTTTTTCATTCATATATTCTTTCATTCGTTTACTTATGAATATTGAATATGAATAACGTACTTAGACCATTTTCGTGGTGTCTAATGCCCAGTAACTACTTGGTAAATGAATGAAATCTATGGTTACCTACTGAATCCTATAGAATTGCTTATCTGACAATACTTCAGACTGTTATTACCTTTAGGGTGAGCATTCTATAGAGATTTGTATGACATCGTTGGGGCCCACAGCCCCTTGGCCATGCATATGTAGACTGTAGCTTTGGAGAAGTCTGATATCCCTTTTGAAGAGCTTCTCTTTTCTTCATGACCAAGTACTTTCATTCAACGTATTCCAAAAATATTTTGACTCCAGTCCATTTTGTGTAATCAACAATCAGACTTGGGAGTATAAAGGGGACAGACTGCCCCTGGAAGCCTCACCTTGGCAGCACAGGCTTCACAACTCACCCTTACTCACTTTGGCAAGTGTAGCTCCTTAGTGGGACACTGCTTTGCATTTTAACACTTTGAACTGAGGTTGTAATTAGCATAAAATCACCAACTAAACACTGCTAGGTCCCTCACTTCTTTAAAACAAAACAAAACGCTACAGCTAACTGTCCTTAAGTGCCTAAGCCAGACTGAGGCAAAGAGTACTTTGTATCCCTTCCTACCTCCAAGCCCTGCCCCCATCCTTTCTCCACTGTCTCCATGGCAACCTCTAAAACAAGCCGTTACAATCCTGACATGGCACCAGGCTGACACCTTGGGTTGGGATTTAATTTTGAGTTATGACCACGTTAGGAAAACATATGATGTGGCCATTTGCTTACAGAAAGAGGAGGGAGAATCGTAAAACCCTCTTTTTTTATGAGCTGTCGCTTGATTCGTTCCTGGAGCCCCAAGTAGCAAGCTTCTAAATCAATGCGTGCAGCTGTTTTGGCTTCTTGGAGCCCAGCAGGTGTATTGCTCAGCTCGGCTGCCATCTCCCTACACTCACATAACAAATAATAACGTCTTACACACACCAGCCATCCATCAGAGTTACTGCTGGTCCCCAGGAGGCTTCCTTCCCTCTTCTCTACAACCCTTTATCCTCCTCTCTTTTTTTCTTTCTTTCTTTTTTCTTTTTTTTTTTTTTTCTTTAACAGTAGATGTACTCCATCCATGGATTTTTCGTCACACTTTCTGGACACCTTTAATTGAATAACCTTTGGGTCTTTTGGCAAGAGGAGAGAGGGAGCAGGAGGAGAAAAATCCACCACAGTGTTTATTTGTGTGTGTGTGTTTTTTTTTTAAATAAAACAATAGAAGTATTGTGACTAGTGAAATCAATTAGTCTTCCTGAGCAGTAAAGGCCCACATCTGGTGTGACTTAAGTTAATGTAAGGGAAAGGGCTGCAGAGGCCCAGAGATCTTGCATTCTCATTTCAACAGGTGAGAGAAGGCATAAAAGGCTAATAATATACTACAAGTGCAGAGATGGTGTGATAAATACTGGGGGGGCTTGCCTAGGAGGTAAAATCCTCACTGGCCCATGACAGCCAAATAAATGTTCCTTCTTAAGGTTGACCATCAACTTCAGGGAACTGAAGGGCTGAGACTATTCTAAAGGGTCGAGAGTATTCCAAAGGGTCAGCCAGCCCATTTGCCAGGGCAATGCAAAAATAAGAGCCTAGAACTCCAAGACTAGTGGTGGTGGGCAGGGGGAGCAAGTGAAGACAGATTTGACAACTTGTGGACTCTCCGATCCGTGCGGGTCAATTGAAAGAAAGCTATGGCAATGCCAGGCATGGTGATTATTGCATAGCGGAGGCTGCTAGATGATTCAAACATATGGCTCAGAACTTGACCTTTTAGTAGGATTGCTAGATTTAGTGAATGAAAATGTGGGCAACCAGTTAAATTTGCATTTTAACTAAAGAATGAAAAATTTTATAACTATCCCATGAAATTTTTAGACATTTTTATACTAAAAATTAATGTGTTGTCTGAAATTCAAATTTTACTGAGTGTCCTATACTTTATCTGGCAATCCTACCTTCTAGGAACTTACATTTTTTACTTTGATGCCCTCCTCAATGTTTTCCATATTGTGTTATGGTCAAAATAAGAAATGGCCATAATGAAAGCATGTCTGCCATTTCTACAAAGCCACTGCTCGTGACAATACCCATCACATTATCTAGTACCCTTTGAATAAGGACTCATGAAATAAATCCTTTTAAAACTTATTTTGAAAACTGTCATTCTTGTCTAAAGAGCTGTATTCCTTCTTCATAAACGTCCTTTTTTTGCCTCGATGCCTTGGAATTTAAATTGTACTCTGTTCCAGAAATCATTTTGGCATAGGTCCATTTTTCACAAACTATGTTCTGCAGAACACTATGAAAAAAAAAACATGTAGTGGTATCCCTCTCTTGAAAGTTTATAGAACTTTTTAGCAAATTAAAGAATCTGGGGAGTTTTTCAGTAAAAACATATCTGTTTAGCTTTTCTCCACTCAAAGGATCTGGGGAATTTTTCAGTAAAAACATATTTGTTTAGCTTTTCTCCACTCAGAGTTTAATTTGTTTGATTACAGAACAACTTTTTCAAGAAATACATATTTACACCCAACAGAACTAACTGAGCAAGTTAACGTAGTTTGACAAATACTGGTTTAAGGTTTTGTTATGTTTATTTTGTCCTCAGTCTACATGATTTCCAACCTTCTATTTAAATATTTACTGACTTGTTCTACATGTATCTTATTGCAAGCTGTCTGAAGTCTTCAAAGAATGCAACAAATAAATTCTAAACAAATAAGTAATAAATAAATGCCTTGAGGTGGTTGACAGGTATCACATTTATAGAACACAAAATACAAAGAACCTGTGACTCAGAACATTCAGAGAATCATGGTCATTAAAGAGACCTCTTACCCTTTTCCCTCTCTGTAACACTGCTCATGTATGTGAGGCTGCTCCACCCTGCAAACAACCTGCTCCTTTTTTTCTGCCATTGGCTCCTGCCCCTATGATAACCCCTCACCTGGGTGGGAAGCTTCATAGTGGCACTCCCTACATCTAGTCTCTCCAGGTGATACCTTCTACCCTAGATATAGCTGAGTTTAGCAGGAGTTCCAGGCTTGGGAGTACGTTATGTATGCAGTACCTGGGGACCTTTCAGGGATAAAGGAGGTGGGGACCATGTGAGTTATTGTTCTAACAGTCTCAATTATTAATTTAGCCCTCAGGCAAGATCCCCTTGGTACCTACCAATCATTCCAGCACAATATAAATCTATTTGTCACAGAGAAATCTCATTCCAAGGGGGAAAGACTCCCTTATTTATATCAAGGCTGATGGCAGGTACTAGAAACCTGGAATGACAGGATAGTCCAAGAGTATTTTTATTTTTATTATTTTCTTAAACCAGTTTCCAACAGCTGGTCGCCAGTTGCCCCCTAATGTGGACACATAAAAGCAAAGCCTCCAGCACTGTGCCAGCCAGGATCAGGGAAGAAACACAGCCCTCATAAATCAAGGCTGCACTATTCTGCAGTGTTAGTTCAATGAAGTGCGTGTGCATGGGATAAAAGAGACGAGCTTTGGGGAAAAAAAGAGAAATCTTCTCCCATAAATAAACCAACACCAGTTTGGATGAAGCTTTTGTTATCCTCTCAGTCTCCCTGCACCAGTCAAATCACTCATTCAAGAGCCCATGGGCAAAGGTGTCAAGAGCCTAGTCCTGGATCTTTTTAAGGAGATGCCTGATCCCTGTCATTTGAGATTTGGAAAGGACGATCTCTAAGAGAGATGAGCAGAGATCTGAACAGGGTTCATTCCTGATCTGCTAGGAGGCAGTTCACTAGAGGTAGTGATACAGATTTGGGCTGGGTTTTAGGAAAGAGAGGAGAAGGAAGGTCATAAATAAGTGTTTTTTATATGGCTTTTATTATGTTGAGGTAGTTTTCTTCTTTTTTAAATTTTATTTTCTTTTTTAAATAATTTTTTATTGTTATTTTAGTCACCATACTTCATTAGATTTTTTTATTTTATTATTTTTTTAATAATTTTTTATTGTTATGTTAATCGCCACACATTACATCATTAGTTTTCGAGGTAGTGTTCCATGATTCATTGTTTGTGCATAACACACAGTGCTCCACGCAGAATGTGCCCTCTTTAATACCCATCACCAGGCTAACCCATCCCCCCACCCCCTCCCCTCTAGAACCCTCAGTTTGTTTTTCAGAGTCCATCGTCTCTAATGGCTCGTCTCCCCCTCCGACTTACTCCACTTCATTCTTCCCCTACTGCTATCTTCTTCTTCTTTTTTTTTCTTAACATATATTGCATTATTTGTTTCAGAAGTACAGATCCGTGATTCATCAGTCTTGTACAACTCACAGTGCTCACCATAGCACATACCCTCCCCAATGTCTATCACCCAGCCACCCAATCCCTCCCACCCCCCACCACTCCAGCAACCCTCAGTATGTTTCCTGAGATTAAGAATTCCGCATATCAGTGAGGTCATATGATACATGTCTTTCTCTGATTGACTTATTTCACTGAGCGTAACACCCTCCAGTTCCATCCACGTCGTTGCAAATGGCAAGATCTCATTCCTTTTGATGGCTGCATAATATTCCATTGTGTATATATACCATATCCTCTTTATCCATTCATCTGTCGATGGACATCTTGGCTCTTTCCACAGTTTGGCTATTGTGGACATTGCTGCTATAAACATTGGGGTGCACGTAACCCTTCAGATCCCTACATTTGTATCTTTGTGGTAAATACCCAGTAGTGTAATTGCTGGATCGTATGGTAGCTCTATTTTCAACCGTTTGAGGAACCTCCATACTGTTTTCCAGAGGGGTTGCACCAGCTCGCATTCCCACCAACAGTGTAGGAGGGTTCCCCTTTCTCCACATCCCCGCCAACATCTGTTGTTTCCTGACTTGGTAATTTTAGCCATTCTGACGGGTGTGAGGTGGTATCTCATTGAGGTTTTGATTTGGATTTCCCTGATGCCGAGCGATGTGGAGCACTTTTTCATGTGTCTGTTGGCCATTTGGATGTCTTCTTTGGAAAAATGTCTGTTCATGTCTTTTGCCCATTTCTGGATTGGATTATTTGTTCTTTGGGTGTTGAGTTCGATAAGTTCTTTATAGATTTTGGATACTAGCCCTTTATCTGATATGTCATTTGCAAATATTCTCTCCCATTCTGTCGGTTGTCTTTTGGTTTTGTGGACTGTTTCTTTTGCTGTGCAAAAGCTTTTTATCTTGATGAAGTCCCAATAGTTCATTTTTGCCCTGGCTTCCCTTGCCTTTGGCGATGTTTCTAGGAAGAAGTTGCTGTGGCTGAGGTCGAAGAGGTTGCTGCCTGTGTTCTCCTTTAGGATTTTGATGGACACCTGTCTCATGTTCAGGTCTTTCAACCATTTGGAGTCTCTTTTTGTGTGTGGTGTAAGGAAATGGTCCAGTTTCATTCTTCTGCATGTGGCTGTCCAATTTTCCCAACAACAATTGTTGAAGAGACTCTTTTTTCCATTGGACATTCTTTCCTGCTTTGTCAAAGCTGAGTTGACCATGGAGTTGAGGGTCCATTTCTGGGCTCTCGATTCTGTTCCATTGATCGATGTGTCTGTTTTTGTGCCAGTACCATACTGTCTTGATGATGACAGCTTTGTAATAGAGCTGGAAGTCCGGAATTGTGATGCCGCCAGCTTTGCGTTTCCTTTTCAATATTCTTCTGGCTATTCGGGGTCTCTTCTGGTTCCATACAAATCTTAGGGTTATTTGTTCCATTACTTTGAAAAAGGTGGATGGTATTTTGATGGGGATTGCATTGAATGTGTAGATTGCTCTAGGTAGCATTGACATCTTCACAATGTTTGTTCTTCCAATCCATGAGCATGGAACGTTTTTCCATTTCTTTGTGTCTTCCTCAATTTCTTTCATGAGTATTTTATAGTTTTCTGAGTACAGATCCTTTGCCTCTTTGGTTAGATTTATTCCTAGGTATCTTATGGTTTTGGGTGCAATTGTAAATGGGATCGACTTCTTGATTTGTCTCTCTTCTGTCTTGTTGTTGGTGTATAGGAATGCCACTGATTTCTGTGCATTGATTTTATAGGCTGCTACTTTACTGAATTCCTGTATGAATTCTAGCAGTTTTGGGGTGGAGTCTTTTGGGTTTTCCACATACAGTACCATATCATCTGCAAAGAGTGAGAGTTTGACTTCCTCTTTGCCGGTTTGGATGCCTTTGATTTCTTTTTGTTGTCTGATTGCTGTGGCTAGGACTTCTAATACTATGTTGAACAGCAGTGGTGAGAGTGGACATCCCTGCTGTGTTCCTGACCTTAGGGGAAAAGCTCTCAGCTTTTCCCCATTGAGAATGATATTCGCTGTAGGTTTTTCATAGATGGCTTTTATGATATTGAGGTATGTAGCCTCTATCCCTATACTCTGAAGACTTTCGATCAAGAAACGATGCTGTACTTTGTCAAATGCTTTTTCTGCATCTATTGAGAGGGTCATAGGATTCTTGTTCTTTCTTTTGTTAATGTATTGTATCACGTTGTTGATTTGCGGATGTTGAACCAGCCTTGCAGCCCAGGGATAAATCCCACTTGGTCATGGTGAATAATCCTTTTAATGTACTGTTGGATCCTATTGGCTAGTATTTTGGTGAGAATTTTTGCATCCATGTTCATCAAGGATATTGGTCTGTAATTCTCCTTTTTGATGGGGTCTTTGTCTGGTTTTGGGATCAAGGTAATGGTGGCCTCATAAAATGAGTTTGGAGGTTTTCCTTCCATTTCTATATTTTGGAACAGTTTCAGGAGAATAGGTATTAATTCTTCCTTAAATGTTTGGTAGAATTCCCCTCGGAAGCCATCTGGCCTTGGGCTTTTCTTTCTTGGGAGATTTTTGATGACTGCTTCAATTTCCTTAGTGGTTATAGGTCTGTTCAGGTTTTCTATTTCTCCTGGTTCAGTTTTGGTAGTTGATACATCTCTAGGAATGCATCCATTTCTTCCAGGTTATCTAATTTGCTGGCAGGGAGTTGCTCATAATATGTTCTTATAATTGTTTGTATTTCTTTGGTGTTGATTGTGATCTCTCCTCTTTCTCTCATGATTTTGTTGACTTGGGTCATGTCTCTTTTCTTTTGGATAAGTCTGGCCAGGGGTTTATCAATCTTATTAATTCTTTCAAAGAACCAGCTCCTAGTTTGTCGATCTGCTCTGCTCTTCTTTTGGTTTCTATTTCATTGATTTCTGCTCTGATCTTTATTATTATTCTTCTCCTGCTGGGTTTAGGCTTTATTTGCTGTTCTTTCGCTAGCTCCTTTAGGTGTAGGGTTACGTCGTGTATTTGTGACCTTTCTTGTTTCTTGAGAAAGGCTTCTATTGCTATTTACTTTCCTCTCAGGACTGCCTTTGCTGTATCCCAAAGATTTTGAACAGTTGTGTTTTCATTTTCATTGGTTTCCATGAATGTTTTTAATTCTTCCTTAATTTCCTGTTTGACCCATTCATTCTTTAGTAGGATGCTCTTTAGCTTCCATGGATTTCAGTTCTTTTTGACTTTCCTCTTGTGATTGAGTTCTAGTCTCAAAGGATTGTGGTCTGAAAAAATGCAGGGAATAATCCCAATCTTTCGGTACTGGTTGAGACCTGATTTGTGACCTAGGAGGTGCTCATTTCTGTAGAATGTTCCATGGGCACTAGAGAAGAATGTGTATTCCTTTGCTTTGGGATGGAATGTTCTGAATATGTCTGTGAAGTCCATTTGGTCCAGTGAGTCATTTAAAGTCTTTATTTCCTTGTTGATCTTTTGGTTAGATGATCTGTCCATTTCAGTTAGGGGGGTGTTAAAGTCCCCCACTATTACTGTATTGTTGTCAATGTGTTTCTTTGCTTTTGTTATTAATTGCCTTATATAACTGGCTGCTCCCTCGTTAGGGGCATAGATATTTACAATTGTTAGATCTTCTTGTTGGATAGACCCTTTAAGTAGGATATAGTGTTCTTCCTCATGTCTTATTACAGTCTTTGTTTTAAAATCTAATTTGTCTGATATAAGAATTGCCACCCCAGCTTTCTTTTGGTGTCCATTAGCATGGTCAATGGTTTTCCACCCCCTCACTTTCAATCTGGGGGTGTCTTTGGGTCTAAAATGAGTCTCTTGCAGACAGCATATTGATGGGTCTTGTTTTTTAATCCAATCTGATAGCCTGTGTCTTTTGATTGGGGCAATGAGCCCATTTACATTCACGTAACTATTGAACGATATGAATTTAGTGCCATTGTATTGCCTGTAAGGTGACTGTTACAGTATATTGTCTGTGTTCCTTTCTGATCTACGCTGCTTTTAGGCTCTTTTTGCTTTGAGGACCTCTTTCAATATTTCTTGTAGGGCTGGTTTTGTGTTTGCAAATTCCTTTAGTTTTTTTTGTCCTGGAAGCTTTTTATCTCTCCTTCTATTTTCAAGGACAGCCTAGATGGATATAGTATTCTTGTCTGCATATTTTTCTCATTTAGTGCTCTGAAGATATCATGCCAGTCCTTTCTGGCCTGCCAGGTCTCTGTGGATAGGTCTGTTGCCAATCTAATGTTTATACCATTGTAGGTTACATATCTCTTCTCCCGAGCTGCTTTCAGGATTTTCTCTTTGTCCCTGAGACTCGTAAGTTTTACTATTAGATGTCGGGGTGTTGATCTATTTTTATTGATTTTGAGAGGGGTTCTCTGTGCCTCCTGGATTTTGATGCCGGTTTCCTTCCCCACATTAGGGAAGTTCTCTGCTATTATTTGTTCAAATATGCCTTCTGCCCCCCTCTCTCTGTCTTCTTCTTCTGGGTTCCCAATTATTCTAATGTTGTTTCATCTTATCGTATCGCTTATCTCTTGAATTCTGCCCTCGTGATCCTGTAGTTGTTTCTCTCTCTTTTTCTCAGCCTCTTTATTTTCCATCATTTGGTCTTCTATATTGCTGATTCTCTCTTCTGCCTCATTTATCCTAGCAGTTAGTGCCCCCATTTTTGATTGCACTTCATTAATAGCCTTTTTGTTTTCGACTTGGTTAGATTTTAGTTCTTTTATTTCTCCAGGAAGGGTTTCTCTAATAACTTCCACGCTTTTTTCAAGCCCAGCTAGTATCTTTAAAGTCATGATTCTGAACTCTAGGTCCGACATTGTACTAATGTCCGTATTGAGTAGGTCCCTGTCAGACGGTACTACCTCTTGTTCTTTTTGCTGAGGTGATTTTTTTCGTCTTGTCATTTTGTCCAGAGGAGAATAGATGAGTGAGACAACAGAATGCTAACAGGTTAACAACGTCCCCAGCAAATATACTGCATACAAATCAGAAAAGACCTGAAACCAGGGGAGAAGAAAGGGAAAGAAAGAAGAGAAAAAAAAAAAGGGAAAAGAAAAAGATAAAAACAAACAAAAACAGAACAAAACAAAAAAAAAACAGAATATGATCAAATATGATCAGGCTAGTGCCTAGATCAGTGCCACACACTAGCTTTTGGGCATATTTTGGTCTGTTAGAAGAAAGTGCCTGCTAAAATTTTAAAGGAAGAAAGACTTATATATGTACAAAATGAGGGTTGATACAATGAAGGGATGGAAAATGAGTGTAACGATGAAAATTATAAAAGATTTTATAAAAGGAATTTACAAGAAGTTGTTTTTTAAAAGAAAGAAGAAGATTTAAAAAGAAAAAGGAAAAAGAAAAAAAGGAAAAAAAAGGGAGAGAATGTGATCAGGCAGGAGAATAGAACAAAGCCATACACCAGTGACTTAGGGTATATTTTGATCTGTTAGAAGAAACTGTATCTCAAAATTTTAAAGAGAGAACTACTTATATATATATGCCAAAAATAAGGGTATCTACTATGAAGGGATAAAAATATGACTCTCAAAATGAAAAATATAAAGTTTTTTTTTTTAAAAAGGGATTGATAAGATGTTGTTTGAAAAAGGGAAAAAGAAAAATTCAAAAAAAAACAGTTAAAAAATTAACTTTGAAAAACTAATGAATTATGGTATAAAAGGTATGAATTCTATGTGCAGTATTCCCCTAGCGCTGGAGTTCTCCCGTTCTCCTTGATCGGTAAACTTGGTCTTGGCTTGCTGGCTGTTCGTGTTGATCTTCTGGGGGAGGGGCCTGTTGCCGTGGTTCCTAAATGTCTTTGCCGGAGGCGGAATTGCCCCGCCCTTGTCGGTCTGGGCTAAGCAAGCTGCTCAGGTTTGCTCTCAGGAGCTTTTGTTCCCTGCAAGCTCTGGTACAGCCTTGGAGGACCAGGGTGAAAATGGTGGCCTCCCAATATCCACCTGGAGGAGCTGAGAACTCGGGGCCCCGCTCCTCAGTGTTCCCCCAGAGAAAAGCAGTCACTCCGGTCTTCCCGGTCACTGGCCACACTCCGTGCTCACCCGGCCTGTGATCGAGCGTTTCTATCTCTGGCACCCGACCCCGTGTGGAGTCTCCAAACCCAGCAGATCCCTGCGGTGCGTTCCCGCGCTGCTCCTCCCAGGAGAGGAAGGGGAGTCTCCCTGGCTCTGCCGCTTGTTGGGTCCCTGCTGGAGGAGCAGTAGCCCGACTGGGCCGCGGATCACAGTTTATGGCACCCCGGAGCTGAGAGCCCGCGCCTCGGCTCTGTCTCTGCAGCCAGCTTCCCCGCTCTGATACCTGGGAGCTCTGCCGCACTCAGGCACCCCCGGTCTTTCTGTGACCCTGAGGGTTCTGAGACCACACTGTCCCGCGAGGGTTCCACCCCCTGCTTAGCCACTGGAGCGACGTCCCTCAGCGGAGCCGCTTCTAAAAGGTCCGATTTTGTGCTCCGCGGCTCTAGCACTTGCCAGAAGCGGCCGACGGAGGCCCCCTTCCCCGCCGTCTATCCTCCCAAATATCGCCTCGGATTCACTTCTCCGCACGTCCTACCTTCCAGAAAGTGGTCACTTTTCTGTTCAGAGTGTTGTTACTATTCTTATCCTTGATCTCCTGTTGAGTTCGTAGGTGCTCAGAACGGTTTGATCCCTATTCAGCTGAATTCCTGAGACCAGACGAAATCCAGGTCTCCTACTCCTCCGCCATCTTGCTCTGCCCCTAAAATTTTATTTTCTTATTTTTTAAAAGATTTATTTATTTATTTTAGAGAGAGAGCACAAGCAAGAGGAGGGGTAGAGAGAGGGAGACAAGCAGACTGAGTGGGGAGCCCCACGCAGGGCTTGATCCCAGGACCCTGAGGTCGTGACCTGAGCCAAAACCAAGAGTCGGACACTCAACCTACTGAGCCACCCATGCACCCCCCAAATTGACTCTTAATAACAGGGATCCACTTAAATTTAGGGGCAGAGTGAATACACCATCCAGATTGCTGGATGAAAAGAACCAGAAATATGTCAATCAAAGAATACAATCAAAGGAGAATTTACCAGGGCATTCAGTATTAGGTTACTGTCCAGCACTGTCATGCTTAAGACCATCCACTGGGTAAAGCGTTCACAATTCCTCAGCATAAACATATACCCTCACCTGACCTCCCAGAACTAGTAATATTGGCCAGGAAAAATGTGGCCTTGACACCAAAAGGGCCTAGATACTAATGTAAGGGAGAAAATATTAATGAATTCAGTGTGATCCATAATTTAGTCATTCATTCACATGTGAGGGTCAATTCTATGCCAGACATTGTGCCAAGTGGCAGTCCAGGTAGGGTGGGAATCCCAGACCTAGCATTCCTGCCACCTTCCAACCTTATTCTAGCACAGATGCCCAGGTGTGGAGAATGTGAGACTGGGTGCCCTTAGAAAGAGCAGAAAACAAGAGGGCATAAGATTCTAAACAGAGGTTAGAAATCATGTGGTTAATATTACTCATTTATATTTTTAGTGTCCCAATACCATCATACACCTCTGGAGTAGTCAAAATAGACCATGTTATTTCTACTTTATTGCTGAGAAAACTGAAGCTCTGAAGAGTTAAAGGATTAGCCAAAGGTCACCCAGTCCCTAAGTGACAGATACAGCCTGACTTCACCACCCAATTCCACCTTCCCAAAGGGCATTCTCTTCTTTAACTGGTTAAGGTCAACCAAGGATCTCCTTATACCTCCATATCTTCACTGCCTTCGTTTCCAACAACATCCCTCTGCACTATGAGCAATGGAAAGCCAGCTGCAAAAAAAGTCAGGTGTTTGTACAACTACATCAACTAAGAACCTCTCAAAGTAAACTCCCAAACTCAATAGCTTTCTGCAACTGGTGGATGATCCTAAAATAATTTTAAAACCAAGAGAAAAAATTAAACCTATAACATAATAACCCTTATTCCTAAATACCCTTTAACAGGAAACTACCTCATCAACCATAGGCCAGAAAATAAAAGGCATAACATTGGACAAAATTTAATCATATGTAGCAAATTTGATAATAGAGAAAAGGTAATATCATAAAGTTCACTGATCTAAGTGTAAAAAAAATACCCAGGATTCTAATTTTTTAAAGATACCATCAAAACTCAAAAAACAAACTGAGGGTTCTAGAGGGGAGGGGGGTGGGAGGATGGGTTAGCCTGATGATGGGTACTAAAGAGGGCACGTTCTGCATGGAGCACTGGGTGTTATACACAAATAATGAATCCTGGAACACTACATCAAAAACTAATGATGTAATGTATGGTGATTAACATAATATAATAATAAAAAAATTTAAAAAAGAGATACCATCAAAATCAAATCTTTCTATACACAGCTTCTCATCTTAAAAAGAAAATAGTGACTCACTCTGACAAAGTAAGATGTTTTGCATTAACATAAGATCTGGAAAAATATTTAAAAGAAACATCATTCATTTCTTCTAATTCAAATTGGGGCATATTATTTTTATAATTAATAAAACATATTTGCATGTTTTCTCAACCATGAATTGTAGATGATAGTGTATATGCTATTCTTGAATGCCAGATGAGAAGAGAAGTTCTAGAAAGGGTTTTTCCTTTTTTTTAAAGATTTTATTTATTTGACAGAGAGACACAGCGAGAGAGGGAACACAAGCAGAGCGAGGGGGAGAGGGAGAAGCAGGCTTCCCGCTGAGCAGGGAGCCCGATGCGGGGCTCGATCCCAGGACCCTGGGAGCATGACCTGAGCTGAAGGCAGACGCTTAATGACTGAGCCACCCAGGCGCCCCTAGAAAGGGTTTTGATACCCTTGTAGAATTAAAGAGAGAGCTTTGCTGTATTTTGCATCACTATTATTGTTGTTGTGTTTGTTTATGGGGTCTACTAATTTACCATCCTATAGTATCTATTCTTACCTCTTAAAGCTCCAGTAACTAAAGTTCTTCTATGGATTAGGGAGAATAATTCAGAGGTCTGTGGGTTTTTACAACAAGAATATTTATGAAAAAAGTTATTTTTAATCCACTTTTGTCATATTTTTATGACAATATTCATATAGATAATTCTTTCAGTTCACTCCCCACTCAATTTCTTGAACTTCTCACCTCTAATGGTACTGTCTCTCACCCTACTTCAGCCACTCACACACATGCTTATCCCTTGTCATTAACAGTAAGTGCACATTGCATCTCAATTTTAAGTATACTACTTTTCAGCCAGTAGTTCCTATCTCTCCATTCTATTTACTTTAGTACCCTGATTCCCATCAATTCTTTGATTTTGTTAAGACCAAAAATAAATAAATAAATAAATAAATAATCAGTGTATGACTTTTAGTACCTTATGACCTCACCTCCTTCTTAACCTAGTTTAAATATGCTGGTTCATCATTACAATCACTTTCTTGTATAATACCATCAATCCCCTTGGCCAGCTCTCCATTTATCATACCTTTTTGGAAAAAATTGCAATAATGATTAAACCTTAAATTCTGTCTACTCCATACTTGCCTTTATGCAGCTGAATATGGAGGAAAAACACACACCTATATGGATGAGTCTCATTCTAATTTCCTCACCAGTAACACCAGGAGGACCCTAGTGCTACCCAGCAGTCCTACTGCATCCTTTTCTAGTCTTACATGCCTTTACCCTTTCTTCTCCAAAACCCCATCATTTCCTCCTTCATCTTTACTCTAAGTTGATGAGCTTATTTCCTATTTCACTGAGAAAAAAGAAGCAGTCAAAAGTGATCTTCTAAGAGAAAAAAAAATGTAGAGCTAAGAAACTTGTACAGAGAAGAAACAAAAATTTTACAGTACTTAATCAAAAACAGTAATTATATATATGTTAAATACATCAATGAAAAGATAAAGATCAACAAACTCAAAAAAACTAAAACCCAACTACATGCTTGCCCATAAGAGGAATATTTTAAATGTGACATAGAAAAGTTGAAAGTAAAAATGTCTAAGAAAAGATATACCTTTTAAACACCAACTTAAATAAACCTACTGTAGATTTGCTAATATTAAACAAAGTAAACCTTAAGAAAATAAGCATTACTAAACATAGATATTTCATAGTAATAAGTGCTTAATCCCAAGAACATAAAACAATTCTAATTTATATGCACCTACTAATATAGTTCCCAAATTTACAAAGCAAATATTGTCAGAAATGAAGAATAAATACAAATAAGTCTACAGAGAAAGAAAGAGATCTTAACACACCTCTCTGTTACACATAGATCAAGGATCTAAAAAGCAGTAGGATGAGCACAGGGTGTTGCATGTAAGTAATGAATCACTAAATTCTACACCTGAAACTTACATTACACTGTATGGTTTTTGCTTCTTGTTTTTTGTTTTGTTTTGTTTTGTATTACACTGTATGTTAACTAACTGGAATTTATTTATTTATTTATTTATTTTTATTTATTTTTATTGTGTTATGTTAGTCACCATACAGTACATCATTAGTTTTTGATGTAGTGTTCCATGATTCATTGTTTGTGTATAACACCCAGTGCTCCATGCAATACGTGCCCTCCTTAATACTAACCAGAAATTAAATAAAAACTTGGAGGAAAAATACATAAGTATACATGCAAAAAAAAAAAAAAAGAACAGCTCTATTCCCACATGCTTCTACACATAAGCTTATAACAATTATATCTGAAAGAAAGATGTTACCTGACAGACAGTTTATACATAGTGTAGTTTTAAAGAGGTCAGCTCATTATTCTCATTTGCTTCCACACATGTTTACAGCACTTATATCTGAAAGAAAGATGTTACTTGATAGATGGTTTGCACACAGTGTAGTTTCAAGCAGTTAAGCATACAACTGTTTTCATATGCTTCCATACAAAAGTTTTCATACAGTTCTATGTTAATGAATGAAGATAATACCTGAAAAATTCTATATAGTTTTGGTCAGTTAAGAACAGCAATTGTGAACTGCAGGATACCATGCACATACCTTAGCCTTAACCAAACCCTAACCCTAACCAGTACCATAACCCTAACCCTAAACCTAACACTCTGGAGAGGTCTCTGAACTGCAGATTACCAGGCACATATCCTCACCCTAACCCTAACCCTAACCCTATCTGTAGATCTGACAAAATGGGTTCCTGAGTTCACAATAAGGAAAGCTGAGAAGCAGCCTAGTTATTCTCAAGAAGATACCAAACTTTTTAGAATTGGTAATATTTATGGAAATGGGTGTAAAGGTAGAGATAAAAAAACAGAAGGAACAACTGAATATCTATTTAAAGAGCATTTAGAGGCTCAAATCCCCTCCTTGCCTTGGCTCAATAGATAGCTGTCATGACTATTCCACCCCAGCAGAAGTCTAGGGTTTTCTTCTCTGGAGAGGTCTCTGAACTGCATGATTATCAGGCACATACCATAACCCTAACCCTAACTTAAACATAACTATAACCTATAACCCCCACCATCTAACCCCTAACCTTTAACGTAACACTAACCCTAAACCTAACACTTTCAAAAGGTCTCTGAACTGCAAGATGCCAGGCACATATTCTCACCCTGGTCCTAAACCTAACCCTCACCTGTCCCTCACTATATCCCTCACCCTAACATGAACCATAACCCTAGATCTGAGGCGGAAAAAGCGAAGATATGGTATATATAATGGAATATTACTCAGCTATTAAAAAATTATAAAATCTTGCCATTTGCAATGACATGGATGGGGCTAGAGAGTATTATACTAAGTGCAGTAAGTCAGTCAGAGAAAGATAAATACCATATGATGTCACTCATATATGGAAATTAAGAAACAAAACAAATGAACAAAGGAGGAAAGAGAGAGAGAGAGAAACCATGAAACAGCCTCTTAAGTATAGAGAACAACTGACTGGTACTAGAGGGGAGATGGGTCCAGAAATGGGTTAAATATGTGATGGAGATTAAGGAGTGCACTTGTGATGAGCACTGGGTGTTGTATAGAACTGTTTAATCACTATATTATACACCTGAAATGAGTATTACACTCCATATTAACTGGAATTTAAATAAAATCTTTTTTTAAAAAGGAGTAGGATATAGAAGAATTGAATAATGCAATTAAGAAAATGAATATATATAGAGAGAATATATAATAATATAGAATATTACCAACAACTATAGACTATTTATAAGAATGACATATGCTGGGTCATAAAAAATGCCTGAACAAACATCAAATGAGTGAAATCATTCAGAGTCTACATTCTGAACACAGCATAATTAAGCTAGAAATTAATAACAAAAAGATAATTAGAAAATTGCATGCTTAAAAATTTTAAAAAAATTCAAGACATTGATAAACTAGGGGGAAAATCACAATAATTTTTTTTTTAGATTTTATTTATTTATTTGACAGAGAGAGAGAGACAGTGAGAGAAGGAACACAAGCAGGGGGAGTGGGAGAGGGAGAAGCAGGCTTCCTGCCAAGCAGGGAGCCCGATGTGGGGCTTGATCCCAGGACCCTGGGATCATGACCTGAGCCAAAGGCAGACCCTTATGACTGAGCCACCCAGGTGCCCCCACACTAAAATATTTTAAATTATTTGAACTGAATGCTAATAGCCCATATCAAAACTTCTGCCATGCAGCTAAAGTTTTACCCAGAATGAAATCTATGTACTTAAAGAAGCAAAACTAAAAACTATTTTACTCAGTATCCATTAAAAAGTAAAAGACAACAGGAAACTAAACGTAAAGCAAAAGCAAAAGCAAAAGGAAGAAAATAATAAAGGTAAGAAATTAATGAACTGGAAATATATATATATATATATGCAATAAAAAGAATCAATTGTTCCAAAAGTTTTTTTTTAAGACTAATAAAATTGAATTAAATTAAAACTTCTGGCAAAGCTGGTCAAAGAAAAGACAGAAAGACTGCCCATAGCAAGAAATTTAGCTATTACTGCAAATCCTATAGAGGTTAGAAATATAGTAAGAGAATATTAAGGACAAATTTGGGCCAATAAATTTTAAAATGTAGTTGCAATAGACAGTCCTAGAAGAATGAAACTTACTAAGACAGATGCAAGAAAATCTGGGAAATCTTACATATATTAAAGTAACTTAATCCATACTTTTAAACCTATCCACCAAAAAAAACTCCAGACTCAAGTGATTTCAGCAATGAATTCTACCACATTTAAGCAAAAAACAACATTAATCTTATCTATGCCCTTCCAAAAATTAGAAAAATAAGAAACAATTACCAATTACTTTTGGAAAGTCAGAATAACTTGATACCAAGCCTGGCAAGGACATTACAAATTATTACAATTACAGAACAACCTCACCCATAAACACAGATAAAAAATTTAAACAAAATATTCATAATTTAAATACAGGTCAAATTTGAAAATCAGCAAGGACATGGAAGACATACACAACACTATAACAAACATGATTTAATTGAAATTTACATAAGATATCAACCAACTACAGCAGAAACCACATTCATTTCAAGCACACATAAAACATTCTCCAGGATAAACCACATGCGATGGTATAAAATAAGTCTCAGTAAATGTAAAAGGAAATCATTCCAAGTATGTCCCCAACCACAATGGAATTTGATTAAAAATCAGTAACAGAAATGAATTAAAAATGCCCTAAATATTTGGAAATTTAACAACATATTTCTAAGTAGCCCAAAGGTGAAAAAGAAATCACAGGAGATCAAAAGTGTTTTGCACTGATTTAAAACAAAAATTACAACATATCAAAATGTGTGAGATATAGCTAAAGCAGTGCTTAAAGAGAAATCTGTAGCTATAAACATCTTATTTTTTATCTTCAACAGTTAATTTTACTTTATTTTTTAAAAATTTTTTATTTAAATTCAATTTCATTAACATATACTGTATTATTAGTTTCAGAGGTAGAATTTAGTGTTTCATCAGTTGCATATAACACCCAATGATCATTATATAAGGTGCCCTCCTTAATGCCCATCACCCAGTTACTCCATCCCCCCATCCACCTCCCCTTGAACAAACATCTTATTAATGAAAAAAGATTTCAAATCAATAAGTGTTCACCTTTAGAAACTATAAAAAGAAGAGCAAATTCAATCTAAACAAGAAGGAAAGAAATAATAAAGATCTGAAGGGAAATCAATAAAGTAGAAAAGAGAAAATAGAGGGGAAAAAATGAAAAAAATGTTCGTGCTTATACAAAGATTTTTAAAAATTCATGAGCCTTGTGGTGGAGCACGATGGTGGAGGAGTAGGAGACCTGGATTTCGTCTGGTCTCAGGAATTCAGCTGAATAGGGATCAAACCATTCTGAACACCTACGAACTCAACAGGAGATCGAAGAGAAGAATAGCAACAACTCTCTGAACAGAAAAGCGACCACTTACTGGAAGGTAGGACATGTGGAGAAGTGAATCCGAGGCGATATTCAGGAGGATAGATGGCGGGGGAGGGGGCCTCCGTCGGCCGCTTCTGGCAAGTGATAGAGCCGCGGAGCACAAAATCGGAACTTTGAGAAGTCGGCTCCGCGGAGGGACGTCGCTCCAGTGGCTAAGCTGGAGGCGGAACCCTCGCGGGACAGTGTGGTCTCAGGACCCTCAGGGTCACAGAAAGACTGGGGGTGCCTGAGTGCGGCAGAGCCCCCAGGTATTAGAGCGGGGAAGCCGGCTGCAGAGACAGAGCTGAAGAGCAAGCTCTCAGCTCGGGGTTGCAATAAACTGTGATCGCTGAGAGTTGGGCCACTGCTCCTCCAGTAGGGACCCAACAAGCGACAGATCCGGGGAGACGCCCCTCCCTCCCCTGGGAGAAGTGGCACGGGAGCACACCGCAGGGATCTGCTGGGTTTGGAGACTCCACATGGGGTCGGGTGTCAGAGATAGAAATGCTCGATCACAGGGTAAGCACGGAGTGCGGCCAGAGACCAGGGAGACGGGAGTGACTGACTGCTTTTCTCTGGGGGCGCACTGAGGAGCGGGGCCCCGAGTTCTCGGCTCCTCCGGGGCAGAGATTGGGAGGCCACCATTTTCACTCTCGTCCTCCAAAGCTTGCAGGGAACAAAAGCTCCCGAGAGCAAACCCAAGCAGATTACTTAGCCTGGAGGGGCAAAGACATTTGGAAACCAGGGCAACAGGCCCCTCCCCCAGAAGATCAGCATGTACAGCCAACCAAAACCAAGTTTACCGATCAAGGAGAAAGGGAGAACTCCAGCGCTAGGGGAATACAGCACATAGAATTCATGGCTTTTTTACCATGATTCATTAGTTTTTCAAAGTTAATTTTTTTAACTGTTTTTTTTAATTTTTCTTTTTCCCTTTTTCAACCAACATCTTATCAATCCCTTTTTGAAAAAAAAAATTTTATTTTTCATTTTTAGTCATATTCTATCCCTTCATAGTAGATACCCTTATTTTTGGCATATATATAGAAGTTGTCCTCTCTTTAAAATTTTGAGATACAGTTTCTTCTGACAGATCAAAATATACCCTAAATCAGTAGAGTATGGCTTTGTTCTAGTCTCCTGACTGATCATATTCTATCCCTTTTTTTCTTTTTTTTTTAAATCATCTTTCTTTTTTCAAACAACTTCTTATATTATCAATTCCTTTTATACAATCTTTTATAATTTTCATCTTTACAGTAATCTTCCATCCCTTCATTGTATCAACCCTTATTTTGTACATATATGTCTTTCTTTCTTTAAAATTTTAGGAGGCACTTTCTTCTAACAGACCAAAATACACCAAAAATCTAGTGTATGGCACTGATCTATGAACTAGCCTAACCATATTTGATCATATTCTGTTTTTTTTTTTTTTGGTTGTTTTCTGTTTTTGTTTGTTTTTATCTTTTTCTCTTTTTTTTTTTTCTCTTTTTTCTTTCTTTCCCTTTCTTTTCCCCTGGTTTCCGATCTTTTCTGATTTGTTTAGAGTATATTTGCTGGGGACACTGTTAACCTGTTAGCATTTTGTTCTCTCATTCATCTGTTCTCCTCTGGACAAAATGACAAGATGAAAAAATCAGCTCAGCAAAAAGAACAAGAGGTAGTACCGTCTGACAGGGACTTACTCAAATGGACATTAGTAGGAGGTCGGGCCTAGAGTTCAGAATCATGATTTTAAAGATACTAGCTGGGCTTGAAAAAAGCGTGGAAGTTATTAGAGAAACCCTTCCTGGAGAAATAAAAGAACTAAAATCTAACCAAATCGAAATCAAAAGGCTATTAATGAAGTGCAATAAAAAATGGGGGCACCAACTGCTAGGATAAATGAGACAGAAGAGAGAATCAGCAATACAGAAGACCAAATGATGGAAAATAAAGAGGCTGAGAAAAAGAGAGAGAAACAACTACTGGATAACGGGGCAGAATTCGAGAGATAAGCGATACGATAAGATGAAAAAACTTTGGAATAATTGGGATCACAGAAGAAGAAGAGAGGGGCAGAAGGTATATTGGAGCAAATAATAGCAGGGAATTTCCCTAATGTGAGGAAGGAAACAGGCATCAAAATCCAGGAGGCACAGAGAACCCCTCTCAAAATCAATAAAAATAGGTCAACACCCCGACATCTAATAGTAAAATTTACAAGTCTCAGGGACAAAGAGAAAATTCTGAAAGCAGCTCAGGAGAAGAGATATATAACCTACAATGGTAGAAACACTAGATTAGCAACAGACCTATCCATAGAGACCTGGCAGGCCAGAAGGGACTGGCATGATATCTTCAGAGGACTAAACAAGAAAAATATGCAGCCAAGAATACTATATCCAGCTAGGCTATGATTGAAAATAGAAGGAGAGATAAAAAGCTTCCAGGACAAAAAAAACTAAAGGAATTTGCAAATACGAAACCAGCACTGCAAGAAATATTCAAAGGGGTCCTCTAAGCAAAGAGAGAGCCTAAAAGCAGCATAGATCAGAAAGGAACACAGACAATATACAGTAACAGTCACCTTACAGGCAATGCAATGGCACTAAATTCATATCTTTCAATAGTTACCCTGAATGTAAATGGGCTAAATGCCCCAATCAAAAGACACAGTCTATCAGAATGGATTAAAAAACAAGACCCATCAATATGCTGTCTGCAAGAGACTCATTTTAGACCCAAAGACACCCCCAGATTGAAAGTGAGGGGGTGGAAAACCATTGACCATGCTAATGGACACCAAAAGAAAGCTGGGGTGGCAATCCTTATATCAGACAAATTAGATTTTAAAACAAAGACTGTAATAAGACATGAGGAAGGACACTATATCCTACTTAAAGGGTCTATCCAACAAGAAGATCTAACAACTGTAAATATCTATGCCCCGAACATGGGAGCAGCCAATTATATAAGGCAATTAATAACAAAAGCAAAAAAACACATGGACAACAATACAATAATAGTGGGGGACTTTAACACCCCCCACACTGAAATGGAAAGATTATCTAAGCAAAAGATCAACAAGGAAATAAAGACTTTAAACAACACACTGGGCCAAATGGACTTCACAGATATATTCAGAATATTCCATCCCAAAGCAAGGGAATACACATTCTTCTCTAGTGCCCATGGAACATTCTCCAGAATAGATCACATCCTAGGTCACAAATCAGGTCTCAACTGGTACCAAAAGATTGGGATTATTCCCTGCATTTTTTCAGACCACAGTGCTTTGAAACTAGAACTAAATCACAAGGGGAAAGTCGGAAAGAACTCAAATCCATGGAGGCTAAAGAGCATCCTACTAAAGAATGAATGGGTCAACCAGGAAATTAAAGAAGAATTAAAAAAATTCATGGAAACCAAAGAAAATGAAATACACAACTGTTCAAAATCTTTGGGATACAGCAAAGGCAGTCCTAGGAGGAAAGTATATAGCAATACAAGCCTTTCTCAAGAAACAAGAAAGGTCACAAATACACAACCTAACCCTACACCTAAAGGAGCTAGCGAAAGAACAGCAAATAAAGCCTAAACCCAGCAGGAGACGAGAAATAATAAAGATCAGAGCAGAAATCAATGAAATAGAAACCAAAAGAACAGTAGACAGAACAACGAAACTAGGAGCTGGTTCTTTGAAAGAATTAACAAGATTGATAAGCCCCTGGCCAGACTTATCCAAAAGAAAAGAGACATGACCCAAATCCACAAAATCATGAGAGAAAGAGGAGAGATCACAACCAGCACCAAAGGAATACAAACAATTATAAGAACATATTATGAGCAACTCTATTCCAGCAAATTAGATAACCTGGAAGAAATGGATGCATTCCTAGAGATGTATCAACTACCAAAACTGAACCAGGAAGAAATAGAAAACCTGAACAGACCTATAACCACTAAGGAAATTAAAGCAGTCATCAAAAATCTCCCAAGAAAGAAAAGCCCAAGGCCAGATGGCTTCCCAGGGGAATTCTACCAAACATTTAAGGAAGAATTAATACCTATTCTCCTGAAAATGTTCCAAAATATAGAAATGGAAGGAAAACTTCCAAACTCATATTATGAGGCCAGCATTACCTCGATCCCAAAACCAGACAAAGACCCCATCAAAAAGAGGAATTACAGACCAATATCCTTGATGAACATGGATGCAAAAATTCTCACCAAAATACTAGCCAATAGGACCCAACAGTACATTAAAAGGATTATTCACCATGACCAAGTGGGATTTATCCCTGGGCTGCAAGGCTGGTTCAACATCCGCAAATCAGTCAACATGATACAATGCATTAGCAAAAGAAAGAACAAGAATCATATGATCCTCTCAATAGATGCAGAAAAAGCATTTGACAAAGTACAGCATCCTTTCTTGATCAAAACTCTTCAGAGTATAGGGATAGAGGCTACATACCTCAATATCATAAAAGCCATCTATGAAAAACCTACAGCGAATATCATTCTCAATGGGGAAAAGCTGAGAGCTTTCCCCCTAAGGTCAGGAACACGGCAGGGATGTGCACTATCACCATTGCTATTCAACATAGTATTAGAAGTCCTAGCCACAGCAATCAGACAACAAAAAGAAATCAAAGGCATCCAAACTGGCAAAGAGGAAGTCAAACTCTCACTCTTTGCAGATGATGTGATACTTTATGTGGAAAACCCAAAGGACTCCACCCCAAAACTGCTAGAATTCATACAGGAATTCAGTAAAGTGGCAGGATATAAAATCAATGCACAGAAATCAGTGGCATTCCTATACACCAAGAACAAGACAGAAGAGAGACAAATCAAGGAGTCGATCTCATTTACAATTGCACCCAAAACCATAAGATACCTAGGAATAAATCTAACCAAAGAGGCAAAGGATCTGTACTCAGAAAACTATAAAATACTCATGAAAGAAATTGAGGAAGACACAAAGAAATGGAAAAACGTTCCATGCTCATGAATTGGAAGAACAAACATTGTGAAGATGTCAAAGCTACCTAGAGCAATCTACACGTTCAATGCAATCCCCATCAAAATACCATCCACTTTTTTCAAAGAAATGGAACAAATAATCCTAAAATTTGTATGGAACCAGAAGAGACCCCGAATAGCCAGAGGAATATTGAAAAGGAAAAGCAAAGCTGGCGGCATCACAATTCCAGACTTCCAGCTCTATTACAAAGCTGTCATCATCAAGACAGTATGGTACTGGCACAAAAACAGACACATAGATCAATGGAACAGAACCGAGAGCCCAGAAATGGACCCTCAACTCCATGGTCAACTCATCTTTGACAAAGCAGGAAAGAATGTCCAATGGAAAAAAGACAGTCTCTTCAACAAATGGTGTTGGGAAAATTGGATAGCCACATGCAGAAGAATGAACCTGGACCATTTCCTTACACCACACACAAAAAGAGACTCCAAATGGTTGAAAGACCTAAACGTGAGACAGGCGGCCATCAAAATCCTAAAGGAGAACACAGGCAGCAACCTCTTCGACCTCAGCCACAGCAACTTCTTCCTAGAAACATCGCCAAAGGCAAGGGAAGCCAGGGCAAAAATGAACTACTGGGTTTTCATCAAGATAAAAAGCTTTTGCACAGCAAAAGAAACAGTCCACAAAACCAAAAGACAACTGACAGAATGGGAGAAAATATTTGCAAATGACATATCAGATAAAGGGCTAGTATCCAAAATCTGTAAAGAACTTATCAAACTCAACACCCAAAGAACAAATAATCCAATCCAGAAATGGGCAGAAGACATGAACAGACATTTTTCCAAAGAAGACATCCAAATGGCCAACAGACACATGAAAAAGTGCTCCACATCGCTCAGCATCAGGGAAATCCAAATCAAAACCTCAATGAGATACCACCTCACACCCGTCAGAATGGCTAAAATTAACAAGTCAGGAAACGACAGATGTTGGCGGGGATGTGGAGAAAGGGGAACCCTCCCACACTGTTGGTGGGAATGCAAGCTGGTGCAACCCCTCTGGAAAACAGTATGGAGGTTCCTCAAACGGTTGAAAATAGAGCTACCATACGATCCAGCAATTGCACTACTGGGTATTTACCACAAAGATACAAATGTAGGGATCCAAAGGGTTATATGCACCCCGATGTTTATAGCAACAATGTCCACAATAACCAAACTGTGGAAAGAGCCAAGATGTCCATCGACAGATGAATGGATAAAGAAGATGTGGTATATATACACAATGGAATATTATGCAGCCATCGAAAGGAATGAGATCTTGCCATTTGCAACGACGTGGATGGAACTGGAGGGTGTTACGCTCAGTGAAATAAGTCAATCAGAGAAAGACATGTATCATATGACCTCACTGATATGCGGAATTCTTAATCTCAGGAAACAAACTGAGGGTTGCTGGAGTGGTGGGGGAGGTGGGAGGGATGGGGTGGCTTGGTGATAGGCATTGGGGAGAGTATGTGTTATGGCGAGTGCTGTGAATTGTGCAAGACTTTTGAATCACAGATCTGTACCTCTGAAACAATGCAATATATGTTAAGGGAAAAAAAAAGAAGATAGCAGGAGGGGAAGAATGAAGGGGGGAAATCGGAGGGGGAGACCAACTATGAGAGACGATGGACTCTGAAAAAGAAACTGAGGGTTCTAGAGGGGAGGGGTGTGGGAGGATGGGTTAGCCTGGTGATGGGTATTAAAGAGGGCACGTTCTGCATGTAGCACTGGGTGTTATGCACAAACAGTGAATCATTGAACACTACATCCAAAACTAATGATGTAATGTATGGTGATTAACACAACAATAAAAAAATTTAAAAAAAATTCATGAGCCTTTAGCTAGCCTAACCAGAGAAAAAAGAGAAAACAAAAATTTCCAAATTTAGGAATGAAAGAAGGGATATCACTTCCACACGTACAAAAATTAAAGGGATTTTAATGGAATATCATGAGCAACTTTGTTCTAACAAATTAGACAACTTATATGAAATGAAAAATACACAATTACAAAATTTTAATTTCATTTAAATTTAAATTGTAGTAATTTAAAATCTACCATAATCTAAGGACCAGACTTGGATGGCTTCACTAGCAAATTATTTCAAATATTTGAAAAAGAATAAAAAACGTGATTTCTACACAAAATCTTCAGACAATAGAGGAGGAAGAAACACTTCCAAACTCATTCTTTAAAGCCAACATTACTCTGATACTAAGGCCAAGGATAAGATAAATGAAGAAAAGTACAGACTAATATTCCTCATAAATATAGATGCATAAATCCTTTACAAAATTTTAAACTGAATACAACATATAAAAACAATCAACAACATTACCAAGAAAGATTTATCCCAGGATTGCAAGGTTGGCACATAATATGAAAATCAATAAATGTAATTCACCATATTAATAGCATAAAGGACAAATAATACATAATCATCTCAATAGACACAGAAAAACTATTTGATAAAATTTAATCTTCCATGATAGAAGCTCTCAACAAAATAGAAAGAAAAGGAAACTGTCTCAACCAGGAAAAGAAAGGCAACTACAAAAAACCTATAGCTAGTATTACACTTAATGGTGAATGCCTAAATCCTTTCCCTCTAAAATCATGAACAAGACAAGACACCATCTCTCTCCAACATTGTACAGAAGGTTCTAGTTTATGCAATAAGATAAGAAGAAGAAATAAAAGGCAACCATGTTAGATATAAGAAGTAAAACTGTCTTTTTTCACAGATTACATGATAGTCTACCTAGCAAATTTGACAGAATCTGCAAAAAAACTAACAGAATTAAAAGGTAAGTTTAAGAAGATTGCAGGACCGGAGACCAATGTTAAAAATAAACTGAATTTCTATGTGCTACCATTGAATAATTGGAAAATGACATTAATATCAAAAAATACTTAGGAATAATTTTGACAAAAAAGTGCAAAACTATACACTAAAAATTACAAATCATTGAAAAAAACTAAGGATCTAAATAGAGAAATACACTATATTCATGTATTTGGAAGAGTCGATATTGTTAAGATGGTAATTTCCCCTAAACTGATCTATAGTTTCAATGCAATCCCAATATAAATATTAGCAATTTATTTTGTAGAAAATGACAAGCTGATCTCAAGATTTATATGGAAACACTAAGGATCTAGAATAGCAAAAACACTTTTTAAAGAGAAGACCACAGTTTGAGGACCAACACTACCTGTTTTCAACACCTATTATAAATCTTCATTAATATAGACAGTGGGGTATTAATGAAAGAGCAGACACGTGGATCAATGGAACAGAACAGAGAGTCTAGAAACAGACCCACACATCTATGGCCAACTGATTTTTTACAAATGTGTCAAGTAAATTCAGTGAAAAATGAACAGTCTTTTCCACAAATAGAGTGGAATTGTATATGTATATGCAAAAAAAATATTGAACCAAATTTCACAACATATGCTAAATTACCTCAAAATAAATCCTAAATCTAAATATAAAACCTAAAACTACAAAACTTCTAGAAGAACACAGAAGATAAAATTTTTGTGACCTTGGGTCAGGCAAAGATTTCTTAGACAAAATTCATTAATCATAAAATTTTAAAAATGGATAAAATAGACTTCATCAAATAAGAAATGTCTTTGAAAAACACTAAGAGAAAAATAAAAAGATAATTCACCAGATGAGAGAAAATATTTACAAGATACATATCTGATAAAGATATATAAAGAACTCTGAAAACTCAATAATAAAGCATCATTAAAAATGAGCAAAATATTTGAACAGATACTCCACTAAAAATGAGATACAACTAAAAATATGAGATACAACTGGCAAATAAGCAAATGAAGAGATGATCAACATAATTACTTATTAGAAAAAATCATATTAAAATAATAATTAGATTCAGTACCTCATATTTGAATGTGGGTGTGGGTACAGGGCATCTAGAAGTCATACACTGCTGATAGAAATGTAAAATGGTTCAACCATTTTGGAAAATACTTCAGCAGTTTTTTTTATAAAATATAAATTACTGTACAACTCATCAATCTTCCAGGTATTTACTCAAGTGAAATGAAGATAATATATCCATACAAAAACCTAAATGTGGATGTTTAGAGAAGCTTTACTGATAATTGTCAAAAACTGGAAAAACAAAAGAAAACAAATGTTCATCAGCTGGTGAAGGGATAAACAAACTATGGTACACTCACACAATGGAATACTGCTTAGCAACAAAATTAATGAATTACAGATATTTTCAGCAACATAGATGAATCTCAAAAACCTTAGACTAAAGAAAAGGAGCCAGATTTATATACAGACTATATATTGTATGATTATATCTATATTATATTCTTACAAAGGCAAAACTATAGGGACAGGGAACAGCATTACCAGGGAATGGGGACAAGGGTAGGGAACTGACTATGAAAGCAAATGTGTGTGCGCTTCAGTGTAATGGGAAAATTCCACATATTGATATCTTTTTTTAAAGATTTTATTTATTTATGTATTTATGTATTTATTATTTATTTATTTATTTATTTTTAGAGAGAGAGGGCAAAGTGGGGAGGGGAAGAGGAGAGGGAGAGAGAATCTCAAGCAGACTCAGCACTGAGCACAGAGCTGACACAGGGTTAGATCTCACAACCAGGAAACCAGACTTGAGCCAAAACCAAGGGTCTGATGCTCAACCCACTGCACCACCAAGGCGCCCCCCCATATACTGGTATCTTTTTTTTTTTAAAGATTTTATTTATTTGAGAGAGAGAGAATGAGAGATAGAGAGCACGAGAGGGAAGAGGGTCAGAGGGACAAGCAGACTCCCTGCTGAGCAGGGAGCCCGATGCGGGACTCGATCCCGGGACTCCAGGATCATGACCTGAGCCAAAGGCAGTCGCTTAACCGACTGAGCCACTCAGGCGCCCCCATATACTGATATCTTGATAGTGCTGGAGGTTATACAACTGTATGCCTTGTCAAAAACCAAAGAAAGTTATACCTACACTAGGAGATTTCATCATATGCAAATTATACTTAAATAAACTTGACTTAAAAAGTAATCTGGGAGTGGAGTAGGATTGAGTGGGGAAATTTATGAAACAAGACTGGCCATTAGTTGATCACCATGGAAGACAGATGAGAGGGTACATCATTATTCTGCTCTGTCTACATTTGTATGTGTTTATACACAAAGGTTTTAAAAAAATCTGCAAATATGGGACGCCTGGGTGGCTCATACGGTTAAGCATCTGCCTTCAGCTCAGGTCATGATCCCAGGGTCCTGGGATCGAGTCCCATATCGGGCTCCTTGCTCCACAGGGAGCCGGCTTCTCACTCTGCCTGCCATTCCCCCTGCTTGTGCTCTCTCTCTCTCTCTCTCTCTCTGACAAATAAATAAATAAATCTTTAAAAAAAATCTTCAAAGATAGTTTAGTCTTAAGGAAATATTTAATTAATAATAATGATAACCAGGGAAGTATAGAACAAGCCAAGTTGCCATAAATAATTATGGTAAATAAAGAATTACATAAGAATTAGGGGTAGATATAAGCTATTGCTAAAGTTTTGGGTTAAATAGTAAGTTCAAGTGTGTTTGTTTCTTATTTTCAAAAATTGGTATAAAATACTGCCATGCATGTAGCAATGATGATAGTGTGTCATGAACTAAAGTTAACAACAAATCCAATTTTACACTGAGACTTTCAAACATGTAATACAATTTTATTCCCCTGATCAAGACACTTCAATGCCTTCTGATCTCATTCAGAGTAAAAACCAAAATCCCTTCAAGGTCCCACATGATCTAGGCCCTAGCTAACTCTCTGATTTATCTACTACTATTTTTTCATTCTCTTCAACAAATGCTGGCCTGTTCGCTATTCTTCAAATATACCAAGCATGTTCCCACCTTGTCATCTTTAGTCTTGCTGCACCCTCTGCCAGGAACACTCTTTCTCTTAAAAAGCCAATGGCTTGCTTCCTCACTTTCTTCAGATCTCTGTTCAAGTGTCCCTTATAAGTGAGGATTTCACTGAACACACTACAGACAACAGCACACATGTATACAGACACAACATTCTTGCAATGGCATTCATCTTGACCTGGTCAACCCTTACTCTATTAACTACCTACCTACAATTCCTTAACCTGCCAATCAGAAATTTACCCCATTAAGTACCATCTTTCTTCACAAAAATAATGACAATAGATAACATTTTGCTATTAAATCGTCAGGTCTAAAGTTAGTGGCTTAAGGAGCCTCAATACACAATTCTCTCTGGTTCTATTCCATTCCTATGCATCAATCTGCTTGGCACTTACTCCATACAAGGCAATGTGCTGAGTGATGAAATGTTCCTGAGAAGAGTAAGGTATGTATAAAGTCTTCCAAAGTTTAAAATCCAATTTGGTGAGGCGAGATCTTTACATATATAAAGAGAAATAATAGCACCTCACAGAACATGTTGTGAAAAAAAGTGTTGAAGATAATTAGGGATTGAGAGTTCAAATGAGGAAAACATCAAGGGACGCCTGAAGATAAAACTTCACAGAGGAAATGGGTTTTGGACAGCTTCTGAAGAATGTGGATAAGTGGGAGGAAGTTGAGGACAGTGATACAACTAAGTGTCAAATATGAAATGTACAAGATGTTTGGGAGACGTATGGCTGGAATGATGGATTTGGGTAAGACTTACAGTGGCGAATAAGGTCACAATGTCAAGTTGAGGCTCTGCATGATGCAAAATGTTTTCTGTGCTTCAGATGGGCAGAACTGGAGTATGCAGGAACTAACCATGTTTGTGTCTATGTATGCCTATGTGTTTAGTTGTATATATATATATTTAATAAACATAATGTGGAATATCTGATATTTGCTTATTACTTCATCCTTCTACTCTGCTTTTCCTTAAAGAACAACTAAAAAGTGATGTGAACTTTATGTTTTGCTTTCCTTTAAATTTTGGTCAGCCTATTTTGTATTATTGCAGGGTTCTCACTACTTAATAAATAAACATCCATTTATATCAGCTGTTGGGTTATTAACTATTCTCTGCATAGAGCATAAACATGTCTACATACCTGCTGTGTGATTTATTAACTTGTTATACCACGTGAAACACAATTAGGCACTCCTACTCTATTTTGTTTGTTCTGTGTTCTGGAATAAGAACTACAGTTTTGTATATTTGCTTATTTTTCAGACACATTTTTTAAAAATCCCCAATGCTTTATTTATGAGCTGGAGCCATTAATGAGAGTAAAATCAACACAACTTAGCTATATAAATTCTAATAGTCCTTTCCATCCAGAAAGGAAGGTGAAAAAACAGGAATTTGGCTTATTCTATGGGCTGGGAGTTAGGGAACCAAGGCTTTGTTGACACAGGAAAGGAAGGGAAGCCCCAAGCCAGGACAGCCCAGAGGGAAATATCTTGTTGCTTCCTGGGGTCTGGCTTCCTGCAGCCGCCAAGTTGTTAACACAAGTGCTGCCGTTCATATCTGCAAGCCCAAGGAGTGGTGGGAAGGGGGTGGAGAGGTGGCTGGAAGGTGATCAGGAGTGGAGGGTGGGGCCTGAGTTCTTCTCTTAAGTGTTAATGTAGTTAAGTGCTCTCTTGTGTCTTTCCCACCTCATTATACTTTTAGCTAAGAAACTCTTGTCAAAGAGTGGAAGCTGTGGACCACAGACTACCCCCACCTTTTTGACAAGTGGAAATAAGAGAGTGTCCCGGCAACCACATGGGAGCAAAGAAGCTTTCATATAGCTACAGACATGGAAAGAATCTGTTTCCAGGGGCCTCAAGTGGTTACTCTCACTTAAACTAAGTTTCATTAGTAAAGGCAGAAAAACAAAACTCTCACTATCTCTCTATCTATCTAATAGTTCTTTTTGTGTCTATAACTCATCTAATAGTAAAAAACTTGGTCATGAGATTTGTCCCTTGGAGCTGTCTTAGGAAAAGGAGAAGGGCAGAAAGAAATTGAATGGAAAGAAATACCCACAAGTCTGATATGAATTTCCTGGGTCATGGCAATGAAGAAAAGCAAACTCAGAGGCAGTTCGATTTGGGGGAGTAAAAACATTTTTGACCATGGAACAAACACTGCTTTTCTGACTTATATCCTATCACACACACAAAAAAAACATAACAAAAACCCATGCTCTCTGATAATGACAGGCCACAGTGCCTGGCATGGTGCCTGACACCTGGCAGGTCCTGAACAAGTGTTTATCTCTCCTTTTCCCTCTTATACGCTAGTATGCATAAGTATGTCTCCAAAAATAAGTACACTTAATTCATAAAGTCCAAACATAACAGATATATTAGATGCTTATTATTTATTAAAGTATTTCTGTTTTCCTTAGCAAATTGGTTAATGTATTTGAACCATACTCTCTGATTTGTATGTATTTCAGGGACAAACCAGTTACATAAAGTAAGGCAGAACTATAGACATGTTTTCCAAATGTGAGTAAATCTAATTTTGATGAGTTGAATCAAATATTAAATTTCCTTGGAGAGTTGGTTATTTGAAAGGGCCCCAAGGTGAATTCTTTTGGTAAAGCATAAACTCTTTCAGAATGGTGAAAAATTTCTGTGAAACTTGATGACAACTTCTCTTGGCCAGAAGAAGTGCTTGTCAAGTTTCCCAACAGTGGAGTCTAGGCAAAGTTCAGAGTGCAGCTACAGGAGGGTAAAGGAAAGAACAGGTTATGGGAGGGGGTGGGGAGATGATCCAGCAAGGAATTCTAACCTTGGCTAACAGATGGATGCATGGTTTCCAAGCACAAAATCATGCCTGCCTCTACCTTTTATTTTTCAGATTTTGGCAGTGAGGTTTCCTCATGCATGTACTAGCTACATTTTAAAAACTGAAAATGCAGTTGGGACTAAATCTGGAGAGAATTACATATGGGAGCCTCACATTACATATGAAGGCAAGATAAGTGATACCTGAAACCACGAAAGAAGAGAGGACACTCAAAAGAGTGTGCAGCTCAAGAAGGAGGGAAGGGACGACAAGCCCCTGAGAAGCATTAATGATTAAGGCACAGCAAAAGAATAGACTGAGAAAGGGTGGTCTGAAAGAAGGAGAAAAATTAGAAGAGTATGATATCACAGGAAGCCAATTAAGAGAGCCTTTCAAGGAAAGAATACCCAGATTACTTGTTGCAGATAAATTAGATAAAGCTTTGGAGATTAGACTTTAGACTTAGCATTCATGAGATCATTAGAGACAGGTGAAAGACCAGTTTCAGTGTAGAATAGACTTGGAAATAGGTGACCCATGCCTCTTGACCTTCAGCTTTTCCAGAGAGGCTACTGATAATCAAGTAGTGGTTCTTAAATCAAGATTGGATTCTCTTGGAAAACCTAAAGAAAAGGTAGTGTGTTGTTGTTTAAGAAAAAAGCAATGTGCTCAGAAATACCAGGTATGGGGATGGCACAGATGCTTTACTCTGGTAAATACAGAAATAATTATGTATTTTTGACTTAATGGTGTATCTCAACTTGCCTACATAAAAATTTTATTGCAAGTAAATCTTATACTTTTCTCAGTAAACAATTCTGCTTGTCAGTGACTCCATGATAATGAGACTATTTGCAGACAATACCTAGTTCTAGTCTCCTCCAACACAATTTCTGTGTCCTTGTCACCTGAGGATTCCTATACTTATATTAATTCCATGTATGCATTGGTGGTTCATAGATTATTTATTCAACAAGCACTTATTGAAAGAAGCATTCTAGAAGATAGCCAGGATGAATAAGGCATGTATCTTAACCACCTGCTAGATGAAATGAAATAATAAATAAATACACATATAATAGAATTAAATAAATGTTATAAGATGAATACAAGCAAACTCTCAGAAAAATGTGAACAAAAGAGTAATTAGACCTAATGCAGAGCAGGGGTTGATTCCAAATATTTCAAGTAAGAAGGTATGGTAAGGTGCATTAGCATTCCCTTCTTTCTTTCACTATTTTCATATATCTTATTTCTCAAATCTTTAAATACCTGCAGCTCTTCTTTGACATTATTTTTCAAGCTTTTCAAATCCCATAGAGTCCAATATCTGGCCTCCTATAAATGTAAAAATTAATATATAAATGTTTCTCAAATGAATGTGACACCATGTAGTGTTTATTGGGCATTGGTGTGCCATGGACTGTGTTTGAGGTCAGAACACATGATGCTTCTGATGGATGGGCAACAACAGTTTGCCCCTGGCCTCCTGGTCATGCTGGGAGAATTTCCAGACAGCACCTCCAAGAGTGTACATATCCTGTTTCAGCCTGCAAATGTATTACCATTAATACAAACATAGCTGACAACCAAAAGGTGATGCAAAACTGCCCAACATGGCTTGGGAAGTCAGGAAAGTTGATTAACTATTATTTCCTGATCTATAAATCATCAATTTCCAACCTCTTTGTGTGCTACCCATAAAAATACTGGCTGTGGGCCTTTGTTATACAAGGACATCTCATTTTTCACAATGACCTTGTAAATAATAATTAATACACTAAATGAAAGAGTATCCTGTTGTAAACCATGCAAAATCAGGTCAGATATTTAACTGCTTTGATAGTTAAGGAACATGCTAACCATGTATATGACTATATGTCCTAGTGAGCATTTCATTAAGGCTGTGACTCTCAGAATAGTCATTTGCATTAGTTTGTCAATAAAGTTACTGTGTATTCAGAGAAAGATCCTCCTTACTAATCACCTCTACTTAAGGACTAATAATAATCATGCTAATTTTTTAAAAAGGGATTATATATGCAGAACACTTTCTTTTTTTCCCTTTTTTTATTTAAATTCAATTAGCCAACTTATAGTACATCATTAGTTTCAGAGGTAGTGTTCAATAATTTATCAGTTTAACACTTTCAGTTATTAAAAACGTCCATACTCATATCATTTGGTTCACATAATCAGGTAGGTATCATTTTCCCTACTAAAAGGTGAGGAGAGTAAGATTCAGAGATAATTAAATTTCCCAAGATCAACCACTCATGTAAGTGACAGAAATGTGAAATTGCAAGAGCCATGACTTTCAGTAGCTTTCCGTAATGTCACTGTCTATTGAGGACATTTCTGTCACTAAAGGTGAGATTTATAGACTAGTTAACACTGGCATCTCCTAGGAGCTTGTTAGAAATGCAGAATATCAGGCCCTATTCTAGGCTGACTGAATCGGAAGCTGCAATTTTTGCAAGATTAGCAGATGATTCATATGTACATTACAATGATAGAAGGAATGAAAGCAATTACTTCAGAACAATTTTTTCAATGAGCAATTGATGGAAAAGCTCATTTATTCAGCACATGTTCAGTACCTGTTAAGTAATATTTACTCAATAAGTGATTTGAAGAGTTTAATTGATAACAGTTGTAAATTTAACGAAGTAGGAATTACAAAAACATTCAAGTATGGCTCTATCTACAGCCGTTTGCTTGCTTAATGATTTGATCGACTTCACAGATCAAGTCGATCAACTAGTCAATTAAAAAAACAAGTTTTTCCATTTTTCTAATAAAATGGACACTAACATAAGGTGGTTAAAAGGTGAAAATGCCCTTCTACTACTATTTTTCCTCAACGATTTATAGGTCTGCCTCACAGGCCACATACAGAGGTCATCACTGGCACCCTCCTGAACACAGCACTGGATTTACCATTAAACAGATTCTCAAAAATAGTCAGATGAAGTAATGAATGACTAAATGAAAATAAGTTGGGGTGCTGAGAGAATCATTCCATATATTATTTGCATAATTCCCACCATTTACTCATTTAATTCGTTAGCTACATTTCTTGAAAAATATCTCCTGAATATATTTAATCTTGATTTCTGTATTTAGGACACAACAAAACAGTCTGCTGATTATTGCTATTACTGATTATTGTTGTTGATTATTTAAGTAACCATTCATTTTTTAGGACTTTGACAGGGGAATTAAAAGAGGTTGTTACTATTTAACTATCATGAAGGAGACATTAAACTAGAAATGGAAACAGATTTCAGAAGTCTGGGGCAAAAAATCGAATTAGAATAATACCTCAAAAAGATGCAAATGATTAAGGTCTTTTTTGTATGTTATGTTAAACGCCATACATTACATCATTAGTTTTTGAATAGTGTTCCATGATTCATTGTTTGCGTATAACACCCAGTGCTCCATTCTGTATGTGCCCTCTTTAATACCCATCACCAGGCTAACCCATTGCCTGACCCCCCTCCCCTCTAGAACCCTCAGTTTGTTTCTCAGAGTCCATAGTCTCTCATAGTTCGTCTCCCCCTCCTATTTACTCCCCTTCATTTTTCCCTTCCTATCTTCTTTTTTTTTTTCTTAACATATAATGTATTATTTGTTTCAGAGGTACAGGTCTGCAATTCAACAGTCTCACACAATTCACAGCACTCACCATAGCACATACCCTCCCCAATGTCTATCACCCAGCCACCCCATCCCTCCCAACCCCCACCACTCCAGCAACTCTCAGTTTGTTTCCTGAGATTAAGAATTCCTCATATCAGTGAGATCATATGATACATGTCTTTCTCTGACTGACTTATTTCACTCAGCATAATACCCACCAGTTCCATCCACGTCGTTGCAAATGGCAAGATTTCATTCCTTTTAATGGCTGCATAATATTCCATTGTATATATCTACCACATCTTCTTTATCCATTCATCTGTTGATGGACATCTTGGCTCTTTCCATAGTTTGGCTATTGTGGACACTGCTGCTATAAACATTGGGGTACACTTACCCCTTCAGATACCTACATTTGTATATTTGGGGTAAATACCCAGTAGTTCAATTGCTGGGTTGTATGGTAGCTCTATTTTCAACTTTGTGAGTAAAAACTCCATACTGTTTTCCAGAGTAGCTGCACTAGCTTGCATTCCCACCAACAGTGGAAGAGGTTTCCCCTTTCTCTGCATCCCCGCCAACATCTGTCATTTCCTGACTTATCAATTTTAGGCATACTGACTGGTGTGGGGTGGTATCACATTGAGGTTTTGATTTGGATTTCCCTGATGCCGAGCGATGTTGAACACTTTTTCATGTGTCTGTTGGCCATTTGGATGTCTTCTTTGGAAAAAAGTCTATTCATATCTTCTACCCATTTATTGATTGGATCATTTGTTCTTTGGGTGTTGAGTTTAAGAAGTTCTTTATAGATTTTGGATACTAGCCCTTTATCTAATAGGTCATTTGCAAATATCTTCTCCCATTCTGTCAGTTGTCTTTTGATTTTGTTGACTGTTTCTCCTGCTGTGCAAAAGCTTTTTATCTTGATGAAGTCCCAGTAGTTCATTTTTGCCCTTATTTCTGTTGCCTTTGGTGATGTTTGTAGGAAGAAGTTGCTGAGGCTAAAGTTGAAGAGGTTGCTGCGTGTGTTCTCCTTTAGGATTTTTATTATTATTATTATGTTATGTTAATCACCATACATCACATCATTAGTTTTTTTTATTTTTTTAATAATCTTTATTGTTATGTTAATCACCATACATTACATCATTAGTTTTTGATGTAGTGTTCCATGATTCATTGTTTGTGCATAACACCCAGTGCTCTACGCAGAACATGCCCTCTTTAATACCCATCACCAGGCTAACCCATCCCCCCACCCCCCTCCCCTCTAGAACCCTCAGTTTGTTTCTCAGAGTACATAGTATCTCATGGTTTTTCTCTCCCTCTGATTCCACCCCCTTCGTTCTTCCGCTCCTGCTATCTTCTTCTTTTTTTTTTCTTTTTAACATATAATATATTATTTGTTTCAGAGGTATAGGTCTGTGATTCAACAGTCTTACACAATTCACAGCATTCACCATAGCACATACCCTCCCCAATGACCATCACCCAGCCACCCCATATCTCCCACCCCCCACCACTCCGTCAACTCCTTTAGGACTTTGATGGACTCTTGTCTCACATTTAGGTCTTTCAACCATTTGGAGTCTATTTTTGTGTGTGGTGTAAGGAAATGGTCCAGTTTCATTCTTCTGCATGTGGCTGTCCAATTTTCCCAACACCATTTATTGAAGAGACTGTCTTTTTTCCATTGGACATTCTTTCCTGCTTTGTCGAAGATTAGTTGACCATAGAGTTGAGGGTCCATTTCTGGGCTCTCTATTCTGTTCCATCGATTCATGTGTCTGTTTTTGTACCAGTACCATACTGTCTTGATGATGACAGCTTTGTAATAGAGCTGTAAGTCTGGAATTGTGATGCCGCAAGCTTTGCTTTTCTTTTTCAACATTCCTCTGCCTATTCTGGGTCTTTTCTGGTCTTTTAGGATTATTTGTTCCATTTCTTTGAAAAAAGTGGATGGTATTTTGATGGGGATTGCATTGAATGTGTAGATTGCTCTAGGTAGCATTGACATCTTCACAATATTTGTTCTTCCAATCAATGAGCATGGAACGTTTTTCCATTTCTTTGTACCTTCCTCAATTTCTTTCATGAGTATTTTATAGTTTTCTGAGTACAGATTCTTTGTTTCTTTGGGTGGATTTATTCCTAGGTTTTTATGGTTTTGGGAGCATTTGTAAATGGGATCGACTCCTTAATTTCTCTTTCTTCTGCCTTGTTGGTGTATAGCGATGCCACTGATTTCTGTGCATTGATTTTATATCCTGCCACTTTACTGAATTCCTGTATGAGTTCTAGCAGTTTTGGGGTGGAGTCTTTTGGGTTTTCCACATAAAGTATCACATCATTTGCAAACAGTGAGAGTTTGACTTCTTCTTTGCCTATTTGGATACCTTTGATTTCTTTTTGTTGTCTGATTGCTGTGACTAGGACTTCTAGTACTATGTTGAAGAGTAGTGGTGATAATGGATATCCCTGCCGTGTTCCTGACTTTAGGGGGAAAGCTCTCAGTTTTTCCCCATTGAGAGTGATATTCACTGTGGGTTTTTCATAGATGGCTTTTATGATATTGAGGTATGTATCCTCTATCCCTATACTCTGAAGAGTTTTGATCAAGAAAGGATGCTATACTTTGTCAAATGCTTTTTCTGCATCTATTGAGAGAATCAATGGTTCCTGTTCTTTCTTTTATTAATGTACTGTATCACATTGATTGATTTGCGGATGTTGAACCAAACTTGCAGCCCAGGAATAAATCCCACTTGGTCATGGTGAATAATCCTTTTAATGTACTGTTGGATATATTGGCTAGTATTCTGGTGAGAATTTAGTGTCTTTCCTCATGTCTTATTACAGTCTTTATTTTAAAATCCAATTTGTCTGATATAAGGATTGCCACCCCAGCTTTCTTTTGGTGTCCATTAGCATGTTAAATGGTTTTCCACCCTCTCACTTTCAATCTGGGTGGTGTCTTTGGGTCTAAAATGAGTTTTTTGCAGACAGCATATCAATGGGTCTTGTTTTTTTTTAATCCAATCTGATACCCTGTGTCTTTTGATTGGGGCATTTAGCCCATTTACAGTCAGGGTAACTATTGAAAGATATGAATTTAGTGCCATTGTATTGCCTGTAAGGTGACTGTTACTGTATATTGTCTGTGTTCCTTTCTGGTCTATGCTGCTTTTAGGCTCTCTCTTTGCTTAGAGGACCCCTTTCAGTATTTCTTGTAGGGCTGGTTTCGTGTTTCCAAATTCCTTTAGTTTTTGTTTGTCCTGGAAGCTTTTTGTCTCTTCTTCTATTTTCAATGACAGCCTAGCTGGATAGAGTATTCTTGGCTGCATATTTTTCTCATTTAGTGTTATGAATATATCAAGCCAGTCTTTTCTGGCCTGCCAGGTCTCTGTGGATAGGTTGTTGCCAATCTATTGTTTCTACCATTGTAGGTTACAGACCTCTTGTCCTGAGCTGCTTTCAGGATTTTCTCTTTGTTTCTGAGACTCATAAGTTTTACTATTAGATGTCGGGGTGTTGACCTATTTTTATTGATTTTGAGGGGAGTTCTCTGTGCCTCCTGGATTTTAATGCCTGTTTCCTTCCCCAAATTAGGGAAGTTCTCTGCTATAATTTGCTCCAATATACGTTCTGCCCCTCTCTGTCTTTCTTCTTCTTCTGGGATCCCAATTATTCTAATGTTGTTTCATCTTATGGTATCGCTTATCTCTCGAATCCTGCCCTCATGATCCAGTAGTTGTTTATTTCTCTTTTTCTCAACTTCTTCATTTTCCATCATTTGGTCTTCTATATCACTAATTCTCTCTTCTGCCTCATTTATCCTAGCAGTTAGAGCCTCCATTTTTTATTGCACCTCATTAATAGCCTTTGTGAATTTGACTTGGTTAGATTTTAGTCCTTTTATTTCTCCAGAAAGGGTTTCTCTAATATCTTCCATGCTTTTTTCAAGCCCAGCTAGTATCTTTAAAATCATCATTCTGGGGGCGCCTGGGTGGTTCAGTCGGTTAAGCAGCTGCCTTCGGCTCAGGTCATGATCCCAGGGTCCTGGGATCGAGCCCCACGTCAGGCTCCCTGCTCAGTGGAGAGCATGCTTCTTCCTCTCCCTCTCCCTGCTGTTCTGCCTACTTGTGCTCTCTCTCTCTCTAATAAATAAATAAAATCTTTAAAAATAAAATAATAATAAAATAAAATAAAATAAAATAAAATCATCATTCTGAACTCCAGTTCCGACATCTTACTAATGTCTGTACTGATTAGGTCCCTGGCAGTCGGTACTCCCTCTTGTTCTTCTTTTTGAGGTGATTTTTTCCATCTTGTCATTTTGTCCAGAGGAGAATAGATGAATGAGAGAACAAAATGCTAACAGGATAACAACGACCTCAGAAAAACATACACTAAACAAATCAGAAGAAACCTTCCAGAAAGTGGTCGCTTTTCTGTTCAGAGAGTTGCTGCTATTCTTTTCTTTGATCTCCTATTGAGTTCGTAGGTGTTCAGAATGGTTTGATCCCTATCTAGTTGAATTCCTGGGACCAGACGAAATTTAGGTCTCCTACTCCTCCGCCATCTTGCTCCTCCACAACGGATTAAGGTCTTAAGCACATTGTTCTTTATTAATAGCAGTGTTTTTTTGGAAAACACTCTATGCTTTTCCTTTCTCTCTTTCTTTCACCCTTTATTCAACATTTTATTTCTCAATCCAGTCATCTATCTTTTTTATTCAGAACCCATATGAATACATGCAGATTTATGATTATATCCTTCTTCTTTTGCTTTAGTTTGTATTCATGCCAAACTTACATTTATTTTATTTTATAATTACCTAAAGCACAGCATACTTTTGCTTTATTCAAATAGATTATAACTAGATTATAACAATAAAGACTAACATTTTTAGGCTACTTGGTTATTCTGGAGGTTTAGAAGATCACATGGATTGTCATGTGCCAACTGACCACTAATCTATCAAGAATATGGTCTGAGTTTGAATTAACTATCCCATGGGGGATTTCGTTGCAATGTACAAGTATGGCCTTATTGTTTCTATGGGGACCTTTCAGTCAGAATAGTCTGACCCTTGGAGGCTGACATTCCCAATCTTAATGGACCTTTTAGTGATGTCCACATTAAAAACTATAAAAACCCATTTTTCTTCATGCCTATGAAATTATGAAATCAAGACTGTAAGATTTATTGCTAACAATATACAGCTTCCTTGCAATAGGTGTTATGTTGCATTAACAGAGATGCTATACATCTCTAACTAGCTTTTTGTTAGGGTATAATAAAGTGTTTTGTACTTAAAGACATTTGTGAATGTTATACAGATTTTGAATTCCATGTGAAAATCCAGGAAAAGACATGAAATGTGCATTCCTTTAACAGGGGTAGGATCTTATTTCTATCTCTGACACTGACTTCCTATTAACTTAGAGAAAAATCATAAAATCATAAGGTGAGATGGTCCTCTAAATAATCACATATACATATTTGCATTTTGTGTCCTACTAACTTCCAAAAGGATTTAATTGATTTATAGATTGAAAAACCAAAAGAATAAGACATGAAGAGAAAACAGATACTACATAAACTTTTTAAAAGACCTTTAATGCACTGATTTTTAAGTGATTCCAATATTTGGACATTACCTCTGGGTCTAAGCTTTCTTGGAAAGAAAAACAAAGAAATACATCCATAGTATTTTAAGGTCTCCCACCCAAATTTTTCAAGAAACCTGGGTACTTATTTATTTCAAAGGAGCCAATCCTGCTTCCAAATGCCAAGACAGAGAAAAAAACTGGATGTCCACCATGTCCAATTGCCATTGTTTTGCTGCTACCACTTAATCTAATGAGTTTTTATTCATGGCTTTCCCCTTCACTGGTTAGGCAGAGTAACATGCTCAGGACTGATTAAGTTACGGCTGTGTTTAGCTTACATGCCTGAGCCTAGCCATTCTTTCTGAAGCAGGTCAGTTGTGTAAGGGTAGCAGAAACACTTTTCTTCCAGTGGCTTTTAATCAGATTTTCCTAATAGTAACACTGATTCTTTTTTTAAGATTCTTGATTGTATATCTTTACTCACTTCCTGCTGAAAACTAAGCATTGTGTACTAAGAGATATTGAGACAAGCCATTTCTTGAGGTTTTGAAGGATCACTTAAACCATACTCCAAGAAAATAAGTGGCTAATAGACTTATATTTCATTCATTTGTATAAAACAAACCTTTATGAGTGCCTCCAATCTGCCAGACACTCTTCTAGGCTCCCAGGAAACTACAGTGAATAAATCTGACCAAGTCCCTGCAACCACAAAGTTACATTCTAGTGAAAAGATGAATAAAAAACAAACATCAAGATATTTAATGGAAGGTAATGGTATGTATTATGAAGATAAAGCAATGAACTAGAGAATGAGACAGGTTATTTTAGATAGAGTTGTCACAGAAGGACAATTTAACATTGAGTGACGTAGGGAGTAAGCCATGTAGATTCTGAGAGAAGAAAATTATAGGAAAACAGCATGTGCAAAGCCCCGAGGACAGCATATGCTTGGCAAGCTCAAGGAACAGCGAGGAGACCAGTGTGTTTGGAGCAGAGTCAACAATGGAGAAGTTGCACATGAGGCCAGAAATATAATCAGGGACAAAAATGTAGATCCTTAAAGACCATGGTAAGAACTCTGGATTGAATCTATGTGAGTTGGGAGGACTTTGAAAGGTTTTAAGTATGAGACTGACACAACCTGATTTGTGTTTTAGAAAAGAAACCTGGACAATTATGTGAAAACTAAATAGTGTGGGGCATGAAGTGGTGGGGTAACAGTGGAAACAGAGAGAACAACAGGAGCAGTTGAAAAAATATAGCACTGATAATTTGCCATTAGATTTAATATGATGGAGTTTATTGGTAGCCTTGACAAGAGCTGTTTCATCAGACTGGTAGAGATAAAACACTTTTTATACAGCCTTCTATCCTCTACTTCTATCATGAGCTGGCTTTGAGATTCTAGTGGAATTCATTCATTCAATTTAGCATTTTGGGGGGTGGGGGGGAGAATTACTATGTGCCAAGGACCACACTTCTTATTAGAGATACCACAGATTAATAAAACATTGTTCTTATTTGTCACCAACTAGGAAAGACAGACACATAGAATGATAAATTATAACTCAATATAGTAAACACATTATCTTCTTGTTGGAATGAAATGTATACAATAAGAGCTCAATCACTTTTCTTCATGAGTGTTTAACCCATCTGAAAATGGCCAGAGGTTTAAGAAACACATCAAACATGTTCTTTTCTCCCTTAATTTGTATAAATTTTTTTTTAAAAAAAGAAGCTAAATTGTTAAATGGTTTTACAAATAGTAGTCTCACATTCAAAAAATGGTTTTCTTGCTTTGCATTTATTGCCTATTGTCCCATCCCATTTACACAGGACATGTATGGGATAATTTTTTTTTCCATTTCCTGGAACAGAAGAGAAAGCTATGCAAAGGATGAAAATGTGGAAAAAAACTGCCATAGCAAGGACACTTACAAATCTAGGGCAGAGTGTTTATATTCCCTAACACAACACAAAAACCTAATAAACCAAGCAAGAGGACATACTTGAGTGACCACACCATAACCCTTTCAAAGAAACACACTGACTGGGAATTATCCGAATGCTTTGTGTGTGCAAGAGTGTGTGTGTATGTGCATGTATGTGTGTTTGTGTGGTCATACAATTTAACAAGTGCAGCTGTGTTTATTCAATGATATAACATTCCACATATACATAGAGCACACATGTGGCTGGAGATCACTCATAGCTTCATTCTTGGAAAAAATATAAGTAGAAATATTGTACAACCCATGAAAACCAACTCACATACACATAAATGCAGAGAGATGCTTAAAGTAAATTTATAGTTGAAATCACTGTTTTGAAACCTGAAACTATTGATTTAACTGAATAACTAGATGCAGTCCATTTAGAAGAACTTCTGAGAATAGCCGTACACCTGAATAAAAAGGATTGGAAAATCATATTTATATGAAAATGTTAAAAGAAAAAAAGTGTGATAACTTACTGTTTTGAAATATGCAAAAGGTATACTACAGAAGACAATAACCCACATTTTCTGTGAATAAAAGAGATACATATGGAATTAGATAAAGAGAATTTTGTCTTACAAAAAGAAGCTTTGTCAAATACTGAACTGCATTGCAAAAATGGAGATTAAGAACGTATTTCAGTTCAACAGATATTTTTAACGTGCAAACGACTATGAAAAATACTGAAATTCTCTTTAGGAACTTACTGTCTTTTCTCAAGACCTTCTTTTCCTATCTTGTCCTGTGGTAAAACATGAAGAACATAGAATCTAATGACTGCTGTGGAAAGAAGAACCCAGGGCAAAACAGAGAGAACTGACAACCCTAAATGTTGGCTCATAATCTGAACAACTGGAACACTCAGACATTGCTGGTGGGAGTGTAACTATGGCACGAAGAGCTCAGAAAACTGTTTGCGTTATTATCGAGTTAAACAGGCATTGACTCTATAACCCACTAATTCTACTCTTAGGCATTTACCCAAAAGAGATGAAAACATATGCCCACAAAAAGACCTATGTACAAGAATGTTTATAGAAGCTCTACTTGTAGTGGATAAAAACTGGAAACAACCCAAATGTCCAAATATCACAATAGATAAACTAATTGTGATATTTTCATAGAACCAAATACTACTCAGCAATTAAAAAATGAACTACTGATGCATGCAATAACAAGGATGAATCTCAAAAACATTTTTTTAAGTGAAGGAAGCCAGACACAAAATAGTATGCACTATACAATTCCATGTATATCAAGTTTAAGAATAAGTAAAATTGACCTACAGTGATGAAAATCAGAATGGTGGTTTCCTATTAGACATGGATGGGAACTGATGGACAGAGGGCAAAAGATAACTTTTTGTGATGACTGGTTATGCACATTGGAGTATACATTTATTAAAACTTATCAAACTGTATGCATTTTGTTTAATGTAAATTTTACCTCAATCAAAATAAATGCAATGATCAAAACTCTCCAATGACTTTTTATCTCACGTAGAATTAAATTAAACTTACTTTACATGGCCTCTAAAGTCCTTCTCTTTCTCTCAGATCAGTCTGTCCCTTGCACATTCCTTTCCAACCTCAAAGGCCTGCTTAGCATTTCTTGAACATGTGGGTGTATTCCTGCCTCAGACCTTACAACTTTTCTTCCTTCTGCTAGGAACTCTCCTCCTTACAGATCTAATCAACCTTCCTCACCTCATTCTGATCTTTGCTCAAATGGTCACCTTATTGGACAGTGTTCCCTAAACACATTTGCTAAAATGGCAATATCCTTCCCTAACACATATACTACATCTCATCACTCTTTATACCATCTCCCTCTTCTTTATAGTGCATACCAATCCCAGACATTATATAATTTATTCTTTTTTTTTTGTCTTTCTCCACTCCATAGAATTAAAACTTCTGCAGCTAAGACCTTTTTGTTATTCAGTGATATATTCCCTAGTGCCTAGGAAATGTCTGATACATAGATAATAAATATTTGTTGAATGATTGGATAGATAAACAGAGGTTACATCAGTGAGAGGGTAGAGGAGATGCAAACATCAGTCGGGGAACAAACTAGATATTCCACCTACTTATTATTGCCTAACAAACCTCCCCAAACTAATGGCTGAAAACAACAACAAAAGTTTTTGTTCAAATCTCTAAATTGGGCAGGGCATACCAGAAACAGCTAATCTGTTCCATGTAGGGTCAGCCTTGGTGGCTTGACTGGGGTAAAAAGGATGCACTTTCAAGGTGCACATGACAGCTGGGAGCTCAGCCAACTAGAGGCATCCACCAGTTCCCCCCATATGGGCATGGTGGCTAGGTTCTAAGAGCAAGCATTGCAAGAGACAGAAAGTTGAAACATCACATCCACACTATGACATCACGTAAGTAAGTACAGAACCCAGATTCAATGGGAGGTAATATAAACCTGATCTCTTGATAAGGTAAGAGCCGAAGAATTTTAGGGTCATTTTTTACAACCACCACACAAGATGGTCTTTTAGGAATGTTCTACTACCCTGAGATTTATAATTCTGTGATTTATTTTATTGCAGAGCTTTTCAAAATTCATGTAAAGAGAAGTTATTTGTTTAATGCTACAAAGCCATAGTTCAAAAACCACTAGCTAATTATACTAATATTAAAGTTATGATTATGTACTAGATGTAGCGTGTTAAAATGTTTTATATACTAGATCTCATTATTTTTAAATTTACAAACATGTATATAACGTTTACTATATACCAGGCACTCTTCTTAGCGATTTAAAGATAAAACCTAATTTAATCCATGTAATAATCCCATAAATTAAGTGCTATTATTATCCCCATGCTATAGATTGGAAAACCTATACAAGAAGGGATTAAACACCTTACACGAAGTCACACAGCCAATGAGGATGGAGCCAGGTTTTGAACCTGCAGTCAGATCCCAGAGCCTGTACCCTTAACCACAGTGTTATATTTCTCTCATAATCTACCCAGTAATCCTATAAGGTAAATACTATTGTTATCCCCATGTGACAGAAGAAAAAACTGATACTTAGAGCAGTTATGTAACCTTCCCAAGGTACATTTACTTATATGCTCCAAGCACTGTGCCAGGATTTTATACAATGTTTCTATCCTCATAGCAAAACTGCAAGATAAATGTGTCAAAACTGAGAATCAAATGTGAAATAAGTTGTTCTAGGTCACATAGCTAGCAAGTATTAGAGCTGGGATTCAAACTCAGGTGTATGTGGCTGCAAAACCAGGCCTTTTCACTTTGCATTGCCCTCATCTTCAGGGGAAGGACAAGGAGAGAGGGATGGAGCAGCTGATACTAGAAGAGAATATCCTTCCCACACTGGGGATTTTTGGTAAACTTCTGAGAGGGCTGGAACAGAGATGCCCTGAGGTGATAAGAGATCTACAGATTATTAGGAGAGGTTTCCTGGTTCTATTGTTAGATTATAAATGCCAGTTCCATATTTTTCTCTCTCCCATGGAGAAGTAGTTTTACTTTCCCTTCTCTGCTCTAGGACATGACCTGTTTTTCATTGCAGCCATCATCTTCAGCCCAACTGATAGAGGAGGAAGGTGAAGTGATGAAAGTCAACATCTACCCAGGGACCTCTTGTGGTTTAGTCAATTAATTGTTGGTCCTTTGGGGAGAGGGGAGTGGAAGAAGAGTGAGGAGCAAAGGAAGAGATGAGAAAAAAAGAAATAAACTAATCTCCTGAACCTGTCAGGGTGCCTCTCAACTTTTCCTATGAAGATGTCCCCTGTGGCCCATTTAGAGCCATTTACCAAACCTTTTTCAGATTTCTTTGATTTTAACATCTGCTTTCCTCCTTCTTCCCTGCACAGTCCTATGCTTCCTGGATACGTGGCAGTCAGCCTTTGATCTTGGTGCCTCTGGTTAACTGCATGCTGTAAGTTATCCCTCCTCAACCTAATTCTGGGCAATGATGAAATCTACATCCCTTCCTTCTTCACCCTCTTTATCACAAGCCTCCCATCCAGTCTGACATGAGTCGGACCATCCCTCCCACAGGGACTCACAGAACTCACTAATCCTTTACAAAGAACAGGGACTTTAGGCTATACACAGTCCCAGAGTTATTATGTTAATCCTATAAATCAACCATCCTGAAAAGTCAGAGAGGCCCCAAAGAAATCAGATTATCAGCAAATAAGAAGTTTGGTATAAAAACACAATTAGGTTAGGTAAGGAAATTCTCTGGGTTATTTGCATCATCACCATTATTACTGTTACTGAACTTCTCAATTTTGCCTCAAATTTGCCATGATACTGATTTAAGTGTGGGAAGAGCTGAAAAATACTTTAAAGACAAGCTAAAGTGGGGAAGGCTAACTTAATGAGAAGTCTAAATTGCAGAAGCTTTAAAAAAAAAGAACACAACTGTATTCTTATAAAATTATTCTGGTTATCTATGTTCCTAAGGATCCTTGCATAATAAAGAGATAACTTACAATAATTTTAAGTGTAATTAAACATTGCTTGAAAACATTTTCTCAAACAATTTTAATATTTCCAGTTGATAACTCCATCACATAGTATTTGTATTCAAATTACTCTTTAATGAGAGTGAAAACAAAGGTGAATGTAGGACCATTCCTAGGCAAATAATCATAAATTCTGAATAATGAAGATTTTATTGTACTACTTTTCTACCCTCTGGAGAAAACACCAGTAATATGTAAAACATTTCTTCTAATGAACAGGAAATACTTCCTATATTTTAAAATTATTCATTGTTATAAATTTCCCAGAGGAAACTGTTACTGCTACTTCTTGACATCAGAGTGAATTTTTCATTTTGTGACTTTTCCATGGCCAACATACACTAGCAATTACATTTTAGTCATAGACTCTCTCTACTCCACAGCATGTTTCTGGTAGTTATTCTCCACCTCCTAGCTGGTAGAAAAGCTTATGGAAACATTCAATGTGAAACAGACTGAACTAAACAACTAGAGTTTTAAGCATATCACTTTTTAATTATCTGGTACTTATGGGTCACCCATATCGTGCCCCTTTCTAGATAATAAGAATACGCTTTATTAGCCTACCATGTTAGAAGAGGGCCACAGGAAAGTGAAGGACATTTTTCTGTGTATACAATGATTTATTAATAACCAAAGAAGTAAAACACATATACCATGTTGTATAAAAAACATAATGTGGTTTTGGCTGAAATATTCGATAGAAAATGACCATGGAATCAAGAAAGTTGGCTTTCAGATCCATGCTTTTTAAACTGTTCTGTGGCACTAAATTGAGCCATGTTCCAAAAACTAAACAGAAGACAGGGAAGAGAAGGAATCTGAGACAGGAAGAGTGAGGGAAGGTATTCAGAGGCAGAGGTTCTTGATTGGATTTTACGGGCAGATGAAGGATGAAGCTGGCAAAGAGAAGGGAGAATATCTGTCCTAAGCAGTGGTGATCAGCACTTGCTAGGAGCAGACCTCCTCCCCATCAGCAGATGTTTTCAGACCTTCTTTGAAGCAATAAGCTACCCTTGCAGAACATGGGGTGGGCTGTCCTCATGCTGCTCAGGCAGGGGGTTCAACTTTGCTGACTCCATCATGTGCAGCTGATGGCGAAGGGTGAAGGTGCTGGAATGCCTGTCTTTGAGCCTCATCCCTCTTCATGACTCCCCAGAGAGAACTGTTAGTGGGGCGTTCCTGGCCATAAAAAATGATCCTCTTCCTGGGGACTAGATTATTTCACCTGGAAAACTCAAGCATCCTTTCTTCCTGCAAGCATTTGTCAATGGGACAGGACCTATTGGTCTCCAGAGTGGGGAGGGCTCCACCCCCTTCACGGCCTGCCCCTAGAGTTCTGAGATTCAGCTGCTGGCATTATTGCAGTCTCTGCTCTCCTTATTGCCCATATCCCCAGCACAACCTGGTCTTTTAGAGTTTATAATCTATGTACACAATTCTGAGAGTAGCCTTTGAGACAAATATTTCTCAACCTGCCTACTTCCAGTGAACCAATTAAACCTAACAGCTGGTATTTACACAGCACTTACCTTCCAGGGAGCTCAGAGCCTTTTCCAGTGATAGACTCTAATCCTTCCCCAAGCTCTGTGCAATAAGAAGCATTAATACCATTCCTCTGATACATAAGAGGAAGACTGAGCCAAGGAATGTGTAATGGTTTGCTTAATATTGCATTCATTAAACTTTTTTTTTCCCAATTATGTTCTTGTTACTGCATTGTAAGGTACTTTCACATATATTAACTCATTTTTCCTCAAATTTTCTCGATAAGAATCACCTAAGGCTCTTGTTAAACTACTTTCCTGACCCCTGTCATGGACAGTCTCATCTAAGGGGTCTACAACGAGACCCAGGAAGTTGTGTGTTTGTCCAGGTGATTTTTTTCTCTTTTTTTGTGAAGTATAACATTACAGATGATTATTATCATTAGGAAAGTTTGGAAACACCCTTTATTTCATTGAGTTTTCACAGTAACCCTGGGTGATATTATTATGCACCTTTATAGATAAAGAAACATGGGACCAGTGTATCAATATAAAAAAACCGAGATATAAAATCAACTCTAACTCTCACAGACAAGAGGTGACAGTTGATTAACTTCTTTTATTTCTTGGGTTTCCCGAATCACACCTTCTCAGTTAAACAGTTTTTTAAAAAGCTATTCATCTGGGGTTTGAGCTATATACATAATTTCTACCAAGACCTGGGCCATACATTAGTGCCATGAGAAATTCTTAGTAGAAATTGTTCAAAATAGACTCTTTCTCCTTTTCCAAAAACATCTCATTTATTAATTTAAGCTCATTTTCTGGGTGCCCCCTTGGACTGTTCCTCACCCCTATTCAATTGTGGTAACTACTGTTTTCTTCTCCTGCTCCCTCGCCATCGCTCACTCATCATGGCCAATTTTAAACTACCAAAGATTTAACAACGAGCTTAAAAGATTCCTGAATATTGAACAGGCATGAACCAGCTCTAGCATATCTCTGTATAAATCTGATCCCAGAAAAAATTAATTAATTTTTCTCCAGATTTTCTATTGCTTTCCACTGGGTACCCTATTTACTAGTACACAAAGATTACTCACCCCTCCCCAGACATACTCTGTCTTGTTCCACCACTACACCTTTCTTCAAGGTGGTCTATTTGCATTTCTGGCAAATAGACCATCTTCCTCATCTCCTCAAAGCCTATTTCAAATGCTTCCTGTTTCCTGAGTATAACACTTGATCTAACTCTGATGATACTTACAACTTTCTATCTTGTATTAGAACTATATTTACTTGTGACCCATATAATTACTGGATAAAGGCTCTGTCTGCATTGCCTCTGTATTCTCACAGCACTGAGATCAATGCCTGGTGCAAGCAAACACTTAAAGCCACTTTGACAACCATCTATCACATGCCTCCAATGTAACAGGCACTATCTTAGCCTAATGGAGGAAAAATTCAGCACCTGAAGAATTAGAGACCTTAAATTGAGGTTCTGTGGGGAAGCTTCATAGTCAGATGGACCATGTAAGTTGACTACTAACCCAATATATTTGGAACAAGTTAATGACAGCACTAAGTAGACAGCTTCCACCCAAGACCATTGGAATAATTAGTCTAGATCAGAGGTCAGCAAACTTTTTCTATAAAGGACCAAATAGCAAATACTGTAAGTTTTTGGTCCAGAAGGTCTCTACCAAAATGGCTCAACTCTGCCATTGTAGTGCAAAAGCAGCTATAGGCTATAAATAAACAAAATGAGCAGAGCTGTATGCCAATAAAACTTTATTTATAAACACAGGGAACAAGACAGATTTGGCCCTCAGGTTGTAACTTATAAACTGCTGGTCTAGATACTTGAAAGCTCTGATTTCCAAACTGTCACGTGAATGCTTTTGTTCACTTTCCTTTGGGTGTTAGTATTCCTTTTTACTAGTTTCTAACAGCCCATCGTGATTTTCTTACTAATAAATGTGCTTAAGTCTAGGCTTCATTAGAGATAATCACCACTCTAACTATAATTTAGCTAAATCAGGTATTCATAGTGCAGCCAATCTGAAAAACAGTATAAAGACATGTTACACTGAATTTGCCAGTAATGATACAACTTATAGATAATACATAAATGAAGTGAAATGCCTTTGCAACAGAAGATAATACAGATATTATTGGGATGCAACTATTACTGCTGTCATGATAACATCTAGAGGTAATATATTTAAGTTCAATTCAGGTTAACTATATCTCTTATAAAGTACCTGACTCCCTTTTCCTGTAGTGAAGTCAGTATCTCCAATGCCAACACAGGACCAAGACTAAATTGTTCTATGGTACTAGTAGATCATTTGTAGTGTATGACTCTCTAACATCCTAAATGTTTCCTACAAGAAGTCTGTATGGATATAACCATTCCCAAGAAAATAAATAATAATTGGTAAAACAAATTCCTAAGGTTAATTATCTCACCATAGAAGCTGGAAAACTTGATATGGTCATCAAAAATGAGTTCCCTACTTTGGATGTTGTAGGAAATAATGCAGCTCTTATCCTGAGTATACAACTGATCTTTTTAAATTCCTTTGCCAAAGTAATTATGGAAAATAAAATAGCCTTAGATTTCCTTCTGGCAAACTAGGAGAAATCTGACCCCTTTCCAATACTTCATGTTGTTTCTGGATTAACAACATAGGCAAAACAGAGAAATCTATATCTAAGCTAAAATAAAAGGCAACCTGGCCATCTAAGGAAGACCCAAGGAGTCAATGGGATTGTTTCCTTGGTCAAGTCTGAGAAGTCTTGTTTTATTATTTGGAAGTGACTATTGTTTCCTTAAAATATTTTAGTTATATTTGTCACACAAATTGTTCAATATGTTTTCCAGAGTCTTAAGTGTTTCCATGCAGTCACTTTTCCAACAGATGACTGACCAAATAACAAGAAAACAAAGAACAGGATAAAATCATGCTGATAACATTCAACTGAAATTCAGATATCTGCAAACAAAACCTCATGTTCAAAGAGATGGTGAAAATATGAATAATGCTTTATGTCTTTCTTGAAACTTTAGCTAGAAGAGAACCTAAAGGATGACTGAAAAAAATTTTTAATTTTCCACACCCCTAGAAGACCAATTGGTCTTATAGTAAGGATGGCTAGTAGACACCAGAATAAATTTTAAACTTGTTTGATCAATAAATAAGAATTCAGTAGCAATGGAAACATCAGAATTGTTTTTAAATGTATTTACTCAAATCAAAGTCAAACTGTCTTTATGAACACACTTCTGCAGGCCAACCAATTATTGAAAACTGCTTGCTTCTGAAGGTCAGCTGATCAGGAATGGGTTAATTCCAATGACTACTTCTGAGACCATACAATCAACAGCGCCCCTTCCCCCAAATAATCACACTTCAACCGTTGTACCAACTTTTATTTGCAACTCTGAACTTCTATCAGTCTCTGAACCCTATGCCTCTAAGAGTCCTAATATATGACCAACAGTCTTTCCTGCTTAGAGAAACTGCAACTGAAAAACTTATCTCCTGTACTTAAATTCAGCATTGTGGGCTTTTATTTGTTGGTTTGTTTCACCACCATTTTGAGTGATGGTTTCACACTTTGAGAAGATGGAGAAACATAACAAGATAGAAAGGGCATTCTAGGTACTAGGGTTAACTTGGACAAAGACATAGAAGCACAAAGGTACTTGGGTGAGTTCAGGAATGTGGAACCCCTTGCAGTAGCTGCTTGACATTGGAAAGGTCAACTGAGAACTAGATTTTGTACTTTAGAGGCCAACATAAGGAGGTCATATTTTATCTGCTAGGTATTGAGGGCTCGTCAAATATTTTAAGGAGGGGTATTATAATTAAATATGAGTTTTAGGGGATGAAAAATTCAGTGCCAAGGTCACTGGCTGAAGTGACCTTGATATAGTCAATATCTATATTAGAGATAGACTACTGAAATCTTAAGACTGAGAGAGGTAAGGAAATTAGAGTTAAGGATGAGATTTTTTATTTGAATGATTTATTGGAAGAGAGAGAAGGGAAGGAAGGGAAGGGAAGGGAAAGAAAGGGAAAGGAAGGGAAGAGAAGGGAGAAGGGAAGGAAAGGGAAAAGGGAAGGGAAAGGAAGGGGGCGCCTGGGTGGCTCAGTCATTCAGTGTCTGCCTTTGGCTCAGGTCATGATCCCGGGGTCCTGGGATCGAGCCCCGCATTGGGCTCCCTGCTCGGCAGGAAGCCTGCTTTTCCCTCTCCCACTCCCCCTGCTTGTGTTCCCTCTCTCGCTATGTCTCTATCTGTCAAATAAATGAATAAAATCTTCAAAAAAAAAAAAAGGAAGGGAAAAGGGCAGGAGGGAAGGATGAGAGAGGAATTAGTGTAAGATTAGGTTGCTAACAAGTGTGGACAAGGGAAGAAATGTGAGCAAGATTTAATTATGTTAAAGTCTTCATACACTCAGCAATCAACATTTATCTCTGACCCTTCAATCTCTAGACCAACAACTTGAACATCCACCCATCTCAAGAAGACCAGCCTAAGGCAAGTGATAAAAGGATAAAGAAAGGAGATTTTTAAAAATGTAGATTAAGAGGTACAAACTTCCAGATATAAAATAAATAAGTCACAGAGATGAAAAGTACAGCATAGGGAATATAGTCAATAATATTGTAATAACGTTGTATGGTGACAGATGGTAGCTACATTTTATAATGTATGTAAATGTCAAATCACTATGTTGTAACCTGAAACTAATGTAACATTGTATGTTAATTATACTTCAATTTTAAAATAACTTTTTTTAAAAGTATATGTTTTTCAGTGCTTAGTCCTCTCCTCATCCTGTGTTTCTTTCTTGCATTTATCCAGAAGCTCTTCCTTACTTCCCCAGCAATCCACTATCCAACACTGGTGATCCACCACCCCAGGTTTATGCATCGAGTAAAACAATCTACACAACTGATAAATTATTAAATACTACATCTGAAACTAATGATATACTATAAGATGGCTAATTAAATTTAAATTACAAAAATAAAATAAAAAATAAATAAGAAAAAAAAATCTGGGCTTTGGGCCCCGCCCTCCCCTCATTTCCCATCTAAACAAACATGAAGTTGTTTGGTGAGTTAAAAAGCAAACTCTTATTTAGGTAGGAGAGTAAGGTGCTGGTATTTGGGCTCTAATTGTTAGAAATGGCTTCATGAACAGATTTACCAAACGTTTCTTGGAACATGATCGATTAGGACAATTGTATGGAAATTTCAGGGTCCTCTTATTACCTTACCTTATTACCTCTTATTAAGAGGTGTGACTTAAGGAAGCAGCTATGACTTAAGGAGGAAGCTAGCAAAAGAGAAAGCAGGAATGCCGACAGGCTCTGTACTAAAAAGTTGTAAGATTTATGTACATACCATTCATCTATGATCACTGCATCCCTCCATCCCCAATACACACAGACACACACAGACACACACACACACACACACACACACACACACACACCACTTTGCACTACCACCATGGCCATACTGATAAAGTGACTACCAAATAATCCTGCTCTTCCATAGACCTCTTCCAACTATTTGGGGCCATTTTTCCTATCCCAGAAACACAAACTATGAGGTAGTAAATACGAATGAATTTATTCCTTTACCAACTGCTATCAGTGGAAGCTCAAAAATACTAATACTCATTGAATGATGATACTACTTTCCAGGTACTTTGTTAAGTGCTTCATATGTATTCCCCACAATATAGTACCTATTTTATATCCATTTATAGATGAGGAAATGGAATTTGATAAATTTACATTGTACATACAGCAGGGATTAATGTAGGTTTGTTTATTTTTAGAGTTCAAGCTTTTAACCACTGTTATATTATCTTTCCAATACAAACCCAAGAACTTAAAATTATGCATAACATAGGACCCATCTAAATATCCTTCCTAATTTTCAAGCACCACTACCACCTTTGTGACTTTTTTCTTCAAATCTGTGCAAAAGTTGCTTTCTAGCCTTATTATTAAAAAATTAAAATGTTGATTAAGGGGACAATTCTTCACACATTTAGCCAAAGCTTTCACTCTCCTAAGAGTGGTTTTGGGCTCAAATAATAATGAAAAATTACATTTCCATTTGATCTGGGTTATTTGAACAATGCTTCCTTCCCATGTACATTTCCTACTGAGACTTTAATATCTCACCCTTTACATTAATCTCCTAGGACTACCATTAAAAATAGTACCAGATACTGGGTGGCTTAATGACAAAAATTTATTTTCTCACATTTCTGGAGGCCTGAAGTCTGAGATCAATGTGTCAGCAGGGTTGGTTTCTTCTAAGGCTTCTCTCCCTGGCTTGTAGATGGCTATCTTCTCCCTTTATCCTTACATTGTCTTCAATGTCTCTCCACATGTCTATGTCTCTTCTTATAAGGGCACCAGTCATCTTGGATTAGGACCAAACCTAATGACCTAATTTTAACTTAATTATCTCTTAAGAACCCTATTTCCTGGGTGCCTGGGTAGCTCAGTCGTTAAGTGTCTGCCTTTGGCTCAAGTTATGATCCCGGAGTCCTGGGATCAAGTCCCACATTGCGCTCCCTGCTCGGCGGGAAGGCTGGCTTCTCCCTCTCCACTCCCCCTGCTTGTGTTCTCTCTCTCGCTGTCAAATAAATAAAATCTTTAAAAAAAAAAAAAGAACCCTATTTCCATGTAGTCACATTCTGAGATACTAGGAGTTAGAACTTCAACGTATGGATTTGGAATCAGGGTACAAATCTCAGCCCATAACATACTCCAAGCCCTGAATCAGCACCAAGCATGATACCGATGGTCAGAAAATGGATAAAACTTTTACTGGTCAGATAACTGTCCAGAAAAGCAAAGGTAATTAGATAGGTATTTATTTATTAAAAAAGAAAATGGTGGCTTGAGAGATGTTCGAGGAAAGGCTGAGTTTAAATTTCCCCTTCTGGGTGAGTAAAGCTAAGCTTTGCTCTGAGGGTGTAGCTGGGAGTGTGAGCTGAGGAGGGTAGGTCTAACCTTGGCTCTCCTGCGGACTTGGTGTGTGGCCTAGCAGTTCAATGGCCCCACATCTCAATTTCCTCCTCCTTCACTCCCAGGGGCCATGACAGTGAATTAAGGCAAAGGCAGAGTCTTTGGGGGTCCCTTAGTGAGAAAAGCTGAGCTAGTTGAAGGTTTAACCACACAGGGTAGGTGGCTTAAATATTCTTCCATCATTACATGTTCAAGCGATAAACCTCTCAGACTTGCTTTCTAGCCTGCAGCAAATATTTTTTGAGAATTTAGAATTACCCACTGAGATGTTTTTGAGCTGTAGTGCACCAAGGGATTTGACCGTAAAAGCTTTCACTCTGGCTTTTGCTTAGCTTCGAGCAGAGGATTATATTTAGACCTGCTGCTTTATTTTCATGCTTATAGTTTAGGGCCTTAGGAGTCTGAACAAGTTCTCTTGGTCTTCCCTGGGGTTTAAGATGTCTGAAAACAAAATAAAGTCTCTCTTTTCAGGCTTTTCTTGAGCCGGTTTAAACAAACAAACAAAAATAAAGCTGAGGGGATGATGCAAGAGGACAGACCCTAATTTACTTGGTAAACACAGGCACGATAAACTGTAATTGCCCATCCCTTCACCTTCTTTGGCTATGTGGACAATCAACCCACCATACAATTTATCTTGTAAATTTCAGGGATTCCTTGGTAGAATTGTTCTCATGGCCTTGTATTCCATGGGAACCTTTATGAGGCTGAGATTCCTCTGGGGTTTACCACTTAGGGCCCTGAGCAATAGAACACAGTTGACTTCCTTCAAGCTTTAAGTGGGGGGTATCATACTATCCCCTCTTGAGAGCTTAAATCCAAAATACAGAATTCCTTTTGGGGATCCCAATGCAGTCCTAAATGATATATTCATCTCTCTCTTCGTCATACTATTTCTTTCTCTCTACTCCTCCCTGAGCTCTTCATTTTGTTTTTCCTTCTGCACTCTCTTTTAGGTCACCAGACTTAGGACTCCAAGCTTACTCTAAGTATACCATTTGTTTACTGGAAAGAAGGTTGGGCATAGAGAATTTAAAAACTTGAATTCCAAACCTAGCTCTACCATATACTACCAGCATGACCTTAGGCAAGACATCTTTTATTTCTTTAGGCTCTAACTCCCATGTCTGTAAAAAGGGGATAACAATAATGCTTGGCAGTTTTATTGTGAGCAGCTCATAAAGTAATAATAGGCAAAACTATCTGGAAAGAGAAACTACATACATTTGACTTCACATTAACCAGGACTCTGAATAAATCTCAAATTTGAAAAGCCTCAGAATCCTAATCTGTACAATGGAAATAATTATAGCTACCCTGCCTTCTTCATGATTAATTATGTAGATTAGGAGGTAAAATATGTATAAAAGAGCTTTATAAATTGAAAATCATTGAAATAATATAAAGTATCGCTTTCTGATTACTTCTTCACAGGGTGGAGGATGACAGTTCAGGATCAACTTGAGTGATATTGTTGAGGGATGGAGTCAAAAGTCAGTATTGCCCACTTGTTCTGGTTCTTTTCTCTCTCTCTCTCCCTTAGGATGGAATGCTATGTTGAAAAGACTTTCCTTTTCTGTCTGACGTGATTTCTTTCTGCACTACAGGCTGTTCTCCAAAATGAATAATGACAATGCCATCTCTTCGATGAGGCAGAACACCAACACTAAATTGTGTCATTGCTTGTCTCATGCTGTAAGGTAGCATGTGGTGGGCCCAGGATCCCAGTTAGGGAATGGCCACCCTGGTGAGCTGAACAGATATAACCTGTTGAATCCATTGCCCAGATCCCTTGGCAGCCATTTAATATTATTACTTTCCCTTCTTTTCTTGGAATTGTGCTTCCTCCTGTCTCCATATGAAGCATGAGTGAATAGGAAGAAGGCTGGGAAGACAAAGGGGCTCAAAACAAGAACAAAAGATAATAATGACAGCAACTCACATTTGTAGAGTGTTTTACAGTTTATAAAGCCCTCTAAAATGTTACATATGGTTCTTACTCTCTGCATAACTCATGCAAATTATCTCACTTCCACACCTCAGTTCCTCATCTGTAAAATGGTGAAAACGCCTACTTCATAGGATTTTGAGGACTGAAAACTAATGTATGAAAACAGTCTAAAAGTGTGTCTGGAACTCAATCCTTCATTTACTTAACAATATTTTGGAATGCCTACTACATCTTAGATACTGGACTAGTAACTGGGAAAAGATTAGTAAAGAGGACACACTTAAGCCCCTACTACCCTAATGGTCCTTACACCCTGATGGCATACAGTGAGCACATGCATGCGTGCACACACACACACACACAAAGATAGCTGATATTATTAACAGAGAAATGAGAATTAAAAGAAATGTATAATTTAAAGAAAGTATGAAGATATAATTTATTTTTATTAGGAGATCAGATAGTATTAGGAAGGTAGGGAAAAGGCAAAAGCAAGAATTATTCTCAAGGTTCTAGAGGCTCAGATGAAACGATTGTGTTTCCATACACAGAGATTCAGACAGAAAGACTGTTTGGGTGGGTGGCAGTCAGCCTCCATAGTGGCTCCCAAAGATCACCACTCCCAGAGAAAGGGAGTGAGGTCTGGACCTTTCAATGACAAGTGATGGGATATCACTTTCAAGATTAGGTAAAGGTTGTGATACCTGTCTTGCTTGTTCTCTTTTACTTGTGCCCTCTTGCTCTCACTCTCTCTCAAGGCCCTCACTCTGAGCAAAACCAGCCACCATGTTGTGAGTAGCCCACTGGAGAGGCCTACATGGCAAGGAACCAACGTTACTAAACAATAACTAGTGAGGACCTGAGGCTCTCAATTCACATGAAGGAGACTGCAAGTAAATTTTATGAGACCTACCAAAGTAGTGAGCTTGCAAGTGGATCCTTCCGCAGTCAAGAGATGATTGCAGCCCTGGCTGACACCTTGATTTCAACCTTTTGAGAGACTATAAGTCAACCAGTTAAGTTTTGCCCATATTCCTGACCCACAGAAACTATGAGATAAGACATGTTTGTTGTTTTAAGCCACTACATCTATATCATGAAAACATTTTTTATACAATAAATAATATAGAGTATGAAGATAATGAGTTCATTTTGGTGATTTTAGTTGAAGACACATAAGAGTCAACTAAGAATTAGCCATAGGCAGTGTGATATGTGTGTCTGGAGGTCATTTCCCTAAGAGGAGTAGTGAGAATAGAGGCTAGACTTCAGTGGATTGAGGAATGATGGAAGGTGGGAGAGTGGAAGACAGAGAGATTCCTCTTTTGAATAGTGTGATGTTCAAGGAAGAGGAGAAATACTGTGCCAGCTTCTTCCCAAGAGGAGAAAAGGAGTTCAAGAAAAGTTTTTTGTTTGTTTGTTTGTTTTTTTTTTAAATTTTTTATTGTTATGTTAATCACCATATATTACATCATTAGTTTTTGGTGCAGTGTTCCATGATTCATTGTTTGTTCAGAGAGTTGTTGCTACTCTCCTGTTCGATCTCCTGTTGAGTTCGTAGGTGTTCAGAATGGTTTGATCCCTATTCAGCTGAATTCCTGAGACCAGACAAAATCTAGGTCTCCTACTCCTCCGCCATCTTGCCGCACCCCTCTGTTTGTTTTTCAGATACACACTTAAGTAGAAAAAATTTTAATTGGTAAAAGGTGAGAATATTTATATGGAGGGAGAATTGCCCCAATTTAGCAGGCAAGCTCAAATATAAGGGAAAATTAAAAGATAATTAATGAAACAAGGTTCTAGACAGAGTAAGAGAAGAGGGAGCCAAAAGAATTAGTGAAGGGATTAGACAGAGCCAAGAGAGAAGTGCATTAGTGTTCTACTTTGCATAACAAATTACCACAGATATAGCAGCTTAAAACAACAAACACTTATTATCTCACAGTTTTTGAGTCAGGAATCCATGCATGGTTTAGCTGTGTCTTCTTGTCAAGGTCTCACAAGCCTGCAATAAAGGTGTTAGTTCCTTTCTATTTTCCTTTCTGTACCTTGGAGTCCTCTTTCAAACTCACAGAGTTGTTGGAAGAACTATGGTTGTAGAACTGAAGTCCCTGTTTTCTCGCTAGTTGTCAGCCAGCTCCTTGTTTTCAGTTCCTTGAGACCACCTTCAGTTCCTTGCTACAAGGCCCAGTCACAGACACTCACACAACATGGCAGCTTACTTCTTCAAGGTCAGCAGAAGAATCTTTCTCTAGTCTGTTAAGATGGGGTCTTATATAACAATGTAGTCAGGGGATTGACTTGCCCATCATTTTTGCCACATTCTGTTGGCTAAAAGCAAATCACAGGTTCTACCTACATTCAAGGGTTAGGGGTTGTACAGGAGCATAACTTATTGGGGGTTCACCTCACAGTGTCTCAACTGCAGGAAGGAAGAACAGGTGGAGACATAGATAACTCATTTTACATGGACATTTGCTGGGAAGATTTTTTTCAAGGGCTGTTCTGATGAGCAACTCATCTAACATGGGCAGGACATTCTCCTGGTCATGTAGTTATTAAGATGCTGAAAAGGCGAGGGTTCTAGAGGGGAGGGGGGGTGGAGGGATGGGTTAGCCTGGTGATGGGTATTAAAGAGGGCACATTCTGCATGGAGCACTGGGTGTTATGCACAAACAATGAATCATGGAACACTACATCAAAAACTAATGATGTAATGTATGGTGGTTAACATAACAATAAAAATTAAAAAAAAAAAGATGCTGAAAAGGCACCTTTCTTTTGCCCTAATGGCCCCTACTGGCATTTCAGTTATGGGGCATGTCTTCCTAATATCCAAACCAAGGAATAGGCCTAACAGTGAGTTTGAGAGGATATCTATCTTCGAGTTAAAATATTCAGAAATGCAAATTATAACACAACACAAGCAATTCTGAAGATAAGGAGCAGTCCTGCCTGAGGTGCAGTGGCTCTAGAGAGATACCATGTAGTGTAAAATAAACACTAGAAAGCAAGAAGTCAAACTGAGACTATGCAACCAGATACCTATGTAGACTGAAACAACTCATTACCTGACTCTACCACTCCGTTTCTCATCTGTAAGATGATGCTCCTAAAGTATATTGCTGGTTTCCAAGTGATACTTCTCAAACTATAAAGCAACTTCTACAAAGATGCTTTAGGTTTTCAGTAAATGAAAGGGTGTTTTCCACAAAACAATAAGATTTCAGTTTCCTGAGGAACCCATTAGTTCATCACTTTTATTTATCTACCTGACATTTCAGATTTCCTGTGCAATAAATCTGTGAAAAAGGAGTTCATCTCCTTTTAATTCCTCAAAATAAAGTGAAAATCACCATGCTAGTTAGTCTCTAGGGTCTAACTCTGATCTTTTTTGGATCCATGACAGACAGTGTGCTATAGAGGTTTTTTTTTTCCCCTTTTCTTTTATTGTGGTAAAAATACATAACATTTTATTGATCCTCTTAACAGATGTTTAATGGTACAATATAGTGTTACTATATATAGGCACTATGATGTATAGCAGATCTCTAGAAATTTATTCATACTGCATAACTAAAATTTTAAACCCATTGATTAGCAACTCTCAAGTCCCCCTTACCCCTAGTCCCTGGCAACCATCATTCTATTATTTGCTTCTATGAGTTTGACTATTTTAGATACCTCATACAAGTGGAATCATGCAGCATTAGTCCTTCTGTAACTTTAGCATAATATACTCAAGGATCATCCATGCTGTTGCATTTTGCAGTACTTCCCTCTTTTTTAGGGCTGAATAATATTCTATTGTATGTATATACCACATTTTTAAAAATCCATTCATCTGTCTGTGGACATTTAGGTTGTGTCCATACCTTGGCTATTATGAATAGTCCTGCAGTGAACATGGGAGTGCTAATATCTCTTCAGATCCTGATTTCATTTCTTTTGGATATATCCTCAGAAGTGGGATTGCTTGATCATATGATACTCCTATTTTTAACTTTTCCATAGTGGTTGCACTATTTTGCATTCTAACCAACAATGTACAAGTGTTCCAATTTCCCCATATCTTCACCAACATTTTATATATTTTGTTTGTGTGTGGGGGGAGGGGAAGTACTGTCATAAAGACAGACATAAAGAAGTGCTGGGGGCGGAGCAAGATGGCGGAGGAGTAGGAGACCTAGATTTCGTCTGGTCTCAGGAATTCAGCTGAATAGGGATCAAACCATTCTGAACACCTACGAACTCAACAGGAGATCGAACAGGAGAGTAGCAACAACTCTCTGAACAGAGAAGCAACCACTTACTGGAAGGTAGGGCTTGCGGAGAAGTGAATCCGAGGCGATATTCGGGAGGATAGACGGCGGGGGAGGGGCCTCCGCCGGCCGCTTCTGGCAAGTGATAGAGGCGCGGAGCACAAAATCGGACCTTTTAGAAGTCGGCTCGGCGGAGGGAAGTCGCTGCAGTGGCTAAGCGGGGGGTGGAATCCTCCCGGGACAGGGTGGTCTCAGGACCCTTGGGGTCACAGAGATACCGGGGTGCCTGAGTGCAGCAGAGCTCCCAGGTATCAGAGCAGGGAAACCGGCTTCAGATACGGAGCAGAGTCGCGGGTTCTCAGCTCGGGGTTGCCATAAACTGTGATCTGCGGCCCAGTCGGGGCACGGCTCCCCCAGCAGGGACCCAACAAGCAGCAGATCCGGGGAGACTCCCCTTCCTTCCCGGGGAGGAGCGGTGCGGGAACGCACTGCAGGGATCTGCTGGGTTTGGAGACTCCGCGCGGGGTCGGGTGCCAGAGATAGCAACGCTCGATCACAGGCCGGGTGAGCACGGAGTGCGGCCGGAGACCGGGGACACGGAAGTGACTGCTTTTCTCTGGGGGCACACTGAGGAGCGGGGCCCCGAGTTCTCAGCTCCTTCAAGTGGAGATTGGGAGGCCACCATTTCTGCCCTGGGCCTCCAAAGCTGTACCGAGAGCTTGCAGGGAACAAAAGCTCCTGAGAGCAAACCGGAGCAGCTTCCTTAGCCCGGACCGACAAGGGCGGGGCAATTCCGCCTCCAGCAAAGACATTTGGGAACCACGGCAACAGGCCCCTCCCCCAGAAGATCAGCACAAACAGCCAGCAAGCCAAGACCAAGTTGATCGATCAAGGAGAATAGGAGAACTCCAGCGCTAGGGGAATACTGCACATAGATTCATGGCTTTTTTTTTTTTTTTTTTTTACCATGATTCATTATTTCATCAAAGTTAATTTTTGTTGACTGTTTTTTTTTTATTTTTCTTTTTCCCTTTTTCAACCAACATCTTATAAATCCCTTTTTAAAAAAAAAAAAAAACATTTTTTATTTTTCATTTTTAGAGTCATATTTTATCCCTTCATAGTAGTTACCCTTATTTTTGGCATATATATATAAGTTGTTCTCTCTTTAAAATTTTGAGGTACAGTTTCTTCTAACAGATCAAAATATACCCTAAATCACTAGTGTATGGCTTTGTTCTAGTCTCCTGCCTGATCACATTCTCTCCCTTTTTCCTTTTTTATTTTTTCTTATATCTTCTTTCTTTTTTCAAACAACTTATCTTACCAAGTCCTTTTATAAAATCTTTTATAATTTTCATCTTTACAGTCATCTTCCATCCCTTCATTGTATCAACCCTTATTTTGTACATATATGTCTTTCTTCCTTTAAAATTTTAGGAGGCACTTTTTTCTAACAGACCAAAATACGCCCAAAATCTAGTGTGTGGCACTGATCTATGCACTAGCCTGATCATATTTGATCATATTCTGCCTTTTTTGTATTGTTTTGTTTTAGTTTTTATCTTTTTTTTCTTTTTTTTTTTCTTTTTCTCTTTCTTTTTTCTTTCTTTCCCTTTCTTTTCCCCTGGTGTCAGGTCTTTTCTGATTTGTATACAGTATATTTGCTGGGGACGTTGTTAACCTGTTAGCATTTTGTTCTCACATTCATCTATTCTCCTCTGGACAAAATGACAAGACGAAAGAAATCACCTCAGCAAAAAGAACAAGAGGTAGTACCGTCAGCCAGGGACCTACTCAATACCGATATTAGTACGATGTCGGACCTAGAGTTCAGAATCATGATTTTAAAGATACTAGCTGGGCTTGAAAAAAGCGTGGAAGTTATTAGAGAAACCCTTTCTGGAGAAATAAAAGAACTAAAATCTAACCAAATCGAAATCAAAAAGGCTATTGATGAGGTGCAATCAAAAATGGGGGCACTAAATGCTAGGATAAATGAGGCAGAAGAGAGAATCAGCGATATAGAAGACCAAATGATGGAAAATAAAGAGGCTGAGAAAAAGAGAGAGAAACAACTACAGGATCACGAGGGCAGAATTCGAGAGATAAGTGATATGATAAGACGAAACAACATTAGAATAATTGGGATCCCAGAAGAAGAAGAGAGAGAGAGAGGGGCAGAAGGTATATTGGAGCAAATTATAGCAGAGAACTTCCCTAATGTGAGGAAGGAAACAGGCATTAAAATCCAGGAGGCACAAAGAACCCCTCTCAAAATCAATAATAATAGGTCAACACCCCGACATCTAATAGTAAAACTTACGAGTCTCAGAGACAAAGAGAAGATCCTGAAAGCAGCTCGGGAGAAGAGATATGTAACCTACAATGGTAGAAACATTAGATTGGCAACAGACCTATCCACAGAGACCTGGCAGGCCAGAAAGGACTGGCAAGATATCTTCAGAGCACTAAACGAGAAAAATATGCAGCCAAGAATACTATATCCAGCTAGGCTATCATTGAAAATAGAAGGAGAGATAAAAAGCTTCCAGAACAAACAAAAACTAAAGGAATTTGCAAACACGAAACCAGCCCTCCAAGAAATATTGAGAGGGGTCCTCTAAGCAAAGAAAGAACCTAAAAGCAGCAAAGAGCAGAAACGAACACAGACAACAGACAGTTAACAGTCACCTTACAGGTAATACAATGACACTAAATTCATACCTTTCAATAGTTACCCTGAATGTAAATGGGCTCAATGCCCCAATCAAAAGACACAGGCTATCAGATTGGATTAAAAAACAAGACCCATCAATATGCTGTCTGCAAGAGACTCATTTTAGACCCAAAGACACCCCCAGATTGAAAGTGAGGGGGTGGAAAACCATTTACCATGCTAATGGACACCAAAAGAAAGCTGGGGTGGCAATCCTTATATCAGACAAACTAGATTTTAAAACAAAGACTGTAATAAGAGATGAGGAAGGACACTATATCCTACTTAAAGGGTCTATCCAACAAGAAGATCTAACAATTGTAAATATCTATGCCCCGAACATGGGAGCAGCCAATTATATAAGGCAATTAATAACAAAAGCAAAGAAACACATTGATAGCAATACAATAATAGTGGGGGACTTTAACACCCCCCTGACTGAAATGGACAGATCATCTAAGCAAAAGATCAACAAGGAAATAAAGACTTTAAATGACACACTGGACCAAATGGACTTCACAGACATATTCAGAACATTCCATCCCAAAGCAACGGAATACACATTCTTCTCTAGTGCCCATGGAACATTCTCCAGAATTGATCACATCCTAGGTCACAAATCAGGTCTCAATCGGTACCAAAAGATTGGGATCATTCCCTGCATATTTTCAGACCACAATGCTTTGAAACTAGAACTCAACCACAAGAGGAAAGTCAGAAAGAACTCAAATACATGGAGGCTAAAGAGCATCCTACTAAAGAATGAATGGGTCAACCAAGAAATCAAAGAAGAATTAAAAAAATTCCTGGAAACCAATGAAAATGAAAACACAACTGTTCAAAATCTTTGGGATACAGCAAAGGCAGTCCTGAGAGGAAAGTATATAGCAATACAAGCCTTTCTCAAGAAACAAGAGAGGTCTCAAATACACAACCTAACCCTACACCTAAAGGAGCTGGAGAAAGAACAGCAAATAAAGCCTAAACCCAGCAGGAGAAGAGAAATCATAAAGATCAGAGCAGAAATCAATGAGCTAGAAACCAAAAGAACAGTAGAACAGATCAACGAAACTAGGAGCTGGTTCTTTGAAAGAATTAACAAGATTGATAAACCCCTAGCCAGACTGATCAAAAAGAAAAGAGAAATGACCCAAATCAACAAAATCATGAATGAAAGAGGAGAGATCACAACCAACACCAAAGAAATACAAACAATTATAAGAACATATTATGAGCAACTCTATGCCAACAAATTAGATAACCTGGAAGAAATGGGTGCATTCCTAAAGATGTATCAACTACCAAAATTGAACCAGGAAGAAATAGAAAACCTGAACAGACCTATAACCACTAAGGAAATTGAAACAGTCATCCAAAATCTCCCAAGAAACAAAAGCCCAGGACCAGATGGCTTCCCAGGGGAATTCTATCAGACATTTCAAGAAGAATTAATACCTATTCTCCTGAAACTGTTCCAAAAAATAGAAATGGAAGGGAAACTTCCAAACTCATTTTATGAGGCCAGCATTACCTTGATCCCAAAACCAGACAAAGACCCCATCAAAAAAGAGAATTACAGACCAATATCCTTGATGGACATGGATGCAAAAATTCTCACCAAAATACTAGCCAATAGGATCCAACAGTACATTAAAAGGATTATTCACCAGGACCAAGTGGGATTTATTCCTGGGCTGCAAGGCTGGTTCAACATCCGCAAATCAATCAATGTGATACAATACATTAACAAAAGAAAGAGCAAGAATCATATGATCCTCTCAATAGATGCAGAAAAAGCATTTGACAAAGTACAACATCCTTTCTTGATCAAAACTCTTCAGAGTATAGGGATAGAGGGTACATACCTCAATATCATAAAAGCCATCTATGAAAAACCTACAGCGAATATCATTCTCAATGGGGAAAGGCTGAGAGCTTTTCCCCTAAGGTCAGGAACGCGGCAGGGATGTCCACTATCACCACTGCTATTCAACATAGTATTAGAAGTCCTAGCCACAGCAATCAGACAACAAAAAGAAATCAAAGGCATCCAAATCGGCAAAGAGGAAGTCAAACTGTCACTCTTTGCAGATGATATGATACTGTATGTGGAAAACCCAAAAGACTCCACCCCAAAACTGCTAGAACTCATACAGGAATTCAGTAAAGTAGCAGGATATAAAATCAATGCACAGAAATCAGTGGCATTCCTATACACCAACAACAAGACAGAAGAGAGACAAATCAAGGAGTCGATCCCATTTACAATTGCACCCAAAACCATTAGATACCTAGGAATAAATCTAACCAAAGAGGCAAAGGATTTGTACTCAGAAAACTATAAAATACTCATGAAAGAAATCGAAGAAGACACAAAGAAATGGAAAAACGTTCCATGCTCATGGATTGGGAGAATCAACATTGTGAAGATGTCAATGCTACCTAGAGCAATCTACACATTCAATGCAATCCCCATCAAAATACCATCCACTTTTTTCAAAGAAATGGAACAAATAATCCTAAAATTTGTATGGAACCAGAAGAGACCCAGAATAGCCAGAGGAATACTGAAAAAGAAAAGCAAAGCTGGCGGCATCACAATTCCGGACTTCCAGCTCTATTACAAAGCTGTCATCATCAAGACAGTATGGTACTGGCACAAAAACAGACACATAGATCAATGGAACAGAATCGAGAGCCCAGAAATGGACCCTCAACTCTATGGTCAACTTATCTTTGACAAAGCAGGAAAGAATGTCCAATGGCAAAAAGACAGTCTCTTCAACAAATGGTGTTGGGAAAATTGGACAGCCACATGCAGAAGAATGAAACTAGACCATTTCCTTACACCACACACAAAAATAGACTCCAAATGGTTGAAAGACCTAAACGTGAGACAGGAGTCCATCAAAATCCTAAAGGAGAACACAGGTAGCAACCTTTTCGACCTTAGCCGCAGCAACTTCTTCCTAGAAACATCGCCAAAAGCACGGGAAGCCAGGGCAAAAATGAACTATTGGGATTTCATCAAGATAAAAAGCTTTTGCACAGCAAAAGAAACAGTCCACAAAACCAAAAGACAACCAACAGAATGGGAGAAAATATTTGCAAATGACATATCAGATAAAGGGCTAGTATCCAAAATCTATAAAGAACTTATCAAACTCAACACCCAAAGAACAAATAATCCAATCAAGAAATGGGCAGAAGACATGAACAGACATTTCTCCAAAGAAGACATCCAAATGGCCAACAGGCACATGAAAAAGTGCTCAACATCGCTCGGCATCAGGGAAATCCAAATCAAAACCTCAATGAGATACCACCTCACACCCGTCAGAATGGCTAAAATTAACAAGACAGGGAACGACAGATGTTGGCGGGGATGTGGAGAAAGGGGAACCCTCCTACACTGTTGGTGGGAATGCAAGCTGGTGCAACCCCTCTGGAAAACAGTATGGAGGTTCCTCAAACAGTTGAAATTAGAGCTACCGTTCGATCCAGCAATTGCACTACTGGGTATTTACCACAAAGACACAAATGTAGGGACCCGAAGGGGTACGTGTACCCCAATGTTTATAGCGGCAATGTCCACCATAGCCAAACTGTGGAAAGAGCCAAGATGCCCATCGACAGATGAATGGATAAAGAAGATGTGGTATATATACACAATGGAATATTATGCAGCCATCAAAAGGAATGAGATCTTGCCATTTGCAACGACGTGGATGGAACTGGAGGGTGTTATGCTGAGTGAAATAAGTCAATCAGAGAAAGACATGTATCACATGACCTCACTGATATGAGGAATTCTTAATCTCAGGAAAGAAACTGAGTGTTACTGGAGTGGTTGGGGGTGGGAGGGATGGGGTGGCTGGGGTGATAGACATTGGGGAGGGTATGTGCTACGGTGAGCGCTGTGAATTGTGCAAGACTGTTGAATCACAGTTCTGTACTTCTGAAACAAATAACACAACGTATTTTAAGAAAAAAGAAAAAGAAGAAGATAACAGGAGAGGAAGAAAAGGGGAGTATGTCAGAGGGGGAGACGAACCATGAGAGATGATGGACTCTGAAAAACAAACTGAGGGTTCTAGAGGGGAGAGGGGTAGGGGGATGGGTTAGCCTGGTGATGGGTATTGAGGAGGGCACGTTCTGCATGGAGCACTGGGTGTTATGAACAAACAATGAATCATGGAACACTGCACCAAAAACTAATGATGTAATATATGGTGATTAACATAACAATAAAAAATTAAAAAAAAAAAAAAAAAAAAAAGACAGACATAAAAACTAATGGAACAGAATAGAAAGCCCAGAAATAAATCTATGTATGTATGGTTAAATGACTTCCACAAGGGTGCCAAAACTATAGAAAAGAGAAAGGACGGTCTCTTCAACAAATGTGTTAGAAAACTGTATATCTACATGCAAAGGGAAGAAAGAAAGGAAAGAAAGAAAGAAAGAAGAAAGAAAGAAGAAAGAAAGAAAGAAAGAAAGAAAGAAAGAAAGAAAGAAAGAAAGAAAGAAAGAGAAAGAGAGAAAAGAAAGAAAGAAAGAAAGAAAGAAAGAAAGAAAGAAAGAAAGAAAAAGAAAGAAAGAAAGAAAGAAAGAAAGAAAGAAAAAGAAAGAAAGAAAGAAAGAAAGAAAGAAAGAAAGAAAGAAAAAGAAAGAAAGAAAGAAAGAAAGAAAGAAAGAAAGAAAGAAAGAAAGGAGGGAGGGAGGAAGGGAGGGGTGGAGAGAGGGAAGAAAGGAAAGAAGGAAGAGAGGAAGGAGGGAAGGAAGGAAGGAAGGAAGGAAGGAAGGAAGGAAGGAAGAGAAAGAAAGAAAAATAATAAATTAGACCCTATAAGCATACACAAAAAATTGAATTCAAAATAAAGACTTAAACATAACCCTAAAACTATAAAACTGCTAAAAGAAAAGACAAGAAAAGCTTTATGACATTGGTTTTTGCAACAGTTCCATGGAAATGACCAAAGCACAGGCAACAAAAGCAAAAATGACAAGTGGAATTACAAAAGACAATGTGTGAAATCAGAAAAAATATTTGCAAATCATTTATCTGTTAAGAGGTTAATATCCAAAATATTTAAGGAATTCCTACAATTTAGTAATAAAAAACTAATAACCAAATAAAAATTGGCTACGAATTTGAATAGACATTTCTTCAGAAAGGACATACAAAGGCCAACAGCTATATCAAAAGATGTTCAACATCGGTAATCATGAAATGAAAACCAAAACCATAATAAGGTATCATCTCATACCTGTTAGGATGTCTATTATGAAAAAAAAAAAAAAAAGACAAGTATTGGTGAGGATGTGGAGTTACTGAAACCCTTATAGATACTTAAAACTAGGGCTGTAGAGTCCAGTGTTCTTGGATTGAATTCTGTCTCCACTGTGGAACCTTGAACAAGCTACTTAATTTCCCTGAGACTCTATTTCCTCAGGAAAGTAATAACTGAATTCCCCACATAGGACTCTGAGAGTTGGAGTTAATTTGTCTGAGACTTGTTCCCCATAGCTCAACTCCCTGAAAAGTTCAATGGAAACCAGCTAGATATAGTCAAATGCTTAAAGTTGATCAAGGCTAAAAGAACACTGAGGGGGCAAATTGAGTTCCAGTTTGCCAAGTCATAAAAGTTGTAACCCTAAGGCCTTGATCTCAGCTCCCTTCACCAGGGAAAAGGCTAATGTTTCTGAAAACATGAATACTAAGGTGGTAAGTCATGCCACCTGCCTGCCAAGTCATACAGTTGCAATTGCATGGCTTGGATTCCTGATCACATTAGCACATGGTTTCTCAATCTCACACTATTGACATCTAAATAGGGTAATTCCTTTCGTGGGGAGCTGCCCCAAGCATTGAAAGATATTTACCAACGTCTCTGGCCTCTATCCCCTAGATGATAATTGCATGCCTCTCTCTATGTTGGAACAATCAAAAGTGTCTCCAGCTTTTGCCATATGTCCCCTGCGGGATCAAAATCCACCCCCACACCCAGTTAAGATTCAGATGAACCCCAAACCAAAAATGCCGAACTGGTAGAATAAGGCTGTAGCCAAGCGCTAATCATAATACTGCTCTTTATCCCAACTCTGATTACACCAGGAAACAAACTGTACTTCCCTAATCACACAACTTAAAAGGCCACAAACCTTGAGTCAAGGATTTTGTGGTGGGCAGAATAATGGCCCCCCAAAGATATCAATTCCAAATCCCTGGAATCTATAAATTGTTGCTTTGTGAAGAAAATGGGATTAAACTAGGGATTTGGGAGTGGAAACATTATTCTGGATTATCTGAGGGGGGATCTAAATGAAATCAAAAGTGTCTTTATAAGAAAGGGGTAATTCGGGGGACTTAAGTCATAGAGGAGACTCACCCACAAAGGATAGAAAAAAATATGAGCATGGGGACAGAGATTAGAGTGTTGGGGCCACAAGCCAAGGAATGCTAGCAGTCACCAGAGGCTGGAAGAGTCAGGGAATGGACTCTTCCCAGAGCCTCTGGAGAGACCACTGCCCTGCCAGCAACTTGAGTTCAGCCAATGATACTGATTTCACAGTTCTGGCCTCCAGAATTGTTAGAATTGTTATTTTAAGCCATCAAGTTTGAAGATAATTTGTTACAGCAGCCACAGGAAATCCACAGAGATCCTATTCAGCATTTGACTCTGGGCCTGCTCTATTCCTATGTGCCGTCTCTGCTCCAGTGTCTGTGAGATTTCCATAATAAATTCCACTCCAGTAGGCCCTATGTGTGTGCCACCTGGAAGTTCTCTTTGGTTTGCACATTCAGAAACAAAAACTCTTAGTATCTATTATATGTCAGACAATGTTCAAGGCCCTGGGAACACAGTAGTGAATAAAACTATCCCTATTTCAGGCCAGGAGTGAAAGCTGTAGAAAGGAAGGAGAAGAAAGTAGAAAGGAGGTAGGATAAAATAAAATAAATAAACAAAACTAAATAAATAACAGAAAAACTGTACAGAAACAAACATGGACCTTAACAAAAGCAACACTGAAATGCTAGTGGGAAAGCATGTTTAGTAAATGGTGCTGGTCAAGTGGGTACACATATGGGGGAAAAATTAATATTAAGCCTTTATCTCACATTATGCTCCCATATCAATTTCAAATGAATTGCAAATCTGAATGTGAAATGAGAAACTGTAAAGCTTTTAGAATAAAACATAGAATACCTTCATAATTTGGAATAGGCAAAATTCCTTAACATGTTTTGAAATGCACTAGTCATAAAATAAAAAAATAATAAATTGGGCTAAATTAATATTAAGAATAATAGAGTGAAAGGCAGCCCACAGAATACGAGAAAATATTGTGATTTTTTTCAGACAAGTGAAAAAAATGGACAAAACACTTGAATAGACATTTTACAAAGGAAATGATGCAAATGACAATAAATATATGAAAAAGTTCTCAATCTCACTAGCCATCAGGGAGAAGCAAATTAAAACTACAATGATATACATACCTATCATGGTACCATGCTGTCCCTGAATAAAGAAGGATATGTAGTGTGGGTGAGATCCCTTCAAGACATATTTCAAAGATTCCTTGGACACAGGCAAAATGAGCTCCAGACCTGATGCCTTCCTTGACTCTGCTTCTACCTGATTTCCACATTCATTCCACACTTAATATATACCTAACACTGTACAGCAGTGGGGATACAGTGGCCAATAAAACAGATCTTACCTTCATTAAGTCTAGTGAGAAATCCAGATAGTCAACAAACACACTCCTAAATATACAATTACAAATGGCATGTGCTACAGCATAAAATAATAGTTACTCTGAGAGAGAAAACTAGGGGGAAGGGCTAGACAAAGGCCATAAAGGAATTGCTATTCAGGCTGAGAGGTGAAGGTAGCCCTTCAGGTAGAAGTGAGAGCCTAAGGCCCCAAGGCTGGCAGAAACATGGGGTTAGAAGAACAGAAATATGGGCAGCAAGGGTGTTAATTGTACATTAGGTGAGGGTGGGAGGAGATGAAGCTATACATGGGCCAAGGGCCATACAGGTCCTTGCAGCCTCTTTATAGCTTTGAATTGTATGTTAAGTGCAGTGGAAGCCATTGTAGGGTTTTAAGCATGAAAATAATATAGTCCAATTTAGATTTTTTTTTCAAACTATGGATAGAGCCCAAATCTCCATCAACAGATGAATGGATAAAGATGTTGTATGTGTGTGTGTGTATATATATATTTATATTTATATTTATATTTATATTTATATTTATATTTATATTTATATTTATATTTATAAAATGGAATATTATTCAGCCATCAAAAAGAATTTGCCATGCCATGATGGAGCTAGAGGGCATTTGAAATAAGTCAGAGAAAGACAAAGACAAATACCATATGATCTCACTCATATGTGGAATTTAAGAAAGAAAACAGATGAACATATGGGAAGGCGGAAAAGAAAAAAAGGAGACAGGGAAACAAGCCATAAGTGACTCTCCCCCCACCCCACCATAAGTGACTCTTAATGATAGGGAACAAACTAAGAGCTGATGGAGAGAGGTGGTTGGGGGATGGGCTAGATGCACGATGGGTATTAAAGAGGGCACTTGTGATGAGCACTGCGTGTTGTATGTAAGAGATGAATCACTAAATTCTATTCCAGAAACCAATATTGCACTGTATGTTAACTAATAAAATTTAAATTAAATTAAATTAAAAAAAAAAGACCTTCTGGCTTCTGTGTGAAAGACAAATTGAATGAAGAGATTAAGAATGGAACCCTGGAGAACAATTAGGAAGATATGGTCTCACTCATATGTGGAACATAAGGAATAGTGTAGAGGACCACAGGGGAAGGGAGGGAAAGCTGAAGGGGAAGAAATCAGAGGGAGACAAACCATGAAAGACTTTGGACTCCAGGAAACAAAGTGAGGGTTACTGAAGGGAGGTGGGTTGGGGGGATGGGGTAACAAGGTGATGGATATTAAGGAGGGCATGTGTGGTGATAAGCCCTGGGTGTTATATGCAACTAATGAATCGTTGAACCCTATAACAAAAACTAATGATGTATTATATGTTGGTTAATTGAACATAATAAAAATAAATAAATAAATACAAAAATAAATAAATAAAAATTTAAAAAATAAAAATGAAAAAAAGAAAGATATGTCCAGTGTTCAGGTGAAAAATGGGAGGGGCCATGTCACTAAGTCTCAGCTCATCCTGTTTATCCACTGTGGACAAGTCAGTAAGTCAAAAGTCAAGATGTCAGGGTAAGGAAAGCTGGCGAACCAAGGAGATGACAAACTATTGTCCTGAGAAACCATCTCCCCAAGCATGAGATTTGAACTTCTTTAATGTTAGGAAGAGGGCGGAAGCAGGAAGGGGTTGGAGTCAAAAGGTAGCTAACGTCTATACATTGAGGAAGGTCATGTAACTTCTTTGTTTTTGGTCAGTTGACCTTTGCGTACAGGTATCTGGTCAACACAGCATAGCCATTTCTGTGTGTACTTCCTTATCTCCTTGAGGGAGGTAGATTTCAGGTAAAAAGGAGTTTTTGCAAATCTTAGCTGTAACATGCCTACTGCAAAGCTAAGCAGAAATATCTAACCTATAGGTCACAGAAGCAAAGGACATAGAAGCAGTATAGAGTCAAACATGCTAAGTTTCTCCCTGTTACAGCTAGATCAGGAGAGTGGTCCTGGAGATGGAGAGAAATGAATGAGTCAAGTTATATTTTGGATAGAACCAAGCAATTCAATGGACTGGTGACATGCCCCATCTGAAAAAAGGGATTCATGTTTTCTAGTTCATGGAATAGAATCAGCTCAATGGGCATGATTTTTTCCATCATGCATAGGATATGAGATTGTTCAGGGACAGAACAGAAATTAGCCTATCTTTCCCACTTCTGAATTCTCTCTTTCCCTCTTATGTAAATGTGAGAATCAACTTCCAGTTCCATGGCTGTTGGATACAGTTGTTTTTCTTCTCTTTTAAAATCCTCTTGAGTAATTCTAGAGAAAATACCTAAAACATTCCAACGTTAAATATGTATACTTAATTAAATCTAACCTGAATCCTTTATGTTGTAGATGTTAAATTCAAGTTTCCTGTTGGAAAACAGCTTTCTTCCCAACAGGAGGCCGTGTTATATTTTTGCAGAAATCTCTGAACCTCACTTCTCATCTTCTCCTCCAATGTCTCTGTGCTGAGAATCCACTTTATCTGGGAGTGCAGGAGGCAAAGTCCATCTTCCTTAGACTGCTTCTGAGGAGGCTATTAAAAAGACAGCTTTACAGGACGTTTATAGTGTTCTTGATCCTAGAGGGCAGGCCTGCAGGGCCTGGCAGGGGAGAGTGTTTGTGTGGGTTCTGGATGAAGCTGCTGTCTTCAAATCCAGATGGCCCATGATGTCACTGGAAAAAACCCTGAAACGTGCTACAAGAAAGAACATTTTTATGGCTCTCTGTGTAATGTTCCCATAAGCTAGGCTTGAGGTGGGGAGAAAAAGGAACTGACAGGCTTTCCTCCTCCCCACAACCCTCCCCATCTGTCACTTTGGGCTGCAGGGAAAGGAAGGGCTGGAGGAAGGAAGGGGATTAGGTGGGAAGAGAGGAAACATAAAAGGACAAAGGGAGTTGAGAGCTAATCCTCTCCTTCACCCGGCCTCTGCATCTTGGCATTGGGTACTTACCACATGGGGGTACAGTGATTTATTTATCCGTGTGACTCCCCTACTGGACTGTTTGAGATCACTATTCCTGCCTTACTTATTTCTGTAACTTCAGAACCTGAAGCAATGTCTATTAGATAATAGATGTACAATGAATGTTAAAAGATGGTAGGAAGTATCTCTGCTATGCTCGGTCACATTACTAAAGACCAAAGCAGGAAGAATCAAGAAAAAGAAAAGAAATGTATTGCATGTTTGGTTGTTATACTGCTTGTATCACATATTCTAACAGATACCTTTGGATAAAATTTCCTTGATGCTACTATCTGAGGTGAAAGTTACTAATTCCACTCTACAGAGAAGAAAAGTGAAGCTGAGAGAAAGTAAACACAGTGCCCATGATCAGTCAGCAAGTACAGCCAGCATTCGAGCCCAGGTTTGCTTGATTTTGAAGCACTTCTCACTAGCATGACCTGCCTTTCACAGGAAACTACCACTCTATGTTATATGTACCTCACATATAAAGCAGAAAGAAGAAGTAGGCCATGGGTGAGGAGCAGTGGGCTGGGAATGTGAGTCCTAATCCAGTACTCATTATAAACAGATTCTGCTATAACACAGTGTATGGGTGCTTTTAATAACATTTACAGCTAGATTTCTTATAATTTTCTAGCTATCTTCCCATGAACTGAAAGTAAGTTCTCAAGAGCTTAAGTTAATCAAGTAGTGGCTTATATAATGAGAAAAGGTGGCTTACAAAGAGAACCATTCCCACCTTGGGTTAAATCAACTTTGGTTCTTCAGTTAAAAAAAAAAAAAGTGTGGGGAGAAGGAGAAAAGAAAAGAACAAGAATTAAATGATCAAGAGTGACTCTAAAATACCTTATAGTCAAACAAGAGGAAAACTCCCCTCTCCTGGATTTTGTTCCCTCATCACTGACCCTTACATATGCAAGTGTTTAGGGGCAGAAGTTGGGACAAGACTGAGTACATATCTTGCTAATTATAAGCACATAAGATTTTATAACTGAAAACTCTTTTGAGTGTAAAGTTTAAACTCTAAACTTAAATATTTAGGCCATCTACTTCACTTCCTGTCTGAGAAAACTTGGCCCAGAAGGTAGAGAAACTTGCCAAACTTCAGAGCAGGTTACTGGCAGAAGTGACATAGTACCCAGAGGTTGGGTCCCCCAGTTAAGAGGCCTTGCTACTATATTGAGAAAATATATAAGGCACCAGATGTTAGCCCTTCCCAAGTCACTCTGTTCTGGCAATTATCAAAGAATCTTCAGGGCCAGTTTGTAGATGGCAGATAGCAGAAATATCTCTGCTATGCTCTGCCAAGAAGTCAGGGATTCCCTAACATTTGACCAGAGAGCATCAAGAAGTATAGGTTTGGAAAGTGGGATGTGGGTATTTTCCTCTTGAGACATATTAGGGGCATGTTGCTGAGGACTACAAGGTATGAAGTATGAAGGGGAGATTCCAGTGGACATTTCCTTAAAAACTAATGTGCCGGGCGCCTGGGTGGCTCAGTTGGTTAAGCGACTGCCTTCGGCTCAGGTCATGATCCTGGAGTCCCGGGATCGAGTCCCGCATCGGGCTTCCTGCTCAGCAGGGAGTCTGCTTCTCCCTCTGACCCTCTTCCCTCTCGTGCTTTCTATCTCTCATTCTCTCTCTCTCTCAAATAAATAAATAAAATCTTTAAAAAAAAAAAAACTAATGTGCCATATAGGTATTTGTTCAGATGATTATTTGTATAATAAAATTTCTTCATCTGGTATTAGGATTCTTCTTAAAGAAGGAACTGCCCCTATTTGGAAAAATATGCTTGAAATTAAAGGTAAGCTATTGAGGGCCTATGTATCTTTGGGGTCAAAATGTCATAGAAAGCAATACAGTACACTGCATTGAATAAAGATAAATTTATTTCCTAAAAGAAGGAGGTGAAAGTTAAGAGCAAAAGAGAAAGAAGAAAATAGGTGCCATATGAAGGAAGAACCAAGTAAACACCCTCACTGGGGGTTAAACAAAAACTACACTTGGTAATACAGTATTTTAACAGTGTTTAGGGTTTTCTTTATTGTATATAATATTAGCTTTCCTATGACATCTTCCCCATCCAAGCTCTTAGGTAACATTTTCTACACTCAGACATACTTTGTGTGAGAAATTCGTAATTCTTGGCAGTTTGGTTAGCTGGTTGTTGGAGAAACTAATGAAAATGCATACTTTGGGGCGCCTGGGTGGCTCAGTTGGTTGAGCAACTGCCTTCGGCTCAGGTCATGATCCTGGAGTCCCGGGATCGAGTCCCACATCGGGCTCCCTGCTCAGCGGGGAGTCGGCTTCTCCCTCTGACCCTCCTCCCTCTCATGCTCTCTGTCTCTCATTCTCTCTCTCTCTCAAATAAATAAATAAAATCTTTAAAAAAAATGCATACTTTGATGTGAATAGAACAAGAAGTAAGGCAGGAAAAGAAAACCTGCTTCAACCCCAACTGTGACATTCATTCCACACTTACTGAACACCGTACTGTAAGAAAAGTAGACAGCACTTTCCAAATAATTTTATGAGGCCAACATAACCCTGATATTAAAATATGACAAAGACATCACAAAAATTAAAATTATAAAATAACAGCATCCATGAACATAGATGTACAAATTGCTAAAAGAAATTACCAAATCAGGGGCGCCTGGGTGGCTCAGTCATTAAGCGTCTGCCTTCAGCTCAGGTCACGATCCCAGAGTCCTGGGATGGAGCCCCGCATTGGGCCCCCTACCGGTCTGTAAGCCTGCTTCTCCCTCTCCCACTCTCCCTGCTTGTGCTTCTGCTCTCGCTAGCTCTCTCTCTCTGTCAAATAAATAAATAAAATCCTTAAAAAAAAATACCAAATCAAATCCAGCAATCTATTAAAAAATAATACACCATGCCAAGTGGGGTTTATCCCGGAATTTAAGGTTGGCTTATCATTCAAAAACCAATCTTCATCATATTAGCAGACTAAAAATTTTTTTTAAATGATCATCTCAATAGACTTAAAAAGGCACTTGACAAAATTCAATGTCCATTCATAATAAAAACTCTCAGAAAACTAGGAATATAAGGGAATTTTAGAAACCATTATTAATATCATAATTAATGGGGAAAGATACACACTTTCCCCTGAAGACGAGGAACAAGGCAAAAAGATCCACCCTTACTTTTTTCATTGTATACTGTGCAAGAATTCCTAGCCAGTACAAGAAGACAAGAAAGAAAAATAAAAGTCACAGAGTTTGGAAAGAAATAATTTAAACTGTTATTTTTTCAGAAATTATGATTATTCATATGAAAATTCCAAGGATTCTACAAAGCAACTGTGATAATAAATGAATTTAGCAAGTTTGCAGGACTCAAGGTCAACATATAAAAATCAACTGTGATTATATATAACTAGCAACAAAACAATTGGTAAGAGCAATTTTAAATATTTTCATTTATAACAGCAGCCAAAAGTATGAAATAGGAATAACATAACAAAAGTTACAGAAATTTTTTTATAGAAATCCTCAAAACATTGTTGAAAGTAAGATGATCTAATATATTTGCTATTTTATAAAGTAAAAGACTCATTAAGATGTCAATTCTCCTCAAGTTAAAGCTGATTCTAAGTATATATGAAAATGCAAAAAAACCAACACAAATCTGAAAAATAGAAGAACAAAGCTTAGGATCATGCACCACCTGATTTCAAGAACTTTCTATATGGCTACAGTAATCAACACAGTGGGGCACTAGAATAAAGATACAGATACAGATCAATAGAGTAGAACAGAGAGTTCAGATACACACACACACACACACACACACACACACACACACACACCAGATTTTTTTTTAAAGATTTTATTTATTTATTTATTTGACAGACAGAGTGAGAGAGCACAAGCAGGGGGAGCAGCGGAGGAAAAGGGAAAGGCAGGCTCCCTGCTGAGTAGGGAGCCCGAATGGGGGCTCAATCCCAGGAAGGACCCTGGGATCATGACCTGAGCTGAAGGCAGATGCTTAACCAACTGAGCTACCCAGAAGCCCCACACACCAGGTTTTTTTTTTTTATTATGTTATCTTAATCACCATGCATTACATCATTAGTTTTTGATGTAGTGTTCCATGATTCATTGTTTGTGCATAACACCCAGTGCTCCACGCAGAACGTGCCCTCTTTAATACCCATCACCAGGCTAACCCATCCCCCCACCCCCTCCCCTCTAGAACCCTCAGTTTGTTTCTCAGAGTCCATCGTTTCTCATGGTTCGTCTCCCCCTCTGATTTCCCCCCCTTCATTCTTCCCCTCCTGCTATCTTCTTCTTTTTTTTAACATATAATATATTATCTGCTTCAGAGGTACCACACACCAGATTTTTAACAAAAGAACCAAGCTAATTCAATGGGGGCAATGATAGTGATAGTCTTTAAAACGTGGTGCGGGAACAACTGGATATCCACATAAAAGAAAATAAAACCTAATCCCTATCACATGCCATACACAAAAACTAACTAGAGATGGATTTCAGATGAAAATATGAATGCTAAATCATAAAAGCTTTAAGAGAAATATACAAAAATGTCTTTGTCATTATTGGACAGGCAAAGATTTTTTAGATAGGACACACCAAGTACTACCACAAAAGAAACAATTATAAATTAGAGTTCATCAAAATAAAAGTTTCTTCACTTGAAAACCAGTATGGAGGATATGAAAAGACAAGCCACGTGTGGAGGAAATATCAATAATGCATGTAGCTGATGACAGATTTTTATCTAGAATATGTGGGAAACTCCCACAAAACATTACTAAAAAGAATGCAATAAAATGGGTAGAAATCACGAACCAACACTTAACCAAAAAAGACATACAAATGATCAATGAACACACATAAATATATTCAACATTCTTGATCATCAGGGAAATACAAATTAAAACCAAAGTGAATAAAATTTAAAAGATAGATAATACCAAGCATTGGTGAGAATTTGGAGCAACAGTTTCATACAGTTTTGGTGAGAATGTAAAATAGCACAATCAATTTGGAAAGCAAGCAGTTTCTTATAAAGGTAAACATACACATACTCTATGGTCTGACAACTCCTACAAGATAGCTTTTTCCATGAGAAATAAGAAACTATGTCTATAAAATGATGTGCATAGGATATTCATAGTAGCTTTATCATAATAGCCTGAAACTGAAAACAACCCAAATAGCCATCAACTAGTGAGTGGTAAACAAGCAGTATGATGCAGCAGTAAAACATAAACTACTGATACACACTACAACACCAATCAACCCACGAATTGAATACACAAAACAAACACCAAAGAATTCATAGTTTACAACTTATATGAAGTTCTAGAATAGGCAAAACTAAGCCAAGATATATAGATTAGATCACTAGCTATATCTTGGGCTATGAATAAAAGAGTACTAATTGCAAATGGGAATAATAAAGCTTTCTACAATGATGAAAGTGTTCTACAACCTGACTGAAGTGGTGATTTACATTTTTGTGTACATTGAGTGTGTACATTTGTCAAAACTTTTTGAACTGCACACTTACAGTTTTTGTATTTTATTGCATATAAATTATATTTTAAAAACAAAAATAGAAACAATATTAAAAAGAATGGTTAAGTAGGAAGAAAATGTACCAACCTACATATATACACATGAGAAATATGTATATGTATATACATATATATGAGAAATATATATACATATATGTATTATAGTGTTCCATTTAAAAGCATAACAAACTTTTAATCTCTGACATGATGAATACCTTTTTTTTTTAAGATTTTATTTATTTATTTGAGAGAGAGAGAATGAGAGATGGAGAGCACAAGAGGGAAGAGGGTCAGAGGGAGAAGCAGACTCCCTGCCGAGCAGGGAGCCCGATGCGGGACTTGATCCCGGGACTCCAGGATCATGACCTGAGCCGAAAGCAGTCGCTTAACCAACTGAGCCACCCAGGCGCCCTGACATGATGAATACTTTGTAAAAGTTATGTAAGAATTAGATAAGGACACAAAAGGAACAAAAGTATTGATATAATAAAAAAAGAAAAAATATTAATCCAAGACTAACATCTTACCACTGGAAGCTCTGAAAAATAATAGTAAAAATGCTAGGAGACTAGATTGTGGAGAATTATCAAAGATATAATAATATTCTCAGGAGTAGACTGCAGCTTCCAGTAAAAGACACAGTGAGTGTCATACAAAATTAATGAAACAGATCTACACTAAGGTGACACTGTAAAACACTAGGACAAAGAAATGATTTCTAAAGTCTTCAAGGGAAAGATAAATAAGTCCTGTAAAAAAGATCAATAGTCAGGATAGCATCAGAATTTTCTAAAGCCATGCTGGAAAACAAAAAAATGGGCAAAAGCTTTATTTAGCATTCTGCAAAGAAATAATTCCCATCCTAAAATTCTAAACCAAGATGAACTTATTTCCCAAGATTTTATTTAAATTCAAGTTAGTTAACATATAGTGTATTATTAGTTTCAGGGGTAGAATTTACCGGTTCATCAGTTGCATATAACACCTAGTGCTCATTACATCAAGTGCCCTCCTTAATACCCATCACCCATTTACCCCATCCACCCAAACACCACTCCTTCAGCAGCCCTCAGTTTGTTTCCTAGAGTTAAGTCTCTTATTGTTTGCCTCCCTCTCTGTTTTTATCTTATTTTTCCTTCCTTTCCACTATGTTCATCTGTTTTCTTTCTTAAATTCCATATATGAGTGAAATCATATGGTATTTGTCTTTCTCTGACTGACTTATTTCGCTTGCATAATACCCTCTAGTTCCATCCAAGGAAGAAAGATTTCATTCTTTTTGATGGCTGAGTAATATGAATAAATAAATATATATTTATATGCATTATATGTAAGTTATATATAAATATAATAAAAATAAATTTATATATAAATACATAAATAATAAATCTAAATAATATATAAAGTAAATTTTTATATAAATATAAAAATAAATTTATATATGAATATATAGATTATATATTTATATAAAAATAAATACACATTATGTATAATATAAATAACTATAAATATAAATAATATAATTTAATTAAATATATGTATTTACTTATATATATTTATAAATATAAGTACTTATATTATTTTATATTATTTATAAATGTAAATACTTATATTATTATTACTTATATACTTATTTATATTATATATTTATTATATTTATATATAATATATAAATATAAATTGTATATTCATGTAATTTATATTTAAAATATATATATCTCACCTCTTCTTTATCCATTCATCAGTCAATGGACATTTGAGCTATTTCCATATTGGGCTATTGTGGATAGTGCTGCTGTAAACATTGGGGTGCATATGTGCCTTAGAATCGGTATTTTTGTATCCTTTGGATAAATACCTAGTACTGCAATTGCTGTAGGGTAGTTCTATTTTTAACTTTTTGAGGAACCGCCATACTGTTTTCCACAGTGGCTGCACCAGTTTGCATTCCCACCAACAATGCAAAAGAGAGTTCCCCTTTCTCTGTATCCTCACCAACATCTGTTGTTTCCTGTGTTGCTAATTTTAGCCATTTTGACAGGTGTGAGGTAGTATCTCATTGCAGTTTTAAATTGTATTTCCCTATTGATGAGTGATGTTGAGCATTTTTTCATGTGTCTGTTAGCCACTTATGTCTTCTTTGGAGAAATGCCTGTTCATGTCTTCTGCCCATTTCTTAACTGAACTTTTTAGTTTGGGGGTGTTGAGTTTGATAGGTTCTTTATAGATTCTGGATATTAAGCCTTTATCCAATATATCAGTTGCAAATATCTTCTCCCATTTCATTGGTTGCTTTTTAGTTTTTCCTTTGCTGTGCAGAAGTTTTTTTTATCTTGATGGAGTCCCAAAAGTTCATTTTTGCTTTTGTTTCCCTTGTCTTTGGAGACATGTTTAATAAGAAGTTGCTGTGGCCGAGGTTAAAGAGGTTGCTGCCTGTGTTCTCCTCTAGGATTTTGATGGATTCCTGTCTCACATTTAGGTCTTTCATCCATTTTGTATTTATTTTTGTGTCTGGTGTAAGAAAATAGTCCAGTTTTATTCTTCTGCACGTTACTGTCCAATTTTCCCAACACCATTTGTTGAAAAGACTTTTTTCCACTGGATATTCTTTCCTGCTTTGTCAAAGATTAGTTGACCATAGTGTTGTAGGTCCACTTCTGGGTTCTCTATTCTGTTCCATTTATCTACGTCTCTGTTTTTGTGGCAGTACCATACTGTCTTGATGATTATAGCTTTGTAATACAATTTGACGTCTGGGTGTGATGCCTACAGCTTTGGTTTTCTTTTTCAACATTACTTTGGCTATTCAGAGTTTTTTCTGGTTCCACATAAATTTTGGAATTGTTTGGTCTAGCCTTGTGAAAAATGCTGGTAGTATTTTGATAGGGATTGCACTAAATATGTAGATTGCTTTGGGTAGTACAGACATTTTAACAATATTTGTTCTTCCCATCCATGAGCATGGAATGTTTTTCCATTTTTGGGGATCTTCCTCAATTTCTTTCCTAAGTGTTCTACAGTTTTCAGAGTACAAATCTTTTACCTTTTTGGCTACTAAACCAAGACAATCTTTAAATCTAATGTTAAGGTAAAATACATTTTCAGCCTCACAAGTTGTCAAAAATTTTACCTACCATGCTCCCTTTTTTTTGAAACAGATTACATGATATCCTTCAATAAAATGAAGGGGAAAGCCAAAAAAAAAAAGAAAAAGAAAAAAAAAGAAAACACAGGACCCAGGAAACAAAATCCAACACATGAGATGAGAGAGGTGAAGATTAACAATAAAAGCAAGTCTGCAGGCAAAATCTTGCTGCACTCCAGCAATCCACCAACCCATGCTAAAGCAGAGAGCAGATAACCCCAAGAGGAAAGAAAAAAAAAAAAAGAAAGAATGATGCAATGCATTTGACCATTCTGACAGGACTTGTAGAACTCTTCTGGAGTTTCCAGGAAGAATTAGAGATTGTGTATGGGACACAACCAAAAGGGGTTGGTGAGGGGAAAGAACAAAGATAATTACTGATTCCAAGAAAAACAAAATATTGTGCAACAAAGGTAAAAGTAAATTTTGGCATACTGTATGTTTTTTTTTTATATTTCCTTTTTTTTAAAAGATTTTATTTATTTATTCATGAGAGACGGGGAGAGAGAGAGGGAGAGAGAAAGAAGCAGAGGGAGAAGCAGCCTCCCAAGGAGCAGGGAGCCCGATGTGGGACTCGATCCCAGGACCCTGGGATCATGACCTGAGCCGAAGGCAGACGTTTAACCATCTGAGCCACCCAGGTGCCCGGCATACTGTATGGTTTTAACTGTAAATAACAACTATATAGTAATAATAATGTGAATAATTAATGTTCACCTAATTAAAACAAGATATAAATGTTTGGGAAAGATTAGAAGAAAAGGCATGGAAAATAAGCATGTGTGCAATTAAGATGGGAGGAAAGCTATTATGAAAAAAAGAGATAAATCCTACATGCCATAGTAGAAAGTAAGAGATAGTGCTTAACCTATAAAATCAAATAACTATATAGGCAATATTTAGCCATACAGAAGCAAGTGCCCAAAGAATCAGCTTATTTAGTTAAAATGGTTACCTCTGGAGTGATAAAAATGAGAAAAAGGGGAGCTTCTCTTTTGCTCCCTTTGCTTGTTGAAATTATGTAGATATATAATTTTAACAAAAATATAATCTAAATTAAAATAAAAATAAAGAGCTAAGCAAAAAATTATTACATCCAGAAAAATAAAAATTGTACAATAAGGGAAACTGGTCATAATATGTGAGTCCCCTGTAAAAAATATGTAATCATATTCTAAATGTTGATTGTTAATTTATTAAAAAGCCTGATAAAAATCACATTGGTTCATGTGAAAATAGAAAGATTTACTTATGCATTTCCCCCATAAGACTGCAAGACCTGAGGTGTGCTTTCCCAGGGTATGGACACAGGTTATGAGTAGTATCAGAATAATGGGGAAAAGAGAAAAATAAAGCCTCCATTACAGCACTATTTAGCAAAAAATATGATAGAGTATATTATGAGATCACAATGAAGTCCCATCTAAATTATGCTGGAAAGTCAGTAAAATATTCTGGAAAAGACCTTTGACCTCTTGAGATCATGTTAATAAGGTTTAAAATAAAGAGAGATGGGAACTACAGACAGAGAGTAGCATGTAGAAAGGGGAAGAAAAATGGAATGTAGTTTGAGGTGTTTTAGGAACTACCATTAGTTTGTAATAGCTACTGCAAAATGTGTCTGCTATTTTGGCCATAAGCATCTTTGCCACAAGCATTTTCATCACAAACATTTTTGCCACATAACTAATAGCCTATAAAGAAATTTGCCATAAAAATAAATCACAAAAAAAAAGAGGGACTTTCATTACAAACATAATGAAACCTGAAAAATTAATAACAAAATTAAAAGATTTTGTTATAAAATAACAAAATTTAAAAATTCAGATTAATAAAATCTGAATAAATTCCGAATAAATATCTGAATAATATATATCTGAATAATAAATATCTGAATAAATTCAAAATTATATTGTAGATTCATGTAACAGATTTTATTTGGGGATTTTACCAAAACATTGTTTTCAAAGTTTTTCATTCACAGTATTACACATATTTTTTTGCTTGTTGATTTGTCTCCTTTGGCATCACACTTTTTCTTTTTCTTCATTAAATGTTTTTCTTTCATTAAGAGAGGTGTCAGTTTCCAAAATGCGTATTTGTAACTGAGCTTTGTATTGCATTGTGAAAGCCTTCTACACTGTTCTTGATGCACTGTCACATGTCCACTGATAGATGTTCTAAAGCTCTATGTGAAATGTGGGTTCTAAACTCTGCACGACTGTATAGACCATTGTGAGAGCTAAGATTTATATAATATATAAAACATCTTTGTGCACGGTTTTGTATGGACATGAGTTTTCAATTCAATTTGGATAAATACCGAGGAGCATGACTGCTGGATCATATGGTAAGGGTATGTTTAGTTTTGTAAAAATCTGTCAAATTGGGGTCGGGGGGAGTGCATTTCAAGATGGCAGCATAAGAAGACCCTGCAGTCACCTCCTTCCACAGACCAAATCTACAGCTACATATAGAACAATTCTGAGAAGGACATGAGAACTAGCTGAATAGCTCTTCCACATCAAAGAATTTAAGCCACATCAAACCAGGTAAGAGAGACAGAGATACAGTCCCACCAAACCCCACTTCCAATGCAGTAACCCATAAGCAGGAAGGATGTAACAAATATGGAGTGTATCCCTGAAGAATAAGGGGTTTGAGGCCCACATCACTTCCCATCCTTGGGACCTGCACTGATAATATGAGACCCTAAAACATCTGGCTTTAAAACCAATGGGTCTTATGTCCAAGAGATGCAAAAGGCTGTAGGAAACTGACTCTGCACTTAAAGAGCTCATATAGAGGCAACCCACAGAATGGGAGAAGATATTTGCAAATGACACTACAGATAAAGGGCTGGTATCCAAGATCTGTAAAGAACTTCTCAAACTCAATACCCCAAAAACAAATAATCAAGTCAAAAAATGGGCAGAAGACATGAACAGACATTTCTCAAAAGAAGACATACAAATGGCTAACAGACACATGAAAAAATGTTCATCATCATTAGCCATCAGGGAAATTCAAATCAAAACCACATTGAGAGACCACTTTACACCAGTTAGAATGGCAAAAATGGACAGGGAAAGGAACAACAAATGTTGGAGAGGTTGTGGAGAAAGGGGAACCCTCTTACATTGTTGGTGGGAATGCAAGTTGGTACAGCCACTTTGGAAAACAGTGTGAGGTGCCTCAAAAAATTGAAAATAGAACTACCCTATGACCCAGCAATTGAACTCCTGGGTATTTACCCCAAAGACACAGATGTAGTGAAAAGAAGGGCCATATGCACCCCAATGTTCATAGCAGCAATGTCCGTAACAGCCAAACTGTGGAAAGAGCCAAGATGCCCTTCAACAGATGCATGGATAAAGAAGATGTGGTCCATCTATACAATGGAATATTACTCAGCCATCAAAAAGGATGAACACCCAACTTTTACATCAACATGGATGGGACTGGAGGAGATTATGCTAAGTGAAATAAGTCAAGCAGAGAAAGTCAATTATCATATGGTTTCACTTATTTGTGGAACATAAAAAATAGCATGGAGGACATTAGGAGAAGGAAGGGAAAAATGAAGGGAGGGAAATCGGAGGGAGAGACGAACCATGAGGGACTATGGACTCTGAGAAATAAACTGAAGGTTTTAGAGGGGAGGGGGGTATGGGGATTTAATGCCCATCTTTTTCAAACTCTTATAGAAAAAAAATCAAAGAGGAAGGAGTACTTCCAAATATATTTTACAAGGCCAACACTACCATGATACCAAAATCAGACAAGCACCTCACAATAAAAAAAGAAAAATTATAGGCCAATATCCCTGATGAACATAGATGCAAAAATCTTCAACAGAATATTAGCAACTAAATTCAACAATACATTAAAAAAATCACATGCCATGATGAAGTCAGATTTATTCCAGGGAATAAATTTGATTTATGGTTCAACATCCACAAATCAACATCCTACACTACATTAATAAAATGAAGGTTAAAAATCATATGATCTCTCAATAGGTACTGAAAAAGCATTTGACAAAATTCAATATCTACTTATGATAAAGCTCTCAACAAAGTAAGTAAAGAGGAAATGTACCTCAACATAATAAAGACCATATATGACAAGCCAAAAGCTAACACTATATTCCTTGGGAAAAAGCTGAAAGCTTTTCCTCTAACATCAGGAACAAAACAAGGATGCTCACACTCACCACTTTAATTCAACATAGTATTGGAAGTTGTAGCCAGAGCAATTATGCAAGTAAAAGAAATAAAATGCATCAAAATTAAAAAGGAAGAAGTAAAATTGTCACTATTTGGGGATTACATGACTTCATACATAGAAAACCCTAAAGACACCACCAAAAAAACATTAGAACTAATAAAAAAACTTAGTAAAGCTGCAGGATACAAAATCAACATACAAAAATCGGTCATGTTTTTATATACTAACAAAAAAATATCAAAATGAAAAGTTAAGAAAAAATCCTATTTACAATTTCATCAAAAAGAATAAAATACCTAGGAAAAAATTTAACCAAGGAGGTAAAATACCTGTACACAGAAAACTATAAGGCATTTATGAAAGAAATTGAAGAAGACATAAACAAATGGAAAGACATTCTATGCTCATGGATTAGAAGAATTAATATTGTTAAAATGTCCATACGCAAAGTAATTTATAGATTCAATGCCATCCTCATCAAAATTGCAATGGCATTTTTTCACAGAAATATAACAAACAACCCTAAAATGTGTATAGAACCACAAAAGATCCCAAATAACCAGATCAATCTTCAGGAAAAAAAAAAAAAGAACAAAGCTGTAGGTATCATGCACCCTGATTTCAAACTATATTACAAAGCTATAGTAATGAAAACAGTACGGTATTGGCATAAATAACAGACAAGCACATCAATGGAACAGAATCAAGAACACAGAAATAAACCCATGCATAAATGGTGAATTAATTTATGACAAAAGAGGCAAGAATACACAATGGGAAAAGAATAGTCTCTTAATAAATATGGTATTGAGGAAACTGGGCAGCCACATGCAAAAAATTGAAACTGGACTACTATCTTATACCACACATAAAAACCAACTCAAAATGCATTAAAGAGTCAAATATAAGACCCGAAACGATTAGACACCTAAAAGAAAACAGGTGGTAATTTCCTTGACATCATTCTTGGCGATATCATCACTTTTTTGGATCTGACTCCAAAAGCAATGGCAACAAAAGCAAAAATAAATAAATGGGACTACATCAAACTGAAAAGCTCTGTACAGCAAAGAAAACAATCAGCAAAATAAAAAGGCAAACTACTGAATGGGAAAAGATATTTGCAAATCATATATCCAATAAGAGGTTAATATCCAAAATATATGAAGAACTCCTACAACTCAATAACCAAAAAACCAAACAATCCAATTACAAATGGGCAAAGGATCTGAATAGACATTTTTCCAAAGAAGACACACAAATAGCCAATAGGTACATGATAATATTGGTTTCAGAAGTAAAATTTAGTGGTTCATCACTTATGTATAATACCCAGTACCCATCATAACAAGTGCCTTCCTTAATACCCATCACCCATTTAATCTATCCCCTCACCTACCTCCCTTCCAGCAACCCTCAGTTTGTTCTCTATCATTGAAGTCTCTTATGGTTTGCTTCTCTCTCTCCTAAAAAGTACTGGGTGATGGGCATTAAGAAGGGCATGTGATATGATAAGCACTGGGCATTATATGCAACTAATGAATCATTGAACACTACACCAAAAACTAATGATGTACTATATGTTGGCTAATTGAATTTAAATTTAAAAAAAAGAAAGAAAGCTTCATTCCAAAAAAAAAAAAAAAAAAAAGGAATTGTTGACTTTTCAGTTCCTTCAGCTTTTTACTTGTTAAGACAGAGTGAAAACCTTGATTCCTTACCTCTCTCCTGGATTTTATGTCACTCAGTGATGACCTCATTCTACCTGTCTTTCCTGGAATAGTTATTTTCTTGTATCAAGATATTTTATATCAATTGGAAAGCACTTTTTTTACAGTTTTATACCTTTATTTGACAATCAGCAGTTAGTTCTCATCCACATTAACTATCTGTAGATTTTTGAAAGTGGTGACAGCTACATAGGTAACAAATGTATAGAGCTTGTTTGGTGAATCTTCATCCTTGTTACATTTTCCTGGACAACTACACACGGACACTGTATGGAACATTCCTTATTCCTTTGGCCCAGATAGTTTTGTTGAGCCTGGTGTCAATGCACACATCTGGAGTTCCCATCTCCTTCATGGCAAATTTCCAGATCTCTTTGAGTGTCAAAGGGGCACACTTCTTGAAACCCATTCCATGGATGCACTTGTGACTGTTGATGGTGCATTCTCTGGTCACTACCTCATTGATAACATAATGGTCTTTCTTCTTGCCACCCTTCTTTGTGAAAGCCATGCTGCTGGGCACTGGTTGGAAAGCTAGAAAGCATTTTTGGTCTTTGTCATGATCTACTTACAGGCTTTAAATATAAAATCTCCATCTTACAGCCAAATAGATCTGTTAAAGCCAGGAATTCCAAAAAACCATGCCTTACCAGTGTGCCCGTGGGAAGGGCTCTGATGTACTAACAGCCCAGAAATGGCTTTTCTCTTCATCTGAGTTTCTTTGGGCTGAGGTGTAGCTGTCAGTACAATTACAGACAGCCCTTAATTTTGGTGAGTATGATCTCCTGCCATAGTGAAGTTACTGTCTATGTTAACTTTACCTATCAGAATCAAATATTCTACCTGGTTCAGTATAAAATGAGTTCTGTTCTTTTTTTTCCCAATGGGTTTTTGTTCTATTTTTACCTATATAAAACCAAAAAAAAAAAGAAGAAAAACAACAAGAAGATCAGCTTGTTTTGGGGACCTCTCCATGAAGTCTTTGTGTGAGCTACTTTGTGCTTTCTCACAGCACACTGGCTTGTTTGAAGGTTGAGAATCCAAACTTTAGTGCAAAAGTAATATCAAACTCTAGATTAACCTATGGGCAAGATAAGAAAGCTTATCATGTCTAACCATGAACACACCTAGGAGAAAAACTTCTTAAAGGTGTAAGTCTGCGGACATTGTATCAACTGTTGTTGCATCTTCCTACAAAGACCTGGGTCATTCACTGCAGACAGACACACACTAATTTTTAAGTGTAAGGAAAAAAGCACAGTGATACATAAAAAGAAAACTGGAGGAGGGGGTGGAGCAAGATGGCAGAGGACTAGGAGATTTCGTCTGGTCTCAGGAATTCAGCTGGATAGGGATCAAACCATTCTGAACACCTACGAACTCAACAGGAGATCAAAGAAAACAATAGCAACAACTATCTGAAAAGAAAAGCAACCACTTTCTGGAAGGTAGGACTTGCAGAGACGCGAATCCGAGGTGATATTCAGGAGGATAGACGGTGGGGGAGGGGGTCTCCCACGGCCGCTTCTGGCAAGTGATAGAGCCGCGGAGCACAAAATCAGACCTTTTAGAAGTCGGCTCTGCTGAGGGATGTCACTCCAGTGCTAAGTGGGCGGTGGAACCCTTGCGGGACAGTGTGGTCTCAGGACCCTCGGGGTCACAGAAAGACCAGGGGTGCCTGACTGTGGCAGAGCTCCCAGGTATCGGAGTGGGGAAGCCGGCCACAGAGACGGAGTCGAGGCGCGGGCTCTCAGCTTGAGGTTGCCATAAAATGTAATCCGCGGCACAGTCAGGCCATTGCTCCTCCAGCAGGGACTCAACAAGCGGCAGATCCGGGGAGACTCCCCTTCCTCCCCCGGGAGGAGTGGCAAGGGAGCACACTGCAGGGATCTGCTGGGTTTGGAGACTCCACAGGGGGTCGTGTGCCAGAGATAGAAATGCTCGATCACAGGCCAGGTGAGCACAAAGTGCAGCCGGAGACCAGGGAGACAGGAGTAATTGACTGCTTTTCTCTGTGGGTGCACCGAGGAGAGGGGCCCCGAGTTCTCGGCTCCTCTGGGGTGGAGACTGGGAGAACACCATTATCACTCTCATCCTCCAAAGCTGTACGGAAAGCTTGCAGGGAACAAAAGCTCCAGAGAGCAAACCCAAGCAGATTACTTAGCCCGGACTGGCAGGGGCGGGGCAATTCCGCCTCCAGCAAAGACATATGAGAACCATGGCAACAGGCCCCTCCCCCAAAGATCAGGAAGAACAGCCAGCCAAGACCAAGTTTACCGATCAATGAGAATGTCAGAACTCCAGCCCTAGGGGAATACAGCACATAGAATTCATGGCTTTTTTCTCATGATTCTTCAGCCTTTCAAAGTTCATTTTTTTTTAACTGTCTTTTTTTTTAATTTTTCTTTTTCCCTTTTTCAATCATTATCTTATCAATCCCTTTTTTAAAAAACATTTTTATTTTTCATTTTTAGAGTCATATTCTATCCCTTCATAGTAGTTACCCTTATTTTTAGCATATATATATATGTTGTATTCTCTTTAAAATGTTGAGATACAGTTTCTTCTAACAGATCAAAATATACCCTAAATCTCTAGTGTATGGCTTTGTTCTAGTCTACCTGATCACATTCTCTCCCATTTTTTTTAAATCCTCTTCTTTTTTCAACCAACTTCTTATCTTATGAATTCCTTTTATATAATCTTTTATAATTTTCATCATTACAATCATATTCCATCCCTTCATCGTATTAACCCTTATTTTTATACATATATAAGTTTTTCTTTCTTTAAAATTTTGGGAGCCGCTTTCTTCTAACAGACCAAAATACACCCAAAATCTAGTGTGTGACACTGATCTATATACCAGCCTGATCATATTTGATCATATTCTGTTTTTCTTGTTTTGTTTTGCTCTGTTTTTGTTTGTTTTTATCATTTTTTTCTTTTTTTTTTTTCTTTTTTTCTTTCTTTCCCTTTCTTTTGCCCCATTTCAGGCATTTTCTGAGTTGTTTGGTGTATATTTTCTGGGGACGTTTTTACCCTGTTAGCATTTTGTTCTCTTATTCATCTATTCTATTCTGGAAAAAACGACAAGATGGAAAAAATCATGTCAACAAAAAAAACAAGAGGCAGTACCAAATGCCAGGGACCTACTCAATATGGACATTATTACGATGTCAGAACTAGAGTTCAGAATGATGATTTTAAAGATACTAACTGGACTTGAAAAAAGCATGGAAGTTATTAGAGAAATACTTTCTGGAGAAATAAAAGAACTAAAATCTAACCAAGTCAAAATCAAAAAGGCTATTAATGAGGTGAAATAAAAAACTGGGGCACTAACTATTAGGATAAATGGGGCAGAATAGAGAATTAGTGATACAGAAGACCAAATGATGGAATATAAAGAAACTGAGAAAAAGAGAGATAAACAACTACTGACTCACGAGAACAGAATTCAAGAGATAAGTGATACAATAAGATGAAACAATATTAGAATAATTGGGATCCCAGAAGAAGAAGAGAGAGAGAGGGGGGCAGAAGGTATATTGGAGCAAATCATACCAGAGAACTTCCCTAATTTGGGGAAGGAAACAGGCATCAAAATCCAGGAGGCACAGAGAACACCTCTCAAAATCAATAAAAATAGGTCAACACCCAGACAACTAATAGTAAAACTTACGAGTCTCAGAAACAAAGAGAAAATCCTGAAAGCAGCTCCGGAGAAGAGGTCTGTAACCTGCAATGGTAGAAACATTAGATAGGCAACAGACCTATCCACAGAGACTGGAAAGCCAAAAAGGACTGGCGTGATATATTCAGAGCACTAAATGGGAAAAATATGCAGCCAGGAATACTATATCCAGCTAGACTGTCACTGAAAATAGAAGCAGAGATAAAAAGCTTCCAGGAGAAACAAAAACTAAAGGAATTTGAAAATGCAAAAACAGCCCTACAAGAAATATTGCAAGGGGTCCTCTAAGCAAAGAGAGAGCCTAAGCAGCACAGACCAGAAAGGAACACAGACAATACACAGTAACAGTCACCTTACAGGCAATATAATGGTACTGAATTCATATCTTTCAATAGTTACCCTGAATGTAAATGGGCTAAATGCCCCAATCAAAAGACACAGGCTATCACCTGGGATTAAAAAACAAGACCCATCGATATGCCGTCTGCAAGAGCCTCATTTCAGACCCAAAGACACCCCCAGATTGAAAGTGAGGAGACGGAAAACCATTCACCATGCTAATGGACACCAAAAGAAAGCTGGGGTGGCAATCCTTATATCAGACAAATTAGATTTTAAACCAAAGACTGTAATAAGACATGAGGAAGGACACTATATAGACCCTACTTAAGGGGTCTATCCAACAAGAAGATCTAACAATTGTAAATATCTATGCCCCTAACATGGGAGCAGCCAATTATATAAGGCAATTAATAACAAAACCAAAGAAACACATCGACAAAAATACAATAATAGTGGGGGACTTTAACGTGCTCCTCACTGAAATGGACAGATCATCTACACAAAGGAACAACAAGGAAATTAAGACTTTAAATGACACACTGGACCAAATGGACTTCACAGATCTATTCAGAACATTCCATCCCAAAGCGAAAGAATACACATTCTTCTCTAGTGCCCATGGAACATTCTCCACAATACATCACATCCTAGGTCACAAATCAGGTCTCAACTGGTACCAAAGATTGAGATTATTCCCTGCATATTTTCAGACCACAATCCTTTGAAACTAGAGGTCAATCACAAGAGGAAAGTCGGAAAGAACTCAAATCCATGGAGGCTAAAGAGCATCCTACTAAAGAAGGAATGGGTCAACCAGGAAATTAAAGAAAAATTTAAAAAATTCATGGAAACCAATGAAAATGAAAACACAACTGTTCAAAATCTTTGGGATACAGCAAAGGCAGTCCTGAGAGGAAAGTATATAGCAATACAAGCCTTTCTCAAGAAACAAGAAAGGTCTCAAATACACAACCTAACCCTACACCCAAAGGAGCTGGAGAAAGAACAGCAAATAAAGCCTAAACCCAGCAGGAGAAGAGAAATCATAAAGATCAGAGCAGAAATCAATCAAATAGAAACCAAAAGAACAGTAGAACAGATCAATGAAATTAGGAGTTGGTTCTTTGAAAGAATTAAGAAGATTGATAAACCCCTGGCCAGACTTATCCAAAAGAAAAGAGAAATGACCCAAATCTACAAAGTCATCAATGAAAGAGGAGAGACCACAACCAACACCAAAGAAATACAAACAATTATAAGAACATATTATGAGCAACTCTATGCCAGCAAATTAGATAACCTGGAAGAAATGGGTGCATTCCTAGAGATGTATCAACTACCAATATTGAACCAGGAAGAAAGAGAAAACCTGAACAGATCTATAACCACTAAGGAAATTGAAGCAGTCATCAAAAATCTCCCAAAAAACAAAAGCCCAGGGCCAGATGGCTTTCCAGGGGAATTCTATCAGACATTTAAAGAAGAATTAATACCTATTCTCCTGAAACTGTTCCAAAAAATAGAAATGGAAGGAAAACTTCCAAACTCATTTTATGAGGCCACCATTACCTTGATCCCAAAACCAGACAAAGACCCCATCAAAAAGGAGAATTATAGACCAATATCCTTGATGAACATGGATGCAAAAATTCTCACCAAAATACTAGCCAATAGGATCCAACAGTATATTAAAAGGATTATTCACCACGACCAAGTGTGATTTATCCCTGGGCTGCAAGGCTGGTTCAACATCCGCAAATCAATCAACATGATACAATACATTAACAAAAGAAAGAACAAGAATCATATGATCTTTTCAATAGATGCAGAAAAAGCATTTGACAAAGTACAGCATCCTTTCTTGATCAAAGCTCTTCAGAGTATAGGGATAGAGGGTACATACCTCAATATTATAAAAGCCATCTATGAAAAAACTACAGCGAATATCATTCTCAATGGGGAAAAGCTGAGAGCTTTCCCCCTAAGGTCAGGATCACGGCAGGGATGTCCACTATCACCACTGCTATTCAACGTAGTATTAGAAGTCCTAGCCACAGCAATCAGACAACAAAAAGAAATCAAAGGCATCCAAATCGGCAAAGAGGAAGTCAAACTCTCACTCTTTGCAGATGATATGATACTGTATGTGGAAAACCCAAAAGACTCCACCCCAAAACTGCTAGAACTCATACAGGAATTCAGTCAAGTAGCAGGCTATAAAATCAATGCACAGAACTCAGTGGCATTCCTATACACCAACAACAAGACAGAAGAGAGACAAATCAAGGAGTCGATCTCATTTACAATTGCACCCAAAACCATAAGATATCTAGGAATAAATTTCACCAAAGAGGCAAAGGATCTGTACTCAGAAAACTACAAAATACTCATGAAAGAAATTGAAGAAGACACAAAGAAATGGAAAAACGTTCCATGCTCATGGATTGGAAGAACAAACATTTTGAAGATGTCAATGCTACCTAGAGCAATCTACACATTCAATGCAATCCCCAACCAAATACCATCCACTTTTTTCAAAGAAATGGAACAAATAACCCTAAAATTTGTATGGAACCAGAAGAGAACCCGAATAGCCAGAGGAATCTTGAAAAAGAAAAGCAAAGCTGGCAGCATCACAATTCCGGACTTCCAGCTTTATTACAAAGCTGTCATCATCAAGACAGTATGGTACTGACACAAAAACAGACACAAAGATCAATGGAACAGAATCGAGAGCCCAGAAATGGACCCTCAACTCTATGGTCAACTGATCTTTGACAAAGCAGGAAAGAATGTCCAATGGAAAAAAGACAGTCTCTTCAACACATGGTGTTGGGAAAATTGGACAGCCACATGCAGAAGTATGAAACTGGACCATTTCCTTACACCACACACAAAAATAGACTCCAAATGGTTGAAAGACCTAAATGTGAGACAGGAGTCCATCAAAATCCTAAAGGAGAACACAGGCAGCAACCTCTTCGACCTCAGCTGCAGCAACTTCTGTCTAGAAACACCGCCAACGGCAAGGAAAGCAAGGACAAAAAAGAACTATTGGGACTTCATCAAGATTAAAAGCTTTTGCACAGCAAAAGAAACAGTCAACAAAACCAAAAGACAACCGACAGAATGGGAGAAAATATTTGCAAAATGACATATCAGATAAAGGGCTAGTATCCAAAATCTATAAAGAACTTCTTAAACTCAACACCCAAAGAACAAATGATCTAATCAAGAAATGGGCAGAAGATATGAACAGACATTTTTCCAAAGAAGACATCCATATGGCCAACAGACACATGAAAATGTGCTCAACATCGCTCGGCATCAGGGAAATCCAAATCAAAACCTCAATGAGATACCACCTCACACCCGTCAGAATGGCTAAAATTAACAAGTCAGGAAACGACAGATGTTGGCGGGGATGCGGAGAAAGGGGAACCCTCCTACACTGTTGGTGGGAATGCAAGCTGGTGCAACCACTCTGGAAAACAGTATGGAGGTTCCTCAAACAGTTGAAAACAGAGCTACCATACGATCCAGCAATTGCACTACTGGGTATTTACCACAAAGATACAAATGTAGGGTTCCAAAGGGGTATGTGCACCCCAATGTTTATAGCAGCAATGTTCACAATAGCCAAACTGTGGAAAGAGCCAAGATGTCCATCGACAGATGAATGGATAAAGAAGATGTGGTATATATACACAATGGAATATTATGCAGCTTTCGAAAGGAATGAGATCTTGCCATTTGCAACGACGTGGATGCAACTGGAGGGTGTTATGCTGAGTGAAATAAGTCAATCAGAGAAAGACATGTATCATATGACCTCACTGATATGAGGAATTCTTAATCTCAGGAAACAAACCGAGTGTTGCTGGAGTGGGGGGAGGTGGGAGGGATGGGGTAGCTGGGTGATAGACAGTGGGGAGGGTATGTGCTATGGTGAGTGCTGTGAATGTGCAAGAGTGTTGAATCATAGATCTGTACCTCTGAAACAAATAATACAATATATGTTAAAAAAAAAAAAGAAGAAGAAGATAGCAGGAGGGGAAGAATGAAGGGGGGAAATCAGAGGGGGAGATAAACCCTGAGAGATGATGAACTCTGAAAAACAAACTGAGGGTTCTAGAGGAAAGGGGGGGTGGGAGGATGGGTTAGTCTGATGATGGGTATTAAAGAGGGCACGTATTGCATGGAGCACTGGTTGTTATACACAAACAGTGAATCATGGAACACTACATCAAAAACTAATGGTCTAATGTATGGTGATTAACATAATAATAAAAAATTTTTTAAAAAAAGAAAACTAGAAAACGAGTGGGTTCAAGAGATTAGGAGAACAGCCATGATACTTTCAGTACTGGGTATGTGACTCTGTACAGGGCTCTCAACTTTGGGGAGCCTCAGTTCCTATCTGTGAAACAAGAGTCTGCTTCGATTATTCTTAAATTAGTCCCTGACTAGGTCCCATTGGCAGAGTCAAGAGCGCTAGCACATGAAACTATGTTTAGTAGGACAGTAGGGACAGCTCTAGACTGGATCCAGAAGACTGGAAACACCATTATCAAGTGTGTGAGGTCAACATATAGGAGAAAGAATGAATCAGAGCCAAAGGGGAAGTACTAACTCCCTAGTCCAAAGTCTTGGTATGAACTATATGAAGAAAATGTATGTAGCATTTAGAAACAGAGAAGATCAGGGAGAGTTTGGAAGGCAGATTACAAAAATGAAGTAGCAGTTCAAAACATACTTAAGCCATAAAGGAGAGAACAGGGTAGCAAGAGCCTCTTCCTGTTGGAAACATGGCAGCTAGTTCAGTGGGATAGAAAGGGATTGGTCCTTGGCTGGGTTTCTTAAAGGAAAAGATCTAAAAACCCCATGGCTCTAAGGGCACGGTAAGACTTAACAGAAATAATTTCAGGATAATATGTGATTTTTAAAATTATCTGGCCATTATCTCTACCATCATCATGGTTCATCCTCACCACAGGTGTTCACTCACTGATCTTATGCCGTGAACAAGTCCTGTACAATGATTTCTCTTACCTTCTCACTTGTGCACTTTCTCTCACTCATACTATCCCCACACCCCCTATTAATTAGTTTTTAAATTTTCTTTTTCAGGATTTCTTTATAGAGTTAGTTATAGTAATTGGATTTCTGTTGGTACCCTGTAGATTTTATTAATTTAGGAGCGACATTTTTTTAAGAACACCTGGTAAAGTTGGAATTAGTGGGCTTTATTTATTATTAATTTTATAGACTTGCCTTTAGGGAAAAACTGGCCAGGTTGTTTTGCCACAAAGGTAAATTTGGCTTATGACTAAAATATTAGAACAGTTACATTAATAGCTTGCAAGTGGCTACTGGAAGTGTAAACACAATTGCCAAAGGGTCCTTTATTTTCTCTAACTGTACCTGGTGGCTCATTTCAAATAGACCCTTTTAAAAGTCACACCAAGGACAATTACAATTGTTTTCTCCCTGACTTTTATGGACATAAGAATAAATGAGACTGTCACATTCAGACAAACACACATATACAGTTTGAGGCCACTAAAAATGTATTACATTAATAGTAGGTTTTCTTAGACTTGAATTTAAGACCTATGATAAGAAAAGCAGTTGGTATAAATACTTGAGAAGACTGGAAGTACTCTGATGATTTGCATTTAGTGATCTCTATTCCTGCTATCTAATGCTTTGTAACAAACCACCCCAAAAGTTGTTGTAAAATAATTGTAACATGTATTTTGCTCTAAAATCTACAATTTGGGCAGGGCTTAGTTGGGATATTTAACCTTTGCTCCACTTGGTATCATCTGGATAGAAAATGGAGGCTGGAAGCATCCCATGGCTCACTCACTCATAAGTCTGGTGGTTGATTCTGGCTGCTGGCTAGGAGTTTCAGTTCCTTCCCACCTGGGCCTCTCCATGAAGTCTTTGTGTGAGCTACTTTGGGCTTTCTCACAGCACACTGGCTTGTTTGAAGGTTGAGCATCCAAAGAAAGAGCAAGACAGACAGAAGCCTTTTGTGACTTGGCATCACAATTTATGCAACATCACTTCTGCGACATACTGTTGAACTATTTATCAAGTCAGTTACAAAAGTCCACTAGGGTTTAAGAGGAGAGTACACAGAACTTGCTTCTAAATGGAGGAGTGTCAATGTCACATTACAGGAAGACCATGTGGAATATATAAGAAGCCATAATTGGATAATACAATCTGCCACAGAACCTATATAGAAAAGTGCTTCTGTGTCTAAATAGGAAGACACTACTTCTCAACTACTACATATCAGACATGGAAACAATTACCCCCTCAGCTTATTACCAGTCATTCAGTTTCTAGTCTTTAGGAATCAAATGGATTTTAGGAAAGGATGATGCATTCACTTCCTGAGGATCATGCATTCACTTTCCCTTCTTCATCCTAGAATAGCTGTTCTGAACTCAGAGAAGAAAATTACTGCCTGTGCCCCACCAACCCTTCTCCAACCCCATGCTCTTTCCCAGTGTTCATCAGAAAGGGTGAAGCCCTCAGGCAAAAGAGAGTGCCATGATACAGCAACCTGCCCAGGTTATACTCCAAGCTATGTCCCTTCTGGTATTAATACCCCCATAAGTGAAAAAGAACATTTCAGTTCAAGAAAAGTCTGTCTTGAATTTAACAAAGCAAAAGAAATATTTATTCCAAATGGGGATTTAAACTTCGTCTTTTTAAAAATTATTTCAATCTTTTTTCATAGGTTTCTGGGCCAGGCTAAAAAGTTCTGTAGCCCATATGAACCTTCAAGGTAGCTCTAATTTCCAACAACATCCTTGGTCCAAAGAAGTGCAAACTACCATCTTTTCAAATTTGTGATTTAGTTTGGTCACTGGTCTTCTCATTTGAAGATTCCTATAAAAGCAAACTTGGGAATCAAGATACTAATTTTTTTTCTTGAAAAAAATGAGAAACAATTGACGAATCTAACTTGATTTCTGAGGACCCTATTCCAAAACCCAATTTCTAAATACCTATGTTCATATGTGCTATGGGTTCAATGCATGTCAGGGGATCTTATTCATTTCAGAAAAATTGGAATTTCCCCCTATCTAAGAAAATAAGGCCACAAATAAGACTCCAATCATTCTTACAAGAAAACATATTCAAAAATTTAAAACATAAACATATGTGTTCAACTTTCCTATGCTCCCCAAATACCTGAAAATAAACAAAGGTTTAGAAATTAAGGAATGTGGGTAGGGGAAGAACTTGTTGCTAAGTATACTTATAGGGGACAAAACCAAAAGCCTCCACAAAATGACTGATGTACAACTATCTAAGCACAAATGGGAGTCCTCTTATACAGTTCTATCTTCACTACGTGTACCCCATTTTAAAGGGAAAATGACATTGCACTCTCTTTCCACTTACATACTCCAGACACTGTAAGTCTTCACCTTTCAAAGTAGAGTGTCTGTTCACTATCAAGAGATATCCAAAATTCTGCCTTTTCTCCCTAATTGAGGGGAATTTTCAATTAAGGTACAAATGAATTAGCAAGAAATCTGCCCCTTTCCCAGAACAAAACTGAACTGGATGAATTGGCAAGTGTATCTCATTTATGTGATGACGTCACATGTAGGCACCCAGTCATATTGATTCTACCAGTCATATTGAGTCTACGTGTGAAGCCCCTCTGGGATGCCTCAAGTGAAAGGAATATGCTGGGTGGAAAAATCTCCCATCTATTTCTCATATGATTTGGACACAATCTAAAGTTAAAGAGTAACACATAGAAGCTTAATATTCTTGATATGAACAGTAGCTATTTAGTTTATGCAATTCAGTTGAGTTGAAATATTATATAGTCATTTTTCCTCTCTGGTTTCATAATTATTCAATTTATATATTTTCTGCAAACAGATTTAAAAACTATGATTAAAGGAGTACATTTTTCTTGCTATTCAAATATTTTGGATTAGGTCAAAGCACCAATTAGAAATGGAGCACTGGGTGTTACACGCAAGCAATGAATCATGGAACACTACATCAAAAACTAATGATGTAATGTATGGCAATTAACATAACATAATAAAAAATAATGTACAAAAAATGGTATATAGTTAATAGAAAACAGACCAATATAAAGTGATTTAAGTAATGTAGAAGCTAATTTCTCTAGAAAAGAGAAGTTGATGCAAATAAGCACGGTTTCATTTGAGACCTGAGTTCCACTATCTTTAGCCCATGTCTTCTTTCTTCATGATCCAAGAGGCTTGTTCATCTATCATTCTCAATAATTCATAAGTTTCTCAAGGGTAAGAATCATTTCTTAGTTCCTTTTTTAGTCATAGCATCTAGCATATATTGGCTCTAAGCAGTATTTGTTGAATGAATAAATGGATAAAAGGAAAAATGAACGAATGAGTGAAAAACAAATGGAGGACAAGTCTAGTGAGGCTACATTTAAATGTACAATTAATATATAGGCAGCAGGACATTCATCGCTCAGTACTTCATTCATGGAGGTATGTATTACATACAGCAGAGCATATCTTATGGGGAGAGTGATTTTTTTAAAAGATTTTATTTATTTATTTGAGAGACAGAGAGAACACACAAGCAGGGGGAGGGGCAGAGAGAGAGGAAGATGTGGGGCTCTATCCCAGGACCCTGAGATCATGAATTGAGCCAAAAGCAGACATTTAACTGACTGAGCCACCCAGGCACCCCTGAGAAGTTATATTTAAACTGGATATTGAGTGATGCACAAAATCTGAAGAAAAAATAAAGTTGTATCTTGCTTTGAGGAACATAGGATTTGGAGTCAAAAGATTGGCTTGCAGCCCTCCCTAACCTAATCATTTACTAGATGTGTAATTTTTGGCCAAGTAAGGAAAACTCCCTGAGCCTCTACCCTCATCTATACAATGGAGATAATAATAGCTACCTTATAAATTCTTGTGAGGTTTTCTATATTCTTTCAACTTTTCTTTTTAAATGTACACCATCCCATTTTATTCCATGTTGTATATTAACTCTCCCATAAATGTGTACATTCTTAGAAATGTACCATTCCTGTTAACCAGTCTTATGATGGTTAATTTTATGTATCAACTTCATGGGGCCAAGGGGTGCCCAGATTAAACATTATTTCTGGGTGTGTCTTCAAATGAGATTAGCATCAGAATCAGAAGTAGACTGAATCAGAAGTAGATTGCCTTCCCCAAAATGGGCAAGTACCATCCAATCCACTGAGGGCCTGACTAGAACAAGACGCAGACAAAAAAAAAAAAAAAGGAACTGTCTTCTTCCTACCTGTCTGTTGAGCTAGAACATTGGTGTTCTCCTGCCCTTGGACTGGGATTAACACCACTGACTCACCTAGTTCTCAGGTCTTTGGACGTGGACTAGAATTAAACAGATTGAGGGACAGATTCCATAATCACTCTATCTCTCTATCTATCTACAGGCATATCTCATTTTGTTGCACGTTGCATTATTGTGCTTCACAGATATTACATTGCAAATTGAAGGTATATAGCAACTCTGCATGTAACAAGTCTATCAGCACGATTTTTCCAATAGCATTTGCTCATTTCATGTCTCTGCATCACATTTTGGTAATTCTTGCAATATTTCAAACTTTTTCATTACTATTGTGTCTGTTATGGTGACTGTGATCTTTCCTGTTACTACTGAAATTGTTTTGGGGTTCCAAAAGCTGCCTATGTAAGATAGTGAACTTAACTGATACCTGTTGTATGTGTTCTGACTACTCCACTGACTGGCTGTTCCCCCATCTCTTTCCCTTTCCTCAGACCTCCCTATTCCCTGAGATACAATAATATTGAAATTAGGCCAATTAATAACCCTACAATGACCACTAAGTGTTCAAGTGAAAGGAAGAGTCACACATCTTTCACTTTAAATCAAAAGCTAGAAATGATTAAGCTCAGCGAGGAACACAAGTTGAAAGCCGAGACAGTCCATAAACTAGGTCTCTTGCATAAGTTAACCAAGTTGTAAATGCAAAGGAAAAGTTCTTAGAGGAAATTAAAAGTGTTACTCCAGTGAACATGATGATAAGAAAGTGGAACAGCCTTTATTATTGATGTGGAAAAAGTTCTAGTGGTCTGGGTGAAGGATCAAACCCGCCACAATATTCCCTTAAGAAAAAGCCTAATCCACAGCCTAACTCTCTTCAATTCTATGAAGACTAAGAGGTAAGAAAACTGCAGAAGAAAAGTTTGAAGCTAACAAAGGTAAGATCATAAGGTCTAAGGAAAGAAGCTATCTCCACAATATAAACGTGCAAGGTGAAGCAGCAAGTACTGATATAGAAGCTGCAGCAAGTTATCCAGAAGATCTAGCTAAGATAATTAATGAAGGTGGCTTACACTAAATGACAGATTGTCAATACATACAAAACAGCCCCCTATTGGATAAAGATGCCATTTAGAACTGCCATAGCTAGAGAGGTGAAGTCAAGCTTTGATGCTTCAAAGAATGGTCTAACACTCTTGACAGAGGCTAATGCAGCTAGTGACTTTAAGTTGAAGCCAGTGCTCATTGACCATTCTGAAAATCCTAGAATCCTTAAGAATTATGCTAACTCTACTCTGCCTGTGCCCTATAAATGGAACAACAGAGCCTGGATGACAACAAATCTGTTTATAACATGGTTTACTGAATATTTTAAGCCCACTTTTGAGACCCAGTGTTCAAAAAAAAAAGATTCCTTTCAAAATTGTATGGCTTATTGACAACATACCTGGTCACCCAAGAGCTCTGATGGAGACGTATCATGAGATTAATGTTTTCATGCCTGCTAACATAACATTCATTCTCCAAACCATTGATTAAGGAGTCATTTCAACTTTCAAGTCTTAGTATTTAAGAAATGCATTTTGTAAGGCTATAGCTGCCATATATAGTAATTCCTCTGATGGATCTGGGCAAAGTAAATGGAAAACCTTCTGGAAAGAATTTACCATTCTAGATGCCATTAAGAACATTTGTGATTCATGGGAAGGGGTAAAAATATCAACATTAGCAGGAGTTTGGAAGAAGGTGATTCCAACCTTCATGGATGACTTTGAGGAGCTTTGAGGAGTTCAAGACTTCAGTGGAGGAAGTAACTGGAAATGAGACGGAAACATCAAGAGAACTAGAATTAGAAGTGGAGCCTTAAGATGTGACTAAATTGCTGCAATCTCATGATAAAACTTTCACAGATAAGGAGTTGCTTCTTACAGATGAGCAAAGAAAGTGGTTTTTTGAGATGAAATGTACTCCCAGTGAAGATGCTGTGAAGACTTCTGAAATGACAACAAAGAATTTAAAATATTATATAAACTTAGTTGATAAAGCAGCTGCTGGGTTTGAAAGGACTGACTACAATTTTTAAATAAGCTCCACTGTGGGTAAAATGCTATCAAACAGCACCGCATGCTGCCAAGAAATCTTTCATGAGAGGAAGCGTCAGTAAATGTGGCAAACTTCAGTGTTGTCTTATGTGAAGAAATTGGCACAGCCACCCCAACCTTCAGCAACCACAACTCTGATCAATCAGCAGCCATCAATATTGAGGCAAGACCGTCTACCAGCAAAAACTTGCTAATTATAATTTGCTGAAAGCTCAGATTATGGTTTGCATTTTTAAGCAAAAAAAATTTTTAATTCAGGTATGCATATTGAATTTTTAAAGACATTGCTATTGCACACTTAATAGATTACAGTATAGTATAAACATAATTTTATATGCACTCAGAAACCAAAAAATTCATTTGACTCACTTTATTGCAATATTGGTTTTATTGCAGTGGTCTGGAACCAAATTTGCAATTATCTCCAAGGTATGTCTGCATGTATATATATCTTATATATATGTTATATATGTTACACATCATATATATATACACACGATATACAACATTATATATTTATATATTATAGATATATGTTATATATATATATATTTTAAAGATTTTCTTTATTTATTTGACAGAGAGACAGTGAGAGCGGGAACACAAGCAGGAGGAGTGGGAAAGGGAGAAGCAGGCTTCCCACTGAGCAGGGAGCCCAACGTGGGGCTCGATCCCAGGACCCTGGAATCATGACCTGAGCCGAAGGCAGACGCTTAACAACTGAGCCATCCGGGCATCCCTATATATAATATATTATATATTTGTTACGTATTATATATACATATATATAATATACACCTATTATATATATTATATAGTGTGTGTGTATATATATATACACACATAAATATATATACAGACAAACTTTAAAATGGTGCAAAAGTGATACACATTCAGTATAAACTGTACATACTCCAAATTTTGAATTTTGATCTTTTCCCAGGCTAGCAATGCTGGGCAGTAGCAGCGAGCCACAGCTCCCAGTTAACCAAGTGATCAATCACAAGGGTGAACAACCGATACACTGACAACAATTCTATACCCATATAGCCATTCTGTTTTTCACTTTCAGTACACTATTCAATAAATTACATGAGATATACAACGCTTTATTATAAAATAGGATCTGTATTAGATGATGTTGCTTAAATATAGGCTTATGTCAGTATTCTGAGCATGTTTAAGGTGGTTAGGCTAAGGTACGATGTTGGGTAGGTTAGGTATGTTAAATGAATTTTCCACATGGTATTTTCAACTTATGATGGGTTTATTGGGATATAATCCCATCATAAGTCAAGGAAGATCTGTATATACATATACATACATCCCCTACTAGTTCTATATATCATATATATATGATATATTATACATATGGACCAATATATGTAACCTATTGGTTCTGTTTCTCTGGAGTACCCTAATATACTTGTCATAAAGAATATATTTTCTTATCACCAAATAGATCAAAATTTCCTTTGGTCCCAAGATACTGCTCAGAGTCTATTAAATATTTTATTTTTTTTACTTGTTCATTCAATTCATTAATTTATTTTCAGGCAATATTCCAGTTCCTGAGTATTCCATACTGAACAAGACAGATGATGTGAACCTGTTTTTTACATTCTGGTGAATGAAACAGACAATAAAAAGGGAAATATAAGCCGGAAAAATGCTCTGACAGAAGTAAACATGGTGATAAGACCGAAGATAGTCATTTTAGGCAGGGGGATTATGGGAACACTGTCTGAGTCATTAATACTTGAGCTAAGACGTGAAGAATCCATGATCTAGCCATATAAAGAGCTGGAAATAATATTCCAGGAGAAGAAATAGGCAACTGCAATGGATGAAAGCTGAAAGAGTTTGAGAAACAGAAAAAGGTGTTTTAGTTAAGGTAATGCTAGCTAGTATAATAATTAAACTTTAAAATCTCAGCAGCTTAACAGAGTAAAAATTTATTTTCCATTTACTTAAAGACTAACCGATGCCTGAGGTTCTCTTCCACTTCAACATCCAGCTAACAAATGAAAAAAGAAAGGGTTATTTCTGGAGGTCCCTTTATGGTCCAGGCTTCTAGTGATACCTGTCACCTCCACTCCCCATTTCACTGGCAGGATTCAGTCAAAGACCATACCTAATAGCAAGGGGTTAAAAGAAATATCTATTTAGGATCTCAGTCTAATTGAGAGTTCAGAGGAGTGTTTGCCAGGAACTAGTCAGTCTCTGAGATAGAAAGCCATTGTGGCTAGAGGTTAATCAGTGAGGAAGGAGGAGAGAAAAAAAAAAGGAGGAGAGTGAGGAAGGCATGGGAGGAAGAGAAGAAAAAGGAGAATGAAAAAGGAGGAGAATGAGAAGGAAGAAAAGGGAGGAAGAAGGGAAGGAGGAAAATGAATTATTTGACATTGAGAAACAGGCAGGAGCAAAATCACGCAGGGCCTTTTAAGACATGGAAAGAAGTTCTCATTATAATCAATGAGCAATCCTCTCAGAAGTTTTAAGCATGAGAGTGATATGATCAGCTTTACCTTTTTAAAATATGTCTCTGCTGTGGAAATGAGTTTGAGAGGAACAAGAGTAGAAGATTAAGTGGCTACTGGAAAAGTTTAGATGGAAGAAGACCATGATTTGCTGAAGGATACTGAAAGTGAAGATGAAGAGGAGTGGTTGGGTCTGAGATATATTTTGGATGTAAAGCCAACAAGTATGTAGATAACCGGTAACCATTTTGTGAACAAATGAGTCAACAATAATGCCTAATATTTACTGAGCACATACTGTGTCAGACTCTATGATAAGAGCTTTTAATGGATTATGACATTTAACACAGCAATCTTAGGAAGTGGGTATTATTATTTCCATTTTACAGATGAAGAAATTGAGGTACAGAGAGCTTAAGTCACTTACTCATGGTTAAACAAGCCAGGATCAGAATGCGGGTATTGTGACTTCACAGCTCTTACCCTAGTGGCCCTAAACATTCCACAATTCTCTCCTATAGGTAATAAGCTTATTAATGATTATCTTCAAATGACCCCAAACTCCCAGCCACCTTTCCCCTTAGCCCCACGCACAGAGAAATGTCCAAGCAATATAGTCAAGTATTACAAGTAAACTCAAAGATGTTGGAGGATTTTCTGGTGCCCCATCTTTTGGGGAGTTCACATCTTGTTTCTGAAATCCCTGCCTTTGGTAACTCCTGTTAAAGCCAGTTGTAATGTACTTGTAAGATCAAATGCTCAGAGGAGAGTCTGTTCTGAATTAGAAAATTGTTGCTGCTAAGCAGCCCCTGGGGGATGGGGAGAAGGGGGTGGAGGGCTGCACATGGGTTCAGCATGGCAGGCCCCTTATGCTGATAATGAATGGGGAAACGTGGCCAGTAAGGCCCACAGAAAGAAAAACATTTAAGCCTCCTGATGAAAGGCCAGATGAGAAGGTAAGTGTTATAATTCAACTGAAAATAAAAGCCAGCGGCAGGTTATCCTTCCTTCCAGGCAGACAGTTTACGGGACTGCTTTCCTGCAGCTACAGTGGCAGTGATGGATTATCTGGGAAGGTGAAGCAGCTGAGTTGATCTACCCCCTCCTTTTCCACCTCCAAATCCCCCTCAGGCTACAAGGTTTCAGAGCAGCTTTAATCCCTCTTAGCCTCCCCTCTCTCTCCTACAAATCCCAAAACAAGTCCCAGCAGTTGTGGGGACTGGAGAGCATCCTCCCAAGCTGTTTCCTGAAATCCAAGCCTGAAAGACAGGAGTTGGCCTTCAGGTGCTTGCCAGAAGCCTCCATTCATTACCCTGCTGGGAAGGACTGTTTGAGGAGTCCCGAGCTAAGAAGGATTGTTTGAATCTGGCCTCAGAGGGAGTGTTGGTTGTTCAAGAGTGGCTTGTTCAAGGTATGTCTGGAGTGAGCTGTTCACTTCAGAAGGCCCTCAGCAAGCCTTCCTGGAGAATGCAATGTTGAGATTGATTGTGGTGGACATGGAGAGTGGGTCCTCTGCCCCTGCCACTTTCTGCCTCCCCTCTCGGTAACAAAAAGGCCTTTGCATTCTGCTCTTTCTGCCCCTAATCCTAGTTCCCAAAATGACCGTCATGAGTCACCAACCCTTCCAAAGCCATTTTATTTATATTGGGAACTCTGGACTTCTCAAAACCTTCCAAGAGGTACGAATATGTCTCTAGTTTTGGAATTCCAATGCTCTTGGAGAAATATTTTTTGATAAGGCCATTCTGGAGTCTCTCAAGTCTCTCTACTTGGGAAGCTATCATGCTTCCTGTTCAAGGCTGGCCAGAATCTCTAGACTTAAACAGAACAACAGACAAGTTATCTGTCTCTTTCCACACTTTGTTTATCCCTTCTAAGGATCTTGCCTTCAATACTTGACGCAACAAATAGTACAGAAAGAATGGGAGGAAGTAGAGACGTTTAACTCTTGCCATGTCTCACCGCCGCCACCACAGCTCGCGGGCCTTGGCCTTCCCTTGAAGCATGAGCCTCCTGGCCGCCGCTACCCGCGCTGCGCTGGCAGCGAACAGTGCGCCCCGGGGCCCCATGCGCACAACCTCAGGATCCCCTGCACCAGCAGCTGGGGCACCGGAGGAGCTCAGCCGGGCGTTGGCGGCAGGCAAACTGTGGGTGACCGCGCCTGCAGGGGACTTTGCCATTCGTCCACTGGAATCTGGGGAGGAAGAACCAGAAGCACCCCATCCCCTCCCCCTCCACCATTTCAGATACCCCGCAGGGACTAGTTTTGGGGTTCCCACTGACTTCCAAGAAGGATGCGTGCCCCGCTCTGACCCCATCGCGGGTGGCCACCTGTCTTTGCCGCGGTGACCCCTCTCCCATGACCCTGCGGTGCCTCGAGCCCTCGCGAATGGCGCGGAAGGGACGTAGAGCCAGTGGGGGACTGCGGGACCCGCGGAGGAGTCGGCCCCGGAGGCGGCGCGTTTGGCGAAGGCCCTACGGGAGCTCAAACAGGTTGGTACTGGGGAAGTATGACTGTTAATGAAGCCAAAGAGAAATTAAAAGAGGCACCAGAAGGAACTTTCTTGATTAGAGATGGATCGCATTCAGACTACCTACTAACAATATCTGTTAAGACATCAGCTGGACCAACTAATCTGCGAATCGAATACCAAGATGGGAAATTCAGATTGGACTCTATCATATGTGTCAAGTCCAAGCTTAAACAATTTGACAGTGTGGTTCATCTGATCGACTACTATGTTCAGATGTGCAAGGATAAGCGGACGGGCCCAGAAGCCCTCCGGAACGGCACCGTTCACCTTTACCTGACCAAACCGCTCTACACATCAGCGCCACCTCTGCAGCATCTCTGTAGACTCATCATTAACAAATGTACCGGTACCATCTGGGGACTGCCCTTACCAACAAGACTAAAAGATTACTTGGAAGAATATAAATTCCAGGTATAAGTGTTTCTCTTTTTCTAACCATGCCTCATATAGAGTCTCTCCGAATGCAGCTATGTCAAAGAGAACCAAAACTTGAGTGACTGCTCTGGATAACTACTCAGGATTCTAAAAACAGCTGAAGTCAATCTAATTTAAACCTGTGCGGAGGTAGCTAGCTATTTAAAGTTCCCCCAAATATTTTCACCTGAGAGTGATGCTTACCTTCCTAAGGCTGACCAAGACCCGTTAATCCTCTTAAGTTAAAAACAAAATGTCCCAAGGAGAGACTGAAAGGAACATTTGATCAGAGTGCCTTTGCCTTTCTGAGGTTCCTCCTTATTAGGTCAAAGGTCCACGCCCGGGTAGTAGGGAGAGAACTGGATGCAGGAGTACAGAAGGAGTGGAGGAACCCAACTGACAGCGGGCTTAGCTTCAATTTTAGATGCCTGGTGGTCAGAGTCCCCTTTAGGCCATTTTCTCTTTTTGCATTCTTGATGTTCCTAGGAGTTTTGTTGAAAAGATAAGCTTGTGAGTATTTATCCTTCATTTATGCAATTAACCAAATCAACCAAAAAGGTGACCATGAAATCCTGTATATGACTTTTTACTACACGTATGAACTCTCTCATGTGAATGAGTACTGTAGTAATCCATTTTAAGGGAGCCTTATCTCAGAACTATTTCAAACTGGTGCACACGGAAAAGACTTTGTCTTTTCCTTTAAGGCTAAAGACAAGACTGTCATGCTCTACAGGTGCAACTCAATCCCTGTTAATAAAACCATGTAGATACAGACATTTGATCCTTTCAAGTAGCTGTGTCCCAACCTGTTGCCATTGACTTTTTGGAAATGGCTGTAGAAATTAACAAGTTGTCCTTGAATTGTCTAACCATGGACATCAGCAGTTGTCTCCCTTCTACCATGTAGAATACTTTGACTTAATTCTCCTCCAGATATAGGGGGATACCTGCCTGTTTTTTCACAGTGTTTCCCTACTGCTGTTACTATTTGACTAGAATGTATTAAATAAAATAAAAAAAACTTGACTTTAAAAAAAAAAAAAGAATGGGAGGAAGTAAAGGGCACAAGCCCCTGGAACCAAATCATATGGGGATGGTGAACCTCTTTCAAGAAAAGATAATTTTCCACCAAGTACCACTCCATCTTTTAGTCCTAGTTACATTCACTTTTTAGGAAATCCCTTTTAGACTAGTCCATGTAAACTCACCATTTTATACCTTACCAATTTTACAAACGTGAAGGAAAAAAAATCCTACCCACATAATCATAATTGTTATATACTTTAAGTCTTAGCATTGAAGGAACATGCGGGTGTGATAAAATGGTATGTATTTTAGACTGGAACAATTCTGGGCTCAAATTATACCACTTATAAGTAGGGTCTTAAACAATTCTATTTTTTCAGCTATAAAATGAAAGTAATCCCTGGAAAACTACTGTGAGAATTAAAGGAGGTATGTAAATCCCCAGATAATAATGAAAGAGCGTCTTTTTTCTACAAAAGCAAATTTGAATTAAACCAGAAAGGGGACTGAAATTCCCCTTTTTTCTATAATTCCCTATGGCATATTTCTGGGGAAGCAAAAAAACAGTTGTTTTTCTCCCTAGTCACAACAGCAATATGATCTTTTGTGTGTACATGACATGTAATACCTTCCAAAGAATATTCACATTCACCTTGTACAACATTGCGTCTTCAGAGCCATTCCAGAAATACACACTGCTTCAACCCTAGGTCAATAGCAGGATAACTATGTTTTTAAAAGCAAAGAAGTACAGGTTTTAGGACTGGTAATTTACAAATGAGAAGGGAACCAGAGGCAGAGAGAGAGCAGATTCTATTCCTGATCACCAAGACCTTGTTCCCCAACTGGGGACACAAATCAACAGATACAAGAGCCAAGACACAGTGTTTGTCAGGGCATGATGAAGAGCAGAATGAGTGAAACTCACGATTGCTCCAGTTTTTCAGAGGAGGGTGAGAGGAGCAGCATAAACTGGAGTAGCCTAGGAGAGTCGTGTGGCATGTAAGCCAGGCCTCCTTGGAAAGATAAACTGAGTAAACAGAATGAATAAGAATAAATGCTCTTGTGGCAAAAGCCAAAGCCAGAGAGTCCCAACCCTGACTGAATATTAGAATCATCTGGGGAGATCTTTTAGAATTCTGATACCTGGTCCACAGCCCCAGAAATTCTGCTTTAACTGGGCTGGGATGGGGGCCAGGCATCAGAATTTTTAGGTTTCCCCTATTGATCCTAACACAGTGAAAGTTTTTCATTGTTATTCTATTGTAGATTTATTTACCTACTTCCACAGATTTAGATATATAAGTCTCTCATGATAAGATAAAATATTATATCTATGAGAATTAGTTTAGGAGTTCCGGTTTTGTTCCTTGGGTTCCCATAAATTTTCCTGAACGAAGATGAAGGATATTTATTATAAATTATGTACCCTGAAAATGTGTTATCTAATCCCACTCTGGTTAATTCCTGCTCCATCATGTTCTTGTTATGTAAGCATATTCAGATGAGGGTGCACTGTCACACTAACCAGCTGTTTGGTTTCAGTACAAATCTGGGCTTCAGTTTCTTCATATATAGTACAGAAGAGATGAAGTACTTCAGAGGCCTTTAAAACCAGGGTCCACACAAAACTGCCGGCTTCATGGAAGGGCCATGTGGTCTAACTTGCAGAATAAGGGCCACACACCAGGCTCCAATTAGAGAAGCACCATTCCTACTATTTGTATCTATGAAGCTCCATTTGTATCTATTATACATCTGGCTTCTAATAATAATTTATTTAAAAAAGGAATGAGGCTAGATGTCAGTAAAATAGAATAGGCGGTTACAAATACCTGTTCCAAAAGAGCAGTATTCACAACAGTCAAAAATTGGAAATAGCTCCAATGTCCATCAATGGATGAAGGGGTAAATAAACTGTAACATATGCATACAATGAAGTATTATTCATTTATTTTTTTAAAGTACTGATATATATGAATGAACATACAATGTGAATGAACCTCTAAAACATGCTAAGACAAGATAGACATAAGAGGCCACATTTTGCACGGTTCCATTTATGTGAAATATTCAGAGATGGAATGCAGACTGGTGGTTGTGAGGGACTGGGGGAGATGGGAATAAGGAGAAACTACTTAACAGTATGGGGTTCTACTCTGGAGTGACAGTGTTTTAGAACTAGCTGGAAGTAGTGGTCGCACAGTACTGTGAATGTACCTAATGCCACTGAATTGTTCACTTTATTTTTTTTATAAATTTCTTATATTATGTTATGTTAATCACCATACATTACATCATTAGTTTTTGATGTAGTGTTCCATGATTCATTGTTTGGGTATAACATCCAGGGCTCCATTCAATACGTGCCCTCTTTAATACCCATCACCAGGCTAACCCATCCCCCACCACCTTCCCCTCTAGAACCCTCAGTTTGTTTCTCAGATCCATTGTCTCTCATGGTACTTCTCCCCCTACAACTCCTCCCCCTTCATTTTCCCCTTCCTATTATCTTCTTTTTTTTTTTTAACATATAATGTATTATTTGTTTCAGAGGTACAGGTCTGTGATTCAACATCTATTACAAAGCTTTCATTGTCAAGACAGTGTGGTACTGGCACAAAAACAGACACATAGATCAATGAAACAGAATAGAGAGCCCAGGAATGGACCCTCAACTCTATGGTCAACTAATCTTCGACAAAGCAGGAAAGAATGTCCAATGGAAAAAAGTCTCTTCAACAAATGGTGTTGGGAAAATGGGACAGCCACATGCAGAAGAATGAAACTGGACCATTTCCTTACACCACACACAAAAAGAGACTCCAAATGGTTGAAAGACCTAAATGTGAGACAGGAGTCCATCAAAACCCTAAAGGAGAACACAGGCAGCAAACTCTTCGACCTCAGCCGCAGCAACTTCTTCCTAGAAACATCACCAAAGGCAAGGGAAGCAAGGGCAAAAATGAACTATTGGGACTTCATCAGGATAAAAAGCTTTTGCACAGCAAAAGAAACAGTCAATAAAACCAAAAGACAACTGACAGAATGGGAGAAGATATTTGCAAATGACATATCAGATAAAGGGCTAGTATCCAAAATTTATTAAGAACTTATCAAACTCAACACCCAAAGAACAAATAATCCAATCAAGAAATGGGCAGAAGATATGAATAGATATTTTTCCAAAGAAGACATCCAAATGGCCAACAGACACATGAAAACGTGCTCAACATTGCTCGGCATCAGGGAAATCCAAGTCAAAACCTCAATGAGATACCACCTCACACCCGTCAGAATGGCTAAAATGAACAAGTCAGGAAACGACAGATGTTGGCGGGGATGCGGAGAAAGGGGAACCCTCCTACGCTGTTGGTGGGAATGCAAGCTGGTGCAACCACTCTGGAAAACAGTATGGAGGTTCCTCAAACAGTTGAAAATAGAATTGTTCACTTTAAAGTGGTTAATTTTGCTTCAAGAAATTATTATTATTTCTAAAACAGTAATGAGATGTGTTGGGTTAGATAATAGTTAAGGTCCATCTCAACTCTAAAATTGTACAACTATGATCCTATGAAATAAATATAATTTTTATTTTTTTCAAAGATTTTATTTATTTATTTGAGAGAGAGAATGAGAGAGAGAGAGAGAGAGAGAGAGCATGAGAGGGGGGAGGGTCAGAGGGAGAAGCGACTCCCTACTGAGCAGGGAGCCCGATGCGGGAATCGAACCCGGGACTCCAGGATCATGACCTGAGCCGAAGGCAGTCGCTTAACCAACTGAGCCACCCAGGCGCCCAATAAATATAATTTTTAAAGTATAACAAGTACCAAGGAAACCATATGGAAAAAGTGCTCTATAGGTTCACATGAAGAGTTGGGGGCCTAAGAAAATGTTTCACAAAGAAGGAGACATTTAAGACAGGTTCTGAAGGAGATGGGGATTTCTACATGGAGATGGCAGAAGGCATTCATACAGACACAGAGATAGGAACTTGTAGAGGAGCCGTTGGTGGGAAAATTGGTCTGTACTGGGGATGGGGATCTAAGGCTGGAAATATGGGTCTGAGCCATACTGAGGAAGACCTAAATGTTGGGGTAAAAATGTTTAAACTTCATTTGGATTCAGACAAATTATCTTTAAAGTTTCTGACTAAACAAGCTCCAAACAATTCTAATAAAAACTGGAATTTTACCTTACCCTGACTGTCCTGGCCTCAGAATATCAGAGGAAAGCTGCAAAAAGGCATCACAGTGCAGTGGTTAAGGGTAAGGACTCTGAAGCCAGACTGCCTGAATGTGAATCCTGGCTCTGTCACATTCAAACCAGGTATACTTGGGCAAGTTACTTAACCTCTTCTTGCCCCAGTGTTGTCATCTGTAAAATGGAAACAATGCCCACCTCACAGAATTATTGAGAGGATTAAAAAATCAAAACAAGTGCTTAGAATAACACATGGAGCAGAGTAAGTGCTCAATAAATGTTAGCTGCTATTGTTACTAGAATGAGGTTTGCATGTGTTCAGGAAATAATGGGGCTAATGGGGAAAATCAGACCTGCTGTGTTGCTATTCTATGTTGTGAGTGAAGAAGTCCTTTGTGTGAATTCAATGTTACACTGCACTTGGAAGACTACAGTGTTTTGTGTAATGTTTATGCCAGGGTAAACATTGAACAAAGAAGTTTTATAAATTTATTGGGGCATGAGGTAGAGGTCATAAATGGGGGAATTGGTAAGAGATGAATACTATCAAGATGATGTACTGAGGATACTTTCAAAGTATCCTCAGATGACCTCGAGAGTTTTCCTATGCCCAGATTCCTTAGGCGTATATGGCAATAAGTCTGGCTGCAGGAACATCATTGCTTTGGAATGGACACACCTTGGTGAAAACATTGGAGGGAAACCACATGGTGTTGATGAGTCTGGCAAGAGGAGATTGTGTTGGTTGGGGACACCTGTTTTTATCAGCAAGACTGACACAGTGTGTAAGAGGAAAGGCTAAAGTTGAGGTCAACTGAATTCAGAGGGGAAGCAATTCCTGTGGTCACATTAGAGGAGGTGCTAGCTGCTGAAACTGACAGCACAAGGTTCTTAAGTAAACTTACCCCCTAAGCTAGAATTCAAGGTTTTTGTATCAGTCAACAAATCCATTGCACATCTACAACGTACCAGGTGATATAACAGTTTCCAGGTATATACTGATGAGAAAGACAAAAAACAAAACAAAAAAATCCTGACTTTGCTACAGTTTAGCAGGGGAGGAGGAAACATGTATGATGATGTCTCAAAGGCATTTCAAAATCAGTGTGTACGAAAGTGAGCTCCAGAACTTCCCTCTGGGCTTCTTCTAGGTTTCCCTTTATAGTAAATTCTATAAGCAAAATTCATTTTTGATAACTTTGGCTCATTACCTCTATGTCCAATTCATCGCTATGCCTTGTACATTTTGCCTCTTAAATATCACTGAAGTCCCATCCACTTTTTTTCATCCCCAAGGTCCCAGTCTTCGAGCCACCATCTACTGGGGCATAGCAAAAGCCTGCCCACAGGTATCTCATATCAACTCTGTCCTCCTGCGTGTTCAGGATAAAGTGCAAAATCCTTAATCTGGCCTACAGATCTTTTCCTGATCTGTCTACTGCCTATTTCTCCATTCTCATCACTTTCTTGCCACACTACCACAATTCCTCAAACTTGTCATATGCCCTCCTGCCACAGGCTTTATGTATGTTGTCCCTGCCTGACTTTTTCATCTCTTAACTAACTCCTGTTCATTCTTGGGATCTCAGTTCAAAATCACTTCTTTAGAGAAAGCCTCCCTCATTGGCCAGATCAGATCTCCCAGTTAGTAACTTCTCTTTGCACCACGCACCCTGTCTTCATAGCTCTTATACAATTGGTAATGATAGATTTATTTTCATAATTATTTAAGTTCTGCCTCTAGCTGAAGGCAGATTCTTGTTTGTTGATCATTATTTCCCCAGTATCTAGCATTATTTGTTGAATGACTGAATGAAAGGAAAAATAAATGAATTACCAATAAATTATTGCAGGAGCTCTGTGCTCTTAAAACAGAGGTAGGCCACCTGGGTGGCTCAATTGGTTAAGCGCCTGACTCTTGATTTCAGCTCAGGTCATGATCTCAGGGTCGTGGGATGGAGCCTTGCATTGTGCTCTGTGTTCAGTGCAGAATCTGCTTGTCCCTATCGTTCTGCTTCTCCTCTCTCTCTCAAATAAATAAATAAATAAACTCTTTTTTAAAAAATAAAATAAAGGGGTGCTTGGGTGGCTCAGTCAGTTAAGCACCTGCCTTCAGCTCAGGTCATGATCTTAGGGTCCTGGGATCGAGCCCCGCATCGGGCTCCTTGCTCAGCAGGGAAACTGCTTCTCCCTCTGCTTCTCCCTGATGCTCCCCCTGCTTGTGCTCTCTCTGTGTCAAATAAATAAAATCTTTTAAAGAAATAATAAAATAAAATAATATAAAACAATCAGAGCCATCAGGGAAGGCTTCCATGAGATTTTGATATTCCAACAGCTATTGAGAGAATGAATAGAAATTAGATAGCTGAAGAAAGTAGAGAAGCACACTCCAGACAGAGGCAACAGCACTGAGATGAGAGCAAGCACAAAACAGTGATGCATTTAGACATATCCAGTGGAGAGGAGAGCAAAGGAAGGCCAAGTGCTTGGTGGTGGTGGGAATATTAACAGTGGCTAGAGAAACATGTAGAGGCTTTGTTTCTACCAGACTTTGATTCTATGGTCAGTGAAAAACCATTAATGCTTTTACAAGTTAAATATCATGTTTGGTATATAAAAAGACTTTTAAAAGATTACTCGGGCTTAAGTAAGAAAATGGAAAAGAATCTGAGAAAGAGAGACTATTTTGGAGGTCATATCTGTGGCTTGGATAACAAACTATGATAGCCCTGATTAGGGCAGAGTAAACCTGGGAAGAAGCAGATGGAAGAACATTTAGGAAGTAGGATAATGATTTGTGAAAATACTCATGGTAGCATGGGGCGGTGGGGCAAGGAAGATACCTGAAAGAAATTTCTCTAAACTGTCAATAACAGTTATCATTAGGAAGTTCAGAGGCTGTACCAATGAGTGGTTTCAAGGGATCCTGGCCCTTACTCTGTATGTCCTTCACCCCAAATTATAACACAATCTAGGTAAAAATAGTGTGCTACTTACAGTGCAAACACAACCTCAAGATAAGTCTTGCAGCAATTCCTTTCAACCTCTAACTTCTTCCTATACATTCTTGGCCCCAAAAGCTATCATATGTGCTACTATAACTTTTAAACCAAGACTTTAGAATATCATTTAATGAGTATTTTCATATTTCTCTTCATTTAACAATCACAACTTTATTGTTTATTGTTTCCGAATCTTTCCAGATAGAAAATTGAAGTACAATAAATACAAAAAAATATGCCCCAAATTATAGAGTTAGAAATGGCTGAGCTAGGGTTCAAATCCAGATGGGGCTGATTCTAAGACCCAGACTTCTCATTGTAAAACCCCCTAGGTCCTTTCCTCCACCATGTGGCAAACTGACATACCAAGCAGCTTCTCCTGAAAGTGCTTTGGAGCCCAGGCCTCAGCACTAATGGGGCATTAGCATTTCTCTTTGCATTCATCCCCAGACATCCTTTCAGCTTGTCTTATTCTGACACCATATTTCCTATAGCAAGGAAATGCCGTAAAATATGGGAGCTTTCAGATGTGGACTTGATTGAAATGGGTGAAGTTTGTTTTCTTTTATGTTCTATTTCTCTCTCATGCCTTCATAAGCTAGTGGATCCAGATGGCTGAAAACACCAATTAAAAACAAAGAGAACACTAGGGAAGGAGCAAGGGGAGAGAGAGAGAGAGATACCAAGTGGTAATTAGGGATGAGACAGCTGAAATGGCTTCATGATGGTAAAAATTCTTTCATTCCAGAAGAATGTGTGTGCAAATTAGAGTCTTTTTCTTGTTCTGCACTGTAAAAGCAATTTAACCTTAATAAATTGCCACCAGAATTCTTTATTTCTGTAAGAAAATGTGTGCTGGTGGATATTTCGACAGTAATCAAAGTATGTCATTTAAATTACAGATTGACTGATGTAAAAAGGTGAAGGAAAAATCCAGGAGGAACAGGGGCTTCCCAGATCCCCAAACCCATGGTCAGGCAACCTGTGTGGCTAGTCCAGGAGCTGCTGCTTAGACAACACACATGTTCAAGGACCACCAGCCTCACCCCCCAAAGCAATTCAGAGGAAGACTTAGACTGACCACTTTCATATTCTGTAAAGCATATTTATATAAACTTCTCTCATCTTAGAAGCAAAATAGAGAGGCAGAGGGAGCAAGAGAAGGGGAGGTGGAGGTGGGGTGTAGGAAGAAAGAGAAAAGAGGAAGGGGAAAGGGGGAACGAGACAGGGTAAAGAAAAAGGAAAGCAAGAGGAGGGGTCAGGAGAGATGGGGGAGAGGGAAGGCCTTATATGGGAAAAACTAGAGAGAAGACTTACAGGCCACTTCACAAGGAAATATATTATTTTCTGATACCAGAAATATTGTGAAATAGGTTAAATAACTTCTCTTATGTACTAAATTCACTACTAGCAAATTTAGGGACAGCTCTAAGATGATTTGTGATTAGCTTTACACTTACTTGTATCTAATAAGAACTTTGAATATGTTTGAAAGCAGGTTTACTCAAGTTTATAAAATCAATTTGTTTGGGAAATTTGGGGGGTGGGGGTTTCCATAGGGGAACTTAGATAAACTTCAGCTAAGTCACTCTCCAAATTATCACAAATTCTGACTAATAGAATCCAAATGATTGATGTTTGGCTGTATTCTTCATTCTCAAAACAAGTCTATTTCTCCCTGTGGTTTCTCATTGAGTGAAACTGAAACAAAATGTTGAAGAGTGAAAAAAAAATAAGCATAGCCTCTCCTTCCTTCAAACCTGTTCTACATCCAATCTTGTGCTTTCTCCCCAATATCTCTTCATCAGGACCTGGCTCTCAGGTGTCACCCTGGACTACTGAGGGCTGATTTGCCCACTGTCTTTCCATCAAAAAGTCAGTTCTTTAAGGACTAGAATTCTGTCTGTCTTAGTCACCCCAGGGCTGGTACATCTCAGGGCAGCATGATTCCTATTTGTTGATAGAATCTGCATTCTAGCTTGGTTCTTACCATATCCAAATAATATGCACTGCAGTCTCTTTCCATAAGATACTTCGGGGTTGCCACCCTTGAACCGAGTCTGGTATTAGCCATACTTAGAACTATAGCTATACTTCACTTCCCTGCTATTCTGATCCAGTTTCTGTCCTGGACTCTGCTACTCACTACACCTGTCCTGGTCTTGGCTTGATTACATGACACTGCTTCAGTAGCTATACTACCATCCAAGGTGTTCTCGTGTAATGGTTCTTGGTAATCAGTCATGAAACTTCCTTGAGCTGAGACGCCAGAGAAAAGACCAAATACTAGAGGCAACTGGATATCATAGGAAGAGACTGGACTTCATGTCTGATCTAAACTGTTGGTTTTCAAACCTCAGGGCACAAAAGAATCACCTAGGCACTGTGAACAATTACATAAGAACAAATCAGATAACCTAAAAAAAATGGATAAATGCCTAGAAACATAATAACCTACCAAGACTGAATCATGAAGAAACAGAAAATCTGAACAGAACAAATTACTAGTAAGGAGACTAACTCAGTAATCAAAATTTCCCAACAAAGAAAAGTCCAGGACCAGATGGCTTCACTGGTGATTCTACCAAACATTTAAAGAAGAATTAATACTGATTCTTTTCAAACTCTTCCAAAAGAATAGAAGAGGAGAGAACACATTCAAACTAATTTTACAAGGCCAACACTATCCTGATACCAAAGACAGAAAAGGACCCTACAAGAAAAGAAAATTAAAGGCCAATATCCCTGATGAATATAGGTGCAAAAATACTCAACAAAATATCAGCAAATCAAATTCAACAGCACATTAAAAGATCATACACCATGATCAAGTGTAATTCATTCCAGGATGGCTCAACATCCACAAATCAATAAATGTAATATACCACATTAACAAAATGAAGGATAAAAATCATATGATCATCTCAATAGATGTAAAAAAGCATCTGACAAAATCTGACATGCTGTCAAATTAAAAATTCTCAACAAATTTGGTAGAAATGGAATATACCTCAACATAACAAAGGCCATATATGACAAGCCCACTGCTAACATCATACTCAATGGTAAAAAACTGAAAGCTTTTCCTCTAAGATAAGGAACAAAACAAGTTTGCCTACTCTTACCACTTTTATTCAACACAGTACTGGAAGTCCTAGACAGAGCAATTAGGGGAGAAAAAGGGATAAAAGACATCCAAATCAGAAAGCAAGAAGTAAAATTGTAATTGCTTACAGATGACATGATACTGTACACAGAAAATCTAAAGACTCTACCAAAAAACTATTAGAACTAATAAATGAATTCAGTAAAGATGCAAGACACAAAACCAATATCAAATATCGTTGTGCTTCTATACACTAGCAACAAACTTTTGAAAAGAGAAATTAAGGAAGCAATCCCATTTACAATGGCATCAAAAAGAATAAAATACTTAGGAATAAATTTAATCAAGAAGGTGAAAGATCTGTACACTAAAATCTATAAAACATTGATGAAAGAAATTTAAAAAGACACAAAAGAATGGGAAGGTATTTCACATTCATGGGTTGGAAGAATTAATATTGTTAAAATGTCCATACTACCCAAAGCAATCTATAGATTAAAATGCAATCTCTATCAAAATTTCAATGGCATTTTTTGCAGAAATAGAAAAAACTATCCTACAATTCTTATGGAACCACAAAAGACCCCAAATAGCCAAGCAATCCTGAAAGAGAAGAACAAAGCTGGAGGCATTGCACTTCCTGACTTCAAATTATATTACAGAGCTACAGTAATCAAACAGTAGCATAAAAGCAAACACATAGATCAATGGAACAGAGAGCCCGTAAATAAGCCCATGCATATGTGGTCAATTAATTTCCAACAAATGAGCCAATAATATATGGGAAATAATGGGAAAAGGGTAGTTTTTTCAATAACTGGTGCTGGGAAAACTAGATATCTATATGCAAAAGAATAAAACTCTACCCCTATCTTATACCAAACACAAAAATCAACTCAAATCAATAAAAGACTTGAATGTAAGACCTAAAACTGTGAAACTCCTAGAAGAAAACAGGATGAGTAAGCTCCTTAACACTGGTCTTCGTAATGATTTTTTTGATTTAACACCAAAAGCAAAGGCAAGAAAAGCAAAAAAAACAAGTGGAGCAACATCAAACTAAAAAGCTTCTTTACAACATAACAAACAATCAACAAAATGAAGAGGCAACCTATGGAATAGGAAAAAATAATTGCAAACCACATTCCAAAAAGGGGTTAATATCTAAGATATACAAAGAACCTATACAACTCAATAGCAAAAAACCTTCATAACCTGATTTCAAAATAGGCAAAGGACCTAAATAGATAGTTTTCCAGAGAAAAAGTACAGGAAACAAACTGAGGGTTGCTGGAGTGGTGGGGGGTAGGAGGAATGGGGGTGATGACTGATGGACACTGGGGAGGATATGTGCTACGGTGAGCGCTGTGAATTGTGTAAGACTGAAGAATCACAGACCCGTACCTCTGAAACAAATAATACATTATATGTTAAAAAAAAAAAAAGTAGAAAGGGAAAAATGAAGGGGGGGAAACCGGAGGGGGAGACGAACCATGAAAGACTATGGACTCTGAGAAACAAACTGAAGGTTTCAGAGGGGAGGGGGGGATAGGTTAGCCCGATGATGGGTATTAAGGAGGGCACGTATTGCATGGAACACTGGGTGTTATATGCAAACAATGAATCATGTAACACTACATAAATAAACTAATGATGTAATGTATGGTGACTAACATAACATAATAAAATAAAATAAAATAGTACAAATGACCAAAAAGTACACGAAAATTTGTTCAATATGACTAATCACCAGGAAAATGGAAATCACAACCACAGTGACATATCACCTCACAACTGTTAGAATGGCTATTATCAAAAAGACAAGAGATAAATACTGGCAAGGATGTGGAGAAAAGGCAACACTTGGTACATTGCTGGTTAGAAAGTAAATTTGTACAGCCACTGTGGAACAGTATGGAGGTTCCACAGGAAATTAAAAACACAACTATCATATGATCCAGCAATCCCAATTCTGGGTTTATATCCAAAAACAATGAAATTATCTTGAAGAGATAGCAGCACCCCTATGTTTACTGCAGCATTATTCACAATTGCCAAGACATGGAAACAACCTAAGTGTCCATCAATAGATAAATAGACAAAGAAAATGTGTTATAAATTTACAATGAAATATTACTCAGCCTGAAAAAAGGAAATCCTGCCATTTGAGACATGGATGAAGATGGAGGGCATTACGCTAAGTTAAATTAACCAGGCAAAGACAAAAACTGCATGGTATCACTTATATGTAGAATATTTTAAAAAAAATCAAATTCATTGAAACAGAGAGTAGAATCGTGGCTATCAGAGGCTGCAGGTGGGAGGAAATAAAGAGAGGTTGGTAAAAAGGTACAAAATTTCAGTTATAAGATGAATAAGGTCTGCAGATCTAATGTATAACATGGTGGCTATAGTTGGTAATACTGCATTATATCACTGAAATTTGCCAAGAGAGTACTTTAAGTGTCCACATACATACACACACACACACACACACACACACACACACACACACACACACACGGTAAATAATTGGGGTGATGGGTGTGTTAATTAACTCAATAGAGGGTATTCTTTCACAATGTATATGTATATCAAATTATCATGTACATTTTAAATATTTTATTTGTCAATTATGTCTCAAAAAAGCTGAAAAAGAAAAAAAAAAAAAAGAATCACCTGGGAATTAACTCTTTGGCTTCACCTCCAGGCACCTGATTCCACTAAATGGAAAAGTTGGGGGAACAGAGGAAGTACCTAGGAAGTGCGTATACGTAAACAATGCTGATCAGGAAGTCCTAAACTATCTTTAAGAACCACCCAGACTTAACTTTTATAGTGTTCAGCCTCATTCTCTTCACTTCCAGTAATATCTCTATACTCCAATTTTCTGCAGAGTGCCTACTTAAGCAATTTACTGCAGGAATTTTGTTGGGTTTCCATTTTATTTAGCTTGTCACATGGCTTAGAATTAGGTCAATCTAAAATGAGTTTAGGCAGAAGTAAGAGAAAGCAATTTTTAGCCAGAAAGAAAAATCAAAAGACACAAGGTTATTCTTACCAAAGAACTACTTTTTATATTTTTTGTGGCAAAAAAAAAATTTTTTAATTTAAACATACAAAGCCAAGAAACAAGAGTTTCTTAGGATCCAACTGCTTTCAAAACTCCATTCATTCATGTGTTTTGAATTGAGAATACTGGAGCCATAATAGTGGTGTCAGCAAAGCCACCCAGACTATTTAGTCACTGTCTGGAATCTTCTGATTAAGGGAATCCTAGCCCTGCTTTCAAAATTATATGGGTTTTTCAATCATCCCCAGAGATGTCATAAAGTTCTCAAAACCAATTTAGTTTCAGTTTAACGTCATTTAAACACAGCAATTTCTACTTAAATAAAACATTTATGATGGCAATTAAAGAAAAAACTTATGAAATAATGTCCAATATGATTTTTTCCTATAAAAACAGTTGATATATATCTCTTTACATCTTAATTTATTTATTTAGAAAAATGTCTCAGAGGATATTCATTAAAATGTCAACAATGATTCCTCCCGAAGAGTACAAATCTAGGTAAATTCAAATTTTTTCACTTTTTCTATTCAATGTCTTTTTCTGAATTTTCTAAATTAATATAACAATAAATATGAAATTAGAAAAAAGAAATATCTTCCTGAACAGCAGTTATGAGTTACAAATCTAAAACAGTTGGAAATCACTGTGTCAATTCACAGTTCATAATCAATCCCTCCATCTTTAAGAACATCTTTTCTTTTAAATAATTTCTTTTCCTCAGATTATTCCTCCTCAGAGTTTTTTTTATTAAAAAATACACCAAGTATAACAAATGAATCTCCCTTTTGTATTCCTTTTCCCTCTGGTTACCAACCCTTGGACATCTTTCCATAGGATAGTTTTCTTCACTGTGCATACTCCTTCTTCTCCCAACAGCAACACATTACTCATATAAAATCTTTGGTTGCATTATATTTCGAATTATTTTCCTAATGATTTTAAATGATGCATACCAGCTTATAGACAATTTGGAAAAAAATAAAATAAAAATCACCCAGAAGTGCACTATCCAAAAATACATTAAAATATTAGCAGACACTATTTTTTTCTAATTTGTCATATATATATACATACATATATAGATGCATGTATACACAGACATATATATACATACATCTATATATGTGTGTGTGTGTGTGTCTAGTTGAGTGCAATTCACTGGGCCCACCAGAAGAAAATTTAAACAATGGGTGAAAGACCTGAACTCTGAAAACTATTAAGACCTTGATGAAAGAAATTGAAGATGACACAAATAATGGAAGATATACCATGCTCATGGAATGGAAGAATTAATATTGTTAAAATGTCCATTCTACCCAAAGCACACTTCAGATCCAGTGCAATCCCTATCAAAATCCCAATAGTATTTTCATAGAACTAGAACAAAAAAAACCCTAAATCTGTATGAAGCCACAAAAGACCCTGAATAGCTAAGCAATCTTGAAATAAAAAGAACAAGGCTGGAGGTATCACAATCCCATATTCAAACTCCACTATACTATTACTAGAGTAATAAAAACAATATGGTACTAGCACCAAAACACACACACAGATCAATGAATAGAATTGAGAGCCCAGATAAACTCATGCTGATACGGTCAATTAATCTATGACAAAGGACACTAAAATATACAATGGGAAAAGAGAATCTCTTCAATAAATGGTTTGGGAAAACTAGAAAGCTACATGCAAAAGAATGAAACTGTCCCACTTTCTTACACCATACACAAAAATAAACTCAAAATTGATTAAAGACCTAAATATGAGACCCCAAACCATAAAACCCCTAAAAGAAAACATAGGCAGTAATTTCTTGGACATCAACCTTAGCAATATTTTTCTGGATATTTCTCACCAGGCAAATATAACAAAAGTAAAAATAAGCAATTAACACTACATCAAACTGAAAAGTTTTGCACAGTGAAGGAAACCATCAGCATAATGAATACACAACCTATTAAACAGGAGAAGATATTTGCAAGCGATATATCCAATAAGAGGTTAATATCCAAAATACATAAAGTACTCATATAACTCAACACCAAATAGTAATAATAATAATAATAATAACCCAATTTAAAAATGGGCAGAGGACCTGAATAGACATTTTTCCAAAGAAGAGATGCAGATGGCCAACAGACACATGAAAAAATGCTCAACATCACTAATCATCAGAAATACAAACCAAAACCACAATGGGCTATCACTTCATACCAGTCAGAATGGCTAGTATCAAAAAGACAAGAAATAACAAATATTGGAGAGGATGTGGAGAAAAGGAAACCCTCATGCACTGATGATGGGAATGTAAATTGGTGCATCCCACCTTGGAAAAGTATGAAGGTTCCTAAAAAACTAAAATAGGTAATTCAAATTCTGATCCAGTAATTTGATCCAGTAATTCCACTTCTGGGTATTTAGCCAAAACAAATGAAAACACTAATTTGTAAAGATATATGTACCTCTATGTTTACTGCAACATTATTTATAATAGTGAGGACATGAAAGCAACCTGTGACATCAACAGATGAACAGATAAATCAGATGTGGTGTATACACACACACATACTCTGCCATAAAAAAGAATGAAATATTGCCATTTGCAACAACGTGGATGGATCTAGAGATTATGATGCTAATTAAAATAAGTCAGAGAAAGACAAATACCATGTGATTTCACTTATATGTGAAATCTAAAAAACAAAACAAACAAAACAGAAACATATTCAGAAATATAGAGAACTAGTGACTGCTAGAGGGAGGGAGTTGGGGGAGATGGTCAAAAATAGGTGAAGGAGTTTAAGAGCCACAAACTTCCAGTTATAAATTAGATAAGTCATGGGATGAAAAGTACAACATAGAGAATACAGTTAATAATACTGTAATAATTTTGTATGGTGACAGATGGTAACTACACTTACGGTGGGGTGCATTTCATAATATATATAATTGTCAAATCACTACATTGTATACTGGAAACTAATATATTATAGATAGATAGAGAGATAGATTATAGTATCAACTATACTTCAATTAAACATTTTTTTAAAGATATCTGAATCTCTTTTTGAGACCCAATTTCAAATTCCCTGGAAGAAGGCTCAGATTGGCTCAGTTGCCCATCTATAGTCCTATCAACTATGGACAGTGTGAAGGGTCATAAACAGGGCTCCTAGAAGCTGATCACTAGGAATGGAGGCGACAGTCAAAGGGACCCCATTAAGCTGGGCGGATACTTGAAATACAACTTACTATATAATAAAAAACTGGTAGAAGACCTACTGGGTACACACTTGTCTCTGAAAAGTAAACTCAGGCTCCTGCCTTTAAGGAGAACATTATTTCAGTAACTGATGCTGTTTTGTCTTTATATTAGGTGAGCTTCATTTTATTATGGCCAGCTATTCAGTAATCCATAACCTCTTAGATATAACTCTTCTATATTTTTTCTGAAAAGTAAGAACTGAACGCCATTCTGCTCTTTTTTGAAATATGGATTTTTAAATATCTACTTTGAGGTATTAACATGAGTTTGTGTTTAATTTAGACAGATAATGTGTGTGTATCCACCGAGAAATGGAAAAGTGGCCTGTGACATCCAGACACTGGCTGGCACCCACAACTAGGCCTTGATGTTCTCCTTTATAAAAGATCTCCAATATAAAGGATCTCACAGGAAGGAAGGAAAGAAGGAAGGAAGGAAGGAAAGAAGGAAGGAAGACAGGAACTTGTCAAAGGACACAGGAGCCAACTTGAAGGGGTCCTGATTACCAAATATGAAACAATTTGAACAAAATATAAAGTTAGTAATGGATTATAGTTCACAAATAAGATAAAAATCCATCAGTCCATACTAATATAAATAATTGGGTAAATAAATAAATGAGGAGAGAAGGAATAGTTCTTTACACTACAATATGAACTAATAAATGTAAAAAAATGATGAAAATAGAAAATTATCAGTTAACAAACATCAAATGTTTCAGGCAAAAATAAATCAATGGATTTAAAGATTAGTGGGCAAAAGTCTAATAATAAACAGGGTATTTTCATGGTCTCAAAATATCTTCCCACCACTTCTTGTAGAAGAAAAAATGTTAACTTTAGAGTGGAGAAAACTGGCAAACATGACCTTAATCATGTAATAAATGTTAACATCACTAGTAATGGGAAAAATCTTAATCATGTGTTTCCTGATACCACACTATGAAAAACACAACACTTGCTTTTTTGGTAATTTTTAACCATGAAGAAATGTCTGACACACCCAAAATGAAGAATATTCTACAAAAATAACTGGTAAGTACTCTTCAAAAGTGCTGAAGCCATAATAGACCAAAAAAAAAAAAAGATTAGAGGATTGTTTCAGATTAAAGAACGTGTGAAAATTAATGGTGATGTACGATTCTGGTCCAAAAAAGGACATTAATTTTTAAAATATGAATAAGGTCTATAGATTAGATAATAATATTATATCAATGTTAGCTTCCTAATGTTGTTAAGTGTAGTATGGTAATATAAGATGTTAATATTTAGGGAATCAGGATTATGTATTTGAATATTTGAGAATTCTTAATACTGTTTTTGAATATTTTCATAAGCCTGTAATTATTTCAAAATGAAAAGTTGTTTTAATTTAAAAATTAGAAATAGGCTTCTATCCTTTATCCTTGTCTTACCCATGTATTAAATTAACAAAAAAGCAGTTAAACCTTAAGCCTTCAAAGCCACATGTCATAAATGCTTCTTTTGGAAAAAAGTTAACATATAGGTTAGGAAAATTGCAAAGAAACTATCTAAACATCAAATTTCACTCATGTTAAGTTTCAAAAAAATACTAGTGTTCATATTGTATGAAATTTAAAAGTTGCTAAGGTAATTCTGAGCAACTTCCTGTTATTTCCTCTTATTTTCTTCTAATTCCTTACTACTATTGCATTTTCAATTAAGTTTCTGTTATTTATTTCAATTTTTTAGATACTTTTTTTAATATTTTTCAAAAAATTTTAAGAAAATAAATTAATCAACACACAAAAATCACCCATAATCCCATTCCATTTTTAAAATGATTATTTTATATACATATGTAAAAAATAAACTATATGTATTTTTAACACCATCAGTGTTACAAGGTAGAAATGTCATTATAACTCATTATTTTAAACATCATGCCTAAGGCTATATCTACCCAAAGCTACAAAATGTTGTAATGAGCCTGACGTTTGGGTCTAAGAAAAAAGGCAAATATATGACAATTAGAAACACCTGGTGTATGTGTAGATTGTTCCAATTTTACTCAAATGTTTAGCTTCATCTAGGTACAGTTAGTGCATCTCATCTCCTGGATAGATGAACACAGATTCTCTCACACTCCACTACCTATAAGGTCCAGAAATACACAGAGGTTAAAGATTTCCTACTAAAGAATGAATAGGCTAACCAGAAAATTAAAGAAGAAGTTTTAAAAATACATGAAAGCAAATGAAAACAAAACATAATGGTTCAAAACACTGGGATGCAGCAAAAGCAGTCATAAGAGGGAAGTATATAGCAATACAGGCCTACCTCAACAAACAAGAAAAATCTCAAATGCACTACTAAACTTACACATTAAGAACCTAGAAAAAGAATAGTAAATGAATCCTAAAGCCAGCAGAAGAAGGGCAATAATAAAGATTGAAGCAGAAAAAAATATAGAAACCAAAAACAAACAAACAACAACAACAACAAAAACAGAACAGATCAATGAGACTAGGAGCTGGTTCCTTGAAAAAAAGAATAAAATTGATAAAATCCAGCCAAACTTATCAAAAAGAAAGAGAAAGGACCCAAATAAATAAAATCATCAGTGAGAGAGGAGAGATCAAAACCAACACCTCAGAAAGACAAACAATTAAAAGAGAATATTGTGAAAAATTATATGCCAACAAATTGGGAAATCTGGAAGAAATGAATAATTCCGAGACATATAAGCTACCAAAATTGAAACAGGAAGAAATAGAAAATTTGAACAGACCCATAAATGCAAAGAAATTGAATCAGTAATCAAAAATTTCCCAACAAACAAAAATCCAGGGCCAGATGGCTTCCCAGGGAATTCTACCATTAAAGAAGAGTTAATATCCTATTCTTCTCAAACTGTTCCAAAAATAGAAATGGAAGGAAAACTTCCAAACTCATTCTGTGAGGCCAGCATTACCTTGATTCCAAAACCAGACAAAGATCCCACTAAAAGGAAATTACAGGCCAATGTCCCTGGTGAATATGGATGCAAAAATTCTCAACAAGATACTAGCAAGTCAAATCCAGAAGTACATTAAAAGAATTATTCACCATGATCAAGTGGAATTTATTCCCAGCTACAACAGTGCATATCAATCAACATGATGCACCACATTAATAAAAGGATAAGAACCATATGATCCTCTCAATAGATGCATAAAAAGCATTCAACAAACTACGGCATCCATTCTTGATAAAAACCCACAACAAAGTATGAATGTGGGGAACATACCTCAATATCACAAAAGGCCATATATGAAAGACCCAAAGCTATTATCAACCTCAATGGGGAAAAACAGAGCTTTTCTATTACCAGGAACAAGACAGGGATGTTCACTCTCACCATTGTTATTTAATATAGTATTGGAAGTTCTAGCCTCAGCAATCAGACAACAAAAAGAAATAAAAGGCATCCAAATCAGCAAGAAGGAACTGAAACTTTCACTATTTGCAGACAACATGAGATGCTATACAGAAAACCCAAAAGAATCCACCAAAAAAATTGCTAGAACTGATACATGAATTCAGTAAAGTTGCAGGATACAAAATCAACATACAGAAAAGTCTGTTGCATTTCTATACACCAATAATGAAGCAGCAGAAAGAGAAATCAAGGAATCGATCCCATTTGCAATTGTACCAAAAACAATAAGATACCTAGGAATGAACCTAACCAAAAGGTAAAAGATCTCTACTCTGAAAACTATATAACACTTAGGAAAGAAATTGAAGAGGACACAAAGAAAAGGAAGAACATTCCATGCTCGTGAACTGGAAGAACAAATAATGTTAAAATATCTATACCATCCAAAGTAATCTACACATTCAATGCAATCCCTATCAAGATACCACCAGCATTTTTCACAGAGCTGGAACAAACAATCCTAAAATTGTATGGAACCACAAAAGGCCCTGAATAGCCAAAGCAATCTTGAAAAAGAAAAGCAAAGCTGGAGGCATCACAATTCTGGACTTCAAGCTATATTACAAAGCTGTAGTGATTAAGACAGTATGGTACTGGCACAAAAACAGACATATATATCAATGGAACAGAATAGAAAACCCAGAAATGGACCCACAACTCTATGGTAAACTAATCTTTGACAAAGCAGGAAAGAATATCCAGTAGAAAAAAGTCTCTTCAACAAATGGTGTTGGGAAAACTAGACAGCAACATGCAAAAGAATGAAACTGGACTACTTTCCTACACCATACACAAAAATAAATCCAAAATAGATGAAAGACCTAAGTGTAAGACAGGAAACCATCAAAATCCTAGAGAAGAACACAGACAACAACGTCTTCAACATCAGCCATAGCAACTTCTTGCTAGATATGTCACTGGAGGCAAGGGAAACAAAAGCAAAAGTGAACTACTGGGGTTTCATCAAGATAAAAAGCTTCTGGTGCTTGCTTCAGCAGCACTTACACTAAGATGAAAAGCTTCTGCACAGTGAAAGAAACAATCAACGACAACTAAAAGGCAACTTTCAGAATGGGAGAAGATATGTGCAAATGACATATCTGATAAAGGGTCAGTATCCAAAATATATAAAGAACTTATCAAATTAAACACCAAAAACCCAAATAATCCATTTAAGAAATGGGCACAAGACGTGAATAGATATTGTTTCCAAAAAAAACATACAGATGGCTAACAGACACATGAAAAGATGTTCAACATCACTCATCAGGGAAATACAAATCAAAACCCACAATGAGATATCACCTCACACCTGTCAGAATGGCTAAAATTAACAACAACACAGGAAACAACATGTTGGGGAGGATGCAGAGACAGGGGAATCCTCTTGCACTGTTGGTGGGACTGCAAACTGGTGCAGCCACTCGGGAAAACAGTATGGAGTTTCCTCAAAAGTTAAAAACAGCTGCTCTACGACTCAGCAATTGCACTAGTAGGTATTTACCCAAAGGATACAAAAATACTGATTTGAAGGGACACACGCACCCCAATGTCTATAGCAGCATTATCATCAGTAGCCAAATTATGGAAAGAGCCCAAATGTCCATTAACTAATGAATGGATAAAGAAGATGTAGAGAGAGAGAGAAAGAGAGAGAGAGAGAGAGAGAGAGAGAGAGAGTGTGTGTGTGTGTGTGTGTGTGTGTGTGTAATGGAATATTACTCAGCCATGAAAAATTATGAAATCTTGCCATTTGCAATGATGGATGGAGCTAGAGTATATTATGCTAAGTAAAATAAGTCAGTCAGAAAAAATAAATACCATATGATTTCACTCATATGTGGAATTTAAGAAACAAAACAGATGAATGTAGGGGAAGGAAGAAAAAAAGAGAGAGGCAAATCATAAAGACTATTAACTATAAAGAAGCAACTGAGGGTTGCTGCAGGTGAGGTGAGTGGGGGAGAGGCTAAATGGTATTAAGGAGGGCACTTGTGATGAGCACTGGGCATTATTTTATTTTAAGATTTTATTATTTATTTGAGAGAGAGTGAGGGAGCACAAGCAGGGGGAGTGGGAGAGGGAGAGGGAGAAGCAGGCTCCCCGCTGAACAGGAAGTCCAATGCGGAGCTCGATCCCAGGACCCTGGGGTCATGACCCAAGCCAAAGGCAGATGCTTAACTGACTGAGCCACCCAGGCATCCAAGGAGGGCACGTGTGATGAGCACTGGGTATTATATGTAAGTGATGAACCACAAAATTCTACTCTTAAAACTAATATTACACTACTGTTAATTAACTAGAATTTAAATAAAAACTTAAAACATAAAAAATAAGAATACGTTAAAAATAAAAATAAACTTATGAAGAAGTGAAGATGAGAGTAGTGATAATTGTTGAGTATGTGTATGCCTGTGTATTTGAAAAAATGCTAAGTACTATCCCCATATTCCTAAGCCTATCCACCTAGTTCTGATAACAACTTGCTTCATGTTAGAAGACACAGCTGTCCTTGAACTAAAGGAATAAGTCACTTGATATTCAGAGTTAGACATCTTATTTTTACCTCTGTGTTAGAAATACTAACAGCTGCAAATATGAGAATGTTAAAATAGCCAAAAAAATATAAATCAGGCCATCCATAGAAATAATAAATCAGACCTGAAAAAATGGATATATACCATGTTTCCTTTATTGAGATACAGTTAACATACAAATGAACTGCACATATTTAAACAATAAAATGATAATATCTGACATATAATTGCATCTGTGAAATCAAGACAACCTCAACACCAAAATTATGAACATATCCAACCACCAGTTTCATGTCCTTTTTATTTTGCAATTGTAGTAAAAACACATAACATTAAAATTGACCATATCAACCATTTTTTTGTGTACAACACAATACTGTTAACTATACACACATGTTGTACAAAAGATCTCTAGAACCTTTCATCTTGTAAAACTGAAACCTTATACCCATTAAACAAAAACTCCCCTGTTCTCTGTACTCCTAGCCCCTGGAAACCATCATTCTATTTTATGTTCCTAAGAATTTGACTACTTTAGATACCTCATATAAGTCGAATCATATAGTATTTCTCTTTTTCTGACTGGCTTATTTCACTTAGCATAATGTCCTCAAGGTTTATCCATGTTGTAGCGTATGACAAGATTTCCTTCTTTTTTAAAGCTAAATATTTTATGTATGTATATATTACATACATATTTTATGTATGTATATACCACAGTTTCTTTATCCATTCACCCATCAATAGACATTCAGGTTGTTTCTACATCTTCACTACTGTCAATAATACTGCAATGAACATGGGGCCACAAATATCTCTTCAAGATCCAGTTTTTTAATTCTTTTGGATATATATCCAGAAGTGGGATGCTAAACCATATGGTAATCTTATTTTTAATATTTTGAGGAATCTCTATATTGCTTTCATAACATCTGCACCACTTTACATCACCACAACAGTGTACAAGTGTCCAATTTCTCCATATCCTCACCAACGCTTGTTATTTTCTGTTTTTGATAGTGGCCATCCTAATAGGGGTAAGATGATAGATATTTCATTGTGGCTTTGACTTTCATTTCCCTGATGATTAGTGATGTTGAGTATCTTTTCACATGCCAGTTGGCCATTGTATATCTTCTCTGGAGAACTGTCTTCTCAAGAATATTGCCCAGTTTCTAATCATATCATTTGTTATATTTTGTTGAGTTATAGGAGTTCTTTAGATATTCTAGATATTAACTCCTTATCAGATATATGGTTTGCAAATATTTTTCCCATTCAGTAGGCTGCTTTTTCACTCTGTTGACTGTTTCCTTTGCAGTTAAGTTTGATGTAATCCCATTTGTCTCCCTTTCCTTTCATTGCTTGTGCCTTGGGTGTCATATCTAAGAAGTCATGGCCAAATCTAATATCATGAAGATTTTTCCCTAATTTTTTCTTTTAATATTTTTATAGTTTCAAATATTACAAGTAGGTCTTTAATCCAATTTGAGTTAACTTTTGTGTATGGTGTAAGGTAAGAATCCAACTCCATTCTTTGCATATAGGTCCACAGTTTTCCCAACACCATTTGTTGAAGAGACTAACATTTGCCCACCGTGTACCCTTGGCACACTTGTGAAATATCATTTGGCCATACACATGAGGGTTTATTTCTGGGTTCTCTATTCTCTTCCATTGGTCTCTATATGCCAGTACCATACCATTTTGATACTGTAGCAAATTTTGAAATCAGGTGTGAGGCTCCTTTATTTTTCTTTCTCAAGATTGTTTTCACTATTCAAGATCCTTTGAGATTCAGTGTGAATATTAAATTTTTTTCTATGTCTGCAAAAATGCCATTAGGATTTCGATAGGATTTGCATTGAATCTGTAGATCACTTTAGATAGTATATTTTTTCTTTAAATTTTTTTATTGTTGTTAATCACCATACATTACATCATTAGTTTTTGATGTAGTGTTCCATGATTCATTGTTTGCATATAACACCCAGTGCTCCATGCAGAACGTGCCCTCTTTAATACCCATCACCAGGCTAACTCATCCCCCCACCCCCTCCCCTCTAGAACCCTCAGTTTGTTTTTCAGAGTCCATTGTCTCTCATGGTTCGTCTCCCCCTCCGATTCCCCCCCCTTCATTCTTCCCCTCCTGCTATCTTTTTCTTCTTTTTTTTTCTTAACATATCTTGCATTATTTGTTTCAGAGGTACAGATCTGTGACTCAACAGTCTTGCACAATTCACAGCTCTCACCATAGCACATACCCTCCCCAATGTCTACCACCCAGCCACCCCATCCCTCCCCACCCCACCCCACTCCAGCAACCCTCAGTTTCTTTCCTGAGATTAAGAATTCCTCATATCAGTGAGGTCATATGATACATGTCTTTTTCTGATTGACTTATTTCACTCAGCATAACACCCTCCAGTTCCATCCATGTCATTGGAAATGGCAAGATCTCATTCCTTTTGATGGTTAGATAGTATATTTTAATAATATGTTTTCCAATCCACAAACTTATGATGTGTTTCCATTTCTTTGTATCTTCTTCAATTTATTTCAGCAATGTTTATCATTTCCAGTGTACAAGTCTTTTGCCTCCTTTGTTAAGTTTATTCCTAAATATTTTTTATGTTATTGCAAATGATGTTTTCTTAATTTACATTTAAGATTGTTCATTGTTAATGTATAGAAAGAAACACAACTGATTTTTATGTATTAACTTTTGCATCCTGCAACCTTATTAAATTTCTTCATTAGTTTTAACTATTTTTATTGAATCTGTAGGGTTTTCTACCTATTAGTTCATGACATCTGTGAACATGGATAATTTTATTTCTTTTTTTTAATGATTTGGATGACTTTTATTTCTTTTCCTTTCCTAACTAGTCTATGACTTTCACTACTATATTTAATAGAAATGATGAGAGAGGGAATCCTTGCCTTATTCTTGGTCTTAGAAGGAAAACTTTCAGTTTTTCACCATTGAGTATGACATTAGCTGTGGGATTTTAATATTTGGCCTTTATTAAACTGAAATAATTTCCTTCTGTTCCTAGTTTGTTGAAGGTTTCTATCATGAAAGGGCACTGAAATTTATGAGATGCTTTCTCTGCATTGAGATGATCATATGGTTTTTGTCTTTCCTTCTGTTAATATGGTATATTATAATGACTAGTTGTCATATGTTGAGCCATCCTTATATCACAGGAATAAATCCCACTGGTGTATAATCATGGTGTATAATTTTTTTTTTTTGCAAGAAAAAGAGAGAGAGTACGTGTGAGCGGGAGCTGGGGTGGGAGGGGCAGAGGGGGAAAGGGAGAGGTGGAGCCGTATGCAGGGCTTGATCTCATAACCTGAGATCATGACCTGAGCCAAAATCGAGTCTAATGCTTAACCAACTAAGCCACCCAGGCACCCCAGTGTATAATCCTTTTAATGTATTGTTGAATTCAGTTTGCCAGCATTTTGCTAAGTATTTTTGCATAAGTATTAACCAGGGCTATTGGTATACCATTTTCTTTTCTCATAGTATCTCTGTCAGATTTTCGTATCAAGGTAATGTTGGCCTCAGAAAATGAGTTTGGAAGTGTGCCTCCTCTTTAATTTTTGGGAAAAGTTTGAGAAGGACTGGTGTTAATTCTTCAAATGTTTGGTAGAATTCTCCAGTCAAGCTATTTTCTTTTTGGAGAAGTTTTCATTACTGCTTCAATCACACCTCATTAGTAATAGGTACATTTGGCCTTTTTATTTCCTCATGATTCAGTCTTTGTAGGTTATGTTTCTAGAGATTTGTCCCTTTCTTATAGGCTGTCCAGTCTGTTGAGGCATATTTTTTCATTGTAGTCTTATGATCTTTTTTATTCATGTAGCATCAGTTGTAATGTCTCTTCTTTCATTTTTAATTTTATTTATTTGAGTGTTCTTTCTTAATCTAGCTAAAGGTTTGTCTGTTTTATTGATCTTTTCAAAAACTGAGTCAATTTCATTGATTTTTAAATTTTTTATTTTCTATTTTATTTATTCTGCTCTAATTTTTTTTTTACTTCCTTAGGCTAATTTTTGTTTAGTTTATTCTTTTTCTAACTGAGGTATAAAGTTAGGTTGTTTGTTTGAGATCTTTCTTCTTTTATAATTGTAGGTATTCGTCACTGTAAACTTCCCTTTTAATAATGCTATTAGTGCATCCCTTAAGTTTTGGTATGTTTTGTTTTCATTATCATTTGTCTCAAGGTATTTTCTAATTTCCTTTGTGGTTTATCTTTTGACTTACTTGGTTGTTTAAAAGTGTGTTGTTTAGATTCTACATATTCATGAATTTTCTAGTTTTCCTTTTGCAACTGATTTCTAGTTTCATTTCACTGTGGTTACTTGGAAAAGACACTTGGTATGATTTCAATCTTCCTAAATTCGTTAAGACTTGTTTTGTAGCCTAAAATGATCTACCCTCAAGAATGTTTCACGGCACTCAAGAAGAATGTGTTTTCTACTATTGTTGGGGGGGTGTTCTGTATATGATTTGTTAGGTCCAGTTGGTTTATAGGGTTGTTCAAATCCTCTACTTCTTTATTTATCTTTGTCTGGTTGATATATGTTATTAAAAGTGAGCTTTAAAATTACTATCATTGGGAAGCCAGGCAAGATGGCGGAGGAGTAGGAGACCTAGATTTCGTCTGGTCTCAGGAATTCAGCTAAATAGGGATCAAACCATTCTGAACACCTACGAACTCAACAGGACATTGAATAGGAAAGTAGTAACAACTCTCTGAACAGAGAAACGACCACTTACTAGAAGGTAGGACGTGCGGAGAAGTGAATCCAAGGCGATATTTGGGAGGATAGACGGCGGGGGAGGGGGCATCCGTCGGCCGCTTCTGGCAAGTGATAGAGCCGCGGAGCACAAAATCGGGACTTTTAGAAATTGGCTCTGCTGAGGGACGTCGCTCCAGTGGCTAAGCGGGGGGTGGAATCCTCCCGGGACAGTGTGGTCTCAGAACCCACGGGGTCACAGAAAGACCAGGGGTGCCTGAGTGCGGCAGAGCTCCCAGGTATGGGAGCAGGGAAGCCGGCTGCCGAGACAGAGCAGAGGCATGGGCTCTCAGCTAGGGGTTGCAATAAACCGTGATCCGTGGCCCAGTTGGGCTACTGCTCCTCCAGCAGGGACCCAACAAGCAGCAGAGCCAGGGAGATTCCCCTTTCTCCCCCGGGAGGAGTGGCACGGGAATGCACCGCAGGGATCTGCTGGGTTTGGAGACTCCACACAGGGTTGGGTGCCAGAGATACAAACGCTCGGTCACAGGCCAGGTGAGCACAGAGTGTGGCCGGAGATCGGGGAGACGAGAGTGACTGCTTTTCTCTGGGGGCGCACTGAGGAGCGGGGCCCTGAGTTCTCAGCTCCTCCGGGTGGAGATTGGGAGACTACCATTTAGGCCCTGGTCCTCCAAAGCTGTACTGAGAGCTTGCAGGGAACAAAAGCCCGTGAGAGCAAACCTGAGCAGCTTGCTTAGCCCAGACCAACAAGGGCGGGGCAATTCAGCCTCCGGCAAAGACATTTGGGAACCACGGCAACAGGCCCCTCCCCCAGAAGATCAGCATGAACAGCCAACAAGCCAAGACCAAGTTTACCAATCAAGGAGAACGGGAGAACGCCAGTGCTAGGGGAATACTGCATATAGAATTCATGGCTTTTTTTTACCATGATTCATTAGTTCAACAAAGTTAATTTTTTTAACTGCTTTTTTTTTAATTTTTCTTTTTCCCTTTTTCAAAGAACATCTTATCAATCCCTTTTTTTAAAAAAACATTTTTTATTTTTCATTTTTAGAGTCATATTTTATCCCTTCATAGTAGTTACCCTTATTTTTGGCATATATATAAGTTGTTCTCTCTTTAAAATTTTGAGATACAGTTTCTTCTAAAAGATCAAAATATACCCTAAATCACTAGTATATGGCTTTGTTCTAGTCTCCTGCCTGACCACATTCTATCGCTTTTTTCTTTTTTTTTTATAAATCTTCTTTTTTCTTTTTCAAACAACTTACCTTATCAATTCCTTTTATAAAATCTATTATAATTTTCATGTTTACAGTCATCTTCCATCCCTTCATTGTATCAACCCTTATTTTGTACATGTATGTCTTTCTTCCTTTAAAATTTTAGGAGGCACTTTTTCCTAACAGACCAAAATACGCCCAAAATCTAGGGTGTGGCACGGATCTATACACTAGCCTGATCATAGTTGATCATACTCTGCTTTTTTTGTATTGTTCTCTTTTTGTTTTTATCTTTTTTTCTTTTTTTTTCCTCTTTCTTTTTTCTTTCTTTCCCTTTCTTTTCCCCTGGGTTCAGGTCTTTCCTGATTTGTATACAGTATATTTGCTGGGGACGTTGTTAACCTGTTAGCATTTTGTTCTCTCATTCATCTATTCTCCTCTGGACAAAATAACAAGACAAAAAAAATCACCTCAGCAAAAAGAACAAGAGGTAGTACCGTCAGCCAGGGACCTACTCAGTACGGACAATAGTACGATGTCGGACCTAGAGTTCAGAATCATGACTTTAAAGATACTAGCTGGGCTTGAAAAAAGCGTGGAAGTTATTAGAGAAACGCTTTCTGGAGAAATAAAAGAACTACAATCTAAGCAAGTCAAAATCAAAACGGCTATTGATGAGGTGCAATCAAAAATGGGGGCACTAACTGCTAGGATAAATGAGGCAGAAGAGAGAATCGGTGATATAGAAGACCAAATGATGGGAAAAAAAGAGACTGAGAAAAAGAGAGATAAACAACTACAGGATCACGAGGGCAGAATTCGAGAGATAAGTGACATGATAAGATGAAACATTAGAATAATTGGGATCCCAGAAGAAGAAGAAAGAGAGAGAGGGGCAGAAGGTATATTGGAGCAAATCATAGCAGAGAACTTCCCTAATGTGAGGAAGGAAACAGGCATCAAAATCCAGGAGGCACAGAGAACCCCTCTCAACATCAATAAAAATAGGTCAACACCTCGACATCGAATAGTAAAACTTACGAGTCTCAGGGACAAAGAGAAAATCCTGAAAGCAGCTCGGGAGAAGAGATATGTAACCTACAATGGTAGAAATATTACATTGGCAACAGACCTATCCACAGAGACCTGGCAGGCCAGAAAGGACTGGCGTGAGATCTTCAGACCACTAAACGAGAAAAATGTGCAGCCAAGAATACTATATCCAGCTAGGCTGTCGTTGAAAATAGAAGGAGATAAAAAGCTTCCAAGACAAACAAAAACTAAAGAAATTTGCAAACACGAAACCAGCCCACCAAGAAATATGGAAAGGGGTCCCCTAAGCAAAGAGAGAGCCTAAAAGCAGCATAGACCAGAAAGGAACACAGACAATATACAGTAACAGTCACCTTACAGGCATTACAATGGCACTAAATTCATATCTTTCAATAGTTACCCTGAATGTAAATGGGCTAAATGACCCGATCAAAACACAGGCTATAGGACTGGATTAAAAAACAAGACCCATCAATATGCTGTCTGCAAGAGACTCATTTTACACCCAAAGACACCCCCAGATTGAAAGTGAGGGGGTGGAAAACCACTGACCATGCTAATGGACACCAAAAGAAAGCTGGGGTGGCAATCCTTATATCAGACAAATTAGATTTTAAAACAAAGACTGTAGTAAGAGATGAGGAAGGACACGATATCCTACTTAAAGGGTCTATCCAACAAGAATATCTAACAGTTGTAAATATCTATGCCCCTAACATGGGAGCTGCCAATTATATAACGCAATTAATAACAAAAGCGAAGTAACACATTGACAACAATAGAGTAATAGTGGGGGACTTTAAAACCCCCTGACTGAAATGGACAGATCATCTAAGCAAAAGATCAACAAGAAAATAAAGACTTTAAATGACACACTGGACCAAATGGACTTCACAGACATATTCAGAACATTCCATCCCAAAGCAATGGAATACACATTCTTCTCTAATGCCCATGGAACATTCTCCAGAATTGATCACATCCTAGGTCACAAATCAGGTCTCAACCGATACCAAAAGATTGGGATTATTCCCTGCATATTTTCAGACCACAATGCTTTGAAACTAGAACTCAATCACAAGAGGAAAGTCGGAAAGAACTCAAATACATGGAAGCTAAAGAGCATCCTACTAAAGAAAGAATGGGTCAACCAGGAAATTAAAGAAGAATTAAAAACATTCATGGAAACCAATGAAAATGAAAACACAACTGTTCAAAATCTTTGGGATACAGCAAAGGCAGTCCTGAGAGGAAAGTATATAGCAATACAAGCCTTTCTCAAGAAACAAGAAAGGTCTCAAATACACAACCTAACCCTACACCTAAAGGAGCTGGAGAAAGAACAGCAAATAAAGCCTAAACCCAGCAGGAGAAGAGAAATAATAACGATCAGAGCAGAAATCAAGAGAAGAGTAGAACAGATAAACGAAACTAGGAGCTGGTTCTTTCAAAGACTTAACAAGATTGCTAAACCCCTGGCCAGACTTATCAAAAAGAAAAGAGAAATGACCCAAATCAACAAAATCATGAACGAAAGAGGAGAGATCACAACCAACACCAAAGAAATACAAACAATTTTAAGAACATATTATGAGCAACTCTATGCCAGCAAATGAAATAACCTGGAAGAAATGGGTGCATTCCTAGAGATGTATCAATTACCAAAATTGAACCAGGAATAAATAGAAAACCTGAACAGACCTATAGCCACTAAGGAAATTGAAGCAGTCATCAAAAATCTCCCAACAAACAAAAGCCCAGGGCCAGATGGCTTCCTAGGGGAATTCTATCAGACATTTAAAGAAGAATTAATACCTATTCACCTGAAACTGTTCCAAAAAATAGAAATGGAAGGAAAACTTCCAAACTCATTTTATGAGGCCAGCATTACCTTGATCCCAAAACCAGACAAAGACCCCATCAAAAAGAAGAATTACACACCAATATCCTTGATGAACATGGATGCAAAAATTCTCACCAAAATACTAGCCAATAGGATCCAACAGTACATTAAAAGGATTATTCACCACGACCAAGTAGGATTTATCCCTGGGCTGCAAGGCTGGTTCAACATCCGCAAATCAATCAACGTGATACAATACATAACAAAAGAAAGAACAAGAATCCTATGATCCTCTCAACAGACGCAGAAAAAGCATTTGACAAAGTACAGCATCCTTTCTTGATCAAAACTCTTCATAGTATAGGGATGGAGGGTACATACCTCAATATCATAAAAGCCATCTATGAAAAACCTACAGCGAATATCATTCTCAATGGGGAAAAGCTGAGAGCTTTTCCCCTAAGGTCAGGAATGCGGCAGGGATGTCCACTCTCACCACTGCTATTCAACATAGTATTAGAAGTCCTAGCCACAGCAATCAGACAACAAAAAGAAATCAAAGGCATCCAAATCGGCAAAGAGGAAGTCAAACTCTCACTCTTTGCAGATGATATGGTACTGTATGTAGAAAACCCAAAAGACTCCACCCCAAAACTGCTAGAACTCATACAGGAATTCAGTAAAGTAGCAGGATATAATATCAATGCACAGAACTCAGTGGCATTCCTATACACCAAAAACAAGACAGAGGAGAGACAAATCAAGGAGTCGATCCCATTTAAAATTGCACCCAAAACCATAAGATATCTAGGAATGAATTTAACCAAAGAGGCAAAGGATCTGTACTCAGAAAACTATAAAATACTCATGAAAGAAATTAAAGAAGACACAAAGAAATGGAAAAGTGTTCCATGCTCATGGATTGGGAGAACCAAATTGTGAAGATGTCAATGCTACCTAGGACAATCTACACATTCAATGCAATCCCCCTCAAAATACCATCCACTTTTTTCAAAGAAATGGAACAAATAATCCTAAAATTTGTATGGAACCAGAAGAGAACCCGAATAGCCAGAGGATTGTTGAAAAAGAAAAGAAAAGCTGGCGGCATCACAATTCCGGACTTCCAGCTCTATTACAAAGTTGTCATCATCAAGACAGTATGGTACTGGCACAAAAACAGACACATCGATCAATGGAACAGAATCGAGAGCCCAGAAATGGACTCTCAACTCTATGGTCAACTTATTTTTGACAAAGCAGGAAAGAATGTCCAATGGCAAAAAGACAGTCTCTTCAACAAATGGTGTTGGGAAAATTGGACAGCCACATGCAGAAGAATGAAACTGGACCATTTCCTTACACCACACACAAAAATAGACTCCAAATGGTTGAAAGACCTAAACGTGAGACAGGAGTCCATCAACATCCTAAAGAAGAACACAGGTAGCAACCTCCTCGACCTCAGCTGCAGCAACTGCTTCCTAGATACATCGCCAAAGGCAAGGGAAGCAAGGGCAAAAATGAACTATTCGGCTTTAAAAGCTTTTGCACAGCAAAAGAAACAGTCCACAAAACCAAAAGACAACCGACAGAATGGGAGAAAATATTTGCAAATGACATATCAGATAAAGGGCTAGTATCCAAAATCTATAAAGAACTTATCAAACTCAACACCCAAAGAACAAATAATCCAATCAAGAAATGGGCAGAAGACATGAACAGACATTTTTCCAAAGAAGACATCCAAATGGCCAACAGACACTTGAAAAAGTGCTCCACGTCCCTCGGCATCAGGGAAATCCAAATCAAAACCTCAATGAGATACCACCTCACACCAATCAGAATGGCTAAAATTAACAAGTCAGGAAACGACAGATGTTGGCGGGGATGAGGAGAAAGGGGAACCCTCCTATACTGTTGGTGGCAATGCAAGCTGGTGCAACCCCTCTGGAAAACAGTATGTAGATTCCTCAAACAGTTGAAAATAGAGTTACCATACGATCCAGCAATTGCAGTACTGGGTATTTACCACAAAGATACAAATGTAGAGATCTGAAGGGGTACATGCACCCCATTGTTTATAGCAGCAATGTCCACAATAGCCAAACTGTGGAAAGAGCCAAGATGTCCATCGACAGATGAATGGATAAAGAAGAAGTGGTATATATACACAATGGAATATTATACAGCCATCAAAAGGAATGAGGTCTTGCCATTTGCAACGACGTGGATGGAACTGGAGGGTGTTATGCTGAGTGAAATAAGTCAATCAGAGAAAGACATGTATCATATGACCTCACTGATATGAGGAATTTTTTATCTCAGGAAACAAACTGAGTGCTGCTGGAGTGGTGGGGGGTGGGAAGGATGGGGTGGCTGGGTGATAGACATTGGGTAGGCTATGTGCTACGGTGAGCGCTGTGAATTGTGCAAGACTGTTGAATCACAGATCTGTACTTCTGAAACAAATAATGCAAGATACGTTAAGAAAAAAGAAAAAGAAGAAGATAGCAGGAGGGGAAAAATGAAGGGGAGTAAGTCGGAGGGGGAGACGAACCATAAGAGACGATGGACTCTGAAAAACAAACTGAGGGTTCTAGAGGGGAGGGGGTGGGGGGATGGGTTAGCCTGGTGATGGGTATTAAGGAGGGCACTTTCTGCGTGGAGCTCTGGGTGTTATGCACAAACAATGAATCATGGAACACTACATCAAGAACTAATGATGTAATGTATGGTGATTAACATAACAATAAAAAATTTAAAAAAAAATAATGGCTAAGAACTTCGCAAATATGGGTAGAGATTTGGACATCCAAGTTCAAGAAGCTAATCAGTCACCCCAAAACTTCAACACAAAACAATAATCTCCAAGGCACATTATAATTAAACTGTCTAAAATAAAATCAAAGAAAATATGATCATCTCAGCAGATACAGCAAAAGCATTAGCCAAATTTAACATCCTTTCATGATAAAATCTCTCAACAAACTAGAATAGGTGGAATGTACCTCAACATAATAAAGACCAAATATTACAAAGCCACAGCTAACATCACACCCAGTGGGGAAGGATAGAAAGCTTGACCTCTAAGATCAGGAAAAAAACAAGGATGGCCACTCTCACCACTTCTATTTGGCATAGTACAATAAGTCCTAGAGAGAGCAATTAGGCAAGAAAAAAAATAAAATGCATCCAAATCAGAAAAGAAGAAGAAAAACTGTCTCTATTTGCAGTGGATATAATCTTATATAGAGAAAATCCCAAAGGATCCACCAAAAACTATTGCAACTAATAAATTCAAAAGTTGTAGGATACAATATCAACATACAAAATAAATTGCATTTCTATAAAAAATGATCGTTCTGTAAAAGTAATTAAGAAAATAACCCCATTTATAATAGCATCAAAAACAATAAAATACTTAGGAATAAATTTAATCAGGGAGGTGAAATATCTCTACACCAAAAACTGTAAGATACTGATGAAAAAAATCAAAGAAGGCACAAATAAATGGAAAGATATCCCATGTTCTTAGATCAAAAGAATTAATATTGATAAAATTTTTACACCAACTAAAGCCATCTATAGATTCAATGCAATGCCTATCAAAATTCCAATGGCACTTTTCACATATTAAAAAATATCCTAAAATAGGTATGGAACCACAAAAGACCCCAAATAGCCAAAGCAATACTGAGAACAAAAAACAAAGTTGGAGGCATCATACTCCCTGATTTCAAACTGCATTAAAATGCTATAGTAATTAAAACAGTATGGTACTCACATTAAAACAGACACATAGATCAATGGAACAGAATAGAGAGCTCAGAAATAAACCTATGCATATATGGTCAACTAATATTTGACAAAGGATCCAAGAATATTCAATGAAGAATAGAGTCTCTTCAATAGATGTATTGAAAAAAACTAGAAAAGCACATGACAAAGAATGAAACCAGAAGAGCGCCTGGATGGCTCAGTGGGTTCAGCCTCTGCCTTCAGCTCGGGTCATGATCCCAGGATACTGGGATTGAGCCCCATGTCAGGCTCCCCACTGAGGGAATTCTGCTTCTCCCTCTCCCTCTGCCACTCCCCCAGGTTGTGCCTCTCTCTCTGGGTGGGGGGATGGGTTAGCCTGGTGATGGGTATTAAAGAGGGCACATATTGAACGGAGCACTGGGTGTTATACACAAACAGTGAATCATGGAACACTACATCAAAAACTAATGATGTAATGTATGGTGATTAACAACATAATAAAATTTTTAAAAAATAATAAAATTTAAAAAAGAGAGAAAAAGAATGAAATTAGACTATACCACTCACAAAAATTAACTTGAAATGGATTAAAACTTAAATGTAAACCTGAAACTATAAAATTCCTAGGAGGAAACATAGGAGAAAATCTCCTTGACATCAATCTTTGGTCTTGGCATTGATTTTTAGATTGTAATACTAAAAGTGCAAGCAAAAAAAGCAAAAATTAATACGTGAGACCACATCATAATAAAATAATTCTGTACAGCAAAAGAAACAATCAACAAAATGAAAAGGCAGCCTACAGAATGGGAGAAAATATTTACAAACCACCTAAGAAGGAGTTAATATCCAATATAGATAAGGAACTAATATAATTCAATAGAAAAAATAATCCATTTAAAAACGGGCAAAGGACCTGAACAGACATTTTTTCCAAGGAAGACATACAAATGGTCAATGAGAACATAAAAAATATTCAACATCACTAATCATCGGGAAAATACAAATCAAACCTCACACCTGCTAGAATGACTATCATCAGAAAGACGAGATAAATACTGGTGAGGATATGGGAACAAGGGACACTTGCACACTTTTGGTGGGAATGTAAACTGTACAGACACTATGGAAACCAGTAAGGAGGTTTCTTAAAAAATTACTTCTTTGACATCACCCACAGCAACTTCTTTCAAGATACATCTTCAAAAGCTAGTGAAACAAAAGCAAAAATGAACTTTTGGGACTTCATCAAGATATAAAGCTTCTGCACAGCAAAGGAAACAGTCAACAAAACAAAGAGGCTACCCACAGAATGGGAGAAGATATTTGCAAGTGACACTACAGATAAAGGGCTGGTATCCAGATCTATAAAGAACTTCTCAAACTCAACACCCAAAAAACAAATAATCAAGTCAAAAAATGGGCAGAAAATAGGAAAAGACACTTCTCTGAAAAAGACATACAAATGGCTAACAGACACATGAAAAAATGTTCATCATCATTAGCCATCAGGGAAATTCAAATCAAAACCCATTGAGATACCACCTTACACCAGTTAGAAAGGCAAAAATGGACAGGGAAAGAAACAACAAATGTTGGAGAGGTTGTGGAGAAAGGGGAACCCTCTTACACTGTTGGTGGGAATGCAACTTGGTACAGCCACTTTGGAAAACAGTGTGGAGGTGCCTCAAAAAATTAAAAATAGAGCTACCCTATGACCCAGCAATTGCACTCCTAGGTATTTACCCCAAAGACACAGATGTAGTGAAAAGAAGGGCCACATGCACCCCAATGTTCATAGCAGCAATGTCCACAATGGCCAAACTGTGGAAAGAGCCGAGATGCCCTTCAACAGATGAATGGATAAAGAAGATGTGGTCCATCTATACAATGGAATATTACTCAGCCATCAGAAAGGATGAATACCCAACTTTTACATCAACATGGATGGGACTGGAGGAGATTATGCTAAGTGAAATAAGTCAAGCAGAGAAAGTCAATTATCATATGGTTTCACTTATTTGTGGAACATAAGGAATAACATGGAGGACATTAGGAGAAGGAAGGGAAAAATGAGGGGGGGGAATTGGAGGGAGAGATGAACCATGAAAGACTATGGACTCTGAGAAACAAACAGGGTTTTAGAGGGGAGAGGGGAGGGGGGATTGGTTAGCCCGGTGATGGGTATTAAGGAGGGCATGTACTGCATGGAGCACTGGGTGTTATACGAAAACAATGGATCGTGGATCACCATATCAAAAAATAATGATGTATTGTATGGTGACTAACATAACATAATAAAATTTTTTAAAAAATTAAAAATAGAACTACTATATGATCTAGCATTTCTGCTTCTGGGTATATATCTGAAGGAAATAAAATTATCATCTCAAAGAGATATCTGCACTTCCATGTTCACTGCAGCATTATTCACAATGGCCAAAACATGGAAACAACCTAAGTGTCCACTGATAGATGAAAGGATACCTGGGTGGCTCAGGTGGTTGGGCATCTGCCTTCAGCTCAGGTTGTGATCCCAGGGTCCTGGGATCAAGCCCTGTGTTGGGTTCTCTGCTCAGCGGGAGCCTGCTTCTCCCTCTCCCTGCCTCTCCCCCTGCTTGTACTCTCTGTCAAATAAATAAAATCTTAAAAAAAAAAAAGAAAATATCTCATACACATACACACACACACACACACACACACACACAATGGAATATTATTCAGCCATAAAAAGAGAGAAATCCTGCTATTTACTACAACACAGATGACTTTTCTTTTTCCTATGAATATAAAACAGGAGCTTTGTTCTACAGCACAGTTAAATTACTTGGGAAAAATCTGATAGGTTCATACTTACACTTAAAATCTTTTAGGCAACAAAAAATACTATTTTGTCTGGGGCTTATTACGCCCCATTACTGAAGCAAAACCCATTTGGACACTCTCCCCAGTGGTCCTGTGAATAAGATCTTCCATTCTGGCTAGTGGAGGCAGACACCATTACTGGCCCTTTGTAAGTGCCGCTACTGATCTCTCTAATCAATTCAAGTGATTTTTCTCTCCAGCCTCAAGGAGTGTCCTCACACACATGCAGTATTCAGTATCCTCCCAAATACCCAAGTGGTACCCTTGGCAGATCTCAGGAGTCCTCTCTCTGTGCAGTTCTCTCCTCTTCAGTACTCTGAAAGCTTTAGCTGCCCTTATCTCCCAGAATCCTTAACTCTGCCAATTTAAGAGTCTGTCGGGCTTGCCTTTCTGCACTGTGGCCTGAAAACTGTCTCAAGGTAATAAACTGGAAGCAGTCATAAGGGATTTCATTTATCTCCTGTCTTTCATGAACCAATATCCCTTCATTGTCTGGTGTCAGATATCCTGAAAACCATTATTTCCTATTTTTTCAGGTTTTTAAATTGTTTTAGGTAGGCAGATATTGTTCCTGCTGTTCTACCACTTTCAAAAGTAGAAGTGATCCTACAATGTTTATTAATGATAAGATTCAACAGTATCAACATAGCAACCTCCCACAAATTAATCTATGTCAATGAAATTCCCATTAAAATAACAGAATATTTTTTAAACTAGAAACACCGATTCTGAAATCTATATGGGACTAAAGGTCTGACTGACTACAACAAAACTCTCATAACCCTGTCATGCTTTATCTTCTTATATTGTTTATTTGCCTTCATAGTACTTACCAGCACTTGACATATTATCTTTATCTCTTTTTGTTGTTTTTCCTGTCTTTAACGCCCCACTAGAATTTAAGATACATGAGGACAGAAATTTTGTTTTGTTCACTGCTACATCCTAATATCTAAAACACAGATATGAAATAATCACTTACTGGACAAAAAATACATGTCAAGACAATTCTGAAAAAGAAGACTGGGATTTTGGCTTATCGGGTATCAAGACATTAGGAAGCAATAACCAGATGATTTGGTTATTATTGTATGAATACACAAAGAGATCAATGGAATGATAGGGAACCCAGAGGCAGCCCTTATCATATATAAAATTTGGTCAAAATATGATATTAGTAGCATTACAAGTCTGTTGTAAAAGGATGGAATTTAGTTCATCAATGTTCAGAAAATTGGCTTTCTTATATGAAAAATAAGTCTCTTCCTCATATACATGTTCCCTTTGTACTATGTACAAAATAAATGCTTTATGCTTTGAAGACCTAAATATTATTTTTAAAAAAATCTTTTAGGAATAAATAGAGAAGGATCTTTATGAGTCCACGGAAGGAAAGGATTTTTTAGACATGACACAAAAGCACATCTTATAAAAAGAAATGTTGAGTTTTTTTTTCTTCCTTCCTTTCTCTTTCTCCCTTCTTCCTTCCTTCCTTCCTTTTTTTCTTCCTTCCTTCCTTCCTTTTCTTTCTCTCTCCCCTTCCCTCCCTCCCTCTCTCTCTTCTTCCAGTAAGCACAAACTGAGGAAAGGCCAGAAGCAAGCTAAGAAGCAAGAAAGCGGCCATCTGCAAGCGAAGCAGAAGCCTACATCAGAAGCCAACCATGCCAGCACCCTGATCTTGGATTTTCCAGCCTCCAGAATGGTACTGCTACCTCCAGAATAATGTCCATTGTTCTGTCCACCATTGTTCCTAAAGTACTGATGGAATGAAATGACAGCCAGAAAAGAGGACATAAAATGGTTTTGGTAAGAAAAGAATGCCCTGTGTGACAAGTTGAAATGAAAGTAAAGAAGGACTGATCACCTTGATCAAATCAGAGAATGAAGTAATTTGAGGCTATCTGCTGTGACCTTACTTACAGGACACAGCCCTTAAGGAGATACAATTGAAAGCTTAGAGCATCTGCCAGTGTCTCTTCTCAGAGGGAAGAAGAAGACTGGATTTGCGAACCAATTTTCATCTCCCTAGCACCATGAGTAGCAGCTGCTATTTGAATATTGTCCATATCCCTTCAGAATTCACATTCCAGTGTACAATAGGATCTTCATACCAGATTCTTTTCATTAAGAGCAACATAGGCCAGCAGGTTCATCAGAGAGAACAAGGGAAAAAGAGATAATGAAAGCCTACCTGACATTGAGGAAAAATAATGACTAGCCCCAAAACTACTCAGGCCTAAACTTAATTGGATCAGAAATGTGGAGCAATTTATGCCCTGGGGCACTGTTGAACACAACACAGCAATCAGTGGCAAATTAGTACAGACTAAAAGGTTGTCATACCATATGTAGAAGAGATCTTAACAGAAAGAGTAGGGAGTGAGACACTCCAAGTGTTCTCCAAGAGAACAATATAAAAACCACAATTATCTCATGGTGACTGCCCCTGCCAAGGCAATACCTTTGGAGAATAAGGCCACAGGCTTCCCGCTGCAGAATAAATAGACTTCACTAAAATAGTCTAGCCAAGTCAAATAAACAAGCAAACAATGAAGGAAAATCAGTAACCAAAGCTGGCATAATAAATATCCTAAAATGTACAGTTTTCAACAAAAACAACAATAAAATACAAAACATGTGAAGAAACAGAAAAGCATAACCCATCCACAGAATAAAAAACAGGTGACAAAAACTGTGAGGGGACTCAGATATTTGATTTAATGAAAATGTCAAAGAAGCTATTATAAATATATTTAAATAGCTAAAGGAAGCCATGCTGAAAGAAGTAAAAAAAAAAAAAGATGTGATAACAATCTTTCATGAAATAAAGACTATCAATAGATAGAAATTATAAAGGAAGAATCAAATGGAAATTCTGAAGTTAAAAATAAAATAACTGAAATGAAAATTTCACTATCAAAGCTCAATAGATTTGATCTTAAAAAAAGAGTTATCAAACATGTAGCTCAATAGATATTATGCAATCCTAAGTACAGAGAGGGAAAAAAATGAAGGAAAATGAACAGAATCTCAGAAAAATATGGAATATTATTAAGTATGCCAACACAAGTATGATAGGGTTACCAGATAGACAGGAGAGAAAAAGTAGCAGAAAAAAAAAAATTGAAGAATTATGGCTGGAAACTTCCCAAATTTGATGAAATACATTAATCTATATATCCAAGAAATTCAATAAACTCCACATAGGATAAACACAAAGAGAATCTCAACAGGAAATATTACAGTAAAAGTTCAGAAAGACAAAGATAAAAATCTTGAAAGCAGCAAGAGAAAAATGAGTTAGAATATGCAAGGGATCTCAATGAGGTTAGTATGTGACTTCATGTCCGAAACAACGGAAGCCAGAAGGCAGTGGGATGTCAAGTTAAGAGTACTTAAAGGAAAAAAACCGTCAACCAAGAATCTTGTATCTAGTCAACTATTTTTTTTAACGAAGGCAAAATAGACATTCCCATATACCTGAAAACTTAGAAAATGTGTTGCTAGCAGACTCACCTTACAGGAAATACTAAAATACTTTCTTCAGGTTGAAAGAAATTGACCCCAGCTGGCAATTCAAATGGAAAAACAAAAAACACCAATAAAGGAGACCATTTCCTGGGTAACCACTACCTCTTCATCTGGGTGCCAGGATCACACGTGGAGCAGACACAAACCTAACCCACAGGTTTAAACTGCAGGCTGACCTGCAGCTTGAATCAGAACCATCCAGCAGAGCTAAACCTAAATCAAATGAACTGCAGTAGACCTGCAGACTCAGAAACATAAGAATAAATGAATATTACAAGCTCAGAAAGAAAGAGAAGTAAAAATTAAGTGAAAAGGAGAAGAGCAAAGAAAGAGCACAGATTAGAGCCCAGAGGAAGCATAATACTTTGAAAGAATTGAAGGAAGTGTAGTATTACTAGATCGTGGAGCTCAGAGGAAAGTGTGCTAAGAATGTGGCTCAACAAATCTGGGTGACTACTAGATTTTGTAGCACCATATAAGCCATTTTAAGGAGGGTTATGAAATGCCTTTGAAGGTTTTAAGAAGTAGGTGTAAACTAATTCAATTTGTATATTAGAAACATAATACTGTTCACAGTGTGAAGAAATGATTGAAGAAAAGCAATACTTAGAACAAGAGAAATAGGTGCTGCTGCAGGGGCCTAGGAAAGATATGAGAGTGATTTAAACTAGCTTGGCAGTAGGTGCTTGAAAAAAAAAATGGATTAACAAGACATTTAAAAGAAAAAATGGAATACTGTCAGTGTAATTAGTTGAATGTGTGGTACATGCCTGTCTACTAAAGAACAGATTGAGGCCAACAGTTACAACCCAAGTCAAGCAAAAAGGTGTGGGTGTCTAAGACAAGCAGCAATGGATAAGAAGACATATGAGATATACTGGAACATATAAGCAATGCCTGAACTAGTAATACTGATTTATAAATAATCTGCACGTAAGTGACCATTGAAGCTATATAGTAAATGAAACCAAAACAGAAAGTTTATTGTCTAAGGGCAGAATATCTAAAATATAGACCCAAGGAACCCAGGAATCTAAATGATGATAGAAGAAAATAATTTAAAAGTAAATAAAATTTGGTTTAGAAAGGAGGAAGGAAAAGTAGGAGAATATGGTAGCATGGAAACCAAGAGGAAGGAATGTTTAAAAACAGGCTCTAATAATGCTGTTGATAGGTCCATTAAGACTGAAGCAAGAAACTGAAAAGTCAGTGTCTGTAAGTTGTCTATGACCTATGCTTTAGTAGTTTCAAAGGAGCAATATGGGTAGAAATCAGACTGAGGTAGAATGAGAAATAAATTATAAATTACAAATTGACAGTGTGGATAGCAATTATATATTTCCTCCTGATATGTACTATAGTGCCTCACCATACTAAGCATAAAATTATCATTTATTGACTTGAATAAAGGAAAGAGAAAGAAAAAAAAAAGAAATGTTGATAACTTTGATTACATAAGAATGTAAATCTTCTGTAATACAAAGGAGAGCACATAGTAAAAATATCAGATCCAAAAAGAAATATTTGAAACTTACATAAGAGTCAAAGAATTGGTTTTAATAATATATGAAAGTCCTACCAAAAAAATTACATATATGGGACGCCTGGGTGGCTCAGTTAATTAAGCGTCTGACTCATGATTTTGGCTCAGGTCATGATCTCAGGGTCATGAAATCAAGCAACACATCTGGCTCTGCACTAGCACAGCATCTACTTGGGATTCTCTTTCTCTCCCTCTTCCTCTGCTCCTCCCCCAGTTTGCATGCTCTCTCTCTTTCTCTCTCAAATAAATACCTTTTTTAAAAAAATTACATATATAAATAAGCCAGTGGGAAAATGAGCAATGGCTATAAACAGGAAATTCATAGAAGAGAAAACCTGGACAGTCAATAAACACATATAAAAATGCTTACCTTTATGCATAACCAAAAAAAAAAACACAAACAAATATAACATGTTATTTCATACCCATAAAATTGGCAAAACTGAAGTCTGACAATATCAAGTATTGGTAAGAATGTGGGAGATACAAACTCTCCACACTGCTGAATAGTATAACTTGGCAAAACTACTTTGAAGAGCAATTCTGAACTCTGTAGTAAAGTTAAAAATGTCCCCATTCCACATTTCAATCATTTTATCTTTAGATTTATGTCCTAGATAAACTCTTGTGCACATGTACCAGAATACATGTAAAAGGAAATTTATTAGTTCATGTAACATTTTGGAAGCATTTAAATGTAGTCAGTATAGAGAACAGATCAATAAAATGTAGTGTAGTGATACAAAAGAGCAGGCTTTCTTAAGTGCAGGTCAAGGAGAGACTTAAGCCCTAGTGGCCTAAAGCTTTCATTATATGTAATGAATTAACATCTTCCTATACATTTAGAATGATACTAGTGAGGTACCATCCTTGTGAGAACTGAGAAAAGAGCCATTCAAATCATTGTCTTGGGTTTATGTTGATGAAGAACCCAGATGAGAAAGGTTCCTACACAGCAATTAAAATCAATGAACTTGAACTATATATATCAGTATGGACAGATTCCATAAAACATAAGAAAGACTAAGTTTAAAAACCAAGATGTGGGGCACTTGGGTGGCTTAGTCAGTTAAGTGTCTGACTCTTGGTTTCGGCTCAGGTCATGATCTCAGGATCATGATCTCAGGGTGGTGGGATTGACAGGAGTCAGGCTCCATTCTCAGCAGGGAGTCTTCTTGAGATTCTCTCTCTCTCTCTCTCTCTCTCTCTCTCTCTCCCCCTCTGCCCCTCCCCCACCCATGCTTGCTCTTTTTCAAATAAATAAATCTTTAAAAATAAAACCAAGATGCAACAAGATACATATAATATGAAAGCATTCATGTAAAATTTAAAAAATAACATAGTATTAAATACTTTTTGGATATTAGCTAAATATATAATAAAAATATAAAAATACAAACTGAAATGATACACATTAAATTAATGAAAGTAGTATTTGGGGAAAAAGAGGGAATTTGGGGAAAAAAGAAGGAATGAGGAAACTTAGGAGTACAGAAGGAATGAGATAGAAAAGCAGACTTCAACTTTATAAGTAATATTTTATATATTTCATATAAAAAATACAGTTGACTCTTGAACAACATGGCAGTTAGGGACACCAACCCTCACACAGTCGAAAATCTGTGTATAACTTTTGACTCCCCCAAAAACTTAACTAATAATACCCTAATGTTGACCTTACGTTGAGCCTACTGTTGAGCCTTACAGATAATAAAACAGTCAATTAACACATTTTTAGATGTTATATGTATTGTATTCTTACAATGAAGTAAGCTAGAGAAAAGAAAATGTTATTAAGGAAATCCTAAGGAAGAGGAAATACATTTATAGTACTATACTGTATTTATCCAAAAAACTGCATATAAGTGGACCTGCACAGTTCAAACCCATATTGTTCAAGGGCCAATTGTACATATCTAAACAACATTGTCAAAATACTAACATTCATTCATTCTGGGTATTGGATACACAGAGTTTGATAGCACTTCCATATTTATTAACTTCTACAAAAAAATTTTAAAAATTAAAATAAAACTTTGCCTAAGGCTTTTATAAGAGAAAGAAAAAGAAAGCAAATAAACTAGTAACTCTCGATTCCTTTCCCTCTTTTCCTATACTCACTAACTTACTGATCTGTCACAAGTGTTTTATAGTAAAGAAAGACACTATTGTTTTTCTATATCCTGTCATTCAGTACCCAAAAGCCTGACTCTGTTGTCATTCTTGAGTGTGAGAGGGCTGCAAACACTAGAACAGCTTTTCACAATAACCCGCTGGCTGGGATATGTGAGCAAAGAAAGGAGAAAATTAACTCTGGTTTCTGGCCAAAATAATTTGCTTTTGATAAACAAAATAGACAATTTCCAGTTCCCACCCCATAGCAGATTAGGACCACCTGTTGTTAATTCTCTTCAAATTATTTGATAGTTCTTATTCCTTTATGTTTCTCAGTTATGTCATTACTCTTCATTTTTATTTTAACCCATGCAGCACTATTTGCTCTTCCTCAGTTTTCGACTTTTAGAGTCAACACTTCTTATTCTGCCTCTCATCCTAAAATTTAGACAAGATTCTAAAACTGTGATCTTGTTACTCCTTAACAAATGATGTCCAACTTAACATGAAGCCTTTGACTTTTCCTGAAACAGCACGTTGACTTCACTCCCTGTGTCTAACCCAGGGGTGGAAGACGCTGGCTCTCCCATACCGAAGCCACTAAGTAATGCTTTCTCACAATTCCACACTGCCTCTTGTATTACTGAGGGGCTCAGCAGGCAAGAGAATAAACTTGTATTAGCTCAATGAGTTACAGAAAAGTAGGCAGGTTATGAGGTGAAATAAATATTAAGACATGCAAAGATTAGCGAAATCAGGAAGGTATTGCCCCCCCTAGGGCTAAAGAGGCAAGGGAAAGGAACATTTTTACAGAACCTAGTGAGTATGATATGTGGAGAGGGGCTACTCTCTGAAGCTGTAGTCCTGCAAGGATTCAGCTGCTACTAGAAGTCGTGCTGAGAAGAAATAGGGCAACCTGTCTCTCCTCTTGCCCTCAGTCTCCTGTTTCATGACTCTCTCTGGCCAAGCCCACCAAAAGCCTGTCAAAAGGGTACCTAGGTGACACAGGCCTTAGGTGTCAGCCTTCTAAGGCCCCAAACTGGTTCCATGGTTATGAAGACTGGTTTTGTGGGTAAAGAGAAAACATAATAACCAGCACATCCCTGAAGACCTGATGTTTTCACCTTCATAAAAATCCTCCTTTCAAGTTCATGTTATCAGATTATGCCACTCTCTACCATTTCTCAAGCTGTCACCTGTCTGTGTCACTTCACTACAACTCCTACCATCATTAAAGGCAGCTTCCCTGTGTATGTGGACGACCCTTCTGACAACCTAGCTTCCAATTTTGTTCACCTCAACAATAACAGTACGTATTTATGCCCTAGTTCAGCATCCCATGGTAAGCTACTGACCACAGCCCTGTATCTCATACTGGGTAGTGTTGTCTTTACTAACAAAGAGGAAACTGGTTATCAATGAGATATGAACTCCCTCAGGTTCCCATTTCCAAACATATTTGTATCCATTCTCCCTCCAGTTTCAAAGAATAGGTTCTTTCTTCTCTTCAAAGTAATCTATATACTGTACTCTTTATCTGATCCCTTCCTGTCTCTTTCGGGATTTTGCTCCATCAATTACATTTTCTTGCTTTCTACTATCCCTTCCCCATAGACCATATGTGGGCTCAAGTCCCTCTCATTTAAGAAACAAACAAACAAACAAAAAAGAATACTTCCATTGATCCAATAGTCTTCTCTCATTGCTATCCTGCTTCTCTTCTTAGCAAGTTCTTCCAAATAGCCTACACTTCTTTCTCTACTTTCATATGCTCTCACCAACTACTTAACCCTCAGCAATCTCTTACTCAAATGAACCTGCTCTATAAAATATTGACTTTCAAAATGTTAAATGCAGTAAAAATTTTTCAGTGTCTTTGTGTGGCATTTGATGTTGTTGGCTATTCCCATTTCCATTCTTTACTTTCATGACTTCTGACATAACAATCTTCCTTCACTTCTTATCTATCGCTTTTCCTTCTTCATCTCCTTACTAAATCTGCAAGCTGTAGCTAATTCCTTAGATGTCAATGTTCTGAAAGGTTCTGTCCTTGGCCCACTTGTCACTCGACATGATACTTCTAGTCAGTGTTATGCTTCATTATCTCAGCGCTTCAGCTACCACCACATGCTGATGGCTTTCAAATTCTTGCCTCCAGCCCAAACCTTATTTCCAACTTCTAGATGCCATGTATCTAACAAATACTTTAATGATGCCTTCCATGTTCTAGGCACTGAGCTTTACAATATAAATTCATTTAATCCCGTAACAAAACTAAAAGGTAGGCACAGAAGAGGAAATCTGAGGCACTGACAGGTTATATAACTTGCCCGAGGTCACATAATTAGTAATTGCCTAAGGCAGGAATGAACTCAAACAGCCCATGTTGAACTCCAGAGTCAATGTTGTGAACCATTAGGCTGTTCTACTGTTACATAAATTCCTGATATCTTCATTTTGATGTCCCTTAAGTTTCTCTAACTCAGCACATCCAAAACTTGACTCATCACCTCTCTCTAAAAATTGGTTCTTCCCAACTAATGCTAGGCAGGCAAATATTCAGAGACACCTTAAAATTAAATTTTTTTCATTATTTTTTCAATATTTAATTAGATGTGGTGGGAGAAATTGATTTAATAAACATACATACTTCATTATATAGACACTTACTATAGATATCCTTTGACACAATATAACATTTTGATATTTTTAAAATTGTCTTGGGGGCGGAGCAAGATGGCAGAGGAGTAGGAGACCTGGATTTTGTCCGGCCTGAGGAATTCAGCTGGATAGGGATCAAACCATTCTGAACACCTAGGAACCCAACAGGAGATCGAAGAGAAAAATAGCAACAACTCTCTGAACAACAGAGAAGCGACCACTTACTGGAAGGTAGGACGTATGGAGAAGTGAATCCGAGGCGATATTCAGGAGGATAGACGGCGGGGGAGGGGGCCCCCATCCGCTGCTTCTGGCAAGTGATAGAGCTGCGGAGCTCATAATCGGAACTTTTAGAAGTCGGCTCGCGGAGGGACGTCGCTGCAGTGGCTAAGCTGGGTGTGGAACCCTCGTGCGACAGTGTGGTCTCAGAACCCTCAGGGTCACAGAAAGACCGGGGGTGCCTGAGTGCAGCAGAGCTCCCAGGTATCGGAGTGGGGAAGCCGGCTGCAGAGACAGAGCTGAAGAGCAAGCTCTCAGTTCGGGGTTGCCATAAACTGTGATCCGCGGCCCAGTCGGGCCACTGATCCTCCAGCAGGGACCCAACAGGCGGCAGATCCGGGGAGACTCCCCTTCCTTCCCGGGGAGGAGCGGTGCGGGAACGCACCGCAGGGATCTGCTGGGTTTGGAGGCTCCACACGGGGTCGGGTGCCAGAGATAGAAACGCTCGGTCACAGGCGGGGTGAGCACGGAGTGCAGCCGGAGACCGGGGAGACAGGAGTGACTGACTGCTTTTCTCTGGGGGCGCACCGAGGAGCGGGGCCCCGAGTTCTCGGCTCCTCCCCGGCAGAGATTCGGGGGCCGCCATTTTCACTCTCGTCCTCCAAAGCTGTATGGAAAGCTTGCAGGGAACAAAAGCTCCCAGGAGCAAACCCAAGCAGATTACTTAGCCCGGACCCGGCAAGGGCAGGGCAATTCCGCCTCCAGCAAAGACCTTTGGGAACCACGGCAACAGACCCCTCCCCCAGAAGATCAGCAAGAACAGCCAGCCAAGACCAAGTTTATCGATCAATGAGAACGGCAGAACGCCAGCACTAGGGGAATACTGCACGTAGAATTCATGGCTTTTTTACCATGATTCATTAGAGTTTCTTAACTTTTTTTTTTAATTTTTTTTTCCCTTTTTCAAACAACATCTTATCAATCCCTTTTTTTAAAAAAATATTTTTACTTTTCATTTTTAGAATCATATTCTATCCCTACATAGTAGACACCTTTGTTTTTGGCATATATATATAAGTTTTTCTCTCTTTAAAATTTTGAGATACAGTTTCTTCTAACATATCAAAATAGACCCTAAATTTCTAGTGTATGGCTTTTTTCCAGTCTCCTGCCTGATCACATTCTCTCCCCCTTCTTTTTCTTTCTTACTTTCCTTTTTTTAAATCCTCTTCTTTGTTTTTTCAAACGCCTTCTGATCAATTCGTTTTTTTAAATTTTTTATAATTTTCATTTTTACAGTCATATTCCATCCCTTCATCATATCAACCCTTATTTTGTACATATATAGGTCTGTCTTTCTTTAAAATTTTAGAAGGCACTTTCTTCTAACAGATCAAAATACACCCAAATTCTAGTGTATGGCACTGATCATATTTGATCATATTCTGTTTTTGTTTTATTTTGTTTTGTTCTGTTTTTGTTTGTTTTAATCTTTTTCTTTTTTTCCCTATCTTTTTTCTTTCTTTCCCTTTCTTTTCCCCTGGTTTCAGGTCTTTTCTGCTTTGTTTAGAGTATATTTTCTGGGGACGTTGTTAACCTGTTAGCTTCTTATTCTCTCATTCATCTATTCTCCTCTGGACAAAATGACAAGATGAAAAAAATCACCTCAACAAAAAGAACGAGAGGTAGTACCGTCGGCCAGGGACCTACTCAATACAGACATTAGTGCAATGTCAGACCTAGAGTTCAGAATCATGATCTTAAAGATACTAGCTGGGCTTGAAAAAAGTGTGGAAGTTATTAGAGAAACCCTTTCTGGAGAAATAAAAGAACTAAAATCTAACCAGTCAAAATCAAAAAGGCTATTAATGAGGTGCAATCAAAAATGGGTGCACTAACTGCTGGATAAATGAGGTAGAAGAGAGAATCAGCGATATAGAAGACCGAATGATGGAAAAAAAGAGGCTGAGAAAAAGATAAACAACTACAGAATCACAAGGGCAGAATTCGAGAGATAAGCAACACGATAAGATGAAACAACATGAGAATAATTGGGATCTCCCAAATAGAAGAAAGAGAGAGAGGGGCAGAAGGTATATTGGAACAAATTATAGCAGAGAACTTCCCTAATGTGGGGAAGGAAACAGGCATCAAAATCCAGGAGGCACAGAGAACCCCTCTCAAAATCAATAAAAATAGGTCAATAGCCTGACATCTAATAGTGAAACTTACGAGTCTCAGAGACAAAGAGAAAATCTTGAAAGCAGCTCAGGAGAAGAGATATGTAACCTAAAATGGTAGAAACATTAGATTGGCAACAGACCTATCCACAGAGACCTGGCAAAAGGACGGGCATGATATCTTCAGAGTACTAAATGAGAAAAATATGCAACCAAGAATACTATATACAGGTAGGCTGTCATTGAAAATAGAAGGAGAGATAAAAAGCTTTCAGGACAAACAAAAACTAAAGGAATTTGAAAACACAAAACCAGCCCTCCAAGAAATATGGAAAGGGGTCCTCTAAGCAAAGAGACAGCCTAAGAGCAGCAAAGACCAGAAAGGAACACAGACAATATACAGTAACAGTCACCTTACAGGCAATACAATGGGACTAAATTCATATCTTTCAATAGTTACCCTGAATGTAAATGGGCAAAATGCCCCAGTCAAAAGACACAGGCTATAGGACTGGATTAAAAAGCAAGACCCATCAATATGCTGTCTGCAAGAGACTCATTTTAGACCCAAAGACACCCCCAGATTGAAAGTGAGGGGGTGGAAAACCAATTGACCATGCTAATGGACACCAAAAGAAAGCTGGGGTGCAAATCCTTATATCAGACAAATTAGATTTTAAATCAAAGACTGTAATAAGACTTGAGGAAGGACACTATATCCTACTTAAAGGGTCTACCCAACAAGAAGATCTAACAATTGTAAATATCTATGCCCCTAACATGGGAGCAGCCAATTATATAAGGCAATTAATAACAAAACCAAAGAAACACATTGACAACAATACAATAATACTGGGGGACTTTAACACCCCCCTGACTAAAATGGACAGATCATCTAAGCAAAAGATCAACAAGGAAATAAAGACTTTAAATGACACACTGGACCAAATGGACTTCACAGACATATTCAGAACATTCCATCCCAAAGCAACGGAATACACATTCTTCTCTAGTGCCCATGGAACATTCTCCAGAATTGATCACATCCTAGGTCACAAATCAGGTCTCAACCGATACCAAAAGATTGGGATTATTCCCTGCATGTTTTCAGACCACAATGCTTTGAAACTAGAACTCAATCACAAGAGGAAAGTCAGAAAGAACTCAAATACATGGAGGCTAAAGAGCATCCTACTAAAGAATGAATGGGTCAACCAGGAAATTAAAGAAGAATTAAAAAAATTCATGGAAACCAATGAAAATGAAAACACAACTGTTCAAAACCTTTGGGATACAGCAAAGGCAGTCCTGAGAGGAAAGTATATAGCAATACAAGCCTTTCTCAAGAAACAGGAAAGGTCTCAAATACACACCCTAACCCTACACCTAAAGGAGCTAAAAAAAAACAGCAAATAAAGCCTAAACCCAGCAGGAGAAAAGAAATAATAAAGATCAGAGCAGAAACCAATGAAATAGAAACCAAAATAAGAGTAGAACAGATGGACAAAACTAGGAGCTGGTTCTTTGAAACAATTAACAAGATTGATAAACCCCTGGCCAGACTTATCAAAAAGAAAAGAGATATGACCCAAATCCACACAATGATGAATGAAAGAGGAGAGATCACAACCAACACCAAAGAAATACAAACAATTTTAAGAACATATTATGAGCAACTCTATGCCATCAAATTAGATAACCTGGAAGAAATGGATGCATTCCTAGAGATGTATCAACCACCAAACTGAACCAGAAGAAATAGAAAACCTGAAAAGACCTATAACCACTAAGGAAATTGAAGCAGTCATCAAAATCTCCCAAAAGACAAAAGCCCAGGGCCAGATGGCTTCCCAGGGGAATTCTACCAAACATTTAAGGAAGAATTAATACCTATTCTCCTGAAACTGTTCCAAAAACTAGAAATGGAAGGAAAACTTCCAAACTCATTTTATGAGGCCACCATTACCTTGATCCCAAAGCCAGACAAAGACCCCATCCAAAAGGGGAATTGCAAACCAATATCCTTGATGAACATGGATGCAAAAATTCTCACCAAAATACTAGCCAATAGGATCCAACAGTACATTAAAAGGATTATTCACCATGACCAAGTGGGATTTATCCCTGGGCTGCAAGGTTGGTTCAACATCCACAAATCAATCAACGTGATACAATACATTAACAAAAGAAAGAACAAGAATCATATGATCCTCTCAATAGATGCAGAAAAAGCATTTGACAAAGTACAGCATCCTTTCTTGATCAAAACTCTTCAGAGTATAGGGATAGAGGGTACATACCTCAATATCATAAAAGCCATCTATGAAAAACCTACAGTGAATATCATTCTCAATGGGGAAAAGCTGAGAGCTCTCCCCCTAAGGTCAGGAACGCAGCAGGGATGTCCACTCTCACCAGTGCTATTCAACATAGTATTAGAAGTCCTAGCACAGCAATCAGACAACAAAAAGAAATCAAAGGCATCCAAATCGGCAAAGAGGAAGTCAAACTCTCACTCTTTGCAGATGATATGGTACTCTATGTAGAAAACCCAAAAGACTCCACCCCAAAACTGCTAGAACTCATACAGGAATTCAGTAAAGTAGCAGGATATAATATCAATGCACAGAAATCAGTGGCATTCCTATACACCAACAAGACAGAAGAGAGAAATTAAGGAGTCAATCCCATTAACAATTGCACCCAAAACCATAAGATACCTAGGAATAAATCTAACCAAAGAGGCAAAGGATCTGTACGCAGAAAACTATAAAATACCCATGAAAGAAATTGAGGAAGATACAAAGAAATGGAAAAACGTTCCATGCTCATGGATTGGAAGAACAAATATTGTGAAGATGTCAATGCTACCTAGAGCAACCTACACATTCAATGCAATCCCCATCAAAATACCATCCACTTTTTTCAAAGAAATGGAACAAATAATCCTAAAATTTGTATGGAACCAGAAGAGACTCCGAATAGCCAGAGGAATGTTGAAAAAGAAAAGAAAAGCTGGCGACATCACAATTCCGGACTTCCAGCTCTATTACAAAGCTGTCATCATCAAGACAGTATGGTACTGGCACAAAAACAGACACATCGATCAATGGAACAGAATCGAGAGCCCAGAAATGGACCCTCAACTCTATGGTCAACTCATCTTTGACAAAGCAGGAAAGAATGTCCAATGGAAAAAAGACAGTCTCTTCAACAAATGGTGTTGGGAAAATTGGACAGCCACATGCAGAGGAATGAAACTGGACCATTTCCTTACACCACACACAAAAATAGACTCCAAATGGTTGAAAGACCTAAATGTGAGACAGGAGTCCATCAGAATCCTAAAGGAGAACACAGGCAACAACCTCTTCGACCTCAGCCACAGCAACTTCTTCCTAGAAACATCGCCAAAGGCAAGGGAAGGATGGGCAAAAATGAACTCTTGGGACTTCATCAAGATATAAAGCTTTTGCACAGCAAAAGAAACAGTCCACAAAACCAAAAGACAACCAACAGAATGGGAGAAAATATTTGCAAATGACATATCAGATAAAGGGCTAGGATCCAAAATCTATAAAGAACTTATCAAACTCGACACCCAAAGAACAAATAATCCAATCAAGAAATGGGCAGAAGACATGAACAGACATTTTTCCAAAGAAGATATACAAATGGCCAACAGACACATGAAAAAGTGCTCAACTTCGCTCAGCATCAGGGAAATCCAAATCAAAACCCCAATGAGATACCTCCTCACACCAGTCAGAATGGCTAAAATTAACAAGTTAGGAAATGACAGATGTTGGCGGGGATGTGGAGAAAGGGGAACCCTCCTACATTGTTGGTGGGAATGCAAGCTGGTGCAACCACTCTGGAAAACAGTATGTAGGTTCCTCAAACAGTTGAAAATAGAGCTACCATACGATCCAGCAATTGCACTAGTGGGTATTTACCACAAAAATACAAATGTAGGGATCTGAAGGGGTACGTGCACCCCAATGTTTATAGCAGCAATGTCCACAATACCCAAACTGTGGAAAGAGCCAAGATGTCCATCAACAGTTGAATGGATAAAGAAGAAGTGGTATATATACACAATGGAATATTATGCAGCCATCAAAAGGAATGAGACCTTGCCATTTGCAACGACATGGATGGAACTGGAGGGTGTTATGCTGAGTGAAATAAGTCAATCAGAGAAAGACATGTATCATATGAGCTCACTTATATGAGGAATTCTTAATTTCAGGAAACAAACTGAGGGTTGTTGGAGTAGGGGTGGGATGGAAGGGATGGGGTGGTTGGGTGATAGACACTGGGGAGGGTATGTGCTATGGTGAGAACTGTGAATTGTGCAAGACTGTTGAATCACAGATCTGTACCTCTGAAACAAATAATGCACTATATGTTAAGAAAAAAAAAAGAAGAAGATAGCAGGAGGGGAAGAATGAAGGGGAGTAAATCGGAGGGGGAGACGAACTATGAGAGATGATGGACTCTAAAAAACAAACTGAGGGTTCTAGAGGGGAGGGGGTGGGGGGATGAGTTAGCCTGGTGATGGGTATTAAAGAGGGCACGTTCTGCATGGAGCACTGGGTGTTATGCACAAACAATGAATCATGGAACACTATATCAAAAACTAATGATGTAATGTATGGTGATTAACATAACAATAAAAATTAAAAAATAAATAAATAAAATTGTCTTTTACTTTATAGCTCTCCATCACACTAAAATAAATGACCTTTAGTAAGGATGAAGTTTCACTTTGTAAATATGGTCGGAGTCTTTTTTAAAATACACTTACATGTTTTTATTTTTCTGATTTATAGGTCTGCAAAATATTTTATGATCATTTTAAGAAGTAACATTTTACCTAGATAATGTCAAATAAGTCAGATATTATTTGACATGGGTATTTCTGGATCTAATAGGTCAGACTCTCTCTTCACACATGTGATAGAGTTTATTTTCTTTTATTATTTATGCTAATCACCATACATTACATCATTAGCCTTTGATGTAGTGTTCCATGATTAATCATTTGCGTATAACACCCAGTTCTCCATTCAATACGTGCCCTCTTTAATACCCATCACCAGGCTAACCCATCTCCCCACCCCCCTCCCCTGATAGAGTTTTAAAGTAAACCAAAATTACTACAGAAATAAACTTTGTTAATACATCAATGAATGTTTTACCCATCTAGAGTCTGTACAAGATTGTAGGTAAATTCATCTTAATGAGCTATGCTAAATGCTCCTAAAACCACAAGCCAGATTTACAAGTAAAATTCCTTAGCACTTTTCCTATATTATACGAAACACAGAATCAGTTATAATTAGAATCCTGAGGACAGATAAACTCACTGTTCATTTTTGTATATATTCCCTGCAATATAATTTCGTTTTATATTGCTAAATTAAGTGTAACAGGCCACCTAGCAAGATTATAGTAATGTCAGCAATTAGTCAAATATTATTTTGGTGTGCGTGCTATAGTGTGAGTTCTACAAAAAGAACACTTCCAATCAATCAATGCTTGGTAACAAATTCTTGAACGTAATTTTCTGACATAACAGAGACTGGGTGTTGTTCTATTTTATTTTTCACTTTAAGTTCAAGAAATATTCTAACAGAATAGGAGAAATAAAAATATATTCACCAATTTTACTCATCAAAGCTGAGCGCATCCTCTGAAATTAAAAAAAAAAAAATCTTGGGGTGCCTGGCTGGCTCAGTCAGTGGAGTACACGATTCTTGATCTCAGAGTCATGAGTTCAAGCTCCACGCTGGATATAGAGATTACTATGAAAAAATACATTTTAAAAAATACTTTTAAAAATCTTGGTAAGTTTTTGCTACTTCTTTTTTAGTTCTTGTCAACCAATCAACCCCTTGACAGACATATTAAGATGTTTACATTTTAGCTAGTAAAATAAATAAAAGAATAAATCACATGTCCCAGGGAAACAGCACCTTGCTGTGCTTTCATTAGTATCAGAATAGTGGCTGACAGTAGATGCTGGCCTAATGTGACTCATGTGGCTGCTCTCAGGCTTGGGGACAAGAGCTGCAACTACCTCCTGTATCTTGAACGCATGCTTCCCTTCATTCCTCAGAGGGAAAAGGATGGAGTCAGTGAAAAGGTGCTTATTTCTCTTCCACAGGCTATTTAGTTTACGAAGACTGGGATCAATTTACCTGGAAAACACCAATTTAAGTGATTGTGTGTGGAACCTTAGTCTTTAGTTGGCACCATAGCTATGATTCATGATTATGGTATATTAGGATCTTTTATAGATTGATGCCCTGGGCAGCTGCTTCCTGACTCATCACCTAACTCTTCATTCTCCTCATTTTGTGGACTGTTAAAACTAACCAATGTTTTCCAAGACAGAAATCAGAAAATCATCAAAACTTATCTATCTCTCAATTCCCTTCCTGAACTCAGTATATTACCAAGTTTTCAGGCTATCCTGTCTGCTGTACATCAATCAACATATACATCTTATTAGGAGTGGTTATGCATCATGCCCTCTCCCCCTCTCTTCAACTCTAAGCCCTTGAAGGTAGAAACATTGTTTTTTTTCTTTAGCCCCAATCTCCAAGGCAATGCCTGCCCTATAGCTCATGTTTTTTAAATGACCACTGAAAGAAAGCATGAATGAATGAGTACATCTCTGAGCTGACAACTAGGAAAATCGTCCATAAAATAATAATAGGCATGGAAGAGAATTACACAATTATTTGAAAAAAAACTTAGATATGTAACATTAAAAATAACCATAGCTACCTCTTTCAAAGACCAGGATATCAACAATAAACAACAAATAACATTTTTGGAATGATTCACCACGAAAAACATGTGAAAACAACTATACCAGTCTTAACTCAGACTTGGATTGTCCATGAGGTCTGATTCCTCCAGTTGCGGAAGCAACCAACTCTCTAGACTGATGTTGCAGCTTATGGTGCAAAGAGGTCAGACTCTCTCTTTGTATTTGTAATGGAATTTTAAAGTAAACTGAAATTATGTAATAAACACTGTAACACATAAGTGCATGTTTGATCCACTCCAATTCTATAATAAATATATAGGAAATGAGATTTAACAAATTTGAGAACAACAGGCCCATTAGGGCCTCTTCTCTGCTTTTTTAACTCTTCAGTCTTTTAACTAAACTTTTGAAGATTTCCATGCTTTAATGAATTTTATACCACTTCCCTTCAGAGACAAAGCCTCACAGTTTGTATTCCAGGACTGCTTGAATTGCTTCAAAAATCACATCTTAGAGAAGACTTCATAGAATATAACACTTAAATTACAAGCTAATAAAAAATTCAGAGTGTAGAATATTGTTTGAAGGGTAGGATGATGCCACATTATAATTGGACTTAAGTTCTCTGCAAAAGAATTATCCAAGAATTGGAGTATCACCAGAAAATTTTCAGCATGGGGTGATATGGCTGGCATCATTACTCACTAACTGGTGATATGGATGGACTATGTAACCTTGCAATTTCAAAACTGCCATGACCCAAGAGACTCACATATTCTTCAATTATGGGAAAAGGGTGATGCAGAAAGAGGAAAAGAGGGGTGTGGGGAAGGGATGTTGAAACCCATCTCACCTCTAAGATCTCTGATAATGACAGTCCATTTGGTTTCCCCTTCAACCCCCAAGTTGTGGTCATTTAGCATCAGATAAAAGTTCCTGGGAGAGAGCTTCTGATGCTCTCAGGATAACCCACTGGGCTTTGACAATTAAAGTTTAAGAATAATTCCTTTCCTACAAGCCAAAGTGAACCTCCTTGAAATTTTCATCCATTGATTTTTGTTTTATTCTCAATGGTTAATCTTTTTGAAGGTCATGGTCATAGTATTCTTTGGAAACATAAAAAGTAGCTATAAACCTTCCCTCAAAACAGTATGCATTTATACATACAAAACTCACATGTAAGTCGTTCCAGGGAATATCCAATTAAGAACCCATGACCTATAGCAATTCAAATAAAGGTGTGCTTATTACACTTCTATATTATAGCCCCTCAAATATTTGAAAACAGCTTTTATACCCTTTCATTTATTTGTCAAACACTGTTTCAAATACTGTTACTCACTAGTTTCAAATACTGTTCTAAGCACTTTATTATTATTAATTCATTTAATCCTCATAGCAACATTATAAGGTAGGCATTATTATTTTCCCCTTTCACAAATGACAAAACTAAAGAAACTTAAATGACCTGCTGAAGTTTGCACAGCCACTAACCAGAAGAACCAAGATTTGAAAGTAGACTATCTGGCTCCTAAGTGCACTTAGGCACTATGATGCCTTGTTTATGTTTAGCTGGGAAAAGAGAAATCTAATTTCTTTGACTATATTTATATTTCATAACTTCTAGGCCCCTCAGTCTTCTCTAGATAATGTAATTTGACAATCAATGTCCCTTTAAAATGAGCTGCCCAGTTCCAGACACTATAAATGTACTAGTATAGCATCACACAGGATCAGCCTTTTTTGACAGCCACAAAGGGGTCATTCAGGCTGGGGAAGGACAGGATGAAAGAGGAGGCCTATGGGTCTTCTTCAGCTTCACACTGTTCTGGGTCCTCCTGAACAAGGGTTAGGAATAGCTTTGGGATGGATAGTTCTGCAAGACTTTATTATACAATATCCCAGGCAAAGTCATGCATGGATTTTCTTTTCAGAATAAAACCTATCCCGGGCTCCAAGTAATCATCCCCAAGGGAATTAAGTAGACCCTAATTAAGAACAATACTACTAAATCCTAGCCTGAACCACAAAATAACCACACTTGAGGAATCCATACCCCTAAATAAAGAAGGACTGTTAAGCTATGCTGACACCTTTAGCTTGATTTTATTTTATTAGAAGGATTTTATAATGGTTATTATCTGCTGGTTTACATAATCCTACACTTCCCTTAAGGCAACATGACCTGAGATTCATAGCTTGAATTTACAATCCTATGCAGCTGCCAGGGCTGGGACTCAAATTCAAGACCACAGAATGTCACTAGTAGATACATATTTGGAAAGTTGGGGGTTGGTGGGGAGCTGCTGGGATGTGATCCATCAAATTGTCTGTGGTGAGGTGTTTGGGAATTTGTACTACAAGCAAATCTAAACTTCAACTAATTGACTTAAGGGTTCCATGACCTCTCTTAAGTGGGAGACTCCCTTGCTCCAGCGTACTTACCCTCCATCTTTGTCTGTTGTTAATAATTTAGCCCGCGACAAGGTATGCTTAAAGATCAACTTTTTTCTGCTACAAACATGACTTCAGTCCAAGTATTTAAGCACCTGAACTCAAGTGAGGATAATAAATGTCAGAAGAATATTTATAGCTTGGTATATGGAGACTTTCCAGGTCCCTGTTCTGCAATAACACAGATCCATCTGCTAAGGGCATTAGAGTTGTGTGTTGTTGCTTTTTTTTTTTTTTTCTCAAGATGATAGGTCCTGAAAATAGAAAAAATGCAGTATGCAAAGACCAACATTGATTTTAACCCTTTCCTACTCAAATAATTCTTGAATTAGGACTTAATTACCAAGGGCAAAGTTTCCCTACAATCCCTGGCTATTGGATGCAAGCCCAGAAGAAATATTAGCTCTGTCTTATATAAGCCCCTGTCATCATTGTACTGATAGATCTACCCAAGGATTTACTATATAGTTGTCAGACTTTAGGGACCTACGGTTAGTCCACTCCCTAATCTATCGTTGGGATTATGATTGTTTTTACTGCTATATCATAAACATAGTTACCATTGGTACTATCATAAGCTAATGTATTTCTGTTGGAAGGTCTGAGAAAGAGTTCCTTTAAACACCGACAAAGAACAATATATATTTGTACCAGGAGATTATTTAACTTCCCTTCTATGATTGTCAAGGGCAAAAAGAACTTCTTTGGTTCTTTTCTATCTGTGTGTCCCAACCTAGACAATTTCTATAGACCTGACTGAGAGTCAATTAGCTGCTAAATGAGAAATTCTATGCATTTGTTGAGATCAACACAAGTGCACATAAGCAACACAATAAAGTGAAAGAAGAATGATATGATACCCCTTTTGTGACTAAAGAAAGAATATTCTCTGAGGCAGTTTGCCTCATGTTACATCTTGGCTTGTTCTGAAACGGTATGCAAATTAAATTTTGCACAATATATTTTCCTTTACAGCACAGTTTCAAGTACATTTAATTTCTAGGTCATCAATTGACACTGATTTCTCTCGTTAATTTAAATTTAATTTTATTTTTTAAAAGACCCCAATTGCAGAGAGTTGAGTTAACCAAATTCCTCAGGCTGTGGCATATTTTTATTATTAGTCTGCACAAGACAGTTTACATTAAATGTCATTTACACAACAATTATTCCCATTTTCGAGGCTGTGTATTAAAAAAAGGTTTGAAAAAACAAGCTTATGAGGGGAGTTGACCATACACTTAGAACAAGATATGGGACTACAGAATGGGAATGAAAAGGGAACAGGTTAATAACTAACTTGTCAATAAATGTAAACTGCTAGTGCTGTGCTATAGTTCCTAGCTTTCTTACTCTTTTTCGCTCAACAACATATTTTTAAGATACAGTCTTCTTGCTATATACACACACATATATATCCAGTTTGCATTTTCTGGTTTCATATATATCCATCTTGTGTTAATACTCCCCCAGGGTTGGAAACCAGATTGCTATCATCTTCCTACTACCACAAATAACACTATAATAAACAGTGTTTGAGCTTCTATTTGTTCTCTATCCAATAATGAAAGCCTTTAAACAAATATTCAAGCACAATGATAGATTTCCTAAGAAAACATGCAGACTCTTATTGCAAATTAGGTTACATGGCCATTCCCCTTATTATGCAAATAATTATCCTTAATATGTTTGTGGTATAAGTTTTCTCTACAGAAAGTATACATTTGACTTCCATAAAGATAAAGCATATATATGAAACAATTGGACATTCCTCCAGCTCAGTGGGCTTAATGCTTTGTTCCCTAATGTTTAAACTATTTCAAGTAATCGGTTTTCTTCCTTGAGATATTGTAACCCAAGACAATAGATACAATTGCTTAGAATTCCTCCTTACATTTTCTCTTGTTTTAACATATTTAATTACTTTTTATATTTTTTATTGAAGTAAAACTGGTATATGACATTAGATAAGTTTCAGGTGTACAGCATTATAATTTGACATCTGTTTGCACTACAAAATGATCACCAATAAGTCTAGTTACCATCTATCACCATAAGTTGATCCCCTTCACCCAATTCACAAACCCTCTAACTCCTTTCCCCTCTCATAATCACCTATTCATTCTCTATATCTACGAGTTTGTTTTTGTTTTGTTTTTTAATTACACATGATTGAAACTGTATGGCATTTGTCTCTTCACCTTATTTCTGACTTATTTCATGAAGCATAATACCTTCAAGGTTCATCTAAGTTGTCACAAATGGCAAGATTTCATTCTTTTCCATGGCTGAGCAGTATTCCATTTTAACCACATCTCCTTTAACCCTTCATCCAAGAGACATGTAGGTTTTTTCTATTTCTTGGCTATTGTAAATAATGCTGCAATAAAAATCAGGATTCAGAAATCTTTTTGAATCAACATTTTTGTATTCTTTGGAGAAATACTCAGAAATGGAACAGCTGGATCATATGGCTGTTCTTAATTTTTAAGGAATCTCCATACTATTTTCTACAGCAACTACACCAACTTATATTCCCACCAACAGTGTACAAGGGTTCTCTTTTCCCCACAACCTCTCCAACACTTGTTATTCTTATTTTTATAATAGCTATTCTAACCAGTGCAAGGTAATATCTCATTGTGATTTTGATTTGCATTTCCCTAATAATTAGTGATGTCTAACATCTTTTCATATGCCTGTTGATCTGTATGTCTTATTTGGAAGAGTATCTATTCAGATCCTCTGTCCATTTTTCAACCAGGTTAGTTTTGTTGTTGTTGTTGTTGAGTTGTATGAGTTCTTTATATATTTTGGATGAGAACTACTTGTCAGATATATGATTTTCAAAAAATTTCTCCCATGCAGTAGGTTGCCTTTTTCACTTTGATAATGGTTGCTTTTGCTGTGCAGAAGCTTTTTAGTTTAACAACAAACCCATTTTTTTGTTTTTGCTTTTGTGTCCCTTTACTTTAGAGTCAGAACCACAAAAAAAGATTGCTAAGGTGGATTTTGAAGAGCTTACTGACTTTTTTTTTTCCTAGGAATTTTATGGTTTCAGGTCTTACATTCAAGTCTTTAATCTATTGAGTTAGTTTTTATGTATGGTGTAAGATAGTGGTCTAGTTTCATTATTTTGCATGTGGCTGCCCAGTTTTCAAAACATCATTTATTGAAGAAACTGTCTTTCTCCATTGTATTTTCTTGACTCCTTTGCTGTAAATTATCTATATATGTGTATGTGTTTAATGTTGGGGTCTAAATTCTGTTCCATTGATTTCTGTGTGTCTTTTATACAAATATCTGTATGTTTTTATACCAATATCATACTATTTGGATTACTATAGCTTTGTAGTTTATAGCTTAAACTATAAACTACAGTATATAAACTATAGTGTAATTTATAGCTTTATAGTTTAAAATGAGAGAGTATGATACCTCCAGGTTTATTCTTAAGATTGTTGTGGCTATTCAGGTTATTTTGTGGTTCCATACAAATTTTGGAACAATTTGTTCTAGTTCTGTGAAAAATGCTACTGCAATTTTGATAGAGATTACACTGAATATGTAGATTGCTTTGGGCAGTACGGACACTAACAATATGAATTCTTCCAAAACATGAGCATGGAATATCTTATCATTTATTTGCATCTTCTTCAATTTCTTTCATCAGTGTCTTATAATTTTCAGTGTGTTGGTCATTTACTTCCTTGGTTAAATTTATTCCTAAGTATTTTATTCTTTTTGATGCAATTATGAGTGGAATTGTTTTCTTAATTTATCTTTCTTAAATTCATTATTAGTGTATAGAAACACCACAGATTCCTGTATGTTGATTTTGTATACTGCTACTTTACTGAATTCACTAGTAGTTCTAACAGTTTTTTGGTGGAGTCTTTTAGGTTTTCTCTACATAGTATGTTGTCATCAGCAAATAGTGAGTTTTACTTCTTCCTTTCCTTGCCTAACTGCTGTGGCAAGGACTTCCAATACGATGTTAAATAAAAATGATGAGATGGTTCATCCTTATCTTGGTCTTGATCTTGGAGGAAAAGCTGAATGGAGGAAAACATTCCAGCTTTTCACCACTGAGTATGGCACTAAGTGTAGGTTTGTCATATATGGCCTTTATTATGGGTAGGTACATTCACTCTATACTTACTTTGTGGGGAGTTTTTATCATAAATGGATGCTGAATCTCATCAAATGCTTTTTCTGCATATATTGAGATGATCATATTATTTTTATCCTTCATTTTGTTAATGTGGTATATCACATTGATCAATTTGCAGATGGTAAACCATACTTGCATTCCTGAAGTAAAATCCCACATGATCATGGTATACGATCCTTTTAATGTGTTGGTGAATTTGATTTGCTAATATTTTGTTGAGAAATTTCTCCTCCATGTTCACCAATGATATTGGCCTATAATCTTCTTTTTTGTGATGTCTTTATCTCGTTTTGGTATCAGAATGATGCTGACCTCATAAAATAAGCTTAGAAGTACTTCCCTCCTCTTCAATTTTTTGGAAAGATAGGTAGTAAGCCTTTTTTGGATGTTTGGAAAAATTTACCACTGAAACCATCTGATCCAGGACTTTTGTTTGTTGAGAGGTTTTTCACTATTGATTCAATCTCCTTACTAGTAATTGGTCTATTCAGATTTTCTATTCCTTCATGACTTAGTTTTGTAAGATTGTATGTTTCTAGGAATGTATCCATTTCTTCCAATTTATCCAATTTTTTGGCATACAATTTTTCATAGTAGTCTCCTGTGATCCTTTGTATTTCTGTGGTGTCAGATATAACTTCTCTTTCATTTCTGATTTTATTAGAGCCCTCTCTCTCTGTTGATTGGTTAGTCTACCAAAAGTTTGTGAATTTTGTTTATCTTTTTTAAATACTAAGTCTTAGTTTTTCATTGTTCTCTTCCATTGCTTTTTAGTCTTCTTTTATTTCCACTCTGATCTTTATTATTTCCTTCCTTCAACTTACTTTGGGCTTCATTTGTTCTTCTTTTTCTAGCTCCTTTACATGTAAAGTTAGATTGTTTATTTGGGATTTTTATTGCTTCTAGACATAAGCCTATATTGCTATGATCTTCTCTCTCAGAACTACTTTTGCTACATCCCAAAGATTTGTGAGATGTCATATTTCTGTTTTCATTTGTCCCTAGGTAATTTTTTTGTTTCCTCTTTGATTTCTTTGATGACTCAAAGGTTGTTCAGTAGCATGTTGTTTAATCTCCACATTTCCATTTTTTCCAGTTTTCTTCTTGTAATTGTTCTTGTTTCATACTATCGTGATCAGAAAAGATAAGTGACATGATTTCAATCTTCTTGAATTTACAGAGATTTGTTTTGTGGCCTAACATGTGGTCTATCCTGGAGATTGTTCCATGCACTCAAAACTCAAAAAGAATGTATATTCTGTTGTTTTCAGATTAAATGTTCTCTATATAAGTATTAACTTCATCTGGTCTAGTGTGTCACTAAAGGACAATGTTTCCTTATTAATTTTCTGTTTGGATGATCATTGATATAAGTGAGTTGTTCAAGTCCTCTACTATTACTGTACTATTATTTATCTCTCCTTTTAAGTCCATTAGTATTTGCTTTATATATCTTTGTATTTCTATTTTGGGTGCATATAAGTGTTATATATCTTCTTGCTTGGTTGATCTCTTTACAGTTACCTAATGTCCTTCTTCTAGTATTATATTCTTTGTTTAAAGTCTATTTCATTTGTGAAGAACATCCCTTTCCATCCCTTCACTTTCAGTCTGTGTTCTTACTTATGAAGTGAGTCTGTTGTAAAAATAGCACATAAATGAGTCTTCGTTTTTTTTTAATAATTTATTTATTTATTTGACAGAGAGAGAGAGTACAAGCAGGAGGAGCAGCAGGAAGAGGGAGAAGCAGGCTCCCATGGAGCAGAGAGCCTGATGTGGGGCTCAAACCTAGGACCCTGGGATGATGACCTGAGCCGAAGGCAGTCGCTTAACCAACTGAGCCACCCAGGAGCCCCAAATGAGCCTTGTTTTTTATCCATCCACTCTATATTTTTTGAATAAAGGGGATTATGCTAAGTGAAATAAGTCAAGCAGAGAAAGACAATTATCATATGGTTTCACTCATGTGGAACACAAGGAATAGAGCAGAGGACGATAGGGGAAGGGAGGGAAAACTGAATGGGAAGATATCAGAGAGGGAGACAAACCATGAGAGACTCTGAACTCTGGAAAACAAACTGAGGGTACAGAGGGAGGGGGTGGGGGGATGGAGTAACCGGGTGATTGGTATTAAGGAGGGCACATGTTGAGATGACCACTGGGTGTTATATGCAACTAATGAATGGTCTTTCATCCATTTTGAATTTATTTTTGGGTATGGTATAAGGAACTGGTCCAGTTTTCTTTTTTCTTTTTCTTTTTTTTTTTTTTTTTTTTTTTGCATGTTGCTGTCTAGTTTTCCCAACACCATTTGTTGAAGAGACTGTCTTTTTTCCACTGGATTTCTTTCCTGCTTTGTCAAAGATTAGTTGTCTACAGTGGGGGGGGGGGGGCATTTCTGGGTTTTCTATTATGTTCCATTGATCTATGCATCTGTTTTTGTGCCAGTACTCTCTTGATCACTACAGCTTTGTAACAGAACTTGAAGTCCGGAATTGTGATGCCTCTAGCTTTGCTTTTATTTTTCAACATTACCTTGGCTATTTGGGATCTTTTGGGGTTCCATACAAATTTTAGGATTGTTTGTTCTAGCTCTGTGAAAAATGCTGGTGGTATTTTGATAGGGATTTCATTAGTTGCGTAGACTGCTTTGGGTAGTATAGATATTTTAACAATATTTGTTCTTTCAATCCATGAGCATGAAATGTTTTCCATTTCTTGGTGTCATCTTTGATTTCTTTCATAACTATTCTATAGATCCTCTCAATAGATGCATTTAACAAAGTACAACATCCATTCTTGATAAAAACCCTCAACAAAGTAGGGATAGAGAAAATAATCTCAGCATCATAAAGGCCATATATGAAAGACCCAAAGCTAATCATCCTCAATAGGGAGAAACTGAGAGCTTCCCTCTACCATTGAACAAGACAGGATGTCCACTCTTACCAGTGTTGTTCAACGTAGTACTAAAAGTCCTAGCTTCCACAATCAGACAACAAAAAGAAATAAAAAGCATCCAAATCAGCAAGGAAGAAGTCAAACTTTCACTTTTCACAGACAACATGCTACTCCATGTAGAAAACCCAAAAAAACTCCACCAAAAAATTGCTAGAATTGATACTCTAATAAAGTTGCAGGATAGAAAATCAATATACAGAAATCTGCTGCTTTCTATATACCAATAATGAAGCATCAGAAAGAGAAATCAAGAAATCGATCCCATTTACAATTGCATGAACACCCATAAGATACCTAGGAATAAACCTAACCAAAGAGGTAAAAGACCTGTAGTCTGAAAACTATATAACTCTTTCTTGAGGATGTTACTGTGTACATGTATTCTTCTGAGTTCAATAAGCATCTTTATGATCATTACTTTGAACTCTTTATCAGGTAGATTGCTTATATTTGTTTCATAAGGGTCTTTCTGGGGTTCTGTCTTGTTTCATTTGGAACATATTCCTCTGTTTCTTCACTTGGCCTGACTCTCTATTTCTGTTTATTAGAGAGATCAGCCACCCCTCCCTGTCTTAAAGGAGCAGCTCACGTAGGAATATAGAAGCCAAAAGCATTATCCCCTCTGACCACCAAAGCTAGGTACATAAGGGACATACTGTTTGGGTTGCATACACCTGTCTGCTATGTCCAAGGCCACATCTGCAGTGCAGGGATGGGCAGGATTGTCACCTGGGCCAGCCACGATGCACTGCTGTACTGGGACACAGAGGTTACCCAGGCAGCCATCCAGCCTGGCTGTGACATGTGGTTGTGCTGTGGGGGTAAGGCAGGGTTCTCAGCTAGGCATGCCTCCAGCTTTAGCAGGTCAGAGAGATAGTTCCAAAATGGTGCCCACAAGCACCAACCTTAGTGAGGTAGGATGAGGTCATAAATATGGCACCCACCAGTTTCTAAATCCCTGGGGAAAGTCCTAATGACTTCCTGGCTCTCAGGCAGGCACCTTAAGATTAGTAATTCAGTCTTCTTCACATATGCTCTAGATGCTTTTCAAATTGGTGTTTTTGTGTTGGGTTCCAGTGTGAGCAAGTCTGCACTTGAACCCTTTAAAAGCAAGTTCTCCTTTCACTACAGTTCTGTATTTTCCTGAACATAACCTCTGTTGGGTTTTCAAAGTCTGGCATTTAGAAGGCTTGTCTCTGTCATGCAAAATCTAAGTTTTGGGATGTCTGATGTAGAACACAAGCCCTTCACTCCTCAGGGAAAAGTTCCATATTTTGAAAGATCATTCCCAGCTGTGGACGACTACATGTGAGGTGGGGTTTGTTTTTGTTTTTGGGCTTTTTTTGCAAAATAGTGTCTCTGCTTCTCCTACCCAGCTTGATGCTGTCCTTTTTGTCTATTGTTGTGAAGGATCTTTTCATCCAGTATTCTGGTCTTTTTCAGAAGAAATTATTCCATAGGTAGCTGTATATTTATGATTTCCATGGAAGGGAGAGAGATCAGGATCATCCTTTGCCACCATACTGAATCCCCCACATTTTCCTTTTCTTAGATTTACCTAAAAAGACTAATCTCTAAAGGCCATATCTTTCCCTAAAAAATTAAGCAGTGTATTATAAAGTTAACTAAAATGGAAAATTCACAAGAACTCTGTAACTATTTGGGTTCAGGAATAGACAATACTAGATAAAGGTAAAACAGTTTTGCAGATATTCCACATACAAGCTGGGGCTAAAAATTTTTGATGATCCTTAGTAAATGTCATGTTGATTCTATTCATCCTTTGTCATAAAGGGAATAGGAAGCTTGGGAATTAGACAAGTAAAATGGCCATGTACTGGGTGAATGTAATGCTTTAATTAACCAATGTTTACTAAGTATTTATTATATTTGAGGCATTATGATAAGCCATGGGATAGGAGAATGTAGGATGTAAATATTTATAAAATGTTTATAATTATAATATTATAGTATAGTGGAGGTTATTGACAAGTGAATAACAGAAGTTAAGATTGCAGAAATCCAACAGTTCAACTCAACAAATACTGAATTTCAACCAAGTACAAGGCTCTTATTTTAAGTCCTCATCAAAAAAAAAAAAAATAACTTCAATACCAACTCTCACAATCTGTAAGAGGTGGAAAACAAAATAAATGTGGTTAGGTCTTATGAAAACTATGATGGGTGGAATGTAGAACAAATCAATGCCACTTAGAAGAATAAGCCTAGGCTCCATACAGAAGATGATATGTGAACTGTGTCCTGAAACTTGTGTGGGTTGAAAGGGGAAAAATTCCTTGTAAAGCAAGATCATGGAGTGGAAAACAGTCTGATGATTAGCAAAACAGTGAGTAATTCTGTAGAAAGAATCATCTCCATCTACAACTTACTAGCCTATGGTCTTCATTTATAAAATGGACAGAATAGAAGTAAGTTCCTTCTTTATGGAGTTAATATGGAAGTCATACTAGATAGCTCATGTAAAATGATGGATATGGTAGCTGAAAAATAAATGCTCAATAAAAGTACATTGATAATAATTACAAAAAATATTTTGGTAGTTAGCAAGAGGGTGAAGGAAAGAGGAAAAAAGAGGATGAGAAAAAAGTCTGGAAACTAGGCAGAAGCCAGATCATGATGGACCTTATGTGCATATTGTGGAATTTAAAATTTGTTGTGTAAGTAATGGTAAATTGTAAATGGTTTTAGGCAAGGAAAAAAACTTCATAAAATTTACACTTTAGAAAGAACACTCTGGCATTAGTATAAAGGATGGACTGGAAGAATCAAGAGTTAGAGGCAGGGAGATGAATTAGAAACTATTGTAATGGTCCAGGATGACAAAGAGCTAAGGCATAAAATGGGAACAAATGTGAGCAATTTTAAGGATGATTCTCAAATATATACCAGAACTGTTCTTTGATTTCATGTGGAATGTGAGGGAAAAGAAGAAATCCTCAATGATTTCCATTTCTAGTTTTATTGACTGTTCTTCAAAACAGTAAATAAAAGAAAAAATAAATTTTAGAAGAAAAATAAGGAATTCAGAAACTCAAGGTAACTTTTACACATTTAACTTGTTCCATCAAGTGTACAATCCAAAAGTCAGATCTAGAAATCAGGGAAGAGGTCTCACTTGGAAATAACAGAAGTGAGATCAAGACTTATGGATGGTAATTGAAGCCAGGAGAGAAAAAGCACACAGAATTAGATGTAATGGGGCCACTTACAGAGCCCTATGAAACATAAATATATACAGATAGGCAAAGAAAAAAGAGCAAAAAATGGAGATTGAAAAGAGGAAGGATACAAATGCAAACATCAATAATGCACACTTCTGGATATTATAAAAGCCAAAACAGGTGGCTTGAGAAAACTGATGAAGGAGAATATGGTAGAAAGTCCAGTGACAAAAGACTGTTGTAAGGATGTGAATGAAGATATCCATCAGGAGGGCTAAGTTTAGATTGAGAAGAAACACAAACAAGATTGGAGGTGAAGGGAAAGAAGAGCTTAGAGTAAAGGTAAGAATGAGGACTACAGATTGTGATGAGTTCAAAAAAGAAGGAATGAGATAGTTGAAAGGATAAAATATTGCAAAAATGAGCGACATACAGAATGATTAATTTAGGGGCGCTTGGGTGGCTCAGTCGTTAAGCATCTGCCTTTGGCTCAGGTCATGATCCCAGGGTCCTGGGATCGAGCCCCGCATCAGGCTCCCTGCTCAGCGGGAAGCCTGCTTCTCCCTCTCCCATTCCCCCTGCTTGTGTTGCCACTCTTGCAGTCTCTCTTTCTGTCAAATAAATAAATAAATTCTTTACAAAAAATGTTTATTATAAAATATTTCACACTCACTAAAAGAAATGAAAGTAGAATTAATTGCTGAATGCCTATCATCTAATTTAAGAAATAAATCAAACCCATGTATTCAAAATCACTTTGAAAAGCCCCCTTAATTCATTCTTCCCCAAAGGGAAACACTGTTCTCCATTTTATGCTTACCACTGCCTTTTTCTTCTTTAAAGCTTTATGACAAATGTATTCATAAAAAATATTAATTTTGTAAAATTTTGAATTTTTCTGTATTCTTTTTTTCCTATTCAGCATTTATATATATGAATTTCATAAGTTTATTAGTTCCAATTTATTAGTTCTATGTTGAGCTCAATCATTCAGTCTTTTTTCTCTTCTAATATAAACATTTAAGATTAGAAATTTCCCTATAAGTATTATATTAGCTACATCCTACAAGTTTTGTTACATAGTATATTTTATTTATTTGTAACTATTTTCTGATCTCTGTTGTGATTTTTTCCTTTGACTCATGTCTTTCTTTTAAAATTTCCAAGCACACAGGATTTTTTTATTTAGCTTTGTTGTTTTTTTCTTTGTTTTTATGATGTTATGTTAATCAACATACATTACATCATTAGTTTTTGATATAGTGTTCCATGATTCATTATTTCCATATAACACCCAGTGCTCCATGCAGAACATACCCTCTTTAATACCCATCACCAGGCTAACCCAACCTCCCACCCCCCACCACCCTCTAGAACCCTCAGTTTGTTTTCCAGAGTCCATTGTCTCTCATGGTTCATCTCCCCCTCCGATTCCCCCGACTTCATTCTTCCCCTCTTGCTATCTTCTTTTTTTTTTTTTTTTTAACATATAAGGCACCATTTCCTTCAGAGCCACAGATCTGTGATTCAATGGTCCTGCACAACTCACAGTGCTCACCATAGCACATACCCTCCCCAATGTCTATCAACTAGCCACCCCATCCCTCCCACCCCCCATCACTCCAGCAACCCTCAGTTTTTTTCCTGAGACTAATAATTCCGCATATCAGTGAGGTCATATGATACATGTCTTTCTCTGATTGACTTATTTCACTCAGCATAACACCCTCCAGTTCCATCCACGTCGTTGCAAATGGCAAGATCTCATTCCTTTTGATGGCTGCATGATATTCCATTGTGTATATATACCACTTCTTCTTTATCCATTCAACTATTGATGGACATCTTGGCTCTTTCCACAGTTTGGCTATTGTGGACATTGCTGCTATAAACATTGGGGTGCACGTAACCCTTCGGATCCCTACATTTGTATTTTTGTGGTAAATACCCACTAGTGCAATTGCTGGATCGTATGGTAGCTCTATTTTCAACTGTTTGAGGAACCTCCATACTGTTTTCCAGAGTGGTTGCACCAGCTTGCATTCCCACCAAGAGTGTAGGAGGGTTCCCCTTTCTCCGCATCCCCGCCAACATGTCGTTTCCTGACTTAATTTTAGCCATTCTGACTGGTGTGAGGTGGTATCTCATTGAGGTTTTGATTTGGATTTCCCTGATGCCGAGCGATGTGGAGCACTTTTTCATGTGTCTGTTGGCCATTTGGATGTCTTCCGTGGAAAAATGTCTGTTCATGTCTTCTGCCCATTGCTTGATTGGATCATTTGTTCTTTGGGTATTGAGCTTAAGAAGTTCTTTATAGATTTTGGATACTAGCCCTTTACCTGATATGTCATTTGCAAATATCTTCTCCCATTCTGTCAGTTGTCTTTTGGTTTTGTGGACTGTTTCTTCTGCTGTGCAAAAGCTTTATATCTTGATGAAGTCCCAAGAGTTCATTTTTGCTCTTCCTTCCCTTGCCTTTGGCAATGTTTCTAGGAAGAAGTTGCTGTGGCTGAGGTCGAGGACGTTGCTGCCTGTGTTCTCCTTTAGGATGTTGATGGACTCCTGTCTCGATTGAGGTCTTTCAACCATTTGGAGTCTATTGTATGTGGTGTAAGGAAATGGTCCAGTTTCATTCTTCTGCATGTGGCTGTCCAGTTTTCCCAACACCAATTGTTGAAGAGACTATCTTTTTTCCATTGGACATTCTTTCCTGCTTTGTCAAAGATGAGTTGACCATAGAGTTGAAGGTCCATTTCTGGGCTCTCTATTCTGTTCCATTGATCTATGTGTCTGTTTTTGTGCCGGGACCATACGGTCTTGATGACAACAGCTTTGTAATAGAGCTAGAAGTCCAGATCTTCATCACAATGTGATGCCGCCAGCTTTGCTTTTCTTTTTCAACATTTCAACATTCCTCTGGCTATTCGGGGTCTTTTCTGGTTCCATACAAATTTTAGGATTATTTCTTCCATTTCTTTGAAAAAAATGGATGGTATTTTGATGGGGATTGCATTCAATGTGTAGATTCCTTTAGGTAGCATCAACATCTTCACAATATTTGTTCTTCCAATCCATGAGCATGGAACATTTTTCCATTTCTTTGTGTCTTCCTCAATTTCTTTCATGAGTATTTTATAGTTTTCTGAGTATAAATTCTTTGCCTCTTTGGTTAGATTTACTCCTAGGTATCTTATGGTTTGGGGTGCAATTGTAAATGGAATTTACAATTTCCTTAATTTCCCTTTCTTCTGTCTTGTTGTCAGTGTATAGAAATACCACTGATTTCTGTGCATTGATTTTATATCCTGCCACTTGACTGAATGCCTGTATGAGTTCTAGCAGTTTTGGGGTGGAGTCTTTTGGGTTTTCCACATAAAGTATCATATCATCTGCAAAGAGTGAGAGTTTGACGTCCTCTTTGCCGATTTGGATGCCTTTGATTTCTTTTTGCTGTCTGATTGCTGTGGCTAGGACTTCTGATACTATGTTGAATAGCAGTGGTGATAGTGGACATCCCTGCCGCATTCCTGACCTTAGGAGGAAAGCTCTCAGTTTTTCCCCATTGAGAATGATATGCACTGTAGGTTTTTCATAAATGGCTTTTATGATTTGAGGTATGTACCCTCTATCCTTATACTCTGAAGAGTTTTGATCAAGAAAGGACACTGTACTCTGTCAAATGCTTTTTCTGCATCTATTGAGAGGATCATATGGTTCTTGTTCTTTCTTTTCTTAATATATTGTATCACATTGATTGATTTGCAGATGTTGAACCAACCTTGCAGCCCAGGGATAAATCCCACTTGGTCATGGTGAATAATCCTTTTAATGTACTGTTGGATCCTATTGGCTAGTATTTTGGTGAGAATTTTTGCATCCATGTTCATCAAGGATATTGGTCTGTAATTCTCCTTTTTGATGGGGTCTTTGTCTGATTTTTGGATCGAGGTAATGCTGGCCTCATAAAGAGAGTTTGGAAGTTTTCCTTCCATTTCTATTTTTTGGAGAATAAGTATTAATTCTTCCTTAAATGTTTGGTAGAATCCCCCTGGGAAGCCATCTGGCCCTGGGCTTTTGTTTGTTGGGAGATTTTGGATGAGTGCTTCAATTTCCTTAGTGGTTATAGGTCTGTTCACGTTTTCTATTTCTTCCTGGTTCAGTTCTGGTAGTTGATACATCTCTAGGAATGCATCTATTTCTTCCAGATTACCTAATTTGCTGGCATAGAGTTGCTCATAATATGTTCTTATAATTGTTTGTATGGCTTTGGTGTTGGTTGTGATCTCTCCTCTTTCATTCATGATTTTGTGGATTTGGGTCATTTCTCTTTTCTTTTTGATAAGTCTGGCCAGGGGCTTATCAATCTTGTTAATTCTTTCAAAGAACCAGCTCCTAGTTTCGTTTATCTGTTCTACTCTTCTTTTGGTTTCTATTTCATTGATTTCTGCCCTGATCTTTATTATTTCTCTTCTCCTGCTGTGTTTAGGCTTTATTTGCTGTTCTTTCTCCAGCTCCTTTAGGGGTAGGGTTAGTTTGTGTATTTGAGACCTTTCTTGTTTCTTGAGAAAGGCTTGTATTGCTATATACTTTCCTCTCAGGACTGCCTTTGCTGAATCCCAAAGACTTTGAACAGTTGTGTTTTCATTTTCATTGGTTTCCATGAATGTTTTTAATTCTTCTTTAATTTCCTGGTTGACCCATTCATTCTTTAGTAGTATGCTCTTTAGCCTACATGGATTTGAGTTCTTTCTGAATTTCCTCTTGTGATTGAGTTCTAGTTTGAAAGCATTGTGGTCTGAAAATATACAGGGAATAATCCCAATCTTTTGGTACCAGTTGAGACCTGATTTGTGACCTAGGATGTGGTCTATTCTGGAGAATGTTCCATGGGCACTGGAGAAGAATGTGTATTCCGTTGCTTTGGGATGGAATGTTCTGAATATGTCTGTGAAGTCCATTTGGTCCAGTGTGTCATTTGAAGTCTTTATTTCCTTGTTGATCTTTTGCTTAGATGATCTCTCCATTTCAGTCAGGGGGGTGTTAAAGTCCCCCACTATTATTGTATTGTTGTCGATGTGGTTCTTTGGTTTTGTTATTAATTGCCTTATATAATTGGCTGCTCCCATGTTAGGGGCATAGATATTTACAATTATTAGATCTTCTTGTTGGGTAGACCCTTTAAGTAGGATATAGTGTCCTCCCTCATGTCTTATTACAGTCTTTGGTTTAAAATCTAATTTGTCTGACATAAGGATTGCCACCCCAGCTTTCTTTTGGTGTCCAGTAGCATGGTCAATGGTTTTCCACCCCCTCACTTTCAATCTGGGGGTGTCTTTGGGTCTAAAATGAGTCTCTTGCAGACAGCATATTGATGGGTTTTGTTTTTTTTATCCAATCTGATAGCCTGTGTGTTTTGACTAGGGCATTTAGACCATTTACATTCAGGGTAACTATTGAAACATATGAATCACTATGATATGTCTAGAAATGGACATATTTTGATTTATCCTATTTCATATATACTTTTTGAAACTAAAGAGCCATTATAGTCACCAATTCTGGAAAATTAGATTCCAAACACAAAAATGGTATATCCATTCATTAATTTAAGTCTCCTTTAATTCCTCTCAATGATGTTTTATAATTTCCTGTGGTCTTTCGTATCTTCCATTATACATACTCTATGTCCTAAGTTTTTGATGTTACTGTCATTTTCTAACTGCTTTTTGTTAGTATCTGAAAGTAAAAAATGATTTGTATTTATTGACCTTGCACCCAGCAACATTGTTCAATAATTTATTAATTCTAATAACTTTCTTAAGTACAAAAGTATATCACCTAAATTAATAATAGTGTGATTTCTTCCTTGTCATCTCAGATGAATACAAGAAACCCATGTGTCATCAGCAAATTGCTAGAATCCCTTCTTCCTCTGCATGAAAGGGTATGAATAATAATTTCTCTATAGGTTCAGATGGTCTGATCTGTAGCTCATGAGTCATAAGATCAGTCAGAATGAGCACTATTTATTTTTCAGATTGCTAATTTTTCTTCACAAATATTTAGCTTAATATCTCACCGAACTTTGCTCAGAATTTCTAGAATCCCTACAGGATTCAAACTGTGTGATATTTCAACTCAGGTTAGATTTGCCTGGAAATGCATCATTAGAGATTTTTTACATTAAACATTCACTTCACATGTAACTATAAACTTCCTACTGGTAATATTTACATATAAATACACATGGCTCCCTATAAACCATACAGTATATAGTACTTGGTTTTTTTTTTCTCTGCATGCTCACATACCAATTCAATTATTGAGAAAGCAAAGAAAGGAATGAGATAGAGATGATTTGAAAATATTTATCCTGTTAAATTTGGACCTATATAAGAGTTTATAAACTCCTAATTTAACTCAGGTCCTAGTGGGGAAACTTTTAGGCTAAGGAAAAGCAGAGAGGAGGAGTTAAACCCAGATTACAGGGTGCATGTCTTTACACGCTCATACTTCCTTTAGGACAAGATATTAGGCATGTATGTGGACTAGGAAAACATCAATACTATCACCTTAGGACTTTTGCATAAGTTTTCCCCCTGCTGAAGAAAGTTTTTCCCCAATTCTTCATCTGAATAATTCCACTTATCTCTCAAGTCTCAGTTTAAATATCCCTTCCTTAGGCCCCTTTTAACCCACTTGTCTCAATTGAAATTTACCTTCCCTATGCTGTCCTTTCATCTTTTAGGTACTTTATCAAAAATTTTAATTCCATATTTATGTGTTTACTAGTAGTTCTCAAGATGCAATGTGCTTAAGAACTACTTGGGGAACTAATTAAAAATGTAGATTCTTACATCTAACTTCAGAAATTTTCACTCAGTAAATCTTAGTTGGGACCCAGAAAACTAGATTTCTAACAAGCTTCTACAAGTAATCCTGATGTAGGTGGATCTAGGAGCACACTTATGGAAGTTCTCCATGAGGGCAGCAACCATGTTTCTTTATTTCTATATCTCTAGGATCTAGCAGAGTGATCAATAAATATTAGTTGCATTACAAATAGGACAAAAAAGTCCAACACGCTTTGGCAAATAAACCAGTGGACTAATACTGCTATGGTCAAGACTGCCTTCAAATCCAAGAAAACCTTCAATATCTAAATAATGGGAAGAAGGTAGAAAAGAAGAAATGGAAGAGTTCAGAGGGGGGTAAAAAAAAGAAGCCAAGTGTTAGAGTTCTGGCCAGAAGTCAAAGTTGATGAGCTGTCAGCAGCCACTCTTTATTGTGATGAGCCAAAGACTGTATACAAGACTCCCACAGGGTATCCAGTTCAAAATTTCAGCTGGATAAGGGCACTATCTTCCTTTCATTGCAGTGCTGCTTTCAACACATCAGGAAACACCATATCACTCCTTGACAGAGGCTGGCAATTTGAACTAGGGAGATAATCTGATGCCTTTAAAGCTGGCTGATATTTTCATTTGTGATTCTACATGGCAGCACCCCCCCTTTTTCTACTTTGTCCCCCATTGTGCGGTTTGGCAGCTAGCTCTTATTTTATGGCAGAGCTGGTGGTGGGGTGTTACAAGGGAACTGTAATGCCAGCAATTCTGGTATCTGACAAAAGACACTCTAAGGGACAATGATGCATAGGAAACGGCTCTTAGGGAACTAAAAAAACCTGAAATGAACCAGAGGGACTTGAGAGTTAAGGCCTGAGGTTAACTTCTGGAGCTACAGATAAGCAAGAATAGACCTTGTTCGCTCTTTTAGAGTGTAGAAAGATTATTTAGGGTCTGCCTTTTCAATTTTGTTTTTCAAGCGTAAGTTCAGGTTGGGTACAGTGACTTTAAGGAAAGTCTCAACAAAATCAAGCATTCAAGAAATCAGTTACAGAAAAAATCACCTCAGTAAGGAATGGTAAGCTGGAAAGAAAGTGAATCATTATATGGCAGTCAATATAACTGTGTGAATTCTACCTGTATCTTTAAGGGAAAACAAATTTTTGCCTTCTTACCTGCCATTCTGTCTTTATAAATGTCTGACTTTAGATGTTCCTTTTTATAGAGCTAGCATAGAGACAGCCTCTGACAAGGCAAAATATCTTTAATGGGTTCTCTCTGAGTTAAGATCTTTGGCCTCTTTCAATCTTTCATCTCCTTTGAGCAGTAAATCTTTTTGCTCTTTTAGACAGCTCTTGAGACCAGGTTGACATAAACAGTAATATCTTCCAGGAAGCATGGCAGCTCTGCTTAGAGGAACCTGGAGTGCCTGGGGAGTACTTGGCTGCTAAGTTTTGCAGTAAGAAATGTGGCAGCAGAGATCAGAGTGGATACAGGTCCCTCTGGCTTTTAGTTTGCACTCAGTGGCTATGCTGTCAATGACCAGAGGTGAAAACTAGAACAAACCTTCCTTACTCTGTGCATCTACCAACATCTTCCGCATCTGGCAGGAAGATTCTCCTCTTCTGTTTTCAGTTACTACCAGTTAATATTTCAAACAGAATTTTTATTTCTGTGGTCCCAGATTCTAATCAGACTACCCCCAATCTCTAAAAGGCTTGTGTATCTCCTTTTGCTGTCCTGTTCTCTTGATTTTATCTGAAATACTCAAGATACCACCATGCTGACATTTGGCCTCCAATCTGACTTTAATCACAATAAGTATAAATTTCAGATGGCATTTTTTCCCTTATCTTAACTCTACCTAGTATGACACTCTAATTACCTACATCAAAATTACCATGAAAGAGGAGGACTACTAAATGAAAGCTCTTGAGTCCCTGCACAAACATATTTAGGGTCTTTGTAGGTAAGACCTGATAATTTGCATCAGCTTTTGTGGAAACAAGGACTTCCTCTTCCAGCTATGGCAGAAAAACTGGTTATCAGACTAAACTTCCACCATAAATAGTTATAAAAGTACATAAAATACATAAAACAATTTTTGTATATTGGAAAACAGTACAGAATTGTGATCTCTGAAACAAAGGAAACAAATGAGTTGAGTTTCAAATTACATCAGCTTTCTGCCCACAATCACTTTCCAGATGATACCCCAGAAAAATATATCCCAAAGAGAGCACAGAAATCTTACTGGAATTAGGAGACAAAGACAAGAGTTCAGTGTTACTAGTGCAGATGAAATTTGTAGGGTATATTATAAGAAGAGGGAGCCATGCAGAAAGGGAACTCCAGAAATATGCATAGAGGTTCCACTGAGGTTTGCTTCAATACTAAACTACAAATTTTGCAAGTACTGGCAGAAACTATCAGAGGTCTCTAAATTAAATGGATATTCCAGAGATTACACAGGACTGGGAGTTGAGGCTGTGACCATCCATAGTGTAGAAATATTGCTAAACACTTCAGGCATTGAATTGATATCCCCAGAAAGTGTACACCTTAAAAGCAAGATTACTCTAAAGCTAAAGTGAGGACAAATCTATACCCACAAAAATCAAATTCAAAGCTAAATAAGAAAACATTGGCTTTGAATGACACACTGGACCAGATGGACTTAACAGATATAGTTAGAGCATTTCATCCTAGAGCACCAGAATACACATTCTTTTCAAGTTCACATGGAACATTCTCCAGAATAGATCAGATACGGTGTCACAAATCAGGCCTCAACTGGTACAAAAAGACTGAGGTCACACCATGCACATTTTTAGACCACAACGCTTGAAACTTGAAGTCAACCACAAGAAAAAATTTGGGAAAGACCACAAATACATAGAGGTTAAAAAACATCCTACTTATGAATAAAGGGCTAACCAGGAAATTAAAGAAGAAATTTAAAAAATACATGGAAGCAAATGATAATGAAAACTCAAGAGTTCAAAACCTTTGGGATGCAGCAAAGGCAGTCATAAGAGGGAAGTATGTAGCAAGAAAAGTCTCAAATACAAAACGTAAACTTACACCTAAAGGAGCCGAAAAAAGAATAGCAGATAAAGCCTAAAACCAGCAGAAAAGTGGAAATAATAAAAATTCGAGCAGAAATAAATGATATAGAAATAAAAAAAAACACAGTAGAATAGGTCAATGAAAGTAGGAGATGGTTCTCTGAAAGAATTAACAAAATTGATAAACCCCTACCCAAACTTAACAAATAAAAAAGAGAAAGGACCCAAATAAACAAAATCATGAATGAAAGAGGACAGATCACAACCAACACTGCAGAAATACAAACAATAATAAGAGTATATTATGAGCAATTTTATACCAACAAATAGGGCAATCTGGAAGAAATGGACAAATTCCTAGAAAAATGAAACAGGAAGAAATAGAAAATTTGAACAGACCCATAAGCAGCAAAGATATTGAATCAGTAATCAAAAATCTCCCAACAAACAAGAGTCTAGGACAGATGGCTTCCCAGGGCAATTCTACCAAACATTTAAAAAATTAATACCTATTCTTCTGAAACTGTTCCGAAACATAGAACTGGAAGGAAAACTTCCAAAATCATTCTACAAGGCCAGCATTACCTTGATTCCAAAACCAGACAAAAACCCCACTAAAGAGTAGAACTACACACCAATATCCCTGATGAATATGGATGCAAATATTCTCAATAAAATACTAGCTGATGAAATCCAACAGTACATTAGGATTATTCACCACAATCCAGTGGGATTTATTCCTGGATTGCAGGGATGATTAAATATCTGCAAGTGAATCAACGTGATACACCACATTAATAAAAGGAAGGATAATAATCATATGATCCTCTCAATAGATGCTTTGGAAGCATATGACAAAATACAGCATACTTTATTGGTAAAAACCTCAGGAGAGTAGGTAGAGAAGGAACATACCTCTACATCATAAAAGCCATATATGAAAGACCCATGGTTAAAATCATCTGCAATTGTGAAAAACTGAGAGCTTTTCTTTTACCATCAGGAACAAGACAGGGATGTCCATTCTCATCAATGTTGTTCAACATAGTACTGAAAGTCCTAGCTTCCACTGATCAGACAATAAAAAGAAATAAAAAGCATCCAGATCAGCAAGGAAGAAGTCAAACTTTCACTCTTCACAAACGACATGCTACTCTATGTAGAAAACACAAAAGACTCCACCAAAAAATTGCTAGAATTGATACTCGAATTTAGTAAAGTTGCAGGATACAAAATCAATATATAGAAATCTTTTGCATTTCTATACACCAATAATGAAGTAGCAGAAAGAGAAATCAGGGAGCCAATCCCATTTACACTGCACCAAAAACCTTAGATGCCTAGGAATAAACCTGACCAAAGAGGTAAAAGATCTCTACTCTGAAAACCATACACTTATGAGAGAAATTAAAGAAAACAGCAAGAAATGGAAAAATATTCCAAGTTCATGGATTGGAAGAACAAATATTGTTAAAATGTCTATACTACCCAAAGCAAACTATACATTTAATGCAATCCCTATCAAAATACCACCAGCATTTTTCACAGAGCTAGAACAAACAATCCTAAAATTTGTATGGGACCACAAAAGACCCCAAATGGCCAAAGTAATGTTGAAAAAGAAAAGCAAAGCTGGAGGCATCACAATTCCAGACTTCGGGCTGTATTACAAAGCTGTAGTGATCAAGACAGTATGGTACTGGCATAAAAACAGACACATATATCAGTGGAACAGAATAGAAGACCCAGAAATAGATCCACAACCAACTATATGGTCAGCTAATCATTGACAAAGCAGGAAAGACTATTCAGTCTCCTCAACAAATGATGTTGGGGAAAATTGGACAGTGACAATGCAGAAGAATGAAACTGGATGACTTTCTTACACCATGTACAAAAAGAAATTCAAAATGGATGAAAGACCTAAATGTGAGACAGGAATCCATCCTAGAAAAGAACACAGGCAGCAACCTCTTTGGTTTTGGGGTGCTTTTTGGGGGAGGTTAATACAATTCCTTTTTTTAATTTAAATTCAAATAGCCAACATATAGTATATCATTAGATGTAGAATTCAATAACTCATCAGTTGCATATAACATCCAGTGCTCATCACATCACATGCCCTCTTTAAAGCCCATCACCCAATTACCCCATCCTCCCACCCACCTCCCCTTCAGCACCCCTCAGTTTGGTTCCCATAGTTAAGAGTCTCTCATGGTTTGTCTCCCTCTGTAATTTCTTCCCATTCCATTTTCCCTCCCTTCCCCTATGATCCTCTGTGCTGTTTCTTATATTCCACATATGAGTGAAACCATATAATTGTCTTTCTCTGATTGACTTACTTCACTCAGCATAATACCCTTCAGTTCCATCCATGTCAATGTAATGGTAAGTATTCATCCCTTCTGATGGCTGAGTAATATTCCATTGGGGGTGTGTGTGTGTGTGTGTGTGTGTGTGTGTGTGTGTGTGTGTGTGTGTGTGTGTATCACATCTTCTTTACCCATTCATCTGTTGATGGACATCTCAGCTCTTTCCATAGTTTGGCTATTGTGGACATTGCTGCTATAAACACTGGGGTGCATGTGCCTCTTCAGATCATTACATTTGTAGCTGTCGGGTAAATACCTAGTAGTGCAATTGCTGGGTCATAGGATAACTTTATTTTTAACTTCTTGAGGAACCTCCATACTGTTTTTCAGAGTGGCTGTACCAGCTTGCATTCCCACCAACAGTATAAGAGTGTTCCCCTTTCTCCACATCCTTGCCAATATTTGTTGTTCCCTATCTTGTTAATTTTAGCCATTCTGACTGGTGTAAGGTGGTATCTCATTGTGGTTCTGATTTGTATTTCCCTGATGGCAAGTGATGTGGAGTATTTTTTCATGTGACTGTTGGCCATTTGTGTGTCTTCTTTGGAAAATGTCTGTTCATGTCTTCTGCCCATTTTTTGACTGGATTATTTGTTTTTTAGGTGTTGAGCTTGATAAGTTATTTATAGATCTTGGATACTAGCCCTTTATCTGATATCTTTGCAAATATCTTCTCCTATTCTGTAGGTTGCCTTCCAGTTTTGTTGACTTTTTCCTTTGCTGTTCAGAAGCTTTTTATCTTGATGAAGTCCCAATAGTTCATTTTTGCTTTTTTTCCTTGCCTTTGGAGACGTGTCTAGCAAGAAGTTCCTGCAGCCGGGGTCAAAGAGGTAGGCAACAACCTCTTTGATACTGGCCATAGCAACTTCTTACTAGTCACATCTCAGGAGGCAAGGGAAATAAAAGCAAAAATGAACTATCGGGACTTCAACAAAAGCTTCTACACTGAGTCTCACTGATATCTTTCATTCTTTTCTCAGGCCCAGTGACTAGCCTTATGATCATTGAATTAAATCTCTATCAGGCATGTTACTTATATCCACTTTTCTTAGATTTTAGGCTGTGGCCTTATCTCATCTTTCATTTGGGATAAATTCCTCTGTCTTATTTTGTCCAGGTCTCTGCCTTCTTCTATGTGTCAGAAAAGTCACTTATATCTCCTGTTCCTGAAAGTAATGGCCTTATGAAGAACAGGTCCTATAGTGCCCAGGGGGAGGGGCCCTGCTGTGCTGGGACTGAAGTAAGCATGACTAGTTCCACCAGAGCACAGGGGGGTGGGGCTTGGTATAAGCAAGTTAAGCAGCCGGTGTTCGTGCTGCCGTGCTTCCTGCACATGGCTCTGTGTTTATGCTTAGGGGAAGGGGAAGGAAATGGTGCCACACTTTATCCCTGGAGAGATATCTCCATAACTGCTGTCTCTCAGGGACATACTCTGAAAAAAGTAAGTGATCTCCCTACTGTGTGCCCCAGGTGCATTTCAGGTCACTGTTTCCATGCTCTATGTCCCCAGTTTGTTGGCCTGCCTTCTATCAAAGAGCAGCAGAGTGCCCTCTGGGCTCTATCCCAACCAAGTCCACTGACCTTTAAAACTCCTGGCTTTATTTGTAATTATGTGGATAGAATTAGAGGGTATTATGCTAAGCAAAATAAGTCAGAGAAAGACAAATACTGTAAGATTTCACACATATGTGGAAATCAAGAAACAAAACAGATGAACATCAGGGAAGGGGAGGAAAAATAAAATAAGACAAAAACAGAGAAGGAGACAAACCATAAGAGACTTAACTATAGGAAACAAACTGGGAGTGGGGTGGGGTAAGTGGGTGATAGGCATTAAGGAGGGCACTTGAAGTAATGAGCACTAGGTGTTGTCTGCAACTGATGAATCTCTAAATTCTACCTCTAAAACTAAAAACAAACAAACGAACAAACAAAAATAAATCCAGGCTTTAAGCCCTGCTGGTTGCAAGAACTCATGAAATTCAGTCCGTCTCATTTTCCAAGCCAGTGACCATGGGGAAACATTGTCCATGTGCGTTCCAGTGTACTCCTCTCTCTCACACCCTTCTCCATGACCATTAGGAGGGAGAGGCTCCCTCCTCTCCCAGGACCCAGGGTCCCTTTCTTCCCTAACCATATCTCTGCACTTCCAACCTTCTTCAATGTGGCTTTTTCTCTCCCTTTAGTTGTGGAGTTTTTCTGTCAGTCTCAGGTCAATTTCTGGGGTACTTAGGATGATTTGATAGTTATCCAGTTATATTCATGAGACAAAGAAAAGTTAGGGTCCTCCTACTCTGCCACCGTCTTCCTCTATCCTCTCAATAAATAAATATAAGGATGTATATTAAAATCCTTAGAGAAACCAATAAAAGTTAATATAAGTGGTATAACTAAAAAAGGAAGAAAGTAAAATGGAATTCTGAAAACTAGTCAAAGTTGAAAGCAGGTAGAAAAGAAGGAAAAGAATAATAAAAAGGAGAAAACAAAATGCAAATAGTAAAATAGTAGATCTAAATACAACCATACCTAATAATTGAAAAACAGACTGTCAAAATACATAAAGAACTAAGACCTGGGATGACTGGGTGGCTCAGTTGGTTAAGCGTCTCTGACTTTGGCTCAAGTTATGATCTCAGGGTCCTGGGATCAAGCTCTGCATCAGGCTGATGACTCACCGGGGAGTTTGCTTGTCCCTCTCCCTCAGCCCCTCCCCCTGCTCCTACACTCACACGCACGCGCGCGCACACACACACACACACACACACACACACACTCTTTCTCTCTCTCTAATGAATAAATAATATCTTTTAAAAAATAACTAACATTTTGATGGATTCCTGTCTCACATCGAGGTCTTTCATCCATTTTGAGTTTATCTTCGTATATGGTGTTAGAGAATGGTCGAGTTTCATTCTTCTGCATGTGGCTGTCCAATTTTCCCAGCACCATCTATTGAAGAGACTGTCTTTTTTCCATTGCATATTTTTTCCTGCTTTGTTAAAGATTATCTGACCATAGAGTTGAGTCCATATCTGGGCTCTCTATTCTGTTCCATTGGTCTATATGTCTGTTTTTGTGCTGGTACCATGCTGTCTTGGTGATCACTGCTGTATTGTAATATAGCAGTAATATTTGTAATAATTGTAATATATTACAATTGTAATATTTGTAATATAGCTAGTAATAATTGTAATATAGCTTGAAATCGGGCAATGTGATGCACCCAGCTTTGTTTTTCTTTTTCAACATTTCCTTGGCCATTCAGGGTCTTTTCTGATTCCATACAAATTTTAGGATTATTTGTTCCAGCACTTTGAAAAATGTCATTGGAACTTTGATCAGGATGGCATTGAAGGTATAGATTGCTCTGGGTAGCATAGACATTTTAACAATGTCTATTCTTCTGATCCATGAGCATGGAATATTTTTCCATCTTTTTGTGTCTTCTTCAATTTCTTTCATGAGTGTTCTGTAGTTCCTAGAGTATAGATCCTTTACCTCTTTGGTTAGGCTTATTCCGAGGTATCTTATGGTTTTTGGTGCTATTGTAAATGGAATCATTTCTCTAATTTCTCTTTCTACAGTTGCATTGTTAGTGTATAAGAAAGCAACTGATTTCTGTGCATTGATTTTGTATCCTGCCACATTACTGAATTGCTGTATGAGTTCTAGTAATTTCGGGGTGGAGTCTTTTGGGTTTTCCACATAAAGTATCATGTCATCTGTGAAAAGAGAGAATTTGACTTCTTCTTTGCCAATCTGAATACCTTTTATTTCTTTTTGTTGTCTGATTGCTGTTGCTAGGACTTCTAGTACTATGTTGAACAATAGTGGCGAGAGTGGGCATCCTTGACGTGTTCCTGATCTCAAGGGAAAGGCTCTCAGCTTTTCCCCATTGAGGATGATATTTGCTGTGGGTTTTTCATAGATGGGTTTTATGAACTTGAGGAATGTTCCCTCTATTCCTATACTCTGAAGAGTTTTAATCAGGAAAGGATGTTGTATTTTGTCAAATGCTTTTTCTGCATCAAATGAGAGGACCATATGGTTCTTCTCTCTCCTCTTATTAATGTGTTCTATCACATTGATTGATTTCTAAATGTTAAGCATAGGCAGTAACTTCTTTGACATTAGCCTCAGCAACTTCTTTCAAGATACACCTCCAAAAGCTAGTGAAATAAAAGCAAAAATGAACTTTTGGGACTTCATCAAGATATAAAGCTTCTGCACAGCAAAGGAAACAGTCAACAAAACAAAGAGGCAACCCACAGAATGGGAGAAGATATTTGCAAATGACATTACAGATAAAGGACTGGTATCCAAGATCTATAAAGAACTTCTCAAACTCAACACCCAAAAAACAAATAATCAAGTCAAAAAATGGGCAGAAGATAGGAAAAGACACTTCTCTGAAAAAGACATACAAATGGCTAACAGACACATGAAAAAATGTTCATCATCATTAGCCATCAGGGAAATTCAAATCAAAACCACATTGAGATATCACCTTACACCAGTTAGAAAGGCAAAAATGGACAGGGAAAGAAACAACAAATGTTGGAGAGGTTGCGGAGAAAGGGGAACCCTCTTACACTGTTCGTGGGAATGCAAGTTGGTACAGCCACTTTGGAAAACAGTGTGGAGGTGCCCCAAAAAATTAAAAATAGAGCTACCCTATGGCCCAGCAATTGCACTCCTAGGTATTTACCCCAAAGACACAGATGTAGTGAAAAGAAGGGCCACATGCACCCCAATGTTCATAGCAGCAGTGTCCACAGTGGCCAAACTGTGGAAAGAGCCGAGATGCCCTTCAACAGATGAATGGATAAAGAAGATGTGGTCCATCTATACAATGGAATATTACTCAGCCATCAGAAAGGATGAATACCCAACTTTTACATCAACATGGATGGGACTGGAGGAGATTATGCTAAGTGAAATAAGTCAAGCAGAGAAAGTCAATTATCATATGGTTTCACTTATTTGTGGAACATAAGGAATAGCACGGAGGACATTAGGAGAAGGAAGGGAAAAATGAAGGGGGGGAATTGGAGGGAGAGATGAACCATGAGAGACTATGGACTCTGGGAAACAAACAGCGTTTTAAAGGGGAGGGGGGTGGGGGGATGGGTTAGCCTGGTGATGAGTATTAAGGAGGGCACGTACTGCATGGAGCACAGGTGTTATACGAAAAGAATGGATCATGGATCACCACATCAAAAACTAATGATGTATTGTATGGTGACTGACATAACATAATTAAAAAAAAGTTAAATAAAACTTTTTTTCTTTTTTTACAATTCAAAAAAAATAAAATAAAAAAAATAAAAAATAACTAAGACTCAACTATATACTATGTGTAAGAGATGCATTGCAAAAATAAAAATACTGATAGGATAAAAGTAAATATATGAATCTAAGACTTCTACTTAGCTCTGATAAAGAGCTTGGAAATCATCACTCTGATCCTTATAATAAAAAAAGCTTGAAAAACTTAATGTTAACAACTTTTCTTGAGCCAATTAAAGAAATGAAGTTGCAGAGCAAATCACCACCCCAAAATGTGGAGAGACAGACAAATTCAAGGAGACACAGCCAAAATCTGATTACCTGGGGCAGAAGCTACTGAAGCCATAATCTGGTAGAAAACTAATAATTTTGACAGTTTGCTGGAGATCAAATGTGGACTAGGTGGACTAGCCTACAAGTGATAAACTCATGCAAATGGCACATTTTCATGGGCTTTACCTCCAGAAGCTCCACCATGTTCTCATAAAGAGGATCCAAGAAAGATCATCTCTTAGTTCTGGCAGGGGTAGGGAGAAACTAATCAGTGTGAAGTGTACCCATGGCGTATTTCATAACAAAGGACTACTCTTCAGGAAAAATAACTTTGCCAGGGCCCTATCTCAGTTTGGAGAAGAGCATTTCTCCCACTCTACCTACCTCTAAATCTCCTATCTCATCTAACAACAACAAAAATAAGAATAATCAACAGAGGTCAAGGCCACAAGGAAATAGACTGGGAACACCATAGCCAGGGAAGGGAATGAAAATGGGGGATGGGGACGTTATATCACTGGATAAAACACTTGTGAAGATCATAGCCCCAAGACACAGGCTCACTAAAACACTAAGATATAATCAGATGATTAGAGAACACTCCCCCTTCCCCACACTTTACCACAGTAATAGGGCTCTAGTGAAATAACAGTAGGTTACAGGTGAAAAAGCTGCAAGATACAGACTCTTTTTGAGGAGGAGCACTTAGGGAAGCTCAAAATCAAGAAGGGAGACAAATACAAGGACACTAGAGGAATCTGAAGCCTCTGACACCTACAGCTACAGAAAACATTAAACATCCTAAGAGATTACTGTAAATCCTCATACTGAAGGTCTTATTTACCATAGTTCTTATTATCTAGAACAACAGATCTAGCTTTCAAAAAAAAAAAAATTTGTAAGACATGCCAGAATGCAATAATAAACACAGTCTAAAAAGACAAAGCAATTACTGGAACCAGACAGATATGACACAGATGTTGGAATTATCAAAAAGGGAATTTAAAGTAACTATGATTAATATATTAAGCACTCTAATAAAAAAAGTAGGCAACATGCAATAACAGATAGGTAATGTTAGCAGAGAGATGGAAACTCTAAGCAAGTAAACGGATGGAGAAAGACCTTGCAAATGGTAAGCATAAGAAGACTGGAGTCACTATATTAACATCAGCAAAAAACAGACACCAAGATAAAGAGAAATTATCAGAGAAAGAAAGAAACATTTCATAATGATAAAAGGGTGAAATCAATCATGTAACACTCATAAACATGTACATAGTTAATAACAAAGTTTCAAAATACATAAAAAAATCCACAGAGTTGAAGGGAAAAATAGGCAATTTCATAATCATAATTAACCATATTAGCACCCCTCTTAACAATTTAGAGATTAATAGACAAATAATTAATAAAGATATAGATAAATTCAACATTATTCATCTTAACCTAATTGATATTTGTAAAAGATGACTCCCAACAACCATATTATTTTCAATTACATATAGTATGTTCACTAAGATAGAGCATGTGCTGTGATCTAAAATAAGTGTCAGCAAGTTTCAAAGGACTGAAATAATACGGAATATATTCTCTGACCACAAAAGAACTTAATTAGAAAGCAAATAACTGCTGTAAACATCAAGGTGCATGTGCCCCTTCAAATCAGTTGTTTTTTTTTTCTTGTATCCTTTGGGTAAATACCTAGTAATGCAATTGTTGGGTCATAGGGGAGTTCTATTTTTAACTTTTTGAGGAAACTTCATACTGTTCTCCAGAGTGGTTGTACCAGCTTGCATTCCCACCGACAGTGTAAGAGGGTTCCCCTTTCTCCTCATCTTCACCAATACCTGTTTTTCCTGTATTGTTAATTTTAGCCATTCTTACAGATGTGAGGTGATATCTCATTGTAGTTTTGATTTGTATTCCCCTGATGATGAATGATATTAAGCATCTTTTCATGTGTCTGTTACCCATCTATGTCTTCTTTGGAGAAATGTCTGTTCATGTCTTCTGCCCATTTCTTAACTGGATTATTTATTTTTTTGGGTGTTGAGTTTGGTAAGTTCTTTATAAATTTTGGATACTAACCCTTTATCAGATATGTCATTTGCAAATAATTTCTCCCATTCTGTAGACTGCCTTTTAGTTTTGTTGATTGTTTCCTTTGCTTTGCGGAAGCTTTTTATCTCGATGAAGTCCCAATGTTTATAGCAGCATTATCAACAATAGTCAAACTGTGGAGACAGCCCAAATGTCCATCAACTGATGAATGGATAAAGATGTGGTGTACATATAATGGAACATTATTCAGCCATCAAAAAGAGTGAAATCTCGCCATTTGCAATGGCATGGATGGAACTAGAATGTATTATGCTAAGCAAAATAAATCAGAGAAAGAAATATCATATGATTTCACTCATGTGGAATTTAAGAAACAAAACAGACCAACATAGGGGAAAGAAAATAAAAAAAGAGAGGGACGCCTGGGCAGCTCAGTCGGTTGGGCATCTGCCTATGGCTCAGGTCATGATCCCAGTGTCCTGGGATCAAGTCCCATATTGGGCTCCTTGTTCAGCAGGGAGCCTGCTTTCCCTCTGCCTGCTGCTCCCCCTGCTTGTGCCCTCTCTCTCTCTCTCTCTCTGACAAATAAATAAATAAAATCCTTAGGGGAAAAAAAAGAAAAATAGAGAGAGGAAGTCAAACCATAAAACAGACTCTTAACCATAGAGAACAAACTGAGGGTTGCTGGAGGGGAGGTGGGCAGGGGGATGGACTAAATGGGTGATGGGTATTAAGGAGGGCACATGTGATAAGCACTGGGTGTTACATATAAGTGATAAATCACTAAATTCTACTCCTGAAACCAATATTACACTATATTCCAACTAACTAGAATTTAAATAAAAACTTGAAACTAAAAAAAAAGCAATTAACTAAATGATCTCATAAAAAACACACCAAACATTTGAAAATAAACAACATATTTCTAAAAAGTCTGTGGGTCCAAAAAGAAATCAGAGGGAAAACAGAAAATAGTTCAAACTGAATAATGAAAAATATGTCAAAATATATATCAGTGCTTAATGAGAAATTTATCTTTAAATATTATATTTAAGAAAAAAGGTATGAAATCAATGATCTAAGCTTCAAGCTTCCACTCAAGAATCTAAAAAGAAAAAAATTTTTAAAAAGAATCTAGAAAGAACAAAATGAAATTAAACAAAATTAAGAAAATGCAAGGGAATAGTAAAGGGCAGAAATCAACAAGATAGAAAACAAATAACATGAAAATTGACAAAGACAAATGTTGCTTCTTTAAAACAATAAGATTAAAAACCCTTTGCTAGAGTGATCAAGAAAATAAATTTGAGAGAAGACACAAATTACCAACATGAAGAATAAAAGGATTGTCCCTACAAATCCTACACACATTAAGAATATATGAGATTATGAACAATTTGTGCCAACAAATATGAAAATTTAGATATAACGAACAAATTCCTTCAAACAGTCAATATACCAAGATTGACACAAAAAGAAAAATAGAATAGCCTTATGTGTATTAAAGAAAGTTAATTTATTATCAAAAACTTTCTCACAAAGAAAGCTCCATGCCCAATTATTTCATTGGTAAATTCTATGTTTAAGGAAGAAATAACACCAATTGTACAAAAACTCAGAGAATAGACAAAACACTCCAATTTGTTTTATAAAGTCAGCATTATCCTAATAACAAAAGTTGACAATGTTTTTACAAAAATTATAAACAGTTCTAGTGAATACTAATAGCAAATTGAATCTAGCAATACAAAAAATTATATTTACCATGAAATATAAAGTAGGATTATAACATAAATGCAAGATTTGAAAATCAGTGTTATTCATATATTAACAGAATAAAAAAGAAAAATGATATCACTTCAAAGGATGCAGAAAAAGCACTTGAAATAATTCAATATCCATTACCACTCTTCAAAATAGGGATAGAGGGAACATAACTCAATATCATAAAAGCCATCTATGAAAAGCCCACAGTGAATATCATTCTCAATGGGGAAAAACTGAGAGTTTTTCCCTTAAGATCAGGAGCATGACAGAGATGTCCACTCTCACCACTACCGTTCAACACAGTACTAGAAGTCCTAGCCTCAGCAATCAGACAACAAAAAGAAATAAAAGGCATTTAAGTTGGCAAAGAAGAAGTCAAACTGTTGCTCATCGCAGATAACATGATACTTTATGTGGAAAACCCAAAAGGCCCCACCCCAAAATTGCTAGAACTCATACAGCGATTTAGCAACAAGGCAGGATACAAAATCAATGCACAAAAATCAGTGGCATTTCTCCACACTAACAATGTGACTGAAGAAAGAGAAATTAAGGAATCTATCCCATTTACAATTGTACCAAAAACCATAAGATACCTAGGATCCTTTACCAAAGAGGTAAAGGATCTATACTCTAGAAACTACAGAACACTTATGAAAGAAATTGAGGAAGACACAAGAGATGGAAAAACATTCCATGCTCATGAACTGGAAGAATAAATATTGTTGAAATGTCTATGTTATCCAGAGCAATCTACACATTCAATGCAATCCCTATCAAAATACCATCGACATTTTTCACAGAGCTGGAACAAACAATACTAAAATTTGTATAGAACCACAAAAGACCCCAAATCACCAGGGGAATGTTGAAAAGAAAACCAAAGCTGGGGGCATCACAATGCCTGACTTCAGGGTATATTACAAAGATGTGATCATTCATGATTTTAAAAGCAAAACAAACAAAAACATCTCAGGAAACTAAGAATAAAAGTCAGATTCCTCAATGTGATGAAGAATATCTTCTAAAATGTACAACTAAAGTCACACTTAATCGTGAACTATGAACACTTTCATGTAAGCTTAAGAAAAAGTCTAGGATACTGAATCTCACCACTTCTATTCAACATGATACTAGAGATTCCAGCTATTTCAATAAGGCAAAAAAGAAAATAAAGGCATAGTATCAGAAATGAAAAAGTAAAACTATCTCACTTCACAGATGACATGTTTGTTTACATAGGAAATCCTAAAGAATTTACAAAACAACTACCAGAATGAATAAGTAAACTATGCAAGGTCACAGGATACAAGATTAATTTACAAAAAAAAATGTACCTTTATATACTAACAATAAACAATTGAAAATAATTTAATAAAAATTTCATTTATAATAGCATCAAAAACCAAAATACTAGGAAATGAATTTAACAAAAGATATACAAGATTTGTACATAGAAAACTAAAACACACTTCTGAGAGAAACTGAAGAACTCATGGAGTTCTTGGAGTGATTAAATACATGAATAAATTGTCCACTATCCTCTAATTGATACATGGATTCCAGGCAATTGCAATCAAAATCCCACCACCCTTTTTGCAAAATCTGATAAGCTGATATTAAAATTCATGTGAGAAAGTAAAGAAGCTATCCAAAGCACTCTTACAAAAGAAAAACAAGTTTAAAGAACACTGCTACCTAACTTCAAGATACAGTGTAGGAGTGACGTCAGCAAAATGACTGCAGGAATTTCTAGTACTTGTGCTCCTCCAGAAACGTCAATATGAACAACTAACCGCACAGAATAATACCTTCACAAGAGCTAAGGATTTCAGGTAAAGTAACACCACTCGGGCGAAACAAAGAAATAAGGTGCCTTGAGGCAGGTAAGAAAGATTCACACTACATCCATCAGCCGTCCTCCTTCTCCCCCTCCCCCAGCCCAGGAGCCTAGGGCCAGAGACACCCTTCCAGTATGAGAAGCAGAATGAGGTGAGCTCCCAATTCAATGTAGACCCTAAAGCCAGCAGGCCCCAGCACGACCCCTGCCCTAAGTGGCTCCCCTGTGAGCTACTACGAACCCAGGCTCCAACCACCCCGTGGGAGCACCTGCCAGCAGCCACCGGCCAGGCAGTTCCTGAGCCCCCAGGTTCTCACAAACCCCAGCTCCCAGCCCACCCACTGCCAGCCAACTCCAGTGGGAACAGGCACTGGCGGCTCCTGGGACCCAAACTCCCCAGCTCACCTCAGTGCCAGGCAGCTCCCACAGCAGGGGTGGCTCCAAGAAGCGCGAGGTTCCTAGCGGAAGCCGGCTAACCCAAGTGCCTATCAGCCTAGCGCCCAATGGCTCCTGACCCAGGCGGGCCTCCGTAGTCCCAGGCTCCCATCAGCCCCCATGAATAGTGGCTGCAGGGAGGCACCCACCAACGCGGGCTTCCCGGCAGGCTCAGAGCTAAGCACACTGCCAGGGACCCAGGCTTTTCATTCATCCCAGCTCAGGCAAGCTTCCAGGACCCCAGACCTGCAGCCCACCCAGGGGCAGGGCACCCCCACGGACCCAACCTCCAGACTGGCACAATCACTCCCACTTTGTGTCTGGTAACGCTAGCCTCTGCTTTTTTTCTTTGTTCCAGCCGGCTCAGAACTCAGCTTTCCCGGTCTAGGTGAAGTGAAACCAAAGCAGCACCTCTGGATAGTGCTTTGGAAGCTGGAGAAGCCGGTGCTCCATCCATTCTTTATGTGTGTGATAGGTACATACAATGGAATATTATTCAGCCTGAAAAAAAGAAGGAAATCATGCCACTTGTGACAACACATGGATGAACCTGGAGGACATTGTGCCAAGTGAATAAGCCAATTACGGAAGGACAAATACTGCATGATTCCACTTATATCAGGTATCTAAAATAGTCAAACTCATAGAACCAGAAAATAGAATGGTGGTTGCTAGGGGCTGTGGGGTTGGTTAAATGAGAGGTTGCTTTGTTGTTCATTCGGTATAAAATTACAGTTCTAGAGCGCTGGTATACAACATATTGCCTTTACTTAAAACTGTATTGTACACTTCAAAATTTGATGAGTGTTGATCTAATGTTAGGTATTAGGTGTTCTCAACGGAAACAAAACAAAAACCAATGAGACTTTGGAGATGATGGATATGACTGTTATTTTGTGGTGATGTTTTCTCAGGTGTGTGCATATTTTCAAATTCACCAAATTGCATACATTAAATAAGTGCAGGGTTGGGGGCTGGTTTTGGTTTTTTGTTTGTTTGTTTGTTTTTGGTATATCAATTATAGCTCAGTGAAGATGTTTAAAATGAAGAAATAAAAATATTTAGAAATTTTATGGTAAAAAGTACTTCAGAAAATAGAGAAGAGGCATAGGAAATTTGGGGTAGTGGGGAGAGAGATACTATTTTAAATAGGTAGTTAGGGATGATTTCATTGAGAAATTTATACCAAGTAAAGTTTTCTAGCTCACTCTTCTGGCTTTTATAATATCTTGGTTTTTCTCCTTTATCATGGTTTCCCTCATGTTTTCTATATTATTCATTCTTAGCTTCCTTTGAAAGATCCTATTCTTCTGTTTACCCTTAAAAGTTAGTATTCCTCAGGTTTTGCCTTTAGGTCTTTTTTCATTCTGAATGCTTCCCCTAGATGATCTCCTATGTTCCTATGGTTTCAAATATAGACATGTATTTCTTAAACAAGACCATTTCCATGATCTCCTGGCCCATTATCCACTGAACTACTATACATTTCTATTTTTGTGGCTTACAAACTCTTCAAACTGAAAATATATATATATACAGACAGATAGATAGATAGATACACACACACACACATAATAAAAATAATTGCAACAATTTTCCTTCTAAATCTTCTCCCTATTCTGTATTGCTTTTCTTATAACTGCCAAAGGCCTGGAAGTCATTCTAAATTCTCCTCTGCTTCATTTCCAAAAATGAGACCAGAGACAGGGAGAATAGCTAACTGATTCTGTAAAGATCATAAGAACCTACCATGGACTAGCAGTAGTAGGAATGAAGAGGAAGAAACAGATTTGAAGAATTTATCAAGGTAGAATTGACAGATTTGTTACAGAGTGGCTTTGAGAGAGTTTGGGTTTGGGTAACTTGGTGGGTAGAGAATTGAGCATAGAAGAGGAAGAGCAGATTGAAAGTAGAAGATAAAATTGTTTTGAATGAATTATTCTTGAGATACCTGTCGGCGAAAGAGCCAGGTTAAAAAGTCCTGTAGTTTGCTAAATGCCTTGCTTTGGGTTAGCACAGAAATAGACTCTTGAGATAAGAATTCAAATGCAAATAGTGTATTTTGGAAGCAGTCCTGGAAAACACCAGAAGGTTAGTGGGAAAGTGAGGAAGGGAAAATAAGGAAACCTATAAAATGTGCTTTGTTGAGCCAGTCAAAACCACCAAAAGTGGGGAAATTCACTGGTAAATTCACTGGTAAAACTTTAGAAGATGGTATAGCACATACCATAGAGTTACCACAACCGACAGGTTAGGCACTGGGGTTGTTATCCACCAAATCTCCACCAGCACTGTTTGAGAGCCATTTCAGGAGTCATTAACTATCCCAGCAGCTCTGTGGCATTGCTAGCTTGTGTCATGCATAGAATGCTCATTCTCTTGCAACCCATACCCCCACCAAAAAAAGGCCCACATGTGGAGAGTAGTAGGTATATAGAGGATAAATGCCAAGGTGAAATGAGTGAGACAGTGATAGCATTTGCTATAATAAATATAAGAATCTGAAGTTCAGGAAAAGGTTTAACTAGACAGATAGATTTGGAGATCTTTGGTGTAGAGTTGGCCAAATTTATATCTCCAAAACCACGAATTTACTAAACTGGTCAAATAACATCTCCAAATGTCAACTGAGGAGAGAGAAAAGATATGAGCTAGTTACATCAGTAATCCAGAGGTCAAGGCAATGTCCCTTAGAAGATGGAAAACTGTGTTTAGGGGACAGGATCTAAAGAGGATATAAGGTCTACTTTGGAGGCAACATTAAAAAAGGAAAGAGAAAGGGAATTGCTAACAACTAGAGGAAAAAGGGAAATTTCCATGGTGATGTTGAGAGTGTCCAGGGAGAGTTATTTGCCCTCATAATAGGGAGCATATGCTGCTTGGGATAAAGCACTGGATTCACCCCTCAACGGAGCTCTGAGAAGGATACATATGCAATAGAGTTGGCATCACCAGAAAATCCAGTAGGAGCCCTCGTAGCAGAAGAATTCCATCAAAAGTGATGAAGTATGAGAGCAAGGCTAAACCAGTGATCTAACTGATCCCAAAATATGAGATTTATCCTCTAGTGACTGTAGTTGAGGGGAGAGATAATACTTCCTATGCATCATCCAGCAGTTGAGGATGCTAGAAGACGTTGTAGCTTCTGTTTATTGCATATCTCATGGTATGTGTTGATTTTTGTTTTTTTTTTTTTTAATTGATCCCTTGCAGTGTTCCTTAGTAGGGTACCCCAGTAGGGTACATTTTTTTAGTTTCTGGGAAGGAGCTTGAGCCAAAATATTAAGACCTCAAAAATATATTTGAGCAAGCCCCAATATAACCCAGATCCCAGATTCTGTAGCCATCTTTGACGAAAATGTCCCATTAGCAAATGTTTTGATCTGCTTAGAACTGGACATGGAAAGCCAATGGAAAAAGTATTTAATCTGGGTTTTCACTGTGTAAGTCTCCAAGAAATCCCTGATACCATTTCACATATCAAAGTAGTTCGCCAGGTTCAGACATCATCCCAACCCCAAAACAAGCTCCTGGTAATTTCAAATACTATGAATCCCAGACATGTGCAAATAGGGTGTATCAAAGAGCCAGCCACTACCATGGTAGTGAGAGTTATACAGTTGGAAGGAAATTGATCTTTATCCCATTTAAGTTGTAAATATCTTAAGCTTCGGTCTTTGCAATTTTTACTCCTTCCATCCAGTTCTTTAAAAAAAAAAAAAGTCTTTCTAAGATTAGTGTCAATTGGAAAGTATTTGTATATCCTGGCTGTTAAGATGGAAAGTGTGAATTTACAGAAACTCTAATATGTAGAGAGATGGTGGTAGGTTTAGTAGAGTGATGGAGGGGCAGTAGATGAGAGTGGGGTGCCTATGGGACAGAGCCAAGAAAATGAGACTCACAGACTGAGAGTCAATTATGCTCAGATTTCACAGTCTCTCCACCTATGTGCCAAAGGCAATGTGTTAGATGCTGGGTGAAGTCTCAGCCAGGAAAAGAGAGCCTAGTAATGTGTTGCTGTGTTTAGTAATGAGGCTGGTAAGCATTTGGCCTTTATTTAGTTTTGCTGGCACATGCAGATAACACTATACCAAGCCTAAACATAGTTCTAAGGTTAAATAATCTCTTGTCAATTTTGCATAATCACTTTGTAGGGAGGATATAGATCGAAATAAGCAACTGAAAATATAGACTTCTTTTTCCAGATCCCATCCTCACTCTCCAAAAATATGGTCCACTAACCTAGGAGAAGTGGAGATGAGGAAATTAAGTCACCTTCTTGATCTTATCCTTAGATTGAAGTTTGGGGACAAAATTCATAAACAAGTATTTAGTGAACAGTATTTTAAAGTTTTTTTTTTCTCCCTTGTCCTGCCTTTTTAAGAAAAACTATTAGATCTCTCTAAAGACTTGGGAAAGAGAAGCAGTTAATTAGAGCTACAGGGAACTGCTTGAGGTCTAAGCCAACTGGCTCAAATTGACCTGAGTGTGACTGGAAAGTTAGTTTGGCTCCTTCATGTTTTTGGTACTTTTATGGGCTTTATTTTGTTTTTCATTCAGAGTGATTTCATAAGCTCCAGAAAGTCAGTGCTGCTGGAAAAGACATGTGCTTATTTACTGCTTCCATTTTTCTAGAAGTGAGCTATTCCTCCTCACCACCCTACCCCAGCCACAGGCTTCAGTCTGCATCTCCATTGTTATCCCACATAGCTCCAGAGCCACCTGCTAGCCAATTCTGTGAGCTCACCTCTTGGTTCTCACACTGAGGTCTTGCTAACGCTTTGCCAAGTCTGGAATAATCAGAGCTGCTTTGGGGAGCTACTTCACTGGGTCACTGCTTTTCTAAAAATCAAAGTCCACAATGAAATATGGTGAGAGGTTAAGAAATAATATCCTATAGTCCCAAAACACATACCAGTGCCATTACACAACATTTATTTATGAAGCCCCTTTTGAACAATTATGGGATGGAGCCAAGGCAGGAGCTGTTGGAGAGAGCAAGCTGAGAACAAATGTTGGCAGTTTTCTTTTAAAGTCACAAAACTAAAAAAAAAAAAAAAAAAAAAAAAAGTCACAAAACTATCTAGAGCAGCAATAGCTAGTTTGATCATTGAATATATACCTCAAAGCAAATTGTTCTTTTTTCCCTATTTTTATATTAAATAATGGTATGCTCATTCTCATTACTATCTAGCTGTAATATTATACAACAACAAGAATGATGTTGATTCTCAGAAGTATTTTAGTATGCCTGAGTGGTGGGAACCTAAGAAGACAACAAGAACCCCTAAACCCAGCAGGTTATTCCCTTGGTTTAAAATTACCAAAAAAGAATTTCCTAAAGGCTATCTGCAAAGTAATCCATATATGGATAATAGAGGGACTTCCAGAAACCCATTTTATATATTACAATTAAAGTAACCAGTGTATGAGCTCAGGAGAAGATCCATATTATCATGTCTAAATTGTAGTCTCATCAGCTGTGTTATATCTTGTGTCATGAAAAATAAAGGTGCTAACATCCAGGAGTTGGTCAGCAGGGAAATTAGTGTAAAGGGTTAATATAAAGTAAGAGTCTGTTCTGTGTATTTCCAGCTGTGTCCAGAAAAGAGAAAGCTTGGACAAAGGACCCATATCCATTATTTTTGGTAGGTCTTCCTATAAGTGCATAGGGTAATGGCAACAGCCATTAAAATCTTCCAAAGTACTCACTTTTTTAAGTTCCATGCTTAAACTGATTCCATGCCTTTTGCAGGGAGGCAGGGGGAGATATGAAATAAGCACTGAGGGGTGGTGGTTCACTGTGGAGAGAATTGTTGAAAATGCTGAAAACAAGAGAAAGCAACAAGTCCAATACTCAAGATCAAGCAGAGGAGCAAGGCTCATAAACCAAAGAAGGGAGTCTAAACTAGTCTCTCAAAAATAATAGGACAGCCGTAAATAGAGACCATGCCCAATTAAAGAGCCAAAGACATGGAGCCCTGGGTAAGAATGACCTGTAAAAAATGGAGCAAGAGAAAAAAAAAAAAAACTGAGCAAGTGAGTAGAAGAAAGGACATGCAAAAATACTACTTTTGAGGCATATGATGCTGTCTGAACTGGTTTTTAAATATTCTCTGTAGCTGGATGTGAGGAAAATATGCAGGATCTTATCATGAAGGGCTGAGAGTGCCTAAATAAGGAGTTTTAATTTTATTTTAAAAGATGGCTAATTGAACATAACAATAAAAAAAGTTTTAAAATAAAAAAAGATATGAGGAGATACTGAGGGATTTTAATTTTTGAAATGACATTAGCCAATGAGTAGAATGTCAATAAGCAGAAATGAAATAAACAAAAATAAAAGTTATATATCTGAATAAGTGAATACATTTAAAGTTATTATGATCATTTAGTAACAAAGCAAGTGCAAAGAAAAAAACCAATAGAAAAATACTATTCTCTAGTTACTCAGCTAGATTTTTAATTTACTCAGGATGTAATGTAATGAGAAATGAACTGACCAGACCACCTCCAACTCTGGATATGAGAACAGTTCCATCTTAGAGCAAAAAGTTCATTGGTAAAAGTTATATCAGAACTTTATTATTCATCACATGTCTACTTCTTGCTCTTCTCCTTCAGAGTCATCATTGATTAGTGAGGCCAAATCCTTTCACTAATTACCCTCATGTTCCAATAGAATATTGTGATTCATGGCCTGTCTCATAATCAAGGAAGAAAAACAATGAAGAGAAATGATTCATCCAAATTGTTTCTTAAAAGGTATAATTTGGAAGAGGCTCTGACTTTTTGGGGGGATTCGATGTCTACACCCTGCCATTCCTGTTTACCTCCAAGCTGCTGGCTAAGAGACATGCACAAGAACCAAACCACCTAGCAATTGCCAGCTCCTGTTTTACTGCTCCATAAAGCAGGCATTGAAAAGACAGGGTGGAACCTGCTTCTAGATTTTGAGGGACAGTAACCCAACATACTTATAAAATGCCATTTTCCGAACAATCAGATAGGTTATTCCTCTCCTAGTGGGAGGAGACAGTGGGGAGAGGTGGAGAAGAAGCAGATATCCTTATTCCTCTATTTTTCCCTAAAGGCATGGGAAAGAGAGGACCCCTTTCTGTGGAAATGTGAAGAGGTAGAAAGACATAGCCTCCTTTCTCAACAGTGATCAGCTTCAGTAAGACACAGTTTTACTTCAGAGGAGAAATAATGACTGGCAAAATAATACTTGTCTAAGAATATTGATTATGTCTAAGCAGGAAGTTGTTAAATATCTAATGAGTCCTGCACTGTTTACAATGACTTTAAAAAAAAAAACTAACAGGAAAGATGGGATACACTGAACTAGATTTGTAAGTGCCATGAAAAATTTTTAGGAGTCTCTGTTCCATTCACATGTTTTCACAACTCGTCAGAAAATATACTTTCTGATGAAATATTTATTTTGGAAAATGAGAAACTTGGGGAAAATAATTTACAACCATTTTATCTTTTTACAATGTAGACATACTACTTTAGATTTTACTGTGTAAAAAGTAGACAATCCGTGGGTATAAAAAGCTAAAGGGCGTATGCATGTGTATGTAATCATCTAAGTAAATCATGCTTCAAACTACTTTTTACCTTAAACAGTTTAGATAATTCAGGAATAATGGTTATAATTATTTCAGTTTTTCAGTTGACTTTATAAAAATGGTTCTACTGATAAATGACTTTCTCCTTAGGCAAGATTATTCATGAATTGCCACTGAAACAACTCTATCCCACCTCCTCATAACTAATAGCACACATTTATAAAACTGATTAGAAAGGAGAATACAGTCTATGGCATTAGAACAACGTTTTCCTCTGCATGAGGAAAATTGTCCCACTAAAGGAATCAAACTGGACTGAATGAGGATCAGACCTAGACTCATTAACACCATATTTTAACCTAGGAGAGTAAACGGCTTAATACAAACTTAAGAATTGTGCTTGAGAGGATTCATATCAGAACTTTGTCAGTGATGGGATATTTTTTTCCTAAGTTCTATTCAATATCTACATGGTTATAGTACATGAAATAGCTCAAATGTTTTAGTCTCATCCTGTTCAGTTTAGTCAAATTGATTTTGCCATAACTTAAACATGATTATATGATTATATCTCTTGGTGATCCAATCCAGTCTCATTCTTTTAAATATTACCTGTTTGTTGTCCACTCCCAAACACACATCTCCAGCCTAGACCTTTCCCCTGAACTCCAAACTCATATAGGCAAGCACCTACTTAACATCTATTCTTGAATGAATAATAGACACTCCTCTCCAAACTCAGTACATCTTCTCCCCAAACTTGTTCTATCTTTAGCCATACCCAAGTAGATAGAAAATTATCCTCCTAGCAGCTGAGGCCAAAAAACAAAGAGTCATCTTTGACTCTTCTTTTTCTTTTATGTCCGACTTTCAGCTAATCAAATCCCTGTTGGTTACACCTCCAAAATATATCCAGGATCTTACCACTTCTCATCACTGTAATTGCTGTCACCTGGTTGAGGCTTCCATAATCTCTTGCCTAAATTATTGCAGGAGCCTTTACTTGGTGTTCCTTCAGGTCACATTTTGCTCAAATTCTGCATGAGCTCCCTGTTTAACTCAGAATGAAAGCCAAATTTATCACTGATTTTAATTGGGGGAGGGGAATTGTTTTACTTTCTTCCACTGACTAAAATAACTAAAATACTATCACCTTCATGTTTGGTACCTGACAGTTTTCAGTTCCCCTCAGCACTATGTGCATTTTCACAAAGTCATGGTCAAAATAAAAGAAAGATGGTAGGCAAGAAGAAAGCCTTTTCCCCACATTCTAGGAGACTTCATGAAGCATTCTGTGTATGTAAATATCATTGTACTTTATAGACCAAGAAGTGTAATTTTTGTGTATCATTCTCACTAATGTGACAGTTCCTACAGGGTGGAGCCTATTTTCTTTATCTTTTCTATCTCCAGTATCTGACACATATGACACACAGTAAAAGCTTGCTAAATAATGGACAAATTAATAAACAGTTAATTGGAGGCAGAGTAACAGGGAGAAAAGATCATAACATTTGAAGTTAGAGTTAGTTTGAGTTTTTGTTCTATGTAATAACAGCTCCTTGCTCAAGAGGAGGTACTTTGATTTGGATTTGACACCAAAAGCAAAAACAACAAAAGCAAAAATAAACATGGGACTATGTCAAACTACAAGATTTCTGAAAAGCAAAGGAAACCATCAGCAAAATGAAAAGGCAATGTACAGAATGGGAGAAAATATCTGGAAACCACATATTCAAGTAGAGGTTAATATCCAAAATATATAAGGAATTCATATAACTCAATAGCAAAAAAATAAATAACCCAATTAAAAATGGGCAAAGTACCCGAAAGGACATTTTTCCAAAGAAGACAATAAACAGTCAAGAGGTACATGGAAAGATGCTCAACATCACTAATCATCAAGGAAACGCAAATCAAAACCACAGTGAGAGATCACCTCATACCTGTTAGGATGTCTGTTATCAAAAAGACAAGAAATCAAGAGATAACAAATTCTGGCAAGAATGTAGAGAAAATGAACCCTTAGGCACTGCTGGTGGGAATGTAAATTGGTACAGCCACTATGGAAAATGGTATGAAGATTCCTCAAGAAATTAAAACTAGAATTATGATATGATCCAGGAATCCCAGTTCTGGGTATATGTCCAAAGGACAAGAAATCATTATCTTGAAGAGATTTTTGTATTTCCATGTTCACTGCAGCATCATTCACAGTAACCAAGGTATGGAAACAACCTAAGTGTCCATCAATGGATGAATGGTTATATATGTACATAATAGAATATAATTTGGCCTTTGAAAAAGAAGGAAATTCTGTCATTTCTAACAACATAGATGAACCTGGAGAGCAATGTGCTAAGTGAAATAAGCCAGAGAGACAACAACAAATACTGCGTGGTGTTACTCACATGCGGAACCTAAGAAAAGTTGAACTCATGGAACAGAAAGTAGAAAATGGTTACCTAGGGCTGGGGGTCAGGAGAAATAAGGAGAGGATAGTTAAAGGGTACAAACTTTCAGTTACAGGTATCCTCTGCTTTGCAGAAGTTCACATTTCACCACTTCACTTTTAGGAAAGACCTACATTACTATCTGTTTTCTGCTAACTGAAAGAAATCTGAGGGAGATTTTTGCTTTTACCAAAAACAGCAAAAAATGAAAATAGAATTCAGCATTCGTTTAGCAGCCTGCCATTTTAGAGGCAGCAAGCACCTTGAACAGTCAGAGTGGCCCCACCATTGCTTCTTCCCCAAGAAACTATACTCATCATCTCAGCATCAAGCCTCCATAGTTATGAACTGTGTCTGTGAGCATTTGTGCTTTACCTCAATTTATTTTGTGCATCCATTAGCAAGATGTGTCCTACAGTATCAGAAAAAAAGAAAAAGTCTAAAGGAGGTTATTTTTGGGAGTCTGGGAATGCTCAAAAATGTTTGATATAAATTAATGGCGGTTGCTTCTTCGCTACTCCATTTCAGCTTACAAAAGATTTCATAGGAATGCTCTACTTTTGGAAAGCAGGGAGAAGCTCTATAATGTGGATAAGGTTTACAGATCAAATGTATAATATGGCGACTATAGTTAATAATCCTGTATTGCATAATTGAAATCTGTGGAAAGTGTAAAATTTAGACATTCTCAACAAGAAAAAAGGATAAATATATGAAGTGATGATGCTTAATTAACTCAACTACGGGAATCTTTTCATGATGTATACATATATCAAATCACATTGTACACTAAATGTCGTAGTTTTATTTGGCAGTTATACCTCAGTAAAGCTGAAAAAAATTTTCTGTTTAAGGAAAAAAAAAGAAAAATATAACACTGATCTTTGCTTATTGATATTAAATGGTATATATGGTATGCATCAAATAATCAAGTTGAAGAACAAACTACATATATAGAATTTTCACATTTTTTAAATTGTATATAATTTTCCTTCAAATACTTTTGTTTGAAATTTTTTATAAATATGCTACCTTTGTAATTTAAAAATTACTGTTTTTTTAGAGAAAGGACTATATAAATATAAATTCTATAATTATGAGAGTATGTACAAGTATGATTTTCATAGTTTTTTTACATTTATCAACTAGTTTATAACCTGTGAAATCAGAGAGAGAATTTCTACTGTTTTTGTGTCATACACTTGTATTGTATATAGCAAACATGGTCAAAAAAATTCTTGTTGGAGGAAAAATAATCCAGTATTCTAGTGGCAAATTGGAGAATGGATGTAGTTAATCCTGGTATGTTTTCTTACCCTTTCACATTGACGGGAAAAAATGTATATACATATACACACACACAAACACACACACAGTGGATAATTTGGAGGATTCTGGATATGTATACAACACAATTTAGTCAAATTATCAGATGCAGTAGAGAGAATTCTTGGGTTGGGAAAATCATAGATTACTCAATTTGGTCAAAATCAGTTTTCAGACCAGAATCTTACGGGAAATGAGGATAGATGAAATGAAAATTAGTTGATGGAGAACTTTAAAGATGACAGAGCAGTAGGGGCCCCAAAAAGTTGTATTAGTTGTGTTACTGTCAAAGTTTCTAGTATGAAAAATGTAACTAGTATGGTCACCAGCAGTTAAGAGTAAATACCCATTTGGGAATTGACAGAATATCCTTATGGCTGTGGTTTACATGAGACCTTTATGGCTCACTTGAACCTCTAAAGAAAAGCTGAGTTGATGAATGGAGGACCAACATGGTTCTAGAAAACTAAACCTGGCAGTAGCACACACAGCCTGTGACCCTAAACCCTTGACCAAGATACAGCTATCTGTGGACTAACAAATTAACTTACAAAATAAACAATTTTTAAGATATAACCCACAAGAGGGGTGCCTGGGGTGGCTCAGTCAGTTAAGTGGCTGACTCTTGGTTTCAGCTCAGGTCATGAGCTCATGGATCATTAGATTGAGCCCTGCATCAGGCTCCACAGTCAGCAGGGAATCTGCTTGAAGATTCTCTCCCTCTGCCCTCCCCCCACTCACTCTCTCTCTTTCTCTGTCTCTAAAACTAAATAAATCTTATTTTAAACAACAAAAAGATATAACCCACGAGAGCCATTCATGTCCATAAGCTATTGAGCTTATTTTCTAAAGTCCTGATGAGCAAAGCTCTAGAGGAAAAAAAGTCTTCCAGAAACTTCTGGCTGGAGATCTAAGCCTACAAAATCAACATGCAGTGAGAGTAGAAGCAGGGGAGGAAGTGCAGGATTATTTTTTAATCACAAGAATGATGAACTTGAAATTGCAGGCATACACTCCCCAACAAATCAGCAATTGAGTGATCTGTATCAAAGGCTTGTTAGTGCAAAACATTGAGTCATTTCCCAGGAGGAGCATGAAGCTAAACTCAGAGCCCAGGATTTTGCCAGGGAGACTACATTAAAACTGAAATTACAAATAGAAAAAATAGAAAGAAAATGGACAAAAAGACCAAGAGCACAAACTTGAGATGGTGCATAAATGACAAAAGTAAAAAAAAAAAAATTAAGAATTCAGAAGTAGAAAAGGTGGGAAAAAACATGAAGCTAAGAAGGAATCATAAAACTAAGCAGAGAATATTTTTGTATAAATACATCAGCAGCTTTGAACTTCTAAGTTACTTTAGAATGGATAAAACAGGAGACAGCTAGTTCTTACACTGATATGAATATCATTTATATGATATAAATATACTGGCAATTTGGCTACTTGTAGGTAATTCATATATACAAATAAATGTAGCATAGATCAGATGTGATCATGAATGTCTGAGAACACAATTGTTTTCATAATTCTTACATAATTAACTACCAATTAGTGTAAATAGGGAAGTATTGAGGTGTAGTATATATACATGTGCATGAAGAGATGAAATGATATATGTAAAAAAATACTTAGCCATGTAAAGCACTTCACCTTGAGAAGAGTAATGACCTACATTAAGGGAAAGAGTCAGGATGACCTCATATGGAAGAAACAGGAGAATAAATACTCTGACTTGATTTTCTTTCCAATCTCAGAGCTACGGTTCCCCACCAGGTGATGGCAATGAAACCAGTGAGTGAGGGAGCTCTTGGGTGTAAATTCCAGGCTCCTGGGGCACAGAGCTAAGTAGAGAAGGGTGGAGAGGGGATCTAGAGGTGCAAACAGAAGTAGCACACTGACTTTAATGGAAATGTTTCAGATTTTCTTTTTTAAGTAAAATATTTGATGTAGTTTGGTGTGGATACTTTTATCAGGTTAGGAAAGTTCCCTTCCAATCCTAGTTATCATAAAGTTGAATTTTTAGTCCTTTTTCTACATAAATTGAGATAATTCTGTGGTTTCCTCCTTTAATCTGTTACTTTTTTTTATCTAAACTGGTATGTTTTCTGATGTGAACAGACTTTACATTTCATAGATTAAATACTACTCGGTATCAATGTATTATGTTGTATATAAAGAATGATTTATTTTGCTGATTATTTCCTTTAGAACTTTTGAATATCCATGTTTGTAAGTCAGAATGAGCTATAATTTTATTTTCTTGAAGTTTCCTTGACTGTATTTTCTGTCGACTTGTTTATCTACTGAAATGTTATATAGATAAGAATTGTGATTTTTCTAAACGGTTGGTGAAATTATTTATAAAGCCTCTGAATATAATGCTTTATTTAAGGAGAGTGTTTTTGAATTAAATTGATTAATTTGTCTTTAATGATTGCTCCATCATTAAGGTTTTGTCGTTCTTCATAAATCAATTTTGTTAAATTATATTTTCTGTAAATTGGTTTCATCCACATTTTATAAATTATGAATATGTAGTATTTGTAGTATTATGTATTTTTTAAATTATTAACATTATCTACTTCATGTGTGATATTGCCCTACTCATTCTTTTTTTTTTTACCATGATAAATCATCCATGAATTTTTTTTGGTTAACAATTCCACTCGAAAGTTTATCAGAATAGTAAAAGAAGTTCCCTATATCCTTCTTCCAGAGACCCCACTCAAGTTTTCCCAATTGTTTCAGTAGTTCCTTTATAGCAAAGGAGTCAACCCAGGATCACATGTTACTCCATTTGTCATGTTTTTCTAGTATCATTCAATCTGAAACATTCATCATTTTTTCTTTGAAGGTCTATTATGATTTTCATAACCTTGGCATTTTTTTATTTACTTTCTTATTTTTATTTTTTTCTTCAATTTTTTATTTAAATTCTGGTTAGTTAACATATAGTGTAATATTAGTTTCAGGAGTATAAATTAGTGATTCATCACTTACACAGACCCAGTGCTCATCATAAGTACCCTCCTTAATACCCATCACCCATTTAGCCCATCCTCCCACCCACCTCCCCCTCCCACCAACCCTCAGTTTGTTCTCTATAGTTACCAGTCTCTTATGGTTTGCCTCCCTCCCTCTCTCTTTTTTTCCCCTCCCTCATGTTGATCTTAAATTCCACACATGAGTGAAATAATATTGTATCTGTCTCTCTGACTGACTTATTTTGCTTGCCATAATACTATTTAGCCCTACTCATTCTTAATATTATTTTTATCTTTTGAGGCTTGTCTCTTTTGTTTGTTTAAAGTATCAGCTTTTATTTTTCTGGATCACCTCTACTGTTTATTTGTTGTCTGTTGCATTGCAGTTTTTCTTTTATCCTTATCATTTTCTTCTTTCCACTGTTTTGTTTTCATTCTATCATTCTTTTACTTACCTTCATGAGTTAAGCAGTTTATTAATTTTCAGTGTTTTGTTTTAAGGTGTTTTGTTTTCTAATATATGCTTTTAGGACTATACATCCCCCCTCCAAATACTATTTTAAGTATGTCCCACAAGTTCCAGTAAGTAATGCTCTCACTGTCATTTAACTTCTAAATATTTTTTAATTCACTATGATTTTTTATTCTTTATGAATTATTTAGAAGTGCGATTCTTTTAAGTTTCCCTCTTGATTTTTTCAACACACCATTTTTGGGGTATCTTTTCATTGATTTCTAATTTTATTGCACACTCATCAAAAAATGTGTGGAATTTCAAGATACTTCCTTTGTGGATTATTATGTGGTAAAATTTTATAAAAAATGTAATTTTGAAAGAAATGTGTGATCTCTATTCCTTGGGTAAAGAATTTATATCCAGCTTGTAAATCATGTTATGGAAATTTGATCAGAGAGAGACATATGATAATTTCCCTCTATTAATTTTATGATTTCCATATTTTAATCAATTCTCATCTATATGTGTCAATGCTTTTTTAGATGCACATATGCTCATAATTAATTTTAGTTGGTGGATGTTCCATTTTATCATTATGTAATGTCCCCCTTTAACCTTATTAGTACTTTTTGTCTCAAGTTCCTTTTCTTCCGATTTTAATATAACCAGTATTGATCAGCCTTATCTCGGTGGAGAGTGAATATGGAATGATTTTATCTTTCCCAATCCCCCCATCTGTCTTTTAGTAACATATTGGGCAGAACCCACAGCTTTTCAGTCATTTACAGCCATTAAAAATTTAGTCCAGTCTAGTAAAAAAAAACTCCAATCTCCTAACTTCAGTCTCATCTCATCCCTATCCCCTAGTTTCATAATACCTTTCCAATCCAGATCCCTCAACCACAGCCTAAAAGTTCCTCCACATAAACAATTTCTCATCCAAATCAGTGTTGAAATTTATTTTAAAGTAAAAATTGAAATAAATAAGGGGCGCCTGGGTGGCTCAGTTGTTAAGCGTCTGCCTTCGGCTCCGGTCATGATCTCAGGGTCCTGGGATCGAGCCCCGCATCGGGCTCCCTGCTCCGCGGGGAGCCTGCTTCTCCCTCTCCCACTCCCCCTGCTTGTGTTCCCTCTCTCGCTGCTCTCTCTCTCAAATAAATAAATAAAATTTTAAAAAAATTGAAATAAATAAAAATCACCATATCTTTGCACAGAAATGAATAACAAAATGGGAAAGAAAATGAGAAAACCTTATTAAAATTACTATCAATTCTGACTCTCAAACAAGTTTACCTTAAAATATCTAGAGCTAGGAATCCTGGAGGGAGAAGAATGAGAATGGGGGAAAAATAAATGTTTGAAAAAATAATGGCTAAGATAAAAAACGCTCAACAAAATATTAGCAAACTGGATTAAGCAATAAATTAAAAGGATCATTCAACATGATCAAGTGAGATTTCTTCTAGGGATGCAAGGATGGCTCAGTATTTGCGAATCAATCAATGTGATACACTACATCAACAAAATGAAGGATAAAAATCATATATAATCACAATGGAGCCAGAAAAAAGCATTTGACAAAATTCAACATCTGTTCATGATAAAAACTCTCAACAAAGTGGGTTTAGAGGGAACAAACCTCAATATAATAAGGGCCATATATGGGGTGGGGAAGAGCAAGATGGGGGAAGAGTAGGAGATCTGGATTTCGTCTCATTCCAGGAATTAAGGTGGATAGGGATCAAACCATTCTGAACACCTACGAACTCAACAGGAGATCAAAGAAAAGAATGGCAGCAATTCTCTGAACAGAAAAGCGACCACATTCTGGAAGGTAGGACGTGTGGAGAAGTGAATCCAAGGTGATATTCAGGAGGATAGACGGCGGGGGAGGGGGCCTCCGTCAGCCGCTTCCGGCCAGTGATAGAGCAGCTGAGCACAAAACCGGAACTTTTAGAAGTTTGCTCCACTGAGGGACGTCACTCCAGTGGCTAAGCGGGGGGTGGAACCCTCTCTGGGACAGTGTGGTCTCAGGACCCTCAGGGTCACAGAAAGACCGGGGGTGCCTGAGTGTGGCAGAGCTCCCAGGTATCAGAGCAGGGAAGCCAGCTGCAGAGACAGAGCTGAGGAGTGGGCTCTCAGCTTGGGGTTGCCATAAACTGTGACACAGCACAGTTGGGCCACTGCTCTTCCAGCAGGGACCCAACAAGCAGCAGATCCAGGCAGACTCCCCTTCCCTGGGAGGAGCAGCACGGGAGCACACCAGAGGGATCTGCTGGGTTTGGAGACTCCACACAGGGTTGTGTGCCAGAGACAGAAATGCTTGGTCACAGGCCAGGTGAGCACGGAGTGCGGCCAGAGACCAGGGAGACAGGAGTGATTGATGGGTTTTCTCTGGCGGTGCACTAAGGAGTAGGGCCCCTAGTTCTCGGCTCCTCAGGGGCAGAGATTGGGAGGCTGCCATTTTCACTTTCATCCTCCAAGGCTGTACGGAAAGCTTGCAGGGAACAAAAGCTCCTGAGAGCAAACCTGAACCCATTACTTAGCCTAGACCTGGCAAGGGCGGGGCGATTCCGCCTCTGGCAAAGATATTTGGGAACCACGGCAACAGGCCCCTCCCCCAGAAGATCAGCAAGAACAGCCACGCAAGATCAAGTTTACCAATCAATGAGAATGACAGAACTTCAACGCTAGGGGAATACCGCATATAGAATTCATGTTTTTTTCCCCATGATTCTTTAGTCTTTCAAAGTTAATTTTTTTAACTGTCATTTTTATTTTTTGAATTTTTCTTTTTCCCTTTTTCAACCAGCATCTTATCAATCCCTTTTTTTAAAAAATCGTTTTTATATTTCATTTTTAGAGTCATATTCTATCCCTTCATAGTAGTTACCCTTATTTTTGGTATATATATATATATATATATATATATATATATATATATATGTTGCTCTCTTTAAAATTTTGGGATACAGTTTCTTCTAACAGATCAAAATTTACCCTAAATCTCTAGGGTATGGCTTTGTTCTAGTCTCCTGCCTGATCACATTCTCTCCCTTTTTTTTTTAAATCCTCTTCTTTTTTCAACCAACTTATCATTCCTTTTATAAAATCTTTATAATTTTCATCTTTACATTCATATTCCACCCCTTCATCATATTAACCCTTATTTTTGTACATATATAAGTTTTTCTTTCTTTAAAAGTTTGGGAGGCATGTTCTTCTAACAGACCAAAATGCATCCAAAATCTAGTGTGTGGCACTGATCTATGCACCAACCAGATCATATTTGATCATATTCTGTTATCTTTGTTTTGTTTGGTTTTTCTTTGTTTTTATCTTTTTCTTTCTCTTTTTTTTTCTTTTTTCTTTCTTTCCCTTTTTTTTTCCTGTTTCAGTTCTCTTCTGATTTGTTTAGTGTATATTTTCTGGGGACGTTGTTACCCTGTTAGCATTTTCTTCTCTCATTCATCTATTCTCCTCTGGTCAAAATGACAAGATGGGAAAAAACACCTCAACAAAAAAAACAAGAGGCAGTACCGACTGCTAGGGACCTAATCACTATGGACATTAGTATGATGTTGGAACTAGAGTTCAGAATGATGATTTTAAGGATACTAGCTGGCCTTGGAAAAGCATGGAAGTTAGTAGAGAAACCCTTTCTGGAGAAATAAAAGAACTAAAATCTAACCAAGTCAAAATCAAAAAGGCTATTAATGAGGTGCAATCAAAAATGGAGGCTCTAACTGCTAGGATAAATGAGGCAGAAGAGAGAACCAGCGATATAGAAGACCAAATGATGGAAAATAAAGAAGCTGAGAAAAAGAGAAATAAACAACTACTGCATCACAAGGGCAGAATTCAAGAGATAAGGGATACCATAAGACGAAACAATATTAGAATAAATGGGATCCCAGAAGAAGAAGAAAGAGAGAGAGGGGCAGAAGGTATATTGGAGCAAATCATAGCAGGGAACTTCCCAAATTTGGGGAAGGAAACAGGCATCAAAGTCAAGTAGGCACAGAGAACCCTCTCAAAATCAATAAAAATAGGTCAACACCTCGACATCTAATAGTAAAACATACAAGTCTCAGGAACAAGGAGAAAATCCTGAAAACAGCTCGGGAGAAGAGATATGTAACCTAAAAGGGTAGAAACATTAGATTGCCAACAGACCTATCCACAGAGACCTGGCAGGCCAGAAAGGACTGACGTGATACATTCAGAGCATTGATGAGAAAAATATACAACCATGAATACTATATCCAGCTAGGCTGTCATTGAAAAAAGAAGAAGAGATAAAAAGCTTCCAGGACAAACAAAAATTAAAGGAATTTGAAAACACAAAACCAGCCCTACAAGAAATATTGCAAGGGGTCCTCTAAGCAAAGAGAGAGCCTAAAAGCAACATAGACCAGAAAGGAACACAGACAATATACAGTAACAGTCACCTTACAGGCAATACAAAGGCACTGAGTTCATATCTTTCAATAGTTACCCTGAATGTAAATGGGCTAAATGCCCCAATCAAAGACACAGGCTATCAGATTGGATAAAAAAAACAAGACCCATCGATATGCTGTCTGCAAGAGACTCATTTTAGACCCAAAGACACCCCCAGATTGAAAGTGAGGGGATGGAAAACCATTGACCATGCTAATAGACACCAAAAGAAAGCTAGGGTGGCAATCCTTATATCAGACAAATTAGATTTTAAACCAAAGACTGTAATAAGACATGAGGAAGGACACTATATCCTACTTAAAGGGTCTATCCAACAAGAAGATCTAACAATTGTAAATATCTATGCCCCGAACATGGGAGCAGCCAATTATATAAGGCAATTAATAACAAAACCAAAGAAACACATTGACAACAATACAATAATAGTGGGGGACTTTAACACCACCCTCACTGAAATGGACAGATCATCTAAGCAAAAGATCAACAAGGAAATAAAGACTTTAAATGACACACTGGACCAAGTGGACTTCACAGACATATTCAGAACATTCCATCCCAAAGCAACAGAATACACATTCTTCTCTAGTGCCCATGGAACATTCTCCAGAATTGATCACATCCTAGGTCACAAATCAGGTCTCAACTGGTACCAAAAGATTGGGATTATTCCCTGCATATTTTCGGACCACAATGCTTTGAAACTAGAACTCAATCACAAGAGGAAAGTCGGAAAGAACTCAAATTCATGGAGGCTAAAGAACATCCTACTAAAGAATGAATGGATCAACCAGGAAATTAAAGAAGAATTAAAAAAATTCATGGAAACCAATGAAAATGAAAACACAACTGTTCAAAATCTTTGGGATGCAGCAAAGGCAGTCCTGAGAGGAAAGTATAGAGCAATACAAGCCTTTCTCAAGAAACAAGAAAGGTCTCAAAAACACAACCTAACCCTACACCTAAAGGAGCTGGAGAAAGAACAGCAAATAAAGCCTAAACCTAGCAGGAGAAGAGAAATAATAAAGATCAGGGCAGAAATCAATGAAATAGAAACCAAAAGAACAGTAGAACAGATCAACGAACTAGGAGCTGGTTCTTTAAAAGAATTAACAAGATTGATAAACCCCTGGCCAGACTTATCAAAAAGAAAAGAGACATGACCCAAATCCACAAAATGATGAATGAAAGAGGAGAGATCACAACCAACACCAAAGAAATACAAACAATTATAAGAACATATTATGAGAAACTCTATGCCAGCAAATTAGATAACCTGGAAGAAATGGGTGCATTCCTAGAGATGTATCAACTACCAAAATTGAACCAGGAATAAATAGAAAACGTGAACAGACCTATAACCACTAAGGCAATTGAAGCAGTCATCAAAAATCTCCCAACAAACAAAAGCCCAGGGCCAGATGGCTTCCCAGGGGAATTCTATCAGACATTTAAAGAAGAATTAATACCTATTCTCCTGAAACTGTTCCAAAAAATTCAAATGGAAGGAAAACTTCCAAACTCATTTTATGAGGCCAGCATTACCTTGATCCCAAAATCAGACAAAGACCCCATCAAAAGGAGAATTACAGACCAATATCCTTGATGAACATGGATGCAAAAATTCTCACCAAAACACTAGCCAATAGGATCCAACAGTACATTAAAAAGATTATTCGCCACGACCAAGTGAGATTTATCCCTGGGCTGCAAGGCTTGTTCAACATCCGCAAATCAATCAACGTGATACAATACATTAACAAAAGAAAGAACAAGAATCATATGATCCTCTCAATAGATGCAGAAAAAGCATTTGACAAAGTACAGCATCCTTTCTTGATCAAAGCTCTTCAGAGTATAGGGATAGAGGGTACATACCTCAATATCATAAAAGCCATCTATGAAAAACCTACAGCAAATATCATTCTCAATGGGGAAAAGCTCTCACCTTTTCAGGAACGCGGCAGGGATGTCCACTCTCACCACTGCTATTCAACATAGTATTAGAAGTCCTAGCACAGCAATCAGACAACAAAAAGAAATCAAAGGCATCCAAATCGGCAAAGAGGAAGTCAAACTCTCACTCTTTGCAGATGATATGGTACTGTATGTGGAAAACCCAAAAGACTCCACCCCAAAACTGCTAGAACTCATACAGGAATTCAGTCAAGTAGCAGGCTATAAAATCAATGCACAGAAATCAGTGGCATTCCTATACACCAACAACAAGACAGAAGATAGACAAATCAAGGAGTCGATCCCATTTACAATTGCACCCAAAACCATAAGATACCTAGGAATAAATCTAACCAAAGAGGCAAAGGATCTGTACTCAGAAAACTATAAAATACTCATGAAAGAAATTGAGGAAGACACAAAGAAATGGAAAAACGTTCCATGCTCATGGATTGGAAGAACAAACATGGTGAAGATGTCAGTGCTACCTAGAGCAATCTACACATTCAATGCAATCCCCATCAAAATACCATCCACCTTTTTCAAAGAAATGGAACAAATAATCCTAAAATTTGTATGGAACCAGAAAAGACCCCGAATAGCCAGAGGAATGTTGAAAAAGAAAAGCAATGCTGGCAGCATCTACAATTCCGGACTTCCAGCTCTATTACAAAGCTGTCATCATCAAGACAGTGTGGTACTGACACAAAAACAGGCACATAGATCAATGGAACAGAAATGAGAGCCCAGAAATGGACCCTCAACTCTATGGTCAACTAATCTTTGACAAAGCAGGAAAGAATGTCCAATGGACATAAGACAGTCTCTTCAACAAATGGTGTTGGGAAAATTGGACAGCCACATGCAGAAGAATGAAACTGGACCATTTCCTTACACCACACACAAAAATAGACTCCAAATGGTTGAAAGACCTAAATGTGAGACAGGAGTCCATCAAAATCCTAAAGGAGAACACAGGCAACAACCTCTTCGACCTCAGCTGCAGCAACTTCTTCCTAGAAACATCGCCAAAGGCAAGGGAACCAAGGGCAAAAATGAACTATTGGGATTTCATCAAGATAAAAAGCTTTTGCACAGCAAAAGAAACAGTCCACAAAACCAAAAGACAACCGACAGAATGGGAGAAAATATTTGCAAATGACATATCAGATAAAGGGCTAGTACCCAAAATCTATAAAGAACTTATCCAACTCAACACCCAACGAACAAATAATCCAATCAAGAAATGGGCAGAAGACATGAACAGACATTTTTCCAAAGAAGACATCCAAATGGCCAACAGACACTTGAAAAAGTGCTCCACATCGCTCGGCATCAGGGAAATGCAAATCAAAACCTCAAAGAGATACCACCTCACACCACTCAGAATGGCTAAAATTAACAAGTCAGGAAACGACAGATGTTGGCGGGGATGTGGAGAAAGGGGAACCCTCCTACACTGTGGGTGGGAATGCAAGCTGGTGCAACCCCTCTGGAAAACAGTATGGAGGTTCCTCAAACAGTTGAAAATAGAGCTACCATACATCCAGCAATTGCAGTACTGTGTATTTACCACAAAGATACAATGTAGGGATCCGAAGGGTTACGTGCACCCCAATGTTTATAGCAGCAATGTCCACAATAGCCAAACTGTGGAAAGGGCCAAGATGTCCATCGACAGATGAATGGATAAAGAAGAAGTGGTATATATACACAATGGAATATTATGCAGCCATCAAAAGGAATGAGATCTTGCCATTTGCAACGTTGTGGATGGAACTGGAGGGTGTTATGCTGAGTGAAATAAGTCAATCAGAGAAAGACATGTATCATATGACCTCACTGATATGAGGAATTCTTAATCTCAGGAAACAAACTGAGGGTTGCTGGAGTGGTGGGCGTTGGGAGGGATTGGGTGGCTGGGTGATAGACATTGGGGAGGGTATGTGCTATGGTGAGCACTGTGAATTGTACAAGACTGATGAATCACGGATCTGTACTTCTGAAACAAATATTGCAATATATGTTAAGGAAAAAAAGAAGAAGTAGATAGCAGGAGGTGAAGAATGAATGGGAGTAAGTCGGAGGGGGAGACGAAGCATTAGAGACGATGGACTCTGAAAAACAAACTGAGGGTTCTAGAGGGGAGGGGTGGGGGGATGGGTTAGCCTGTTGATGGGTATTAAAGAGGGCACATTCTGCGTGGAGCACTGGGTGTTATGCACAAAGAATGAATCATGGAACACTACATCAAAAACTAATGATGTAATGTATGGTGATTAACATAACAATAAAAAATTATTTTAAAAAAGTGTAGTAACCAAAACAATATGGTATTGGCACAAAAATAGACACATAGATTAGTGGAACAGAATAGAGAGCCCAGAAATAAACCTATGATTATATGGTTAACTAACCTATGACAAAGGAAGCAAGAATATTCAATGGGAAAAAGACAATCTCTTTAATAAATGGTGTAGGAAAACTGGACAGCTACATGTAAAAGAGTGAAACTATGCCACTTTCTCACACCATACACAAAAATAAACTCAAAATGGATTTAAAGTCCCAAATGTGAGACCTGAAATAAAAATCCTAGAGGAGAACACAGGTAGTAATCTCTCTGACACCAGCTATAGCAACATTTTTCTAGATATATCTCCTAAGGCAAGGGAAACAAAAGCAAAAATAAACTATTGGGACTTCATTGAAATAAGAGGCTTTTGAACAGTGAAAGAAACCATTAATAAAACATAAAGACAACCTACTAGATGGGAGAAGATATTTGCAAATGATAAATCCAATAAGGGGTTAATATCTGAAATGTAGAAAGAACTTACACAACTCAACACCAAAAAAACAAACAATCTGACTTTTTAATGGTCAGAGTACCTGAATAAACATTTTTCCAAAGAAGACATATGGATGGCCAACAGAACATTTGAAGATTTTCAACATCAGTAACCATCAGAGAAATGCAAATCAAAACAACAATGAGATATATCACCTTACTTCTGTCAGAATGGCTAAAATAAGACAAGGAATAACAAGTACTGGTAGAGATATGGAACAAAAAATAGCACTTGTACACTGCTGGTGAGAAAGTAAATTGGAAAACAGTATGGAGGATTCTCACAAAATTAAAAATATGGATACCATATGATCCAATAATTCTACTATTGAGATTTTACCCAAAGAGAACAAAAACACTAATTCAAAAAGATATGTGCACCCCCATGTTTACTATAACATTATTTATAATAGCCATGATATGGATGCAACTATCAATTGATGAATGGATAAAGAAGAAGTGGTCTGTATATATATATATATATATATATATATATATACATATATATATATATATATATACACAGAATGGAATAATACTCAGCCAGAAAATATACATGGCTGAGTGTGTATGTGTGTCTGTATGTATATATATGATATATGAATGTGTATATATATATATGGAAGTATATATACACAACATATATATAGAAGTGGTATATATATATATATATATAGAGAGAGAGAGAGAAGCATATATATATTCTATATTATATATATATAAGTGGTATATATACACACACACACAATGGAATAAGATGCAGCCATAAAAAGGATGAGATTGTACCATTTGAAACAACATGGATGGATCTAGACAGTATTATGCTAAATGAAATAAGATTAAGAAAGACAAATACCATATGATTTCATTCATATGTGGAATCTAAGAAAACAATGACTAAACGAACAAAAAGGAGAATCAGGTGTATAAATACAGAGAACAGAGTGTTTGCCAGAGGAAAGGGGATGGGGGGATAGGCAAAATGAGTGAGGGGGAGCAGGAGATACAGGCTTCCAATTAGGGAATGAATAAGTCACAGAAATAAAAGGCATAACATAAGAAATACAGTCAATGATATTATAATAGCATTGGTGACAGATGGAAGCTATACTCTAGGGAGAATAGCATAATGTATAAACCCATTGAATAGCTATGTTGTACACCCAAAACTAATATAATATTGTGTATCGACTACACGCAAAAAAAATTTTTTTGAAGAATGGCTAAGAATTTTTTTTTTAATTTATGATACGCACAAAACCACAGATGCAGAATACTTAGAGGACACCAACCAGGATAAATACCTTAAAAAATCTATAAATAAGCATGTCATATTCAAACGGTAGAAAATCAAAGACCAAGAAAAACATCTTAAAAGAAGCCAGAGAAAGAAAACACCTTACTTATAGAGGAACAAGAATAAGAATTATATTGGACATCGTTTTGGAAATAAGAAAGCAAGAAAAGAATAGGGTGAAATATGTAAAGTGTTGAAAGTAAAAAAAAAAAAAAAAAACTACCCAACTAGAATTAGGTATCCAGCAAAATTGTCTTTCAAGAATGAAGGAGAGGGCGCCTGGGTGGCTCAGATGGTTAAGCGTCTGCCTTCGGCTCAGGTCATGATCCCGGGGTCCTGGGATCGAGTCCCGCATCGGGCTCCCTGCTCCTTGGGAGCCTGCTTCTCCCTCTGCTTCTCTCTCTCTCTCTCTCTCCCTCTGTCTCTCATGAATAAATAAATAAAATCTTTAAAAAAAATAAAAATAAATTAAAAAAAAGAATGAAGGAGAAATACTTTCTCAGACAAACAAAAATTGAGGGACCCTCTTGTCAGCAGAGCTGCATTGGCAAAAATGTTCAAAGAAGTTCTTTAGAGAGAATGAACTATATGACATTCTGGAAAAGGCAAAACTATCAGGACAATAAATGATCAGTTTTGTGGTTTCTTGGTTTTGTTTTGTTGTGTTTTGTTTTGTTTGCCAGGGGTTCAGATGGAGGGAGTAGGTGGAGCATGGAAGACTATTAGGCAGTGAAACTCTTCTATACGTTATTATAATGGGGGATCCATAACATTATATGTTTGTCAAAATGCATAGAACTATAAACCTAGAGTATACCCTAATGTAATCTATAGACTTTAGTCAATAATAATGTATCAATATTGTTTTATTAGTTGTAGCAGATGTACCACACTAATGCAAAATGTTAATAAAATAGGGGGAAACTGTGTGCAGGGACAAAAAAAGGATATACAGGAATTCTCTGTACTTTCTGCACAATTTGTTTTGTAAATCTAAAGCTCCACTTAAAAAATTATATCTATTAATTTAAAAAATTAAAAATTTTAAAAATTAAATATGTATATATTGCTTGTGTGTGTGTCTATGTTGTGTCTGTAGAGAGAGAGAGAGATTATTAAAGGGATTCTTAGGGGATGGCAGGGTTAAGAGTAGAGTATTAATTATCTGAATAGTGTTTTTAATGTCCCACTTCAGCTTTTGCCAGAAGCCAAGAAATTGTTAAGAAGAATATTTTTTAAGACTCCAGTTATTTTTCTTACTACATCTTAGCTTCATCACCTGGGTGAAGTCAGCATGTGTTGAGAACTTTTCTGTGGGTCACTGGGTTCCCACACAGATGATGCAATAGAAAAACAACATACAAGCAAGGGAAATTATTTGACTTTGTTATTGCAAAGAGAATTTTTGGTTGACCATATAGTATGCTGGAAATTAGACCTTGCACCCCAGGATCTCACAGCTGTCCTTCTGCCATCTAATTTTTCTCTGTCAGAATGTTAGAGCCACTGTAGAATACCTTGAAGACGTTTGTTGTTGTTTTTTACACCATTCACATATGAATCCCTGCATTCAGTGCCCCTTGCTGTGCTGATGTGATTCAAAAGAGCAAATGGAGAACAAATAATTGAACCAAAGGGCTCAGACTCAGCAAAATCATTAAGTGATTTTACTGTTTTGTTTCCTCACCTTTCTTCATCTTTCCACCCCCTCATGATATTTATACCGTGGCCTTTGTCTTCAGAGCAATAGGGAGATGATAAAATGTTTTCATTGGGGTGGGTGGTAGAGATCATATTTACATTTCAATAAATCATTCTGGTAAAAAAAAGGTCAGGAGGCAAAACTGGACATGGACTTACATATTAGGAGACAGTTATAGTCTTCTCGAGGAGAGATGGCTCTTCCTAAGGATTTCTGCATTTTAACAGTTAATAATCCCTTCGCTCAAAGGAAGGGAGTAAAATTTCAGATATTCTTAAATTATGTAGGAAGACATTTTGAGTAGTCCCAGGGCCCCTGAAATTATTCTAATTATCTTTAAGTACTAATATACTTTTTGAAATTAAAGAAAAAAATAATGCAGTCAAGCTTAATATTTCTCACTCAGTTACTTACCCAATGGCATTTTGGTTGTAAGGCTACATCTCATATCCTGATTGCTGGAACAAATTCAGACCCAGTGGAGTCATTTAAAGGTTTGATTTCAGCCTCAGTAAAGTTACATGATTTCATTATTCTCAAATGATCTTTATTGGCAAATAGATGACTAAAGCCTGCTGGGTATTATACAAAATGTATAGTTTAGTCAATGAATGCAATAAGGTCCGGTTACTCAGGCACTAAAATATATATTTAAACAGCAGTTGAGCCCCTAAAACCATGCTTAGAATTGTGAGGGATATAAAAATTCATAAGACACATTACCTACCCTTGAAGGAACATACAGAAGAGGTAAGACATGTACGCAGATCGAAGAAGAATATATGTTATTTAAAATTAATAGGAAGCCGTGAATATTCAGAAAAGGAAAAAAATCTAAGAGAAACGTTTTTGTCCTTTTTTTTTTAAGAGAAAGTTTTAAGAAGATTGCATTTGTATATTTTACAGAGTAGGTAATTGGAAGCAGAGGACATTTCAATTGGGGGCACAGCATGAACAAAGGCAATATTCACATAATGGTGAGCTGTCTAACTAGGGTGCAGCATAGAGTACCCAAAAGAAGTGTAGGGTCTGAAACTGAAATGGAGTATACAGCCAGATTGCAAATAGCCATGAGTACCAACCAAGCTAAGGATCCCAAGCTCATACTTTACTAGTCATGGAAAACTAATGAAGGTTTTAAAATGAGAAATGATATATAGAGAGCAGCCGTATATGGAATTGTAGGAATTTTTCTGTCTAAGACAACATTTCACAAAAATGCCCAGGGTTGTACCTCATCTCCAGAGATCCTGAATTAATTGGTCTGGCCATGTATTTTTTAGAAGCTCCCCAGGTATTCTAATGTTCAGTCAGTGCTGGAAAAAACACTACTTTAGAATGTATCTGCTCAGCTCACAATAACCCCCCCCTTCGAGACCCTAATGCATAATTTGCAGAGCCCAGTGCACTGTAGAAATGCTGAGCTGGTTCTTTGCTCAAAAATTATTAAGAAATTTAAGATGGTAACAGCACTTAAGGGTGGGGCCCTTCTGAGCTTAAGACCCTGCATGACAGCACAAGTCATACAGCCCTGAAGCTGGCCCTCCTCCCTCCTTGTTTTCCTGTGAACTAGCATCACCCTAACCCATGTGAGGGCTTTCCGCAGCCATGTTTAAACTTTTTTACTCCATTCCCCCAGCCATAGCTGAGTACTGCAGCCACAGCTGTGTAATCTGCTCAACAACACAATGTGATGACTGAGACTGAGGGAGCGTACATAAATTGTCCAAGATCAGACAGTTAGACCACAGCAGATCTGAGGTACAAATCTGGACAGTTGACTCAGAAACAAAGCTCCGCCTCCCAGTGCTTTGTGTCAGATAATTGTGTGTTCTTAAATAAGGTGTATGACAAAAGTGATTTAAGACTCAATTCCTCCTAGCCAACCTAATAAATAAGAATGTATTTTACTTGTAAAATTTTTTACATGAGCCACTTATAAAACCTTTTCTTGAATGATTAAATAAGTTTGGTTGGTATTTAGCAACCCTTTTTCAGGAGTGTTTTTAAGAAAAAAACTGGCTTCATTTGCAATGACGTGGATGGAACTGGAGGGTGTTATGCTGAGTGAAATAAGTCAATCAGAGAAAGACATGTATCATATGACCTCACCGATATGAGGAATTCTTAATCTCAGGAAACAAACTGAGTGTTGCTGAGTGGTGGGGGGTGGGAGGGATGGGGTGGCTGGGTGATAGACATTGGGGAGGGTATGTGCTATGGTGAGCGCTGTGAATTGTGCAAGACTGTTGAATCACAGATCTGTACTTCTGAAACAAATAATGCAAGATATGTTAAGAAAAAAGAAAAAGAAGAAGATAGCAGGAGGGGAAGAATGAAGGGGAGTAAGTCGGAGGGGGAGACGAACCATGAGAGACGATGGACTCTGAAAAACAAACAGGGTTCTAGGGGGGTGGGGGAATGGGTTAGCCTGGTGATGGGTATTAAGGAGGGCACGTTCTGCGTGGAGCACTGGGTGTTATGCACAAACAATGAATCATGGAACACTACATCAAGAACTAATGATGTAATGTATGGTGATTAACATAACAATAAAAAATTTTTTTAAAAATTTTTAAAAAAGAAAGTGAAGAGAAAAACTGGCTTCAGGATAGATGTATTTTGTCTCAAACTGCAGTCCTTTTCTTCCATTTCCACTGCCTTTTTTTTTAAGAGTTTTTATTTATTTGACAGAGAGAGAGAGCCCACAAGCAGGGGGAGCAGTAGAGGGAGAGGGAGAAGCAGGCTCTCCTCTGAGCAGAGAGCCCAATATGGGGCTCAGTCCCAGGACCCTGGGATCATGACCTGAGTTGAAGGCAGACGCTTAACTGGCTGAGCCATCCAGGTGTCCCTCCAATGCCTTCTTGTTAATCTAGGGCTGTATTACATACTCTGAGACTATTCCAATAGCCTACATCTAAGCTCTCACTGTTCTGCGTTGCCCCAGCTCACTCTCCTTAAAACATTGCTGTAATTATCACATGCTGCCCCCTGCTTGAAGTCCCACATACCTGTCTCCACGAGCAGAGCCATTGATTCACCCCATCAGTAACTTAAATGGAACTCTAATTTTCCCATCAGCTCAATTCCTAACTGAGGCAAGAAATTGACCAGTGTCTCCCACGCCCACTTTAGTAAGCCTTAACATTTAGTCGTCCGCTATGGCCCAAGGGACTGTCACAACTGCAGCGGCTTAACTGAACCTGTGTTCCCAGTGATGACTCCTCAACATGTGCGTCACATGAGTGAGCCTCACCCTGTGCCCTCCCTTACCCCACATTCCTGCCCCCTTTGCTCAGGGAGTAAAATGGGGCCCTGCCTTTGTTGTTCTTAATACCATCTGTTTTTGTCTCTAGTTCAACAAGCGCCTTTAGAGTTGGAATCCTTTCCCCTGTTAAGTGCAAGCAAAATACTATACTTGAGGGAATACTGAGACAAAAATGATATGGTCCCTGCCTTCAAGAAGGCATGAGGATTGATGGATAAGTTAGATTATAAATTGATAACTATAATCTAAGGCACAATAAAATGAATACTATAGTAAATGTATAAACAAAGTTTTTGGGAATTCAAAGGGGGAAGCTCTAAATTCTGGCTTCGAGGACTGGAAAAAACTAAACAAAGGAGTGGTATTTGAGCTGGCTCTTGGAGAATAAGCAAGAGTTTGACAGACAAAGAGAATTCCAGAGTAAGCAAAGGCATAGGCAAAGGCATCGGAGTTTAATGTGTTTAGAAAATAACAGTCTGATGTAACTGAATTTAAGGGTATACTGAGGGATTTAATAGGAAATCAGACCAGAAAAAAAAAGGACAGAGGATTGTGGACATTACAAAGCATACTATTTTCATGTTACAAAGCTGAATAACTATCAGTTTAAATCATATTATGATTACAAATTAAAGGTCAAAATTAATACCAATCTGATATATCAAACAGAATCTTACTTTGGAAAATTAATAAGTAATTTAACAGTTTAATGAAATTAAAGAACTTCAGCATCACGATCCATGCCATTTACAAAACACATCTGTGTTTAAAATCTTATGTTTTAGTCTGGACCACTTAGAGTGAATTTAGTATACTAATTAGACATCTTTTGGAATTAGACATTTCTAGTGAAATGAAATCAATGTTGCAATTCTACATTTGTCTGTCTCCCACTTGACAGAATCCCTTGAAGACAGGGACCTTGTTTAAGTCATCATGAATCCCTACTACCTGGCACATGGTAAGCATGCCTTAACTATTTATGAAGGGAATGAGCAAACTGCAACTTATGTGCCTTACCATCAGAAACTTTAATTCCAGCAATCAATAATTTCACAGATTAATCTAAATAATAAAATACCACCACAGTACTATCCCTTACTTAGGATTCAAATACTTGTATCTTTCAATTATAGTAATTCTTAATACTGTATTTTAGGAGAAAGAGACTGATTTCCAGGACAATCTCCTATGCCTTCTTAACAACAGCTACAGGGTGTAAAGTTAAAAATAATGAGCCTAAACACCAAAAGAATAGTAACAATGTTTAATGATTATTTAGTGTTTTCAGTATACAAATTGCTTAGCATGCATCAATTTATTTGAGCTACAATCCTGAGAGGTATGTGTTATTGAAATCATCATTTACAAATGAAAAAATTAATGTCAAATGAGGTCATAAATTGCTCAAGATCACATGCTTATGAACTGTAGAGCTAAGTTTTGAACATTAAATTATCTTACTATACTTATTGGAGTACAAAATGCACTATTATTTCAGAAACATTTACCATACAAACTTACAAATTAACCAGAAAGATCTCACTAGCCAGAAACCATATTCCTCAAACAATAAAAATAGTATACTTTTTTCTGCCTTATATGTGAACCCCCTTTCTTTTTGAGGAATTTTATACCATATGAATTTTGGAGGCAGTCAGATCTGCCTTCCACTTATGGAGGCTGAAAAGACAAATACTTGATTTTTCAGCCTCTGATTTGGCATGGAGGCACTTGATCTGTACTTAGCAACAAGATGTCGTTGTCCCAGATTTTGGATCTGGGTGCTGGTGCCACAGAGAAGCAGGGATAAAGGGGACCCCATAAACAGTCCTTGCACATGGCTTTGACTGCTTGCCCTCCCCCACTTCCTGCTTATTTGCCCAGTCTTATTCTCTAGCTTTCCAGAGATTCCAGTGAGTTTTCAATAAATTACTTTTCTACTTAAATCAGCTGGAGTATGTTTATTGGCTTGCAATTATGAACCCTAAATGACAGATGCGGTGATGTGCCTCATTAATAGCTAGGTGGCGCAGGCCCAGTTTTGTCTGTCATTAAGTATTGGGCTTTTTTTGGCACCAAATTGGGATATAGACAAATCAGAAAAAGACACATTGTGGAATGAAAAAGTTTAGGAACAAATGCAGTAGACTATTCATTTATTGCTGTCATGTTCACGACATGGGTATATACCTTTACATTCCACAGTGAAAACTTGCCAGTGTTCTATGTTCTCCTGACCTGAAAATTGCACTCTCTGCTTCTTCTCACATTTTTGTCACTTGTTAATCTTTAGTGCTGGCCCAGCATACAGGAAATATCCAACAAAGCCTAGTTGTTCCCGAGCAGGGATGTCCATCAGAATCTCCTATGGAACTTTTTTTTTAAAACATAGACTTCCAGATCTGTTAAATTAGAATGTCCAGAAGTGGCACCAACACAGGGACATACACTCCTCTGATGACGCTATAGCCTACCTGTGGTTAAGAACCACTGGCTTGTTCACTATTTCTATTTGAATATTTCATGTGCTTCATTTAGAGGAATCCCACTGTGGTGGTCTCTTAATACAAATAATAAAATCTAAAGAGAAATTATTAAGTTTAATTTTACCTATCAACACCACAGTCTTCTTCCTGATTTCTTTAGGACAATTTCTCAAATATTAATACATTGAATCATGTAGTTTTCCTAATATCAGTAGAGTCCCTATGACTTTATACCAAGGTTTTTCATCTTTAGGATGTTTAAAAATAGATTTTCTGCAGAGATTTTGAGTAATCATGACAATTAGAAGAATTAAAGAAAAGTTATTGTTTTAGGCCAAAGTGATTAAAGTCTTATTATATTATCATCCCTGAAGAGTGGAAATGAAAACAGGAAGATGATGTCATCAGCACTGTGTGAGGTCAGGAAATTAATCATGACTTTCACAGCTCAAACATTATCAAGTAAACAGATTGTCCAAGACTTCAACACCTTCTACTTTCTAAATTTAAAAATCTGGAAGGTTCCCAGAGTTTTCTCAGACATGCATTTGAAGAATCTTCACATTCCTTTTTATTTTTTATCCCAGGATTCTGATCAGTTTGAAGTGGATTCACTCATCTGAGACAAGGCAACTTTATCTGTCCTGTGAGCAAACTTCATAAAGTCAAGTCTGATAGATGTCACTCCATTTCACACTATGATCAAAACTATCTCTCCTTACTTGAAATTTTTTTTCAGGTTTCATACTGTCTTAAACCAGTATTAAGTGTCTCAGGGGAAAAAAGCTTCCTTACACAAGTTGGAGCTGATGACCTGTGTTTGTTCTTACGGCTTCCTCCTGAGTGTGAAGTACTCTAAATCTCATGTGCCAAATGCAGTAAAAGATGATGTGATAAATATTTTCATCTGTCTGGTCCTAGTTGTATTTTGGTATATCATACAATGTAATAAGATTTATTTTGGATAGCACACATTTTTTGTGGGATAAAAATCTATCAATTTTATTTTGTAAGGTTGAGTATAATGCACACAGAGGAAGGATGGGAGGAGCCTTCTGAATATAGATTTCTGAGAGGATGAGAGTATTTTAATTATACTCAGTACATGGTATTCTGCTCAAAGCTTATTTAGGACAACAGCTAAAATTGAGAGACCTGTATTCAAAAAAGCTGACTACAACAGTAAATGAGGAGGAGAAGAGGATAGAATCTGGGGGATGAAATCTGAGAAAAATTCAAAAAGAAAAAAGAGGTCAAATAGGATAGGGTAAATCAAGAACATATGGTGTTCCAGAAGCCATGAAGGAGAGGATTTTGAGAAAGAAGGAATGAGAGGATGAGAGTCAAGGGAAATTTTAGAGGGAGGAGTGAAAGAATCTTGAGCTTGTTTACAGGCAGAATGGAAGAAACTGGTAAGAAGAAAGGCATTGAAGATACAAGTACAAAAAGAGGCCAAGTCTTAGAGGTAGAGTGGGAGGAGGATCACAGGACAGCAAGTGGGATGGCCACTGCTTCTCCAACACTCAGCAATGATCTTATCTCCTGCTACACAGAAAGCATAGAAGATACCAGATCCACACCGTCTGCCTCCTGGCCCCTCACAAATAGACTTAGAAAGGTATCTTTGTCTACACCTCTCCTTTCTTCCTTCCCTTCCATCTGTGTAGAAGATGTATTTCTTCTCATGAACAAGGTAAATCTCTATATGGGTAAGTAAAAATCTGATTGATGTTTGCCGCATATATTATTATATAACCTAAAGAACATAAGACATAAGAATTGACCTATGATGCACTTAGATCTGTACAGTAAGCATATACTTTATTTCTGCACAAAGAGAACAATTACAATATTGTGGGTATAAAATGGATCACTCTTTCATTCAAATGAAATTTGACCATTCATTAATATAGCCATTGGTAAGATTCTTTTTTTAGGATATCATGAAGAAACACTAAATAATTGATTGGATTAATCATATAATCCATCCAATTATTTGAATAATCTAAATATTCAAATAATCTAAAACACATTCCTTTTTATATTACATCCTATAGATTCAGTCTTTAGCTTTATTGAACATAAAAAATGACATAGCTAAAACTCAGAGGAATGAAAACAATGGGAAGAATTGAACTGTCTCATCTATAATTTTAAATATGCTTTCACCCAAACCCTGAATGCCCAGTAGTGAAAGCATTAGCCTTACACTGCTTTTGGAAGAAAAAAAAGTGCTATAGTAAACTTTTAGAGATAGAATTTTCCCTACCAATGCCAAAATTGTGAGAATGACTGCAGTATAGCTATCACTTAATCTATATTCACTCCTTCATGTATTCTGCAAGTGTTTCCTTCATGCTACTATGTGAAAGACCTGTGCTAGGGAGTAGGAGATACAAAATTAGGTAAAATACTGACTCTGCCTTTGAGGAACTTACAATCTCATAGGAGTAAAAGACATGTTCATATTAGTTATTGTGTAAATATAATATGTAATTATGTGAGACAAGTATGATATAAAGAGACTACGAGTAAGTGTTAAAGTTTATATCCTTTGATCAAAAAATTTTTTTAATGTTTTGACATTTATTTTTATTTTTTAAAAATTTTTTATTGTTATGTTAATCACCGTACATTACATCATTAGTTTTTGATGTAGTGTTCCATGATTCATTGTTTGTGCATAACACCCAGTGCTCCATGCAGACCGTGCCCTCTTTAATACCCATCACCAGGCTAAACCATCCCCACACCCTCCTCCCCTCTAGAACCCTCAGTTTGTTTTTCAGAGTCCATCATCACTCATGGTTCGTCTCCCACACCGATTTACCCCCCTTCATTCTTCCACTCCTGCTACCTTCTCCTTCTTTTTTTTTCTTAACATATATTGCATTATTTCTTTCAGAGGTACAGATCTATGATTCAAAAGTCTTGCACAATTCACAGCGCTCCCCATAGCACATACCCTACCCACTGTCTATCACCCAGCCACTCCATCCCTCTCAACCCACCCCTACTCCAGCAACCCTCAGTTTGTTTCCTGAGATTAAGAGTTCCTCATATCAGTGAGGTCATATGATACATGTCTTTCTCTGATTGACTTATTTCACTCAGCATAACACCCTCCAGTTCCATCCACGTCGTTGCAAATGGCAAGATCTCATTCCTTTTGATGGCTGCATAATATTCCATTGTGTATATATACCACTTCTTCTTTATCCATTCATCTGTCGATGGGCATCTTGGCTCTTTCCACAGTTTGGCTATTGTGGACATTGCTGCTATAAACATTGGGGTGCATGTACCTCTTCAGGTCCCTACATTTGTATCTTTGGGGTAAATACCCAATAGTGCAATTCCTGGATCTTAGGGTAGCTCTATTTTCAACTGTTTGAGGAACCTCCATACTGTTTTCCAGAGGGGTTGCACCAGCTTGCATTCCCACCCACAGTGTAGGAGCGTTCCCCTTTCTCCGCATCCCCGCCAACATCTGTCGTTTCCTGACTTGTTAATTTTACCCATTCTGATTGGTGTGAGGTGGTATCTCATTGAGGTTTGGATTTGGATTTCCCTGATGCCGAGCGATGTGGAGCACTTTTTCATGTGTCTGTTGGCCATTTGGATGTCTTCTTTGGAAAAATGTCTGTTCATGTCTCCTGCCCATTTCTTGATTGGATTATTTGTTCTTTGGGTGTCGAGTTGGATAAGTTCTTTATAGATTTTGGATACTAGCCCTTTATCTGATATGTCATTTGCAAATATTTTCTCCCATTCTGTCAGTTGTCTTTTGGTTTTGTGGACTGTTTCTTTTGCTGTGCAAAAGCTTTTTATCTTGATGAAAGCCCAAGAGTTCACTTTTGCCCTGGCTTCCCTTGCCTTTGGCGATGTTTCTAGGAAGAAGTTGCTGTGGCTGAGGTCGAAGAGGTTATTGCCTGTGTTTTCCTTTAGGATTTTGATGGACTCGTGTCTCACGTTTAGGTCTTTCAACCATTTGGAGTCTATTTTTGTGTGTGGTGTAAGGAAATGGTCCAGTTTCATACTTCTGCATGTGGCTGTCCAATTTTCCCAAAACCATTTGTTGAAGAGACTGTCTTATTTCCATTGGACATTCTTTCCTCCTTTGTCGAAGATGAGTTGACCATAGAGTTGAGGATCCATTTTTGGGCTCTCAATTCTGTTCCATTGATCTATGTGTCTGTTTTTGTGTCAGTACCATACTGTTTTGATGATGACAGCTTTGTAATAGAGCTGGAAGTCCCGAATTGTGATGCCACCAGCTTTGCTTTTCTTTTTCAACATTCCTCTGGCTATTCGGGGTCTCTTCTGGTTCCATACAAATTTTAGGATTATTTGTTCCATTTCTTTGAAAAAGGTGGATGGTATTTTGATGGGGATTGCATTGATGTGTAGATTGCTCTAGGTAGCACTGACATCTTCACAATGTTTGTTCTTCCAATCCATGAGCATGGAACGTTTTTCCATTTCTTTGTGTCTTCCTCAATTTCTTTCATGAGTATCTTATAGTTTTCTGAGTACAGATCCTTTGCCTCTTTGGTTAGATTTATTCCTAGGTATCTTATGGTTTGGGGTGCAATTGTAAATGGAATCAACTCCTTAATTTCTCTCTCTTCTGTCTTGTTGGAGTATAGGAATGCCACTGATTTCTGTGCATTGATTTTATAGCCTGCTACTTGACTGAATTCCTGTATGAGTTCTAGCAGTTTTGGGGTGGAGTCTCGGGTTTTCCACATAAAGTATCATATCATCTGCAAAGAGTGAGAGTTTGACTTCCTCCTTGCCGATTTGGATACCTTTGACTTCTGTCTATTGTCTGATTGCTGTGGCTAGGACTTCTAATACTATGTTGAATAGCAGTGGTGATAGCAGACATCCTTGCCGCATTCCTGACCTTAGGAGAAAGCTCTCAGCTTTTCCCAATTGAGAATGATATGCGCTGTAGGTTTTTCATAGATGGCTTATATGATATTGAGGTATGTACCCTCTATCCCTATACTCTGAAGAGTTTTGATCAAGAAAGGATGCTATACTTTGTCAAATGCTTTTTCTGCATCTATTGAGAGGATCATATGATTCTTGTTCTTTCTTTTGTTAATATATTATATCACGTTGATTGATTTGTGGATGTTGAACCAACCTGACAGCCCGGGGATAAATCCCACTTGGTCATGGTGAATAATCCTTTTAATGTACTGTTGGATCCTATTGGCTAGTATTTTGGTGAGGATTTTTGCATCTATGTTCTTCAAGGATATTGGTCTGTAATTCTTTTTGATGGGGTCTTTGGCTTTGGGATCAAGGTAATGGTGGCCTCATAAAATGAGTCTGGAAGTTTTCCTTCCATTTCTATTTTTTGGAACAGTTTCAGGAGAATAGGTATTAATTCTTCTTTAAATGGCTGATAGAATTCCCCTGGGAAGCCATCTGGCCCTGAGCTCTTATTCGTTGGGAGATTTTGGATGACTGCTTCAATTTCCTTAGTGGTTATAGGTCTGTTCAGGTTTTCTATTTCTTCCTGGTTCAATTTTGGTAGTTGATACATCTCTAGGAATACATCCATTTCTTCCAGGTTATGTAATTTGCTGGCATAGAGTTGCTCATAATATGTTCTTATAATTGTTTGTGTGTCTTTGGTTTGGTTGTGATCTCTCCTCTTTCATTCATGATTTTGTTGATTTGGGTCATTTCTTTTTTCTTTTGGATAAGTCTGGCCAGGGGTTTATCAATCTTGTTAATTCTTTCAAAGAACCAGCTCCTAGTTTCGTTGATCTGTTCTACCGTTCTTTTGCTTTCTATTTCATTGATTTCTGCTCTGATCTTTATAATTTCTCTTCACCTGCTGGGTTTAGGCTTTATTTGCTGTTTTTTCTCTATCTCCTTTAGTTGTATGGTTAGGTTGTGTATTTCAGACCTTTCTTGAGAAAGGCTTGTATTGCTATATACTTTCCTCTTAGGACTGCCTTTGCTGTATCCCAAAGATTTTGAACAGTTGTGTTTTCATTTTCCTTGGTTTCCATGAATTTTTTTAATTCTTCTTTAATTTCCTGGTTGACCCATTCATTCTTTAGTAGGATGCTCTTTAGCCTCCATGAATTTGAGTTCTTTCCGACTTTCCTCTTGTGATTGAGTTCTAGTTTCAAAGCATTGTGGTCCGAAAATATGCAGGGAATGATCCCAATCTTTTAGTACCGGTTGAGACCTGATGTGTGACCTAGGATGTGATCTATTCTGAAGAATGTTCCATGGGCACTAGAGAAGAATGTGTATTCCGTTGCTTTGGGATGGAATGTTCTGAATATGTCTGTGAAGTCCATTTGGTCCAGTGTGTCATTTAAAGTCTTTATTTCCTTGTTGATCTTTTGCTTAGATGATCTGTCCATTTCAGTCAAGGGGGTGTTAAAGTCCCCCACTATTCTTGTATTGTTGTCAATGTGTTTCTTTGCTTTTGTTATTAATTGGCTTATATAATTGGCTGCTCCCATGTTAGGGGCATAGATATTTACAATTGTTAGATCTTCTTGTTGGATAGACCCTTTAAGTAGGATATAGTGTCTTTCCTCATGTCTTATTAGAATCTTTGGTTTAAAATCTAATTGTCTGTACCATGAGAGACAATGGACTCTTAAGAACAAACTGAGGGTTCTAGAGGGGAGGAACGTGGTGGGATGGGTTAGCCTGGTGATAGGTATTAAAGAGGGCACATTCTGTGTGGAGCAGTGGGTGTTATGCACAAACAATGAATCATGGAACACTACATCAAAAACTAATGATGTAATGTATGGTGATTAACATAACAATAAAAAATTTTTAAAAAATCTAATTGTCTGATATAAGGATTGCCACCCCAGCTTTCTTTTGGTGTCCATTAGCATGGTAAATGGTTTTCCACCCCCTCACTTTCAATCTGGGGGTATCTTTGGGTCTAAAATATGTCTCTTGCAGACAGCATATTGATGGGTCTTGTTTTTTAATCCAATCGGATAGCCTGTGTCTTTTGATTGGGGCTTTGAGCCCATTTACATTCAGGGGAACTATTGAAAGATATGAACTCAGTGCCATTGTATTGCCTGTAAGGTGACTCTTATTGTATATTGTCTGTGTTCCTTTCTGGTCTATGCTGGTTCTAGGCTCTCTCTTTGCTTAGAGGACCCCTTTCAATATTTCTTGTAGGGCTGGTTTCATGTTTGCAAATTCCTTTAGTTTTTGTTTGTCCTGGAAGATTTTTATCTCTCCTTCTATTTTCAATGACAACTTAGCTGGATATAGTATTCTTGGCTGCATATTTTTCTACTTTAGTGCTCTGAGGATATCATGTCAGTCCTTTCTGGCCTGCCAGGTCTCTGTGGATAGGTCTGTTGCCAATCTAATGTTTCTACCATTGTAGGTTACATATCTCTTCTCCCAAGCTGCTTTCAAGATTTTCTCTTTGTCTCTGAGACTCATGAGTTCTACTATTAGATGTCGGGGTGTTGACCTATTTTTATTGATTTTGAGAGGGGTTCTCTGTGCCTCCTGGATTTTGATGCCTGTTTCCTTCCTCACATTAGGGAAGTTCTCTGCTATTATTTGTTCCAATATACCTTCTGCCCCTCTCTCTTTCTTCTTCTTCTGGGATCCCAATTATTCTAATGTTGTTTTGTCTTTTCGACTTGGTTAGATTTTAGTTCTTTTATTTCTCCAGAAAGGGTTTCTCTAATAACTTCCACGCTTTTTTCAAGCCCAGCTAGTATCTTTAAAGTCATGATTCTGAACTCTAGGTTCCAACATCACACTAATATCCGTATTGAGTAGGTCCCTGGTGACGGTAGTACCTCTTGTTCTTTTTGTCGAGGTGATTTTTTTCATCTTGTCATTTTGTCCAGAGGAGAATAGATGAATGAGAGAACAAAATGCTAACAGGTTAACAACGTCCCCAGAAAATATACTCTAAACAAATCAGAAAAGACCTGAAACCAGGGGAAAAGAAAGGGAAAGAAAGAAAAAAGAAAGAGAAAAAAAAGAAAAGAAAAAGATAAAAACAAACAAAAACAGAACAAAACCAAAAAAAACAGAATATGATCAAATATGATCAGGCTGGTGCATAGATCAGTGCCACACACTAGATTTTGGGTGTATTTTGGTCTGTTAGAAGAAAGTGCCTCCTAAAATTTTAAAGAAAGACTTATATATGTACAAAATAAGGGTTGATACAATGAAGGGATGGAATATGACTGTAGGAATGACAATTATAAAAAATTTTAAAAATGGAATTGATCAGAAGGTGTTCAAAAAAATAAAGAAGAGGGAAAAAAAGGAAAGAAAGAAAGAAAAAAAGGGGAGAGAATGTGATCAGGCAGGAGACTGGAAAAAAGCCATACACTAGAGACTTAGGATATATTTTGATATGTTAGAAGAAACTATCTCAAAATTTTAAAGAGAGAACAACTTATATATATATGCCAAAAATAAAGGTAACTACTATGTAGGGATAGAATATGACTCTAAAAATGAAAAATAAAAATGTTTTTTAAAAAAAGGAATTGATAAGACGTTGGTTGGAAAAGGGAAAAAGAAAAATTAAAAAAAAAAAAGTTAAAAAATTAACTTTGAAAGACTAATGATCATGGTAAAAAAGCCATGAATTCTATGTGCAGTATTCTCCTAGCACTGGAGTTCTCCCGTTCTCTTTGATCGGTAAACTTGGTCTTGGCTGGCTGTTCATGCTGATCTTCTGGGGGAGGGGCCTGTTGCCGTGGTTCCCAAATGTCTTTGCCAGAGGCGGAATCGCCCTGCCCTTGCCAGATCCAGGCTAAGTAATCAGCTCGGGTTTGCTCTCGGGAGCTTTTGTTCCCTGCAAGCTTTCTGTACAGTGTTGGAGGACGAGAGTGAAAATGGCGGCCTCCCAATCTCCGCCTGGGAGGAGCCAAGAACTCGGGGTCCTGCTCCTCATTGCATCCCCAGAGAAAAGCAGGCAGTCACTCCCTTCTCCCTGGTCTCCGGCTGCACTCCGTGCTCACCCAGCCTGTGACCGAGCGTTTCGATCTCTGGCACCTGACCCCGTGTGGAGTCTCCAAACCCAGCAGATCCCTGTGGTGAGCTCCCTCACCGCTCCTCCCAGGGGAGGGAGGGGAGTGTCCCCGGATCTGCCGCTTGTTGGGTCCCTGATGGAGGAGCAGTGGCCTGATTGTCACCAATCACAGTTTATGGCAACCCCGAGCTGAGAGTTTGCTCCTCAGCTCCGTCTCTGCAGCCGGCTTCCCCGCTCCGATGCCTGGGAGCTCTGCTGCACTCGTGCACCCCCGGTCTTTCTGTGACCCTGAGGGTCCTGAGACCACACTGTCCCGTGAGGGTTCCACCCCCCGCTTAGCCACTGGAGTGACGTCCCTCCGTGGAGCCAACTTCTCAAAGTTCTGGTTTTGTGCTCCACAGCTCTATCACTTGCCAGAAGCAGCCGACGGAGGCCCCCTCCCCCACCGTCTATCCTCCCAAATATCGCCTCGGATTCACTTCTCTGCACGTCCTACCTTCCAGAAAGTGGTCGCTTTTCTGTTCAGAGAGTTGTTGCTATTCTTTTCTTCGATCTCCTGTTGAGTTCACAGGTGTTCAGAATGCTTTGATCCCTATCCAGCTGAATTCCTGAGACCAGATGAAATCCAGGTCTCCAACTCCTCTGCCATCTTGCTCCGGCCCCCCCTCCCCTTGATCAAAAAATTTTACCTCTGGAAATCTATCTAAAGGGAACAATCTCAAATAGAAGGGGAAAAAATCCAATGCACAAGATAATCGTCATATGATTTATAGTAGCAATAATATTTAAAACAATTACCCAAAATAGTCATATGCATATTAGGATAGGCCTAGCTATGCCATAGTCATAGATAACCTTAAAATTTCAGTGGTTTAACACAACAAATGGCACAGTCCATTGTGGTTAAAGGCTCCCCAATCAGCTTTTCTGTAAGCAGTGATTCAGAACTCCAGACCCTTTCTGTCATGAGTTAGCAGCTCTGATATTTGGAATATGTGGCTTTCAAGAGAAGAGAAAAGAAAGCTAAAGGATCATGCTAGATATGAGTATAGGGTCTAACAGAGGTTGTTATCACTTTGCCTGCTTCCCATCCACTCTAACTCAGTCACATAGGCCACACCTAACTGTAAAGGGAAACTATAAATGTAATCTTGTTATGTGCCAGGAAGACAAAAACAGTGTCATGAACACAGAGCTATATCTCTGTAACATAGAGTTCATAAACTGGACAATGTATGCATGTTTTTATCAAGAATTTAGAAAAATACCCCCCAAATTTTTTTTGTTATCTTTAACAAAAATTTAGCATGCAAAGATCTATCATGATTGAAAAAAGTGTGCATATAAAAATGACTGGCAGGAAATATACTAATATGGGATGAAAGAATGACAATTCAAAAACTTTTCTATTTGAAATTCCACATTTCTATAAAAATTTCCACATTTCTATGATGGAAAAATTTAATGACTTTTTAAATTTCTTTAAGTCTGTGTTATATCAATTACCAAACTATTAGGAATAACTGGAAATCACTATCAGATATAACTGGAAATCAGATACTCTGAGAAGGTGGCAAAGAAGGAAAACAGGGGATGCCTGGGTGGCTCAGTCAATTGAGCTTCCAACTCTTGATTTTGGCTCAGGTCATGATCTCAGGGTTCTGGGATCAAGCCTAGAGTCGGGCTCTGTGCTCAGCGGTGAGTCTGCTTAAGGATTTCTCTCCCTCTCCCTCTGCCCCTTCCACGGTTTGTGTGGTCTCTCTCTCTTTCTCTCTCTAAAATAAATAATCTTAAAAAAAAAGAAGAGGGAAAACAGTAAAGTAGCTTTTGGAGATAAAAGCAACAGACAATGGGCATTTTAACCTAAGAACAACAAGGGAACATCAAGATTTAAACATGTAAGGAGACTGTAGCCTTGAGAGGCATGAAGACCTGGCATTTGTACAAGAGTAGAGGGCTGATTGTAGAGTGGCCCTGGTGTGAGGTCATCATGGATGAGGCTAAGGGTACATAACCCACTGGGTGATGGAAGATATAGGGATCATTTACCTCCGTGAATGTATTGAGTAGAGGAATGAAATGTCACTTCTGGTAACCAAAGTCATACCATACCTCAGAAACCACAGCAAATATCAACATGTACATTTGGACATTTGATTTCAGATTTACTTTCCTGTAAGTTGTTTTTGTCCTGTGTACAGATTACATAAAGCATGTGTGATTAAAATTCTGCCCAGAGAACTATGGAGTCCTATTACTTGCAGTCTAATAACGACATAAATCTTCAGTGATATTGCATGCTGACTTTGGGCAGATGAGTGTAGAAAACTCTTTCACTGAGATTTAAATACATTGCAGGTCACTTGAATTTTTCATTCATCTCTTCTACTTTCTTCCTTAGGAGTTAAACAATCTACTATTTGTTGTTGTTGTTGTTGTTAGGTTTATTCTTTTAGCACCAATTGCAAGGTAGAGTGAAGGCTTATGCTTTTAGCTCCTCTGCTAAACTTCAACCAGGTCCAGGTTTTATCATTTGCTGTCTTCCTCAGGGCCTGACAGTGTCTAGTACCTAGTTTCTTTTTTACTTTTTATTTTATTTTATTTTATTTATTTTATTTTGGTGCAAAAGGGTGGTTTATTAAAGCACAGGGACAGGACCTGTGGGCAGAAAGAGCTGCTGCACTGGGGTTGTGAGGAGTAGCTGATTATATACCATGGGGTTAGGGGAGGTAAGGAAAAAGGGAGGTTTTGAAAGAACTTTCATATGCCAAAGAGGACCTACAAGATACCAGAGGCCTTGCCATTGTCAAGTTAACAGTTGTTCACCCCTCTAGTAAGGCATTAACAGAAAGATAGTTGGGAGCTTCCTGGAGGAATGTTGCATTCCTCCTATCACACGTCCTTATCGATGGGCTGCAGGTTTAAAAGAAATTCAATTTTATTTACATTTCCTTTTGCCTCACTCTCCCTCAATTTTATGGAGGGGAGTGTGATGTTAGGGCTTCTAGAAACTGAGTTACTGAATGTAGGGTATTGATAAGAAAGCTTCTTTCTTGTACCTAGTTTCTTTAAAAAAAAATAATTGTCTATTGAATGAATGATTCCTTGTAGCTCACCTTCACATCTGTCATATAAGTTTATGCATTCTAAATCTAATTTTTACTTTGTAACAAACTTACTGAATATCACTTCTGTTGTCATTTTTCCCAAAGCAGATTGCTCTGAGTCTTTGCAGTCCTTTTTCAAATAATACCTTAGCTTGTGGAACTGCCCCACAGGAGCTTGTGGTGTGCCATCTAGTGACCAATGTCACCAATATATGTACCACACTGAGGACATTTGTTATTTTAAATGTATACATTAAAGTTCTATTAATATTTGAAGGGAAAGACATTGTTTTCTGAATAACCATGTGCATATTAATATAACTGATGTATAACACTCAAATAATAGAGAAAGAAGGAAAAGAAATGTTGGCTGATGGTGACCTACTACTAAGCATTCCTACAGGGGATACAAAATGACTAACCACTATGCTGATCCTTATTATCACCACTGGTTGGTTACTCACCACATACCTAGAGTATGTGAAGTACTGTGAAGAAAACCAAAAATCATTGACATGGTTGGTGCCTTCTCTACAGGCATGATATGCACATATTTAAAAACAAAACAAAATGCAAGGCAGTTCATAACAAGTGACAAATATCTGATATATACTACCACAAACAAGTGATAAATAGGTTACGTATGAAGGCTTCTGAGGGTGGAAAAGACAAAAAGTGGAAAGAGGAGTGTCCTAAAAAGGAGAACATAAAGGCAATATTCATAAAGAAGTAAGATAAAGACCCTTGATGCCATACTAAGAAATTCAGATTTTATTCTGCATTCTGCAAGTTATGAGACTCCCTGAATCATTTTAAGTAAGAGAGTAACATGATTTAAATGTCATTTGAGCAGGCATGTAATATAGTTAATGATAAGCACAAGTTCTCGCTTACAAGAAGAAATAGGATACAGTTTAAAATTAGAATTATTTAATCCTAGATCAACTTAACAATTTAGATAGTACCATCTATCTAGAGGATACCTGATATTTATTATTATTATATAGATGATCATGAAATAATATTAGTAAACAGTATCATATTTTTTTTAATTTTTCAAAATATTTTTACAGATCTGTTGCCCTTGCTACGTGAACAGAGTAAGGGATGGGCTTGGTTTTCATATAGTTATGGCGGGCGGGGGACTATCTTCTCTGTTTTCTTTTATATGAACTCTCATAGAACCAGGGGAGAGTTTAAGATGTTTACTAGATCTCAGTCCTAATGGTGACGCTGTAAGGTCCTGCCCAATGATTGACAGGTTCATCTAGGGCAACCTTCACCCTAGCAGCACAACTTTGGTTGCTAGATAAACACAAGCAGAGGGATCCCGCTTCAGTGATTTGCAGCAGTGATGGATGGCAAAGGTATTTACAATTCTCCTTTCACCAAGTAGGACACATCAAAATAATTTGACAAGATGAAGAAAAAGTATTAGATTCAAATGACAAATGATTGCCTGACACCAGCTGGGTTTCCCTGGAAGGGTTATACATGAGGCTACAAATAGTCAGCCAGCATGTATAGGACTGTAATTTTGATAGTTTAGTATGAAAAGTAGTAGAAAGAAGGTGACATCTCCTAAGTAAGCATTCAGAAGGAAGGCTTTTTGCCTTCCCATAATTTATGTTGCCATTGTTTTCTATTAGCTTGACTTGTAACATTGATTATACTGGAAAATATACATAAGATTTATTTCTAAAAGTTCTCTTACAATACTTTTTTGAATATGGGGATAATTGTTTTTAAAAAATTGTATCTGCCTAAACCCAATCATATCCACGCAAAAGATGGTCAAGAGGTTTGACAGTTCTGAATCCTTAATAAGAAATTTTTCCTTTATATTTTGTCTGGGTTCATAAAAACATTGTTTTAGACTTACATTTTAAATCTAAATTTAAATGACTATTTAGGTTCCATCCTATGTGATCCAAAGAAGCTACAAAATATTCTCAATTATGATTTAAAAAAAAGTAATAACAAAAGTGAAGTGAAGGTAGCAAAGGAGATATTTCAATCAGTCTTCTGAAAATGACAAAACAATTATATATGTGTATTAAGTAGACCAACTTCTCACTAATTAGCATGAAGGTTTTTTCTGCTCTCTTAATTCCTATACATCCTTTAGAGCTCAACTCCAGCATTATCTCCTCAGGACTGCCTCCCTAATTACCATGCAGCCTTTTCCTCACTGTGTTAAACACCCTCCATGTGCATGTTTCCAGCACCTCATGATTCTTCTTGACTGTAATAAATGAGTAACTTTGTAAATAGTTAATCTCTCCCCCCTCCTGCAGAATGAGAGTGCCATGAGAGATGGGCTCTGGCCTTTCTTCTCAGCTGTAACTGCAGGGAGGGAGTAGCAACTGAAATCTGACACCTTTCCAACCCTTCTGCTGAAGCATCTCCCCAGGCCCTGCCCGAAAGAACACCTGTCTTACTACCGTCCCCTTACTACCCCTGCATGGCCACCCCACCCAGCTGCTTACCTCCACCCCACCCACCACAGAGCATCTTCCCTGATCCAGGCAAGGGTCACCTCAAAGTCAGCAGCTTTCTCCTGGCAAGTATCCTGAAGTTCGTGGATGCTTTCCACACCTACCTCAAGGATATCAGGGGCAGTTTTCCCCATCATTCTGCCTTTGACCCAAGAAGGGATCCAACTTAGCATGATGCCAGTGGCTTAACTGATAAGGATGTAGACAGCTAGACTTGAAAATTCTTTGAAGAGATTAAGGACACAGCTCCTGATTTTAAGGACATGCATAGTATAAAAAGTATTTAGGACTGGGTGTAGTTAAGTGCAAATACAGTTTACAATGCATCAGAGTGTGAGAGAAACATTATTACTAACTTTTTGGATACATTATATGAGCCACTGAATGCTGTTATTTCCATTGGCTTCTATGGAAATATAGACAAAATCAAATCCAATAAATGTTGACACAAAAGAATTAATTTTCACAGCATTCCAAGACTGACAAATAAAACACTGGTTTCCTAAGGTTCATTATGACCTTGCACATTTTTTGCATATCATGTTTATGAGGATTCTCTGGGATTAGCCAATATGGACTCTGAGGGTGAAATCTTGTTTTAGCAACTGCAACTTCTCAGGGGGTACTGAATTTGGTCATAGAGGCTGTTTTGGTTGTTCATGAAGTAGGTCATTCCCTTGGTATGAGGCATAATAAGTGATACCATACGTGTAATTTGGAGAAGTATATTATAGGTGGGTCAGACTCATTTGATTGTTGTGATGACTATTTTGACTGGGCATGCAGTGGTTTGGAATGTGTCAGTGACATACCCATGGTCAGTGCTCTACAAGAGCAATGTGGTAACAAATTGGTGGAAAAAGGGGGAGGAGCATGACTGGCTCCACAAAAGAAAGTGCAGAAGATGCATACTATCAGACTTTAAAAGAAAACATGATATAAATTATACTTTGGGACTTTACTGTAAGGAGTGCAGTTTTCTCCATGCTGAATACATTTGCTAGAAAAATGAATGTGATCTAGAGGAGTTTTGTACAGAAATCTCATAAAAGTGTCCAATAAACGTATATATGTACAAGATGGAACCCGTGTTTAATGACTCCCATTGCTAACATGGTATTTGCAATTCCCACCTTCAGTAGTGCAGAAACACTTTTGCTCAAAAAGCAAAGAATGGGGGGCGCCTGGGTGGCTCAGTAGGTGAAGTGTCCAACTTTTGATTTTGGCTCAGGTCATAATCTCAGGGTCGTGAGATCAAGCCTCACATCAGTTCCGTGCTGAGCATGGAACCTGCTTGAGATTCTCTCTCTCCCTCTTCCTCTGCACATCCCCCCAACTCACAGTCTCTCTCTCTCTCAAAAAAAAAAAAAAAGCAAAGAATGGGCCAATTAAGGATTACTATGATAAAGGAGACAGGTTTTTCACCTGTGGTATTTCAGGCATTAATTACAGAAAGTGTTCATCAGATGACCAATCATGCCAAAGAATACAATGTGTCAGTGCTAGGGGCATCCCTATTATGACAGAACACAGTTCTGTAATTCAGACTTGAATGGAAAGCAACAATAACACTTAGCAGTGATGCCATCATGTACCAAGAATGAAATATGTATTCAAAGGATCTGTCAGTATATATCAGTACTGAATATGACTGTCATCAAGAAGGGCACACCTAATGGAGATATGCAGCAATATGAAATATCGACATTGTACTGGGCCTATCTTTCTGCAAATATCCTAGAAATGGAGGAAGCTTAACATCAACTGCCTGGAAATCCCACGATGTCTTTTCTCAGGGTAGCCATTGAGGTCACCTTTCACAAAATAACTTCTAAAAGACATGAATAAAAAGCATGTGTCATATGTGTGGGATACACCTATAAAGCAAAATTATCTTATTTTCATTTTTTCAATATATCTATGGCATCTTTCTCATTATCTTGTGGTCACACTTTATTTAACTGACAAAAAGTATTACATATATATTTTCTTAAATCTTAAATAAAACTTGCTTATAAGTTTCTATAATGTATTTTTGAAATGGCAGGGGAAGTCAGAACCATTAATTGGCTAGGAATTAATATTACTTTTCATAGGCTCGGCTTCTTTAGATCAGACAATGAAATGCCACTTCATATTAGAGCCAAGGGGAATTTTGTTTTCTTTTTGTTTAATTTAATTTAATTTTATTATGTTATGTTAGTCACCATATAGTACATCATTAGTTTTTGATGTAGTGTTCCATGATTCATTGTTTGCGTATAACACCCAGTGCTCCACGCAGAACGTGCCCTCTTTAATACCCATCACCAGGCTAACCCATCCCCCCACACCTCTCCCCTCCAGAACCCTCAGTTTGTTTCTCAGAGTCCACAGTCTCTCATGGTTCATCTCCCCCTCCGATTCCCCCCCTTCATTTTTCCCTTCCTTCTCCTAATGTCCTCCATGCTATTCCTTATGTTCCACAAATAAGTGAAACCATATGGTAATTGACTTTCTCTGCTTGACTTATTTCACTTAGCATAATCTCCTCCAGTCCCATCCATGTTGATGTAAAAGTTGGGTATTCATCCTTTCTGATGGCTGAGTAATATTCCATTGTATAGATGGACCACATCTTCTTTTTCCATTCATCTGTTGAAGGGCATCTAGGCTCTTTCCACGGTTTGGCTATTGCGGACGTTGCTGCTCTGAACATTGAGGTGCATATGGCCCTTGTTTTCACTACATCTGTGTCTTTGGGGTAAATACCCAGGAGTGCAATTGCTGGGTCATAGTGTAGCTCTATTTTTAATTTTTTGAGGAACCTCCACACTGTTTTCCAAAGTGGTTGTACCAACTTGCATTCCCACCAACAGTGTAAGAGGGTTCCCCTTTCTCCACAAACTCTCTAACATTTGTTGTTTCTTGCCTTGTCAATTTTTGCCATTCTAACTGGTGTAAAGTGGTATCTCAGTGTGGTTTTGATTTGAATTTCTCTGATGGCTAATGATGATGAACATTTTTTCATGTGTCTGTTAGCCATTTCTATGTCTTCTTCAGAGAAGTGTCTTTTCATGTCTTCTGCCGATTTTTTGACTTGATTATTTGTTTTGGGGGTATTGAGTTTGAGAAGTTCTTTATAGATCTTGGATATCAGCTCTTTGTCTGTAGTGTCATTTACAAATATCTTCTCCCATTCTGTGGGTAGCCTCTTTGTTTTGTTGACTATTTCCTTTGCTATGCAGAAGCTTTTTATATTGATGAAGTCCTGAAAGTTCATTTTTGCTTTTGTTTCACTTGCCTTTGGAGATGTATCTTGAAAGAAGTTGCTGTGGCCAATGTCGAAGAGGTTACTGCCTATGTTCTCCTCTAGGATTTTGATAGATTCCTGTCTCACATTGAGGGCTTTCTTCCATTTTGAGTTTATCTTTGTGTATGGTGTTAGAGAATGATCGAGTTTCATTCTTCTGTATATAGCTGCCCAATTTTCCCAGCACCATTTATTGAAGAGACTGTCTTTTTTTCCATTGCATATTTATTTCCTGCTTTGTCGAAGATTATTTGACCACAGAGTTGAGGGTCCATATCTGGGCTCTCTATTCTGTTCCACTGGTCTATGTCTGTTTTTGTGCCAGTACCATGCTGTCTTGGTGATCACTGCTTTGTAATATAGCTTGAAATCAGGCAACGTGATGCCCCCAGCTTTATTTTTCTTTTTAAACATTTCCTTGGCCATTCAGGGTCTTTTCTGATTCCATACAAATTTTGGGATTATTTGTTCCAGCACTTTGAAAAACGTCATTGGAATTTTGATCAGGATGGCATTGAAGGTATAGATTGCTCTGGGTAGCATAGACATTTTAACAATGTTTATTCTTCCGATCCATGAACATGGAATGCTTTTCCATCTTTTTGTGTCTTCTTCAATTTGTTTCATGAGTGTTCTATAGTTCTTAGAGTATAGATCCTTTATCTCTTTGGTTAGGTTTATTCTGAGATATCTTATGGGTTTTGGTGCTATTGTAAATGGAATCGTTTCTCTAATTTCTCTTTCTACAGTTGCGTTGTTAGTGTATAAGAAAGCAACTGATTTCTGTGCATTGATTTTGTATCCTGCCACATTACTGAATTGCTGTATGAATTCTAATAATTTGGGGGTGGAATCTTTTGCGTTTCCCACATAAAGTATCATGTCATCTGTGAAGAGAGAGAGTTTGACTTCTTTGCCAGTTTGAATATGTTGTATTTCTTTTTGTTGTCTGATTGCTGTTGCTAGGACTTCTAGTACTATGTTGAACAATAGTGGTGAGAGTGGGCATTCTTGACGTGTTCCTGATCTTAAGGGAAAGACTCTCATCTTTTCCCCTTTGAGGATGATGTTTGCTGTGGGTTTTTCATAGATGGATTTTATGAACTTGAGGAATGTTTCCTCTATCCCGATACTCTGAAGAGTTTTAATCAGGAAAGGATGCTGTATTTTGTCAAATGCTTTTTCTGCATCAACTGAGAGGACCATATGGTTCTTCTCTCTCCTCTTATTAATGTGTTTTCTCATGCGAATGTTGAACCACCCTTGCATCCTGGGGATAAGTCCCACTTGGTTGTGGTGGATGATCCTTTTAATGTATTGTTGGATCCTATTAACTAGGATTTTGTTGAGAATTTTGGAATCCATATTCATCAGGGATATCGGTCTGAAATTCTCCTTTTTAGTGGAGTCTTTGCCTGGTTTGGGGATTAAGGTAATGCTGGCCTCATAGAATGAGTCAGGAAGCTTTCCTTCTGTTTCTATTTTTTGAAACAGCTTCAGGAGAATAGGTATTATTTCTTCTTTGACTGTTTGGTAGAATTCACCAGGGAATCCATCAGGCACTGGACTCTTGTTTTTTGGGAGCTTTTTGATCACTGCTTCAATCTCGTTAGTGGTTATTGGCCTATTCAGGCTGTCATTTTCTTCCTGTTTCAGTCTTGGTAGTTTATAGGTTTCCAGGAAGGCATCCATTTCTTCCAGGTTGCTTAATTTATTAGCATATATTTGTTGATAATAATTTCTAATAATTGTTTCTATTTCCTTGGTGTTAGTTGTGATCTCTCCCCTTTCATTCATAATTTTATTAATTTGGGTCCTTTCTCTTTTGTTTTGGATAAGTCTGGCCAGTCAGTGGTTTATTGATCTTATTAATTCTTTCAAAGAACCAGTTTCTAGTTTTGTTGATCTGATCTACTGTGTTTCTGGTTTCTAATTCATTGATCTCTGCTTTAATCTTCATTATTTCTCTTCTAATGCGTGGCTTAGGCATCATTTGTTGCTTGTTCTCTAGTTCTTTAAGGTGTAAAGTTAGTTGGTGAATTCGGGATTTTTCTTTTTTTTTTTGAGCGAGGCTTGGATTGCTGTGTATTTCCCCCTTAGGACCACCTTTGCTGTATCTCATAGGTTTTGGACTGACATGTTTTCATTCTCATTGGTTTCCATGAATTGTTTAAGTTCTTTGATTTCCTGGTTCACGCAAACATTTAGCTTCCAAGTGTTTGAATTTCTGCCAAATTTTTTCTTGTGATTGAGTTCCAGTTTTAAAACATTATGGTCTGAGAATATGCAGGTAATATTCTCAATCTTTTGGTATCAGTTGAGACGTAATTTGTGACCCAGTGTGTAGTCTATTCTGGAGAAAGTTCCATGTGCCCTCGAGAAGAATGATTATTCTATTGTTTTAGGGTGGAATGTTCTGTATATATCTAGGAGGCCCATCTGGTCCAGTGTGTCAATCAACACTCTTGTTTCTTTGTTGATTTGCTGCTTAGATGATCTGTCCATTGCTGAAAGTGGAGTATTGAGGTCTCCTACAATTAACGTACTGTTATCAATATGACTCTTTATTTTGGTTAAGAGCTGGCTTATGTAGATGGCTGCTCCCATGTTGGGGGCATAGATATTTACAATTGTTAGATCTTCTTGTTGGATAGACCCTTTAAGAATGATATAGTGTCCTTCTGTGCCTCTAACTACAGTCTTTAGCTTAAAATCTAATTTGTCTGATGTAAGAATTGCTACCCCAGCTTTCTTTTGAGGTCTGTTGGCATGGAAGATGTATCTCCATCCTTTCACTTTCAGTCTGGATGTATCTTTAGGTTAAGAATGAGTATCTTGTAGACAGCATATGGATGGGTCCTGTCTTTTTATCCAACTGCAGGCCGTTTCATGGGAGCATTTAGGCTGTTAACATTGAGAGTGATTATTGAAAGATATTAATTTATTGTCAGCATGTTGCCTGTAAAGTCCTTGTTTCTATAGATTGTCTCTGTAAATTTCTGTTTTATATCACTCTTGGGGTCTTTCTCCTTTTATAGAACGCCCCTTAATATTTCTTGCAGGGCCGGCTTAGTGGTCACATATTCTTTCAGTTTCTGCCAATTGTGGAAGCTCTGCATCTCTCCATCCATTCTAAACAACAGCCTTGCTGGATAAAGTATTCTTGGCTGCATGTTCTTCTCATTTAGTACCCTGAATATGTCTTGCCAGGCCTCTGTGGATAGGTCTGACGTTATTCTGATGTTCCTGCCTCTGTACGTAAGGAATCTCTTCCCCCTAACTGCCCATAAGATGGTTTCCTTGGTTCTAAGATTTGCAAGTTTTACTATTACATGCCGGAAAATTGGCCTGTTTTCCTTGATCTTGGGAGGGGTCCTCTCTGCCTCTAGGACACAAATGTATGTTTCATTCCCCAGATTAAGGAAGTTCTCAGCTACAGTTTGCTCAAATATATCTTTTAGTCCTCTCTCTCTCTCTCCACCCCCTCGGGGATCCCAACAATTCTGACATTGGAACGTTTCATGGTGTCATTTATTTCTCTGATTCTGTTTTCATGGATTTTGAGTTGTTTCTCCCTGGCCTCCTCTTTATCCTTCTTTCCTATCAATTGGTCTTCTAGATCACTAATTTATTCTTCTGCCTCACTTACCCTAGCTGTTAGATTATCTAGATTAGATTGGATCTCACTGATAGCATTTTTAAATTCTGCCAGTTCAGCTTTCATTTCTGCCCTTAGAGACTCTCTGTTACCATTAATCGATTTCTCCATTCTAGCTATCATCTTCAAAACTGTTACCTTGAAGTCCATTTCCAACATCTTGGTTATATCTGTTTGCATTTGTAAATCTGTGGCAGAAACCACAGTCTCTGAGTCTATTTTGGGGGTTCCTCCTCCTAGTCATTCTGTTGAGGGGTGGTTGAGGGAATGTATAGAGTCCAAATTATTGATCACAACCCAAGCAAGATGCACCTGTTTTATAGGGACCTTAGGGTTGTCCGCCTCTTGTTCACCCAGCCAACCTGTCATCTGGGGGAGGGGCCTGCCCCACTGTTACTCAGGCAAATCTGTTTGGGCAGAGTTGCCCTGTCCCTTGTTGGGGGGGGGATGGGGCTTTTGTTCTCTGGCAGCTTTCCCTGGCAGCTTTCCATGTCTCTTCCAAGAGTCCAGAAGAGATTGTTTTCAACCCTCTGCCTCAGAGCAGAGAGATCACAGTCTGTTCTTCAGTGAGCTCTCCAGGCCACACTATCTCCATTTCTGTCTCTGCTGCTATAAACTTCAGCATCCTGGGTTGTGCACCCCTCAGCAAGGTTCCCAGTCTTCACCTCCAAGTCAGGGCCCAGGGCATGCCTCTGCTCTTTGTGCTTCTAAGACCACCAGCCACCCCCAGTTCACATGCGTGGCCCTGCTGCTCCAGGTTTCAGTCCGGGGTGGCTGCCCTAAAGTCGTTTCCCTGCCGCTACCAATCTGTGAGTCTGTGCTCTGTCCCCAGCTTGGGGGACTTTCACTCACTGGTGGTGCAGGATCCCCACAGCTCCCTCCCCCTTCTGTTTATCTTCTGATATCTGACCACAGAATCACAGCTCCCCACTTAATACCTTGAAACCAACCTCGAAACCAACCCACTGCCATATTCTGTTTGTAGGGATCCAGATATATCTTCTTACATCTCAGGCTGATTTTGTGGATGTTCAGAGTGGTCTGGTAGATATCTAGCTCAATTCAGGGGACCAGTTGAAATAGGGTCCCCACTCCTCTGATGTCTTTGAATTCTCAGAATTTTGTTTTCTTCCTACACCTAATGTAGACAATGAAGAAATCTTGTCTGGTAACCTACCTTTTCATAAAAGCATGAAATCATGTATGCTAGATGATCTATGTCAGTTGTATCAAACCACCCACATCTGACCACTGGCCTCAAAATTATCTGTGGGGCTTGTGTAAATACGTATCTAAACAAACAAACAAACATTGACAGTGTCTAAGGAAGAAATGTACTTATCCATATTTTAATCTACTGAGATAATCCTTAACACTATCTATGGTATGCAGCAATCATAAAAATCTCTAATTTCTACTTTTTTAGTATGGATTTGACATATAGACAGTGAGATTTCCATCATATCATGAATTTTAAAGGAAAATAGTAGATGAACTTGAGTGAACATTTAACCATGGCCATGGTAACACTATTATCTGATGAGTTTCCACTATTTATAAGCTATGTAGTTATATAAACTTCCAAAGTTATTTCATCATCTCTTAGCCAATCAGGTTCCTGCAAAGTTTACAGTAACCCATTCAACTCTGCAGAGTTAGAAATTACATTAACAGTACCTTGATTAGACTCTGTTAAGTGCTTTTAGCTCCCAAAATTTTAGCCATTTAATTTTAGGAAAAGAAGTTCTGCAGGAGAGGCAGCACATTCCTGACCTTTCTTGAGCTTCTTTCCTTATCTGCAGGCTTACAAAAAGGATAAGCAATACCATATGTTGAGTTATTGGCACAAAGCATCCACTCAATAATTGATAATTAATATCATAGTTATTGTTACTATTCTGTGGTCAAAATCTGTATTTAGCATTCCACATGTTGCTGTACCTGCTAAAGCTTGATTTTTTTATACAGCTTATACTATGATGTAACAGGTAAAGGTCAAACTTGATATTGTAAAGTCACAAAGAAGGCTAGAAAATTTTCTGGTTACAGATCTTCATTTAATCACTTACTGATAAAGTCAGCATATTCATTTGATTCTAGACTTCCTTGTCAATATGAATTGCTTTACTTGGTGTTCATGTCATTCAAATTGCATCTTAAAGCTTCATGTATGTGACTCTTGGGGTCTCTCTTTGCTTTCAAAATGCCCCTTAATATTTCTTGCAGTGCTGGCTTGGTGGTGACATATTCTTTCAGTTTCTGCCTGTCCTGAAAGCTCTTTATCTCTCCATCCATTCTGAATAGCAGCCTTGCTGGATAACGTATTCTTAGCTGCATGTTCTTTTCATTTAGTACCCTATATATGTCTTGCCAGCCCTTTCTGTCTTGCCAGCTTTCTGTGGACAGGTCTGATGTTATTCTGATGTTCCTCCCTCCATATGTAAGGAAACTCCTCTCCCTGGCTATTCTCAGGACAGTTTTTTCATTGGCTGTAAAATTTGCAAGCTTCACTATTATATGTTGGGGTGTTAATCTACTTTTATTGATTTTGGGAGGGGTCCTCTCTGCCTCTTGGACTCAAATGCTTGTTTCTTTCCCCAGATTAGGGAAGTTCTCAACAATGATTTGCTCAAATATACCTTCTAGCCCCCTCTTTCTCTCCACCCCCTCGGGGATCCCAATAATTCTGACATTGGAATGTTTCATGCCATCATTAATCTTTCCAATCCTTTTTTCATGTGCTACTAGCAGCCTATCTCTGTTTTCCTCAACTTCCTTCCTTTCCATCAGCTTATCTTTTAGATCACTAATTCTCTCTTCTGCCTCATTTACCCTAGCTGTTAGAGTATCCAGTTTAAATTGCATCTCATTCATAACATCTTTTAGTTTGGCCTGTGATGAGCACTGGGTGTTACACAACTAATGAATTGTTGAACACTACATCAGAAACTAATGATGTACTATATGTTGGCTAACTGAACATAATAATAAAAAAATAAAAAATAAATTAAAAAAATAAAATTCACAAATAAATTTAAAAAGAAAACCTTCATGTAAATTTGAGCCTTGAGAAATTATTGCTAGGCTTTGCAAATTGCAAAAAAGTAACATACCACTATGCATACAAACTAGAATAGTTGTAACCGTCATCTTTCAAGAACAGGCACCACAAATCCTCCAGATTTCTAATCAAATTTAAACTTTGGCAAACTGGAAAAGAAGAGCATACATGACTTAATTTATAAAAATATCTTTGTTTTTAGAATTTTGCAGTTCAGACTTTGGTAACATTCCAGTATTACTCATTTGGAAAAATAAAGTTTATGTTACAGCTTAAGTGGTGGTGCTAAAATATAAATTCACACCAACATTAGAAATACGTAAACATCTTTTCATAATTGAACAAGTATGTATACATACTTTTGTTTGGTTAAATGTATGGTAAAGATTGGTATGAGGTGCCAAGTCTGTTTTCTCAAGGATCCAGCAGCTGCAGCTAGAGTAGAAGAGCTTAAAAGATGTATATATCCAAGGAAAGGGTAACATAAAGTTGAGAAGCACCAATTAAAAAAAAAGAAACTGGTACCAGTTCCATTTCCAGCAATATAGGCAGATAAGGTATCCTAAAGAAAAACTTTCTACCTCAAAACACCCAGAAAGGTGATGGATAAAATCTATCACATATCCTTTAAATTGGTAGCTGAACTTACAATAAGAAAATGTCCAGGGGCCAAAAAACAAAGAGAAAGCTGAAAATTAGAACTGGCCTTGTAAACCTGGAGGCATTTACCAAACACATAGGGATTTGGATTTAGCAGCCATACAGGGACAGAAAAGAAGACCTTGGGCCAAACTGAGAAAACAAGAACTAGATAACATACATAATGCTTATGTTCCTAAAAGGATACACCCTTATTGAAAGGATTAGATTGGAAGAAAAATCTGCTCACTGACAAAGGGGGATGAAAAGAAAGACTATATGCTTTAGCTTAGTGCTGTTCTCATAATCATCAACTTACCTTCATCCAGATTTGGATTTTAACTTACCTCCAATAAACCAAGAAATAAACAAGACAATACAAAATGAAGTGGCTGAAAAAAAATTCAAATGTGTCAACAGTCACAATAAATGTAAATAGACTAAATCAGTTGAACTAAAAGGCATTTGCAGTTGAATACAAAAACAAAATCCAGGTACAAAAAAAAGATCTAAAACATGAAAAAACACAAAATTGGAAAGAAAACAATGAAAAAATATATATCACAGGGTGGTAAGTAAAATATTAGAGTAGCTATATTAACATTAGGTAAAATATATTTTAAGTCAAAGAACATTATCAGAGGAAAGAGAGTCACTACCTAATGACTAAAAGTACAGTTCACCAAGGAGCTATAACAATTCTAAGTTTATATATAAGTTATACCATAGATGCAAAATACATATTTAAAAAATGACAATTACAAGGAGAAAATCACAGATCCAGATTCACAGTGAGTGATTTGAGTATATTTATATCAGAAATGATAGATTAACCAGACAAAAAAATAATTAAGAGTATAGGATATGTTAAGAACACAATAACAATGTTGAATAAAGGCACATATTTAAAATACCAAACTTAGCAATTATAGAATGTCCACTTTTCTGACCAAAAACTGACCTTGTATCAGGCCATAAAGCAAGAGTCCATACATATCAAAATATTAAGTATCATAATATAATAATCAAATGAAATAAATTTAAATTAGAAATTAAATAAAGTTAGAAAACAACAAAAGTGATAATCTCAAAAATTTTAAAAATATATTTTCAAGACCAAAGATAAAAGAAGTCAAAATGGAAATTATAAAACATTTAGAACTGAGCTCAGCAAGATGGCGGAGGAGTAGGAGACCTAGATTTCGTCTGGTCTCAGGAATTCAGCTGAGTAGGGATCAAACCATTCTGAACACCCACGAACTCAACAGGAGATCAAGAGGAGAGTAGCAACAACTCTGAACAGAGAAGCGACCACTTACTGGAAGGTAGGACGTGAAGAGAAGTGAATCCGAGGCGATATTCGGGAGGATAGATGGCGGGGGAGGGGGCCTCCGCTGGCCGCTTCTGGCAAGTGATAGAGCTGCGGAGCACAAAATCAGACCTTTTAGAAGTCGGCTCTGCTGAGGGACGTCGCTCCAGTGGCTAAGCAGGGGGTGGAATCCTCCTGGGACAGTGTGGTCTCAGGACCCTTGGGGTCACAGAAAGACTGGGGGTGACTGAGTGTGGCAGAGCTCCCAGGTATGGGAGCGGGGAAGCCGGCAGCAGAGACAGAGCCGAGGCGCGGGCTCTCAGCTTGGGGTTGCCATAAACCGTGATCCGCAGCCCAGTCGGGCCACTGCTCCTCCAGCAGGGACCCAACAAGCAGCAGAGCTGGAGAGACTCCCCTTTCTCCCCCTGGAGGAGAAGCGCGGGAGTGCACTGCAGGGATCTGCTGGGTTTGGAGACACCACACGGGGTCGGGAGCCAGAGATACAAATGCTTGGTCACAGGCTGGGTGAGCACGGAGTGCGGCCGGAGACCAGGGACACGGGAGTGACTGCTTTTCTCTGGAGGCACACTGAGGAGCGGGGCCCTGAGTTCTCAGCTCCTCCAGGTGGAAATTGGGAGGCCACCATTTTGGCCCTGGTCCTCCGAAGCTGTACCAAGAGCTTGCAGGGAACAAAAGCTCCTGAGAGCTAACCCGAGCAGCTTGCTTAGACCGGAGCGACAAGGGCGGGGCAATTCAGCCTCCAGCAAAGATATCTGGAAACCACGGCAACAGGACCCTCCCCCAGAAGATCAGCACAAACAGCCAGCAAGCCAAGACCAAGTTTACCGATCAAGGAGAACGGGAGAACACCAGCGCTAGGGGAATACTGCACATAGAATTCATGGCTTTTTTTTACCATGATTCATTAGTTCATCAAAGTTAATTTTTTAACTGTCTTTTTTTAAATTTTTCTTTATCCCTTTTTCAACCAACATCTTATCAATCCCTTTTTAAAAAAAAAATTTTTTATTTTTCATTTTTAGAGTCATATTTTATCCCTTCATAGTAGTTACCCTTATTTCTGGCATATATATATAAGTTGTTCTCTCTTTAAAATTTTGACATACAGTTTCTTCTAAGAGATCAAAATATACCCTAAATCACTAGTATATGGCTTTGTTCTAGTCTCCTGCCTGATCACATTCTCTCCCTTTTTTCTTTTTTTTTATCTTCTTCTTTCTTTTTTCAAACAACTTATCTTATCAATTCCTTTCATAAAATCTTTTACAAATTTTATCTTTGCAGTCAACTTCCATCCCTTCATTGTATCGACCCTTATTTTGTACATATATGTCTTTCTTCCTTTAAAATTTTAGGAGGCACTTTTTTCTAACAGACCAAAATACACGCAAATTCTAGTGTGTGGCACTGATCTATGCACTAGCCTGATCATATTTGATCATAGTCTGCTTTTTTTGTATTCTGTTTTTGTTTTTATCTTTTTTTCTTTTTTTTTTTCACTTTCTTTTTTCTTTCTTTCCCTTTCTTTCCCCCTGGGTTCAGGTCTTTTCTGATTTGTATACAGTATATTTGCTGGGGACGTTGTTAACCTGTTAGCATTTTGTTCTCTCATTCATCTCTTCTCCTCTGGACAAAATGACAGGACGAAAAAATTCACCTCAGCAAAAAGAACAAGAGGTAGTACCGTCAGCCAGGGACCTACGCAATACGGACATTAGTATGATGTCAGACCTAGAGTTCAGAATCATGACTTTAAAGATACTAGCTGGGCTTGAAAAAAGCGTGGAAGTTATTAGAGAAACCTTTTCTGGAGAAATAAAAGAACTAAAATCTAAGCAAGTCAAAATCAAAAAGGCTAATGATGAGGTGCAATCAAAAATGGGGTCACTAACTGCTAGGATAAATGAGGCAGAAGAGAGAATCAGTGATATAGAAGACCAAATGATGGAAAATAAAGAGGCTGAGAAAAAGAGAGATAAACAACTACAGGATCACGAGGGCAGAATTCAAGAGATAAGTGATATGATAAGATGAAACAACATTAGAATAATTGGGATCCCAGAAGAAGAAGAAAGAGAAAGAGGGGCAGAAGGTATATTGGAGCAAATAATAGCAGAGAACTTCCCTAATGTGGGGAAGGAAACAGGCATCAAAATCCAGGAGGCACAGAGAACCCCTCTCAAAATCAATAATAATAGGTCAACACCTCGACATCTAATAGTAAAACTTACAAGTCTCAGAGACAAAAAGAAAATCCTGAAAGCAGCTCCGGAGAAGAGATATGTAACCAACAATGGTAGAAACATTAGATTGGCAACAGACCTATCCACAGAGACCTGGCAGGCCAGAAAGGACTGGCAAGATATCTTCAGAGCACTAAACGAGAAAAATATGCAGCCAAGAATACTATACCCAGCTAGGCTATCCTTGAAAATAGAAGGAGAGATTAAAAGCTTCCAGGACAAACAAACACTAAAGGAATTTGCAAACACGAAACCAGCCTTCCAAAAAATATTGAAAGGGGTCCTCTAAGCAAAGAGAGAGCCTAAAAGCAGCATAGAGCAGAAAGGAACACAGACAATATACAGTAACAGTCACCTTACAGGCAATGCAATGGCACTAAATTCATACCTTTCAATAGTTCCCCTGAATGTAAATGGGCTCAATGCCCCAATCAAAAGACACAGGCAATCAGATTGGATTAAAAAATAAGACCCATCAATATGCTGTCTGCAAGAGACTCATTTTAGACCCAAAGACACCCCCAGATTGAAAGTGAGGGGGTGGAAAACCATTGACCATGCTAATGGACACCAAAGAAAGCTGGGGTGGCAATCCTTATATCAGACAATTACATTTTAAAACAAAGACTGTAATAAGAGATGAGGAAGGACACTATATCCTACTTAAAGGGTCTATCCAACAAGAAGATCTAACAATTGTAAATATCTATGCCTCTAACATGGGAGCAGCCAATTATATAAGGCAATTAATAGAAAAGCAAAGAAACACATTGACAACAACACAGTAATAGTGGGGGACGTTAACACACCCCTGACTGAAATGGACAGATCATCTAAGCAAAAGATCAACAAGGAAATAAAGACTTCAAATGACACACTAGACCAAATGGACTTCACAGATCTATTCAGAACATTCCATTCCAAAGCAACGGAATACACATTCTTCTCTAGTGCCCATGGAATCTTCTCCAGAATTGATCACATCCTAGGTCACTAATCAGGTCTCAACCGGTACCAAAAGATTGGGATCATTCCCCGCATATTTTCAGACCACAATGCTTTGAAACTAGAACTCAATCACAAGAGGAAAGTCGGAAAGAACTCAAATCCATGGAGGCTAAAGAGCATCCTACTAAAGAATGAATGGGTCAACCAGGAAATTAAAGAGGAATTTAAAAAATTCATGGAAACGAATGAATATGAAAACACAACTGTTCAAAATCTTTGGGATACAGCAAAGGCAGTCCTGAGAGAAAGTATATAGCAATACAATCCTTTCTCAAGAAACAAGAAAGGTCACAAATACACAACCTAACCCTACACCTAAAGGAGCTGGAGAAAGAACAGCAAATAAAGCCTAAACCCAGCAGGAGAAGAGAAATAATAAAGATCAGAGCAGAAATCAATGAACTAGAAACCAAAAGAACAGTAGAACAGATCAACGAAACTAGGAGCTGGTTCTTTGAAAGAATTAACAAGATTGATAAACCCCTGGCCAGACTTAAGAGAAAGGACCCAAATCCACAAAATCATGAATGAAAGAGGAGAGATCACAACCAACACCAAAGAAATACAAACAATTATAAGAACATATTATGAGAAACTCTATGCTAGCAAATGACATAACCTGGAAGAATTGGGTGCATTACTAGAGATGTATCAACTACCAAAATTGAGCCAGGAAGAAATAGAAAACCTGAACAGACCTATAGCCCCTAAGGAAATTGAAGCAGTCATCAAAAATCTCCCAAGAAACAAAAGCCCAGGGCCAGATGGCTTCCCAGGGGAATTCTATCAGACATTTAAAGAAGAATTAATACCTATTCTCCTGAAACTGTTCCAAAATATAGAAATGGAAGGAAAACTTCCAAACTCATTTTATGAAGCCAGCATTACCTTGATTCCAAAACCAGACAAAGACCCCATCAAAAGGAGAATTACAGACCAATATCCTTGATGAACATGGATGCAAAAATTCTCACCAAAATACTAGCCAATAGGATCCAACAGTACATTAAAAGGATTATTCACCACGACCAAGTGGGATTTATCCCTGGGCTGCAAGGCTGGTTCAACATCCGCAAATCAATCAACGTGAAACAATACATTAACAAAAGAAAGAACAAGAATCCTATGATCCTCTCAATAGATGCAGAAAAAGCATTTGACAAAGTACAGCATCCTTTCTTGATCAAAACTCTTCGGAGTATAGGGATAGAGGGTACATACCTCAATATCATAAAAGCCATCTATGAAAAACCTACAGCGAATATCATTCTCAATGGGGAAAAACTGAGAGCTTTTCCCCTAAGGTCAGGAACGCGGCAGGGAAGTCCACTCTCACCACTGCTATTCAACATAGTATTAGAAGTCCTAGCCACAGCAATCAGACAACAAAAAGAAATTAAAAGCATCCAGTCCGGCAAAGAGGAAGTCAATCTCTCACTCTTTGCAGATGATATGGTACTGTATGTGGAAAACCCAAAAGACTCCACCCCAAAACTGCTAGAACTCATACAGGAATTCAGTCAAGTAGCAGGCTATAAAATCAATGCACAGAAATCAGTGGCATTCCTATACACCAACAACAAGACAGGAGACAAATCAAGGAGTCGATCCCATTTACAATTGCACTGAAAACCATAAAATACCTAGGAATAAATTTCACCAAAGAGGCAAAGGATCTGTACTCAGAAAACTACAAAATACTCATGAAAGAAATTGAAGAAGACACAAAGAAATGGAAAAATGTTCCATGCTCATGGATTGGGAGAACCAACATTGTGAAGATGTCAATGCTACCTAGATCAATCTACACATTCAATGCAATCCCCATCAAAATACCATCCACTTTTTTTCAAAGAAATGGAACAAATAATCCTAAAATTTGTATGGAACCAGAAGAGACCCCGAATAGCCAGAGGAATATTGGAAAAGAAAAGCAAAGCTGGCAGCATCTACAATTCTGGACTTCCAGCTCTATTACAAAGCTGTCATCATCAAGACAGTATGGTACTGGCACAAAAACAGACACATCGATCAATGGAACAGAATCGAGAGCCCAGAAATGGACCCTCAACTCTATGGTCAACTCATCTTTGACAAAGCAGGAAAGAATGTCCAATGGAAAAAAAGACAGTCTCTTCAACAAATGGTGTTGGGAAAATTGGACGGCCACATGCAGAAGAATGAAACTAGACCATTTCCTTACACCACTCACAAAAATAGACTCCAAATGGTTGAAAGACCTAAACGTGAGACAGAAGTCCATCAAAATCCTAAAGGAGAACACAGGCAGCAACCTCTTCCACCTCAGCCACAGCAACTTCTTCCTAGAAACATCGCCAAGGGCAAGGGAAGCAAGGGCAATAATGAACTATTGGGATTTCATCAAGATAAAAAGATTTTGCACAGCAAAAGAAACAGTCCACAAAACCAAAAGACAACCGACAGATGGGAGAAAATATTTGCAAATGACATATCAGATAAAGGGCTAGTATCCAAAATCTATAAAGAACTTATCAAACTCAACACCCATAGAACAAATAATCCAATCCAGAAATGGGCAGAAGACATGAACAGACATTTTTCCAAAGAAGACATCCAAATGGCCAACAGACACATGAAAAAGTGCTCCACATCGCTCGGCATCAGGGAAATCCAAATCAAAACCTCAATGAGATACCACCTCACACCCGTCAGAATGGCTAAAATTACCAAGTCAGGGAACGACAGATGTTGGCGGGGATGTGGAGAAAGGGGAACCCTCCTACACTGTGGGTGGGAATGCAAGCTGGTGCAACCCCTTTGGAAAACAGTATGGAGGTTCCTCAAACAGTTGAAAATAGAGCTACCATACGATCCAGCAATTGCACTACTGGGTATTTACCACAAAGATACAAATGTAGGGATCCGAAGGGGTACGTGCACCCCAATGTTTATAGCAGCAATGTCCACCATAGCCAAACTGTGGAAAGAGCCAAGATGTCCATCGACAGTTGAATGGATAAAGAAGAAGTGGTATATATACACAATGGAATATTATGCAGCCATCAAAAGGAATGAGATCTTGCCATTTGCAACGATATGGATGGAACTGGAGGATGTTATGCTGAGTGAAATAAGTCAATCAGAGAAAGACATGTATCATATGACCTCACTGATATGAGGAATTCTTAATCTCAGGGTAGAACCTGAGTGTTGCTGAGTGGTGAGGTGTGGGAAGGATGGGGTGGCTGGGTGATAGACATTGGGGAGGGTATGTGCTAGGGTGAGCGCTGTGAATTGTGCAAGACTGTTGATTCACAGATATGTTCTTCTGCAACAAATAATGCAACATATGTTAAGAAAAAAGAAGAAAAAGATAGCAGGAGGGGAAGAATGAAGGGGAGTACGTCAGAGGGGGAGACGAACCATGAGAGACGATGGACTCTGAAAAATAAACTGAGGGTTCTAGAGGGGAGGGGCTGGGGGGATGGGTTAGCCTGGTGATGGGTATTAAGGAGGGCACTTTCTGCGTGGAGCACTGGGTGTTATGCACAAACAATGAATCATGGAACACTACATCAAAAACTAATATGGTGATTAACATAACAATAAAAAATTTAATAAAAAAACATTTAGAACTGAATAATCCTGAAACTACTACATCCAGAAATTTGTGAGAGGCAGGAAATAAGGGAAATATAATGCTAAATACTTATATAGGGGAAAGTGAAAATTGAATAGCTACATATTGACTTGAGGAATTAGAAAAAGTATAATAAGTCTAAGTAGACTAGGCAGAAACAATAAGGATAAGGGCAAATACATGTACAATAGAAATCAGAAGTATCATAGAGAAATCATAAAGTCATTTAGTTTGAAAAGCCAGTAGGTAAAATTCTGGAAAAATTAATCATGGAAAGAACAGAAGGTACAAATCAAATAGTAGGGGAAGCATAGTAGATATGCAGTCAAAATTTTAGAGAAAATAAGGGAATGGTGTGAAAATCTTTAATAAATTTGAAAACTTGGATGAAGTGAAGAGTCTGCTAGACATAGCCAAGTTGGTGAAATAGGAGAACCTACCCTTTATCCCCCCACAAAGATCAACAATTTGACATGAAGATAAATTCCTGGAAACATACACCATACCTAGGCTGAATCATGAAGAAATAGAAAATCTGAACAGACTAACAATGAGTAAAGAGATAGTAATCAAAAGCTCCAAACAAGGAAAGGCCCAGGACCAGATGACTTCACAGATGAATTCTACACACACTGAAAAAAAAAAAAAAAATCAATGCCAATTCTTTTCAAACTCTTCCCAAAAATTGAAGAGGAAGAATCCCCAATTCACTTTACAATCCAGAATTATCCAGATACCAACGCCACATATGGATACTACCAGAAAAGAAAACTGCAGGACAATATCTCTGTCAAAAATAGACGCAAAAATTGTCAAACAAAATACCAACAAACTGAATTCAACAGCACATTAAAAGGATCATTTATCATGATCAAGTGGGATTTATCCTTGGGATTCAAGAATGGTTCAATATATGGAAATCAATAAATGTGATATAGTACATTAATAGAATGAAAGAAAATGTCATGATATTCTTAATAGATTTAGAAAAGTCATTTGACAAAATTAAAAATCCTTTCATGATAAAAAAAACTCTCAAGAAATAGGGTATAGATGTAATATACCTCAACATACTAAGGGCCATATGTGACAAGTCCACAGTAACATTGTGTTTAATGATGAAAGTTTGAAAGCTTTCCCTTTTAGATCAGGAACAAAGACAAGAGTGCTGACTCTCACCATTCCTATTCAACATAGTACTGTAAGTCCTAGCTAGAGCAGTTAGGCAAGATAAAAGGAATAAAAGGCATCCAAGTCAGAAAGGAAGAAGTAAAATTGTCTCTGTTTATGACATGACCTTGTATATACCAAATCCTAAGAACCCCATCAAAAAACAAACAAACAAAAAACCTGTTAAGATGTGGAGAAAAGAGAACTTTAGTACTCTAGAGTTGGTCAGAATGTAAATTGATACAGCCACTATGGAAAACAGTAAGAATGGGACACCTGGGTGGCTCATTCGGTTAAGCATCTGTCTTCAGAGCAGGTCATCATCCGGAGGTCCTGGGATCAAGTCCCGAGTCGGGCTCCTCGCTCAGCAGGAGCCTGCTTCTCCCTCTGCCTCTGCCCCTCTCCCTTCTTGTGTTTTTGCTCTCTCTCACACACACACACACAAATAAATAAACAAAATCTTTAAAAAAAAGAAAACAGTATGAAGTTTCCTCCAGAAATTAGAGAACTACCATATGTTCCAGTAATCACACTTCTGAGTATATCCAAAGGAAATGAAAATAAGATCTCAAAGAGATATCTATACTTTCATGTTCATTGAAGCATTATGCACAATAGCCAAAACATGAAAATAACCTAAGTGTCCATCAGTGGATAAATGGATAAAGATGTGAAACACACACACACACACACACATTCCCACACAGAGTGGAAATCCTGCCATAAAACAACATGGATGGATCTTGATAACCATCCCTCATTTATTTAATTGGAATAAGTCAGAAAGAGAAATACTGTATAATCTCACTTATACGTGGAGTTCACTGAACTCAGAAACGGAGTAGAGTGGTGGTTGCCAGGCGCAAGAGAATTTGGGAAATATTTATCAAAGAGTACAAACTTTCAGTTTTTAAAATGAGTAAGTTTTAGAGATCTAACGTACAACATGGTGTCTGTAGTTAATAATATTTGTTTGTATAAAGTTGCTGTGACAGTAGAGCTTAATTTTCTCACCATAACAAAAAACAAAGCAGTAATCATTGGAGGTAAAGGATGTGTTAACTAATCTTACTGTAATAAACATTTTACAATCTATACATATATCAAATCATCACATTGTAGGCCTTAAACTTACACAGTGTCATATGTCAAGTATATCTCAATAAAGCTGGAAAAATTAAAAATAAAGAAATAAACTGAAAATCTATAATTGTGTTATTACTAACAAACTGTGTTAGTGATATGATTGATTGTATTATTTGTTCAAAATACTTGCTGCATCTCTTTACCAAGCCCTCCTCATAGGAAGAGCTTATTTCCTTCCCCACTGATGATTTGTTTGGCCAATGAATGTGAGCAGAAGTGACATATGCTGTGTCTGAGGAGCAGCTTTCTTTCACCTTTCCTTGTGTCACTTTTTTTCACCTTTGACCTACATCATTTAAGTGTGCCCAGTATTCATAATTGAATAAAATTCTGATTTCCTGTCCAAGTGTCTATAATGAGATCCTCTTAGAGCACTTCAAGATGTCTCAGATTTAAATCTTTTCCTTAGAACACTCCAGTTTCCTATCTCACCGGCATCCATTGTCATAACCACAGCAATCATCCCTGAATGAGTATTTCCATGGTGAAAAATATCTATGTATCAGGAAAAATCACTGACTCTCAGGCAAATGCTTAAAGATTTCTTTCTTCCCCTGCCATCCTCCCCACTGATGTTACCAGCCCAAATCACTATTACTCTGCTTCTCCTCTTACAATAGTTAATTCCCCACCAATTCACAATATAGCTTTCTTCTCATCAGTGGGCAGCTGTGTACCACACCCTGCCATTAATTTTTATGAGTTGTGGATGTTGGTTTTCCATTTGTTCTTACACATGGTTTTCTAATGCTGACACTGGTTTTCTCATGCTGGTTAGTTTATTTTCCCTATTTGTTAGAAGCAGGTCAAAAATCACTCAAGGGGAAAATAATAGAAGGCTATAATTTCAGTCTGAGTCACATAGAAGTAAAAAGAAAGGTTAGAAATCAAAGGCACACACTCCATTCTTCCTCGAAATTTACTTCCCAAATCAAAGCCAGAACTCAAGTCACTAAGATTCTGCCCATCTTTAATGAAAGAGAAAAAGTTCCACAATGAAGCCAGAATGCAGCCAGAAAGCATGTTATGGTCTTGGGTAGAAAGAAACTTATAGTGGCAAACATCAATTGGTGCCAACCATCTGTTATTACTGTAAAAAGGCAAGTGAAGGCTGCTGCCAGGTCCTTGCAAGCCAGAGACCCAGGCTTCCTGAAGCCCACGAAGAACACTGTTAGAGGGTTTCTGGAAATGTCTTTAGGGCAGTTGCCACACCACTAACACGTGGACTAATTAAGCAGCTTCTGCTGTAATTAACTTTTTGGTCAACATTTTGTCTGGTCAAAGATGGAAAAACTGTATTTTTAACTATCTTAAAAGTGTACATCCTTGGTCTTAAAATGGAAAGGCTAATAGTCCCTAAAACGAAAGATTCCACATATTTTAAACAAAGCTAATTTCCTGGAATAGCCTTCTGCTACAGGGAAGCTATGAAACTTGTATCTTTCTATAACCTTTATGAAGATTTCCTTCATAGCTTTATTTTTTAAACACTAGTCTTTCCATTGCTATAAGCCAATTGGAAATATCCAGCAGGCAAACCCTGGTAGTTCTATTCAGACCCTATCTGGTCAAGGATTTAAACTGAAACTGTCTCACTGACTAAGGAAAGAACTGATAAGGGGTATCCGTAGACTTATAAAAGCATACAAGGGTACCTAGCCATATTTGACTCATAAAGTCCAAACTTTAGAGGAAGAAGAAGGTTTAGAATCTCCTAGTCCACTCAATTTACAAATTAGCAAGGCAATGCTATAGTGGATATCTGTTGTATTAGCCTGCCAAGCATCCCTTTCCTGTTCTTCTGGTGACAGACTCCACTTTTCCTGGGAATGAACCATGGCACCCCCTGCCCTCATCCTGCCCTCACTAGGGGATGAGTACATTAAGCAAACTATGCCAATCAAGAGCTTTATGGAATCTAAATTGGAGCCAAGTCCCCTCTAAGGCAGTGTCCCAAAAGGACATATCAGTTCCTGACTCAAGTATCCCTAGAACCACTTTATTTCCCCAACCTGGCTGCTTCCTTTGCTTCTGTGAAATCTCATGTATCCTTCCAAGAAATTCACCCTGCTTCATCCCCAACTTAACTTTTTTTTTAATTCAATTAGCTAAGGTATAGTACATCATTAAATTTTGATATAATGTTCAATGATTCGTTAGTTGAGTATATCACCCAGTGCTCATCATATCACGTGCCCTCTTTAATGCCCAACTTAACTTTTGCTTAAGTTAGCCAGGTTGCTTTTGGTTTCTGTAACCAAAGAAACTGATACAGAGACCCTGTCAAAGGTGGAGGGAAACATTCTCACTTGTTCACTCTGACCATGCTGTATGTTGCACAAGGCTGGTTCTATAAGCAGGCAGAGCAGGTGGTCAGCTATGAAGTGTAAATGGCACTCTCACAGAGCCAAAAATTATGCTTTTAACTAAGTAATCTTACTTGAAATGCTACGAATTTAGAATTAAAGTGGTTCTCCTAAAACAAGCCCGTGACTTATTCATCATTTGATATCAAATTGATTGCTTGCTCCAATATCTGACAAAGATAGGCTTTGCTAGATAGAAATATGAATGGGAAATGAGAGGAGATAGGCAGAAAGGGGGGCGGGTGATCTGGGACAACCAGAGGTGTCATACCAACACCTGGTATAAGGGGTTGTCCCTGTGGCCTTAGGATCTTGCTAAGGTGCTTGCAGCCCTTCCTGATGGGGTCTCCTGACTCCAGTCTCACCACCTCTCCTCAAATCCTTCTCTACAGAGGTCCATGATCAATTACAAATACAAATTTGGTCATCACTCACCTCCTTTATTAATGATTCACTCACTGCCAACTACAGGGTAAAACCCAATTCTTCAGCATGGATTAGAAGGCCTTTCATGATCCTACGGTTCAACTTGTTTCTTTCCACTGCCCTATGTTCCCTCACATTCCAGCTATACCTAACCACTTGTATTTTCCTACACCTGTTCCACTCACCCTCCCTTTGTGCCTTTGAAAATGCTTTCTTTTCATCTGGAATGCCCTTCCCTTACATCTCACTGGACTCACACTATTCCCAGTATAAACTCCTCGGGTATCACCATTACCAGCAAGACTCCCAGGACCCCTTAGTTAGGACTAGGTGTCTTTTTTCTCTTCTTCTATATTATCTTAGAATTTTACTCTAACTAAAATATACGCCACAGACTTTGATTGCTCATTTATGGGTCTAGATAGACATAGAGTGTCTTCAGGGCTTAGGGTGTCATTTATCTCTGGGACCCAACAGCTAGAATATAGTGGGCTCTCAATAAATGTTAGTAAATGAAATTCAATGTTCAAAACTCGATTTAATTTTCCTTTTCTTTTTTTTAAAGCACTTCTTCACTGTTACTCTTTATAAATAATATCGTTATTCATCCATCCCCTCAACCATGCTGAGAATTCAGTCATATTTACCTCCTTTCTGTTCCTCTCTACCTTTAAGCATTCTGCACACCCAGTGGGCTAAACACCCTAACCAAAGAATAATATTTATATCCCGTAAGGAGTAGCTATTCAGTTCTTTACCTTTTCCACACAAGTTTATGAGACACCAGGAGTCTGCATTACCTACAGCAATGCCCTTGTCCTTTGAGTTTTCTGGTTTGAACTTTGGTTTATTAAAAATAGTCGCTAGTCATTATGGTGTCCATTTGCTGAGGGGACCAAATCCTCTGGGTTTAGCGATAAAAGCTTTAAATGGTACTACATATCTCAAAGATAGGAACATCCGCCGCAATAAAATTATCACCTCAGGTTAGGAAGAAGGGACAGGCCTAAATTGGAGTTGGTGGGGATTAACATGGGGGAAGGCAGGAGCAGCTGGTAGACATTCTACCTTGAGCACATAGTATTCAGAGTTTAAGATTAGCATGTCAGAGACCTTCTTTAAAACCACAAGCTCCTGTCCCTCTTTTCAACAGCTGAGGCTTCCAGCTGAGAGACAGAATACTTGCCTATCTTAGAATATTTCCCTGCTCAGTGATTGATATGTTCTCTACTGCTGCTGGGATGTGGGGAAAAAGCACTCTTACATAAATCCCTAGAAGAAATGTGAATTGCCACAGTCTTTTTTGGACAGCAGTCTGGCAATTTCTTTTAAAATTAGAAATACACATACCCTTTGACCCAGCAATCCAACTCCTAGGAATCTATCCCCCAGAAATAAAGGCATGAGTATGTAGGGAAATAACGGAGCCAATATTCAGTGAGCACATGCACATACAACGTACCAGCCAGCATCCGTTCTGATTGGTCTGTACCTGTGCCACACCGGTTGTTAAATATTTTTAATGCCACCTCTGGGTATATAAATAAAATTTTACATAAGTGAGATTTTTTAAATTAGGAGCACTTTTTTCCTTACAAACTGTGTGTGTGCATGTGCCTTGCTTCTTTCCAGCCCCTCTGTATCCCCAATCAATATTTTTTACTCTTTTGTGCTCATATAATTTATATATAGATGTATATACAATTATGCACATAAGATTTGGGGAGGCTTATTACTCATTTAAAAAAGGAGACCGTAGATGATTGATAGATAGACAGATATAGATATAAATATCTTGATTTTCGCTGTATATTTAGAAATCCCTCAGTTAAACTAGATACTCTAACTCATTCTTTTTAATTTCCATGTAATATTTATAGTCTGGGCGTATTACAGGGTACTCAGTCATTCTCGGATTCATAAGCATTTGCTCTGTTTCTGCTTTTCCCTCTATCACAAAGACTGCTGCAATATATACATCCTTGTGTTACCGATCAAATAGAGGAGATGTTCCTGCTACTAAGGCAGAGCATACGTTTATGTTTTAATGAACCCTTTGAATTTGCATTTCTTTGAATTGCTTTTTCCCATTCCTATGGTGTTTTTGCCTTTTTAGTAGCAATGTAAAAACTTTGTATATTTAAATATTATTTTTCACACGCATTGCAGAGAAGCTATTCTGTCTACTTTGTATTTTGCGTATGGTATCTCTTACTATACAAACATTCTTAATTCTTATGTATCAAAAAAATCAGTCTTTTCTTTTGTGGCTCCTAGGTTTTCTATCTTGATTTAAAAGTTCTCATCCCAGGGGCGCCTGAGTGGCTCAGTCGGTTAAGCGTCTGCCTTCGGCTCAGGTCATGATGCCGGGGTTCTGGGATCGAGCCCCGCATCGGGCTCCCTGCTCCGCGGGAAGCCTGCTTCTCCCTCTCCCACTCCCCCCGCTTGTGTTCCCTCTCTCTCTCTCTCTCTCTCTCTCTCTGTCAAATAAATAAATAAAATCTTAAAAAAATGTTCTCATCCCAAATCTAGATATATATGACATTTTTCTGCTGAAGGGATAAGGAGAGAGAATAAGAGAGGACAGGGGAGGGAGGGAGAGGAAAACTATTTCCGGGCTTTCTCTTCAGTTGCACTAATGCAATTATCTTTACAGAATATCTCTTTTTGTTCATCATTTTGGAGAAATTGACATTCGTACTTGTTAAATTTTTTTCACCCGAGAATATGGTATATGATTCCATTTTTTAAAGTCAGGGTCAGCAAACTATAGCCCACTGGCCAAACCTAGCCCTGCCCATCATTATATCCTGTCTATAACGCTACAACTGAAATTGAGCAGTGGCAGAGTTGAATAGTTGCTATGGAGACCGTACGAGCCACAAAGCTGGAAATATTTACTATTTGGTGCTTTACAGAAAAGTTAGCAGATACCTGGTTTAGATTATAATTTATATTCTCGAGTAAAATTCTATGGTTTTACTCATAAGTACCTTTCTTGTTAAATTTATTTGTAGCTCTTTTTTAACCTTGGTTATAATGCTGTTGTTACAATAACATATTTTCCCAACTCTGTTTTTGATTGATTATTGTTATTATATGTAGAATAAGAGTATCACATGGGCCATTTTATGGGCCAGGTCCTGTCCAAAGCACTTTTTCCTATCACAATTCATTTAATCCTCACAACAAGGCCCACCACTAGATGCAAGCAACGGCCTTCCACAGACTTCACCAGCTCTTCTGTGTGGCCCCTGGTTAGACTTCTCTCTGATCCTCCATTCTTTCCCTTTTAGACCTTTATATCCCTGGTTTTTCCCAGAGTTATTTCATGTCACTCAGTTGCAACGTTTCCCCAATCAAACACACATTTTTTCTTCTTTCTGTGCTCAGGGTTTTCTCTTTGCCCTTTCTTTCTAAAATTGTATTTTTATTTTTTATAAGATTTTTTATTTATTTATTTTTGCAAGCGAGAGAGAGCGTGCAAGCATGAGCAGGGGAAGGGCAGAGGGAGAAACAGGCTCCCCGCTGAGCAGGGACTCCCATGTGGGACTCAATCCCAGGACTCTGGGATCATGACCTGAGCTGAAGGCAGATGCTTAACTGACTGAACCACTCAGGCACTCCCTTTCCAAATTTTTAAGTTGAAAGTTTAATACATTTGTTTCCAACATTTCTTGTGCTCTAATACATATTTTAAAATTACACATTTCCCTATAAAAATTACTTTAGCTATGTGCCACAAATTTTGACAGATAGTCTTTTTTTAAACTGTGAATTGTGGTTATCCTTTTTTTAATTTAAAATCAGTTAATTTACATATAGTATTATTAGTTTCAGAGGTAGTTTAGTTGCATATAACACCCAGTGCTCATTATATCAAGTGCCTTCCTTAATGCCCATCACCCAGGGACCCCATCGCTCTACCCACCTCCCCTCCAGCAACCCTGTTTCTTTCCCATAGTTAAGAGTCCCTCATGGTTTGTCTCCCTCTCTGATTTCTTCCCATTTGTTTTTCCCTCCATTCCTCTATGACCCTCTGCACTGTTTCTTATATTCCTCATATAAGTGAAACCATATGATAATTGTCTTTCTCTGATTGACTTATTTCTATCAGCATAATACCATCCGTTCCATCCACATCGATGTAAATGGTAAGATTTCATCCTTTCTGGTGGCTGAGTAATATTCCATTGTATGTATATACCACATCTTCTTTATCCATTCATCTGTTGATGGACATCTGGGCTTTTTCCATAGTTTGGCTATTGCTTCCTATAGTTAAGAATCTCTTATGGTTTGTCTACCTCACTGATTTCATCTCATTTTATTTTTCCTTCCCTTCCCTTCCCTTATGTTCATCTGTTTTGTTTCTTAATTTCCACATGAGTGAAATCATATGGTATTTGTCTTTCTCTGATTGACTTATTTCACTTAACATAATATCCTCTAGTTCTATCCAAGTCATTGCAAATGGCAAGATTTCATTCTTTTTTGATGGCTGAGTAACAGTCCATTGTATATATGTACCACATCTTCTTTATCCCTTCATTGACAGTCTTTTAAATTTTCTTTAGTTTTAAATATTTTTCAATTTCCCTTACAATTTTATTTTTAACCCAAGGCTTATATATTAATAGTGGAAGAATACAGTCTGTATGACACTAAGTACCATTTATTTGTCTTTAATACCTACTGGTTTGTTTATGTTCTCTATTTCTTTTTGTACTAATTTTGGCATTTTAATTTTTTCTAGAAATGTCTTCATTTTCCCCAGATTATCAAATTCATTAGCATAAGATTATTAGTACAACATAATGATTAAGAACAGTTGCACAGTTGAATGAATTGGACAAGTTACTTAGTTTTTGTGCTGTAAAATGGAAATAATAATGGACTTATTTTTTAAAAGATTTTATTTACTTATTTGAGAGAGAGCAATAGCGAGAGAGAGCATGAGCAGGGAGGAGAGGGAGAAGCGGGCTCCCAGGGAGCCCAATGCCGGGCTCGATCCCAGGACCCTGATATCATGACCTGAGCCAAAAGCAGACACTTAACCAACTGAGCCACCCAGGTGCCACAATAATAGACCTATTTCATAGGATACGTTTCTCTGAAGATTCAAATTACTTAGAACTGTGCTTCACACATTCTAAACACTTAACAGTTAGTTATTGTGCTCATTTTATGCGTCATTCCTTATTCCTTGGGATGTATTGAGGCTTCCTTTGTACGCAGATCAAGTTTTATAAATATTCTATGAATGCACAAAAATGTGTATTCAGTGTTGCTGAGAATTCTCTGTGTAATAGCTCGAGCATATTAATTGCATTGTTCAGGGCTTCCATATTTCAGCTGTTTTTTCCTACCTCATTCCAAGAGGATTGTGTTAAAATTCTAAAACTCTAACAGTTGATTCATCTGTTTCTCCCCACAATAGTTGCATTATGTACCTATATATACCCACATATAACCAGTATGTATACACAAAAACTGTTTGGGGACTGTAGTAATATTTAAGAGTGTAAAAAGTTCCTGAAACCAAAAAGATTGAGAATCGCTGATACACACAGAGGTATTCTCAAATCATTGGGTACAACACTGTATACATATCTATTAAATTCAGAAGGTATGTGTAATAGTGTAATTCAAGTCTTCTGTGTCCTTATTAACATTTAACCACTAGGTTCATTAGTCTTAAAATGGATAACAATATCTCCCACTACAAGTTTAATTTTTTATAATTTTCTTATATTTTAATTATTTTGCATTGCATGCTTAGCTCCATGATTTGATACACATTAATTTTTTTATTGTTATACATGTTCATAAACTGTACCACTTAACATATGTATGTCTCTTCTTATTCTGTTTTGTATCTTTTAACTTATCTTTTCTGATAGTAATAGTATGACTCATGCTTTCTTTTAATTTGCACGTACTTGGTGTTCTTTTATTTTTAAACATGGGTCATCACTTTCAGTTGTTTGTTACTTGTAAATAACTTGTAATTGGGTTTTGTTTCTTAACCTAAGCAGATCATCTTTGTCTTTTAATAGAGGGATTCAGTCTGTCTCTACTTAGTGTAACAATTGATATATTTGACATTATGCTTTCCATGGTACTTTATGTAAGCTACTTATTTTACTTTGTGGTTTTATCTTGATCAGCTGTTTTAAACAGGATAGACATATAAGATAGTCACTAAGAAGAAGCTTGGGATCCATAAAGAGACATCTTTGAACAGTTAGGTCAAATAAAATAATTCAAGTTTTAATAAAAATGTGTTCTTTCGTATCTGTGTTTATTCTTACAGATAATCATCTGTGGGAGATAAAGACTCCCATTGTGCCTCAATCTCAAAACATCCCACCACCTGAGATGAAAATATTGACCATCATGATATTGGCCAAGCATTGTTCTAAGTGGTATATAGCCAATATTTCAGTTAATCCTCACAATAAACATATGGGATAGATACTATGTTAGCTTCTTTAACACATAAGAACACTGAAGCTCAACAAAGTGACTTGTTCATAGTCATATAACCTATATGTTTGATTAGGAATTAAATTTCCACTTCTAAAGTTGGAGATTAGAGGATAAACAAATAAGCCTTTTGCCAGAGACACAAACTGAAAGAATGTGGATTAAGTGCAAATAAGGTTTCTCACCACCTCCCACCCTCCTGGGTTGCATGGAAGCAGGATGGGGAGGACGCACAGTGGAAGATGGGTGTCAAGGGCTACAGGGCCTCACACCAGGTAGGTTTCAGATGTGGTGTTAGAGAAGGGTGGGTGAAATCTTTTCCAAGCAAGAGAGAGAAAATACTACCATCAGTTGGTCTGAACAGGTGCCACAGTGGCCATAAAGGCTGAGTAATTTTCATTCAGTGTTCCATAATTGGCTTTCAACCCAGTTTACAAAGTTCCGTCTTCTAACAACTGTTCAAGTCTTGGCTCTTCCCCAGCCTGCCCTTTCCCATGTGTCACACTCATTCCCTCTGTGAATCCACCAGGAGAGACAAAGCCTCTTGGGTATCTTTCCACATTCACAAATAGCAGTCTGGCCAGTTCATGGTATCACCTTTATTTTCATACTAGACTATAAATCTTTTTCAATTTGTGGAAGCTACATAGCCATGCTGTAATTTAAACAATATTCCCAAAATAGTTAAAAAGTAAGCTTAGATCAGCAGAATTTATAATCACATACAGACACTACATAAGAGATCATCAAATCCTACCACTTTATGTTACAGATAAAGTCTTGAGGCCCAAAGAAGAGAAGGCAGGGTGAACCCTGTTAATGCCCCCACTGGGGGCATTTAATTTTGCTTGGTAGTTAACAGTTTGCCCTTGGGACTTTAGAGAATTTCTCGTGGGCCCTAGAGCCCTTGTCTTATATAGAGAACCTGAGGAAATTGATTGTTTGGGTCCCCACTCCAGCCCCTCACCCAAGCCCAGGACAGCCAAGAACTAACTGGTATAAGGATACAAAGTTCAGGGCTTGGGTTTTTGTTTTGTTTTTGTTTTTGTTTTTGTTTTACAAAATCACCTTCATAATAGGTCACTTGTACCCAAATACAAGTCTAGGGGTTTATTTCTGGGCAGGAGTAGATGTGCCCATGGTTACACCTCTACTCAGAGGCAGAACCAGGACAGAAGTATATGTCTTCTGCCTCCTAGTTCAGGATATTTTTCATCTGCTTGCAGGGATTCCCTAAAATTCAACTGCAAGAAGTAAGCTAAGGTTACCCAGTCAGGGTATCATATCTACCCAGACCTCATTACTTTGATCTTTTGCAGAGTTGCTGCCACTGAAGTGAGTTGGTGTTCTGCCATTGGCCTCTCGGAAAGATACAATAAAGAATGTTGTAACACTGTTGTGTTTTATGGTAGCTAGGTGACCAAAAACAACATGCACCACATTATCCAGTATCCCCTTTGTGAAAACCTATAGAAGAAATTTTTATTGGACCTCAATACCAGGAAACTCTTTGCTTCTCTTAACAACTCAGTGGTCTATTTATCATATGGTCAGAAAGAATGTTGTAGTTCATACTTTCTTCTTTTATTTTGGCCATTAGGAAGTTCAGAGGCAAATTTGCTGTTCATATTCAGTAACCATGCTGTGCCTTATGGCATGTTTGTTACTGACTTTTTCTTTCCCTTCATTTAGCATTCCACACTATTTGTCTCCGCCTTTAAATATTCATTTTTCCATCTTTTGTTATATAATTTTCCAGCTCTCCCCAGACCGAAGTGAAACAGAGTGTTAAAAAGTCTAAGATGACAACAGTCCTTTCTGTAGCTATAGCCCAAAGTACTTCTACATCAGGAAAACGGTTCTGCAAATATTGGCTTAGAAGTACTACATACTGTTACTTCCTCATATTATAGTAAATAAGCTTTCCACTGATTATTTTTAAATGATTTATGGTAATGACTGTGTTTTTCCAAAAAATATCTCCACAGAATTACTATCTGTGATACAACACAAATACAGAGACTTTCTGTATTTAAATCATTGCAATATAATTTTCCCATGGCTTATTTTTAAAAATTGTTTCCTGCATCAGTAATATAGCAAATGTTTTCAGCTTCTATTACATTTACTGCAATTTGTACTCATGAGGCAAAACTTCCTAGTAAATATTCCCAGCATTTCTGTAATATCGGTCATAACAAGTAAAAAGGACTTTCATCCTAAACCATTACAAGATTGGTACTTTCTTTAGAGAAACATAACTCATTGCAATTCAATTGCCAGGGGCCTCTTTTCAAAGGTAAAAAATATTTTAAAAATATTTAATGACATTAGAGATATTTCCTTGACTAATACCTCATACTAAGAGGTAGTCCAAATAATAATAGTATACACTTATTTGACACTTCCTATATACAGTGTAGCATTCTAAGCTCTTTATATATATTAACTCATCTAATTTTCACAATGACCCTTTGAGATGGGTTCTGTTTTTATCTGTTTTATCTGTTTTATCTCCATTTTATACACGAGGAAACCAAGATTAAGGAATTTGCCTCATACTTTTCCTCTTTATATAGAGAGGGTGTGTGGAAGTGGCAAGAAGTTGATTCACAGAGAGCTTGAATTGTTTTTGATCATCACACAAAAGAACACTGGATTGCCACCATGGAATTCATGGTTTCTGGATCACAAACCCAAATTTAGCACCTCTGTTCTCTGTTTATACCTTATGCATTTAGAAATACCTTCACATGCCTTCTGTGTATTTCCCTGAAAGACCTCACAGGAATCAGAATTTCTAAGTCCCATGGCCAAATATTTGTTGAATAAACTAAATTTGTCAAGTGTTTATGGAAATCAGGAGCAAAAGATGGTGGACATTGATCACTGACAATTAGCACTACAGTAACAGGAAAGGATCATTTAATCAAACAGCATCATCAACAAAACACATTATCTATCTATCTACCTATCATGCTATTTTGGGAAAAGCACAAAGTAAGTAAATAGTCATAATTATTTTTGGGGGGGAGTTTACAAAATAAAAAAATGCATGAATATCAGTATTACTTGTGAAAATTAAACAAGCAATGGATATAAGAGGAAATAGTTAATATGTATTATATTTATGTTATGCCTGCACTTTGCTTCCAGTAGAACGAAGGAGTAATTTCCTTACTACATGCTAAGACTGAAACCAAGTTGGTCACTGACCTACTCTGTCAGCTTTGACACTTTGCTGCCTATCTCTAAAATGCCCTCACTCCATAACAATGTTCAGCAACAGTAGCATGTTGCCCTTTTGAGTCTTATAAGTCACATGAGACCTTCAAGAATGGAAACATCTAGTCTCCCAATTCTTCTGCACCCTTCTTGGAGGGTGACACCCATATAAACTTCTCATCTATGGCTCACAGATTCTCCTTGTGGAATGTAAATCAAGAATTCTTTGAAAAGAAACAGGAAAAAGGACCATTCCAGGCAATGGGCAAAGCTAAAGGATGAAAAAGTTTAAAAGCAAGATTAGGATAATGAAAGTGTTGAATAGATTTGCCTAAAATTAGCAAAGAGAAAGGATGGGAGAATAGGAAATTACCAAAAAAATGGGTGCATATTAACATGGTACCTTGAAAAAAAGAGCATGAAGTATTAAAGTGTTTCACTCATCACATAATGGCAAGTCAATGAGGGACCCTAGTCACCAGGCCTAAGATAGTGCCCCACAAACAGTAGTCATGGAATAAATATCTCCCTTTGTGAAGACAATGATGGCCATATGATTTTAAAGAAAAGCTAGGATGATATGCTCTGGTGTCAAACAGAGAAGTAACTTTGACAGTTTGTCCTTTTCATTGTGTTTGGAGTTCCCTAAAGAATAAACATTTAGCAGAAAACATTTAAAACACACACACACACACACACACACACACACACACACATACACACACACACACACACACACATTGGTCTTTAGAAATGCAAAGGGGAGTGCCTCAGTTACAGCCAATAGGAGAGCTGTACCCATACCACAACTCAGCTTGAACATCACATCTCTGAAGTCAGCCCCTCCTGCTCTCACATTCCAAGTAACTCCCACCATACTCTGGCTCTCAGCATCTACTATGAGACCTAATTCTACTCTTTACATTCATACATACATCATAGCACCTAACCTCCCCATCATGCTGCTGTTATCTTCCAGCTCATTTGGATTTCACCAGTGTAAAATGACTGATCATTCCCTAGTGGATAAATCTCTAGAAATTCTCAGGGCATTAAGGCAATATGAATATGGTTAAAAGACTTTTTGCATACAGCACTGTGAAAAATGGAGGGAAAGGATTTGTCAGGGAAGATACGATCAAGGCATTAGGTCTTTACCTGGGTGCTATTGTGTAAAACAAAACCTGGATTTTTAAGTAATGAATAACAAAAAACAATAATAATAATCTTGCATCATACCTGTGTAATTTTGGAAATTTTTATAACCTCAGCATCTGTAGATACTTGGGGAAATAGCAATAAGATAGATAGTACAATTCAATATCAAAAAGAAGATGCCCTACGACCTTGGAGTTGTAAATTACAAAACAGTGAGAGCAATCTAAATGTTAATTACACCACTGATTCAGCAGCTTGGTATATTAAAGAAACTTATGTGGGTACCAGGAATGGGACTAGTTAAAAAGAAGGAAAATTCAAGCTGAGGGACAGCCATTGGCTTTTAACACATTCAGAGAATATAGAGAGCTGTGAACCATCAGAAGAAATAACTAGCAAATGATAGGATAATTGCAAACAGATGTATCTGAAACTACTGGTGGGATTTAAAATTGTGGATTTTATCAGATGGTAATTTATCCTGGAACAAATGTCAATCAATGAACTATCCCATTCCAAAACCAGGATTTATTTCCATGGTTTGCCAAAATATCATAGGAGAACAATTATTATTGAGACAGTAACCACTCTCTCAAATAAATGGAATATTCAGGGAATGAGTCATTCTGTTTAAAGTACAGTAACTGGTAAACTGAAAATTATCCAGAGAACCCTTGCAGTTTTCATCTATATTTTTGGAAATGATTTCCTGTGATTTTCTGTAGAGGATGGTGAACATCATGGAGTTTTCTTGCTGTTGGGAAACGTGATGTCTCAGTTTCTTCCTCTAAGAGGAAGGTGTAAAGAACTGGGTTTCCTGTGTCCTGGTCTCAAGTCATCCTCTGAGGATCCCAGCATTGCCCATGCCCAGGAGACACCATTCACCCTGAAAACTGGGCTCCAGAGTACCAGTCCTATCATGAATGGGATCCCCTGGAAAGACAGTACTCTCTGGCAATGTTACTTGTATTGTTTTAAACAAATGCCTGATGTTCATTTGTTTGTTTCTTTTGTCACCTGCCTTTTTTTCCAAAAGCAAAAGGCTGGGGGTGCCTGGGTGGCTCAGTCAATTAAGCAGAAAGCTGAGGAGAGGCAAAAAGGGATGGGTATGATGAATCCAGTTGATCTTTAGCAGTATCTTAAGCAAGGGTTATTTTGGTCCCCCCAGAGGACATTTGGCAGTGTCTGGAGATATTTTTGGATGTCAGAACCATGGGGTTGCCATGCGCATCTAGTAGGTAAAGGCCAGGGATGCTGCTGAACATACTACAATATCCAAGACAGCCCCCTACAATGCAGAATTATCTAGCCCAAAATGTCAACAGTAATGAAACAGAGAAATCCCAGTCTACACTTTTATTCATTTTGGTTGATTGTTTAATTTAATAGGCTATCTAATAGTGTGTTTATTTCACATATGAAAAGTTAATTCAAAGAAAGGGATCATCTTGGGAAAGGGGGGAAGGTAAGAGTTGGGGGTAGGAAAAGAACTATTTTTTCCCAAAATTGAGTAACTGCTGTATTGAGAGAGTTGTGTGTGGTCCATTGCTCACTTTATCATTTTCACAAATCCAGAGAATTTTGAAACACATTTTTCCTACACTTTCTTTATGAGCAGAGTCTTCAACTAAATAATTAACTTGAGGAATTTATAAGCAGCACTATAGATAAAATGAATTTAAGAGGCAGGGTTGTCTAAATGACATCTAAATATGTCATTTAGATCTCTGACAAAATAGTAAAAGAATCCACTCAATTAAAATCAAGGAGCACCCGAGACATGAACTATCACATTTAGCCTTCAATCTGATGAAGTGGTTCTTTTGCCATGTGGGAGAAAGTTCTTTTAATTGCTCAATCACAAGAACAGCCGGCTTCTCAATACAGGATGCCTCTAAGCCAGTCGCACACACATTCTGAGTCCTGTCTTGGATTTCTGACCTGTGGTCTAAGCCTGTGGTCTCAAGACTGTTAGAGGGGAATGAAAAACACATTTGTTAATCTGCATGACATTAGCCCTGACCACCCTGCAATTGGACAAAAACTATCAGTGCCAGGCATCTGCAAACCCACAAACACCAGGATGCCAGGATGTTTTTCTGACTAACTAGGATGCTGTAAAGTTTTCAGTTTTAATATCTGAAATGTGCCAACCAGCAATACTGGCTATAGTGGTATTCTGGGGATTTTAGGTTACTATCCTTAATTAGTTAGATCTACAAAGATATGTGTTGTGCTGGCTCTTATGTTACTATTTCTCTAGTTCTGAGACCACCATAAGGGGAAATGTTTTGCTGTTAGTGAAAGCCTAGTCCAACATTGCCACGATGGATGGTCCAAGGAAGGAAAAAATGCACAAAATCCAATTAGTAGTGTTTCTTCTATAAAATTGCTGGTTATTACTCAAATGATTTTAAAAGATTATACATAAAAGACCACAAGGAAGAAAGACTGAAAGAAAATAGTACAATCTAGTCATGTTCATATTTTCTACTCAATTTCTTACCTTTAACTTTTAACTCTTATCCTCGCCTTGTCTCTGAGAAGCCTTTTCTTATATTCCTGGCATTGCTTGTCTTTGGCTTCTGGATTTCTTTGAGGTTTCTGGGCTTCAGAACTTTCTATGAAAGTTCAACATTTTAAGACCATCAAAACTTGTAATGCTTTGCTTCCTTTACTACTTTAGAGAGGACCTTATCTGTTCCTGTGTGCCAGGCTGTCCTTGCCTCCTTCTGCAATTCAGAATTTGTCTTCACAGTCAGGAAAACACAGTCCCTCTTCCATTCATACTTCTTATACAGCTCCAATCAATCACACAAGAGATCTGAATGAAGATGGACCTGAATACACACATCAACAGGGCTTCCTCACTGAAGAACTGCTAGAGTCCAGGAATTCCCAGGCTGCCATCTTTCCATGTGGCTCTTCACCCTCATGCATCATGTAGCTAACCTATTTTACTTCATCTTTTATTCTTTTTCTAAAATTTAATCAGTTTTTGAGCAAAGCATGATAGTTTTTTTTAATTTAATGAAGAAGTTATATAAATGTCATATAAACACATGAAATGATTCTCAACATCATTAAACATTAGATAAATGCAAATCAAAACTACAGTGAGAGATACCACATACCTAAATACTGGTGAGAATACAGAAAAACTGGACCACCCGTACACTGCTGGTAGGAACATAAAATAGCACAACCACTCTGGAAAACAGTTATGAGAGCTCCCTTAGAAAGTAAAAATGAACTTTTCTTTCATTTTTTATTTAAATTCAATTAGCCAACATACAGTACATCATTAGTTTCAGATGTAGAGTTCAATAATTCATCAGTTGCGTATAACACCCACAGCTCATCACATCATTTGCCCTCCTTAATGCCCATCACCCAGTTACCCCATCCCCCCACCCACCACCCCTCCAGCACCCCTCAGTTTGTTTCCTATAGTTAAGAGTCTCTCATGGTTTGTCTCCCTCTCTGATGACTTCCCATTCAGTTTTCCCTCCCTTCTCCTATGATCCTCTGCACTGTTTCTTATTCTTCATGTATTTGCAATGTATTTGTTGATGTACAGGTGAGTATTTCTTTAGATTTTCAATAAATTTATTTCAATAAATTGCATCTGCATTTCCTAAATCAAAAAAGTTCTCACATAAAGTTCATACTGAAAAACTGATGAGACTCTAAGATACATTTTAAAACTATCTTGCTTTTTCTTGTGAAAAAGTTCAGCATGAACTTCATGTGAGAACTCTTTTGATTTAGGAAATGCAGATGCAATTTATTGAAAATCTAAAGAAATAATCACCTGTACATCAACAAATACATTGCAAATACATGAAGAATAATAAAAAGAATTCTAGGTTTCTTGGGGTTTAAAATGCAAAGTTTTTTTTTTTTCTTTTCAACAACCTGCTAACAAAAATGTGAAAGGGAAATTAGGTAATTTAAGCAGTTGCAAGTTTCTTTCAAATTGAATCCATGGGAAAAAAAAAAGTAAATGAGTAGTGAATACGGTTAATTATACCTCTGAACAAAATAGGTGGCTGCCAACAGAAGTGTGATTTGAAGGATTCCAGAAATACACACTTACCTGAAAAACAAATCTCCCCCCTCTAATCTGCCAGAGTGTTTTTAATGTCATCATTAGAGGTTTGAGTTTTTTTTTAAGTAAATATTGTCATGTATAAGATACCTATTAAAATGTAAACGACCTTTCTAAATAAATGAATTAAGTGGTTTTGATCATTAATCTATTAACAAGACTCAGAGAGCAGATCATAACCCAATGGGATGACATTGAAGAAATGAGACCTTTAGATAAGTGTGATTGGGCTCCCCACTCTTACCCTAAAGACCTAAGTACAGCTTAAGAAAATAATGCTGTCACTGGGTAGTGTGTTTGCAAGAGAAGACAGTATGAAGGACCAAGGTAAATAGGAAAAGATGTGAGGGAAGAGAAATCAAGAAAAAGAAATAAGTAAAAACAAGGAGGTGAAAACACCTAATTCACAATTTTGCACAGTCTGGAAAAGTATTATTCTACACAGCTATCCCCCTGTCTGACATTGAGCCTCTGAGAGTTTTTTTAAAAAGAACACTTTTCCTCCAGCTCCTCTTAATACTCTGCTTAAACCCAGCTTAACACAGTGCCTTTCACTTAGTAAGCACTCAATAAATACTTGATTGATTGACACCCACTCTCCTGTAGGCCTTACATGTTTTACAACTGACACCACATCTCAAAGGAGTCTGAAAACTCATGTTGAATATGAAGGAGGCAGATATATTCCCATAGTTAATGGCACGCATCCACACAAACTGGGTGCGTACAGTGGGACAGCACACCACAATTGCTATTTATATAGTTTACTAAGATGGATGAGGAGCAAATGCAATATTACCTTTTTTGGAAATAAATATCAAGAGAACTTCCTGACATAGGTTATTTTGGTCAGAAAAACAGATTTAATAATCCTATGTTGCAGATGTAAGACACTAACTAATAAAAATTACAGTATTCAAATACATTCTAAGTGAACAGAGTCAACAAGCAACAAAACTTGGCCTCTTGAAATTATCCACCCAATTCATAGCTTAGCCTCAATGAAATGGACCAAAAGTCATTAAATTCTAGCTGGTCACATATGGAAGGCTCTGAAAGGAATTCTGCAGCCCTTTCATATATTATAGCATTATGCTGTTTGGGAAGTTCCATACATTTTTCTGTAATGGTACAAATGAAACTATAAACTGCTGTTAGTGAATAAAACCAGATTGCTCTGGGCACAGAGCCACACCAATCCAGGACTAATGTGTCAACCAGAAATGAGCCTGGTAGGTAGCCTCTGCAGAGCAAGAAAGTTATATTAATGAGATGAGACGCTTATAGCTATTCTATGTGAGCAAATCAATCCAGTTACTAAGTTGAAAAAGACTGTTGGGTGTCCAGGGCAAAAGCGTGGAGACCAGTTAGTGACAAAATTGCAATAATCCAGGCAAGAAAGATGTAATAATGCTTAAACTAAGATAGTAGCAGTAGGAGTAGTGATAAGAATTTTGGATAGTACCTAAAGGTAGAACTGAGAGAATCTGGCAATGGACTGAAAGTGCGATAGAAAGGAAATAAGGATGACTACATTTTTGACCTGACCAGTTGGATGAATGGAGGTACAATATATTTAGTACATGGAAATGGAAGATTCAAGAAAAAAAAAAAACTCAGCTGAACTTGTTATAGTTGAGATGCCTTTTAGACATCCAAGTGGAGATATCAAGTAAGCAAATGGATTTATAGCTCTGGATTTCACAGAGGTTTAGATGGAGATATAAATTTGGGAGTCATTAGCATATATATGGTGTTTAAAACTATGAAATTAGATGAAATCATTTGGACGTAGATGTTGTTATAAAAGAGAAAATGTCCAAGGCCTGATTCAGGGACATTTCAGATGCAAATCTTGGCCATATTGATGGAGTTTGCTAGAAGATGGGTATGAGGAGACATTGTGGGACCACTCGCCCATAAAAAATCAAATGACCAGTATGGCTCATGACTATTTCCATAGTTAGAAAATCAGGCATGTTAAAAGTTCTTAAATTATCTAAATAAGTATGTTATTATTTGTAATGCTCACATAGGGAAAACTGATATAGGAATCAAATAATTATTCTGTAAATAATTATTAGATATTACTAATATAGCTAAGTTTAGTCAATCCACAATCCTCACCTCTTCAAACATTTTTTTTAAATCCTGCTTTTCTCTTAAGAAGAGAATTTGGGGACTGGATTGCCTTAATTGTCCATTTCATTTTGTGTGGGATAAACCTAGAGTCTCCATAGTCAAAAGTCAAAGAATTTATCTATTCATTATCTGGTTAATTTAAGGGACACCTGATTTTGCTTGCAAGCTGATCATATTAATCAGATATTATTTACTTATGTTTATAAATTCTTGGAAATCATATATCCATTTTACATGATTCAGGAATTGGGGTAATGAGAACATATAGCTTTGGACACATAGAAAAGTATTAATCTCTTTAAGATAATGTTGACTGGATGGATGAAGGAAGGAAGGAAAGAAAAAGTAAAAATACATTGTATAAACCATCTCTAATGATCAGTATACATCAAGACCAATGAAACTGAGTACTTTTGAAAAGAACTGAGCTTTCTTGTGCACACACCTAGCTGTGGCTCATCTGCACCAATATGCTTGCTAGTAAGCCCATAAAACTCATTTCAGATAAATATTCAGAAACCATCTCTTTGATACTATCAATACCTTGATTAAAAACCCCATTGACAATGACTTCAGCAAGATGGCAGAATAAGAAGCCCTGAACTCTTCTTTCCCTCATGGACACACCAATTCCACAGTAGTACATAAATCAATTCCCTTTGGGAGAAATAAGAAACTATTTGAGAGGCTCCTACATCCCAGGCAAATGTGAAACCATCCACATCAAAACTGGTAGGAAAATGAAGAAACCCTCTCTCCATAGTTCCCATACCCAGCACAATGCCACATAATCAGGAGGAAATCTCCAGCTCCTAGCTTCTTCCAGGGAAGAGAAAGAGTTAGATTGTATATCTAATATCTCAACTTTTCTAGATGATTCCCAAGGGACTGGCTTTTATCTTGCCTGTCTGAGAGCACTGGTGGGACCCTGTGTATACTAAATTCTTCCAGGCTACAGAGAGCAAAGATGGTAATTTGAACTAGGGAGCAGACACTTGCCACAGAAGGAGTCCTGGTTCAGTACAGAACAAGCAGGTGGAGGAAGAAAATTCTTTCTCTCTGGGGAGGGAAAGAATTGGATCACATATCAAACATTTAAACCTCTGGGGGTTGCCCAAGGGATGGCTTCTGTCTTGGAATGTTAACAGGATCCAGAATAGATACTTGGGATCCACTGAGAGCAAAGAAGGTAGTTTGCACTAAAATACAAGCACCCTTCAAAGCTTCCTGCTATAGCCCAATGTAGAGCACTGACAGAATCCATCAGAGGTATAATCTAGTTGTTTGGAGGCCACTAAGAACAAAGATGGCAGTTTGGACTAGCATGAAGTTTTGAGAGGCCCACACAAGCTCTGGCCAGGTTGATTGGTGAAGATCTTCTGTACATGGCTAGGAGAAGTGGCAGATTTTTGTAATGTGTAGATACCAATTCAGCAACAAGGAAAATAAAGTTAACTGGGAGACACAATTCAAACAAAGGAATAAGATAAAACTCCAGAAAATGATCATAGTGAAACAGAGATATATGAAATACTTGACAGAAAATTCAAAATAACCATCATAAAAATGCTCAGTAAGCTCAGGAGAACAATACATGAGCAAAGTGAAAATTTCAACAGGGGCACCTGGGTGGTTCAGTCAGTTAAGCCTCTGCCTTCAGCTCAGGTCATGATCTCAGGGTCCTGGGATTGAGCCCCATGTTGGGCTCTCTGCTCAGCAGGGAGTATGCCTCTCCCTCTCTCTCTGATCATCCTCTGCTTGTGCTGTCTCTATCTCTTTCTGTCTCAAACAAATAAATAAAATCTTTAAAAAAAGAAAAAAGAAAATTTCAACAAAGAGATCAAAAAGAAAATATTAAAAAGGACCAAACAGAAATCATAAAGCTGAAGAATAAAATAACTGAACTGAAAATTCAGAAAAGAGGTTTAACAGCACACTAGAGCAAAGAAAAAAAAAAAACTGAACAAATTCAAACACTTCATTCGAGAGTATCCAATCAGACAGCAAAAAGAATGAAAAAGAATGCAGAAAACTTAAGGGGTTTATGGCTCACTATCAAGGAAACAAATATGCATATACATATTATGGAAGGCCCAGGAGGAGAAGAGAGAGGGATAAAAAAGGATAAAAAATTATTCAAAGAAATAATCACTGAAAGTATGGGAAGGAAATGGACATCCAGATTCAGGAAGCCGAAATGATCCCAAATAAAGTGAACCCAAAGAAATCCACACAGAGATATATTATAATCAAATTGTCAAAAGATAAAGACAAAAAGCAAATTTTGAAAGCAGCAAGAGAAAAACAACTTGTTACACACAAGGGAAATCCTATAAGATTATTAGTTGGTATTTCAGCAGAAACTTCGCATGCCAGCGTGAACAGGATAATATATTCGAAGCGCTGAAAGGAAGAAACTGCCAACCTGGAATATAGTACCTCTCCCTCTGCCCCTTCCCCCACTTGCACACACTCTCTCTTTCTTTCTAAAATAAGTAAATAAATCCTTAAAAAACTATGACTAAAAATATATTAATGGATACATAATATATACAATATATGATATATGTTTCATATATATCATATATATGATACAAAACATGTAAATTGTAACATCAACAACAAAGTGTAAGAAGGATATTAATAAAGTGCAGAATTTGGGTATATGATTGAAGTTAAGTTGATATTAGCTTTAAATAGACTGTTATAACTATAAGATATTTTATGTAAGCCCCATGGTAAGCACAAAGAAAATACCTGTAGATGTTACACAAAAGAAAAAGATAAGAGATGAATCAAAGCATATAAATACAAAAAAAAATCAGCAAAACATGTAGAACTATAAGACAAACAGAAAACAATTAACAAAATGACAATAGTATATTCTTCCCTATCAATAATTACTTTAAGTGACAATGAATTAAAGTCCCAAATCAAAAGACATAAAGTGGCTGAACACATTATAGAAACAAGATACAACTATATGTTGTCTACAAGGTATTTATTTTAGTTATATCTGAAACACATAAATAAGGACACACAGGCTTAAAGTGAAGGGATAAGAAAAGATATTCCATGCAAATTGTATCCAAAAGAGAACAGAGGTGACTATATAGACACAATACACTAAAACTTGTCACAAAAGAGAGAAAAAGGACATTATGTAATGATAAAAGGGTCAGTTCATCAATAAGATATAAAAATTATAAATACATATGCACCCAATATCAGAGCACCTAAAGATATAAAGCAAACGTTGACAGAACTGAAGGGAGAAAGAAATAGCAATACAATAACAGTAGGGTGACTTCAGTATCCCACTTTAATAATGGATAAAACAACCAAACAGAAAATCAAAAAAAAAGAAACAGCAGATTTGAATAATACTGTAGACCAAGTGGACCCAACAAATATGTGAAACCCAATAGTAGCAGAATTCAAATATATAGAGAGAAAGAGAGAAAGAGAGAGGGAGAAAACTACCATAAGCAATCCTACTTCTGGGTATTTATGCAAAAGAAATAAATCAGGATTTGAACAGATATTAGCACTCTCATGTTTATTGTGGCACTATTCACAATAGTCAAGGTGTGAAAACAATCCAAATGTCCACTGATGGATGAATGGATAAAGAAAGTGTACAATATACATACAATAGGATATTATTCAGCCTTTAAAAGAAGGAAGTCCTGCAATATATAACAGATTGCATGAACCTGGAGGAAATTATGCTGAATGAAATAAGTTGATCACAACAAGACAATACTGCACTTCTACATGTATATGACTTCTCTGTAGATGGAGAAAATAGAATAGTGGTTTCCAGGGGCTAAGGGGATGGAGAAATGGGGAGGTGCTAATCAATAAGTATAAATTTTCAGAAATGCAAGATAAATAAGTTCTAGAGATCTTCTGTACAACATTAGGCCTATAGTTAACAATACAGTACTATACACGTAAAAAGTTATTGAGAGTAAATCTCATGTTGTGTTCTTAACACAATAAAATAAATTTAAATTAAGAAAAATCCATTGTTTTCCCTCACTTCCCCTATGATCCTCTGTGCTATTCCTTATATTCCATATATGAGTGAAACTATATAATTGTCTTTTTCTGATTGACTTATTTCACTTAGCGTAATACCCTTCAATTCCATCCATGTCGATGTAAATGGTAGGTATTCTTTCTTTCTGATGGCTGAGTAATACTCCATTGTATATATGCAACTAATGAATCATTGAACACTACATTGAAAACTAATGATGTACTATATGTTGGCTAACTGAATTTAAATTTAAAAAAAGATAACATAAAAAAAGAAAAATCCATTGACTTCTTCCTGCTTACTTGAAAAAAAATGTTTACATTCTTTCACCTAGGGGCACCTGGGTGGCTCAGTCGGATGAGTGTCCAGCTCTTGATTTCAACTTGGATCATTATCTTGGGGTCCTGAGATCAAGCCTCACATTGGGCTCCCTGCTCAGCAGGGAGTCTGCTTGTCTCCCTCTCCCTATGCCCCTCCCCCTGCTCATGCTCTCTCTCTCTTTCTCTCTTTCTCTTTCAAATGAATGGATGAATCTTTTAAAAATAAATAAATAAATTCTCTCACCTAGTGTTCAAAGCCCTCTACAGTCTACTCATATCCTTCCTGACCTTACTTAGCTCCCAGTATTTCCCTGGATGACTGCTCCCATGAAGTCACTATCTACTCATCATTTCTGTCTCACCTTGAGCTTTCCTGTGTCTTTGCCTTTATTTACATCATCTATGCTCCACTGAAATGATCTTCCTATTCAGCTCTATCTATATGCATTTAGGGCGCCCTCAAGGCCAAATTTAGCCTTTTTCTACCCACAAAATCTCTTCTGAACATCACAGGTAAAGCAACACTTACCCAAATGTTGGTAGCACAGTAACTATATACTCTTTTCAAGGCACTTGTCACTTTCTATCTTACTCTATACTTACTTCCCCTATTAGACACTAGTCTCCTTGAAAACAGAATCCACCTTTAATTCATATTTGTACTACCTTATGTGATAAAAAAATAGTGTTCAAATATAGTGAGTGCTCAAAAAAACATTTGTTTAGTGAATGAAGCCATCCTGGAGAACTTAACATAAGGAATGCATTGAACAAAACAATTGCTAATAGAAAATAATTTATGCTTGGCTTTGGCAAGCATAGATAGGTACATAAGCCAAATTTGTGAGCAATAATTTTTTTCCTCAGAAACTTCTTTAACTTCTTCAACCAATTTCAGTCCAAAAAGCCAGGTCATCTGTGCAGCCTCTTTGTTTAGTAGTTATAATAGCCAAAAACTCTAGATAAACCATTTTAGATCCCACATTTGCTTTCTTATAGACACAGCCTACATGTCACCAACAAAGAAGCTCAAGTCCACAGGTTTTACCTTTCTTTTGGCAGCCATTATGACCATTTCATTCCTATTTAGTGCTGCTTCAATCACAGGAGGGGATCTTCAGATTACTAAAATAATTAGCCAAGTAAACAGTCAATTCTGACGTAAGGAATAATTGACCATTGTGCTTTTCAACAATGTACTAAACCATCACACAAAGCCTCAGTGTAAAATGTTAATAGCCACTGGTTCCAGTCTTTTTCCTTCTTTATTCCTCCACCTTTTCCCTGCCCTGCCCTAGCACCTTCTCCTGCCAAGGAAGCTTGCAGAAGGATTTCCTTACTTCTATTGTATGTGTTATTTTCCATCTTCTCATTTGGAACAAAGGCTTGCTATGGTCTTGTTTTAAATTTTGTGTTGGACCAAGGTAGCCATTGGTTGAAGTGGAACAAAGTGAAATCCAGTCTGGAAAATGATAATGCTGCTTTCCAACTTCTCATCACTGCATATTCTGCCCGCCTTGGCTCCAGAAAATTCTCCAGTTATTTCCTTTTGGCAGTACCATTTTAGTGCACTTAATAAATCTGGACTTATGAGGGCGTAGAGTAGCCTTCCCAGCATTTTTTTAATGTTATGGACATTGCTGTTTCCCTTAGAGAGAGCTAAGTAAAACACCTCCTGCTCTTTGTCATTTCTGGCTCTGCTGTCAGTTTCAGGTTTTGCTGCCCTTGGTGCTGCTTCAGGGCAGGCAGAATAAGGATTCTTCTACCAACATGATTCAACAGGGTCCAAGGGAGTCCTGAGGCTCAAAATTTTTCCCTTCCTGAAAGACAATCAGCTTCACCCTTTAAATGTATTGGGTGCTTAAAATTCCCCCATTATTTATTACCGTAGATTATTTATCTCAACTGTCACTTTTCTACACGAAGCCTCTCATGATTTCCTCTACTCAATTCAGCCTCCCACTCCAGATATAATAAATCAACCCATTATCTTGTTTCCATGATTAAAACTAATCATATTGTATTATATAATTAGTTTTTTTATGTTTCTGTCTCCCCTACCGGACAGTGAAAGTCTCAAAGGTTAGAGCCACATCTTATTAATCTTTGTTTTCCCAGCATCTGAACAGTAATTAATGTTCCATGAATGAATATAGTGCCTGAGATTCTACCACACATCATTCCTTTGGATTCCTTTCCTACAAAGCTTCTTCTTAAATGTGAACACTGTTGGGTAGAATATCATGATGTAATACTATTTGGGCAATTATTATTGGTAAACTATTAAAGCATTTCTCTTGAGAGGGACCAAGATCAGGATGAAAATATTGGGGGCTAGAGAGTCTGCCAGAAGATGATTTAAAAGGGAGAGAAAAGGCTCACAAAGTGAGGCATCAAAGATTATCTACTTGATGATTTTGGTTTTTAGGCCAAATCTATCTCTCAGCTTAAGGCTAATTTACTACAGAGAATTATGCTTTCAAACTTTTTGCCCATAGAAGATGAAGGAGTTGACTGTCACAATTAATCTAGAGATACATTTGTATCTGCAATATAATAAGGTACATGGAAACTTGCCTAAAGCCAATACGCTTTTAGGCTGGAACTCAATAATGATGCGCTTATAAAAATGTTCCAGCTATTACCAAAAACCCTGGCAAGCTGAGGGGCTGTTTTCACAGCCAGTCCTCTGGGGTTCTCCAGTGACTAAGTGCACCCCTACTACACCCCAGCTCATTAAGTTGCTGAGTTAAACAGACAGACATTAATTACTCAGAATTAAGTGCCTGTGTGTAAATGCTTATTTTGGATAATTCCAAAGGTTATTCTAAAGAACTACCATTAACTCCCTAGTAATTTTGACTTATGTTCAAAAAACTTTACTCAGGAAGGCCAGTCACCCCTTGACTGAACTGGTTTGCTTTCCAAACTTCTTCCTGGCTCTCCTCTCTGTAGAATCCTTAGCATCTAAAAAGGACTGTCTCCACAGAGATTAATAAATTAATTAATTTATTTAATCAGGACCCCTGAAAAAAAGTCTCAATAAATATCTGAATCACTCTCCGACTGGCTGTTGTGTTGATGACACAACTTTTGTGAGCAGCCATGTTAAGGTGCTTCCAATAGAGGGCTCACTTAAGAAGCAAGACAAGGCTGAAACTCTGTCCATACTTCCCTCACCACCATAGCTACTGCTCTTCATACCAGCAGGTTTCCTCAGACCAGACAGTATTTGAGGTATTTGAGCATAATCTTTTTTTAAACAGAAAATTCACATTTTAATCTTTCCCCCCAAAGGTAGTGATTTTTCTTAATATTTGCATCAAATTTAAAGTTTCCTTTTAGGTGGTCCCCTTGCCCACCTCACACACACCCCTTGCCAAGATATTAGCATTAAGATTAATATCTGATAATTAAACTACAGAATTCACATATCATAATGAAGGTCTGAAAAGTCATCTTGAAAGAGATGATCATTTCCATGATGATAAGACTTTAAACCAGATAAGTGGTTATGAGCACTACATCATTACACTCAGAAAGTTCTTGTCTTGCTCCCTTACCCTACCCTTGACATGTTACATAACTTTTTGTACCTCAGGTTCTTCCTCTTTAAAATAATAATAATAATAATAATAATACCTATCTCATAGGATCGTTTGGGGTGTGTATCCGTGAAATGATACACCTAACACAGTGTCTGGCTCATAATAGGCACTCAATAAATGTTAGAAATTATTATTATTAACCTCCACTGACAGAATATATATTCATATTGAAGCACCAACCTGTGCCTTGTACTATTCAAGAAAAGGGCATAGAATCATGAAATTTCAGAATACCAGAGATAAAGAAGGGAGTCTAGTAGAAATGGGAAATCCAGATAATTTACAAAGAATTGGAAATCAGAATAAATCAGATTTCTCAACATAACCACTAAAGCTATAAAAGAATGACTAATGCTTTAAAAATGTTGAGAGAAAGTGATTTTCAACATGGAATTCTGTGTAGAAACAATCTACCTATCTAGAGTGATGGAAGAATGATACATTACCCTCAGTATCCTCAGAGAGAAAAGATAATGCATCTGTAAAACAAAAACAAGATGCGATGAAAACAGGAGCTAAGTGAAAAAAGGGGAGATAGAAAGAATTGTTGAAAGAAATTTTTAAGAGAGTTACTAGAGTAACTCAAAAATAAGTACTGGAAGATAAGGTCAAGACAATATCTTAGAAAGTAGGGGAATCGTAAGTCAAAAGAAAAGACAATAGAAGATAAAAGAAAATTAACAAATTCAGGAATAACATTCAACAAATAATGGTTCCAAAGAGACAGAGACAGAAAAGGAGAGGAATAAAATTATCAAACAAAAATATACATCTCCTTAAACTGAAAGACATGAGCCTCCAGGTTAGAACACTCCATCCTGTGCTTTATCATAAGTGGAAAAAAAAAAAAAACAATACTATGAATGAAAAAGGCATGTAATCAGGAAAATTCAGAAGCATTGCAAGAGGGAAAAACCCACACGGCATACAATAAGAAATCAGAATGACTTTAGTTCAACAACTGCTGGAGATAGAAGAAAATGCAATTATAGACTTAAATAATGGCTTTAAACATTCAGATGCACAACCAATCTATCCATCTACTATGAGGATAGAATAACACATTTTCAGACCTACAGGTCAAAAATTTTATCTCCTTCATACTTTTTTAGGTAATTCTACCAGGAATGCTATCCAGCGCATGAATGCATGCTCCAGTAAAACCAAAGCAAAGTGAGATTTGGGGTTGAGGAGACGGAAGTTCTATTATAATTTAATAACAAAGAGAAGTCCTATGTCACAGAGGAGGAAAGTCTAGGAAGACAGCAGTGAAGCAGACCTGGAATAAAAAGTAAATCAAGAGGATAGATGACTCTGAGAGACTGGTATCTAGGGGAAATGGAACTGACAGCTTATATGATTGTTTGAGCTTTTGTAAATAAGATTTAAAAACAGTTGGCAGATCCATTGGAACACTTAAGAAAAGTTAGCAATAGACAGGTAGAAAACCAAGCAATAAAAATTAAAACAACCCACATTCTGGCCATGATTTCTAAATACCATTTCCCAATAAAATGAACTGAAACTCTTAGAGAAACGGCCAATTCTAAGACCAAGAAGGGAAAATCATACAAGATGAAACTGGAGCATTTTGTAGTGTCAGAAGCAGGAAAGTACTCAAAAAACATAAGCATGGGATCATATCAAAGGGATGCAGGAGTCAACCTGAAAGAACTCCCAATGGCCAAAGCTGGAACAATTTGAGTAAGAAAATAAATAACCCAGTAGATGACATAATCCAAAGTATAAATAAATACCTATAAATTCATACTGATATAAATAAATGACTGAATAAATAAATAAGTGAGAGAGAAGAGACAAATATTTAAGGAAAAAAAAACTTATGTAGATCTCTCTCTCCCTTCCAAGAGATGAGGCCTAGTTATGCCTCTCTGTAAGTGTGAGCCAGACCTTGTGATTTACCTCCAAAAAGTGGATTATAGAGAACAAGGATAGTAACTTCACACTGGAAAATACTAGTAAATACTTCCTTGGCCAGCAATCAAGGTTAGCACCACCAGTGATAATTCATGATTATGTTATGTATCCATTAATGTGATGAAAAGGGCACTCTCTCTCTCTCTCTGAGTCTGTTCTTCCTGAAAACCCATAATCCCAATCTTTAAAATTTAAACCAACCTGTATTGGAGAACATTTTACAAAACATCTGACCAATACTCCTCAAAACTGTCAAGGTCATGAAAAGCAAAGAAAGACTGAGAAACTGTAACAGACCAGATGGACCTCAAGAGACAGGACAACCAAATGCAACGTGACGCCTCAGGTGGAATTCTGGAACTGAAAAAAGACACTAGTGGAAAAATGATTGAAACCCTAAGAAAGGTGGGGGTTATTAGCAATGTACCAATGTTGGTTTTTTAGTACAGACAGTGTACCATGATAATGTAAGATATTAGTGGAAACTAGTTGAAAGGTGTATAGAAACACTCTTTGCTATCTTTGCAACTTTTCTGGAAGTCTAAAATTATTCCAAAATTAAAAGTTTATTTTTCATAAAGCACCAGTTAACTCCAGGAAATCAAACATTTGTATAAAAAGAAAATATAATTCAGTATACCACCTGGCTCTATAGTAAATAATATTTATATTGTCATGATAAAATAATTCCAAATACTGATTTAACCAAAAATTACAACATCACTATGATGGAAGGATGGGAGGGAAGAAAATAGAGGAGGTGTGTAAAAGAGACTTCAGTGTCATTTATCAGAGGGAATCAATAGGTAATATAAAACATGAATAAGAAATAGCAGTGTACAGATATTATTTTCAAATATGGGTAGGTAACAGTACAAACAACTAAAAGAACTGAAAGTGTTTGGAATTAAGACATAAGAATGGGGAAAGGGACTGCTATTTTTTGTATTTGGTGTTTCATTTGATTAAAACAAACAAAAACCTCTCATCAATGGGCGCCTGGGTGGCTCAGATGGTTAAGCGTCTGCCTTCGGCTCAGGTCATGATCCCAGGGTCCTGGGATCGAGTCCCGCATCGGGCTCCCTGCTGGGCAGGGAGCCTGCTTCTCCCTCTGCCTCTGCCTCTCTCTCTCTCTCTCTGACTTTCATGAATAAATAAATAAAACATTTAAAAAAAAAAAAAAAAAAAAACCTCTCATCAACAAAATACCTGGTCTTCTTTTCCCTTCGTGAAATCAGAAAAGAGGTTCAAGAAAGAAAATTCTTTACAGCTTTATCTAAGCAGTATCTAGGAAGGAGGTACACCAATCTGAAAGACATAGCTCTCCTGTGACCAATATTATCCCTATTTTATGCCGAGTATTATCCTCACATAGTAGGTCCACAAGAAACACTTTTTGAACCAATGAAGTGAGTATATGAGCCATGGGGGTTAGCTCCCACTCTGTACTGGGCACTAAACATATATCATCTCATTTAAATTCACAAAAAAACTTCAAGGTGAGTATTATTTCCACTTTACAAGTTATGAAACTGATGTGTAGAGGTTAAATATTTTGCTTATTGTCACACAGTTAATAAATGGCAAGTGTGATCTAAACATAGCTCTGTGTGGCACTAAAATCAACTTACTTTAGTGCTCATACCACCCTGCTTCCTATGAACCTCATGAAAAGAATGAGTTAAGGACCAGAATGGTGAAGAGCTAGTCTGAAGAGTCTTCTTGGAGAACTCAAGCATGAAATAACCAGAAGGAAACAGCAGAGAACTCATAATCCATCAAAACAAAATTCATGAAAGCCCAGAGGTAGAAAAGAACAGGAAATGATAGGGTGACTGGCTGGGCTGGAGAATAAGAACAAAAGGGAAATGGTTAATATTTCCAAAGCTTCTTAGTATCAAGCTATGAAGGCTTCAACCACAATTTCACCAACTCTCTTTTAGCATTAAGGTTAAGAATGGGACTGATAAATCTCAACTCCGCAACCTTAGGAAAAATGACCTGTATGTGTCTTGGTTTCTTCATTTGTTAAATAAGGAAAGTAATTGTATAATCCCCAGGGTATTGTAGTGAGGATTAAAAGAGACAAAACTTTAAAATTCACAAAACTATTCCTGGCATATTAAGTGCTCAATAAATGCTGGTTATGATTGGTTCTGACTTAACTAGTCATAAAACAAAGTTGGTGCCCTCCTCCAGCTTGGCCCAGTGCATCTCTGTAGTGGATTAACTGGTTGGAAACAGGAGATGCTGACGTATTTTCATGGAGTCAGACAAACTTAACAACAAGGAAGGCAGGATTTTCTAATCTATCTGTGCCACAGGAAATCCTTTGGTCCCTCAGCCAGTCTCTCTCTTTAGCAATGTGAATGAGAACAGGCCATTACTGGACTGCCTCACATCTAAACATCAACTCTGTCACATTGATTTGATTCATTTTTCATTCTTCTATTTGGTCAGAACATTTTATTGGCACTTTCCATGAGCAAGGAGCACTGCTAAGCCCTGTATCAAATATAAAGACACAAAGTTTGTACCTCATTACCTCTTGGTTGGGCTCTAGCAACAGCACCATTACTTATCTCCCTCCTCCTCTCTCTTACCTAAGTCAATTTATACAAAGCTCCAGATAACTCTTTTTAGAGTGTAAAATTTGAATCATGTTGTTTTCCCCTCAAAAATCTTTTGTAAAGGCTTTTCCTTCCCAAATAAAGTTCAAACTTACAAACTTGTTATTTACAGTCCTCCAGCACCTAACCTAAATTCACAGTTCTTATTTCTTTGTAGGTTTACTACAGAACTCACATGGACGCTGAATTGCATTGCTGCCAGGGATTTCCACACTCCATTTGAAATCCCTCCAACCATTGAAATACTATGTATCCTTAAAGATCAGCTCAAAAACCACTTTCTCTTTCAAACCTACATTCATCCCATCCACCCAGTCCACCAACAAATATATGTTGAGCATTTCCCATGTTCTGGGTACCACACTAAGGGCAAGGATACACAAATTAATGAGAAAGTAAGACTTCCCCACTTAAGAAGCTCACAGCCTAGTGAGGGGGAAACAAATTTACTCAATAAGACTGATTTGAATAAAAATATCTGCATAGGGGGGCGCCTGGGTGGCTCAGTCTGTTAAGTGTCTGCTTTCGGCTCAGGTCATGATCTCTGGGTCCTGGGATCAAGCCCTACATTGGGCTTCCTGCTCAGCAGGGAGTCTGCTTCTCTCTCTCTCTCTCTCTCTCTCTCTCTCTCCCTCTGCCCCTCCCCACTACTCGTTCTCTCTCTCTCTCAAATAAATAAATAAAATCTTTTAAAAAATAAATTAAAAAGAAAAAAATAAATACATGGGGAAATGGACCAGTTAGGAATTGCCAATGTGATCTAGAGGATCCAGGAGCGGTTTCAAAGAAGAGTTGGCACTTGGGCTAAGTGTTGAATAAGCGAGCATCTACTAGGCAAGCAAGGTGGTAAATAGCACACAAGGTGGTGAGGACAGCATAAACCAAAGCACAGGGCATGAAACCACATGGCAGCCCCAGAGACCATCAGTAGACGGGTTTGGCATGGAACGTGAGGAAGAAACAAGGGAGGGCTGGTCTCATGTGCCATACTAAGAACACAAGGCCTTTTTCTAGGGGCCACAGAAGCCACAAAAAGCTTTAAACAACTAGGTCATATAATGAGATTCCAATTTTAAAACATTCTCTGGCAGCAAGATAAAGGATGAATTGGATGGGGCGTGATGATGGAGGAAGGGAGACCATTAAGATTCTATTCCAGTTTTCCAGTGAGGCGAGAAAAGCAGGACTAAAGCAGGGGCAGCAGGCATACAGTGGAGGGAACTAATTGAGGAATGTGAAAGGAGAACAGAGAGGATTTGGTCAGAGTCCAGATATGCGAGGATAAAGAAAATGAGAAGTGGAGGATGACTCCCAGAGCCACCCTCTCCCAGAGCTCTGTCTTCGATGTGGGGAGGGTAACATTTGCTACACAGGAAATAATATAGAAAAAAAGTAACAGGCACATATCAGCAATAAAGTTTTGTAATTAAGAGGAACAATTTCAGTGACTTCTTCAACCCAGAGCCTCTGCTTCAAAGCAATTTTCTGAATCCAATTATGCAGAGGATGATAAAAGGCTTACATATCTAAAAATTAACCTTCTATTTCTCCAAATATCCTGTTTAAAATATTCAAACCTTAATGGAGAAGACTATGCCCTATTCATTTGGGATTCCTCATGGTACCTCATTCATGAATTTTATTCCCGTGGGCCTGAAAATCCTCAATTACAAAAATGTCATAAAGTTTACTAGGACCAGAATTTCACAGATTAGAAAACACAAATTGTCCTTAAATGTATGAAAAGAGGGACACCTTTGTGGCTCAGTTAAGCATCTGCCTTCGGCTCAGGTCATGATCTCAGGGTCCTGGGATCAAGCCCTGCATCGAGCTCCCTGCTCAGCGGGAAGCCTGCTTCTCCCTCTCCTCTGCCTGTGGCTCTGCCTGCTTGTGCTCTCTCTCTCTGTCAAATAAATAAATTTTTAAAAATCTTTTAAAAAATGTATGAAAAGATATTCAACCTCATTAACCATCAGAAAAAGATGTAAATTAAAACACCACAGTGATATCAAATTTTACACAAATTTTGTTTATAGATTAACAAATATTTGAAAAGTCAAAAGCACCAAGAGGCAGCAAGAATAAAAACTTTTCTTACTTATTAGTAGAGGGAGTATAAATTGTTAAAATCACTTTTGAAAAAGTTTGACATTACCTAGTGAATTTAAACATGCTTATACTTTGACTAGAAATTCAAGTCTTATCTATGTACACACCCTAGAGAGAAATTTTCATACATGTGTTTATGAAGAGACATGTACAAATGTCCAAAACATTGTTTATAGTAACAAAAAGGAAAAAACCAAATATCTATAAATAATAAAATGGATAAATAAATTGTGGTATGTTCATAAGATGGAGCTCTATATAATAGCTGAAATAAATTATCCACAGCATTAACATGGATAAATCTCAAAAGTAAGTTTCAGAGAGAAAAGCAAGTAACAAGGAATACACACAATAGGATACAGTTCATATAAAACTTCAAAACAGGCAAAACTAAAGAATATGTCTCATACAATTCGTATATAGGTGATAAAATCATGTAAAAGCAAGAATATTGACACAAAATTCAAGATAGTGACTATTTCTGGAGTGTGATCAGGAAGAGGCATAGAAAAGGCTTTTTAGTCACTGATAATGTTCTAGTTTCTAAATTGAGAGGTGATTGCAAGATGTTTGTTTTAGCATTATTCTCTAAATGGTACATATATCATAATTTCATATCATAATTTATTCACAATGAAAACTTCTAAGCAATAAAAATCTTAAACTAAAGAAGTAACAACTGCATTTTTTTACAATGAGTTCATGTAGGTTCTTTGCCAGCGTGTGGCCCAGCAGAGGTGGGCTTCAGGAAGCAGGCTCTCCCACAGGTGCTAGCAGGAAAAGAAGAAAGTGTTCATGGCAGTTGTTCATGGTGATTAGGATCCAGTGCAGAGAGCTCCTTCCCAGAGCTAAAATCTCTCCACACCTGTCCACCATAATCCCAAACCTGAAACAGCAAGCAAGGAACGGAAGCTTAGTACTTCAGTGGCCAATGATCAGAACCCATGATACAGGATCATGGGAGAAAATGAGCAAAAGGACTATCCTAGAGAATCCGAGTGGAATGATCAAATTTTGTACTCTTGTCTTTCCCAGTCTTTTTTTCCCACCTTGTAAACTACTCAAGGGCAAAGTCTGTCTTCTGCTTTATTCTACTCTTTAAAATCTTTCTTTCACATCTCAGATAGCTTTCAAGTAAAAATATACTGTGTCTGTCCAACAATGGGATAGATTACTTGATGAATACATAAGGTCACTCCTGGGGCGCCTGGATGGCTCAGTTGGTTAAGGGTCTCCTCAGGTCATGATCCCAGGGGATCCCTGGGTTTGAGTCCCTCATTGGGCTCCCCGCTCAGTGGGGTGCCTGCTTCTCCCTCTGCCTCTGCTGCTCCCCCTGCTTGTGCTTTCTCTCTCCCTCTTTCTCTCTGTCAAAATCTTTTTTAAAAATACATAAGGTCACTCCTGAAAGAGTATGGTCCACTCTGAATAACTACCTTGGGACATATTGACTTCTCAGCCAGAAGCCTTGATCAACCCCCAAAAGCTGCTGTTTTCCAAAGCATTTTATAAACCTCTCTTTGTAAGTCATACACACATACAAATGTGCAAAGCCAACCTCTTGACTTTAGAGTCACACCTCCAATTTTACTAAACCAAGATTGTTCATTTTGATTAGTACCGGGTTCACTGACATTATGAAGAATAACGGTGCTTCCCACAGAAGAATCTTTTGTTCCCTTAACATTTATTGAAGACTATGCTTCAGACTCTAAAATCAATTCCAAGTTAGGTGCATGTTCCAAAACCCATGAACAGCTATGGGATAATAAAAAGAGCCCAGAGTTGGAGTTAGAAGTTCAGAGTTTGAGTTCGGGTCCTCCTTCCCAGCTATGCTACCTGAACAGGTCTCAGTATCTCTAGGTCTTAATTCCTGAATGACTGATTGACCCTTAACAGTTGGGTCACTCTCTAAAATGGTTGCTCTAGCAAGTAAGAATTGTATGAAATCACTTTGTAAACTGCTAAACAATGTGTAAATGTAAAGAGTCTTAATTTTAAGCTTAGAAAGTATACACTGAGTTTCTTTTACAAGAGATCCAGCTTTGGGGTTAGAGATCTTTGTATCCCCTTTCCAGACCTACTTGCTGACTCCAGACAAGTAACATAATCTCTCTAAACTGGTTTTTTTAGCTGGAAGATTGGATTAGTTAACAGGACCTACCTCTTGGTGTCAGAGTAAAGGATTAAATACGGTAACGTATGTAGATACTTAGACCTATCCCTGGAAATAGTAAGTGCAAAATAAATGTTTATTGCTATTGTGTGCAATGAAAATCCTTCACTGGGCTCCTCCATACAAGTTAGACATTCTCTTTTCCTAAGATCAAATAGTTTATAGTTGATACTGATTAATGGAAGCAAAATCAATTTGTCTTGAATTGTTCATGCTGTTGGTAGGTGAACTGCTAAACAAAGTTTGAATAAGTATAAACATAATCTGTGCTACTGTAACTGCTCACCTCCCCCCCCATGGGGACTGACTTCTTTCTTGCTTTGATAGATACTAACAAATGAGGTGACTTGTGTGGGGTGTGAGGAGGTGCCTTTCCTCTGCCTTCAACTACATGTTTGGGCCAATTTAGACTCAATTCAGCCCTACTGATTCCACATAGTGGGAAAGAGAACTTTGAGAATTTATAACCACCCATCATTCAAGCATCAATTGAACACTGATTGAACACCACTTTTGAGAAAGGGGTTGTATGAAGTACTAAACATAAAAATGAAGCAGACCTTTTTTTTTTTTTTTTAAGCAAGGTGGTGGAGTAGGACCTGACTTCTCACATCATACATCATTTGGATGAAATCTAAATTTTCTGTTTTCTTTTAACAAGGAAAATATATAATGAAAAATAAGTATTATAAGAGAAATCAGATATTTTTCATGATGCTAATGTGGTAAACTCTGCTGTGGAATTCACAAAACCTTTATTTTGATAACTTTATGCTTTGATAGAGAAAAAAACACAATTGTTGCAAAACTGAAACAACTTCAAGCAGAAATGGAACTATTATAAAGGTGTTTGAAGATCAAAAAAAACAAACTACAAGGCAAATGCAGTCAACCAGAGACAGACAGATGCTGTTTGACAACCTAGCTGATAAACAGGATTTTAAGTAACAATATTTTAGACAGGCTCTCAGGTATACAAAGTTCCAATATGAATGTAGTAATTATTCAGAAACAGCAGGGTATCTTTACCTTTTTTTTTTAGAGTTTGTTTCAGTAATGGATAGAAATGTTTTGAGTTTACTCTGAGGAAAATAGTCCTCCGAAATCCTAATGCAGCCATAGAAGGCCTCACATGATGAAGAGGAAACATAGATTCTGTCATGCTTTTACTCTTGTCTCATCATCAGTGAACATGGCTCATTCACTGGTCTCTGTGTTCTTCAATTAACCCCAAAGCAGTTAATAATATTATTAGTCTCTTCTTTTATCAGCCACAATATCTTGAAATAATTCAGACCATGTGTGCCCACATTCTCCACTATTTGGCTACATCAATCATAACAAACATGTTGGAAAATGCAAGCAGGTGCTAAAAGCCTTTCAAAGTTGTTCAGTAAGAGTTTTTCAGATATAAAGACTCTATTTCAGTTTGTTGAATGAGGAGATGTGAGTAGGTGCTTATGGACTTCTTGGTGGCTGGGCTTGAGGATTTCCTTGAAAATGCTGCTCTTTTCATATTTGAGACCTTTGGTTGCATCTAGCAGTGTATCAGTATTAAATATGCTGGCACAGAAACTGAACATGACCCTAGAAGAAGCTGAAAGGTGTATTCTGAATTTATTAGAAATACAAGATTGATTCTAAAATAAGCCATATGGTGATGGGCAGTCTCACTTCATCCACAAGTAATCAAAAAGAACAAAGTCTCTCATTTACAAATCAGATATTGGCCATAAATATGGAGAAGAAACTTAATCAGAATTACAGGACAGAAATTCCCAACTGGGCAACTCAGGACTTTGGTTCTACAGCATACCAAATGTATTTCCCCTAAACTTTCATGTTGAAATCCTAATCCCAGTGTTATGATGTTTGGAGGTGGAATCTTCAGGAGGTGATTAGGTCTGAGGGTAGAGCCCTCATGACTGAGATTAGTGCCCTTATAAGAAGAGGCCAGAGAGCTAGCTCACTCTTTCCACCATGTGAGGATACAACAAGATGTCAGCCATCTGCAATCCTGAAGAATACTGACCAGAACCTAACCATACTGGCATCATGCTCTTGGATTTCCAGCCTCCAGTGCAATGAAAAATGAAGTTCTGTTGTTTATAAGCCACCCTGTCTATGGTACTATAACAGCCTAACCTGACTGATAGCCCCTACTAATGAATTATAAAAGAAATATTTAAAAATTCAATATCATAAATCCTTTATAAAAGGGTATGATATACATTTTAGAAGTAATGAAAATACTGTGTAGAAATGTGGGTACAGGGAAATAAATCAGACCTAGATCTTATCCTCAAATCATCTATGACCTGATAGAGGAGAAAAAACAAAAATAACCAAAACGCAAAATGGAAATTTAAAATGGTATAAAAGATGATAGAGTTAGGTTCTGTAGGATTTCAGAAGATGAGAAAATCCTTAAAGCTGGAGGAATCAATGGAAGATTTATGAAGAAATGGGCATTTGATCTGGGCATTGAAGAATGGTAGGATTTGATATATGGAGGAGGGAGGAAAAAGCAAAAAGAAAGCAAAGGTATAGGGGAGACATGGCTTTTGTACATCAAACTAGCTTTCCCCCTTGATTGGAAGGCATGTAAAGAACATCAGCAGGGCATTAGTGCAAGAAGCTAAGCTGAACTAACTCACAAAGGTCCTGAAGCCTAGTCACAACATGGCACAAAGCAGCCCTCCTCCACCTCCCCTTTTAGCCTTCTTTCTGACAGAATTCTTTCCAGAAAGTTCCCATTTACGGTTCCCCACTTAATGCCATGGCCTTATTTAAATAAGGCCTGACACCCAACACCTCTCTCCTTTCTTCCCCAAGACATTTCCCTTCTAGCCTTGACAGGATGCACGGCTACAGAGCAGCCTGAGTACCAAGTTCCCACTTTTGCAGATCTTACAGAGAAACTTGTGGTGTGGCAAGCTGCCAGACCCTGATCACTTAGCCAGGGGAGCCCACCATGGGGGAGTTAATCTGATGTGCAGAATGAGCTACGAGGCTCCCTCTCCAAAGACACTACTAGGGCGTCAGTGCTAAATTGCACCTGACATTTAATTCCAGCTTTGGGCAATTCTGTGTGAAACTTGACTTCACTGAGACATTGATCAGCCCGCAGGTCTTCATGAGCTTTGACACAATCAATTTTCTCCAGTGGATTGGGCGATCATTAGCTGACTTACAGAAAGGCCTGGGTCACGCACAGCTTTTTACAGGCCTCGGAACTGCACACCGGGAGGAAATGATGAAAAATTGCTGCTGGCAAGTGACTGCCCCCTTCCTTGCAGAACATACCCAACAAGAGTATGAAGAGCAGACCCACATTCAATCTCATCATCTTGGAAATCTGGGTCTTTGAGAAAGATAAGAAAATTATCCAGTTGATATAGGAAAAGGGGACAAAGTTGGATAAGACTCTACTCACTTGAGGTATCCTTTACAACCATGCCTTATTGTCTCAAATGTTCTAAACTTATTCTCCCCATCTTTACTTATCTAGTACTGTCTAGAAATGAAACAAAAAATATGACACTAGTGTGGCTTCATATAACTTATTATGAGGCTTGGTCAGGCAATCAGCAAACATTTATTGCGTTCTGAGAAACAATGTGAAGGCAAAACAGGTTTTTAAGCCACTAATTCCCACCTTTATAATGCAGAACTGCCCTGCAACAAGACTGTATGGATGACTTCTTATATTATATGATTCATAAACTGCAAAAAGGCTTGCTACTCCCAAAATATGAACCACACTTCAGAAAGCACCTCTACATTTGTTCCCAACTCTGTGCCCAGTGGTCAGCTAAATACTTGCCACATAGTCAGCACACATTAAAATAGTCATTGAATGAATGAATAATTCAAATGTCATATTCCTGATATTGGAGTATTTCCTGTGGTGAACGTGTTACTACAAGTGTTTCTAGAAAGTTCCCACCAAAAATCCCATAAATACTTGTTTATTTGCATACCTATATATGTTAGTACAGCAGTGCAGATATTTAGTAAGTATTTCATGAGTGACTGAACCTTGTTTATTCAGTCATTTTGGAATATGAAGTAAGATAGGCAAATTTTAAGATGAAGGAACAGTCTTAGAGCAGTACTACATCTATCTCTGGAGACAGGTACAATCTGAAGGAAGCCCATAGTCTCCTGGCTGCAACATTCTTGGGGAATGTATGTGCTATCATCCCTATGTGGGCAACTGGGGGGCTTATAATCACAAAGATAGCTCCTACCCACTGCCCACAATTTGAAGGGCTCTAAATGAGACTGTTCCCTAAGCATGTCTCCTATTCTTTCCCAAATGAAAGCATAGGTCCTTCTGCATCCTCATGAGGAGATGCAGGTTTCAATACTTTGAGGGAAGATGTGTGGGGCTTGAACTAAATGGGTTTTGCATTACCTCCTCAAGGAAAGCCAGCACCGTCTAAAACAGAATCAATCTGCCAGAAACTGGCAAATGGCACAAGACAGGCCAGACTCAGCAATAGCAGGCGCTTGGGGACGAAGAAGGCCTGGAACATACCAGGGATTTAGGAGATAGTTTACAAAGTTTGCTGAGGGAGTTAATTTCATTCCATTAGGTATTTAAAAATATATTTTATTACTTTGTAGAGCAGATGTTCTCATATTTCTTAAAGCAGCATGTCAGAAGGGAAAACGCTTTAGGTTTAGAATTAAAAGACATGGATTTCAGTCCTGGCTCTGCCCAACTTGTCCTTAACTTCTCTGGCCTCAGTTTCGTCAGTTATAAAGTGGGCATGATACCTTTGCTGCCTTCCTTGCAGAGTTTTTATAGGGATTAAACAAGACAACAAATATGAAAGTTCTGTGGAAAACTAATTTACTGGGTAAATAAGGTGTAAGCTTTCATTAGTAGACACAGGATATAGTTTAACATACAGATAACTTGTATTTGAAGCTTAAATGGTATTGTTGGTACATAATTTTACATATCCTGCTGAAAAATCTCAAATTAGCAAAATAAAACACTGCTTAAAGATAAGGGGCACAGTAGCACTTCAGACAGAATTCTAATTTCAGCTATCCCAACCCCAGTATGATCTTGAAAAAGTCAGTTGGCTTCTTCAAGCTTCAGTGCCTCCCTCTGTTAAAATTGATAATACCTGCCCTATTTATCTCACAGATTCTGGTGAAAGTCACTTCAGATGGTAGATAGGAATACACTTTGAACAATAAAAATGTAAGTTATGATTTGTGCTTTCTTTAAAAAATGTGGAATCTTCCCTTAATATGGTCCAATAAAAAAATACATTTTCTTTGTTGATATGAGTCTCCCCTGAATATGGATTCTGGCTCAGGGATCGTCTACCTCTGAACACAGTTCTCCTGTTCATTAAGAAAGACTAGAAAGCATGCTCAGCAATATAGAAAATTCAGCTCTAGGTATTGGTCAGGATTCATTCAAAATATCAAATGGGAGAAGATATTTGCAAATGACATTACAGATAAAGGGCTGGTATCCAAGATCTATAAAGAAATTACCAAACTCAACACCCAAAAACAAATAATCCAGTCAGGAAATGAGCAGAAGACATGAACAGACACTTCTCCAAAGAAGACCTACAAATGGCCAAGAAACACATGAAAAAATGCTCCACATCACTGCCATCAGGGAAATCCAAATCAAAACCAGAACAAGATACCACCTTACACCAGTCAGAATGGCTAAAATTAACAAGAAGGGAAAAACAATTGTTGGTAAGGATATGGAGAAAGGGAACCTTCTTACACTGTTGGTGGGAGTGCAAGCTGGCACAGCCACTCTGGAAAATAGTATGGAATTTCCTCAGGATGTTAAAAATAGAGCTACCCTATGACCCAGCAATTGCACTACTGGGTATTTAACCCAAAGATAGAGATGTAGTGAAAAGAAGGAGCACATGCACCCCAATGTTCATGGCAGCAATGTCCACAACAGCCAAACTGTGGAAGGACCTGAGATGTACTTCAACAGATGAATGGATAAAGATGTGGTCCATATATACAATGGAATATTATTCAGCCATCAGAAAGGATGAATACCCACCATTTACATCGACATGGATGGAACTGGAGGGGATTATGCTAAGTGAAATAAGTCAATAAGAGAAATATAATTATCATATGGTTTCACTCATATGTGGAACATAAGGAATAGTGTAGAGGGGAGGAAACCTGAATGGGAAGAAATCAGAGAAGGAGACAAACCATATGAAACTCTTGACTCTGGGAAACAAACTGAGTTTTGCAATATGGGAGGTGGGTGGGGGGTTGGGGTAACTGGGTGACAGGCATTAAAGAGAGCACATGATATGATGAGCACTGGGTGATATACTCAACTAATAAATCATTAAACATTATATCAAAAACTAAAAAAAAAAAAAAAAACTCAATGTGGTGGAAATAAAGTAGTAGCCCTGGCATCTGTGGTCATTCGCAGGTCGCCACCCAAACACAACGTCTCCCTTAGGAAGGAACAAGCTTACCAGCCATGGGCCAATGTATCCATCAGGGTTATACCACCAGCAACTGTAACAAACCCGCAACTCCCAGTGGCTTACCACAAATATGTCTTATTTCTTACTCATATCATAGTCCAATGCAGGTTGGGTGGCTCTCTTTTAAGCATAGCTCAAGGATCCAAGTTGTCTCCCTTTTGTGGCCCAGACATGGTTTAATGTTTAGATGTAAGGAAACAGAGTATAGACAAACATACCAGGTACTCACCATGTCAGCCCTGAAGTGACAAGCATCACTTCTCACAATCCATAGGCTATACTAGTCACATGGCCAACCAACTGTAAGAGACACTGGACTAAACACTGAAAATGAGTGCTGTAGACTAGTCCTCTTTTTTATGGATAT